>NC_067405.1:127571189-128945189 GCF_009764475.1 Pristis pectinata | reverse complement strand
GGCCTGTTCCAATGTGGTACTGTTCTATGTTCTAGATACAAGATTAGAAATATTACAAGTCCACTGCATATTGGACTTTGAAATATGATCAATTCCTATGTTATAATGATCTGATGATACCAAATTGTCTATAACGTTTAGAAACCAATGGCAGTACACAGTTCTTTAGTATGTGATAGATTTCTCTTGATTGTTTATAATACTTATCTAGAGAGGACACAAGGGTAGGAGTGATGATGCAATAGCATTGCAATATACTGTAGGTACTACAGTGTACTTCACTAGGAGTTACTGCATTCTGACTTCTAACTGATCCTTCACACAATCCATTTCCAGTATTAGATTTGATTCCAGAAAGTGATTGGGTAACACAACTAGTCGAGCTGCTAATTCACAGCTCCAGCAGTCCGGGTTCATTCCTGACCTCAGGTGCTGTCTGTGTGGCATTTGCATGTTCTCCCAGTGACTGCATGGGTTTCCTCTGGGTGCTCCACTTTCTGCCTACATCCCAAAGATGTGCAGGTTGGTAGGTTAATTGGCTATCGTAAACTGTCCGTGGAATCTGAAGGAGGGAGGAGTTAATGGGAACATGCAGAGAAAAATAAAATAGAATTAGTATAGGATTAGAGTAAACAGGCACTTGATAGTCACCTCTCAAACAGTGGGCCCAAGGGCCTCTTTTTGTGTTGTAGGATTCTTTGACAAACTTGCATCTAAATCTGAAAAAAATTAAATAGACTGCTTTTCACATGAATCTGAACAAAAACAATCCTTTACTGGCTTGGAAAAATAGCAGTCCACAAAATTTTATGACGTGAAAAGAAAAATGGCAATTATAGAGGTTTTTAACAAAACATTTATTTATGAAATGGCTGCCCTAATGCAATAGCTCATGTGGTGCTAGATTAATAATTCACAGTTGGCTCTGACAGATTTGAAAATGGCCAAATTAAACTTTCATTGTTTTTTTTCTGGGTTACAGCACCACACATTTCATTTATTACCCTCTCCTTTGTTATTAGGCCTCCCTTCACTGGGAGATCAGCTGTGTAACCTAGTCTGGGACTTCTGCCAGTACCTTAGTTGAGCACAGAACTCAATGAGGTTGACCTAATGTGATTATCCCTTGTGTTTCTTCCCTCATTCCATAGAAAAGCAATTGATGTGTTAATAGTCTGTGCTCTACAGTAGAACAACTGAGACTGTCAACTAAGCATTGCAAGGCCATGGAGTGCTCATTGCTTCAACAAACTACCCAATCAACTAACTATACAAACTATACCTTGACTATTACTGTCCCCATGCAGAGAAATGAATGGGGCTAAAATTAAGTTTTCACAGGTCAATTGAATTTGCATTGCCCTCTTTATCATAACAGCTAATTACAGGTATATCTTATGATTCACACTTACCAAAAACAGAAGGTGACACTGGCTGGATCAAAGAAAAAGAAGTCCGGTGGGAAAGATCAGATGACCCCACTAGACATTTCTCCCATCACCAATTGCAATCCAAGTCAAGTCAAGTTTATTGTCATGTGCACCGTTCTCAACTCCACATGTCCTCCATTCTCAACTCCACTCAAATGAGAGTAAAGATGAAAGTCTACTTCATAATCATCAGATATATCCATTTAACATTGACAGGTGTCATTTCAGGATTTCAGAAAATTACTCACTGCTGCACAAAATGTTTACTTTTTTCCCCCCATTCAATACACACTGTAATATTGCAGTCATTGGGAACATTTGGTATGATTTATTTACTGCTAATTGACACGTTTCACGTCTAATGTTTTACACAGAAATACTCCACAAAGCATTGAACCAAGCAAGGTCCCAATTAGTTGCCAAAGTGGCTATGGTTACATAAATCTCATCTACTAGGTCAAAAGTTAGTTCTTCCTGAAGAGCAAGGCTGCACAATGTATAAACACTCCTCGTGACTTATGCAGGCAATAACTACAAAATTCCCCTTCCCATCTCAAACTACCCAGGCACCAGCAGCACTACTTCAATATGTCAATTCCCCAGACCATCACTTGGCACCTGCAAGCCTGCTGTGTTTTATCCTCTTCCTGTGCAGACTGTCTTCTTTGGTAGTCTTGTCTCCTAGAATCCAAACAGATTCCACACACATTCCACTCTATGCCTGAAAATAAAAACAATCTTCTGTATTCACTTGAAAAATCCACAAGAGGGCAATTCAAAGAACCATGAAAATTAATGAAAACTATTAGAGGAATTTCATAATGCTCTTATCAAATAAAACTTACTACAGATATCTTAAAGCTATTGTTTTAATTAAGAAAGCTTTCGCTGATCTGTAAATCTTAGAGCTGCTTGGATAAGTGATTTTCTTCCTTAAATATCTACATCCAGTGTGGAGTTCCACTGGATGCATCTCCGTGCACCATCAGCAGGTTTTATGAATGTAGCTGCAGTGAATCTTTAGCCCACCATGCTGTTCCTACTTGGGACTCTGAACAGTCCAGTATTGGAGGCACAGCTGAATTGGCAAGGGCGATCAGCTGTGAGGAAAGGTCAGGATTTACACATTAGTGCAGGAGTCCAAACCTTTTTGAACTTATGTCAGCATTTTCACATGGAAGTGATAGGATTTCTCAGGAAAATCCTGGCCAGTTAAAGGTTTTGATGAATAATGTTGAATAATAAGGAAATGAGAGAAACAAATCAATACAATGACTGAACCTCATTCATGTAATACAGGTAGTTTTGTTAAAAAAACAGTAGTCAGTTTATGATCTAATTCCCATTCATATCTTCACTCTTGTCCTAGGCATCAGGGTGCTTGGTTACAAATGATTCTTTGAATGCTGTTTGAAAGTTATAATAAATGCTTTGCAGTCAATGGGTTCAGTTCTTAAAATATATTAAATGAATTTGTTTAAAAGTTTTACATAGCTTTTTGGAAAAATAGCTTAATGTGAATTGCTGGATCTGCTTTGAATTTTTATCCTCTCCCAGCATCTCAACATTTAGATCATTGTGGAGTTCTCGCTTTCCCCACCTGCATTAGAAAGCATTTCCTTAACCATGAACTTCTGTGAAAGAACGATTCAGGCAATAAAACAGACTGGACTTTGAAATAGGAAATTCCCTGTCAACTACATAATAAGATTACTATAGCCACAAGGCTTTTGAAGTCAAATGCCACATCAGAAAAGGTAGATTAAAGCAGCATTGTCACCGAATTGCTGTGATGTACAAAAGTGATGCTTTGCATAAGAATAATTTACCCACAAAGAAAAGCCAGGAGGAATAATGGATCAAGATAAACTGCAGCAGTATTTTTTATTGCGATGTCATTATAAATAGTACTGTTTTCATTTGCCAGGCCTTAAAATGGGCAGCTCAAATACTCATGAGATATTAGATCCAGCTGTTCCTTTTAGCAATAAATATCTAATATTAACTGCTGCACATATAATCACTTGTGTTAGTAGAATTTGCAACAGTAAACTTATCCAGCAATATATTCGCTGTGACATAAAAACTTAAAAGTATACCCACAATATGTGCATTTGAAATTGTAATCTAAAATGTATTGCAAACACAACCGATATTGAGAACTAATGCATGAATGTAAATACTTAAGGTTCAGAAATATGCCTTTAGTACATTTACAATGTGTGCAAAAGAAATATCTTTATAAAAATAAACTTTGGTGGCAGAGTTAAATTTTAATTAAAGATTGAACTTATTGTTGTCATCTTTTCAGACATAGCTTTTATGATGTATCCTAGTAAATATATGTTGCTGCATAATGTTTTCAATGCTGACCCAATGTATTGTACAATAGTCTATTTATAACATATTCCAGCAATTTTATCCTTGATTAAATTGAAGATGGTAAAAAATTTTAAACATTTGTAATACCATGACACAAACACCTTGATACTTTTGATTAAAAAGCGAAAATAACATCAAACCACCAGAACATGTGGATACACATGAAAGATTAGAATGGCAATGATAAAGTAACGTATGCTTTAATCAACATATTAAATTTGTTGTTTATTCATTCCTCATCTGTCTGCCATTGCAAGCTCATATTATGTAATGGATTGAGAAAGAAAGAGACATGCAGGGTACAAGAACATATGGTGTTGCACATTTAATTCTATTGCCTACAAACTGGGTTGCACCAATTTCTGACACATTGGGTTGGATTGGATGGGCTCCAGTCTGCATTTCACACTAGCTCTGCTAAATGTTTGTGGCATGCTGCCCCTCCACGAGGTACAGTGATCTGCAAGTGGTGACTTGGTTACAAATGGTAGGATCTAAAGCCCCACCCATTGTGCACCTGATGCCTTTCTGAGAGCTCATGCTACCAGAAGGCCCCATCACTGTTTCCATGTCTATGATCAGAAATGTCTTAAATAATTCCAAAAATGCAACTGATTTAAAATTTTAACATGATAAAATCACTTGAAAATTAGACTCTACAATTAAAAACAAAAATATATTGAAATAAATCTAACCAAAACTTTTCTTTTGAATGAAGGCTACATTCATTTGAATGGGGTGATATCAGATGCAAGAACTAGGCTGATACAAGGCTAAGACTTCAGATACAAAATGTGTCTGGTTCCTCAGTTCAACAACCAAATGGATATCCCAGATGTAATAGCGAGACTAGTAGCAGAAGAATTAGTTCCTATTGCAGTTTCCTCAAAAAAATAATCGTAAAATTGGCCAAAATCCAGTATGAAACAACTTTAGACTGGTTTACACCCTGAAACAGACATTAAAATGTCACTTGCATGATTCTAGGTAGGACCTCACTCAATTTAGCATAGTTCTTGACAATTTGCTGCACAGCAATTAGTGAAGGCCTTCAGCCCTTAAAAGGTACACACCCAAAGGGAATCACACAACAACTAGCTGCCACAGAGACTGCAGGGTAGAGAGAGATAATCAAAGTTTTAAGTTTAAGAGAAGGGGAAGGTAGAAAGAACAGAAGGACTCTCTGCGATAGGGTTCTGACCAAATTCATCAAGGCAGCAATTACTTCCAAAAAAAACAGCAGTTGAAACAAAATGATAGAATCAAAGTTGTCGCTACATCCATGAAAAAGGGAGCATTTACATTGAAATAGTTAAATTCAATACCTTAGTATTAAGTCCCAGGGGTTGTAATATGCTTAGTTAGAAATGAGGTGTTGTTCCTCAAGCTTACATTAGGCATTGTTGGAGCAATGTGGGTGGCTGAAGATGGGGGTCAGAGTAGATATGGGGTGGAAACCAAATTGACAGTGCAAGGTTGCCCTTGCAAACTGAACAGATTATGAGAGGCATAGATAGGTTAAATAGTCAGTCTCTTCCCCAAAGTGGAAATATCAAATACTAGAGGCAATAGTTTTAAAGGTGAGAGGGGAACGTTTAAGGGAGATACACGAGGCAAGTTTTTTTTGTTACGCAGTGGTAGGTGCCTAGAAAGTGCTGCTGGGACCAGAGTAGGGACGTGCGGGATGGGGGGGTGGGGGTGGACATGAGGGTGGAAGCAAATATGATAGTGATGTTTAAGAGACATTTAGACAGGCAGATGAACAGGCAGGGAATGGAGGGATATGGATAGTGAACAAGCAGATTAACATTGGATTAGATTAATTTGGCATCATGTCAGCACAGGCATCATGGGCTAAAGGGCCTGTTCCGTACTGTTCTATGTTTGTAAAACAGTCACTCGATCTGTGTTTGGGTTCTCCATTGTAAAGGGGACCAGACTGTGAGCACCAAATGATGGACAAAGGATTGGAAGATGTGCAAGTTAATCGCCACTTCATCTGGAAGGACTATTTGGGTTCCTGGATGGTGGGAAGGAAAGAGGTGAAAGAGCAGGTGTTGCGAGTGGCGTGAGCAGTGAAGTGGTTGGTGGAGATAGAAGAGTGGACCAGAACATTGCAAAGGGAATAGTCTCTTTGGAATGCTGAAAGGGAAGGGGGAGATGTGTATGGTGGTGGAATCCCATTGGAGGTGGCAGAAATCTTGAGGGATTATCCATTAAATGTGGAGGTCGAAGGCAAGGATAATTTTCAAGAAACTCAACACCATCCAAGACAAAGCAGCCCACTTGATTGACACCCCATCAACCGCATTCATTCCCTTTACCACAAATATACAGTGACACTGCAGTTGCTCACCCAGACAGTACCTCCCAAACACACGACTTCTAATAGTATCAATTTCACATTCTCCTCCACACTATCCTGACGTGGCAATATAATCACTGGGACTAAATCCTGAAACTCCCTACTCAACAGCACTGTAAAAGTAATTGCACCGAAATGACTCACCATCATCCTCTTAAGGGTAATTAGAGATGGGCAATAAATGCTGGCAATGCCCAGATGCCAGAAACAGCATAAGTGAAATGGAAACTCAATGAAGTTTCCACATCTGCCTGGCATGTACTGCAGGGTGCCCTTGAACAGATGCAAGAAATGAAATCTCATCAAGGGAAATGGTGTTTTGCCACTACTATCCTAGTACTTACATGGCTCTTGTTTTATCTGTGCTCAGCTACTGTGATTAGAGAGCCTTAGAAGTAAAACCTTAGACAGAGTGCCCCTAGGCTCCCTTGGATTCATCCTTCTGAGCAGTGCTGGCCACTGAAAATAACCGATGGTGCGGGCCCTTGAAAATCTCACCATCAGAAAATTCTTCTCGTGATCCACAACAAGCTGCACATTGAGGGAGTAGAAACCTTTCCAGTTCATAAAAAGGTCTGGGTTATTAAGAGGAGCCCTTAAGGGCACATGAATGCAGTGAATTGAAAATTTTTAAAAACTGCAGATACTGGAAATCTGAAAACAGTTCTTAATATTAGATTCAAGCTTGGGGAACAGCATCTCATCTTTCATCTGGGCACATTGCAGCCTTCGAGGCTCAATGTCAAATTCAACAAATTCAGGTAACTTGCTCATTCTGTTTGTGTCAGACTGGCCAGTTCTGCTACAAGGTTATGCATTTGTCACGTTAACTCAGTTTTGCTCTGTCCACTGACACTGGAAATGCACAGCATTATGTGCTGTACATTTCCAGCATTCTCTGTTTGGTTACAGTTCTTATCTGCTTTTCACTGGATTACCTTTCTCCGTTTGTTCTCTCTCTTTCTCTCTCTAACAGTCATCAATGATCTATCAACCAGGCAACTCCATACACAGCAGAATCACCTGGACAATCCAAGGCTTTCCCTATTAGGGAGATTACCTTCATCCACTCCACTCCTCCTCCACCCCCAACTTTCCTACAGCTTAAAACCAACGTGAATGGTATTTGCCCTGGAACATTAACGGTTCTACATCTGATTGGATATAGTTCTTCTCTTTGTTAATACCCGTTTCACCTCTTATTATCACATCCTTCCAACATTCGAGGCAGGCCAAAGGTAGCAGTTTATTTAAGGAAGTTAACACCAGTGTATAATGGCAACTTCCTAAGTTTCAAATTTGCTAGAGGTGTATGGTATTCTTCACCTACTGACCAGAAGGTTACAGATTGCTAAGCCTTAGTAAACTGAATAGAATGTTTTTATTAATAATCAACTAGTCTGCAGTCAATTCTGAAGCTGTCCAGACAGTTCTCCCAGTATCAGCAGAGTGACCCATTTACTTGTAAGAGTGAGAAAGAGTGACCTTGTGCTCCTGGTCTTAGGGGGTTGACGACTTCAGACAGAGATCAGGTGAAATTTCTTCTCTCAGAGGGCCATGGATCAGTGGAATTCTCTGCCGCAGTGAACAGTGGAGACGGTCACTGCACATATTCAAGAGAGATCAACAGACACAAACTACAAGGGAGTCAATGGGTATGGGCAGAGAGCAGGAAAGTGGTTTTGATGCCAAGGTTGGATCAGCCATCATCTTTATTGAAAGGCAGAGCAGGCTCGAGGGAAGAACTAGCCTACTCCCACTCCTAATGTTCTTTTTTTTAAACTTAGTCTTTTCCTCCTAAATTTTAAATTGTTGCAATATTGGAATATAACATATGCAACAGTCATATTAAGTTATAACTACACCTCCTCCCCTCACCTTCTTATTCTGGCTTCTGTCCTCTCCCTTTCTAGTCCTGATGAAGAGTCTCAGCACGAAATGGTGACTATTTCCCTCCAAAGATGCTGCCTGACCTGCTGAGTTCCTCCAGCACTTTTTGTGCATTGCTCCATATTCCAGCATCTGCAGAATTTCTTGTGTTTCTGTACTGGTACAGGTGAACAGATTTAGGTTTACATCAACATCTTGCACCTTCCTATTGGATGGAGAACATTACAGCTTATTTACCACTTTCTAAGTAATATAGTGTAGAAATGTTGGACCAAATTCTCTTCCCAGCAGTGAATATATAGTAGCAACAATCGTTATACATGGACTTGGCCACACATTTTCTCTGATGTTACACCTGAACTGACTCTTTACGAAGAATGTCAGAATACTGCACTACACATCATATTGGATCCATGTGAAAGGGCAAACAACTTTGTATATATTTAGCCAATCAAACTAAAAATAATTGCACCAACAGCAAGTTGTCTGAGGAGGAATATTTAGTTCAATGTCAAATCAACAAAAGGCTGCTAAATAAGAAGGAAAGAAAAACCAAATGAAAATAGAAGGGAAAGGAATACAGAAAGTAATTATTTTTTTAAAATCTGCAATAATTAAAATTTGAAGCAATGAAATGGTATTCTTTATAAAAGTTAACTTTCAATGTCAGAGTGATCCTTTGGCAGATTTAAAGATTTAGCACATCATTAAGTATTTTCTCATGCTGAAATGGACATGTCCTAAGCTTTTTGAAACATAGGAAGAGGAGTACCCTTGTTCTGTCATTCAATAAGATTAAGGCTGACCCATGAGCAAATTCCATTTTCTGGCAAGTTAATGTTTATCACATGAACTGCACAACTTCTTGCTGTTCCAAGCTTTTCAATGCCAAGTTTTCCAGCATCAAATCATCACAGTAAAGCTTCAAGAGAAGGGCATTTTTGACAGTGACATCATTAACTGAATGTTTGCAGTTGGTGCATGTTGCTGTCCAATTTACCCTTTAATAATGTTTAACACATCCAAGTAAATATGTTTGATTAATGTGTAAAAGCCTGCAATATGTTTTCTTTGAATAGATTAATGAAGTTGAATATCCTTCAAGTCTCCCCAGGGTTTCCCTCATCATTGATTGGCATCTTCAGTATGACTAAATAATAAGTAAAAGACCTCTGAAGCAGTACAATGAAACCTCAGAGCCATTGGCAGGGAAGAGATTATAATGTCTTGTGACAAGTGATCTTCAGACAGTGTTTTAAGCAGAAATTTGAGATATTACCCAAGGACAACTTTGTTCTCATGGAAGGCGAAATAGGATTGGTTATTAATTAGCTTATACTTCACTGATCCATCCTTATAAGAGTAATGCCACTAAGATGGCACTTTGCCAGATGATGGGTTTCAGCTCATAGAATTTCATTGAAAGTAAAGATGCATATAATTATGTAACAATAACTTAAGGCCTTGTGTCAGAGCCAGAAGGAAAATAAATTTTTATGCCATTAATCAATGTTCTTCCATTGATTATTTATGAATATCTGGATTAACAGTGCTACTGGAAATGTCTTGTACGTTATGCAAAATACCAGATTATAATGTAATAAATGATCCTCAGAAACATTTTGGTAGGTATGCCAAAATTCTTACTGGGATTGAGATCCAATTGACATGATGTTGATTTGGGACCTCGGTAGAATATTATTCATGGTCTTTAAATGAATTGTGCTGTAAAGTACTAGAGTAAATAACCTACTCTTCATATACTTGTTCCTAATGGTAGTGCAAAAGACCATAAAGTTATTCTTCACATGATTCTCACCCGTCAACTACTCCCTAGGGTACTAAAACACATGTTGAAAAATTAATTAAGTTACTTTTTGAATTTGTTAGATAGATTCCTAGTTGCCATTATTAGACTCTTAGATAGCTTCAGGGATTCTCTGAACTTCCCTAAAAAGAAAAATAACTTGCCCTGAAGAAGTTAGTACATTAGAGCATCCAACCTAAACTGAATAAAGAACATTTCTAAATGTATAATTTTATGTTTCTATT
Source organism: Pristis pectinata (assembly GCF_009764475.1). Taxonomy (NCBI): domain Eukaryota; kingdom Metazoa; phylum Chordata; class Chondrichthyes; order Rhinopristiformes; family Pristidae; genus Pristis; species Pristis pectinata. Next base: position 128,935,070 of record NC_067405.1, on the reverse strand, counting down.
CAGGGAACAGAAAGAAGACATGTAATCATGCCACAGGAAGAGATAAATGGGGCATTCATGTCGTTAAACACTAAATGAATGGGAAAGATTAACAGTGCCTTATGCATCAGGATATGTTGGTATCCAGAAAATTTTTCATTGAAAGGGCATACATGGACACCGCATTATAGGAGGAATGAGTGGGTGTCAGAGATGCTTCAGAAAGTGTTCTTGGGATCAGTTACAAGGATAGATTAGAGAGGCTGGGACAATTTTATTCTTAAAAAGAGAAGACTGAGGGGAGATTTAATAAGTTTATAAAATAATGTAGAGACTGGACAGAGTAGGCAGTGGAAGGTTGTTCCTTTTAGTGGGAGGGACAGAAAATAAAGGTTTCCTTTTTTTTTAAAAAAACATTAAAATACCATCTTTACAGGTCATCAACACATCGTGCAACATAAATGAGAAAAAAGTATTCATTATTAACTGGAGGCAACTTTAATCCACTCCCATGTGCAGGAAAATGGTATTAGAGAACTGAAAAATCGCTGCTCAGTTCTTTCTCCTCTAACATGGTTACATTTCTCGGCCTTTATGTTTTGAAGGTTTGAGAAATTGGGGTAAGTGGATAGCTCTGTAAAGCAGCTCTGGTAAGAAAGGGTAAATAACTTCCTGCTGTGCTTACAATTTTATTACTCTTCACCTCAACGAATACTGACCTTTAGAAAATTATGTGCCAGTTTTCCAGCACATTGATAAAATCTGGAAGCAAGTGTGCTGATTGGTTTACAGCATAAGCTCCTATGTCACTTCATATTTTAATGAAAATTATAACCTTTACCATTTCAGTTTTCATTGACTCTAGTGTCAAATGAGCCACACACATTAAAATATACAGAGGTTTGCCACTGAGCAGAGTAATTAGCTCTTTTGGAAATGTGTTTGCTGGCTGTGTGGTGAATATTTAAACTATTATCATCACAGCTGTATCCTGCATTCAACATTAGTAGAATTTTAGGAGCGTTGCCACACCATTTTCTTTCAAGCATTCATAATTTAGATCAAACAACAGTTAAGAATCAAACTGATTTCTTTTATTACCTACTTTGATTTAGGTGGGTACTGATAGTCAAAATAGCAGGAAGGCTATTCAATGTCTTTGATAAATCCCTCAACTGCAGGAGAGATCAGTGACAATTTACAGTTCAAACACTTCATAGGTTTCCAACCTTATAAGGTTGTTGTGAAGCTGCTGGGAAATCATTTTGTTCTAATACACTTTTAGGTTCTTGTCCAATGTGACACCAGTTTTCCTGGAACACAGAACAACATGAAGTGTAAATAATTGAAAGGTTTATTGCCTAACCTCAATAACAAGTACTCAGGGGTATGTACAGGAATTGAAATATGGCCACATTAGGAAGGACACATTGAATACACTCACCTTATACACTTATATGTGCATCCTTAACATATTAATTATTATGAGGAGAAGTGCTGTAATATACATTCAGGTCCTCAAAGTACAAGGAGCTACTTTCTTGCTAATATATTGTCAGAATTTCATTTTGTTATTAAAAAATACAAAAGAAAATATAGTGAAAGGATCTAGTGTGTATTCAATGAAACAAAATAGAATTTCAAATAAAATAGTTTGTTATAATAGAGTGCCTCAAGGCATTGTAAGTTGTAATGCATCAGTATGAATGTCAAAAAAATTATTAAAGAATGAGATTAAGTCCTGAAGAAACAATGTTTCATAATAGCTCACAGAAAAAAAGCACCCTATTATTGATATTAAACTTCTTGTTATTCATAACTTCCTAACACCATATCAATGCAAGGAAATTATAATGGGCCATGCCTTGCAGGGAAATGTCAGCAAATCTGTGCAAAAGTGCAGGCATTTCTCAGAGTGTTTTAAGATTCCCATGCTAACTCCAAAATCCTTACCTTCTTGACCATTTATTCCCAGTGATTTTCCAAGTGAGCCTCAACATTGGACTCCATGTGGAGCACAAAATTGCTACAACTCCCCAGCAGGTTAAACTTGGTGCAGAAACAGATGCTCCATTTATATAGATGGGGATGAACAGCTGAGAGAGAGAGCAAGTATCAGTTAACTTATTTGTTTGATTAATTCTTTAGTTAAGTGTTTCAATTATTTAGACATGTTCTGTGTTTTAGTTTGTTTCTTAAAATTTTCATTGACTGATTTTAATGCCTTTGTTTTTATTGTTTTTGAATATTTATGAAATTACAAAACAATCAAAGTTACCAGCAGAGTTGACAGCCATCTTAGTCGGGGAGATCAGCTTAGTCAACTGTCAAAGTTTGTGCAGCTGTTTCATAGACAAGGCTTGTCTTTCTGTCAGATGAAGGGACTCACATTGATAAGGGCTGACAACCACATAGGGTTGGGACAGCTGGGGAGTATAAATAGACCATTGGAAATCCACAAAATACAAGTTCATACACAGTTCATTAGCAAGCATGGGTGCCTTTTCCATGAGGAATGTTCTTGTCCAGTAATAGGAATTCACTGCACAAGCTAAAGACTCAAGCTGCAGTTGGATAGAGATAATGAGAAAGATTACCAACAGCTAGGATGCAAAATGAACACAAGTGATCAGCCTTTCTCTTTGTGCCCTGAATAATGTCTATTGGAAAAGAAGATCAGACAACAATCACCACCGCTTCATTTTCACTTCTGGCAAATTTACATCCTTCAACTTAGCCTTGCACACAGCACTGCTGAAAATATTACATCCACATTCCACTATGAGTGAACTATTCAACCTCGACATTGCATGACACTATCTGATGCACTTACCTCTCTCTTGCAGGAGAGGCTGGGGTCCAACCAGAGGAAGAGGGGCTATTCACTAAAGGAAAGGCACATCTGCATCCCCCCACACCAGGGTGGTAGCTGGCCATTTTTGGAACTTCAAGCACTGATGTCATGACCAGCAGTTGGCATGAAAGCATTGAAGAGGGTAGTATCCTCAAGACCTAAACTTCCTTCTCATATCCACACATATCATGTCACAATCTCTTCTGACTTACAAATTAGAAAGGGAGTAAGCATCAATCTTACATTCACTGTCCCTCCTGGCCAGTACATCCCTATAACCTTAACCTTGTATCTTGGGTAACTCTACCCAGGAATTGCAACCTAGCTAGACTCTGGAGCAGGAAGAGTATGATGATGAAGGTTTTCTCTCAATGGATTTCATGCATGCACACACCACCTTAGGTGTTAATACTGCATGTAATTTATGAGATTGCATAGAGGTAGGATTTGCCTGTAGAGAGATACTAAGGGCAAGTGGCCTGCCTTGCTCTACAGCTGAAGATACTGAGGGCAATTGGTCAGCCTTCCTCTACAGTTGAGGAAGGCTGACCAATTGTACAGGCATCTGAGTTATCCTGGCTCCTGCTCTGGCTCCAGAGCAGGAGCCAGGATAACTCAGATGCCTGTACACCAGAGAGCAGGGTTGCACATGACTTATGCTGCAGGGAATGCTGATGAAGGCCAATGGGCAACTGTAGAGGAAGGCTGACCAATTGGCACAATTAAACTCTTAGTGCATTGGAAGTCCTGTGTTTAATATCAAGGAGCAGGGAACAGTTCATCACCAATTCACCACATCCTTATCTGCACAACTCAGCAAAGCTTGATGGCCAAAGTCATCATCTCCATTGCAACACAATCAGTAGATACCCCCTATATTAATGATCCACTAGAAACGTCCTGTTGCTGCTTTAGTGTGAATTAAAGTGTGCAAAAGGGTTTAGAGTGCCAGTCCTCCAATAGATTTGGAGAACTCTCCAGGCTCCTCCCAAAGAGAGCAGCAGTAACACAACCCTGCTTATGATGACAGTATTCATGATCCTACCACTGGCACCACCAGTGCCTTGCCATTGACTTTGAACAACTCAGGCCACACTGCTACCACCTGTGCAGAGAACACTGCAGTCCAATGCCAAGCCCTCTAAACCCAAAGTTCTTGGGTTTTTGTCCCAGGTCATCAGCAGTCTCCTCCACTGGAAGTTACTGCCCTTTCACCAGTCATTCTACAGCCATGCAGGCAACACCATGTGGGGAACCTGAAAATGCAAAGTGACATGCATGATAGCATTAAGGGAATCCTTAAGTGTGATTAGTGTACATTATATGCTTTAATTTATAACTTTGGTTTGAGATATTTATTTTCTGGTGGTTTTACATTTGTTAATAGATGCTGTGATGGTCAAGTCTGAAACTATTTGAGAATGCAGAATTAGAATTGCAGTATGGCACTCGTATTAGAACATCGAACAATACAGCACAGAACAGGCCCTTTGGCCCAATGTTGTGCCGACATAGCTATTCCCTCCTACCTACAGAATGCCCATATCCCTCTATTTTCCTCTCATTCATGTGCCCATCCAAGCCCCTCTTAAAAGACCCCAATTAATTTGCCTCCACAACCCTATCAGGCAATGCATTCCAGGCATCCACCGCTCTCTCAGTAAAAAAATGTACCCCTCACGTCTGTTCGCCACAGTTAGCCTAGTCACAAGGGGAAGGTTACCTCCTCTTCTTCCTCCTTTCTACCTAGTCTATGGGCTAGTAAAGGTTCTGCAGCTTGAAGCAACCCCCACAACTCTTAATAGTCATCAATGCTTAGCATTCACAGCTCCCAGAGCAGTCCATACAACAGGAGAAAGCTTCAATTTTCCAATTGTGCTATGTTGTGTGGAAGCAAGCTTGTAATTGTGGACATGATGCAGATGTATGTGTGGTTTACATGAAGTGTTATCAGCAGATAGCCCATACTGATCTTTTATTTGTCACGTAGTCTCAAATGTTGATGACACAGCAGATTGTCACTCAAGGAAGGCATGTTAACTATTGCCAGGATGCTGTTTTGACCTATATCATGAGCTGCCAATGCCCCACACATCAGTCAAACACTGGGGCAGCAGAACCCTTTCCATGACAGAGCTGGTATGTGGCACTTGCAAAGCAATATGCTTGCAGTCAATAGAACCCTGCACCACAGTGCCTGCAGTCTTGGTGAAGGCACAAGTTCTCTCTATCTGCTGGTCATTGTCCAGAGTAACTTAAATGGTATTCTCTCCACCCTCAAGCAGAGAATCTTACTGACCTCTCTTATTGTACAGTGGATAACAAACTGCAAGAAGGTACAACAATCTCCGGCTCCTGCCTGGAAATATTCAGCAGGCAAAAGATATCTTGGCAAATGTCAATGAAACTTTTTGAGCTCATATACAGAGCAAATGGCAGATCTCACTGAAGACATCCTTATACAAGCACAGACATCAAGGGGAGGGAAACTGCACCCTGATCTCCCTTGGGTAGACATGGCCTTTCTCCTTCATCCTATTCTAACAGCTCCTCTTCCTCTGCATGACCCCTGCTTACTCACAGAAATGCTGCATTCCAAAAGGAATGTCAGCTGATGCACTGAGGTCCATGAGCAACAGGTTTGTACAGAAGCCTCAAAATCAACAGCACCTATCACAGCACTCTGACTTCTGAAGCAATTAGAAAAAGCAGCGATCACCCATACAGCCCATACAGTATATCAACAGAAAGAAGAAATCAAACAACAACCAACCTGTGGTCAAGGACACCTTTAAATAGTGCTGGCTGACAGATCCACACTGCTGTTAACAATTGTCCAGCTGTCAAAGTTAAGGGAATACATAACTAATGCTCTGAGGTCCAAAATGGCAGTTTCAGCAACTATTACCTACATGCACATCCCTTTACTAATATGGTGACTGGCACAGTTCATCACAGAAGAGTGTGTATGAAATTCATATGGTATTTTACTCCTAAAAATATGAGCTACGACATCCAAGACAACAGGTGTTTCTATTTAACCCAATTTCAATCCAACTATTTCCTAATGCAAATATTTAAATGAGCTTTTACGTACTTAGATAGATATAGATATAAATATTTATTTATTAGTCACATGTACAGGGAAACAGAAACGTGTCTTTTTGCGAACAGGGAATGGTGCAATGGTCTGATCATTTAATGGAGCTCAAAATCTCCTTCAGGGAAAATGACCAATTTTTTTTTTGGTTTAATAATCTCTCCTTATGAATAACAAATATAAATTCTGTGTCATGAGTTTCATAGCAGAAGGACAGCTTTCCTCAGCCAGTGTCTGGGAATGTAAGTAAGTGCTTGGCCAGGGCCAGGGCCCTGGAATCTGAGTAGATGCTGTCTATCTTTGATGGGAGTGCACTTGACTCCAACCCACAGCGACCTCTTCAGTCCAAGCTTGCTGCCATGCCAATTAAAGGGTAACAAGGCCCTGGGAGAAAACAGTATCTCTGCTGAGGTTCTGAAATTTACAGGTGAAGAGGTCCAGTCACAAATCTACAATCTAATGGTCCACATCTGGGAAGAGGAGAATATATCAGAGGGCCTCAAATATGCTGTGCTGATGACTATCCACAAAAAAGGAGATAAGTCCAGTTGTGGTAAATACAGAGGGGTCTCCCTGCTCCCCAAAAGGGAAGTCATCACCAGATCCTCCTCAGCCACCTTCTCCTAGTGGGCAAATAAAAGCTGCCCAAATCACAGGGTGGATCTTGTCCATCAATCCTTGGGATCTTCATCATGAGCAAACTCCTAGAAAAATACAAGGAGCAACACCAGCCACTATGCATGGCTTTTTTCAATCTCACCAAAGCCATTGACTCTATCAGTCAGGAGGGATTGAGGAACACCCTCCTCAAATTCAGCTGCCCACAGAAATTCGTCTTCATTTTATGTTTGCTTCATGATGGCATGCAACTGATGATGCTGACCAACATGAAGATTGTGTCATTCTCCCAACTTGGGGCAATGGTGCAACTCACTTCCAATAAACGTCACACAGAAGTGGAGGTAATACTCAGAATTAATGAAAATCTGATCCACCTACAGTGACTACACTCCAGAACCACGATCACCTAAAGCTCTGTGGTCGAGCTGCAGATGATGGTTTCATTTTCACATGCTCAGAAGCTGAGCTCCAAACCATCATTGACTCATAAGATAAAATAAGATATTTTTATTAGTCACATGTACATCGAAACACACAGTGAAATGCATCTTTGCGTAGAATGTTCTGGGGGCAGCCTGCAAGTGTCGCCACACTTCTGGCACCAACATAGTGTGCCCACAACTTCCTAACCCATAAGTCTTTGGAATGTGGGAGGAAACCAGAGCACCCAGAGGAAACCCATGCAGTCATGGGGAGAATGTACAAACTCCTTACAGACAGCGGCTGGAATTGAACCCGGGTCAAATGTACAAGAAGATGGGCCATGGACTCAACATTTGCAAGAAAAAATCCTCTACCTGCTTCACTATGTTGCCCTCCAACAATAAAGGTCCATAGGGAGAACCTGGAAAAAGTGGACCACTTCTCATATCACAGGAGCCACCTCTCAGCAAAGGCAGACATCGATGATGAAATTCAGCAGCATCTTCAATGCGCTGGCACAACCATTGGTTGGTTGAGGGAAAGGGTGTGTGAAGATCAAGACCTCAGACCTGCCTGACACAAAACTCAAGGTCTAATGGGAGTAGTAATCCCTACCCTCCTATATGCTTCTGAGACCTGGACCATCTACAGCAAGAACCTCAAGATACCACCAACCCTGTCTCTGTAAAATCCTCCAAATTCACTGGAAGGTTAAGTGAATCAACATTAGGGTCTTCTCCCAGGCCAATAACGCCAGCATTGAAGCCCTAATTACATTCAGTCAGCTAGGTTAGGCAGGCCAGGTCATTTGAGTGACTGACATCAGAATCCTGAAACAGACGTTCTGACTGGGAAGAGATAGCAGGCAGACACATGAAAAGGTTCAAGATATGTCCTTGAAAAATGCAGCATCCCCATTGATTTCTGGAAACGTGGCCCATAACTGCTCATAGTGGTGGAGGACATTTCAGGATGATATTGAGAACCTCAAGGCCATGCATCATGAGCATACAGAGACCCTCCCTAAGCAACAAAAGGAGCACATCCACCTCACAGACTACCTGTCTGCCACTCAATCAAGCACCTCCTGCCCTATCCATGGAAAACTTTGCTGGGCCCACACAGGTCCTCATAGGCCACTTCAGAACTCATAAAACTGGAGTGGAAGTGAGGCATCCTTGACCCTAAGGGACTGCCCAAGAAGAAGATGTTCATTATTGGATGGAATGGGTTATCCCTTGTTAATTATTCAACCTTTTGAAAGTGCTGCAGATTTTTCACCTGCAGTATAACAAGATGGTAATTTGACACATATTTGCAATACATTGCATTTATTATTTTTCCGTTACACTGCCAGGCATTAACCTTCTCTGATAAAGCCTTCTTGCACAGGTAAAAACTAATCTGTATAATTAAATGCCTTTTCTTTTAAAAAAACATTCACTGTAAAGCAGTTCTGTAGCAGTCTGATTTACTTATTCTACGCTCAGTATTGGGAGAGGTTCACGGATAACTGAAGTTATCTAGGGCCAAAAACCAAACTGCTGAAGGAATTCAGCAGGTCAGGAAGCATCTGTGGAGGGAAGTGGACAGTCAATGTTTCGGGTTCATCGGGACTCAGTGGAAATCACAGAGGAGGAGCAGTAAGAGAGCATCTCATAGAACTCACACTGAAGAGAGGAGGGAAGCTTTTTCAAAGTGGGCATACCTTGAAGAGACTTTGCAAAGGAGTAGTAACATGGAGACAAAAAAGACTGCAGATTGTGGAATCTGGAGTAAAAATCAAACTGCTGGGGGATCTCATCAGGTCAGCCAGCATCCGTGGAGGGAAATGGATAGTCGACGTTTCGGGTCCAGGCCCTTCATTGGATTCCAGTTGTTTTTTGCTCCAGGTTCCAGCATCTGCAGTCTCTTGTGTATCCATTTATCTAGGGCCAGGTTTTTTGAAAATTATTCATGGGAGAAAAACAATCAGATTAAATAAATCAGTTCATTTCAATTAAACTAGACATCATCCTTCTAATACATTTAACAAATGGCCTCTGCCTCTGCTCTGGATGTGTATGTTTCAGAGGTTCAATCACAGATTATGTTACCAAAACACCATGTGCTTTTCTGTAGAGGCAACCCACCTGCAGCTTGAGGGTTTCCATTTGTGACCTTATTTGGATAATTGGCTGGTTATAGCTTTGTTCAAAAAGGTCAGTGTGAACTGTTTAGGTTACATCCTTTAAATCACAGCATATAAAGCCCTTGGAAAATCTAAAAAGATTCAGATGGAACATTCCCAGATTATTATCTTAATAGAAACCAAATTCAAATCATAGTCACTGTGCCAGAGGAGCATTTGTAATACAGGACATACCGCCAAAATCAGATCATGAGGAATTTTGAGATCCTGTAAACTTGACTGTTTAATGGAAAGCGAGGGTGGTGATGTATATCTTTTACTAAGCACCTTTCCTTTAAATATAAAGCAAGTTTGAAAGCTGTATGCTTAACAATACAGAGTGGTTTATTCCAAAAACATCATTCAGTTGCCAAACATAGCTAGGGATGTTACTATATCACAATTTGAACACATTTTGTATTTGGAAAGCATCAGTTTTAATCAGGCAACACAGTGGGCCAGAATATCCAATCTACCCTTCGGGCAATACTAAACTACTTTTCAAGTTAGAAGGTGATGGGGCTGATCAGTGAGATGGTTGCGTTCGATGGACTGCTCGCCAATGAAGCCGGTTCCCCTCTGGTGAAGCCGTTCTCTCACCATAACACTGGGAGTGAGGAAGCTCCTGGTCTTTGCATCAGTGGACCACCTCCACTGGCAGGAATCCAAGCTCTGCCGAGAGTTTTCTGTGCACCTGGATTACTGAGTGGGAGGAGGCCTCTGCCTGAGCGAGTTCCTGAGAAGGAACAGGGTCCCAGGTTGGCTGGATGCGGAATCTATACTACAAGACCTGTTATAAATGTCATGTCTTGTATGTTTATGTTTCCACTTGTGGATAACATAAATGAACCCACCCAATGTCTATTAACCCATGTGAAACCCATAAAAATCTGCATAGCCTGTGTTTACTGTAGTTATACGTTTCCATGGATATAGAGCTCATAGAGTCATAGAATTATACAACAGGGAAAAAGGCCATTTGGCCCAACTTGTCCATGCTGACCAAGTTGCCTAACTGCACTAGACCCATTTGCCTGCATTTAGAGAGGGTGCAGAGGAGACTTACCAGGATGCTGCCTGGATTGGAGAGCATGTCCTATGAGGATGGGTTGAGTGAGCTAGGGCTTTTCACTTTGGAGCGAGGAGGATGAGAGGTGACTTGATAGAGGTGTACAAGATGAAAAGAGGCATAGATCAAGTGGACAGTCAGAGACTTTTTCCCAGGGCGAAAATGGCTAAAACGAGGGGGCATCATTTTAAGGTGATTGGAGGAAAGTATAGGGGGGATGTCAGAGGCAAGTTTTTTATACAGAGCGTGGTGGGTGCGTGGAACGCACTGCCAGCAGAGGTGGTGGAGGCAGATACATTAGGGACATTTAAGGGACTCTTAGATAGACACATGAATGATAGAGAAATGGAGGACTATGTGGGAGGGAAGGGTTAGATAGATTTTAGAGCAGGATAAAATGTCGGCACAACATCATGGGCCGAAGGGCCTGTACTGTGCTGTAATGTTCTATGTTCTATGCCAGCACTGATGCCAAGACTTACCTGCTCAGCAGCCAGCTTTGGTCTAAATTAGCAATGCATCTTCTGCTCTGATCCTTATGCTGCTGGTTGCCACTGTGACACTCCAGTGGACTCCATGGGGTGGCCATATCTTCCAAGTATGGCCCTGGGCTTGTGCTGGGTTAAACCTGGCGCAATCACAGCAGCCCCCATTGAAATGAATGGGAGACATTGGCTCGGGAGAAAGGTGAGTAGTCATTATTTATTGAAATTAATGACTTGAACTGACTTTTGTGCTTTTTAAATTCATTAAAAACATTTACATATTGTAGGCCTGTCAATGTCAAACATGTTGATAGGCATTCAAAGGTCCCAATCACTTTCACGACCAGTGAGTGCAGGTGCCTGCCTGCACTGAGATGGCCCTGTATATCCATACATATATTTATATCTGTGCCATCCCAAAGTGCTGGGACCCTGGCTTGCTGCAGAAGAATTGACTGAGGACCACACTGGAGCAAATAGCTGAAGCCAGGAGTAGGTGGATAGAAACACTGGGGCAACAGAGGATCAGCCCCAAAGTGAAATTCCATTCAAAATGCACTGTGATAGCATTCCGTCTGTACTTAAAATTCTTTGTTGGGGAAGCTTGCAACTCAGGGTTTTCTTGTTGCCTCTTTGTCTTGTTCACCTGGAGGAATTGTAGGGTGCCAAAACATCTAGAAGTTGGCAGGTATGTCAATTAGTGGGACACCATATTCAAGCAAGAACATCATCAGCTACAGAGCAGCAAACATTGGTTGAGGTAATATTTTCTGCAATATTACCAGCTCCTCTATAATCTATCCAATTATACCTCTATAATCTATCCAATTATATCCATAATAATCTATCCAATTATGTGCAAACTATTATAGATTATTTTAACAAAATATCTTTTTTATAGTGTGCCCTGCACTGTAACTTAATCACAATGCTATCCCAGCACCATCCTGCATTCCCCTTTGAAATGGATAGCAAGACAAGATTATACTGAGGAATAAAAGTGGCCAAAAACAATTTTTATTCCTGTCTGCTCGCAGTAGTGTGTCCAACTCCCCTTGGAGCCTCCAGTCTATACAACATCTTCCCATGTCATAAGGGATACATTACAGAGGTGGATAAGGTTTCATTCTGTCCAAATGAAAAACACCGAAGCAGCTAATTTAGCATGGTTGGTTATATCTCACCATGGTAAAACACAGATAGGATTTTAATTTTGATAAATTCCTGGTTAAGTTTAAATTCTAATGCCAAGATATCATCCTGGGCATTGTACTGACCTTGCATTTTCATTTCATTCTGTAACAACTAGTTATGTCACAATCCATGAGATATTATTACATAATGATTAGGTGCACCTGAAGAACTTACAAAAACAGATAATATGTTTTAAAGACTCATTCTATTTAAAAACATAAGCAGCGTGGACTTCTTTTCATGCATTAACTCTGAGGGTGCTGTGTGGCTTTAAGGATTAATCTTCAATTTCCAAGACCCTAAGCAATTAAGATAAACTCTTGTCTTGGCTGTTACTGTCTACTATGAAGCCCGTGAATGGCAGGCTAGCCCAATGTGTCGTGCCGAGAGGCAGTTGTGATGTATTCCCTATATCCATACTTCACAACTTCACCTTGGCTGCTAAACTAACTGTGCCTCATCCATGTCTATGAACTTATCAATTCCAAATCACTCCCAATTAACCTCTCTTGTTCTTTTCTCCATAACCTTGAGTTCATGCTGCCTGCTGCCTGCATCCTAACAAGTCCCCTTCACCCATCACTCTTTGCTTGCAGGCTTACATAAACTCTGGACATGCAAGGTTGCCATCTTAAAATTCTCACCCTTCTTTTCATATCTTTTTAGGGCTTTATTCCCTTCCCAGTTTTGTCATCTCCTCCACATCAGTAAACCTCCAAGTTCTCCGATGCCCCTCCTATTCTGAACCTTTGATCACTCCTGAAAATTTACTGTTCCACCATTGGTGGCCATGTCTTAAGCTGTCACGGTTGGATGTTCAGTAATTCCCTTCTTAAACTTTGCCCTGTTTCTCCTCGAAGACATTAAACCTACCTATTTGACCAAGCTTTTCATTATTTCAACTAATATGTCCTTGTGCCATGTCAAATTGTGTTTGATGATGGTGCTGTGAAACACTTTGGGATGTTTTGCTATATTATCTTCTCTGACACAGGAGAAAGGGAGAAATCCCATTAATCCCATTCCCTCTCTCCTTATTTCCATATATCCCTGCAACTTTCTCTCACATTTCTCTTTGATCCTTTAAATCCATTAACCCACACAAAGGGGTAATTTACAATTAATCTACCTGCATGTCTTTGAAACATGGGAGGAAATTGGAGAACCCGGAGGAAACCCACACAGTCACAAGAGAGAACATGCAAACTCCTCATAGACAGCAGCGAGGTCAGGATCAAACCCAGATCCATGGAGCTCCTTGGTAGTGGCACAAAATGCCAAGTCACCTTGCCGCTAGTGTGGCATACCTTTAGGGGGAGCTGTGTAAATATAAGGTGTTTCTGGTGCAGTCAGCTGGAAAGGGTGCAGAAAAGATTCACGAGGATGTTACTGGGACAGGAAGGCTTGAGTTATAAGGAGAGGCTGGATTGGCTGGGACTTTTTTCCCTGGAGCATAGGAGGCTGAGTGCTGACCTTAAAAAGGTGTATAAAATCATGAGGAGGTGGATGGTCACATTCTTTTTCCCAGGGTAGGGGAATTTAAAACTAGAGGACATAGATTTAAGGTGAGAGGGGAAAGATTTAAAAGAGACATGAGGCGCAACTTTTCCACAGAGAGGGTGGTGGGTATATGGAACGAGCTGCCAGAGGAAGCTATAGAGGCAGGTTCAATTTACAACATTTAGAGACATTTGGACAGGCACATGGATAGGAAAGGTTTGGAGGGATATGGGCCAAATGCAGGGAAATGGGACTAGCTCAGATAGACATCCTGGTCGGCATGGATAGTTGTGCCGGGGGCCTGTTTCTGTGCTGTATAACTCAGTGACTCTGTGACTCTAAGCATCATGACAACAAGATCTTTCATTCATTTCAATATTCTCTGAAAGAATCCCAGGGCACTGCATTAGCAATGGCACCTTTCACCACATGGTGACAGATAGAGGGCACTTCCTTCCCCATGAGCCTGTAGATGATTTCATGTGCCATATCTCCTCTTGGTGGGTCAGCACAGGGGAGCATCTCCAAAGGTCTGAGCTTGTCTCCTTGCACTGAAACCTGCTTGATGCCTCTATGCACCAATTTGAAGCAATGCTGAAGTCTTAAGAATTAAAAGGGATTCTTCTGATGGAAAATCACTGCATTGTGAATGAAAATTGGACAAATGTTGGAGGAGTAAAACTGCACTGCTGTCCTTCTGTGCCTTGAGTAACAAATTAATTAACAGTAGATGACTGATGATCTTCATCATTTCTTGCTCAGTCTTCAACCAGTTCATTCTAATTACAGGATGTGGGGTGCTGCTGGCCAGATCAGCATTTATTGCCCATCCCCTGAACTGAGTTGCACTTCAGAGAGCAGTTAAGAGTGAACCACACTGCCATAAGTGTGGAGTTATACATTGACTAGATTGATTAAGGGTGGCAAATCTCCCTACTTGAACATCATTAGTGATTCAGATGGGTTTTTATGACAATCCAGTTGTTTTATTGTCACTATTACTAAACATTTATGAATCAAATTTAAATTTCCTAGCTGCTATAATGGTTTCAAATTAAAGCCTCTGGATAGTATCCCAGAATCTTAACCACTCTGTTACCATTCCCCAAAATAAAGTGCACAGCATTCTGAAGTGACAGAATGCACCAACAAAGATAGTAATTACTCCATACTCTCTCTTCAGCACCTACTTGCAGCTGCTGTGATCCACACATTGCAGTGTGTTGTGATAACACAGCAGAATTATTTTGATAGCACTTCTTTCCCCTGTGACCTCGAGCACTGAGAAGGGCAAGAGGAGAATCATGCAAAGCATCGCTTCTCAAGTCACACTGCTTCCTGTCTCGTAACATATTCTGAAATTCCCTCACTGTCACTGGACCACTGGCCTGGAATTCCAATCTATCATCTTTGCAAGAGCACTATCACTCCAAAATAACAAGAAGACCTGTCATCATCTCTGCAGAGCAATACAGAATGGGCCATAGATGAAAATAATTTATTTAATATGTTTCAGCAAAATCTCTAAGTAAAAGAGATCATAATATTTTCAGCTATGAAAAAAAAACAGTTTATCAAGCCTTTTGTAGAAATCATTCCCCAGTTAAAGTACAAGCAAGGGTTTGAAATTTTCATTTCACCTATTCCAACATATTCAACTAATTGATAGCCTTCTTTGCTAATTTACAAATCTGATTAAAATACAGTTAGACATTCTGAGATTACGGAGGCTAGATCATGGGGTGTATTTAAAGAGAAAGTAAATACATTTTTGAAAGATCAGGGAATTGAGGGCTGTGGGGAACTGGCAAGGAAGAAGAGGTGGGGCCTGAGGCAAATCATCCATGATCATATTGAGTGGTGAGGCAGGTTTGAGGGGCCGAGTGGTCTACTTCTGCTCCTATTTTCTTATGTTCTTGTTCTAATTTAAGCAATAATTTATTGCTCAACATGCAGATGTAGAATTGTTCAAAGATAAACACATCCCCAGAAACTTAACAAAAAGTGAACATTTTTATATTTAACTGGGAAGGCCCATTTATCGAGCTGGGAATTTCATTTTGTAAAGAACGAGTACAAGCAACACACTTTGTGACAATATGTCCAATCCATTTAACATTTTATAAACAGCACTCACTTCACCAGTGAAGCAAGTCAAGGGTAAACATTTTAAGTGTCTTTTTACTTGCCTTAATGTTAACACAGCAATTTTTAAAATTTTATTTTGTTAATAACTGTAATAAAAGACATAATCAAAACCTTAAAACATTATTTTGTTCAACTGGAGGAATTATTTATTTAACATAGGCATCACACATATTCTATTGTGCTTTTGCTTCTCCTTGTCGAGGAGTCTAAGTAGGAAACGAATTAACACACAAAACAGTCACTTATACAGAGATGTAATGTGAATAATGGTACCACTGTTTTATGTCAACACCAACTATCAATGCCTCTCTGTATTCCTAGATGGCAATGGAATTGGCTCTTCAACATTTCTCATTTACTTGGAGATGCCAAGCCAGTTGTGCTCTCTGGTGCTGTAAACAGTGCATCACCAAGTGGAAGAAACAAAGTTTCCATTGTGATGGTGAGGTCCTGATGATGCAGTCAGCTGAACAAATTAATCAAACAAGTCTCTTTCCTAGTTTGTTGACATTACAATCAGAGACTTCAATTTGTTCGACAAACTGCTAGCATGGCTATAAGGAAATTCTATTTAATAATAAGTGCCAAAGGACATGTGAACACCTAAAGTGACTTAAAATTGGAGAATAAAAATCTTCAGGGAACTATATCTTAATATATAATGTGGGACAGATAAAAACATAAGAAATAGGAGCAGGAGTAGGCCATCTGGCCCATTGGGCCTGCTCTGCCATTCACTAAGATCATGGCTGATCTGGCCGTGGACTCAGATCCACCGACCTGCCTTTAATTCCCCTACTATGCAAAAATCTATCTAACTGTGTCTTAAATATATTTAATGAGGTAGCCTCCACTGCTTCCCTGGGCAAAGAATTCCATAGGTTCACTACTCTCTGGGAAAAGCAGCTTCTCTTCATCTCTGTCCTAAATCTATTCCCCTGAATCTTGAGGCTATGTCCCCTAGCTCTAGTCTCACCTACCAGCGGAAACAACCTTCCTGCCTCTATCTTTTCTATCCCTTTCATAATTGTATATTTTTCTATAAGATCCCCTCTCATTCTTCTGAATTCCAGCGAGTATAGTCCCAGGCGACTCAATCTCTCCTCATAGGTTAACCCCCTCATCCTCAGAATCAACCTGGTGAACCTCCTCTGCACCGCCTCCAAAGCCAGTATATCCTTCCTCGGTAAGGAGACCAGAACTGCATGCAGTACTCCAGGTGCAGCCTCACCAGTACCCTGTACGGTTGCAGCATAACCTCCTTGCTCTTAAACTTAGTCCCTCTAGCAATGAAGGCCAACATTCCATTTGCCTTCTTGATAACCTGTTGCACCTGCAAACCAACCTTTTGTGATTCATACACAAGCACTCCCAAGTCCCTCTGCACAACAGCATGCTGCAATCTTTCACCATTTAAATATTAACCTGATCTTCTATTTTCCTTCCAAAGTGGATGACCTCACATTTACCAACGTTGTAATCCATCTGCCAGACCCTTGCCCACTCACTTAACCTATCTATATCTCTCTGCAGACTCTCTGCATCCTCTGCACAATTTGCTTTTCCACTCAATTTAGTGTCATCAGCAAACTTAGATATGCTACACTCAGCCCCGTCTTCCAAATCGTTAATGTATATCGTGAACAGATGCGGGCCCAGCACCAACCCCTGCGGCACCCCACTCACCACTGATTGCCAACTAGAGAAACACCCATTTATCCCAATGCTTTGCCTGCTATTGGTTAACCAATCCTCTATCCATGCTAATACATTACCCCCAACTCCATGCATCCTTATCGTATGGATAAATCTTTTATGCAGCACCTTATCGAACGTCTTCTGGAAATCCAAGTATACACATCCACCTGTTCCCCTTATCCACTGTGCTCATTATATCCTCAAAGACCTCCAATAAGTTTGTCAAACAGGACCTGCCCTTCCTGAATCCATGCTGTGTCTGCCTGATGGAAACATTTCTATCCAGATGTCTCACTATTTTTTCCTTAATGATAGCTTCAAGCAGTTCCCGACTACAGATGTTAAGCTATATATAGGCAGGTAACTATAGGCCTATTGTTACCTGCCTTTTGCCTACATTCTTTTTTAAACAGTAGCATGACATTCGCTGTCTTCCAATCTGCTGGGACCTGCCCAGAGTCCAGAGAATTTTGGTAAATAATCACAAGTGCGTCTACTATAATTTCTGCCATTTCTTTCAGTACCCTGGAATGCATCCCATCAGGACTAGGGGAGTTGTCTACCTTTAGGCCACTAATTTGCTCATCACTGCCTCTTTAGTGACAGCGATTGTATCGAGGTCTTCACCTCCCACCGCATCCAGAACATCTCTATTTGGCATGTTAGACAGGTCCTCCACCGTGAAGACCGACACAAAATAGTTGTTCAAGGCTTTGGCCATTTCCACACTACCCAATACTAATTCCCCCTTCTCATCTTCCAAAGGACCTATGTTCTCTTTAGCCACCCTTTTCCGTTTTATATAATTATTAAACATTTTCCTATCTGTTCTTATATTTCATGCTAATTTACTTTCATAATCTATCGTCCCTTTCCTTATTGCTTGCTCAGAGGTTCTCTGTTGCTTTTTAAAGTTTTCCCAATCTTCCGGTTTCCCACTACTCTTGGCGACTTTGTATGCATGAGTTTTTAGCCTGATGCCTTCTTTTATTTCCTTAGTTATCCAAGGCTGGCTCTCCCCACCCTCCCCATCCTTACTGTCCTTGCTTTTAACTGGAATATACTTTTGTTGAGCATTGTGAAAAATCCCTTTGAAAGTCTTCCACTATTCCTCAACTGTCCCACCATATAGCCTGTGTTTCCAGTCTACACTAGCCAGCTCTTCCCTCATCCCATTGTAGTCTCCCTTGTTTAGGCATAATATACTGGTTTTAGATCAAACTATTACACCCTCAGATAATGAAATCTTTCACCAAAGATTAATATAAAAGCTTCTAGAATTGAAAACTGCATGGAATAAATATCTCATCCTCCCAAAAGAAAGATTGGGCTTGACCAATCTTATCAAAGTTTTCAAATAAGGATAAATAAGGGTAATGTAGTAGATATAATAAATTTAGATTTCGAGAAGGCCCAATAGATTCTACTGCCCAAAAGATTCTTGACTAAAATCAAATAGCAAGACCAATAGTAATGTACCAGGAAACAGAAAATAGGAGTAGCACAGTTGTTCATCACTTTATTTAAATTGGACTCAGAAATACAACTTCAGAATTTGTGAATGCCACTGAATTTGGGGGGAGAAAAATACTATAGAGGACTATGGCAAAGTACAAGAAAATATGAATAAACGTGATTCACTCTATTTTCATTTCAGATTTGTAGGATCCAGAGTATTTTGCTATTTCAGATGTTGGTTTGATTTTCTGGGATAGCTTGGCTGGCAAATTGCCACGCCCCACAATTATCAGGGAATTTATGACAACCCTCCTGTGGGATTTCTTAATGTATTTGGCTGCTGGGTAAAATTCCAGCAGCACGAGGTTTGCTTTAACGTGTGCCACCTCCACTGGTGCACGTTTACCCCACCCTGCGCTCATTTCTATACCCCATTTCAACATTCGGTTACCAATAAGCATGAGGTCTCTTTATTCTTCTCACAAAAACTGTACCTTTTTCTCAGTTGTATAAAGGTCATTTGCCAGTTCGTCACCAATTCTGTGTTTATTAATATTTTGGTAGCATCCACAGGGAGAGAAACAGAGTTAATGGGCCAGACTTGCTGGGTTTGAAAGAACTCCCTGCCAATCCACCTGACCCTCTGCACCTCAGAGCCCATCTGGCTTCAGTG
Source organism: Pristis pectinata (assembly GCF_009764475.1). Taxonomy (NCBI): domain Eukaryota; kingdom Metazoa; phylum Chordata; class Chondrichthyes; order Rhinopristiformes; family Pristidae; genus Pristis; species Pristis pectinata. The sequence goes on along the minus strand of NC_067405.1, from coordinate 128,915,698 downwards.
ACATTGCAAATGAACAGATTCGAGCTTTGGAATCTACCAGTAAATCTCACACTGCTGTGTTTGACAGCATGTGTGCGGAAGCTCAGCATTTCCTGCAGTTTCACTGGCTGAGTGCCAGTGTTTCTGATGAAAACTTCTGGTAGTAGCCAGCAGGATCCAACACAATGTCTTACATCAGAAATAGAACAAGTTAGAGATGGAAGCCAGTTCCAAAAAGCAAGAGATGGGTGGAAACACAGAAATATGAAATGACAAAAGGGATCATGGTGCAAAGCAAAAGGTGATAGTGATGAGGCAAGTAAAGAAACAAAAATGGGTGCAAATGGAGATAGCAGATAATCTGAAATTGCTGAATTCAGTGTTAATTTGAGATGTAACTCGTCAAGTGTTGGAGATGGTCCTCCAGCTTCTAAGTTCGACAGTCAATGTTAAGTGCCTACATTAAGTAGTGAAAAGTAAATTACAAATGGATATTGAGCAAACTCCCACTGGATCAACAATATATCTTAACCCAACTTCAGCAGGCTACCATGTACTACAACACTGTAACATGTATTTCCTTTCTTTTGTCATCTTCTGACCCCATTCCCTGCAACCCCACCTGATTCCCAGTGATCGCACTGTTTAATGTGAGAATTATCTGCCCATACTACCATGTTGCACAAGCCACCCTCTTCTGAGCAGCAGAGAAAATTCTGGTTCCTGAGGTAAAAGGCCAATATCTCCATCAGCTAGTTCAGTGACTACTGTTTGTTTAATAAAATACAACCAGGTAATACCAATGGTATGCAATGAAGGAAAATAACTCTTAAGGAACTTCATCACTTGAAAATAACCTTGACTTAATAGACACTACAAATAGAATAAAAATATCCATACCCAAGAAGCAGAGCAAAGAATCACTTAAGTTTTCAGAAAAGAGACATGCATTTGTGCATGTAATCATTGCTCATTAGGATAATTATATGTCTATCTGTAAAGCATCGCAAACCAATGCAGTATAACTGGAACTGATAGTCTGAATTGAAACAGACTTGATATTTTGTGTGGATAATGACTATTTATAAATAGTACAGAGGAGTTGTATGCAAAACCTTTAAACATTGATCCATGATTAGTGCAAAGCAGAATTTGAACTACTTGCAAAGAATAAATTTGCAAATATAATTTGGCAAAATGATTTGGCACATGAATAAACAGGAGAAAAAAGAAATGTTGTGTCCCCTCAGCATTAACCGAGGTGGGAACTAACATACTTCTTTAGATCAGTGACATGAATCAGAAGAGTTTGGAGGCAACATTGCTGCATGCACAACATGGGCACTGAGAAGGTTGTAAATATGCAAACCTCCTAATACATACAGTGCACAATTTTCCCTTGCATTGAAATCAATAGCAAAGAAAATCAGGATGTGGGGCGTATAGGAGGACAATCCACTATAACCCATTAGTTCTGATTTCACTCCAACTAAATTGGAAGGAAGGATTTCAGTTTCCACTATCTGGTGAAAAATCAATTTTCCTCTTATAAATAGCAGTGATTCTAACTTTGTATGGTTGAAGTGTTCATTCAATACAGGCAGATTTACTTTAATATACTCCAACCTGGACTCTCACTCAGAGAGAATGTTAAGATTCAGTCGGACTAGTCAGACTGATCAGCGAACATTGATGCCCCAAAATGTAAGCAAAATATTTTTCTTTATGGTACCAAGAGTTGGAATGTCCCAGGCCCCTCAAAGAAAGTCTGGGATTCTGACTGCTATGGTCACCTCCTTTATCCCTGGGATCCTGCTAAAACCCTTCCCCTCACCAGCCATGAGATTTATAGTTGATTGAGTAAAAGCCACATGACCAGTATGAGTTTGTGATCAAGATTATATCTGAAAGGTTGCTGCTGAATCCCCTACTACAGATTAATCACACACCCATATCCCTATAACCAACTGACTTCCTCAAGCGTACAAATAGCCTTCCATGCTGTGCCATAATTGATTACAAGGAATTACAGTGCCATACACTGTGGGCTGCAATGAACCCAGCCAATGAAAGAAAAGAAATATTTTATTCTGAGGGATCTGACATGAGATGCTACCTGAAGCTGCCATCGCATCGTTACTGCTACCTTCTTAAGCTTGTTTCAAATCGGCAGTTGCCCAACAGGATATCAATGAGCTATTAAAATTGCTGCACCTCACACAGAGACTGACTGCTCCTGACCTACTAACCAGGAATTAAAAATGATACACATGCTACATCAGTTCTTCCATCTTTGAGGCAAATTAAGGATTCTTGAAGCCAAGGGACCCTCATGAGCTACCATGGTGTGGAATCAATTGCAGCAATTGTAGGAGCCGTATTCTGCAGGTTGCAACAAATCCCAAAGGACAAAACATTCTGTTATGAGGAACCTGATATGGTGGGCCCTTTTTTTAGTAAAACTACTGTCACAAGGGAGATTTGCGTCATGAAGCAACCAATGGTTAAAAAAGGTTACCATGGGCACATGTAAAACTTGTACTGCTTTTTGATCGTTGGATTCAAAAAGTAGGGCCTGGAGGGAGAATGTTTTCTACAACTTTAAATTAGATTCAAGCACAAAGTAGACAGCAAATAATTCTATGCAAGCTCGAGGGAGCTGTAATGGAGACATGAGTTTACAATTGTCCTGCAATGTACCTGGGTGGGGTTTGAGCAGCGACTATTTGGACATAATCCTGAACATTCTACTTGTGTCACATTTACTCAACCATTGATAAACCTGACAAATTATTACTGTATTTCCTCAGTTTTATGCTGGATGGTTACGACATGGGGAAAGGTGTAACTTTTTCCCAGCCTGAGCCAGGACTAGTTATTATCACGTTTTTTTCTTGCGTCAAAAGCAAACTCAGAAACCTATTTGGAAAGTTCTTTAATACATCAGTGGTGAAGTGGTTAAGTTATTGAACTCAACACCCAGCATGGAAGATGTGGAGCTTTAATCTAGCTTCATAATCTGTCAGAAAACAAAACCAAGTAATTTATAATGATGACAAGATTGCTGTGAAAACATATTAAGTTCACTAACATCCTCCATTGAGGAATCTGGTTTAACTCCAGACACACCAATGCTTCTGACCCTGAAATCTCCTAACAAGTCACTGAATTCAAGGGCAATTAGGGATGGTTAATAAATGTTGGACTTGCCACTGAAACCTGGAGCCTGAAAAACAAAGAAGCAATTAAATAAATCCATGGAGTGACGAGAGAATGGTCATGGCCCAGTGACAGTCTCAATGATGGTAAAGGGGTGAAATCTGTATTAGACAATGCAAGTAAAAGATAAATTTCATAAGCTAAGAATATATAACAGAAAGAGATGGAAAATATATGTGATACTATTTCAAGCTTGAGAACATAATAAGAATATACGAGAAATGGAGCACCTTAGTGAATGGTGATAAAAGTGTTACTGCATTGAACTGACTTACTGTGTTGTCTCTTAGACTGTTGACAAATATCAGTCAATTGCTAATCTGTTTAGACATAGATAATCTAATTAACTGCATAGACAATGGATAAACTAGCTAAGGAAAGAGCCTTATCAACTCAAAGCTCATGACCACAAAATGTTTACAGAATCTTTAGTGCTTGGCTTATGCAGAAAAAATTAATTTACACCCAACTGGATTTATCATTCATATAAGACTTATTATTTTGTTTATGCCTTGACATATTCATCTAGAAGCAACCATTTTTTAAATTTAAAAAAAATTTTAGAATTTTATTTGCAGCGTGGTAACAGGCCCTTCCAGCCCAACGAGTCTGCGCCACCCATTTTAAACCCAAATTAACCTACCCGTATGCCTTTTTTTAGAATGTGGGAGGAACCCGGAACACCCGGAGGAAACCCACGCAGACACGGGAGAACGTACAAACTCCTTACAGACAGCAACGGGAATCGAACCCTGATCGCTGGTGCTGTAATAGCGTCGTGTGATGAGTTATGTAACTCTGTAGTAGGGTCCTCTATTATTGTAATTCTTTTATAAAATTTGTGAATAGCATACAGTCATAGGGTTGAACAGCATAGAAACAGGCCCTTCAGCCTATCATGCCATTCCACCCATTGTATCTATCTACACTAATCTTATTTACGGCCATTAGGTGTATAGCCTTCTATGCCTTGGTGATTTAAGTACTTGTCTAGATGCTTCTTAAATGTTGTACCTCCACCACCTCTTCAGGCAGAGCTTTCCAGACTCCATCCACCCTCTGTGTGATAAAAATTCCTCCTCAGCTCCCCTCTGAAACTCGTACCTCTCACTTTAAACCTATGCCCTCTTGTCTTTGACACCCCACTTTGGGAAAAAGATTTCTACTATCTACCCTATCTATCCCCACAAACTTTTATGTACCTCTTATCAAATCACCCCTCAGCTTCCTCTGCCCCAGGGAAAACAAACTCAATCTACTCAGTCTCTCCTTATAATGGAAATGCTCCAATCCAGGTAATATCCTGCTGAGTCTCCTATGCCCCATCTCCAGCACAATCATATCCTTCCTATGGTGTGGCAACTACAACTGCGCACAATATTCCAGATGCAACCTAACTAATGTTTTACAAAGTTATAAAGATGAAGTCAAGCATCCCATATGTCTTCTTTGGCACCTTACCCATCTATGCCACCACTTTCAGGGAACAGTGGACTGGTACCCCATGGTCCCTCTGTTCATCAACACTCCCAGTGGCCCTACCTTTTACTGTGTATGTCCCATCCTTTCTTGCCTTCCCAATATGCATCAGCTCTCACTTGTCAAGATTAAATTTGTTATTGCTCTGTCCAACTTTCCACTTATCAATCCATATCATGCTGTAGCCGCAGACAACCGTCCTTGCTATCTACAACTTGACAATTTTCATATCATCTATAAACTAACTTACCATACCTCTTACATTCACATTATGTAGAAATGAGACAAACCCTATCTTGAGAAATTGTGGGTATTGGTATAATGGTGACACAAGATTCTACAGATGCTGGAATCTAAAGTAACACACACAAAATGCTGGAGGAACTCAGCAGATCAAGCAGCATCTACAGAGGGAAATAAGCAGTCGACATTTGGGTTTCGACCTGAAACGGTGATTGGTATAACAGTATTGTATGTCTCACTCTCAGCATTACAATGGGAGAGACAACTGTGCAGATTGGCTTTTGTACTTTGCCTTTGGAGTTGTAGGGTTGAGTCACATAGTTCTATTTGCTTCAGGTTAGAAAGTGGGTGATATGTTGGGGGCAAGCACCAGTCACTGAACTTTGAGCTTGCTGGCCTCACACCATGTTTGAGAGCACATAGTCCCCAGTCTTTGTGTAATCAGTGATCTAGGCTCTGACAAAACTTCTCGGCACACCTGCATCACTGAATGGTGGAAGGTCTCTGGCTGACTGAGACCTTGGTAAGCTCTCTGGGTCATTCCAGGACTTGAGGTGACTCGAAATCAATGTTACATGCATTGTACTAAATTATATGAGAAGAAACCAAATAGCAAATGTCACATCTACAAAACATTCAAACTTGAAAAGAAACCAGGCGTTTCCTCCTGCTTTCTTCTGACTTCCATAACCCCATGACTTGCAGTGAACATTCCTGTTATGCTGGTTCTAAACTGGAGACGATTTTTTCCTAAACACAGGCAATTAGCAACCAAATGTTCCCAGCTGTGCATCTAATTAAAACAAAACATCTCCAACGGCAGAAGATAGACAAACAAATCAGGTTTCAGCTCCAATGCAGCAACTTGAGGAAATTCCAACATAGGGGATCCAATCCGAATCTGACCTCAAATTTGGTCTCTTTTAAGTGGAAATAAAAATTGGATGGGATAACTAAATGTCAGGAGATCCAAAATAATAAGCACAGGAATTGCAAGATTTCCATTGTCTGGACTGAAGAACAGCTTCTTCCCCACTGCTATCAGGCTGCTGAACCAATCACCTCTTTCACATCTCCTTCCCAGTGGTGCTGCCACCTTCTTGGACTCTTAATTCTACCTCTCTTGGTTATTCCGTTATTGTCACTTTAGCATTTCTTTTTGCATTACTTCAGATTTGCCCAAAAATCTTTGCAGCATTCTGCTGTGTTGTGCTTGTTGTATTTATTGTTGTATTTCTTACTACCATGTATACTGTTTACTCTGTGAGCACGCAAGCAAGGAATGTCATTGCACCCTGGTGTATATGACAATAAACTAATATGAATCGGCAATGCATTGCCTAGTTTCCACATGACATGAATGATATCCTCGTAGCTTCATACGCTATAACAAGGCCAGAGAGATGGGCTGGGAGGAAGATTATCAGGAGTATTGCAGAGAAGGAGAGGGTTCAAAGAAGGAATCAGAGGAGGTGGTTGGTCAAATGAGCATGGGGGCATGTGGGAGTCAGCCAGATCGATGGGGTGATGGTCAGGCAGATGAGAGAGAATCACAGTCAGGAGGTGGTAGATGGGTGCAGTTGGAGGTAGGGGAGCAAAGTAGCAGCCTGAGACACCTGTGATTTGTTTATGAAATTGTGATGAATGTGAAAGAATTTCTTGAAACTAGTAATATGTAATTATTCAACCAAAAAGATGCTATACAGACGTGTTTTCCATCTGCTTACTGATCCAGAATACTTGCACCTGATACGAGTAAATAGCTTTCTCTTTACACTCATGACTGTGTGGTTAAGCACAGCTCAAATGCCATCAACAAATTCACAGATGACACCACTGTTGTTGGTAAAATCTCAGATAGTGACATACAGGAGTGAGGTAGATCGGCTGGTTGAGTGGTGTCGCAACAATAACCCCGCACTCAACGTCAGCAAGACCAAGGAATTGGTGGTGGATTTCAGGAAGGGGAAGTCGGGAGAACACACACCAGTCCTCATTGAGGGGTGGAGAGGGTGAGCAGCTTCAAGTTGCTGGGCATCAACATCTCGGAGGATTTGTTCTGGGTCCAACACATTGATGGTATTACGAAGAAGGCATGCCAGTGGCTCTACTTCGTTAGAGATTTGAGGAGATTTGGTATGCCACTAAAGACTCTTGCAAATTTCTATAGATGTACGGTGGAGAGCACTCTGACTGGTTGCATCACAGCCTGGTATGGGGGCTCCAATGCACAGGATCACAAGAGGCTGCAGAGGGTTGTAGACTCAGCCAACTCCATTACGGGTACAACCCTCCCCACCATCAAGGATGTCTTCAAGAGGCAGTGCCTCAAGAAGGTGGCATCCATCACGAAGGACCCTCACCATATGAGACATGCTCTCTTCTCATATTACCATTGGGGAGGAGGTACAGGAGCCTGAAGACCCATACTCAATGATTCAGAAACAGCTTCTTCCCCTCTGCCATCAGATTTCTGAATGGCCCATGAACCCATAACTACTTAATTATTCGTTTTTATCGCATTATTTATTTATTTTGTAATTTATAGTAACTTTATGTCTTTGTATTGTGCTGCTGCCATAAAACAACAAATTTCATGACACATGTCAGTGATAATAAATCTGATTCTGATTCCTTGAAAGATATGATCACACAGTAGTTACTAATCTTTGCCTCAGGCCTCTCCATCTTCATTGCTAACATACCCCTCAGTTAGCACTAACCTCTGAGACATAGTGCATCAAAATCCACCTCACCTCTGAATACTGATGCCAAAAATATTAAATATGATGTTATTGGCTGAAAGAATGTGTTCATTCTTTGTCCAGCATCACCACAGAGAAGGCTGTGTGTTTGTTTGGACAATTATCTGTACCGTAATGCCCTGTAGGGATTTTAAATCTGCAGTATTAGTGCAGACAGAAACATATAATTGTCACATTCAATAACTTTGAAAGAGGTAATGTATTGCTCCCTTCTAGTAATTGGACTAAAGTTCAAATTCCTGAACTGATTTTGCAATGTAATTGAATGATGTTATTCAGTTTCCAAGTCTCTATCCAATTAAAAAATCTATAATTTAATTTTTCTGTACCCACATTGCAAAATAATACCAGGAATTCAGATCTCAGGGATTGCCTGAGAAGTTGGAAAAGCAGTTTTAGGTAGGTCTGCCTTTGAAACTGGTGTTGGCAGTGCATTTGACAACTTGTCACTGAACCTCCCATGCATGTCAATTTGCTAGTGGGACTGGTGTTGCACAGAATTCACTGGTATAAGGATTTGTCAAGAGATACATATTGAGGTCATATGGCAGGTCAGACATTCCAGCCATAATGTGATGTCTGGAGCCAATATCTCTCACGCACCCCCTTATTGTCATGTCTCTCTAACATGCATTTTATTCAGGAATTTCAGTGCATTGGCATCCAATTTACTTACAGCAAGCTCCCACAGTCAGCAATGTATGATACGCACCAAATCTAGTTTTTATGATGCATATTCAGAGTAAGTATTGTCCAGGGCACATCCAACAATGCAGGTTCCCTCAGCATCACAAAATTTGCTACATTTAATTCATTGATGTGGGTCTTGAATCTACAACCATCTGACTCAGGAGCAAGAATGTCAAAGTCAAACTCAAGTTTATTGCCATATACACATCGTAGTGTAGTGGTTAGCGTAACACCATTACAGCACCAGTGGCCCGGGTTCAATTTCGGCCTGTCTGTAAGGAGTTTGTACGTCCTCCCCGTGTCTGCATGAGTTTCTTCTGGGTGCTCCAGTTTCCTCCCACATTCCAAAGATGTACGGGTTAGGAAGTTGTAGGCATGCTATGTTGACGCCAGAAGTGTGGCGACACTTGCGGGCTGCACCTGGAACACTCTATGCAAAAGATGCATTTCACTGTGTGTTTCGATGTACATGTGACTAATGAAGATATCTTATCTTATCTTATCTTATCTTATCTTATCTTATGTATGCATAGGGGCATTGAAAAACTTATTTGCAGCAGCATTACAGGCACATAGCATCAGATAAGCAGCATTCACAAGAGAAACATAAATTAAACATAAATTATATGCAATTTTTACGAGAAGGAACACAATTAGAACAAAAAAAAGTCCATTTTAATGCAAAGTAACCATAGTGTTGCTGTACTGTAATGATTAGGGTTGTGCCGGTTGGTTCAAAACCAAATGGTTGAAGGGAGGTAGCTGGTGGTGTGGGACTTCAGGCTTCTGTACCTCCTGCCAATGGTAGCTGCAAGAAGGTGGCATGGCCCGGATGGTGGGGATCTTTGTTGATGGATGTTGCCTTCTTGAGGCAGTGCCTCATGTAGATATTACCATGGTGGGGAGGGGTGTGCCTGTGATATATTGGGCTAAGTTCACAATTCTCTAATGTTATCCATTTCACATTAGATGAGAGCTGAAGGTGGGAGCCAGGTGAGTAGGGCTCTGCATTCTGAAACTGAACTGGAGTAACCACATACTACAAGAGCAAGTCAGAGGCTAGGAATCCTGTGGTGGGTAACTCACCTCCTAACTCCTCAAAGCCTGTCCACCATCTACAAGGAACACTCTCCTCTTGCCTGGATGGGTGCAGCTTTAACAGCACCCGAGAAGCTCGCCACCATACAGGACATAGCAGCCCGCTTGATAGATACCCCATCCACAACCATTCAGTCACTCCACCACCAATGCACAGTAGCAGCAGTTTGTTCCATCTACATGATGCACTGCAGCAACTCACCAAGACTCCTTGTACGGCACCTTCCTAACCCACCACCTCTACCAGCTAGAAGGACAATGGCAGCAAAAGCACAGGGACACCACCAGCTGGAAGTTGCCCTCCAAGTCGCACACCATCCTGACTTGGAAATATATCACCGTTCCTTCACCGTCGCTGGATCAAAATCCTGGAATCTCTTCCTAACAGTATTGTGGGTACACCCACACCTCAAGTAAGATATCTTTATTAGTCACATGTAGTGGTTCAAGAAGGCAGCTCACCACCAGCTTCTCAATGACAATTAGGGATGGGCAACTAAATGCTGGGTCAGCCTGCAAAGTCCACATCCCTTGAATGAATTAAAACAATTCATATATAATTGCTCGTGTGGAATTCTGTTTCACCAAGTGCAACCCAATCAATAACAATAAAAGACTGCATTTATGTGGAAGCTCCAACACCCCAAAAATAAAGAATTAACAGGATATCCTGAACTTGCCTGTCTGCAATGCTCCTAATGTAGCATCAGCATTCAGGTTACAACAGGGCTCCATTCCTGAGAACTGTTCATAATCCAAACAGTTTGCAAGTTGGGCAATATACTTAAATAAAAATCAAGGCCAACCAAGGGCAACATGTAGTTAAACCATAGCGTTTAACTCAACCATTCAGATATTGCCGTGAACTGAGTTCCCACACAGCAGAAGATGCCTGCAGCCCTGCAGCAGCTTGGAAATCCATCCTGCCAGTCTCCCAGACACTCATCCTTATGTATAGGCTGTAGGTAAGTCAGGCATTCTCAACCTGGGGACGACCTGTATAACTAGGAGTTAAGATAATAGCCAGAACCTAGGTATGAACCTTTGGTGGCACTGATTTACTAACTTTAGTTTATTTTGTCAGCTTCATGGAAGCAGCAGCAATTAACTACGTGAACACTTTGTTATTTGTTTAGCAAGATGTCACCAGAAAGTCAATCCCTAAATCTGCAGCAGTTTATAACACTGATTAGCACAGAAATGCTAATTAGGATTTATCAGTGAATCAGAATAACTAAAGCTTCCCAACCCATGGCCTCTATCACTTAGTAGGATAAGGACAACTGGTGCTGTTTTTAAAAAAAAGTGGGCATGATCAGGTAACAAGGAGGAAAGAAATTCAGCAGAGAGCAGATGAAGGATGTTTTGGAGATAAATTTTAGTACTCAAAGAAAAACACTAATTTAGTTGAATATGCACTTGTTCCCATCTAAAGAAATCCTAAACTTGTTCTTCTTCCATTGGTTTAGAATTTTGTTATACATACATACCATGTGCACGCAGTGTTTCTTCAATGTATGTAATTAAGTGATCACCTTAAAATAATATTCCTCCTTCTTTCTGAGTTTGGTTCTATGTCCTTTTTGAAATGCTTTAAACCACCTGAATGGTAATATTTATTTATTCCAGAGTTACCAGTCATAACACATGACCTGCTCTCACAAGCTGTCTTGCCACTTTTTTTTCCTCTCTCTTGCCCACACAGTAGGACATGTCAGTTTGATGAGAATTTGTTATGCAGAGTATCAGTGCATTACTACCCAAAACTGCCTACACAGCTGACCTATCTAGGGCCTGCTGACAGACTGTTAATACATGTGTCTCACACAACAAATATCTGCATTGTATATAAAGCAGGCTAATATTCTGTTTTGAAACCTTATTTTGGTGGAAAAAGATGGAAATTTAACTATCAGTTCTGGAATGTTTGGGTAAAGATTTACTACAGGTTTGCAATAAACTCATCTTGCTCCAATGTCATTATTTTTGTCAGAATAAACAAGCATTTGTATATCCAGAGACAGGTTTCTACCAAGTTCATAAATTCAGTTTAAAAATGCAAACCTACAAAATCTACGTACTAGGATTTTTAATCAAGCTATCATATGCCACATTATGAAATATATGCATTTGACCTTTATTTAAATATGGCACACTATAATAGTTTATTTTGAATGCAATGCTCTTAAAAGACAATCAAAATTTGTCAAATTTTACTGCTATCTTCATTCTCTAATTAGGAATTTTTTTTTATAGATCCAGAAATTCCAACTGGAACACTTACAATGCATCTGCTGCTTAAAGAACATGTTTAATCAAAATTTCCTTCCACTTATTAGAACTTCTAACAGATTTTAACTTTTAATTTAATTTACTCTCTCTTAAATTATGTGTATTATTCATGCCAGATTCTTTATTCCCCCACCCCAAAGGATCCCTGGCACCTATCTTATTCGTATCTGCTCTCTACAGAGCAAACTGGTCAGAACCACTCTCCTGATTTATCCTCATGGACAGTGAGTTCTAGAACATTGAACATGGAATGCAGAACAGTACAGCACAGAAAGAGGCCATTCACCCCATGATGTCTGTGCCAACCATGATGCCATTTTAAACTAATCCCATCTGCCTGCACATGGTCTATATCCCTCCATTCCTTGGCTGTACATGTGCCTGTCTAAATGCCTCTTTAATACTGCTGTAGTATCTGCTTCCACCACTACCCCTGGCATTGCGTTCCAGGAACCTACCACTCTGTGTAAAAAAAAGATTTGCCACGTAAATCTCCTTTAAACTTTCCCCCTCTCACCTTAAACCAGTGCCCTCTAGTATTTGACATTCCACCCTGGGAAAAAGACTCCATCTACCCTGTCTATGCCTCTCATAATTTTATATACTTTTATCAGGTCACTTCTCAGCTCGGACACTCCAGAGAAAACAATCCAACTTCTAGGGCATTACCACTTGCTGCATGAGAAAGTTCTTCCCCCCCACCTCCTTGTTTTCTTACTCAAAACATTAAATCCATATAGTCTTTGGGATAATGTTAGAGTAAAGAGAAACTCTTATTTTCTTAAAAACACTGGGTCTACCTGGTTCTCCAGCACCAGATCCAGAGATGCCAGGACATACCGATTAAGGAAGTTCTCACGAACACATTTCAAAATTTAACTTTCATCTGTAAGGCTCTCTGTAGGACCTTAGCACTTGTTCTCTCTATCTTGTTGGTATGGGCATAGAGCACATCTATCACTCGTCCTACTCCCACCTGCTTTCTCCATCTTGCACTTCATCTCTCCATTATGAATAGTTTTTACAAATACTACCTCTTCAACAGTGCTTTTTGTTACATTCATTACCACTCCCATTACAGTTCATCCACCTTACTCCAATGAAACCATCTGGTGCAGTGCACATAAATGCAAACTCTGATAATTTTCTCCCCATTATATTACATTTGCACGGTCCCCCTCAGAGAACAAAAGCATCCCTGAGCACTGCCGATGATGGAAGATCTCTGTTACAATTCTCATGATGTTCCCATATGTGAGGCAGAGTCATTTCTCAAACATTGCACAAGTACAGAAGCAAAATACTGCAGATGCTGAAAACTGTGAAAGGAAAATGGAAAATGCTAGAAATACTTTGTCTGACCTGCTGACTATTTCCAGCATTTTATGCTTTTATATCACAACTTCTATGTTCCTGGTCATTTCATCTACATCATATCAAAATTACTATCCATGTGTGAACTCTGGCATCCACATTAAATAACAAAAAATTCTTGTTCTGTCACCAGGAATGTATATTCTCTGAGCTCAGTTTTGTCTTTACAAATAACAGACTGATACAGATGAAGGAACTGATTCCATCCATTTTGGATTGTTTATCCAAAGTGATAGTCAGCCTTTAGCCTATTCTTGTACTGATAGTATTTATGTGGTTGGTCTGGTTGGCCTGGATATAGTGGACGTGGAGAGGATGTTTCCAGTAGTAGGAGTCTAGGACCAGAGGGCACAGCGTCAGAATAGAAGGATGTTCCTTTAGAACAGAGATGAGGAGGAATTTCTTTAGCCAGATGGTGGTGAATCTGTGGAAGTCATTGCCACAGACGGTTGTGGAGGCATTGGGTATATTTAAAATGGAGGTTCTTGATTAGTAAGGGCAGCAAAGGTTAAGGGGAGAAGGCAGGAGAATGGGGTTGAGAGGGAAAAATAAATCAGCCATGATTGAATGGTGGAGCAGACTTGATGGCACTAATCCTGCTCCTATGTCCTATGGCCGAGTTTCTGGTCAGTGATGAACCCTTAGGATTTTGATGGTGGAGGTCATTGATGGTAATGTTATTGAATGTCAAGGGCAGGTGGATAGATTTTCTCTTGTTGGAGAAGGATATTGCCTGGTACGCTTGTGGCACAAATGATATTTGCTACTTATTAGCCCATGCCTGAATAGCATCTAGATCTTGCTACATGCAGGTATGGGCTGCTTCATTCCGTTGGAATCAGCTGGCATGTCTTCCTCCATGAATTACAATAAACACTGCTCGTCTTCTGAGAGATGTTTCTGGTTCTGTATTTAAGAAGTTCATATCTAACAATTTCATGGCTGCACAGACATTTAACTTCAAATAGGTTCACACTTTTTATTTCGGATTTCAGCGATAATCCTTCACTACAATGTACATGGGGTAAAATACTGCAAATACCATTATTCATTTCCTGCCTAAAACAACAGCTTGGAGCTTAATAAATTTTTCATCTTACATTATTGGCTGGCACAGTGACTCAGCTGGTAAAGCTGCTGTTTCACAGGCCCAGTGACCAGGATTCAATCCTGACTTCTGCTGGTGTCTGTGGGATTTGCACATTCTCCCTGTCATTGCAGGGGTTTGCTCCAGGTGTCCAGTTTCCTCCCACACCCCAGTGACGTGCAGGTTTGAAGGTTAATTGGCCATTGTAACTTGTCCTGGTGTACAGGTGAGTGACAGAATCCAGGGGGAGTGGATGAGAAAGTGGAGAGGAAGAATGGGATTCATGTAGGATTACTGTAAAAGGATGCTTGATGGTTGGCACAGGCTCATTCCATTGAAGGACCTGTTTCTGTGCTGTATGACTACATGCAAGTAAATCTGCAACATTTTAAATTAAGTAGCTCACACCTCAAACAAAAATTGAATTGTTTAGGCTGTAGAAAAAAAAACACAAACATGATGTACCATGAGATGAAAAACAATAATCTTGCTGGAAATATGAAGAATTATAAAATGTTGAAAAGAAGCAATGGATTTTTTTTTGAGTGTAGAACCTTTGTTGGAATTTATCACTAAGGAAAATTTCTTCAGAGTTGAGCTTAAAATCAATATCACCCCTTTGTCTCAGCATGGAAAACTAGCATGATTATTTATAGGAGGGATCAGATTCTCGATCTAGATCAAAATTCCCTTGTTGAACAGAATGGCAGGTTACCTGGAATGTTCCAGACCATTGATCTTATTACTCATTTCAAGCATTTCTTGTTTTTAATGGCTGGGTTCTACTTACTAACACAAGCAATAAGGGAGAGCATAGAAATCTGAATTCCTGATTAGAGCTTGAGTTTCTTTAACAACTCTACTTCCAAATATTACCAATTTCTGCGTTGTCTCTAAATAGATCTTCAGCTGCTCAATTCTGCCTTCCTCCCCGGTCTTTTAATTTTTTGAAAGGTTCCATTACTATGAGAATTGGGGGAGGGGGAATGAATCATTCCACATTGGCTAAACTAGGCTCTTACCTAGATAAGTACAGCCAGTTAATTTTCAACCACCCACTCTAGATGCAAATCTCTACTTTTCCTCTATACCAGCTGCCAATTATGGAATTATACATATTATGCAAAGTATTAATGTCTCTTTCACCAAGGTCCCTGATCAAGGAATTTAACATGTTGTAAACTGTAGCATTTTAAAACTTAATGGGCTATAATTTGCTGAATCTACTGTTAGGTTTAGGTTTAGAAATTTCCATGCAGCAAGTTCCATACTTAGAGTTGAAAATGTTGCAGTGGATGAACAGGGTCAGCAAATGAGAATTTTAATCCCCATGGGTGGATGAGTTTGGAAGTGGCTGAGGCCTGAAGGTGGTTGGGTGTTAAATGCACCTAAAGTTGGTGGTGCGTTGTAAATCTTTGAACCAATATCCCAATTTAACCCAGAGTTAGATGGGCTACCCTCCCTAACCTCATCAGCAGACTTACTGGCTTGAAGCTAGAAAGATATCTTCTTAAATAATTACTGATGTACCCAGGAGGAAGTAATACATTGAGTCTTGGGATGGATATAATTAAAAGACACCTATAAATGAGAAATCTAGCTTAGCAAACCACTGGCATACTTGGGTTTCACTTCAAGTGCCCTTCAATAGTGCACAGGGATGGTCTCCAGAACAGTGATGGGCTGCTGCAGTCTCCACAACAGAGGGGGTTGAAGTCACTTCAGAAGAGGGACATTGGGGGAAAAGGTAATCATTGCTACCCATGATGTGCTTGATACTGCAAGATTAATTCATCTGACATCGGGATAACGCTCCTCCACTCTTCAACACTGCTTTCCCCCATCGCAAACTTCTACAGGCTTGTAAATACTATGTACATTCTCACTCACTCTCTACTTCTTAATGTCAATCCAGGTACCACCATTTCACACTAGTTGAAAAGTCATGTATCAATCAGTAAACAAAAATATTTCAGACCCAAAAGTGATGCAAATATTTCAAGTCTAAAGAACAGAAACTTAATATCTCTGGCGCTGTGCAAAGCACACAGCTCCAACACTATGCAAACTTCGTGGTTTCTGTAGAGGTAAAACCAGGCTGCTCAGATCTATGCGGTGAAGGCCGAGATGCTCGTGACCTCTCTATATACCATTTCACCTGATCCCACGCAAAGGCAGACCAGCACAAAAAAGTCACAGAAGCAGAAACCTGAAATAAAAAATGCTGGAAACACTCAGCAGGTCAGCGAGCATCTGAGGAAAGAAAAACAGATTTGACTTTTCAGGTCAAGGGCCCCTCATCATCACTCCATTAATCAGAATTCTTCGAAGGGTCTCCGAGCTGAAACATTAACTCTGTTTCACTTTCCAAGGATGTTAAGTGGCCTGCTGAGAGTTTCCAGCATCTCATTTTTATTACATGGGATAATACAACTGAAGATGAAGCAGGTCAATGGAAAAGAAGTGGAACCACTTCTGATCATAATCTCATCTTCCACATCACTGTCAACACTTTTATAACCCTCCATCACGTTCTTGTCAGGAATGATAAACAGAACACTTTGCTGCAAATCATTGGGATTCTGAACAGTCTAGGCTCTGCTGTCACTTATCCCTATTAAAGGTGCTTTTTGTCATGTGCATACTCCAGGCAAAGGCCTACATGCACTTTTTCCACAGTTTCAAGTGTGGCACTAGAACAAGACATGATCGCAGAGGAAGACAACATCGTTGGTTCAAGAAACGAATAATCAGTCCACTTTAGCTTGTTAAATAAAAATAGAAAATGCTGGAAATAAGGACAGTTAGGGGGAGAGAATACAAACAAAGGAAACTAACAGCTGTGAAATGCAGAACTTGTAGGAAATGTTTAAGGGGTCAGTGTATACTAATGAAGACAGAAAAACTGAGCCAATGTGACAGATGGATGGCCTGTAGTAGAATTGGCCTGTTCTGAGCTATTTACCTGAAGTTTTAGAATTTGATATCAAGTCATGTGCACTGAAATAGCTCATACTTTCCCCTCAGTTTCCCGATATTACCTGGAGCATAATTCATTTAAAGATTGTCAATAGTGTATTAATCTCTTGTGGTACTTTTGAGGAGGTCAATAAGGTCAAATTATATTTCAATTTCTGTTCTGATCACACTGTAATGTAATCAATTTATGGTTTTAAATCTGTTGTCTTCACACAACAAAACATGGCATTTAGATTTAGATATGCATGTGTATAAATTCTGAGACAAGGTAATCTATACAGCTACAGTATAAGAACTGAAAATTCTAGAGATACTCAGCAGGTCAGACAGCAACCGTGGAAAGAGTAACAGAGTTAATATTTCAGGTTGATGCCTTTTCATCAGAACAATACAATTACTATCCACATTTATTAAGTATGAATTCAGCAGGGAAAAAAAAATCATCCAGATTTTGGGGGACAAAATTGTAGAAAAGAATTGTGAATATTAATAGTAAGCAAAAACTAAAAATTGCAACATTAAATGGAACCTATGTCCTGTATCACCAATTTGTTTTCGTCCTTGCCAGCATCAACTGGCAACATAGAATTGTCAAAAGAAAGAAAAATGGCTTTCCAGATCAACCTCCCTTCAATGTTATGTTTGTCTTTGATTTTGTAAAGTACATGTTTTTATTTCAAAGTTACAAGAAACTAAATAGCAATGTAATGCCCAATTTTCCTCAAACAGTACATGAGAAAATCCATTTATGTCAAATATTTTAAAAAAACTATAATTCACTGCAACCCACAGTGATAGAACGCAAACTCAAAAGAAACTCATCTTCAGTTGTTTGCACTTAAAGCAACAGCATTTTGTATTTCACATCTGAAATTCAGTTCTATGGAATTCAATGGAACCCAATTTCCATACCGGATTAGAACACACAAATGCTCGATTAGTTCAGGTGACTGATGGAAAAAGTTCTCCCATTAAACTGACATTATCTTTTGCTCACTTGTATAGATTATTCAAATATATGCAGAAAGATCCAGTATTTTATATGCATTCTGCAAGATACTCACAAAGGAGGAAGAACAGTAAACTCATTATCAGCATAAACACTCTATTTTTCCCCATCACAGTTTCCTACCCCTTCTTTTTTGTTATAGATCAAATGGTATCTAATACAGGGCAGAAGTAACTTATGTAGGCACTATAATTTCAAATTTACATTAACTTTCTTAAAGAAAGTCAAGCTTTTTTCATGACTCTTTCATTATGCTGTTCAGTTGAAATAGAACTTTCCATATGGTAATTCATGCACAAACATATCAAATAACTCAATAATACCACTGTGGATTACAACACCATCTTATAACGCGTTATTGTATATTAAATTCATGAAGAAGGCACAGCATCGGCTCTACTTTGTTAGGAGTTTGAGGAGATTTGGTGTGCAAATTTCTATAGATGTATGGTGGAGAGCATTCTGATTGGTTGCATCACTGCCTGGTATGGAGGCTACAATGCACAGGATTGTAAGAAGCTGCAGAGATTTGTAGACTCAGCCAGCTCCATCATGGGTACGACCCTCCCCAATGAGGACTTCAAGAGGCAGTGCCTCAAGAAGGTGATATCCGTCACTAAGGACCCTCACCATACGGGACATGCTCTCTTCTCATATTACCATCAGGAGCCTGATGACACATACTTAATGATTTAGGAACTGTTTCTTCCCCTCTGCCATCAGATTTCTGAACGATCCATGAACACTACCTGATTCCTTTTTTTTTGCACTATTTATTTATTTTGTAATTTATAGTCATTTTTATGTCTTTGCACTGTACTGCTGCCGATAAACAACAAATTTCACGTCATATAAGTCAGTGATAATAAACCTGATTCTGAAATTCAGTGGGTGTTTCATTGAAATCTGATTACAGGGTCACTGTTATTCACATAGCTGATATTTATTTTCGATATTAAATACGGCTATAGAGAAACTTATCCTTAGGACCTGCAATCTGGCCACCGGATTCCCATGTATAGCTTCAATATTTTCTGGGGAAACAATCTTTAGTTGCCATTACTTTTCCTCAGTAACTTGTATTTCAATTTACAAAAGCATTAAAATAATTCACAACAACATGATTGCATTTATGCAGTGATCTACATGTTAATGTTGTAAATGCAAGAGCTTAGACATAATATTTGAGCTGAACTATGACATTCAGATGAATATGTGCAGTGCACATTTCCAGGATACATCAGTCATTCATATTAATGTAAGATTTTTCTTGAATTCTTAATATTTTGTTCCCAGCAGTCTTATTTCTAATAATTTTGAAAAATAAGAGGACAAAATACACAAATTTTTCTGAGGTAAAGTGTATTTTATTAATTAAAAAGGAAGGGGAGAAAAATTGAGTTGCACAAGCAAAACAAATTAAATGAATTCAACACACAATTTGTTACAATTTCAATGCATTATTTGTTTAACACAATCATTGGAAATTTACCTTTCAGTTGGTTTTCTATGCAGCAAATAACATTTTACAATGGCAGTCATAATTGTTAGGATCTTTTTCTGTGCACTGAATCCTTGTTAGTGACCTGCAAGTTTACCACCACAATGGAATTGCTCTCACAGAAGCATTCAAAGCAAATCACAAATTTGCACTAGAAAAGGCATATCTTAGTTTTTTTAGTGCAGGGAATAGGACATTTGTCTTGAAATCTTACAATTTAATCACTTTAAAGGGACAATAAGTTTGTAACTTTGATTATGTAATTAAAAATATGTGTTTAGAAAAGCATTTATCAATACACTAGCATGAACCACTTCCTGGTGCATTGTGCACACTTTTGAGAACTTCTTCATTGATAATTGCACAACAAATATTTTTGGAAAAAATATAATGATATTATGCTTTAAGTACTGTAGCAGATAAAATAGGAGCTTCTATAGATGGATCACAGGAATACTGCTGAACAGCATTTCAGTCTATTTCAAACTGCGATATTCAATTTCTATACTACTCTTTGTAGAGCATAGAAAAAGAAAATTATTATGAAGTGTAGGCTAAAAGGTCATTTTACGTGAGTCCAGGACTAAAAAGTGTTGTTAACAATGCTGGATTTCTAACATCAATCTGTAAAAATGTGTATACTATGAAACAAGTGCAATAGTATCAGTAATGAACTCACAGTGTAAAGCCCCAACAGATAATTTTTCAAGGCATGGGAGCACTATAACAAAAACAATGCATTATTCTGTTGTTATTACTGCTTTCAGTTTAAATTTTTTTTTAAAAGGCCTTATTATCAAGGTGTTTAATTTTTTTTCTTATAATCTAAAGTGACCAGGAACAAAGAGCCTGTAAAAAAATGTTTCTCTGTTTATTCTTGGGGCACTGAAGCCAAAGGTTATATCTGCATTGCCACACAACTAGAGTCATTAATGCCTCACAACCCAATGATGGTCCCCGGGGACTTTTTGGTCAGTGTGACTTCATCCTACATAATTTACACAATGGACTTAATGTAAATTTAAAAGATTTGTGGTTTAACATTGTAGTTAAATTAATTTTGTCACAATATTTAACTTGAGTTGGTAATATTTGGAATATTTATACCAAAAAAAGAAACCTTCAATTAACTAATTAATCTCTTTTGAATGAATGTAATATTAATGTGAAGGCTTACTGATTGAAATGGGATAATGCTGCATAAATTTATTTATTTTGTGCATCTTATAGTCATAACTACAACTGATAATAATGCTTTCAGTATTAATGCAGTAAAGCACTCATACTGATACTTAAATATCAATAATGCACGTTAACAAATCCACATTCATGGGTTTAAGACAAATGGCACCTTGTGGTAAAAAAAAACTACCTTCCATAAAACATAAATGTTGCCAGTTCCAAACTACAGGGAAGAACTGACATTTCACCTCTTTTATTTTATAACAAAGTCAGTTCATTTAACATAGTACAGAATTGAATAAGTTCGGTTCCAACTCCAATTTCATTGCTGGAACAGACACAAAAAGGAGAATGGTTACAAACACTGCTAGGTCAGAAAGTGAAATAAATGGAGGTATTAAAAAAGAATAGTAATAATTTGTATCAGACTATTCATTATGCCTTACAAAAATGTGTCTTCATCTTCTACAGATTCTTATTCACACAAAATTTAATTTTACTTTCTAATTTTATAATCTGAATGATAGCTTACAGGAAACTATGTACAACTATATATGTACTAAAAAGATTAATTTATTTTCTATTTTCGCATTTCTATGTTAACATTGATTTAAAGATATTATTTACATAAGCAGCCTGATAGAATACCAGCAGTCAAACTAGTAATTTTCTTTCAGTATTATTGCAAAGTAGATTCTTCATAGTTTTTCAGTAGTTAGCACATTCCCAGAGACAGAATTAGAACACTAATTAGGCTTTTTTTTGCACATGAACAGTCAAGGGTACAGTTCCAGCAAATGTCAATACAAAAAATAGTACAGCATATTTTCCAGTGGAGCTGTACTCATTCTAATCGAAGACTCTAGCGGCAGGACACAATATTAGATCTGACATTCCATTCAGTAGGAAATCTTACAGTACAGTGTTGATAGATACCGGCAAAGAACAGAGAAGGTTTGAGATTTCAGGAAGGATACATAACACAATCATAGTTAAATCTTCATCTGCAAAATTGTTATGGAAAGGTATACCTTGGATGCTGATGTACAGTATGTGAGTAATTAAAGAAACTGATGAAATGTTAAGACATGTAAAATACATCTTTGTTTTTGTAAATTAATATGCCATCCCACATTAATAGCATGCAGCACACTTGATTTGTAAGATTGAAACAGTATTATATTATCAAATTACAAAATAGTCACATAATAAAAAATTTCACTTTAATATTTGTACAGTTTTCTTGCTTTTAAGTTAATCTTCTCCATATTTGTAAAGCAAAAAAATGGTTAATCTACCAAGGCTATTTCATTGGTGACATGCATCTGATGTTTTAGCAGCATAAAAGGAGTGAACAAGAGGTGCTACTGTTTCAAGTCCAATGTAGGTAAAATAAGGAAGAAACCTTAAAGAGGATAAAATTGAGATGCAGCTTCTGATGACTGTATTTCCACCTGAGCCATTTTGAACTGAGCACACTGCAACCACTTACGGAGTACTGATGAGCTTGTGCTCATTTGCCCAGTCCCCTGGAATGACTGCAAAATGTGATGGTTGACATTGTTCTGGATTGACTGAAGGCGTAGTTGCAGACCTGCTGACAGATGCTGTTGATCACAGACCATGTGGAAAATTAGAAGTGAATTAGTCACTGTTATAATTATTAAAAGGTGAAAACAACATGAAGCCATATGATAACTTTTGGAGAGAAGCAATGATACTCACCTTCAAATTTGATTGAATCATCGGTAACCACATGGGTATAAGCTGTTTAAAAGAGGAAGAGTTATAAATTGTGCTTACTCCAGAAGCTAAAATATCAAACCAATTTTTTTTATTGCAGGTCAGTTTCCTCCCATATTCACTGCCACATTATTCCAATAATGATATTGTTTAATTACACACATTATTATTTATATTCATGAGCGCCCAGGAAAACTTGAAATATAATTAACTGCAATCAATGACAAACTTCATAAGACTCCTGTAGATTCTTAAGTGCAATTTACATTGATTTCTTAATGAAGATCTGAAAAGTGTGATAGCAGTTAGTTAACAATTTTAAAATTAACAAATAGTCCAAAATCAAATGTCATCTGTGGAAGACAGTTCTAACTTTTCACTGTTCTCTGCATGTGAGAAATGATATTTAACTTTACTCTAGAGGACCAGATCTAATTTTTATATTATGGACCTTAATTCTACATTTCCAAACCAGCAACTTCTCTATCTACCCTATCAGCTCCCTTTAGTATAATCATAACCTGTGGAGTCTCTTGTAATAATACCCTTAATCCAGAAAGGAAGAAATTATTAGAAGCACTAAATCAATATATTTAGTAGTGGCTGTATGTTCTGGGATTTGGCTGCATTAACTTCAATTGGTTCCAATGAAATTGACAAGAACAATCAGGAATAGAAGCAGGAACATGCTATTCACCCTCTTGTGCCTGCTCCACTGTTCAATAAGATTATGGCTGACCTTCGATGTTTGTGTCACATTCTTACACTAACCATGTATCCACTGATTCCCTTAATGTTCAGAAATCTATTGATCTCTCTCTTGGATATGCTCATTGACTGAACTTCTACATCCCTCTTTGGTGGATAATTCCAAATACTCATTATCCTCTGGGTAAGAATTTTTGTTTCTCATCTCAGTCCTGAATGGCTAAATTCTTACTATGAGACTGTCTAAAACTCTTACTATGAGACTCCCGGATCTAGACACCACATCCAGATAAATCATCTTCCCTGCATTTACCCTGTCAATCCTCATAAGAATTTATTTTTACATTTAAGGAGATTGCCTCTAATCTCACAAGACAATTCTCCCAGGAATCAACCTGCTGAACCTTCACTGCATTCCCTCAACCCCAAGTAAAATTCACTCCTTAGATAGGGAGATCAGACCTACACACAATATTCTTGGTGCAGTCCTACCTGGGCTCTATGTAATTGCAGTAAGAAAGGTACTTAATTTTTGAAGTGGAGTGCAACATGAAACTACTACTTTACCATGCCTTTTGCACATGTGACCAACAGTAATTTTTACATCTTCTAGTCAGCCAACCTTCTAATCAAGTCAATAATTTCTACTCAATTACATGAGGTTCAGTTTTTAAATAAACGTCTCTTCAGGGACTTTAGCAAATACTTTCTGAAAGTCAATGTAAATAACAGACACATATTCTCCTTTCAACTACTTCAGTCAGATTTCACACAAAAAATATCGGGCACTACTCTACATATCCACATTTACCCTCTCCAGTAAGCTGAAGATGCAAGGTAATCTGTCATTACATGCTTTGTTATGATCACCAGCAATTTCTCAACAATTGATATTAGGCTAACCTTTTCTACACATCTTTCTCTCTTAAATGTGCAACTTCCAAAGGGTTACATATAATTTTGTAATCTATAGGAACAGTTCATCAATTGTGATATCTTTGCACAATACATGTCCTTCCAAATTAGCTTCGAACTAACTGCTCATTGTTTTGTAGCAAAATGGTACAATAATTATCTTACCAAAACTAAACCATGAGAAAGTTAATGTGTACTCAGGATTGCAATGTAATTTTTAAACTCTTTTCTACCAGGGTTGGACCACTTCGTCAGATTGAACTCCAATGATGCAAAAGCCAGAAGGATGTCTAATTTATGAACAACAGCATATTTATTCTGCACTGACTACATTATGGATCAAGATTATCTGGTGCTGTCAATTCAGTTACCAATTTACCAATTTGTGAGGCTGCTTGAATGTTATCTAATCATGAATATTTCTAAAATGAAACATTACCAGTTAGCAAACTCCAAACATAACAAAAAAAATTCAGTACATAATATCACATTAGTCAACATCACAATGAATTAGAAGTGTATCAACCAACATAACATATATAATTATGTCATTAACTGAAATTACACTGAGCGAGATCATGCTCATTCCCTGTACAATTCCCATGGATCCACTTTTGTTTTCCAAATCCACTGACCCAATGATCATTGAGGTGGGGTGGAGTCCTTGAGCAGTGACTCAGCCTCAAATGGAGGATCTCAAGGCCCTGACTTCAATTGACGGATGACTTTTGACAGTTTACTGCTTTCAATGGCTTTTGAACTGCTTTAAGTGCTTGAAACTAATTAAAATAAAGGGCAATAACATTTACCTTTTCAATCAAAGTCAGTGATTCCATTCAAACAAATGGGTCACTCTAATGTGCAAAGTTGAGGGGCCAGATTTGAAGTGCATCAACTCCATCAGCTCAGGACATTTGTGCTCTGTCCCTGGATTCAGTTCTGAGTCCAGCAGCAGAGTAGAAGATCAAATGCACAGTTGTCTGTCCTTCAGCAGGCTCCTAACTTTGATATTGTGATGCTTTGTGGAATTTGGGACCAAGCTGACCTGTATACTAAAGAGATGCTAGCAGGTGAACAACACAACTCCACCCATAATATGAATAATACTGTATTCCATTCAACTGTAAAGGAATAATGGATGCTTTCCAATACTTTGTTAAAATTATAAGAACTACATCTACAATATATTCTGTGGTATAAACTGCAATTTTTCAGTATTTTATACAATATTTGCAATATTCAATATTTCAACAATTACAGTAAATTATTAAAATAATTACATTTTAAGTAAAAAATTCATGTTCATTTTTTAATAATACATCGGTAATGTTAATTTTTCACGTTTATATTGACTATGAATTGTATGTTCCCTCAAGCATGGAAATGATTATATTGAACTAGACTTATAATTGTTCCAATTACAACATTTTATTAGTACCATGAGATTCAGAGACATCAAAAAAATCTTTGCTTCTGTTTTCAATATCAGGATAACTTTAATAGGTGCATTCTAATGTAACAGATTCCATTAGAACTGTGTGAATGCATTTATTTTGTCTTTCCTAAAAAGGGAAGTGAGTGCCAACTACTTGGCATGGATATTATGAAATTTCTGCATAAAAGCCATTATATATAATAGTTGGTAAAACAGAAATATCATCACCTTCACAAAGATGGCTGAATTACATTCCTGTAGAGCTTCCATCAAGTTGATAACATGCAAGCAAACCATTTCTACCATCTGTAACAGAAAAAAAAAGGGCTTGACCAACAAATGTTTGAAAAGTTAGTTTGGGAGCACTTGTAACAAATCAAAACAGCATTGATGCTGGAAATCAGAAATAAAAAACAGAAGTTGTAAATACTTAGCAGTTATGACCTATAGACAGAAAATCATAACTGACTCTTTGGCTTGATAATTTTTCAATGATTGGGCAAAGGCTTGAATTATTCTGATGAAGGGTCTTTGACATGAAACACTAACTCTATTCCCCTTTCCACAAATGCTGCCTAACCTGCCGAGTATTTCCAGCATTTTCTGTTCTTATTCTTCAATTATTAACTCTTGTTTCACTTTTCACAATTGCTGAATACTTCCAGTACTTTCTGTTTTTACTCAATTTATTTGGTTCAACTTAGATCATTTAGTTTTAGTCATATTCCAATAAATATTGAATCAAACATTGGTGAAAATAGTCTAATTGCCACTCACTACTTTATTATGGACCATCAGTTGTAAAATACTAGGTGTCACACGACTCCAGAATTCAAGGGCAGTTAGAATGGCTGTAGAGACATATTCATTCTGGTTCTGTGGAGGTGGAGTGGAAGCTGCTTGTTCACAGTAGACTGTCCAAAGCTGCGCAAATATAAATGCATGGAAGAGAGAACACATGTGCAATACCGATGTCTGTAAAACAGAAAGCAAATTCATTGATTTGTGATAGCTACATTTTGACATCATCAAGCGGACTATTATTTTAAATACCACATTTGTGCAGTGCATAGAAATCAAATATAGTTAATATAATTCTGTGCATTTGCTGCATTCTGCAATTATAAACAATTACACAAACACAAAAGACTGATGGAAAAATTGCAGCATTAGAAAGAATAACTGACTCTATGAGATTAGAAACTCACTGCAATATACACTTCAACATTGACACAAAAATATGAGGAATTATCTGAATCTAGAACCATTTTATAGTTGCTCAAAAGGTGTCTGCATCAAGGAGTCAAAGAGAGGTATTTCATCTCAGTGCTTTTGCTTGTCAATATATTTATCTTGAGGTTAGTGCTATGGATAATGTATGATATAGGAGGATGTGCATTGAATCGCAGAATCAGATAAAAATACACTACTGAAAGTGGCCAATCCACCCTGTAAATATATTAAGGAACAATCCAGTTGTTTCCAGCACCCCATTTCAGAATTTTTTTCCTTCAAGTATTTATCCCATTTACTTATAGAAGTGAATATTTGTCCTCCACCCTATCAAACAAGGCATTACAAATTCTAACCACCAGTTGCTTGACCAAAAAATGTTTGAAAAGTTAGTTTGGGAGCACTTGTAACAAATCAAAACAGCATTGGTGCTGGAAATCAGAAATAAAAAACAGAAGTTGTAAATACTTAGTGGTTATGACCTATAGACAGAAAATCATAACTGACTCTTTGGCTTGATAATTTTTCAATGAATGGGCAAAGGCTTGAATTATTCTGATGAAGGGTCTTTGACATGAAACACTAACTCTATTCCCCTTTCCACAAATGCTGCCTAACCTGTCGAGTCAATTTTTTGGTCAATTCTAACCACCAGTTGCTTCAAAGAAATTTTTCCTTGTGTTACCTTTGACCAATCACCTTAAATATATTCCTGCTGATTACTACCCTTAAGCAATTGGAAACAGTCCTTATTTATTCTATTTTCTAACTTCTATTTAGCAACATTTATCAGAAAGGAATTCATATGTTTTCCTCACTTCATTCAAAGAAAAACTACAATCAAGTGAGATGATATCTATAACCAAGAACTATAACCAAAACGGACCACTTCCGGAGATTAAAGTCCTGTTATCATGACAGTAGTAGGCATGTATTTTAAATTACCTGATTTTATACAATAAATTAAATTAAAATCTTAAGTGGTTTAAGGACAGAAATTTTCTGAATGATTAATCTGTTTAGTAAAATAAAAAGGACTAATCAGAGAAGTTGATATGTCCATTGTTAATAGCAAAGCTATCTACTCATTAAAGACTTCATGCCACTTATCAAAAAAATCTTTTTCCATAACACTAATCCACAATAACCCCACAATTAATATTGCCAAAATTGGGAATTAGTGGTCACTTATTTCACTGCTATTTCCAGGAACCTGATGTTTTGTAAATGGCCAACATGCCTGTCTACATAACAGTTGCTATTCTTCAAACAATTTATTCTTTGTGAAGTAGATTGATACATTTCTGAGCCAACATGATGGTAATTCACTTTCTTAGTTTTAAATAGGTATCTTTCATAAGAAATTCCTAGTGAACAAAAATCAAGCTGAATTAGAATACTCCAGCAAGCTATATATAAAAGGTTAAAATGTAGGTAGTATACATTGGCTATTGATGGAATGTTTTAATAACGGATCACAGCAGAAATCCACAATCAGCCCAGGCTTCACATTTTAGCACACAAAAACAAACATTCATTTTTCAAATGCATGCCTTTGACACCTTCTTGCCTCATCCTCTGTTCCAGCTCTTGACAAATACTTGAGCTAAAATATTAAAGACTAAGAAAACAAATGAATAATTGTTGACTCTTCTAACCACTATGCTGCCACTTGTGGCTAAATGCAGAACTACCAATTAAAGCAGAAAATGCTGGGAACACTCAGCATGTCAGGCAGCATCTGTGGAGAGAGAAACAGAGTTAACATTTGTTCTGATGAAGGGCCTCAAACCCAAAACATTAAACTCTGTTTCTCTTTCCATCAATGTCGTCTGACCTGCTGAGTGCTTCCATCATTTCACATTCTTATTTTAGGTTTTCAGCATCTCCATTTTTGTGGGTTGCAGAACAACCAAGCCTTATTTTTGGTTGTACCCTCGCATCCAATCTATTATCAGCTTTCAAATCCCTAAACACGGAAGCCCCCTAAACCCTTCTCATATGGACTTTACTTTGCCCAATGCTCAATTTTCCACATGTTCCTTCTTTGTATAGTCTACTGCCTTACAAAATATACTGAAACAGTCCTTTGGGTTAACTTTCATCATCACCTCTTGTCCAGTAAAACACCAAAATTGCTCTCACATTTTACATGTACCATCCAATGGAGATGTAATCCAGAAAGATTCTAAAATGGTCAGACAAAGTTCCAATGGAAGACTAGGTATGACAATTGAAACTAACAATAAGATATAGAATTGCAGTGAGCGCCTTTACACTATTGAAGATAAACTTACTGTGGTATTTACAGGCTACAGAATTATTATATAACCAATTATAAATGATTTTTAGATAAATAGATGGACTGATACCAATAATTTAATATCAGACAATAATTATTCCAGAGCCAATGGGGACATGAAATGAACTGACATTTGAATAAAATCATTTTGTGAAATGTTATATAGTATATGTGTATACATGGTCACACATATACACACATGGCATGAGTGGCATATTCCAGAACCTTAGAACTTAGCCATAATGGAACAGCAACATCATAGATAATTAGGTTCCAGATACAATGGAAGGATTTGCTGTAGATACTTGGGAAGATAATTTCCACAGGTTCTCTTAACAGCTTACCATATAGTTGACATAGGATTGTCAGAAATTCTGAATAAATATCATATAGTCTTTTAGTTAGTGGTTTGCATTATTTCTCCGGGGTACAAGAAGAACATGGAAATTAAAAGCATTCAGTTTTACGTTGTCAGACAGTGCAGAGCTTGCAATTTTAAAACCACTGAACTGCATTTTCTAAGTACTTAGGGTTCAGACTGTAATTTGTGAAATGTTCACATTACCTTGGATTGCTCAGGAAATCCAAGCAAGATAACTATAAGATGATCTGCAACATGTGAACCAGCATCCAAAGGAATAGGCATGCATGAAGTGGATCCTGAACACACAACACTATGGCTAAGAGACCCCAGTAGCAGCCATGACAAAAGACGAACATGGGAAACACACTCAATAAATTCTTTTGGACTATAACAATTGGAGGAAAAAAAAGAAAAAAATTAATCACAATTGCACAATTAGACATTTACACAGACTGATATGCATTTAGTATTAAATTCACACAACACTTTCTAGACTTTTATCACTTGCTTCCTTAAGTGTATTAACTGTCCAGTTAATAGAAATATAATCGTAATCAAAATAGTTTGAATAAATTTTATTTTAAATATAAAAATAAATATAGCTTTGATTTCTAGAGATAAAGTATACATTTATTCAACAACACTTTTGGAGTTCACCATGTTACCCTTGTTGCATTGCAGAGGGAGGATGATACAACCATGGCAAATAGCGAACAACAGCTTTATTATCACGATGATTTCCTTTGGTAATCTCCATTGCTGCTATCTGTGCTAATCCTACTTTAAGATGGCCACCAAATGTATCTTCATGCAAAGGTTGAGAACAAGTTTTCATGTGACTCTGCAAAGGAGAAGTTATTAAATTACACCAGATTACAAATATTTAAACATAGCTACCATTCTCATTGCTTCTAGACTGATGAATGGTGTGTGGTGAAAGCATAGTTGGTTGTGAATCCGCCAAAATTCATTTATTCCTTAAGCCTGATTATGGTTTTGTGGCTTACATTGTAATTTTTAAAATATATATATTCATTCAAGGAATGTTGGCTTCGCAGGCCAAGCCAACACTTAATTGCCATCCCAAATTGCCCTTGAGAAGGTGGTGGTGTTACGAAACCAGGTTGCTACTTGGTGAGTGTCCCTTTAAGGCACCTGAACGGTTGTGTGTGTGTGGCTTTGTCTGACTCGTGAGAGTGGGAGCGGAGAGCTTCTATGACCGATATAACTGGAATGCTGCAGGAGTCTAAAAGCTGATTTATTGAAGTGCTGGCAACTGAAGAGAGATACCTGTGAGCTGATTCCCGAACCCAGCCACAGAGAGAGAGAGAGAGAGAGAGAGGGGGGGGGAGAGAGAGAGAGCGAGAGAGAGAGAGAGGGAGAGAGAGGGGGGGGGGGAGAGAGAGAGAGAGAGAGAGAGAGAGAGAGAGAGAGAGAGAGAGAGAGAGTTGGTAGCACTGACTGCCAGCCTCTGCATCTATGAGTGAAGCACAATCGTTGTGACTGTCACTTTGCAATCCATACATGGATTTTTTGGAGAAATCTGTGGAGTCCACTTTGTCGCTATCCTGTATCAGGAAGCAGGTATATCTGTGGAAGGCCATGTATCGAGTGCCCTCGGTGTGGCAGATACTTCGGAACAAAGCAACGGAGATCTTCGGTGATTGGGGACGTCGATTGGTTCCATCGTGGAACTTGTGGAATTCGTAAACTCCTTCTCTCTACATTCTAACGTGGTTTTCAGAAGCCTTTGCTCATCGTTTTGCTTCATGACTTACTGAACTGAACTTTGAGAACTGTTCCTAGACGGGGTTTGGGAACTTGCCACACACACACTTCGGTTTATTTTGATCAAGGTCTGATATCTAACATTTTTATTTTTCTTCTTATTACAAGTAGTTATCAATAAATAGATTCTAATATTTAAACATTGCTCGTTGTGTTTCTATTGCTGCTGGTACATAACAGTAGTAAGCTGCCTTCTTGAACTGCTACAGTCCTTGAGCTGTGGGTATGCCCACAATGCTGTTGTAATGCCCAAGTTTGAATATATTGATGTCATCGTCAAGAGATAAGGTAGGTTTCTCTCTTCCAGTCAAACAATTCATTTCTTAAACCTGCCAACCCACACACATCCAAACCTCCCTCACCCTGATCTAAATTTAACACTTTATGTATAAAAGTACTGAAGACATGTCACTTCTTTTCTTTAGAATGGTCAGTGAAAGTAAAGCTTTTTCTAGTTTAAAATGGGATAGCAAATACAAAACAAAATCTCCAACTGTGAACTTTGCAGAGCTGATCCCAAAGGACATCTATCAGAAAGTAATTTAAATAAAGGCCAGTCATGAAGTAACATAATATTCTCCACTAAAGATCACATTTTTAAAAATTAAATTGTGCATAATCATACAAAGAAATTAAAACATGAAAAACAGGCACTAGACAAAAGAGTCCATTTTGCCATTTACCCTTCACACAAGCAAATGTTCCTATTCCCTTTTTCTTAATTCATTTATCTAATTTCAACCTCAACCAATAGTACTAAAGATTAATTTGACAGCATTAGAGCACTGTCTAAAGAAGTTACTTTTGCCTAGTATTTAAAATCTTGCATGTTTACCCCTTCATCCATTGCCGTAATTTTTGATTTTTCAATTACTGGAAGCAATCTGCTTCTACCTAGCCTCTTCAATCCATTCAATTTTTTTTAGGTTTTTAATTATTTCAGACCATAATTGCTACTGATTTAATGAGAAACAACTGATCCATCCTTTAAAACATGCAATGAAGTTGGACTACAGAGGTGGCTGATGTTAGTGGCAGATAAGGCTGCTGGGGAGTGATTTTCTGAATTGCATTGTGCATGATAAGCATAATGAAGGACAGGTCTTTAAAAGTTGCATAGAAAACAAACTCTTTAGAATGTGATCTCCATCATGGCAGCAGCTCTTAAAGCTGAGAACTGCCACTTCAAGCAGTGGGCCTGAATTGGAGGAGCTTCTTCATTGCAGATGGGAGCTTGCACCAATGTCCACTGATGGTTGTGCCATCAGAAGTGGGTATGGGTATCATGGATCAGAACTTCCAACTTCCTCCACCACAGTCCCAGTAAAATAAAAAGGGCCTTAGATATACCACCAAGACGTTCATAGCAATTCCAGAACTTGTGGCACTAATGGAATCCTTGTCAGCAGCTCAAGGAAGGACAGGTTTGCTAACTTATACTGGAGGAAAGCCTGCTTCAGCCTTCAAGGGCTATACCATTTGTTAAGCACACAAGTGTACTAGTATAATATTACAACATTGGCATGAATTGTGTGTTGCACACTGACTGATATCCCTGCTCTGTGGCCAACAGCCTCTGCATGGAAGAGTGTCACATGCATGGAAGTTGTGATATAATGTATTTTAGCCTGCATGTACATTCCAATTTACTGGTTAAAAATGATCACACAGTGCATTAAAATGTTGTACTGCACAAAATAATTTCTGTTCATTTTCTTCAGTTTCATATTTCCTCATACCAAATACTTGTACACAGAACATTAAAAATATGGATTTAAACATAAGCTTTAGAGATTACATACCTTTAGTTTGGTCAGTGTGTGCATATCAGCTATAAAGTCCAGCAATTCACCTATGTACTGCCGCATGCATTCCATTGCAGCAGTTGTGTACTGCAAGAAAAATAGAACAACATCAGTAAAGATCACGTGGCTTTAGATGTAGTAAAACAGATGTTTATGTGGAACTCTGTAAGGAACTAATTACTTAGCATTCAAGGTGAAGTTTTAAGAATTATTAATTTAATTTGCAGTGAGATAAATTAAGATCTAATTCAAATCAAACAACTGCAAAGGTAAATTATTTGCCGGACACAATAGAGAAGATATAGTTTATAAAAGAACAATGACAATGGGCAAAAATGTTATCTGGTCAGAGTTCTGTAGAGTACACTGGGGACATCCACCTCATGAATCAGCTTGTCTCTGACTTCCACACCTCCACATTACAACCTTAAAGTCAGAGCTCAGGTGAGGGTTGGAAGCTGCCACATCTGGTGTTCTGTACCAACACTGAACTCAACAAGGAAGGAAAGGGGCACAAATATTCTGAACTCAGCTTTACACCAGGGGTGGCTGGTGAAAGGAGCTTGGCCACATATATTTGAATGCAGTCACTGACCTTGATTAAAACAGTTACAGGTGGGTGAGTAGCATATTTTTCTTCATTTCACTCTATCTATTGCTTCTAATCAATTTCTAGTATATTCTCACTATTTTAAGTATATATATATGTTGTTTTTAATAATTTTATTTTTGAAGTATTTACATTTATTTGAACTGTTTATAAATGTCTCCGATTACCTCAAACATTTAAAAACAGATCAAAGATTTTTGTCAACTGCCATCTGTCAAAAGACATTTTGAGTGTTGTGGAGGCAGGGCCTCAGGATCATTACCTGAGGCCCTGCTTACACTTCTGGTGCACTTTGCTATGTAGTACAGCTATGGCAGATGTAATCAAAGAGTGGCAAATATTAAGTGTGGCCACAGGAAAAGCAGAGGGGCATGGGCCATTTGAGCACAATTCTGCCCTTTATATATATGTTTAAAACACTTTTTAGTACTCAAAACAACTTTCCAACTTAATAGGCGAGATATTTGCCGGCAATGAAAATACATTTTAGCTCTGCCAAGGCATCTGCGATATCAATTTTGTGATCTCAATGATGGCATTCTATTATCTGAGTTAGAAGGTTGTGGATTAAAGCCCTAATCTAGAATATAATAGCCTAACATTTTCTCACTGTATTGGCAAGTACTACATTATTTGAAGTACCATTTTTCAGGCATGTTAAACTGAGTTCTTGTCTTTTCTTTAAGGTGACTGTAATACTATGTCATCACTCAAAGAGCAATAGATGGATTTCCAGTGTGTCTTGGCCAAAGTATATCCAAAATCCATATTACTAAAATGCAATATTACGTTGAGTCCTAATTGTTTATGCAACCTTGCAGTGTACAAATTGGCATCATGTTTCCTTAAATTATAAACAGCAACTGTGCCTAATCTGCTGTGAATTGCTATGACATATCCTGAAAGGTATGTTGTATTTGTAATATTTGTCTTTCTGCTCCTTCACTACAGTACTACAAGGCCACATCAGCATCCTTGAATTTATGTGTGGGAGCAATTTACAATAACTTTCTGTACAACCAACACCAAGGTCACTGCACAGCAGCTGACAGTTTAATATATTCAGCAGGAGAGTCACTCTAAGAAGCTCTGCAGAGGTGTTTCAAATAAATGTCAATGATTGGAGTTAAGAAACACACTTTTATATGCAGTTTTTAAACACAAAGTAAACAGTTACTGAACTTGTTTTAAAATACTAATTGCCCTTTCCATTAATGAATTAGAAATTACAAAAAGTTTTCAATAATAATTTGCCAATACAGTATTTAATACAGTAAAACATACTGTTCATTAATTGTGCAAAATACATTTTCTTTGAAATTTAAAATGAATAAAGGTGATAATACATGCAGAATTACAACCTACTACAATTATGTTTGAATCTACAACAGGGTGAGATTTTTGATGATGATTTGATAATCTGCTCAAGCTCTTCTTTCATACAGTTAAAGTCTTGCAACATGTAGAAACAAACCTAATTGGCTTAGAGTATGTGCTGAACATGAACAATCTTCAGAATGAAGTACAAGATCCATTAAAAACATTTTATCACAATATTCATAGTAACCCTGTTGTCTATTCACTTCTCTCCAAGACATTGACAAAATTTGCAGCAAGTTATTTTCAAACTGGGGTCTTTACAGCTTTCTAGACTCAACATTGCTTTCAATAATTACAGATAATCAATATTTCTGGCATTTTCATTTCAGATCTCCAGCATCCACTCCAGTAGTTTCACTCCCTTTTTATGCCCCTAGCACCATATCTGACACTTGATTTCCCCAACCTTCCATCTAACCACAGAAACTCTTGTTTGTTTTCTTCTCCACTTACCCCTTTTTCTGCATTGTAAGAGAACTATTCCTAGTTCTGATGAAAGATTGTTGAACTCATATTAAACTCTGTCTCACTTTTTATATTGCAGTCAGGCCTGCTGTGTATTTACAGTATTTTTTAAGATACTACAGCATTTGCTGTATTTTTCAGTAGAATTGAAGCTCTGATTGAACAAAAAAGTATATGCGGTGCTCGTCATTCCAATATTGTTTACTGAATCACAAGTCACAAATTGGAAAATATCCAAATGTGAGAATCTTATGTCAAGAAAAGTAATGCATAAAATAGAAATAATTAATTGAGAACTCAATTACTTGACTATATTTGCAACAGGATATGCAGTTCCTGATAAAAATTCAGAAAAATAAATTGATATTATTGTGCCGTAAATCAAAATTAATGGCATGTACATAAATATAAATCAAATCAAATCAAAGTTGTTCAATTTAAATATTCAAGAACACAAGAAAACAGGAGCAAGAATAGGCCACCAGGCCCTTCAGGTCCTGATGCAATGTCTCGACCTAAAACTGTTGAGTCTAGAAAGCTGTAAAGCTTTGCCTCCATAGATGCTGCTCAACCTGCTGAATTCCTCTTGCAGCTTGTTTTTACTCCACTGTTACTCTACCAAACATCTGTGAAGAGTTACGCTTTCAGTTGCAAAATGATGATCAACACTGGAAAGTTGGAGGATATAATTCTTTTCCATTCTCTCAGGTCATTAGCCCATTACAAATCCCTTACAAATTTTTCTTACAAAAAGACTGACAAAACTATAAAAAGGATTGGAGATCTTCAAGAATATTCATCATAACTTTCAGTTCATTATCAGAATACACTGTTACATGTTTGTAAGGGCACAAATAAAAGCTCTTTTTCTGTTTGAACTTGCTACTGCCTGAGGACATCCCACTCCATTCTAAAACCTTCAACAACATTGAACAGATGTAGGCAATTTCTTAGAATTCTGCAAGTGAAGCAGCATCACAGGAACTCAGGCGCTTCCATGGTATGTCAGCTGAGAATGATTGTTCTTGACTACAAAGCAGTATCTGATCAAATGTGGCATCAAGGTGCTGTGATAAACCCCACGTACTTCCACAGCTACATGAGGAACAAAGGATTCATCTATTCATTATGATAAGCTGCCACCTGCAAGACCAGCATTTGTTTCCCATCACCAAAGTGACATTGAATCACTGTCTTTGACAACTGCAGTCTTTCTGATGAAAGTACTACCACAATGTGGTTGAGTTCCAGGACTGAGACCCAGCAATGATCCTAGTCAGGATAGTGTGCACTTGGAGGGGAACATGCAGATGGTTTTCCCATCCATCTCTACCTTTGTCCTATTGGTGGTGGAGGATACAGGTTTGGGAGATGCTTCCAGAGTAGACTTGCTGAGGAACTGAAGTGCATTTTGACAATGACACACACTACAGCCATGATGCACTAGTAATGGAGGTAATGAACGAATAGGGTGATAGATAGGATACCAATTGGGCTGCCTTATCCTGAATGGTATTCAGCTTCTTGGGAGCCACCGGAGCTGCATTCATCTAGGTAAGTGGAGAATATTCTTTATGCTGCTGACTTGTGCCTTACAAATTGGCAGAAAGGCTTGGAGTTTCAGGAGACAAGTTTACCTGCTCTAATTACCACAGTAACAAGATGGCTGGCCAGTTAAGCTTCTGGTCAATGATGACCCCAGAGTATTCATGGTGATGGATTCAGTGATGGTAATGTCATTGAATATTATTGGCTGATGATTAGATTCCTAGTGAGAGAAATTGCCTGGCACATTTGTGATATGAATATTACAAATCAGCCCATACTGGAATGTTTTCTTGCTCTTATTGCATGCAATTGTGGACTGCAAATAAGCAGTCCACAATTGCATGCAATAAGAGCAAGAAAACAGCAGATTTGCAAACGGGACTGAACACTGTGCAATCAGCATTGAACCTCATGGTGAAAGGAAGGTCATTAATGAAGGAGATGAAAATGGTTTGGGCCGAGGATATTAGCCTGAGGAACTCCTCAATGATGCCCTGGGGCTGGATCAATCAGAACCCTCTTACTTTGTGTAGGATATGACTCCAACTATTGCACTGTTTTCCACAATGGCCACTGACTTCAGCTTTATCAGGGCACCTTGATGCCACATTTGATCAGATACTGCTTTGTAGTCAAGAGCAATCATTCTCAACTGACATGTCTGGACCAAGGTTGTGATGACATCTGGAGCAGAGTGGTCCAGATGAAACACAAACTGGGTCGCAGTGAGCAGGTTATTAAAGAATAAGTGCTGCTTGTTAACATTGTTGACAACGCCTTCCGTTAATTTGCTGACAATTGTTAATAGATTGAATGGCTGGTAATTAGCCAGAGTGCATTTTTCCTGCTTTTTATGAGCAGGAAATGCCTGAGAAATCTTTCACATTGTCAAGTAGATGCCAGAGTTGTACCTGCACTGGAACAGCGTGGCTTGAGACGCAGCTAGTTTTGGAATTCCAGTCTTCAATATTACTGTCTAACTGTTGTTTAGTCACACAGATTTTGCTCTATTCAGTGCCCTCAGCCTTTTCTTTCCTTCGCCTGTTTAGAACTGAATTCAATGGCTTCTGTGACAGTGGGAATTTCAGAAGATGAATTATTCATGCAGACTTTTGGTTGAACATGGTTGCAAATGGTTTACCATTCAGATGCTTGACCCTGCCGTCACGGAGGATGGGGACGTCCTTGAAGCCTCCTCCACTCATTAGCTGTTTAATTGTTCACCATCATTTTATGAATAAATGTGGAAGAACTTCATAGTTTTGACCTGGCCATTGGTTGTGCAATCACTTAGTTATGTCTATGGCATGCTGCTTCTGTTGTACAACATGCATGAGTCCAGTGTTGCAGATTCAACAGGGTAGCACCTCTTTTCGGGTATGCTTAACTATACTCTAAATGGAATGTGTCATCCCAAAACTTCCACTTGAAACAGAAGCAGCAATACCACATGAATTACCTATCCTCTCCATGAGTACTTTCAAAACAAAATGAGGTCACTGGGGTTCCGCCTTCTTGAATTCTACATGTAAACAATTATCATTTGCTAACCTGATGGAAAATGAACTAAGCAATAAGAATTTGTTTGCATTCATTTCTCACAACTCCACCAAATTGAGATTATATCAGCAACTATTTCTGTAGCCTCAAACTGTATTCTGCTATATCAGATTATAACTGACATCCTCCTCCAAAAAAAGTTCTTTGCATTCAATTTAATTTATGGATAATGAACACCATTTTGCTTTTGTTGTGGCCTGTGATCATTTCCTAATGAAAAAAATGAAACCTTTATAATGAAAGATCTAAAAATGATTTAAGCTTCACAGCTTATTGAAAAATTAAGGACAGATGATGTGAATTATTATGACATCAATTTTCACTTCAAGTCATGTTGAATAAAGTGGAACCAGAAGTTTCACAAATATTCTTAATTGACAGATCATTACCACTCACTCTTCAATACGGTTTTTGCAAAATCTTTTAAGTCAGTTCTGCCAAATCACTCCTAGCAGATGTTCGCAATTTAGTAGAGCTCTTGAAAGTACCAAACCCTTGTAGAACTGAGGCAGTAAGCAGTTCATATCAATCAGCAAGTCACCTGAAAGTTTATGATCCTTTCAATCAGACAAGTGCTGGGAGTGTTTGTGGGAAATGAAGCTGGTAGTTGAGGTCAGTGGAGGGGACTCCCTCCTACTGCTTTGCAGAGTGTGAAATTAAGAGAGGTGGAATTTTAAGACCCCAAATGGAAATGCTGAATTAAATCAACTTTGTACAACTGACCTCATTTTGAATCCAATTTGAAACAAGTGGCATTTTAAAAATGCACGCCACCCAATCAAGTTTTGGGACATGGTATTTCAATGACAACAGCAAAAAAAAAGTGAGACCAAACTTAAGACACACTTTTCACAATCCAGGCTATTCAGAGTCACTTATACTTGGGCATTAAAGTTATTTGATTCATTACTAGAGCCATACAAAACAACAATGATTCAGAGGAATACTTTCATCAACACTTTGCATTGGACACTGAAAGTAGATGCATAAGAACATAAGAAATAGGAGCAGAAGTAGGCCCTTCAAGCCTGTTCCACGATTCATCAAGATCATGGCTGATCTTCCAGCTTCGCAGAATTTTCCAGCACTCCCACATGCCTCGATTCCCATAATGTCTAGAAGTGCATTGATCTCGGTTTTGACCACTTGGATAGACAATTCCAAAGGTTCATCACACTGAGTGAATAATTCATCTCATTCTCAAACTGTGTTCCCTGGTCCTGGACTTCTCTATCAAAGGAAACAACCTCCCTGCATCTAGCCTGTTAAACTCTTTTAGTAAGATCTCTTCTCATTCTTCTAAACTCTGAATATAATTGCAATACTTTTTTGCTCCTGTATCCAAACTCTCTCGTAAAAAAGACCAATATGCTATTTGCCGTCCGAACCTTTTGCAATAATCAAGAAGAATTGGAACAGCATTAAAGGAGGCAGACATCCTTTGCAGAGATTCTTTCTTCAACGGCAGCTAATCACAAGCAACACTCACAGATCAACGTTAATTGTATCAACACAAAATTATTGATTTTACTCCCTCTCATTTCGATGCCTTCAGTGTTTACTCATAATTAAACACTGATGAAATTGCTAATTATGCTATAAAGGTAAATGCATTGTGTTCATCAATAGGAATAACCTTTAGAGGCTGCAGAACATTCACTCCCAACACACCAAGCATGGTAACTGCAGTGTGCACCATTTCGCCAAAACTTCAATAGCATTGCCCAACAACACACCATTAATCATCTAAAACAAGGGTTGCATGCTTTTGGGAGTGCCATTGTCTGCTTGCTCCTTTCCAAGTCAAATCCTAGAACTCCTTATTTAACTGCAGCTTTTCAAAGCAGTGGCTCACCCTTCCTTTCTCAGGTATAATTTGATGTGGGATATAATGCAGGGCTTGACAGAAACAAACACATCCCAAGAACGAATAATTAAAAGTAAGCTTTTCATCCAGAATTGTAGTAAACTGCAATATAATGAACAGCAAGTCTAAACTGATACAAAACAGAAGAGGAATCCTTAAAGTTTTTGATGAAGAACTGTGTCTTGGTATAGTACTTACTCCAGGGACAGAAGCAATCATGTGTTTCTGCAGAATTGTTGATTCAGCTATTTTTGTTCCAGCATCTGCACAAACAAACTTGTGAGGACAAGAGAGATCCATTTATTTTCAAATTCAAATCATTTATTAGTACATTTTCATTATTCTAAAACTGCAACCTTCATATGACAGTAATCATTTATCAATTCTGCACAAGGTTTCCACTTGCTCATTCTGTTGCAAAACAGGTAAATCATAAAACATGCTCAACCATTTCAACAACATTACTTAACATTTTTCTCTAATCATGAAAGACATGCTCTAGTCGCCACTTTCAGGGAGCTATGAACTTGGACCCCAAGATCCCTCTGCTCATCAACACTGTTAAGGGTCTTGCCATTAACAGTGTACTGTCTCTTTACATTTGCTCTCCCAAGGTGCAATAGAACATAGAACATAGAACATAGAACAATTACAGCACAATTCAGGCCCTTTGGCCCACAAAGCTGTGCCGAACCTGTCCCTACCCTAGAAATTACTAGGCTTACCCATAACCCTCTATTTTATTCAGCTCCATATACCGAGCTAACAGTCTCTTGAAAGTCCCTATCGTATCAGCCTCCACCACCATTTCCGGCAGCCCATTCCAAGCACTCACCACTCTCTGAGTAAAAAACTTACCCCTGACATCTCCTCTATATCTACTCCCCAGCACCTTAAACCTATGTCCTCTTGTGGCCACCAATTCAGCCCTGGGGAAAAGCCTCTGACTATCTACCTGATCAATACCTCTCATCATCTTATACACCTCTATCAGGTCCCCCTTCATCCTCCGTCTCTCCAAGGAGAAAAGGCAGAGTTCCCTCAACCTCCTTTCATAAGGCATGCTCTGCATCCCAGGCAGCATCCTTGTAAATCTCCCCTGCACCCTCTCTATGGCTTCCACATCTTTCCTGTAGTGAGGCGACCAGAACTGAGCACAGTACTCCAAGTGCGGTCTGACCAGGGACCTATACAGCTGCAACAATACCTCCCGGCTCCTAAATTCAATTCCCCGATTGATGAAGGACAATACACCACATGCCTTCTTAACCACATAGTCAACCTGCACTGCCACTTTGAGCGTCCTATGGACTCAGACTCCAAGATCCCTCTGATCCTCCACACTGCCAAGAGTCCTACCATTAAGACTATATTCCGCCAACATATTTGACCTACCAAAATGAACCACTTCACACTTATCTGGGTTGAACTGCATCTGCCACTTCTCAGCCCAACTCTGCATCCTATTTATATCCCTCTGTAACCTCTGACAGCCCTCCAAACTATCCACAACGCCCCCAACCTTCGTGTCATCCACAAACTTACTAACCCACCCCTCCACTTCCTCATCCAGGTCATTTATAAAAATCACAAATAGTAAGGGTCCCAGTACAGATCCCTGAGGTACACCACTGGTCACTGACCTCCACTCAGAATACGACCCCTCAACAACCACTCTTTGCCTTCTGTGGGCCAGCCAGTTC
This sequence comes from Pristis pectinata, assembly GCF_009764475.1. Lineage (NCBI taxonomy): Eukaryota > Metazoa > Chordata > Chondrichthyes > Rhinopristiformes > Pristidae > Pristis > Pristis pectinata. Next base: position 128,873,375 of record NC_067405.1, on the reverse strand, counting down.
TGGATCCACACTGCAATGTCCCCTTGGATCCCATGTCTCCTCACCTTCTCCATAAGCCTCGCGTGGGGTACCTTATCAAATGCCTTGCTGAAATCCATATACACTACATCTACTGCTCTCCCTTCATCGATGTGCTTAGTCACATCCTCAAAAAATTCAATCAGGCTCAAAAGGCAGGACCTGCCCTTAACAAAGCCATGCTTACTATTCCTAATCATATTATACCTCTCCAAATGTTCATAAATCCTGCCTCTCAGGATCTTCTCCATCAACTTACCAAGGAAGACATTTTGGTAAGACTCACCGGTCTATAATTTCCTGGACTATCCCCTACTCCCCTTCTTGAGTAAGGGAACAACATCCGCAACCCTCCAATCTTCTGGAACCTCTCCCGTCTCCATGGACGACACAAAGATCATCGTCAGAGGTTCTGCAATCTCCTCCCTCGCCTCCCACAGCAACCTGGGGTACATCTCATCTGGTCCCGGCGACTTATTTAACTTGATGCTTTCCAAAAGTTTCAGCACCACCTCTTTTCTAATATCTACATGCTCAAGCTTTTCAGGCCACTGCAAGTCCCCACTACAATCACCCAGATCTTTTGGGTACAATACTTCACATTTGGCTGGGTTGAACTCCATCTGCCATTTCTCCACCCATATCTGCAACTGAACAACATCCCACTGTATCCTTTGCCAGTCTTCGACGCTATCCACAACACCACCAATCTTCATATCATCTGCAAACTTACTAACCGACCCATGTACATTTTCATCCAGGTCATTTATATACATCACAAACAGTAGAGGTCCCAGTACGGATCCCTGCGGAACACTAATAGTCACAGACCTCCAGCTAGAATAAGTCCCATCAACCACTAGCCTCTGTCTTCTGTGGGCAAGCCAGTTCTGAGTCCAAATGGCCAATTCACCGTGGATCCCACGCATCTTAATCTTCTGGGTGAGCCTCGCATGAGGGACCTTGTCAAATGCCTTACTAAAAATCCATGTAGACAACATCCACAGCTCTACCTTCATCAATCACCCCCGTCGCCTCATCAAAAAACTCAATCAAGTTAGTAAGGCATGACTTGCCCTGCACAAAGCCATGCTGACAGTCCCTTTCAGCCTTGAAATAATCCCCACTTGGAGCACTGAAGGCACCATGTAGTAGGAACCGTGCTTTGTACACCATCTCCAAAATTTAGTCCCATTGACTTCAATGTTATTGAATTTCAGAGTACTTTGTGCTATTGCCACTGAAGAGCAATTTTGCACTACCAACCAAAATGAATTTCCAGACAAGGACTTGTGATTACAGAATCATTAAAAAAAGAGACAAAAAAAACTATTCAGTCTTTTGAATATGTTCTAGTCAAAAAGGAGTTCTCCAGCCAAATCCCACATTCCACCAGTAGGTTCTACCATCCTGCAGGTTATAACTCTTCAAGGACACAGCCAAATACTCTTTAAATATGACGAGGGTTTCTGCCTGTACCGGGTGAAAAAATATTTGCTCTTCTCTCCACTAATCCTTTCAATCTATACCCCCTGATTTTTGACCCCCCTGTTAAGGGATAAAGATCCTTATTCTATGACAGTTCCTCATATCTTTCCACACCTCAGTTAAATTTCCCTTTGTCCTCTACTGTCCCAAAGAAAATAATCCTTGCTTATCCAATCATCCCCCATAGCTACAATTTTTCAGTCATGACAAAATCTTTATAAATCATTTTTGCACCCTCTACTGTGCAAGCCTATCTTTCCTGTAATGTGGTGACCAGAACTGTACACAGTACTCAAACAATGGCTTAACTAGTTGTAGAGTAATACAGCACAGAAACAGGCCCTTCGGCCCAACTCATCCATGCTGAACAAGATGCCCATCTAAGCGAGTCCATTTGCCTGTGTTTGGCCCATATCCTTCCAAATGTTTCCTATCCATGTACCCGTCCAAAATTTTTTAAATGTTGTTATTGTACCTACCTCAACCACTTTCTCTGGCAACTCATTCCATATATGCACTACCCTCCGTATGAAGAAGTTGCCCCTCAGGTCTCTTTAAGTCTTTAAACCTGTGCCCTCTCGTTTTTAATCACTTTCCCTGGGAAAAAGACAATGTGCATTCACCCTATCTATGCGCCTTGTGATTTTATACACCTCTATACGGTTACCCTTCAGTCTCCTACGTTCCAATGAATAAAGTCCTAACCTACCCAACCTCTCCCTATAACTCAGGCCGTTGAGTCCTGGCAACTTTCTCTTAAATTTTGCAGACGATTCCAGCTTGACCTTCCTGCTCTCGTATTCTATGCCTCGCTTAATAAAGGAAAGCGTCATTTTAATCACCTATTGCTATCTTTAAGGGTTCATGCACATAAACTTCTAAGTCCTTGTTTCTCCACACCACTCAAGATCTTCCCATTTATTATACATTCACTGGTCTTGTAATTCCCCAAATGTAGCCAAAATTAAGCCTCTTCAGTTATCTGTGCAACAATTTAAAGACGACTTAACAAGCGTTTTTGGGTGAACTTTTTAACAATTTATAAATAAAGAATATCTCAACTACTTGAGCAAAGGTTTACCTGTACCAGCAGCAAAAGATTGGTGTCTGGTAATGGAGATTTTAATTTGAGTGCTTGTAATAATTCCAATACAACACATCGTGAGAGATAGAATTTATCCCGTTCCTGAAAAACACAAGCACGAAATACACAGAAACCCATAAGAGACAACAAAACCTATAACCACTTCAAAAGTAGTCCAAGTACAAATTGCATCATCACACTGGCTGCTTCTGATCACTACACTGATGCAATTTGTCAAAACTCCAAGGATGAAATTACTGTTCATTCCTCAGAAAACTTATGTTAATTTATGTTCATCCCTGCAATTTTTATACTTGAAATGGGTAAAGAAGACACGGCGGGCTGAAGCACCAGTTCCTGTGCTGTGCTAGGTTCTATGTTCTATGTCTGTTTTAAATGTTTTACTTTACGTCTGTTCCTTCAGCTTGAGTTATTGTTGATGATTTGAAAAATAAATCAAACATTAGAGTTTGTTTTTATCGTCCGCTTCCATCTTCTTCCACCTCCCTTAATCCTGCAAATTCAATTTCATGTCATGTTTCTTCCAATTCCATGCAATCGAAAACTAATTTTTCCAAGAGTGAGGCATTATAATGGTCATTTCCTGTCACTTCAAAAATTCAACCAGACATTTCTGTCATGAGTCATCCTTGCAACCCCATCATGTTCACATGGGATGAGATCATTCCCTGTGCAACACTCCTATTGGAGCACAGCAGGAAATGGACTTAATTTGGGCAGCTATTATTGGGAATTCCCAGGACAATATGTTTGTCTCCTACCAGTGAGTAAAATACTTATCTATATTCACTGACCTCCACTCTTGAATTAAAATTAGCCCCATCCTTAAAACATTAAAGCACCCTTCTCCCAAGTCTCCAGGTGACATTCCTCCAATCTTGCAATTCTATCCCACTTCCTGCTGACCTCTGTATCCTTCATTCCTTTTCCAACTGTCAGCCTTTGGTGGCTCTTTCCCCACTCCACACCCCTCCATAACAATAATGCCAGTATTAGAATCCTTATCCTTCCTTTCAACACCTTGGGCTTTGGTCAAAGATGCAGTGAGCGAATTACTAGAACAGTCAATGCCCTCCACATCTGTACCACTCCAGCGCATCCTAGAATTAATATTAGAAAGTTAGCAGAAATGGAAAGTAACATTGCAAGGTCAGCAAAATCCCTGAATTCAGTTCAACTCAATCCAACCTATATTCATTATCATTTCAGATTAAAAAATGAAATACTGCAGGTGCTGAAATCCAAAGTTAAAAAATAGAAAATGCAAAGAGAAAAACATTTCAGGTCAATAACATTTCATCAGAATTGAATAATAAGAGCGGGAACAGGTAAAAGAGATAAGGGAAGCAAAGAACAAATGGCAAGAGTTAAGTCAGCATACAAGACAGGATTGATTATGTAACAAAAGGAATGATAGTGCAACTCAAAAAAAAGATGGTATTGTAACAAGAAAGATCTTTCCAGAGGAGGTATAAATTTCAAAAGTATAACCACAATGAGAATCTACTGACGAAGAAAGCCATGCTCGTTAAGTGAAGTTACTGAAAAAGATGTTAAATTTACAAAATTGTGGTGTGTAATCAAAAGGTGAAGTGCCTTTCCTTGAACATTTCACCAGAATAGGAGAGGACAGGGAAGTCAGAATAGGCTGATCTTTCCATACATACTGCTTGGTCTACTGATACATTTCCAGGATTTTCCATTCTTAAGTCTGAGAGGGAGAGTGGCATTGAAACGAAAAGATAAACACTGAAAGCTCAGTGACACACTTGCTTTCTGAATGGAATTGTTCAATGAAATGATTATCCAATATTCATTTGGTCTCATCAAGAGCAATCAAAAAAGTACCCTAGATTGAAATTCTACTGGAAGAAAATTTATCCCTGTATCAGAGGTAGATAAAACTAGAGGACACAGATTTAAGTAGTAAGAGATTAAGATGGGATCTGAGGAGGACCTTTTTCACTCAGAGAGTGGCAAGCATTTGGAATGCACTGCCTAACAGAGTGGTGGTAGCAGAGTTGCTTACATCATTTAAGAAGTGTCAAGGTTAGCACTTGAATCACAAGCCATATAAGGTTATAGGCCAAGTGCTGGAAGATGGGATTAACATGGATGGCTGCCCATTGGCTGGCATGGAAGGGATTGGCAGAATGGCCTTTTCCATGCTGTACTCTGACCGTTTAGGCTCTAGTTGATGGAAAAGGAAGGGATGAAAGATGAGTGGGACATCTGTGTTTTCAAGCAAAGGTGAAATACAAAATGGGGTGAGTGCTGGATGATACAAGAATGGCCTGGGTGTCAGATGTCTTGAAATAATCAGCCATTTTATATCTTCAACTCTAGCCTGAAATTCCCAGAAATTTATTTTCTTATTATTACAGATACAGTACTCAACCTGCTGTACACTTTAAGTGTGTTTAATTTCAATTTTAGGTTCCAACATTTGCAGTTTTTGTTAAATTTTATTAGTTTTTTTTAATTCTCCATTTTCACCCATACAATGGTGTAAGCTGAGCAATGCAGGATTGCATAAATCAATTAACAACCTGTAGGCAAGGAAGAGACATTCAATAAATCATGTTAATAACAAGCTGCTGGCCAATCTGCACTGCTCTGCCATTAGCTTTGTGTTGACTGCATCACACTCTTAGTGTCTCAGTGGTTTTCAGGAAATTGGTGCATTTGCACATTAATCCTCCATTGAACTTACCACAGAAAGTCAAGTGATTAACAGCATAATTACACTTTCAACAACATTACAATTATTACTGTTTGCCATTCATCCTCTCTTACTCTATACATGAACAGTAACAAAGTGCAAATGTTTTTTTTATTTTAAAAGTGGCAAGTTTTAATTCTATTCTTGTTTCTCTTTTTTAATCTATCAGTTTTATCTATCATTAACTTTAGTTCATTATCCTTCTGATTCCTTTGTCTGTTTATTCCTCAATGTCTTAATCTGACACAATGCATATCCCATTGATCATCAGAGTCCCAGGTATATATCACTGTCCCAATATGAGACTGAACGTAGTTGGCAAAGTCTTTTAAGATCTAACTGTGCATGAAGAAGCTAGGCCATGAGATGGTCCACTTCAGCAAAATCTGGCCATAACTGCAAATCAGTGGAAATTAGCCTTAGGTCAATTGTTTATAACATCCATACATCTGAATCATGTCACTTGTATCTGCCACAAAACGGCATTGATTATAAAAAGGCCTTAAAAAGATTTTGATTTCTTGAAATGCATAATATATACTAATATTAATTTCCTAAAGGAAAGTGAAGATTTTACCTTATTGAATGCTCGATAACACAATCCACAGAGCTCAACAAGGTACGCAAGACTGAAGACTCCATTCTGAATCACAAAGCTCAGTAATTTAGAAAATGGCTCCAAAAGGCTCTAAAAGCAAGATAGTAGAAAAATAGGGAATAAGGCACCATTAATTAAAAGAAAAACACAAGGGATAAACATACTGAAACATACCACAAAAGACCACAATCAATTTAATTTTGGTTTACCTGAGGTACATTCAGAATACAATGAATCTGCAAAACCTTCAGAAAGCTTTAAAACTTTTTATCTCCCAATTACACTTACTTGAAGGTGGCACATTAACGAAGCAAATGTCCAACTGTGAAACCAGTATTGAAATGCACCTACTCAGTCTTCAGTCTCACAGCTTTCACAGTTCCCTCAAATACTTTGCAGAAAACACAGTCTTTATGTGTTGTTATTCACAAACAGAATTCTCAAGGAATGCATAAATTTGTCTAGGTCTGCTTTCACATTACCTGTATAAATCACAAGTCTCATTTACCAATAATTATTTTGGGAACTGGCAGGCCCATCCCCATAATTTTCCTGCTGATTTCCCAATCTCATCTCTGCTGGATACTAAGCAGAGACCAGACACCATCTTGAACTGAAGCTGATTTATTTCCAGCCTGTCTTGTGAGCCAATCCATCAACTATTTCAGAGTAATAGAGCTGCTGATGTTCTTTTCAAACCATTTCACCCTCTTGGCTGAAATGGGATGAAATGTTCCATACATGCACCACCCTCTGTGTAAAGTTACCACCCCTCAGGTCCCTTTCAAGTCTTTCTCCTCTTACCTTAAACCTATGCCCTCCAGTTTTTGATTCTCTTTCTCTGGGAAAAAGACTGTGCATTCACCTACTTATGTCGCTCATGATTTTATACACCTCTATAATAATAAGAAAGGAATGACTTAAGATATCAAAGTGGGAAAGAAATATATATATCCAGGGAGGGAAATAAATAAGACCATGAGAAAGGAGCAGAATTAGGGCATTCGGCCCATCAAGTCTGCTCCACCATTCGATCATGGCTGATTTATCTTCCCCTCTCAACACCATTCTCCTGCCTTCTTCCAGTAACCTTACTAATCAAGAACCTATCAACCTCCACTTTAAATATACCCAACGACTTGGCCTCCACAGCAATGAATTCACCACCCTCTGGCAAAAGAGATTCCTCCTCATCTCTGTTCTAAAGGAACGCCCTTCTATTCTGAGGCTGTGCCTTCTGGTCGTAGACTCTCCCACTACTGGAAACATCCTCTCCACATCCACTCCATCCAGGCCTTTCAATATTCAGTAGGTATCAATGAGATCCCCCCTCATCCTTCTAAACTCCAGTGAGTACAGGCCCAGAGCCATCAAACAATCCTCATACATTAACCCCTTCATTCCCAGGATCATTCCCACTGTGATAAGACTATTGAACGGTTCTCTTATACAATGAGATGGACTATGACCTCACGATCTACCTTGTTGTGACCTTGCACCTTATTGCACTGCACTTTCTCTGTAGCTGTGACACTTTACTCTGTACTGTTATTGTTTTTACCTGTACTACATCAATGCACTCTGTACTGACTCAATGTAACTGCACTGTGTAATGAATTGACCTGTACGATCAGTTTGCAAGACAAGTTTTTCACTGTACCTCGGTACAAGTGACAATAATAAACCAATACCATTCTCATAAACCTCCTCTGGACCCTCTCCAATGCCAGCACATCCTTCCTTAGATATGGGGCCCAAAACTGCTCACAATACTCCAAATGTGGTCTGACCAATGCCTTATCCTTGCTTTTATATTCCAGCCCTCTCAAAATGAATGCTAACATTGCATTTGGCTTCCTTACTACCAACTGAACCTGCAAGTTAACCTTTAGGGAATCCTGCACTAGGACTGCCAAGTCCCTTTGCAGCTCCAATTTCTGAATTCGCTCCCTGTTTAGAAAATAGTCTATGCCCTTATTCCCTTATTCCTTCTACCAAAGTGCATGACCATACACGTCCCTGTGCTGTATTCCATCTGCCATTTCTTTGCCCATTCTCCCAACCTGTCCAAGTCCTTCTGTGGACCCCCTGCTTCCTCAACACTACCTGCCCCTCCATCTATCTTTGTATCATCAACAAACTTGGCCACAAAGCCATCAGTTATGTCATCCAGATCATTGACATATAACATGAAAAGTAGTGGACCCAACACCAACCCTTGAGGAACACCACTAGTCATCAGCAGCCAACCAAAAAAGGTCCCCTTTATTCCCACTCTTTGCCTTCTGACAGTCAGCCAATCTTCTATCCATGCTAGTACCTCTCCTGTAATACCATGGGGCTCCTATCTTGTTTAGCAGCCTCCTGTGTGGCACCTTGTCAAAGGCCTTCTGAAAATCCAAGTAAACAATTTCCACTGACTTTCCTTTGTCTATCCTGCTTGTTACTTCCTTAAAGAATTCCAACAGATTTGTCAAGCAAGGTTTCCCCTTAAGAAAACCATGCTGACTTCGGCCTATTTTATCATGTGCTTCCAAGTACCCCAAAACCTTACCCTTAATAATGGACTCTAACATCTTACCAACCACTGAAGTCAGGCTAACTGGCCTATAGTTTCCTGTCTTTTGTCTCTCCCTTCTTAAAGAGTGGAGTGACATTTGCGATTTTCCAGTCCTCCGGAACCATTCCTGACTCTAGTGATTCTTGAAAGATCACTATTAATGCCTCCACAATCTCTTCAGCTACCTCTTTCAGAACTCTGGGGTGTACTCCATCTGATCCAGGTGACTTATCTACCTTCAGACCTTTCAGTTTCCCAAGCACTTTCTCCTTAGTAATAGTGACTACACTCACTTCTGCCCCCTCTCTCGAATCTCTGGCATGTTGCTAGCATCTTCCACAGTGAAGACTGACACAAAGTACTTACTTAGTTCGTCCCACATTTTTTTGTTCCTCATTACTACCTCGCCAGCATCATATTTCAGCGGTCTGATGTCCACTCTTGCCTCTATTTTACTCTTCATATAATCTGAAAAGACTTTTGGTATCCTCTTCTATATAATTGGCTAGCTTACCTTCATATTTCATCTTTTCTCCCCTTATTGCTTTTTTAGTTGCCGTCTGTTGGTTTTTAAAAGCTTCTCAATCCTCTAGTTTCCCGCTAAATTTTGCAATATTGTATGCCCCTCTTTTGCTTTTATGCTGTCTTTGACTTCCATTGTCAGCTACAGTTGCCTCATCCTCCCTTTAGAATGCTGCTGCTTCTTTGGGATGAACTGATTTTGTGTCTTTCGAATTACTCCCAGAAACTCTTGCCATTGCTGCTCTATTGTCATCCCTGCTAGGGGCCCCTTCCAATCAACTTTGGCCAGCTCCTCTCTCATACCTCTGTAGTTACCTTTAATACCGATTCATCCAATTTTACCTTCTCCCTTTCAAACTGCAGGGTGAATTCTATCATGTTATGATCACTGCCTCCAAAGGGTTCCTTTACCTTAAGCTCCCTAACCAAATCTGTTTCACTGCACAATACCAAATCCAGAATTGCCTTTTCCCTAGTGGGCTCGACCATAAGCTGCTCTAAAAACTATCTCATAGGCATTCTACAAATTCCCTCTCATGGGATCATGTACCAACCTGATTTTCCCAATCTATCTGCATAATGAAATTCCCCATGACCACCATAACATTGCCCTTTTTACATGCCTTTTCTATCTTCTGTTGTAATTTGTACCCCACATACTGGCTACTATTTTTGGAGGCCTGTGTATAACTCCCATCAGGGTCTTTTTACCCTTGCAGTTTCTTAACTCTACACACAAGGATTCCACATCTTCTGATCCTATGTCATTTCTTGCTAAGGATTTGATTTCATTTTTTTTTTACTAACAGAGCCACCCTGGCCCCTCTGCCTACTTGCCTTTCTTTTCGCATATCTGATATGCACTTATTCAAACTAAGTGGTAGAAAATTCAAGAAACTGAGACATATTAAGGAAGAATCAGAATCAGATTTATTATCACTGACTTAAATGATGTGAAATTGATTGTTTTGCAGCAGGAGTACAGTGCAAAGACATAAAATTACTATAAGTTACACAAGTAAACAAACAAATAAATAAATAGCGCAAAAAGAAGGAATGACGAGGTAGTGTTCATGGACCGTTCAGAAATCTGATGGCGGAGGGGGAAGAAGCTATTTCTGAATCGTTGAGTATATCAAATGAAAAATAAGCTATGAGGCAAATGAATAAAAGGAATAATCTCCTCAAAGCTGCTCTTAGTCCAATGTTGTAAACTGACTGCATGTAATGGAAATATTTAAAAGATTTCCTCTCCATTTCCAGCAACATTTTGGCAATAAAGTACATGCAATTCTGATAAACATCCCAACCAAGATTAAAAAGGAAACAAAAACACTAACAGACAAATTGTGGTAAGATGGATAAAATACACAGACAACAAAATAAATGAGAAAAGTAGTTCATAAGAACAATAAATATTGCAAAAACTGGAAAATATCTAATAACCACAGTCTAAAAGTCAATGCCTACTATAGAATGGCAAATGCAAAAGTAACAAAAGGACAAAATTAAAATAAAAATAACTAGAAAATTAATAAATAATAGAATATTTTGGAGGAAGTTTAAAATTAAATCCTTTCCTCATGAATAAAAGGTATTGATAAAGTCCCTTTGGCTTACCCGTGTTGCACTTGCAGTAGGTATCTTCAGGAGACAGATCATGATTGCCAAACTGGAATCCAAGCAACACTGTAGATGAAATGAAGATATTTGCTACAATTTTGGGTATTTATTTTGTTAGTAACTGACAAGTACATTTTGAAAATTTCAGTACATCCAAATAGGTATGATTTATCATATGCAAAATAATCTATTTCCAATATTTCATAAATATCTAGTTTCTGTTCACGTTTAAGTCCATCATAACATAAAGAAGTAGAGGCAGGAAAAGACATTCTGTCCCTCATGCCTGCTCTACCATTCAATATGATCATGGCTGACTTTGACAGTGCTATTTTCCTGAACTTGCTCCATATTCCTCAATTCTCTTATTCTCTAAAAATCTAGAGATTTCTGTCTGGAATATAGTGCCTGAGCCTCCACTGCCCCCTTGGTCAGAGTATTTTGTAAACAGAAGCAGAGAGGGGAAAGAGAGAAGGGGAAATCAGGGGCTGTGGGGTGGAATACTGGCCTCTGCTGGGACCTCCTCCACACTGCACCCTCACCACCCCAAACTACCCGCACTCCTGACACCATGAAAAGGCCCAACATGCTGTGACTGAGCAGCAGCCACAGTGATCAGGGACCCTTAATGAGATGCATAAGCAATGTGATCTTTCTCAATACTGAAAGTTTGCAAATGCACAGTACACGCAAGTCAAGTTGGGGTACTCAGCGTTGAGAAAATAGCTGTTCCAAGAGGGACATTTTAAATTGCACTGGTTTCTCAACTTGCTGTGTGGTTTGAATGTGAGTGAGTTATGATCGAATTTCTGTCACCACACACATTGGTGGCATCATCACGTGCACAAATGTTGACAGGGAATTGTTGAAAATATGCAACAAACAATTATGTGCGACTTCTCTGAATTTTCTTGCTGACTTTGAATTAAGTTGGTTACTATAAAACATTATACTACTAAACTGGAACATGGTGCCTTGTGCTTGCTTGAAATCATAAATTGAACTGATTTACAGCAATCCAAAAAATTCAGGATACACTTAAAAACAGATGCAAATGTATCTTTACGACAGCAGTACCAAGCTCACATGCTCCTATTTAGTGGTACAATGTGTTGCAGTAACCAGCTTTATTTAAAGTTGGATTTATAAAGAAGACAGAAAAATTACATTTGTATTTTCTCCTGAATGGCAACCAATCTTGAATTTTTTCCTACCTTCAGAGGCAATATGCATGGCAGCTTGGCCAAAAATGCTTGAAAGTGATTGCAGATTGTTGTCCATAGATTACTTGGTAAATCCATAGGTAAAGCTTCCATGTAAGTGGCTATGTTGTCTAAACAGCGAAGCATGGCTCCTCCTGCTGGCAAGTTCTTCTTGTTGTTTAAACCCTGTGTCATATTTGGATCACAAATTTGAAAGTAATACCACAGAAAATTAAGAAATGCATTAATTAATGCTTTTTACATTTAACTTGGAGTGATATTCTAAATAATGGATTACTTTTATTTCTATTGCAGAACATTATAAAAAATACAAATGTGCATGTTCTTTCTAAATTCTGCAGTACCTCCAGAAGTTGATTCAATGCTGCCACTGAACTCAGCTCACTGAAGTCCATCAAAGATGATGCCAAAGTTCGAAGGAAGCTTCCATCTAAATGTAAAAACTGCTATTATTTCTGGATTTAAGAAACAGTAAATGAAAGACATCGTCAAGCTGGAGAGGGTGCAGAAGTGATTTATGAGGATGCTACCTGGACTAGAGGGCCTGAGGTACAGGGAGAGGTTGGCCATGCTGGACTTTTATTCCTTGGAGCGTATGAGAATGAGGGATGACCTCATTAAAGTTTATAAAATCATGAGGTGGACAATCATAGTCTTTTCCCTGGGATTGGGGAGCCCAAAACTAGAGGGCACAGATATAAGATAAGAGGGGAGAGATTTAAAAGAGACCTGAGAGGTATCCTTCTTTACACTGAGGGTAGTGAGTACCTGGAATGAGCTGCCAGAGGAAGTAGTCAAGGTGGGTACAATTGCAACATTTAAGAGGCATTTGGATAGGTACATGGGGGGGCTTGGAAGGTTATGGGTCAAATGCAGGCAACTGGGACTAACAGGGGGATGCTGTGGTCGGCATGGACCTGTTGGACTGAAGGGCCTGTTTCCATGCTGTATTACTCTATGACTATCAAAATATTATTGCAGTAGTATTTTAAAAGAACCATACCTTTGATGTTGCTTTGAAATAGCTGTGGAAGTATGCCGTTGGGAGCTAGCTGATGAAAAATACAGCGTAGAAATTGCTTTGCCACACCAGCAGCATTGCCAGGAATCAACATGCTTCAAAAAAAAAGAAAATGTAAAAATATTTCACATTGTTAAACATTCATTCAAATATATGGCATGAAATTGCATCATTTAAAAAGATAGGTAATTGAGACTCTCAAATTTTGGGACACATATAATATTGACATCATAATTACAAAAAGAATCATAACATCGTGTTACTGGAAAGCAAAAACTCTTCACACTGCACACAGAAAAGCAACTGTATAGAACAGGTAAGCCTTAGGTTTAATCATCATCTATGCTAAGTTAGCTGACAGTGGCAGAAGAAATGCCGTCAGGAGCTCAGCAAGTCTGGAATAGGAACCAAAAAGCCAGAGTTCCAAGACCTGATCTGGGATATGTATTGGGATGTGGAGGCAACAGAACCCCCAGTAATCATTAAGCATATTAAACCTGTATATAATATGCATTTGCTTAAAGTTCCCCTCCAAAAGCAGGGAAATTCAAGTTCCTTCCCATACCCCTTGTCACCCAATCATTGATACCCACTGCAAGCAGATGAAGGTGCAACTCTGATGGACTTATGGTTAAACAGGTTTCCAATATCCAATTTGATGGCTTATGCAAGGTCAATTTCAACTCAGATAAGCCATTCTCTGGAACAGTCCAGCCAACAGTAGAAAATAAAGTTTGTAAATAGCTCTGAGGAGAGGAGATGTTAAGTATGCTTCATAATTGGTGAATTATGACCAATAAAACCCCATTTTTTATACCCAGACTGTGCTGGATTAACTGATCTCAAGTACCATAGATGGAGTTTTCATCCAATGAGATTTTTGTGTCCATCTAAGAGAAGAGGTGAGAAGAACCTTGATTCAACATTTCATCAGTAGTACATGATCTCCCAGTACTGCAGCACTCCCTCAGTACTTCAGTGAACTCTCAGCATGGGTCACTATTGACCAGAAACTGAACTGGAGTAGCCATATACACAATGTGGTTACAAGAACAGGTCAGGGGCTAGGAATCCTGTGGCAAGTAACTCAACTTCCTTACTCCCCAAAGCCTGTCCACCATCTACAAAATTCAAGTCAGGAATGTGATGAATACTCTCCACTTGTCTGGATGAGTGCAGCTTCAACAACATTCAAGAAGCTCGACACCATACAGGGCATATCAGACTGCTTGATAGGCACCCCATCGACAACCATTCACTCACTCTACCAGCGACACACTGTAGCAGCAGTTTGCACCATGTACAGCAATTCACCAAGACAGCACCTTCCAAACCAACAACCTCTACCAGCTAGAAGGACAAGGGCAGAAGAAGCATGAAATTACCACCACCTAGAAGTTGCCCTCCAAGCCACACACCATCCTGACTTGGAAATATATTACTGTTCCTTCACTATCACTGGGTCAAAATCCTGGAACTCTCTAACAGTGTTTTGTGTATATTCACACCTCGAGGACTGCAGCGGTTCAAGAAGGTAGCTCACCACCACCTTCTCAAGGGCAACAAGGGATGGGTGATTAAATGCTGACTCAGCATGTGAAGCCCGCATTACTTGAATGTTTTAAAAAATGCTCTCAAGTGTTTGCAATGTGACTTGAATCTTCTCGTTTAGAAACAAGTGTGCTGATGGAGACACAAGAGACTGTAGATGCTAGAATCTGGAGCAATGAACAATCTGCTGGAGTTCCTCCAGTAGTTTGTTTGTTTAACAAATGTGCTAACACTGAACCAAGGCTGACATGAGAAGGCTGACAGTGATATTCACACTTTGGCCATAATCAGATGGATAGGAGAGCAGAAAAGGGAATGAACAACCCTATAAAAAAATGATATACTCATCCGTATTGAAGGCTGTGGAAAGGTCAAGAGGTTGAAGAGGGATAATGCACCATGGTTACAGTTAAAGAATGCAACTACTAGCTTTAGTTAGGGCTGTTTGGATGCAGTTGGAAAGGAAATCCAATTCAAAACAGAATGACTACATAAATTCTAGGATTTAGGAAAGAAAAGGAGTTGGGTAAGGACAGGGTATTAATTTTTCAATTTTTGAGGTAGAGTTGATAAAATGCTAAAAATATTTACTAGAGATATAATCAGAAGTGGCTTATGTAACAGCAATTATATCATACATCTAGAACTTCCAGTTCACACAGAAACTTGAATGCAAATTCCACTAGTAAAAATAGACACAGGTTGCTCCATAACAGAAATAATTGAGTGGCAACAGTACTGCATGAGTTGCAATAAACATCAAAAATTTCAAGCAGACACCAAATCAGGCACAAAGTCAACAGAGCAGCCAGCCTTCCTGTAGAACTGGATCCATTAGTTCTGGGAAGGCAGAAAATCAGCCACTTTCCCACTCTTCCTATTCCTTGGTCCAAAAAAATTAAACCTAATAGTTTGCTGGATATTTTTTGACTATGGCATTCAACATTTGGTAAAACTGAATGGAAAATGCATGCTGCCTGTTCTGCCTATTGTAATCCAAAACCTGAGGCATTATAAATTTGAAGGGCCAATATGATTTTTTTAAAATTCCCATCTGATAATTTCACCATGGCAGTTCAAGGGGAAGTTCTCATGCCTCTGACCACACCATCTCCACAAATCAATCTGCATTTGCCAACCAGCTGTTTCTCACACAAGAATTGGCCAACCACCAGCTGAAAATTTCCATCATAAGTGTTAAACCTATTCTTCATTTTACTAAAGGGCATATACAAATGTGCAATAAAAATGTAAAATAGTTACAATATCAAAAGGAGTAAAAATAAATCCCTGCATGCAAACAGTGAGTTCCATCTCACATCAGCAGGCCAAATGTTTCCTTCAATCAAAGAGGAAATATCAGTCACCCAGTCATCCTTGGCCACTGCATTGGTTCACATTATACCATTAGTGAAAACCAAAGATCACAATCTGGCCCACTCCCTCAACTTTTAGAGAGATACAGAGACTGATTAAGATACAAGATGAATTGAGAAATTAAACCAGCTACATGAAGGATAACAGTTTCAAGATGGAAAACTTTACATACAGTAGAAAAAATTGACTGAAATGCTTTGGCAAATATTATTGTATTAGCAAATGCATGCAGGTACCTTTCTGCCTGACCAGAAAAAAGGGTGCTTGATGCTAGTCTGAAATGATAAAGATCAGAAGTTACTTAATGAAATGATTATTAACTTAACTGAGTTATTTTTGTTTTTTGTCTAGAAAACATGAATTCAAATAAAATACTGGAAAAATAGCAACAGTGCTGTTGTGCTATAAGTTCACCACGGCAACTAACATTCAATGTTCAGTCAGTACTTTCAATACATTTTAAATGAGATAGATAATGAAGGCATCATTAAGGTTACCTTCCAACTGACTGCAGAATATCAAGCAGCAAAGGGGCTGCTAAGTCTGGACTCAAGTGAGTAAACGTTGAAAGAACGACAATAGCCAGTCCCAAAGTTTCCTCGTCATATTCTTCAAGAATAGCTCCACAGTCAAGACATCTGTACAAAAGAATGAAATATTAAAACAGTTCATAGGTGCAACACAGGCATTTTTAATTTACAACCCCATTCCAGCTCCATGGGTTTTATAGAAGTCTATAAAACCCATGGAGCTGGAATCAGAATTCTTGAACTCACTTACAGTCCCCACAATGGCAAGCATCAGGATTTATACTCAACCAACCTATAACACAGTGGTGATGCTGCAGCAGTGACCCAGTTTCAAACCTGACCTCCAATGCTGTCTGTGTGGAGTTTGCACATTTCCCTGTGACCATGTGTGTTTTCTCCAAGTACTCCGATTTCTTTTCGCATCCCAAAGATATGCAAGGTGATATGTTAATTGGCCACTACAAATTGCCCATGATATGTAGGTGAGTGGTGGAATCTGGCCGTAGCTGAGGAGAATGTGGAGAGAATAATGTGGGATTAGTGTAAGTGGGTGCTTGATGGTCGGCATGGACTTGGTGGTCAAGGGCTGGATGACTCTATGAATACTGCCAACTATTTACAGTATTGTTTAGAAATGCTGGAATATTTTGACTCAGTCATCATGAGTAAATTTTGTGTTATGTGCTTTTTATCCACAGTGCCACAATTGGCTGGGGCTCTTAGAAATAGGCCTCTGGGGAACAGTGCTCATTTACTCAGTTGCTCCTGGACTTGTTCAGATTCTCTGGAAGTTTGAAATGTGCTGAATGGCACAATACTGGCACATCTGTCACAGTACTCAATTATCACACAGCTCAAACACGCTGGAGAATCTGCTTCTTCTATCCTACGCTAACCAGACCTAGTATAGAAGTGGCAACTTTCTTCATCTGTATGGGGATTTCTAGACCCGTAGATTAGATGGGAAAAGAGGGTGCAGGTGATTTTTGCTTAGTGTATTCATGAATTTGAATTAATTTTATTTTTAAAATTATTATTTGAAGAAACTTTAATAGATTGTAAATGCCTGAAAATGAGAGATACTTAAAAACTGTTACACAATCATGACAGGCAAGGCTCCACCACCCCAAAACCAGCCTTACATTCAATCAAAGGTTGTTCCAGGGGCAAGACCTCAGCAGTATGTCAAATGCCTCCCAAGTGTTAGGGGTTGTTTGGGGGTGGGGTGGGGTGGGGTGGGGGGGAAATGGGAGGGAGAGGGGAGGCAATAACTTTGGCCCATCCTGTCAGTTGATCTATCACTTGAGCATCTGGTCCAAGCAAGTACAGGTGTCATGACCTACATTTGTTCCAATTTAATTAAAGCTGCAATTTAAAAATTTTCATCGTTTTCAAATTCCCTCCATTTTCTTGCCGGTTCCTGTAACTGTAGCATCCTCTGTACATCCTTCCAAAATAGCCTCTTGCACATCCCTGCTTTTAATGGCTTCACCACTCTCAGGCATACCTCTAGTTGTTCAACACCTAAACCTCACCTTTTTTTTCTTCCTTTATTACATTGTTTTAAGCCCACCTTCAGCAGCCTTAATATTGCATTCTGACTCAATATTGATATCTAATTTTGTTTGTTAATGTACTGTGAGGTACCTTGAGACATTTTACTGCTATACAAATGCAAATTGTTGTTTAATTGTTAACAAATACATAATTATATTTACAACATGGTGTGCAAACTTGCTGCCACATGTAAACTGCTCACTGAATAATTTCATTTATTTTTCATTTGGTTCCGATATATTACAGATCTGCCCCAGGTTACGGCAGGGTTCCATTCCTGTGGACTGCTTGTTACCTAGACAGCTTGCAGACTGGAAATGTGGCCACAGACTGAATTCCCAGGTGGCAGAAGATGCCTGCAGTCCCGCAGCAGTCAGCAAATCCATCCCACCCAAATTCTTGTTTGTATGTATGGCCAAATACAAGTTGGATGTTCGTAACCTAGGGAGGACTTGTAAGTGTTTTGTGGGGTTTTTTGCACTGATTCTGTTTAAAGGAATTAAAGAATTGCAATCAGTAAGGAGGTCATTTTCCAATTATGTGCTGATGGAGGGGAATTCGATTAAATTGCAATGGCTGTGGATGACCTCCTCACAGCAAGCACTTAATCTGAAAATGTAAAAATAATCAGCAAATGCAGCTTCCAGTGTTCTAAGTTTAGCCTGATATTTATAGAAGAATTATTGAACTCAAAAGCCTCTATTGCTGTTTCACATTGAAGTTTAAAGCATTAATGGTTTTAGAGAACCATCTATACAAGGGAAAGAAATATCAGATGTTAAAATTCAAGTCCCTTCAAAAATATCCACCTACCCCTTCCCAACCCTTAGCATGCAGATGTGATAAAAATATGTAACCCACTAGAAAACTGGCACCACCTCTTTTTAATGGAGTAACTTGTGATTTCATCTGTATAGCTCAAGTTTGGCAGTCACTGTACCGAATGTTTTACTCAGAAAATTGCAAATTATGGATATTTATATGAATAGAGGTTGTTCTGGATGTATATTGGAATGAAATAAATACTATTTCCTTTTTACTATTTGAAATCCACATTAAAAATTACAAGGGAAAAGTTGGTAAAAATGAGTAAAACTGTTGTCTAATGGACATGGTTAACAAATTTATATGCTTACCTGTCTGACATAAGGGTGGGTTGATCATCTGTAAATTCCTCTGGTGCAGGAACAAACATGCTGACTATGCTCTGTGCTGATAGCAAACTCGATTTCGTAGCACCTATGAAAATAATTGTCAATTGGAAATGTTGCATCAGTTAGTCAGATATTTAAATCCGTTCCAAAAATATTTATTTCACTCAGTTTTCATTGGGTTTTCTAGGTTTTAAACTGAATAATTAAAGGTCAAGGGCAACTTTACACCACACTGAAACACAAATTAGTCTACATCAGATAACTCGTAGTAACATTTTACCAGTTTTGTGCTGGTGGTAAAGAGTGGGAGTAGGGATGGGGGTGGGAGTGGGTGCAGACTTCCAGCCAGAAATTAAACGCTATGTTGCACAACAGGATTTAAGGAGTATGGTAATCTTATATAATTTAACGCTGCTGTAAAGCTGACTAGTAAAGGATCACGAAGGAAATTATCTTCACTGCAACAAAGCATGCAGCTTAATTGGAGGGATCCAAAACGTTTTAAGACTTGATGTCAGATCTGAATGACTAGACCTATACTTCATTTGTTAGTGATTAATCTTTGCTGATGAATAAGATATCCTTTATGGTTTGAAAACAAAAGTTTATTTTTTAAGAAGTACATAAGTGATGTAATCCACCAATCTCTGGTTACTTGTATGGGTTTAGCTAAGGAAACAACTGTATTGCAAGAGAGTACGTTATGAGCACAGTGCTAATGCCCCATTTTATAGACTGCTTGCATGTCTGTCCAAAGCAACCGCCCCTGAAATGCCAAAAAAAGTTTCCAAAACTTCAGATCAGTTTTTCTTGAAATTACTCCCATCAAGTGAAAGATATTTCTACTTTTTGCTTCAGCAACAACTTAAAATTTATGAAATTTAATAATTACATGGAAAGATAGTTAAATGTGCAGGAGGAATTTTTCTGAACTTGAATACAATGTACATACTTAGTCACATACAAACCAACACAAGCTCTTGTGTGGCACATGACAGTGCCTAAACTGGGTTGCCAGATTTGCCAAGGCCAGTGAACAAGAAGAACCCGTAAACATACGGGTTTTCCTGAATGTTGACCTTGCCAAGTGCAGCAGTTGTTGCATTGTTCCTGCCACTCCACCTGCTGTGAACCAATGACTTTGGCACACTGCTAATTGAAACAGGAAAGCAGCTTCAATGGTAATCCCCTTACCCATACAATTGGCAGGATACGTTAGGTAAATCAGTACTAATTTACATTAACAAGTGAAGCACGAGGACTTTCTATATGAATTTACCATGAGCTTTAAAATTCCTACTGTCCCAGAAGTCACAAATATGAGCAAGTGAGATGACTGCAGCAGAAATGAATAGAAGAATCAATGGTGAATCTCTATATCATTTTCTGTTTTGTTCACAATTACAAGCTTTTGCATAATCTGAGCAATACATGGCTTTGAGATGTAGGACTAGATACTTAAATGGGCACATCTTCTACACATCATTTCACTGCTTGGATGAAAAACTTTTCTCATTAATATACAAATTCTAATGAACTCTACATTTCATCTGGGGAGAAAAATTAATTCTTGCTGTGTGAAAGACCTTGGCATCCTGACATAAGCACAAAGAAATCCTTACAGCTAAGAACTTTGAATGGTTACCTCCAGATGAACTTTTATCATGACTTTTTATAAAATGTATTTTCTTTATTAACTTTGACCTCACATGAACTTCTCCAATGCACCAATGTGAATTTTCCCATTTCCCAAACAGCCACTGGCATAGCCTATACAAGTAGGTTACAAAAGAAGATAAAGAAAAACAAAGCCTATTTTCAAGAAATAATAAACATAACAGGGTCAGGTGAAGTAGGGAGGAAAGAAGCTCATTATGAAGGCTCTTACTCACATGGACTAGTGTAGCCAAACTCCCTTCTCCATTTGGGAGGCCAGATCTAAATTTAAGATGATCTTAAAGACAGCAGCTACAATAATCTGCACTCTCAATGCTGCACAGAACTGGCAACATAGGTTATGTATTCAATACCTGGAGTGGACTTGAGCCTACAACCCTCTGATTCCAACAAAGCTAAGCTGGCACTCAGTCAATGCAGAAAAATACCACTATTTTTTGTACTAAGAACAGCTATCAGCTAAACATATTTAAAATTAAATGTATTTGGAAATGAAATGTTGTGTTCGAAGGGCTAAATGACTGAAAAACACTTGTTTTTAAATTCCACAGAAGAGTATATTTAAATATGTTCTTGCCTGCAACTCCTTTCCAAATTCTTTCATGATATTTGTAACTGCATTTGATTTTTACTTTTATTTCTGAAGTTATTATTTAAAATTAAAACATTTCCTGGTTGGGAAACAGCAGAATGCTGGGAAAAGGGTTAGATTACTCATTCTAGACACAAATTATATTCTAGCACAAAAACAAAGTGGAAATAAATCTTGGACTGGACAGGGTAATATTTACCTTCTGAATAACTGACTCCTGAGTCACATCAGTTTGTTTTCACAATGTTTGTCTGTCCGATAATACCTCTCTCTAGATGCATTCTCTCATAAACAGAATTATACATATAAACTAAGAAGTAATAAATGAAATTAGGACTCTGAAATATACAAAGGGACACAACATCACCCTGCCAGAAACTAAGAATTAGGAGGAGGAAAAGTCCTTTCATCACAGTCACAAATGATAGATGTCTGCTCCTTTGAAAACATACCAAAGGACGTATAACATCCAAGAGTGAAGGGGCCTTTCTCCTTCCCTGGAAAGAGACTGTTCGTGTCCTAAGTGGATATTCTTTGTTAATTAAAAAATATATTTCAAAAATATAATGTTTACACTTCCTTCAGCTTCTAGGTCTCAATCCTGATCAAAAATCCCAGGAGTGTTCCAAACTTGGTCTGAAAAGGCAGAATGCCTGAAGTTTGGGAATAAAGGGTTTCAATCATCTCCCTGGCCCTTTTTGTCCCAATGGAAATGATTTAGTCTATAATACTGTGAACTGGAAATTCTGATTTAAGAGAATCAGTTAACCTAGCTCTTAGCCTAATCTAAAGCTGTCTAATGAACTCCAATGCAGGTATAGCAGAGGAGTTACAGTTTTTTGGGACATAAATAAATTTCAAAGCAACTTAAAAAAAATCATATTATCTTGCAATGCTCTGAGGACAAGGATTTTTTTTAGTTAATTTAAGCCTTCTATTTATTAGTGGCAATATTAGTGCTCAGGGAGAATTTATACAGAAAGAGCATTTATTAGTGCCAGATTTCAAGTTGCTCATATGTTCAGCACATTCAACCAGAGGAAAAATAACTACCAATTGAAATATATTCTGGAAACTTAAATCTTTCAAAGACAAGGTAGAAAGGTTTAAAAAAAACAAATAGCAAGTAGAATAGCTCTTTGAAAAATAGATTATCAAAAAACTGTATTTGAATTATGAAAGAAAAATGGTGTGACTTTAAGAGAATTGTTTAAAAAAATAAAAGTGAAAGCACTCTTAGTCAATTTAAATGCCTATTTAATGACACAATAAAATCTTTTGCAACAAACTGCATTATGACTAAAGTTGTTCCTGATTCACATGTAGTCTACTAGACTAAGTAAAACAGTGGATATGTGACATAAAATGGACCTTGGCAAGCATCAGTAGTCTTCTCATATTTTCTATATAAAATGTTGACTCTGTGTATATCATAATGTAGAACATACTAACCAGTGTCCCAGTTACTGATAGACTGGTTCTTGTTGTTTCTTCATTAACTGGTTTAATGTCAGAGCCCCCAGAAATCCCCTTTTCATTTGCCTATATTGAGCTAAACATGGCATAAAAACAAATACTGAAACAAGTGGAATTGGTGCAAATTAAATGGAACTCAGTGCTAATGTAAATGGCAATGTGGTGGTCAATCATTTGTTTTCAGTTAATTACAAATATTGCTCTGTTATCTCTTTACAGCAGGAGTTATAGTTTAGATTCAGAGATGAAAATGCTGCAATTATATATCCAACAATGATGGATGGTTAAAATGCATACATAAAATACAGGCACCCATCTCAAATCAGAGCATCAAAAGAAAAGTACCAATAATACTCTTATCAACTGGTGACTGGAACTTAAAGTATTTGCATGCCACACTCTAAACCAACTATCCAAGTTATTTTACAGTAATCTAATCAATTAAAGCCTTATATACAACTTCCTCATCGTGTAATTGTTGTTAGGCAACGTAACTCCAGACATACAAATTAACACCCACAGGCATGAATGTATTTAAAATGGGCATTTTTTTAAATCTACTGCATCCTCTGAAGCAGTCGATAAACTCAGACAAAACAATGATTTTGCAATAAAACTCAGCTCCTGCCCCTTCTGATTCTACCCTTCATTGAAACCAAAGGAGACCAATATTTGTCAGGGGGCAGAACTGGATTTCTCATCCAGATTGGTGTTAAAGTTGTCCCTGAAGTTCCAATAAATAATGGATATAGGCCCACCTTAAAATTATACCTGATGCTCTATCAAATTTCTCATTGTAGTAGCACTATTTAAAATTAAAAGTTGGTCTATGAGGCCAAAAGATAGTCTTCCTTTTTTTCTGCTCTGAATAATTACTAAGGAGACATTTTTGAAACCTAAATGTGAAGGTGTTTTGTTTTGGAAGGGTTGGTTATGGAGGAAATGCCATATGAAAGGTCATTTTCAGTAATGCACATTATTGTGCCCTGCTAACTTTTCTGTTTAGGCAGACAGAACTGCTGGGTTCCTGTTGATTAAATCAGTCCAAATTCATAACAAAGAAATTGATGCCACAAAACTCGAGACTGCCAGATATGAAATATAAAGCTTTTTTATGGCAGTGACACAGAGGGACAACATCTAATGGATGCTAAGAGTTTAATTTTCTTAGATTTAGGCAAATCTAATCCTGATAGTACTAAACAATGGATTAAACATGGACACTTACACATTAACCCAAAATGGCCTACTCATGACTAGAATGGTTTCTCAATTCATTTTAGGCTTAGCCTGCCACATAGTACTCAACCAAGGAGACAAAATGTTGAGACATAGGTTTGAAGGTAACCCATGGGGTGATCAGAAACAAGGATTTTAAGTAATTGCTTTGCTACTGGAATTTATGTGCATTGAGCTGAGTCTAAAAGATCCTTTCAAAGTGTGGAACTAGCAAGTATTTTGTACACTGTATTTTAATTAGTTTATTTGATATGGAAGAGAGGCTACTTGTCTTTGGTACAGCTGTTTCTAGTGTTGGAGCAGAGGCAGATTCTCTTGGCAAATCCAGAGCAGATCGACCTTTAACAGACTGATCTGCAAAACAATTTTGTACCACGAATATAACTTCTTTTGAACTTCAAACCTGCGCACTACCCTGACCAATTGCACTAACATTTATTGGTAAATGCTGAAACTTTAAACTAAGCTAATACATTCTTGTTAATATTGTATACGTTAATATAGTTTGTAATTCATGCTTTGAAAATTAGCATTAAAAACAAAATATTCAAACTCCAAACAGATTAAAATATTAGACAAAGACTGTAATCCTTCCACATCTTAAACAATAAAGAAGTGGCAATATAAAAAAACATTACTTTAAAATGAAAGCTGGTATTTTTTGATGAAAACATTATTTACAACCAGTTAACACTATAAGATATAAAACTGCTTGGTGAAGAGAGAAACTTTCCTGCTTTGGGTTTAATAAACAATTAATAAATAGCCATTTACTGTTTGTGGTATAGTTCGATGAATGAAATTTATCATTCTTAAAACAAAAATATATGAAATGAATAACAAGTATTGGGAACAGGTCCTCTTACACATAATTACATTTTGCCAGTTTTATCATTGTAAGAACTGGAGCTTGGAAAGAAATTTTAAATGAGAAAACCATCTGATGCATTAGCTTATGGTACACATTCAGATGATGACAGATTGGTTGCAAATTTTTAATATTTTCTGTTATTGTTTCGGATTTCAGCTTTCATAGTTTACCTTTGTGTCGATGCTAATATTGTACTAATGAGAACGTAGTTGGCTCCACTGGGCAGGCCACATCATTCATATGTCTCATGACTGACTCGCGAAACAAACACTCTGTTCTGAGCTCTGTCACAGGATGAGATTGCCAGATAGACAGAGGAAAAGATTCAAGGCGATACTCAAAGCTTTCTTAAAAAACTGAAACATCCCCAGTGATTCTTGGGGACCTCTGACCTAGGACCACTCAAGTGAAGGAGGAGCATTCAAGATGCTGTTGAGAACATCAAGGCCATGCATCTGAAGCATACGGAAGCTTTGTAAAAATGGCAAATGGAACAGGCCACCTCACAAACCACCCATCCGTGAGCCCTGTCTGTGAAAGGAGCTGCTGCTCCAATTTTGGCTTCATCAGTCACCTCAGAACTCACAAAACCATGAGCAAGTCATACTGGATCCTAAGGCACTGCCTAAGGACAATAACAACAACTAACAAGCTTTCAAGCAGTGTTACTTTAACAGGCTGAATATTTACTTTGCATGTGGTTGGGGAAAACAATGTTTAACAGTGGTTGATCTTACTCTTTCTTTTTCACAACTGATATACAGCTTATCCCCCATCAGACAAGTATACTTATACACACACATTTAACTGTAAATGTTAGGCTCCTTTCATCAAATCTATTTTTATTTAATTATGTATTTCAATTACATATTATATATATAACACACACACACAATATAAAAATATCATGCAATTTAATTAATTATTTATGCTGTTGTGAAGGTGGGGATGTGCTACCCTGAATTCTCATGAAAGAATGCTCCATGAACTATATTGCCAACACTGAGATACAGTCATTGGGAACACTAGTTAGAGAACAGGGCTACAGCTTTGCAGCTCTCATCCCTAATCTGTGCTCCCCTAATGACCAAGTGGTTTACACATTATATATTCTGCAGGCTGTTTATGCATCATGAAAACATGCAACTGCAGTATATAATTATACTGTAATTTTTCAGCCCACTTCTTGTATGCAAATAAATTAGAATGGTAAACTATTTAATGTTAAGCAGATCATTCAAGCTAACTTCATCCACCTCAGTAAATGATGGTGCTTTATTCAAACTTGAACTTAAAATATGATAGGAATAGAATTGCGCTTAAGTGCTCTCACACTCCAACATACATCAGTGATGTTCAGAAAACTCAGCTCTTTCCACATAGAAGGAAAGTAAAATTATTGATCTCATATTCCTCCTAGCAGCAGTTACACATTGGCATCATACAAGCCATTCCCTTGACCTCAGTTAAGTAGGAGAAGTGAAGGAAGAATACTGAATAGGCTCAAAACCAGTTGTTCATCAAAAGGAAAATACAAAAAAATTTCAATTTTTAAATCCGTTTAGATAAAATTTTGTTAGAAATGTAATATGGCCAATGGTCCCATTAAATTTTACATTCTGTCATTGCAGTCCTGAAAGCCCACTTCCCGCAGCTGACAGCAACAAACAACTTGCTGGAAGAACTCAGTGCGATGAGCAGCATTGGAAAGGAATTGTCGACATTTTGGGTTGAAACCCTGCATCAGGACACTCCTTGACCCGCTGAGTTCCTCCAGCAGATTGTTTTTTTGCTCCAGATTCCAGCATCTGCAGTCTCTTGTGTCTCCTGCAGCTGACAGTTACCCTTTATCTTGATGCCATTCAACTTAAATAGCTGCTACCATTTGAGAAACGTGGCTTTATTTAACTACTGTAATTAGTTAATCAGTGCCCAAATCCCACCAATACCATCCGCTCCTGTAAAAGCATAAATTGACACAGGCTGTCAATTTGAAATACTTAGTGCTCCTTTTCACCCATGCAGGGGAGTTAAAAATCACACTGTAGTAAGATAATAGCATGCAAGTGTTACTGATTTTCCACACCATCTTATCCTGAATTATACTCTGCCTTCATCTCAGTTTGGAAAATCAAATGTTTCAATTGGCACTGAGAAGGGAAGAGAAAAATTATTGTTTATAAATATCTAACATTTTTTTTCCCTTTTGTCCAAGGCATGCATATTAAAAGGACAATAACAAATCTATATTATTCTGTTTCTTCCTGCCAAACAGACAACTGTGTGATAATTATAAAACAAAAAAATTGTAAATTTCAGTACCAGAGAATGTAATGTCAGATTTTGCCACAGACAAGTTAAAAAATGTTGATAATAATCACCGCATTTAAATAACTGTCCGAGAACAAACTTGTGACAAATATAGTATCCACAGAAAGAGTGTAACAGCGAATTCCTAGCAGTGCTAAAAAGTCTAAATATTATAAATATAAAGGTTGCATTTCTATGCCAGACAAGCAAGTTGTCATCACACTGCACTGCGTGCCACTGGTGTACATATTTACCCAAATACTGTAATTAAAAAAAAGGTCTGCTATATTTTGTTAGAATCGGTACATTTACATTAAACTTAATTATTGGTTTAAAATTGTAACTACTTTGGAATCAGTCAACTCCATCTGTTGTGCCTTGAATTGAGCTACTTAATCATGATACAAAAGTGGAATACATACAAAATCAACCGTGGCTTTATTGGCCTGCAAAAGGATTGCTTTGCAATGCATTCATAACGGTTTTGGTTGTGGGACTGCCACACAAAATTCAATATTGCCCAAGGCGCACAAGGCATTTGCCTGCTGCACATTGTATGAAGTTACAATCAGTACAGGACAGGGGTTAAACACTGGGTTCCTAGGTGGTTGGGATAAAAGTAGACCAGCAGCTTGGAGCACAAATGGGGCTGGGGGTGGTAGAGGGAGGGAGGGGCTATTGTCCAGGGACTGCAGCCTTAGTGAGGGAGAGGAGGGGTGTAAGATCAGGGCACCAAAGGCAACTTTCAACAATTGTAAAGGATGAGGGTCAACACAATTGGAAGGATACAAGGAGTACAGGAAGTTAAAAAAAATGAAAAAGGATCTACCTGGGAGAAGTCCCCATTGCTGGGCTAGAACTTTCTATTGAAGCTCCCATTTAGATAAAACTACTGCCAAGCCAACAGACTGTGAAAACGTGGTTATTTTGGGAGCGTCCAACAAAGATCACATCTCAAAACGAGATAACCTAATTTCCCTGCATTACTCCAAAAGAGCTATGTGTGGGGAACAATGTCATCCCGTGTACAGCTGGTGTAAGTCACATCAGAAACACTAGGATGATTCATGGCCTCAAGTGCCCAGCTGAATTTCCAGAATGGCCTGACTTGACCTAGGAATGTCCTAAATCAAATCCATGCTGGAAATCAGTGAGTTTCAGATGTGTAGCATTGTTTTAAGCAATGCTGTGTGTCCAAATTTCTTGGCCGCCATGTTTTGAAATATAGTCCCCTCCACTATTTCAGTATTTCAATTTGGGAATGATGAATTCATATTAATTCCTTACCAGTGTCTCTTTGGTCTCCAATTCTGTCTAAAATATTGAAAGAAATATCAAGGTATTCCCTCTGAATAGCGCTGACAGCAATCTTCCTTTGCTTCTTCTGCCTTGGAACAATCTGGATTTTGAATTCTGTTTCTTCACCACTTTCATCTTTTTGGTCATTATCTTTTTCAACAGTGAGCTCTACTTCTGTCTTTTCGTTCTGTTCACATTCTGTAGGAAGTTTGAGGAGAACCGTTTTAACCATGGGACTTGGTAGAGGGCTATCAGATTTAGTTTGATCTTTATTCAACTCATAAGTGTCATCCTGGGATGCTTCCAGCACAGCAGATGACTTCCTGAGATTTTCTCTCTTTTGTTTAAGCGTAAGAGGACTTTCACAACCTAAACACTTAGAATATTTCTGTGCTGTTAGATCTTGCAAGTCTTTTTGATCATTCAGAGCTACTGACAAAATGTTCTCTGTATCTAGCAAAGAAGTATTAGCAAAATCCAGACACTGAGAGTCTTTAGAACAATCTTCAACATTGACTTTCACAACAGGAGTAACAGTCAAGCCAAGTGGTGTGGTATTGTGAGATATATTAGTTTCCCCAATTGGTTTATTGTCAGGCGTATTCTGAATTTCATATTCTTCATCACTCTCCACAATCCTAAGAGGGGGGAGAGGCACAAAAACCAGTGAGTCACTATCAGAACTTGAAAGAATTGACTGTTTCTCAGGTGCAGATGAGGAGTCAGAAGATAAGTCAATCAAATCTGTTTCCTCCTTTTGACAGGAAGTACTTTTCTCAGGAGATCCATGTTTAACCTCAAATGTTTCTGTGCAATTGAGTCTGACTTCTGGTATTATTGGTCGCTTCCCTTCTTGAGAGCTTTCTGCAGCTGAAGACCTTTCCTGAAGCTCTCCAGTTTCTGCACTGACTGACAAATCCTGATCTGGTCTTCCATACATGCTTTCCATTTGATTATAATAGGAAGGAAAACTTGATTGCTTTTCAGATTGACATCGATCTAGACATGACTTTCTGCGATGTTCATCTAAAGAACATAGAGCAGAATCTGCATTTCCTATATCAAGTGACTGTTGCTTAATTGCACGCAACTTTTTCTGTTGACCAAAGCCTTCCTGTAATTGTGGAGATGTGCCACAGTGCATAATATTGTCCGGCAAAAGGCTTGAATCTCTGTACTCAGACAGTTCTATCTCTGAACCTAAGAGAAAAAGGATTAAGATTACAAACAGATTTTATGGGTAAATTTTTAAATTTGGCAAGTGAAATTCATTATGTTAGCTAAAATTAAATATCTTCATTAGTTAGAAATGAACCATACATTCAATTCATATTTTTCATCTCTCCACATTAAATAAACGCAATGGACCTGATTAGTACTAAATTCAAACGTGTTGGGTGTTACCTAGCTAATTTTAACATTAAACCATGTTGTTCTGAATTTGAATGCATTAAGAATTGAGGATACTAACCAATACTAGAACAAAAATTTCCATTTAAATAGCTTGTTTAACAAAGTAAAATGCTCAAGGTGCTTTATAAACAAAAACTGACACTGAGCTATTAAGGCAGGGGATCAAAAGCTTGATCAAACAGGCAAGTTTTAAAGACTGCCTTAAAGAAACAATGATGTTGAAAGAAACAATGTTGAAAGAAACAAGAAATTGACAATTGGACATGGCCACCAATGGTGAAGTGATTAACTCCAACAAAGTGCCACACCTTATGTAAAGATGCCAAATGCAAAGAATTTAGGAGGACCAGAAGCTTACTGATAACTGGAGAAGCTGGAGAGATTATGCATGAGGGAGGATTGTAGTTTTCTAAGGTATCAGAACTGTTTCTCAGGCAGCCAGAATCTGTACAAGTCAGACAGCTTGCCCCTCAGCAGAGCTTGATCAATATCCTTTCTAGGGTGGAGTTTGCTTTGGCCATTGGGGTGAGTTTAAACCAGGATGGCAGAGTGATGGGAATCTCAGAGGGCATTCAGGAAGGAGAGAGAAAAAGCAGAAGGGAACATAGTAAAGTAGTAAGTGAAATAAATAAATTGCAAAAACAAAGTCAACAACAAAGTGCAGGGGGTTAAAGTACAGAAATCTGTTAAAATGACAAGATTAAAGGTGCTGTATCTAAATGCACGCAGCATTCACCACTAGGTAAATTAATGGCACACATAGAACTAAATGGGTATAACCTGCCATAAATGAAACATGGCTATAGAGTGACCAGAGCTGGGAATGATATAATCCAGGGTGTTTAACATTTAGAAAGGATAAGCAAAAGGAAAAACAAAATGGTGCAGCATTATTATAAGGGGGAATCAATGCAATGGTGAGAAATGAACGTAGCATGATAGAACAGGATTTGAAACGGAAGTCAATTCAGGTTGAGCTAAGAAGTAGCAAGGGCAGAAAACATTGGTGAGGGCTATTTATAGGTCACCAAAAAGTAGTTGTAATGTTGGGTGTAGTACAAATAAGGAAATTAGAAGTGTGGGGAACAGTAGTAATATAGTAATTATGAATGCCTTTAATATACATGTAGTTTACTTGTCTATTTCCATTTATTATGGACAAATAAACCATAACTGCACGAAGGTGGAAGATGAATTCATGGGATGAAATACAAAAAAATTGCAAATGCTGGAAATCTGAAATTTAAACAGAAAATCCTGGAAACACTCAGCAGTTCAGGCAGCATCTGTGGAAAGAGATACAGGGCTAACCTTCAACAGAATTGGGAAGGAGAGAAAGTATGTTAGTACCGAGCTGCAGAGAGGGTGGGGGAAGGACGTTTCCTAGTCCCAACTGGCCTCATTTTCAACATGGATGTTCAATCCTTCCATACCTCCATTCCACACAAGGACCTTTTGTTTCTTCCTTGAGGAAAACCTGTCTCCTCCACTACCACTCTCCTTTGCCTGAATGAACATGTTGTGACACTGAACAAAATTCAAAGATTTCTCTGTTTTTGCTTTCTATTTCTCAACTGCTTTTAGTTTTACCTGATCCATCTCTGACTGTCCCCATCCCATTCTCCATTTCCTGGGACAACTAGTAATCAGTATCTACTAAAGGTAATCTACCTTGGCTACAACATCCTCCTACTATGTTTCTTGCATGGACTCCATTATATTCTGCCAGTTTCTCCACTTCTGTTGCATCCATTTTGATAATGCCACCTTCCATACCATTCTGATGTGGCTTCCTTTATTCTCAATAATGGTTTCCCCTCCTCTATATTTGACAGCACTCTATCACATTTCAATTCCTGAACTTCTGCTCTCACCCCTTCTCCTCCCACAAGGGGAGGGTTCCCTTGGTCCTCTAGCCTCCACATTTAATGGATCAATCTCTGTAATTTCCTTAACTTGCAACTTGATGTTACCATAAGACCCGTCCTCTCCTCTCTTTTCAGCATTCTGGAGGACCACGCACTCTGTTATTCCATTTTCATAATGCCCACTGCCCTTCTCATACCAATTTCCTATACAACCACAGGAGATTTAACACCTGCCATTTTACCTCTTTCCTTCCCATCATCCAGGGACCCAAACGTGCCTTCCATGTGAAACTATTATTTACTTGTGTTTCTTCTAATTAACTGCATTCAACTACTTATAAGTGATCTTTTCCACATGGGGTGACCAGTTTGCAGAATGCCTCTAATCAGACCATAATGATAACCCTGATCCTCAAGATTTCACTCAGTTTAATTCTCCATCCCACTCGCACTCTGATCTCTCTGCATTCATCCTCATTCACCTCTCCATCTGTCCACTATGTAACAGATCCTACCTTTTGTTGTCTTTGCCTCCTGCCACCCTTTCACCACACCCAGTCCCAATACCTACCATTTCTCTGCAACTTTAAACTTGTTTCAGTTCTAAATTTTCCTCAGTCTTGTTAAAAAGTAATTGGTCTGAAACACTAATCGTTCCTCCCTCCATAGGTCCTGCCCGATCTGCTGGGTATTTCCAACATGTGCTTTTTCTTCAACATAGTTCAACACTTCAACATAGTCCTGTAACCTAGGACTGCCCGCTTCTATCTCTTCCCCAAAATCCACAAGAAGGATGGTCCTGGCAGACCTATTGTCTCCGCATGCTCTTGCCTCACTGAACTCATATCCTCGTACCTGGACACTATCATGTCCCCCTTGGTCCAATCCCCTCCCACCTACGTCCGTGACACATCACACACTCTCCAACTCTTCCATAGCTTTAAGTTATCCGGCACGCACAACCTCATCTTCACCATGGATGTCCAGCCCTATATACCTCTATTCCCCATCATGACGGCCTCATCGCCCTCCCCACCCTCCACTTCTTTCTTGACCAGATACAGAACCAGTCCCCTTCTACTAACACTCTCCTCCACCTGGCTGAACTTGTCCTCACCCTAAACAACTTCACTTTTGATTCTCTCACTTTCTACAGACCAAGGGAGTAGCCATGGGCACTCACATGGGCCCCAGCTATGCCTGCCTCTTCAGTGGCTATGTTGAACAGTCTCTGTTCCAAGCCTACTCTGGCCCCATTCCTCAACTCCTTCTCTGCTATATCGACGACTGCATTGGTGCCACCTCTTGCAACCATGCGCAATTCGACAGTTTCATAAATTCCACCACAAATTTTCATCCTGCCCTCCAATTCACTTGGACTATCTCTGACACCTCTTTCTCCTTCCTCGATCTTTCCATCTCCATCTCAGGAGATTCCTTATCCACTGACATCTTCTACAAACCCACTGATGCCTACAACTACCTCATTTACAGCTCTTCCCACCCTGTCTCTTGCAAGGACGCTATCCCTTTTTCTCAATTTCTCTGCCTGCGCTGCATCTGCTCCCATGATGAGGCTTTCCACTCCAGGATATCCGAGATGTCCAACATCTTTACTAACCGTGGCTCGCACCCACATCTCTGCCATTTCCCACACCTCTGTTCTCACCCCCAGCCCTCCCAGACCCAACAGGGATAGGGTTCCCCTTGTCCTCACATTTCAACCCACCAGCCTACGTATCCAACACAGCATTCCCTGCCACTTCCGCCATCTCCAACGGGACCCCACCACCAAGCATATCTTCCCCTCCCCACCCCTTTCTGCCTTTCACAGGGAACCTTCTCTCCATGACTCCCTAGTTCACTCTGCCCTCCCCATCCATCCCGCTCCCACCCCGGGGACTTTCGACTGCCTCCGCCATAGGTGCAACACCTGCCTCTACACCACCTCCAACCAGGGACTAAAACAGCCTTTTCAGGTGAGACAGAGATTTACCTGCACCTCCCTTAATATCATCCACTGCAGTCGATGCTCCAAGTGTGGCCTCCTTTACATTGATGAGACCAAATGCAGACTAGGTGACCATTTCGAAGAACCCCTCCACTCTGTCCGTAACTGCAATTTGCATCTCCCCTTTGCCAGTTACTTCAACTCCCCCTCCCACTCCACCACAGATATGTCAGTCCTCGGCCTCCTCCACTACCAGAAGTTCAAGCACAAACTGGAGGAACAGCACCTCATTTTCCGTCTTGGAACCTTGCAGCCTAACGGCATGAACACTGAATTCACTGTTCACTTTAGGTAATCCCCACAAACCCCCCAAACCCCATCCATGCCTTTTCTTTTCTTCCCTTACCTAGCCTCCCTCTCTTTTTTCTATCCCCCTTTCCTCCTCCTTACCTTTGACTCATCCCCCAGTGGATCTACTCTCCCCTCCTCTCCTGCACCTGCCTATCAGTATCTCTTACGTGCTTCTACCTATCACCACCTTGTGCCCATCCCACCTCCCCTCTTTTGTCACCTATCACTGCTCTGCTTTTCCCTCCTATATATTGGGCTTCCCCTTTTCACATCTTCAGTCCTGAAGAAGGGTCCTGACACAAAACATTGACCGTCTGCTTTTCTCCATGGATGCTACTTGGCCTGCTGAGTCCCTCCAGCATCATCGTGTTTTTCATGTGTTTTTTTCTATTGCCTTTTTCAGTTATTCTGCTATGCATGCAAACTGTGCCAGAACTGCTGGAGTTCCTTTTTGATCAACAAGAAATTTAACACAAATTAAATAGGAAATCTTTACATTCCACAAGATAGGGCAATACAGCATGGATACAGACCCTTCGGCCCACTGAGTCCAATTAGATGATCAGAAATTTATGAGTTCATTCTTTAACAGGAAATCATCTGGGACTTGACAAGTACAACATGGTTACCAAGCATTAGTGTGATGGTGCAATGCCAAGTTAAAGGTGCAATAGCGATTGCCTGGCAGGTGAGCATGTGGAGAGAAGTTCACATAATAACAGGCTCACCAATCTGATGGGACTAATCCTAAATAATTTCAATAGTCACGTCTAGATTTATGTTTCTTGTGCAAAGAAGTATTAATACGTACTCTTCTGTGCATTCATCTCAACTGGTTGATACTTTACTGATTTGCTCCCTCCAATCCTTTTAAGTCTTGCAAAGAAAGTTTGCGATTCCTTGTTGCAAGCTCCAGTTGGGGTATCATGTACATCTGATTCATCAAATACGCTATCTTCTTCTGGCCAAGGGAAAAAGAAATAAAACATCATAATACTCTGCAGATATATTGCAGTATTCAGGGCATAGCAATAACTGATTGAAATTACTTAAACTGCTTAACTGGAAACTGAAGTGTCAAAGAAACTTGGCTACCTGACAGTTCTTTTTACAAATAAAGCCTGTTACAACAGTATCAGACATCACAAATGCACCAACATACAATGTCGTGGACTGACAAAAAGTAGGAACAATATCTATACCATAATTTTCAATATGATAAATTTCTAGTAACTATCTAAAATATTTCTTTTTTTTAAACAGGTACAAGGAAAGAAAAATTGAAGGTGAAAACAAATTACAAAAGAAAATTCTTTCAGAAAGAAACATTTGGGACACAGTAGATGTGGAACCTGTAATGTGACATGTAGCAAATGCAGTATTTTTAGGGAGAGAAAGTTGCCTTTGGACACAAGGTTCCCAAAATGTTCAACTTCCAGGGCTTTTCTCATGTCATTTCTGGGTCACTCAATTACTAATTGACAGTGTTTGACCAGTAATGATTAGTTAGCAAATCT
Organism: Pristis pectinata; assembly: GCF_009764475.1. Lineage (NCBI taxonomy): Eukaryota > Metazoa > Chordata > Chondrichthyes > Rhinopristiformes > Pristidae > Pristis > Pristis pectinata. The sequence goes on along the minus strand of NC_067405.1, from coordinate 128,837,762 downwards.
ATTACTCTTGTATCATGCACCTACTAGGATGTCAAAAGGAGCATTGATGTGGGCAGATATCATGGAATTTTCAACATCCTGCAACCTCAACATCAGGAGGTGACACAGCTATGAAAATAAAAATAAAAGCTCAAGAAAATAATTGAACAGGAGCAAAATAATACCTTGGAAGCTGTTCCATACTGTGAAGTTTTGACATACAGACTGTAATACTTTTAAATTTTAAACTTTGAGTTCCATCAATACTAATAAATCTTGTGCTTCCATACAAAAGTAGTGTAGTGGTTAGTGTTACACTATTACAGTGTCAGTGACCTGGGTTCAACTCCAGCCACTGTCTGTAAGGAGTTTGTACGTTCTTCCCGTGTCTGCATATGTTTCCTCTGGGTGCTCCGGTTTCCTCCCACATTCCAAAAATGTACGGGTTAGGAAGTTGTGAGCATGCTATGTTGGCGCCGAAAGTGTGGCGACACTTGCGGGATGTCCCCCCCCCCCCCCGAATACGCTATGCAAAAGATGCATTTCACTGTGTGTTTCAATGTACACGTGACTAATAAAGATATCTTATCTTAAATCAAATTCATATTTACTTTGTAAAAGTTAGCCAAAATAGGAAGCCTGTACTTCATATTTTTATATCTTACCTTTTTCTTTCTCACTGTACTTGCTAATGTTGCTATTATCACTGTAAAGGGGTCCAGCAGTAGGGTGGGGTTTACAGCTATGGTATTGTGCATTCAGGGTATTAATTGTGATATAGATCAGATGCAATACAATCTTGCTGATATCAGAGTCTCTGTAGGGATACTAGAAGAAAAACAATGATATTAGCATAAGTAGTGAAAAAGTGCACACTTCTCAAAATAAAAGGCTGAGTTTTCCAGTCAGCAGCAAAACAACTGCACTCACCACTGAATTTGAAGAAAGCTGCCCAAGGCTAGAGCTACCTCCAAGGCATAAGCTTCCCCTCTTCCAACACTGGTTTCTGACAAGCATCAGTTCTACAGTCTGATGACGCTAACTCTGTTTCTCTGCCTCCAGATGTTGCTAGCATTTTCTGTTTTTATACCAGCCCTAGGGGATCTATGGCTTCCAGCATCTAGAATGTCACCATATATACTGAGCACCCAATTATAATACAGAGCACTCATAGACAGCAAATCAGGAAGTAAAAAGCATGACTATTAACTAGTATGTTAACTATAGTGCAGAGCACAAAATAAAGATTGAAAAGACCTATTTTAGGACTAGAGGGCCTGTTGAACAGTAATTATGGCTATTAAAATTTAATTTCTCTTGTTTAGGGTATTTTTATTCTGAAACTGTAAATACCTAAAATATCTGTCTTCTGATTTTTAAAGTTTATTCTGAAGAATACTAATAAAAACTTCATCCTATTAAGAATCAGGAGGTAGCAATATCCTCACTTGTACATTTAGCTACACATGCACACTGTCAGTTCCATGGCATAATAAAGCTGAATGCTGATAGTTTTCCTGTCAACATAACTATAAAATTCCAGCCATCCAGCAATAATTAATCTATTTTTCCTCTTAAATGTTTTTGTTACATGTTCACAAAGTTCCTATCATCAAGTTGAAAAAATGGTATGGTATGGTGTAATTGCTTCCACTCCAAATAAAGCAATCAGAACAAGTACTTGTTCCCACACAAGGTCATATTTTTATAAATCTGCCCTTTTCTTTGTTGGGGCCAGTTAGCTGGCCTCTGCTACTTAATCTGCTTTAGTGAGATTGGTTTAAAAGTAAATATTGGCTGAAGCACCAAATATTGAGAGAATCATTTGCACTTCTTCAAATAATTCTATTGGGTATTACGTCCAGGCCTTTAATTTATGGTCTCATTCTAAAGATGCCATCTCTGATGGCACAGTGCTTCTTCAGAATAGAGTCTAATATTTTAAATTTTACTGGCATAATATCAAATTAGCAGCTGAGTTGAATTTCTACACTGAAAATTCTATGTAAATATGTGTAATAACCACACAGTTAAAAAAAAACTTGCAATCTGGTAATCTTAATCAGTGCAGTAAAACTGTTTCAGTTATATTTGTGCATCACATAAAGTTTACATATAAACAGTTTTGGTTTCCTCATGACAGATTCTATAAAGCAATTGCTGGGCATTATTTTGTATAGGCATATCACTCAAGTCAATTCTGCACTGTATGTTTTAAGAAAAATAATTCTACCTTGTACAGAATCACTAGCAATGACTTTAGCCACATCTGTCGTATGTGAGGTTTCAGAGTCCAAAGAGAACACCGAGGAGGTTGCTGGAAGTAATGGCGCAGCTGTGGGCAGGTGCAATACTTAAGTACTTGCACTACCAAAGGAAGGAGTTGGTTGCCCAGGCTAATGTTATAATCCATAACCTACAAAAATATAATATTATCAAACATTTAGTAATTAAGTTTAACACAACTGAGAACAAGTTCGGAAAGCCAGTGAAGTAGACTACATATTGGCGGTACGGTAGTGTAGCGGTTAGCATAACACTATTACAGCGTCAGCAACCCGGGTTCAATTCCGCTGCTATCTGTAAGGAGTTTGTATGTTCTCCCTGTGTCTCCATGAGTTTCCTCCAGGTGCTCCAGTTTCCTCCCACATTCCAAAGACATACAGGTTAGGAGCTGTGGGCATGCTATGTTGGCACTGGAAGAGTGGCAACACTTGCGGGCTGCCCTCCAGCACATTCTCAGTAACGCAAAAAGACGCATTTCGCTGTGTGTTTTGATGTACATGTGATTTATAATTAAATATCTTATCTTATATTGTAACTTATTAAATGTGGCTCATTAGGGAATTATTCCTTACCAGTGTTTCATCCATTATTTAGGAAAACTAGGATAACAACTGGCATATAATTTAAATATAATTTTGCCTTTTTTTTAAATGGAAATGAGCATCACAAAAAAGACATGTAAAACCTTCAAGATAAAAACTAGTTTCATAAAGTTACTGGACAGAATCATCCAAAATTAGTACCTACACTACCTTGCAGACATGGAGGGTCAGCTGAGTTGTCCACCTCAGCCTGAGAATCATAGCTTGAAGGGGAACAGACCGCAAGCTGCAACTAGGCCTCAGATGGTGCATCCTGAGACATCACTCCCAGAACTCCACTATCAAAGGCCTTTGAAGTGTTTTAAAATGACTCTTCTAGTTCAAACAGACTTTACCAGAATGTAATTAAAATCAATGAGATAAAGTAAGTAAATAAATCACTTACCTTTTTATTCACAGTTAGCAACCCGATTTAAACGAGAGTCAAACAAAATTTCAAATGGACAGTGGTGCATCATTCATCGGACATCCCAGTCATAACACTAAAGGGCTGCGTGTTGAGTGCATGAACTCAGCTCAGTACTTCAGTATTCCACTGCTGGATGCAGTGGTCAAAATGGAGCAAGAGGCAGGTGCACCATTGGCAGGGATCCAGTAAAGACTAATGTCTGATTATAGGACTAAATACAGAACCCAAATATTAATCCAGATGTGCTAGGAAACCAAGAAGATTGTGCTAATATTGGCTTCAAAGCTTCAGTTATATCAAAAGTCAGTTGCTACCAAAGTACAGTATTTGATCAGGAATGCACAACAGGGAATTACTTTTGTTGCCTATAAGGAGAGATTGAACAAACTTGGATTGTTTTCTCTGGAGTGTCGGAGATTAAGTGGTGACCTGATGGTATATAAAATTATGAAAGACACAGATAGGATAGTCAGTCTTTTTCACAGGGTGGATATGTCAAATACTAGAGGGCATAGGTTTAGGGTAAGAGGGGGAAAGTTTAAAGGAAATGTGTGAGGCAGTTTTTTTTTTAAACACAGAGACTGATAGGAACACGCTGCCAGGGGAGGTGGTAGAAGAAGATATAATAGGTATTTAGACAGACACATAAACAGGCAGGGAATAGAGGGATATGGACCATATGAAGGCAGAGGCATGAGCTAGATTGGTATTATGGCCAGTGCAGACATGGTGGGCCGAAGGGCCTGTTCCTGTGCTGTACTATTCGATAAGATCATAAGACATAGGAGCAGAATTCGGCCATTCAGCCCATTGAGCCTGCTCCACCATTCCATCATGGCTGATTTATTTTTCCCTCTTAACCCCTTTTTCCCACCTTCTCCCTGAAACTTTCGATGCCCTTACTAATCAAGAGCCTATCAACCTCTGCTTTAAATATACGCAATGACTTGGCCTCCACAGCCGTCTGTGACAATGAATTCCACAGATTCACCACCCTCTGGCAAAAGAAATTCCTCCTCATCTGTTTTAAAGGGATGTCCTTCTATTCTGAGGCTGTGTCCTCTGGTCCTAGACTCTCCCACTATTGGGAACATCCTATCCACATTTACTCTATCCAGGCCTTTTGATATTCAACAGGTTTCAATGAGATGTCCCCTCATCCTTCTAAACTCTAACGAGTACAGGCCCAGAGCAGCAAACGCTCCTCACATGTTAACCCTTTCATTCCCAGGATCCTTCTCATAAACATCCTCTGGACCCTCTCCAATGCCAGCACATCCTTTCTTAGGTATGGGGCCCAAATGTGGTCTGACCAATGCCTTATAAAGCCACAGCATTACATCCTTTTATATGATTTTTTACATCCTCTTGAAATGAATGCTAACATTGCATTTGCCTTCCTTATTACTGACTCAACCTGCAAGTTAACCTTTAGGGAATCCTGCACTAGGACTCCCAAGTCCCTTTGCCCCTCCAATTTCTGAATTTGCTTCCCATTTAGAAAATATTCTACGCCTTTAGTGAATATTGAATTCGCTGTTCAATTTGAGTCAATGATTAATAGAATAATGTTTACATTATAACTATTACAACTGAAATATTTAGATACAGAATGGTAAAACAATTTGTTTTAAGTTTCTTGAGGTAGACAAATTGGTGTCTATATCTCACTTTGTCAAAGAGTGCCATCTGGTGGACTGTTCTGTTCAATATCAAGGACATCTTTCACAGTGAGAAAAAGAGATTGCCTGATATACATAATTCTGATGTGGCCATCTGCAGTACTCATACCATTAGAAGATGATACTTTACCAGCGGTGTTCTAACCTCTAAACTATTTGGTAACATACTTATCACATATGTGTGAGGTTGTAAAGCTAAAAGATTAATCAAGCCAATTAAATAATAGTCTACCTGAAAACTAAAAACAACATACATCAAAAGCATTGATACTTTTAAAAAATGCTAACCTGGATTTTCCACCAGGATAAAATTCAGAGTGGAATCTGGGCAGTTTACAACTCCCCACCGCCTGACCCTATTGCTGCATTAAAGGACAACCCAATTTAATTAATCAGGATTTAAGCAATCAGGATAAGTCCCATACACAAAGGATATGACTGATTGTGAAGCTGCCCAGTGGGGGAATGGGAGTCAGCATGCTGCTGTAGGATTTAAAGGCTTGCAAACAGCAAAAATGAATCAGTACATACCTGTACCAAATTGCAAAGAAACTAAAATAGCTTTTAAAGAATATCAGTAAGGTCTGCAAGAAGTTGTAAAGGTGTTGCTGTGTAAAGTCAGAGGTATTGACTAGATGTTGCTATGGCTGTCTTAGCCTTGGAGCAAATACTATACAACTCTCTTCATATGATTTCCCAAAGTATTGCACAACAAATGAATAAGTTTTGAAAGGTACCCATTGCTCTTTTACAGGGCTAAAAAATAGGAAAACAAAAGGTGGGAGAGAGCACACTGTATCAGCAAGTTTAAATGCAAATGATTAAGTGTGATTGCAGATTTAACTATAGGTTTTCTAGGGACCTACTTTAGTTCCTTCGACTGCAAAGTGGCACTGCCAGAAACCAATATGACTCTCCGTCTTACTGTTTGTATTTATGTGATATAGTGTAAAAGGAGTAAAATTAACCAGGAGTTTACTATGGAGACAGCAGATGCTGGCATCTAGGGCAACACAAGGATTTTACAATGCCTTGTTTTTCACAATCTTATGGACTCTGGAGTACATAACAATCTTATTTTCCAACATATTCCACCTATGTGAAGGGAATAGGCTATATTGCTTTAAGTAAAATCTTTAACATTAGATGGTTTGGGTTATAAAGGATAATAAAAAAAAATGCTTTGAACCAGGTGAAGAATGATGTTACAGTCACAAACAAGGTAGAAAAGGCCTGGCAGTAATTAGTTTCAAAGTTAGTCTGTCTGGAATGTTGTAGCCAGAGGAGGTGTTGTTATCGTCTAATGTTGGGTGTATGATAAGAAATGGTAATCATCTGGAATTCATTATTTTTGTGTTATTACAACACAGAAAGAGGCCATTCAACCCATTGCATCCATGCCAGCTTTCAGCAGAGCAATCCAATCAGTCCCATTCCCCTTCTTTTTATTTCCTTTACTTTATTCTCTTTCACATACTCATCAACTCCCCCTTTTTGCCACTCACCCACACTAAGCAATAGTTTACTATAATCAATTAACCTACATCTTTGAGATATGGGAGGAAACCAGAGCACCTAACAGAAAACCAGGCCATCATGGAGAGAATGTTCAAACTCCACACAGATAGCATCCAAGGGCAGAATGAACCTGGGTACCTGGAGTTAGTTAGTTGCATCACCCTTTGGGAGACATGTGGCTAGGGTATCTGCAGCTTTCCTGTTAAATAGCTCCAGTGGTCAAACATTTGATGCACAAGGTTAAGGGATCAAAATTTGAGCAGCAAATACACTATGTATGTGCAATTTCTTTAATTAGATAATGAGATGTGGTTTTCAGCCAGTCATGAGTTCTGTAAAATGGAGACACAAGAGACTGCAGAAACTGCATCAGGGTTTTGAACCGAAACATCAACAACTCCCCTCACCCCACTGATGCTGCTCAACCCACTGAGTTTCTCCAACAGATGGTTTGTTGCATCAGTTTAATAAAACTGGTGGTTTTTGATCTGAAGTGAAGAAAGTTGGCAATTTTGAGTGCAACCTCACAGCTTTATGCATACACTCAGTATGCAATGTCAGACTCTGATGAATAAAATCCAATACTGAACGAGAATCAACTAATAGTTTCTCCAAAAGCAAAATAGCACAAAAGTGGAAATGCACCACTCCAATTAGCTAAAGCCTTGGTGAGACTAACTCTGGCATATTGTGTACTGTTCATTGACCTGAAATATTATCTTTGTTGCTCTCTCTCCACAGATGTTGAGATACTGGACCTACATATTCTTTTTTTTAAACAGTTTATATACTTTCACGTGTAACGTCAAGAGCTTTACCAAACTCATGGCAATTAACTGAGAGGATAGCAACTGCAATAGTTAAACCTCAGTACACAAATTAAGTTACTGATTTGCAGCAGATGTCGTGATAAATAATTGATTGGTCCAGTCCAATGATTTAGCATAGTCTACAAAGCAACTCACAATTTAGACCACTGGACATGTTTTTGCCTTGTACATATCTGGATATAGAAAAGGGTAAGAAAAAAATGTTCTGGGAAAAGTTCACCTCCTTACATCATGGGGAATATTTTTCCAGATTTTGTGATGTTGGCAATACTGCATCCACAATGTTCACATGATTTCCTGAAAAACATTACTTCTATGTATCACATAATTAGAAGTACATTATTAATTACACATTCAACACACAGGAGAAAATCTTCCTCATGATTGTGGTAGTCCTAAACTACTCTAAAACAAGGTGATTAAACTGCTTTAAATCTGTATTATTAAGAAAATGTACATACAATTTTAGACATTCTAAAAAATGTTTACACATGGGTTGAAGTTCATCTTTGATCACTAGTGCTAACAGGATAGCACAGTGGTGCTGCAGTTAGTGTTGCCGCCGCAAGATCCAGTGATCGGAAGGTCAATCCTGACCTCTGGTGCTACCTATCTGGTGTTTGCACATTCTCCCTTTGTCTAAGTGAACTTCCCCCAGATGCTCTGGTTTCCTCCCACATAGCAAAGACTTGCTGATAGATGAACTGGGTACTGTACGTTCCCCCGGAGTAGCAGGAGAATTTGGGAGAGTTGGCGGGACTGAGAGAGAGATTAGGGAGTTACATAGGAGAATGGGATTGATGGAATTGCTCTGAGACTCGCTGGGATGGATCACTTCATTTTGTATCATAAGGAAACACGAGGAATATGAGAAAATAAACAGCATAATAAACCTAATCACTATTGCACTTGCTTCCCAATATTCAGTTCCACTGAAGTTCGTGCAATCAAACATCAGAATGGGTGTACAACAATTTGCAGGTACAATAAGTGCTTAATTAGTGCTTCATACCCAAGGCTCAATTCCCCCCAGACTAAGTATACTGCATTTTTAAAATACAAAGCATTTCTAACTGCACAATTAATTGAAGCAGGAGGTCATTTGATCACTTGTGCCTACATTGCTATTCAATAAGATTATGGCTGACCTATTAACACATATCCCTCAAACCTTTAGTATCTAAATATCCATCAAAATTTGTTCTTGAATATACTTAATGACTGAACCTCTATAGCCCCCTTGAATAGACAACTCCAAAGATTCACTACCCCATAGTTGAAAAAATACAGTACTTTCTCATTTCAGTCCTGAAAGGCCAAACCCTTTTTAGAAACTGTGATCCTGGATCTAAATAACTGAGCCAGGTGGAACATTAGATCTGTCAGGTCCCTTAAAAATGTTGTATGTTTCAATGAGATCACCTCTCATTCTTTTAAAAAGGCTAGACTGCTTAATCTTTCTTCACAGGACAATACCCCATCCCCAAAATCAATCTGGTGAACCTCTGTTGTATCAAAGGTATCCCTTCCTTGGGTTGGAAAACAGACCCATAAGCAATATTCCAGGTACAGTCCTACTAAGGCCTTACGTCATTGCAGTAAAGTGTCTTAACTCTTGTAATCAGAAACTCTCACAAGAAAGACCAACACATCATTTGCCTTCCTCATTACTGAAAATATATCAATATTATTTTCCTGTATTGTCTCAAGATCAACTTGTGAAACTCAACGATAATAAACATTCATGTAAATGTAGTATGATGTTCAAAGAATTGAGATTTTGTTTTATAAGGATATGAAGCGATCTAAACTGCCTTAATAATATATTACCTGTGCTATTCCAGCAATAAAAGCATTAAAGCAAGTAGAAGTTCGCATTTTCTGAGGGGCAATCATAAAGCACCCCTCCTGCTGGTCATAGCCAAGTAGCACATACAGATGTCGCTTTACTGTGTTGAATGCCTTGGCACTGCTGATGTCAGCCTCCGCACTGCTTTTATCCTTTGCCATGAATTTCATGAGAACTGTGATTAGCTGATGAACTGTTTGATGATCAATCCCAGCATCCTCTGGTAAAGGATCCTTTATAACTGCATCATCCTCTGGAGAATGCTGACCTAGAGATAAGACAGGATGCAATGTTTAGTTCTCTTGGCTTATTTTATTAAAATCGTTTACTTCTGATTCATTAATTAAAATGGACGAAAACGGAAATAAGTATTGTACTGAATATAATTTGAGAACCAGCTAATCAGCACACTACCCATGATATGTAAAAGCGAATATTCAGCTTAAAATAACAAATATTTTGAAAATGTGCTTTTTTAATTCAGAAATATTACAAATTAGTTATTGGATTTTAAATGTTTTATTTTTCTTTTTCAATCTTTTTATTAGTTTTCAAATTAATACAGATTGATATATAGCATCAATATTTATACATGTAATACAAAGAGATAAGGATAACAATCATAGCACAGATAACCATAAAGAACAATAAAATATAAAAAAAATCTGTAGATCCAACGATCACTTAGTAAATGAATATAATATAAAAGAAAGGAAAGAAACAGATTTATTATATAAATTAAGAAAAAGCAAATCAATAAGAAAGATTGTAAATAATATAAACTAAACAGAAAAAAAATTTCAAGAAGAAACAAACAACAAAAAAAAAGAAAAACAAAACTGGGCTAAAATTTCTCAGTAGAAACAGCAATATTATGTTGCCAACTCTGTTCCTCCAAGTTGGAAAGTTATTGAAAGGGGGTAAATGTTTTATTTTGCATAAGACTTATTAGTTACTATTAATAATGAAAAAGCAACAGCCCCAGAGTATATCTTCCAGAATCTGACAATCCTTGATAATGATGTGTCACTGAAACAAGTATGCTCAAAGCACTAATTTTGATTCTAATGAATATTAAACACACGCATAAAAATTAACATCTTTTTACCATGTATAACATGCTCCATCATTGCACCAAGAGTTGGAGCTGACTGCTCATGTCTAGTCAGTCGCAAAGCTGTAAAAAAAATGGAGAAGAAAATAAGGTCATATTATAAAATCTTGGAATTTGTAGAATACAATCAATGCATCATATTCCAGACTTCCAGTCTTCAAACTTTCCTTTTTAAAAAGATATTAGCCTGAAAATTTGATCATGCTGTGAAACTCAGTGTACTAATAGAGCTGTGTACAAGAGAACCATGTCCAAGGGTCCAAATGCGTGAAACTTGTGTGCATCATTGTGCAATGGTAATTGTGTTTAAACTGTGCTGATCCTGCTGTCTACTGCAATAGCACATAATAATTGAGAGGTATTTCTAGTGGAATTCCTGGTGCTAAAAGATTGGAACTATAACTCCTAAATGGGAAATACCCACTACCCAGAGAAACTGCTGGAAGCCATTGTACAGTTTGGGAAAGCTCATTGTCCTCATGTCAAACCAACTAAAGGAGCAGGTTCCCCAATTTTAGTGGAACAGATGGAAATCAGGAGACCAGTCCTCCATGGCTGGATCCAGGAAGACCTCAAGATCTGAACTGAAGTGTAACTGAGAGGGAGTTGACATAAAGGTTGATAATGGAACTTGGTCAGAGTGCCCAAGAAGCTCAGTGATCTTACTTGCATAGTAAAGATTAGGAAACATATCAACAAATTCCATCCAATGACAATGCATAACTACACACATGCCCTATTCCAAGCACCACAATTCCATCACTCAACACACAAAAATAAATATAATCACACTCTTCTCCAACGTTTATATGGCCCACTTATTGTTACTTCAACACATGCAGAAGCTTTATAGTTTATCAACAATTACAGATTTTTTAAAAATTATTCATTCATGGGATATGAACACTACTGGCAAGGTCCAACATTAATAACCTGTGCCCAATTGCTCTTGAAACTGAATAGCCCACTGGGGGATTTCAGAGGGCAATGAAGGCTCACTTGAGAGAGAAAGGTCACTTTATCAGATCTCCAGAGGACTCACATGTAGACTATAACGAGGCAGTAGCCAGATGAAAGGAGGTACATAGACATGCTTTAGGCATTATCAGGCTACTCTCTGGATCTAAAGTCACATATACTGTAGGCAAATCCAGGTAAAAATAGCATATTTACTTCCTTGCAGGACTCTAGTGAGTCAGATAGGTTTTTACAACAATCCAGCACATTCCTGGTCCCTATGCCAGCTCTATTTTCCAGACTTATTTAATTAACTGAATGTAATTCCCCAGCTGTCATGGTGGGTTTTGAACTTTTATCTCTGGATATCTCCTCAACTAACTGCCAAAATCCCAAACAATGAATTATATCAAATGACTCAAAATAATACTGCAGGTGCAGGTCAGTGGATTACTGCTTGTCATCTGTGTCATACAAACTTTTTTCACTTATTGTGATGCAATGTGATTTATGATAACGCTTAACAAAATTTGCTTCATGACTTTTTTCCAGAGATTCTGCACAGGAACAAACTCTCAAAGTATTGTAAACATTACAAAATAGAGAATTTTGATGAGGAACCTCTCCCAGAATGCCAATATTCTGAATGATAAGTAATAAAAGATATTTTAAAATATATTGTTCTCAATGTAATCTAATTTGCACTTGTATTTCAAGTTCCAGACTCAGTTTTAAAATATAAATTAATCATCATCTTTAAAAGTCATGGTGAGGTCAAAGAGAAACTATTGGAAATATATGGTAGTTTTACAAGCAGTTTGTGGCGACTCACCGTCTAGTGGGGCGAACCGGCTCGGCAGTCGGGTCGCGCGACGTCGGAGCAACGAGGCCCAAGATGGCGGCGGGCCTCGTCTTTCCAAGCGACGGGGAGAACCCGCGCGCGGGCAAGTCCTGATGATGTAGGACTTACGTCATTGCCGGTTGTTTTGGGAGGGAACATTCTCCCTTAAAGGGCCCGCGCAAGGCGGGAAAATAAACCAGTTTTGTTTGGCAATCCTCCAAGTAGAGTCTTGTTTTATTCCGCGGTAGCAACCGCTACATTGGTGACCCCAACGGTCCAAACGGCTTTTGGACCCGCGAAATGGACGACAGCGCAGCAGCCAACGCAGTGGCCCTCAAGCTGCCCACCTTTTGGACACTTCGGCCCAGCGTCTGGTTTGACCAGGCCGAAGCGCAATTCCACCTTCGGCAGATCACCTCCGACTCCACGAAGTACTACCATGTGGTTAGCTCTCTGGACCAGGAGACAGCCGCCCAGGTTGGAGACTTCATCCAGTCGCCTCCGGAGGAAGATAAGTACCCGGCTTTCAAAGACCTTTTGATCCGGACCTTCGGCCTCTCCCGTCGTGAGCGCGCCGCCCGCCTGCTTCATCTGGATGGCCTGGGGGACAGATCCCCATCCGCCCTAATGAATGAGATGCTGGCATTGGCCGAGGGACACAAGCCATGCCTGATGTTCGAACAGGCCTTCCTCAAACAGCTCCCCGATGACATCCACTTGTTGTTAGCTGACGCCGACTTCAGCAACCCCCATGGGGTGGCCGCCCGGGCAGATGTCCTGTGGAGGGCCAAGCGCGAGAGCGGTTCATCCGTCAGTCAAATCACCAGGCCGCGAGCCCAACGCTCGCCTCGCCCGGCCCCAGCAACCGAGCAGCCACGCCCCAGGAACGCAGACGACGACACGGGTGACCAGCTGTGCTTCTACCATCAGAGGTGGGGTGCGGAGGCCCGTCGATGCCGCCCACCCTGCAAGTTTCAGGGAAACGCCAGGGCCAGCCGCCTCTGATGGCTACGGCGGCTGGCCGCCGACAGAGCCTCCTCTTTGTTCAGGACAAGAAATCTGGACAGCGTTTCCTCGTTGATACTGGAGCGGAGGTCAGTATTTTGCCCCCGACAGGCCGCGACACTCGTGACAGGCCACCAGGTCCTCTACTCAATGCCGCCAACGGTACAACGATACGGTCTTTCGGCACCCGTATGCTTCAATTACACTTTGGCGGCAGCCGTTTTACCTGGACCTTTACCCTTGCCACCGTCGCCCGACCACTCCTAGGAGCCGATTTCCTTCGGGCCCACAACCTCTTAGTCGACCTGCGCAGGAAGCGGTTAGTCCACTCTAGCACTCTCCGGACCTATCCGATTTTGGCACCTTCGTTTACAAATTCTAGGCCCACACACGGGGTACGACACCACATCATTACCACAGGGCCACCCCTTCATGCCCGAGCACGACGATTACCTCCAGACAAGCTCCGCCTGGCAAAGGAAGAGTTCTGTCACATGGAGGAGCTGGGGATTGTTTGCAGGTCAGACAGCCCCTGGACCTCCCCCCTGCACGTGGTCCACAAAGCCACCGGAGGGTGGAGGCCCTGCGGCGACTACAGCAGGCTGAATGACGCCACCACCCCGGACCGCTATCCCATCCCTCACATCCAGGACTTCGCAGCGAACTTACACGGGGCCCGCATCTTTTCCAAAGTGGACCTCGTTAGGGGATACCACCAAATCCCGGTCCATCCGGATGACGTCCCCAAAACTGCGATTATCACCCCATTCGGCCTGTTCGAATTCCTTCGGATGCCGTTCGGCCTTAAGAACGCCGCGCAGACCTTCCAGCGGCTGATGGACGCGGTAGGCCGAGACCTGGACTTCGTGTTCATTTACTTGGACGACATACTGATCGCCAGCCGTAACCGCCAGGAACACCTTTCCCACCTCCGCCAGCTGTATTCCTGCCTCCGCGATTTCAGCCTCACGATCAACCCGTCCAAGTGCCAATTCGGACTTGACTCTATCGATTTCCTCGGCCTCAAAATCACCAGCGACGGGGCAACACCCCTACCCGCCAAGGTGGATGCTATCCGCCATTTTGCCCGCCCCGACACAGTCAAAGGCCTACAGGAATTCCTTGGGATGGTCAACTTTTACCATCGTTTCATCCCTGCAGCAGCCCGTATCATGCACCCTCTGTTCTCGCTGCTGGCTGGTAAGGGCAAGGACATCACCTGGACTGACGAGGCTGCGGCTGCTTTCGTTAAGGCCAAAGACGCCCTGGCAGACGCCATGATGCTGGTACACCCCAGGACTGACGTCCCGACTGCCCTCACGGTAGACGCGTCCAACACCGCGGTGGGTGGGGTACTGGAACAGCTACTCGAAGGCCGCTGGCAACCCTTGGCATTTTTCAGCAAGCACCTTAGACCGCCCGAACTGAAGTACAGCGCTTTTGATCGGGAACTTCTAGCGCTGTATCTGGCGGTCCGGCATTTCCGATACTTTCTAGAAGGCAGGCCTTTCACCGCTTTCACCGATCATAAGCCTCTGTCCTTTGCCTTCTCCAAAGTCTCCGATCCCTGGTCAGCTCGTCAGCAGAGGCATTTATCCTACATTTACGAGTTCACAACTGACATCCAACATGTCTCCGGAAAGGATAATGTCATTGCTGATGCACTTTCCAGACCAACCATCCACAACCTATCCTTGGGTGTCGACTACACGGCCCTAGCTGACGCACAGCAAGCTGACGACGAACTGCCCAGCTACAGAACCGCAGTCTCGGGTCTGCAGCTCCGAGATTTCTTGGTTGGTCCAGGTCAGTGGACCCTACTTTGCGACGTTGCGACTGGTCAGCCCCACCCTATAGTCCCTGCAGCCTGGCGGAGACGCGTTTTTGACTCGGTACATGGGTTGGCGCACCCGTCCATCAGATCTACTGTCCGACTGGTCGCCAGCAAGTTTGTCTGGCATGGCCTGTGCAAACAGGTCAGTGAGTGGGCCAGGACTTGTCCGCACTGCCAGACGTCAAAAATCCAGCGACACACCAAGGTCCCACCACAGCAGTTCGAGCCTACCCATAGGAGGTTCGACCACATACACGTCGACCTCGTGGGCCCTCTGCCAGTTTCAAGAGGAGCCCGGTACCTCCTTACCATCGTGGACCGGTTCACGAGGTGGCCTGAGGCAACCCCCCTGACTGACATCACAACTGATTCCTGCGCCCGGGCGCTGCTCACAACTTGGGTCTCACGTTTTGGTGTTCCGGCCCACATAACTTCAGACAGAGGCACCCAATTCACTTCCAGTCTCTGGGCTGCATTAGCGAACCTGCTAGGGACGCAGCTGCACACCACCAAGGCCTACCATCCTCAATCAAACGGGTTGGTGGAACGTTTTCACCGCCATCTGAAATCGGCCTTGATGGCCCGCCTGAAGGGTCCTAACTGGGTTGACGAGCTGCCTTGGGTCCTGCTCGGCATACGCACTGCCCCCAAAGAAGACCTCCGCACTTCGTCAGCTGAGCTTGTATACGGGGCGCCACTAGTTGTCCCCGGGGATTTCATACCTGCCCTTCGGGACCAAGGGGAACAACCCCCAGCAGTCCTACAAAGACTGCGCGAGAAGCTTGGTGCCTTGGCCCTGATTCCCACCTCACGGCACGGTCAAGCCCCATCCTGCCAGCCCAAGGAACTACGGGACTGTAAGTTTGTTTTCGTTCGCAGGGGCACACCTCGGGCGCCATTGCAACGACCATATGAGGGACCGTTCCGAGTCATACGGAATAACGGATCCACTTTTATTTTGGACACTGGAGGCAGGGAACAGGTTTTCACGGCGGACCACCTCAAACCGGCCCATTTGGATCTGCAACAGCCTGTCGAAGTTGCCGCGACGCAGAGGCCGCCCCCCCTAAGCGGCAGCTGGCACAGCCCACGGACCTTGGGGACTGTATCGCCGGTTCTGGGGGGGGGTTGTGTGGCGACTCACTGTCTAGTCGGGCGAACCGGCTCGGCAGTCGGGTCGCGCGGCGTCGGAGCGACGAGGCCCAAGATGGTGGCGGGCCTCGTCTTTCCGAGCGACGGGAAGAACCTGCACGCGGGAAAGTCCTGATGACGTAGGACTTACGTCATTGCCGGTTGTTTTGGGCGGGAACATTCTCCCTTAAAGGGCCCGTGCAAGGCGGGAAAATAAACCAGTTCTGTTTGGCAATCCTCCGAGTAGAGTCTTGTTTTATTCTGCGGTAGCAACCTCTACGTTCAAAAAAAAAGATATTGTATCAATGAATCCTACAGAGCAGTATCAAGGTAATAGAAAATTACACATAATGGTCTCATTATTTGCTTTGGAGGATGGAAAAAAATTGTATCAATTTATATCTTTCACAATCGTTCTGGAAGTCTATGATGAAATTACTCTCGATTCAATTTAATACTGAAATTAAATTACTATTGATGTCGCTGTCTGTCATTTATTATGAACCAATCTAATTGTTACAGAGCCACATAGCATGGTAACAGGCCCTTTGGCCCACTGAGTCCACACCAATCACTCATTAACACTAACCCTGCACAATTCCATTTTATTCTCCACACATTCCCATCAAGATTCCATCTAAAATTCTACCACTCACCTACACTCTGGCGGGGGGGGGGGGGTGGGGGGGAGGTTGAAGGGGTCATTTTACAGTGGCCAATTAACCTACCAAATCGCAGGTTTTCGGGATGTGGGAGGAATCCCATGTGGTCATACGATGGACAAACCCCACACAGACAGCATTGGAGATCAGGATCGAACCTGGGTCTCTGGAGCTGTCAGGCAGCAGTTCTGCTAGCTGTGTCACAGTGCCACCCTAATTCTCTCCTCATTTCAGCCTCTCTTTTCAAATATAGCATGTATATATACTATATGGCTGGTACCATAAAATAAAAGTTAGTGAAGACAGAAATGTAAGCATATATTGATAACATCTGAACATTATGCAAAGTGTTGGCCATTTTAAATCTTATTCTTCTGACCAGCTTTTAATATCTAGCCAATAAAATTCACCAATGAAACTGCAATTTACAAAGGGAACTCACGCAGTTTAGTGCTTAGAGTTTCTGGAAGGGAAAGTGCTCTCTTTGATTCGCCTGGGCCTTTAACACTGTCCCGAAGGGAACGCACACTTCTTTGTCGGTTTCGTGCAAAGCGAGCACGTTTGATTTTCCACATGGCAGCATCACTTAGGTTTGCAACATTTGTCCTGACAGCAGTTATAGCTGGAGAAAAACAAACTCAAAACATGAAAGGCATCTGGCCAAATGAAGACATTTTAAAATAAATAGCTTGCAAAATTTCAATGTCAGATAAATGCATTTTAGATCATAAAAAATCAAGTACTGGGACTCATTTCTAGAGGCACTGAACCAAAAGGCAGAAGAGTTATATTTAACTTGCAAAGAACCCTGATTAGACTACATGTATTCTCCACTCTAATAAGAATATACAAGCACTTAAGTGTAATGAAGGTGATACCATGTCTCAGATAAAATAGCCAACAAGAAATATTTTTAAAAATGGGTCTTTTTACCAGAGAAGGGCAAGTGCTATGATCAATGAAAAAAGTGAAAAAAAAGGTCATAAAAAGGACAGAAAAGAAGTCTCAACTTATCAAAAGTAAGGATGATAAATATAAGACATCTGATAAATGCAAAAGAGAATTCAGGTGAAACTTCTCCAAGCAGAGAGATGTTAGCATATGGAACTTCCTAATAAAAGGAATAGTTGAGGGGAATAGCATAGATGAAGATGTTTGGATGGAAAGCTGCTGCAAAGGCATTGAGCAGTTGAGTTGAATGGTCTGTTTGTGTGTTGTCAAACTCTTGGGGTAACTCTACGACATATTCATTATTTTCACATAATTGTATTGGAGTGACAAAAATGAATAGAAACCTACAGGCATGGAAAAATATTCCTGAAAATATTTTTGAAATTATGTGTTAATGACAGTACCAGATTAGCGCTGCTTTGCTCTGCTACATGATGTTAGATGTGGTAATAGCATTGCTATTCCGTGTGCCATGTTGGTTTGTTTAATAACACCCTCACCTCTGGATTAGAAGATTTTAAGCTTGAGACCACTAATCAATTTTTCAGCACTGAATCTAGGCCAAAACTTAAACGAAATTCTGAGATAGGTGGCAATCTTTGGATTGACCACCAAACCAAAGCTTTTTCAGGTGCAGTTTCGGGTTCCAATGGAAATCTTCAAAGAGCAACGAGTCCTATTTTCCTGGCAAATATCTCACTCAACCACAAACAATAGCAGATTAGAAATCAATTTTATTGGTGTTTCTACAAAGATTATGGTTATTGCTACTAGACTAATTGCATGAAGTCCTTTGAAATGTTAGACATGAGAAAAGTGCCTTATAACCAAAATTATGATAACAACCACAGAAAAAGATATAATATAGCTCCAGAAGACTATAAACCTCTAGCTCCACTTAAATGTCTTTTTAATTTCTGTACATGATCCTTGTATGTTCTGCTCTGCGCTCAGGACAATGCTTAACACCAAGGCAATAAAAGTGATACCCCCATTTCTTTCTCACTCTGATGTAGATGGATTCTAATTTTCTGGCTGATGACAATACACCAACAGACTTTCTCTTTCTCTTTTGCTTGGACTTGCTCAGAAACATCTAAAATTAACTTTTGTACAAGCAATAAAAAAAATCCCAGCAAAATCAAGCAGTTGGTATAAGGTGCCAGTGCTACACAACAACAAGAGATCTCATGGTGTTAAAAAAGAGAAAATTATCTTCACAGCCAAATCAGCAAATCAGTGATTTTTCCACTTACTTGTCGGAAAGGGAAATTCCTTATTGCAGTCCAAATGAAGTTGAGCTTCCAGAGACAAAGTATCAAACCTATTGACAAAAAACTCCCAGCTCAAAGCTGGAATGTCCTGTTTTAAGAAATGGAGCAGGAATAATTTGCTGAGAATCGTTGGCCTATCCTTCACCACAGTGTCGAACTGAAAGTCGAGGCAAAGACAGAGGCCCTATGTGAAAGTAAATAAAAACTGAAGATTAGTCACAAAGACATATCCACATTTGTACAGTTATCGGATTACAGGCCTGCTGTTGTTCAGAGTTGCAGAGTTTATCAACCCAAAGAGGAACAGCAATATTTGTATAAATTTCTACTTACTAAAGTGGCACACCTTACGCCCAAATGCACAACTTGAGACTACTAGACCTCTCTTTAGTCTGTTCTTAACCACAGTAGTAGAATTATCCTGTATACCAAAGGATGTCCTCATCATGAAGGTGTCTTGATCTTCACAAGGATTGTACAGTGTTTACTTCTACTCACTGTGCACAGATGTGCCTGCGACAGATGAGTCAAAGTGGAGGTCAGCAGGTGACTTTCTTTTTTGATTCTTTCTATTTGCCATAAGCCTAGCCTATCAGTTAAGAGTCAGCCAGCTTGGTAAGATCTACTAACTCACCTTCAATGGTTGACACTGACATTCCCTTACCAGAATAGATACTCATGTTTCACTCATATCTTCCTTCAAATGTTGCTTAACATGGAGAAGCACTAATTTATCCATTAGCAGGAGAGTCGTGATTACCTTGACCTTGCATACATTAAGCCATGAGCTGAAAACTATCAAAACAAAAATAATAACGTAATAGCAGTAGGTAAGATCAAGTTCCCCAGTATTAACTGGGATCATGCTAGTGTGAAAGGCTTAAAGCAGAGTTTTTAAAAGTGCACTCAGAAGAGCATTTTGAGCTTGTACATAGATAGTCCTACTAGAAATGGAATGGTACTGGATCCAATCTTTGGGGATGTAGCCAGGCAAGTGGAGGGAGTGATTAATGGAAGAGCATTCTGGAGGTAGTGATTGTATCTCTGTAAGTTTTAAGGTTGTTATAGGCAAGGACAAGGACAGGCTGGAAATTAAGATGCTGAATTGAGGGATTTCAATACAAGACAGGACCTTGCAAAAGTGTGATTGTACAAGAGGGGTTGCAGAGGAGATTCACCAGAATATTGTCTGGGATGAAGTGTTTTGGCTCTGAGGACAAAATGGATAAGCTGCTCTTATTTTCAGAAAAGGCTGATGTGGGACCCAGTTATACAAAATTATGATAGGCATAGATTGGATAGACAGTAAGAAATTTTTCCCCTTGGCAGGATGTCCAAAACCAGAGGTCATAGGTTTAAGGTAAGGGATAGCATATTTAGAGGGCACTTGAGGAAGATTTTTTTCACTCAGAGGATGGTTGGAATCTCAAATTACTGCCTGAGTGGATGGTGGAGGCAGAGACTCCAACGATATTTAGTAACTATTTGGACAAGCACTTGAAAAGCCATGGCATAGAAGGCTACAGCCCAAGTGCTGGAAAATGGGAGTAATAGAGTTAAGGAACTGATAGCCTACATGAACACTGTCGGCAAAAGAACCTACATGATCCTACATGATCCTAAAGACTACTAGTCTACTTCCATGTCAATATATCGCTGTACAAGAGATGCTTGCAAAAGTGTTGGTGACTCAGGGCACATCCCAGGAGGTGATGGTGGTGTCCAAGGTAACCTAATTCATCATAACTGGGAACACAATGTTGTAGAAATTAATAATCGATCTTTGACTACAACCATGTTCATCTGGCAAGCTTGCAGATGAACATCTCAAGCTTGAGACTTTGGTGAGTAACCTTAGGGATAAAAGGTTGCCTTCTGTTACCTGAGTATCCATCACTTCTACTTTCCTTCCCATATTCATTTTTGTTGACAACATTGGAGTCAGATACATTAGGAAGTGAATATAACAGGTAGCTAGTACTCATTTAACACTGGCAGCCAAAAACAAATGTTTCCCTCTGCATCTTTGCAAAATAATTTCTATAGATATCCTTTATTTAAATCTCACAACAGTTGTTTTAAATCTGGTTGATTAGTGAGACTAGGTGGAGATAATTAACAGTTACAGAGGCCAGATTAGGTATGTGAAATCATTCTACCCTAAAGGAAGTTGTGAACCACTGGGGTTTTAAGACAATGGGCTGAATGGCATAATTCTGCTCCTATATTTTGTATCTTAATCCAAAAGCTTTTACAGTTAATTTCTCTGCTGCTTTTCCACATATTACGAAATTCATTGCTTGTTTTTCCACAGCTTTTCATGGCAGGACTTCAATACCCCATTGATTACTATTCCAATATCAACGGTAGTGTAGCAGTTAGCGTAATGCTATTACAGCGCCAGCGACCCGGGTGCAATTCCGGTCAATGTCTTTAAGGAGTTTGTATGTTCTCCCCGTGTCTGCGTGGGTTTCCTCCGGGTGTTCCAGTTTCTACCCACATTCTAAAGACGTATGGGTTAGAAAGTTGTGGCCATGCTATGTTGGCGCTGGAAGCATGGTGACACTTGCAGGCTGCCCCCACTCTACGCAAAAGATGCATTTCACTGTGTGTTTCAATGAACATGTGACTAATAAAGATATCTTATCTTACTTGTTTTGGAGGACGGGAAGAAATGAAAAGGAGTTCTTTTTCTAGTTTATTCTTGAACATCACCTTTAAAGTTGAGTTTAAATGAACTGTAGTTTACTTTATGGAAGTGAAAACGAAAAAAAAACTTATTGTAATTGAACCAGAATGCAGGAATGCAGAATTCCCTTTGACCAATGTAATAAATAAAAATGGAAGAATACAAAAAAAAGGCTTTAGCAAGAAAGTAGAAAACACAGCAATCTTTTTAACTGACTTGTAAAGCTGGCCGTTTTATGGAATCGAGTAGAAGCCTGGCTCTTGTTGCCACTGCTGGATTAACATCTTCGACTGCAGCCAGGAAACAGCAGAAGGCATGAGCTAGAGAGTACTTCAGCACGTGATTCTTTGACACAGATTGAATATCCAGAAATCTGCATAGAACCACCACTTTCTCCACTATATATAAAACAACATAATATTGAATTAATACCAACAGTAAAGTCAAAACAGCATAACTTGATGTTACATAAATGCATTCAATAACCATTAATGCTCTAACATTTGTGATTTGATGTTCAATGGTGTATATATAAATAAGATGGTAGAATCTTCAGCCAATTTCAATTCACCCCATGTGATATCAAGAGATAGCCAAGACCAATGGATACATTGTGAATCAAAATTAGCTGTGAATTGAATTAGCTGAAGACATATCATCTATGATGGACACCTGCAAAGGTGGTTTATATGGATTTATTACAAAGCATGTAGTCTCACGTTGTAGCTTTGGCAGATTGATATCTCATTTGTTGTACACCTGATGCTCCAAGATTGCCTTTCCATACTTTTCATTAAATTAGAATTGAACCCCTGGCTTGATGATCATAATGCTGGTGTAGTGAAGGATATTCTGGATCATGAGATTACAAACTGCATAGGAGGACAATTCAGCTGTTGCAGATTTGTTGTAGCTTAATCCCTTGTAGTATAATAGTAGTGCCACTCAAGATGATGGAAGTGTCCTCAATGTGATGATGCAACTTTGTCTTTTCTAAGACTGAGGAATAGTAATTACCATATGCATCTTAAACTGATTCCTCTTTAATTGATGAGTACCTGGTCATGTAGGTTTATCCCTTGTGTCGGTTCATTGATATATAATGATGTTGTGCTGACCTATATAAACCTACTCCACGGTCAATCTTACCTTTCCCTCCTACACAGCCCATCACCCTCCATTTTTCTTACATCCACGTACCTATCTAAGAATCTTTTAAATGTCCCTATTGTATCAGCCTCTACTACCACCACCCCCGGCACTGCGTTCCAGGCACCCACCACTCTCTGTCTAAAAAACCTACCTCTGATATCTCCCCTAAACTTTTCTCCACTCACCTTAAATGGATGTCCTCTAGAATTGGCTGTCCTCTAGAATTGGCTATTGCCACCCTGGAACAAAGGTGTTGGCTGTCCACTCTATGTCTCTCATAATCTTATACACCCCTATCAAGTCACCTCTCATCCTCCAACATTCCAAAGAGAAAAGCCCTAGCTCGCTCAACCTTTCCTCACAAGACATGTTCTCTAATCCAGGCAGCATCCTGATAAATCTCCTCCGCACCCTCTTGAAAGCTTCCACATCCTTCCTATAATGAGGCGACCAGAACTGAACACAGTACTCCAAGTGTCTCACAATACTCTAATTTAACTGCATTTTAATACCCTGGCTGCCATGGGGGTGGGGTGGGAGTTTGGATTTGAATGGAATTATTCAAAAAGTAACCAATACATCATTGTTTTCTACATCATGGCAACACTGCCTCAATTCTGCACTATATCGTCAGCATGGATATCAAAACTAAGTCAACAAGAAATTCTGCAAATGCTGGAATCTGGAAAAGTGCCGGAGGAACTCAGCAGGTCAGGCAGCATCTATGGAGGGAAATAAACAGTCGACGTTTCAGGCCAAGACCCTTCATTCAGACTGGAAAGGAAGAGGGCAGAAGCTAGAATAAGGTGGGGGGAGGGGAAGGAGCACACGCAGGCAGGTGATAGGAGAGTCCAGGTGAGAGGGGGAAGGTAGGTGGGCGGGGGAGGGGGTTAAAGATGTAATAAACTGAGAGGTGAAAGGTAGAAGAGGCAAAGAGCTGGAGGAGGAGGAATCAGGTAGGAGAAGGCAGTGGACCATAGAATAAAGGATGGAGGAGAGGTCATCAAGGCAGGTGAACCCGTGAAATTCTAACACATAAGACAAAGTACTAAATTGATTGAAAATTGTGCAATAGAAGTTTAACCTGCAACAATTGTTGCGAAAAACACATTTAAGTGCTTCTGAATTCACAAAAATCTTTATTTAAGCAAAACATGCCACTTATATATAATGACCAATCACATTTTAGCTATCAATTTGATTTTAATTTCGTGTCATAATGTTAAAGAATTTTACTTTACAGCTACAATTTTGAGAAAGGTTTTTGACAAACATTATCAAACTTCTTTAAAATTATTGTAAAAATATACCATGGAAAAATTGCAGCAAATATACAGCCTTATGTATAATGTTTTCAAAATGGAAAATAGTTTCAGGCAACATATATTTAAATACAGGCTGTGTTGCATTTCCAAACATTTACAAGCAAAGTAGGCCCTATGCAAATGCAACAATTAGCTCAGAATATTGTTATTTATTAAGTGTATAAAAATGGCATTCCAGCAAGATATAAATGTTCATAACGTAAAATAGGAGAAATGCAGTACACATGGGCTCCACTGAGAAATAAAAATCTCAGTGGCATTAATCCCAAATTGCCTGAGCTAAGTTTGGATCCTTGCTATGGACAACTGTTGCACCAGGTCATACTGGAGCTTCAGCTTTTGTAAACCGCACAGTGAGATATTTGGCGCCAGTAGCCCATCTCATCAGTCAATTTACTGCAAAGTTAATGTATATTTGGTGACTGTTTATTGATCGATTTCAACATTGACCATGAGAAAGCAAAATAATCATCCTGTTCCAGATGCCTCTGGCCCACCAGGGATTTTTAAAAGAAAGCCAAAATCATGAGAGTTGCAAACCCTATGGCAGCATTAATTTTAATTGCAAAAACTCATTTCTGTAATATGGCTTTTAAATACAAGTATAAGTTTTCAAAAAAAAAATCCCTTGATATTTTCTTTTGCATGAATTTTGAAGTTTATGCTGTCTCAATGAATTCTGAAAAGTTAACACAATTTTCATTGTTCATTTAATGTTTTCAACTTACCAGCTTCAAATCGCATCTTCCAGTCCTTACTGTTAAAATTGCTGTCAATGATGCCCCAAAATACATCAGCACCATGAGAAAGAGAAAGAGCATGGAGAAATAATGGCACTGCCACAGAGGCAAGCTGTGAGAATTCAGACTTAAGTACTTTCCACAAGCTGCAATAATCAAAAGCAGAAATGAATTTAGCACAGAAGGTTCAATTTTTTATAAACTATTCACACAAGACCATGTATTCATTTTGATTTTCTTCTCTGTGGCACAGATAATTTAGTTACTTTGGAATTCAGTCTCTTTAGTCTCTACTAGCTGCATATCCAGCTAACTAAATACATGGATTTCTGGGTTTAATTACCAATCAGTATTCTTATTGAAAATTTTAGATGACATTAATAGCTGCCATAGTGATAGCCATGAAGTTTACATATTTGTTCTAAATAAAAAGGTATGGCTTTCTATCTATAAAATAGTAAAGACCTCAAATATTCATGTGTTTTCTGACCACAGTTTATAAGTCTTAAATTACTTATGATCACATTTATAATGGGGACTACCCCCAAGAGGAGATAATGTCATATTAATCATGATGAATTTACGTTGATAGTTTCCAATGGCAACACGATAGGGTGTGTAAGCTCTAACATGTGGACTGGTCCGATTAACCCAGCACCTAATTCCACCTACACTTGGAGTTGTCTACTGAGTTGTTCACTGTCGTAAATAGTCAACAAGTTATTTAAAAAAATCTTACATCATGCTGTCAACTTTAGCCATTATAAATTCCTATTTGCAATTATAATGTAAATTACCTGCATAAACTGGTCACAATGTAATTACCAACATTGCCAACGGTGACACTGTTTCATGCGTTTTAAAATTGTGGAAAGAGAAAATGTACAAAAGAGGAGGTTATTTGGCCCATCATGTCTGTGCTGGTGGAGAAGAACTCCCTATCCTAATATCACATTCCAGCACCTTAGTCCATAGCCCTGCATGTCTTGGCTCATCAAGTACAATCCAAGTACAATTTAAGTGTGTCCACTGATGTTATGAGACCTGCTGAGTATTTCCAGCATTTTTTTAACTTCAGATTTCTAACATCTACAGATTATGCTTGCTACTTGATTACTGTTTAATTTGGTTCTGAGGAAAGGTTATCATCCTAAAACATTAATTCTGTTTCTCTCTTCACAGAAGTTGCCAGAATTGCTATGGTTCTCTAGCATTTCCTGCTTTTATTTCACATCCAGCATCTGCAGTTATTTTTGCTTTTCCATTGCAGTTTAAATGTATTTTAGGATTTGTGCTTCTACCTCTTTCCATGCAATGAGCTTCAGACACTTACCATCACCTAGATGAAAAATATTTTTCTCATCTACCCTATAATCTTTTTTCACCTCAAGTTGTACTTAGTGTCTTGAGTGCCAAGCAACTCTACCTCTATCTCTAAGACAGCTTAAGACGTGTTCCATAACTGCAGGTAGCATCAAATCAAAGTAAAACATAAAATAAGGATTGAATATGAGATGTGAAATTGGAGGCCAAATTATTTCTGCACACCCTGATTTATCTAACATCACTTCATAGAGAGATGACCTTTGGTCTTGACACTCCATTTGCAACAACAACTTTTATTGAATAAAAATGTAAAGTAAGGTACAATTTTGCTCACACTGCCATTTTATTCTACTTCAAAACAAAACTACAAATATGCAGAAAACTACATGTAACCATAAAGAGAAATATCATTTATATGAATTATACAATTTCTAACAGTTAACGAGAATGCTTCAATTCACTTCTTGTTAAATTTTACCTTGAAATCAACATATTGTCTTGAATATAAGCAAGAAACTTTGGGTAATCTTTTCTTGCAAGATATAAACATTCCCCATGAAGGCAAAGCATCTTTAAACAATTGAGCATGTTGAAAAGAATGTCTGGCTCCTCACATTTTGGCATCTCCTGTTGATATGAACAGATGAAGCAGGGTCAGGAAATAAAAAGACACAAGGATTGAAATATGAATTTAGGATAACTGATTAAGTCAAAAAATGATTACCTGCAATATTGTATAAATCAGCTTCAATGTAACAGGTAGTTGCTGATAATTAAATTTTTGCTCTACATCATCCTTCACTTCTATTAAATAAAAATAATTGAAAATATTAACCACTTAAATCAAATCACTGCTCTTCTGAAGGCACAAAATACTTATTCATAAATTAAATATTTATTATTTATATTAGTTTAGAGCAAAATTCAAATTGTTTTTGAGTTAAATTATGTCTAACAGTGTCTTTGAATAATTGTTGCAGAGATAACACCCAAGGCACATGTAATAAAAGGTCAATACTGCTTTGTCTCTCGTTGTGAAACACCAGCTAGGTCACATCTAGAAGACTGCATTCAATTCTGGTTATCACACATTAAGAAAAACATTAATATCCTTAAATTGGGGCAGAACATATTTATAAGAATAGTATAAGAATGAGGGATTTCAGCTATATGTAGAAGGTAAAGTTATTCTTATTAGATCAAAGGTAGTAGAGAGTAGTCTGAAATAAAACGAGAAAATGCTGGGAACAGTAAGTCAGGCAACATCAGTGGAAAGAGAAACAGTTCATGTTTTAGGTCCAGGATCCTTCATCAGGTACAGAGAAGATTTGACAGACCCTTACAAGATTACAACAGGTTTAGATAAGGTAAACAAGGAAATGGTGTACCCATCAACAGATGATTGAGCAACAGGGAACAGAAATTCAAAGTGAGATTTGTTTTATTCTTACACAGATATTCCTACACTGATTTGTTTTATTCTTACACAGATCAGCCCATATTGTCAAACAGATTACCCATTTTGACTTTCTCTTCAAGTTGTTACCAATACAGAAGCTAGTCTTTACCCAACTCTATTCACTCAAGGAACAGCTGACAACACTGTTACAGGCTTTGGACCAGACAATATTCCAGCATGTGCTCTGGAACTAGCTATACCTCTCCGCAAGTTAATCCAGCATTTACCTGACAATGTGAACAAGATGTGTTCCGTTCACTAGAAGCAGAATGAATATAATATGGTTAACGACCACCAAATTAGACTACTCTCAATTAGCTGTGAAGTCATAGAAGGTCTGGTCATCAATGCTGTCAAGCAGCACTTTGTCACCAATAACCTTGGCTCCAGGCTTCATGCAGCCTAAATCCCTCAAACATGAACCAAGCAGCTGAACTCGAGAGACAAGCTGAAAGACACCCAAGGAAGCATTTGACTGAATGAGGCATCAAGGAACCCTGGTCAAACTGAAATCAACTGACATCAAGAAGAAAACATTTCTATTGTACCTATGGCAAGGAAAGATGGCTGTGGTTGTTGGAGATCACTCATCCCAGCTCCAGGACAACACTGTAGGAATTCTTCAGTGCAATGTCCTGAAATCGGTTAACTTCAGCTGTTTCATCAATGATCTTCCTATCATCATTAGGTCAGAAGTGGGGATGTACACTGATAATTGCACAATGTTTAATTCCATTCATAACTCAGCAAATGAAGCAGTCCAAAGTTACACACACAAAACTTTGACAATATTCAGGTCTGGGCTGATAGGTGAGGAGTAACATTCACATCACACAAATACTGTTTCTGGTAAGACAGATTCTAACCACCTATTCTTGAAACTCAATGTCATTGTTATCTCCAAGCTCTCCACTGTCTAATTTGTCATTGACCATAAACTTAAGTGGACCTGCTACATAAATACTGAAACCACAAGAGCAAGTTGGAGACTGGGTAACCTGTGGCAAGTGATTCACCTCCTGACATCTCAAAATCTTTTCAGCACCTACAAGGCACAAGTTTGAAGAATCGTGCCTGGATGAGTGCAGCTCAGTAGCACACAAGTGCCACAGCCCACTGATGCCCACGGCTACCTCAATTACAGCTCCTCCCACGCTGTCTCTTCCAAGGATGCTATCCCTTTTTCTCAATTTCTCTGCCTCCACCGTATCTGCTCCCATGATGAGGCTTTCCACTCCAGGACATCCGAGACGTCCAACTTCTTTCCTAACTGGGGCTTCCCCCCGACTGTGGTCGAGAGAGCTCACATTTCCCGCACCTCTGCTCTCACCCCCACCCCTCCCAGACCCAACAGGGATAGGGTCCCCCTTATCCTCACATTTCATCCCACCAGCCCACGTATCCAACACATCATTCTCCGCCACTTCCGCCATCTCCAACGGAACCCCACCACCAAGCACATCTTCCCCTCCCCACCCCTTTCTGCCTTTTGCAGGGACCGCTCTCTCCGCGACTCCCCAGTTCACTCCTCCCTCCTCACCCATCCCACTCTCACCCCGGGAACTTTCCACTGCCCCTACACCACCCCCATCACCTCCATCCAGGGACCCAAACTGTCCTTTCAGGTGAGACAGAGATTCACCTGCACCTCCCTTAATATCATCTACTGCATTCGGAGCTCCAAGTGTGGCCTCCTCTACAATGATGAGTCCAAACGCAGACTAGGTGGCCATTTCACAGAACACCCGCGCTCTGTTCGTAACGGCGACCTGCATCTTCCTGTTGCCAGTCACTTCAACTCCCCTCTCCCACAGTATCACTGATAATGACAATCCATGGCCTCCTCCACTGCCTCTTCTTCCCTTTCCTGGCCCCTATATTTTTCCCCTCTCTCTTCTTACCTTTGACCCATCCCCCGGTGGATCTGCTCTCCCCTCCTCCTGCCTATCACTAGCTCTTACCTGCATCTACCTATCACCACCTTGTGCCCACCCCGCCTCCCCTCTTTTTTCCACCTATCACTGCTCTGCTTTTCCCTCCTATATATTGGTCTTCCCCTTTTCCTATCTTCAGTCCTGAAGAAAGGTCCTGACCCAAAACGTTGACCGCCCGCTTTTCCCCATGGATGCTGCCTGGCTTGCTGAGTTCCTCCAGCATCATGTTTTTCACCTAGATTCCAGCATCTGCAGTCCTTTGTTTTTCAAGTGCCACAGCAACCAGGACAAAGAAGCCCAGTTGAATAGCACCAAAGGGATAGCATGGCTGCAATACTGATCATAAATTGCACTGACTTATTCAGCCTGGCTACTCCAACAATACCTGCCACACCCACAACCTCTACCCAAAGAATGACAAGAACACTAAGTGCATGGGAAGACCACCACCTTTCGATTCCTCTCCGACTCATCAACTGTCCTGACTTAATGCTCCTCCATTGTTACTGGGTCAAATTCCTGAAACTCTGTACCCATCAATATTGTGGGAGTACCTTGAAAAATGCAAAGACTATTCAAAATTGATGGGATACCAACCTAGACAACATCAGACACAAAAAAAAAGCACTTAAATATTTTCCTCAGTGCCCTTATCAGTGGACTCTTTACATCCGTTTCGCATCAGTGGATTGGATAGCTACAGAAGAGACCTGCAAAATGAACTATAGCAACTACTCTGCTACTATGTTCATCCCCTATGACTACCAATATAGATTAGTATTAATATATATTAGTATTATTGTGGATTCCTGCTCAAACCTCATCCTGTATTGACAATTATTTTACTTAATCACTGCAATTGTCCATTGTAACTTCAGTGCAGGAAAACAACCACAGAACTGTCATTGCACAAGAGCTTTCATGTCTTTTCTCCAAAATTACCTTTGGACAACTAGGAAAAATTCACCCTGTTGTCCCTGCCTGGAAAAGACACATTCCAAGTGTAACATATCATTTTGCTATGATACCCATTAACTCATTACATGATACACTCTATGATACAATTTCTACATAATGACTTGCTTCCTTTCTGCATTGTGAATTTCAAGATCTCACTGTCTCTTGGTGTCACTGCAAGCATAAACAATGAGACACAAGCTATAAACATAATATTCATTATTCTGTGTCACCCCTATTTATTGCAGCAATCTTCCACTAAAGCTGAAGTGCCTGGTACAACAATATATTAAGGTTCAGTGAGTTCGTAAATGAACCCTGATTTTACAGTATATACACCACATTTTTCATTTGACATATAATTGATATCCTTCAAGGTAAAACTATATACTTCACAGTGGTAAATTTTTAGCAATTATTAATGATTTTTCAAAACCAGATAGCATTATAAAACATTTTGATAATTGTTTCCATTTGTAAAGTATCCTTGGATGTCTCAATGTACTTCCCATTTAATTAATTACTTTATGAATTGCAACCACTGCTCATATAATAGGTGAAGCTTTAGAAACTTTTAAACAGTAGCATTGTTAATTAAAATACTAACAAACATCGTATACCAAGATTTTCTTCACATCCATTATTGGATGTTAGATTTTCCTCCTCTTTTGAATTGTCATCTTCTCCTTCAAAACCTATAGTGAATTCAGGCCTAGAAAATAGCATACTTTCTTCAAAGCTGTCAGTGGGTTCCTGAAGAAGAACAAATACGTGCTGATTTGGAAGCTACATGACAAATTATACATTCTGTTTCAATCATTAAGCAGAAGCGGAATACAACTGAATAAAGTCTAACAATTATTGGAAAGATAAACATGGATATTTGAGAAAATTCTACATTCAAGAATTCTGAAAGGGGATAAGGATGGCGTTGGAAATATACTTTTGCAAGGATAGCAGGGCCAAGCTAGAAGAGTAACATTGATGTGGAAAGGAGATGAAAAAATCTTCCTGTAGTGAAGGAACTATATTTGAGTACAAGGGCTACTTAGGAGGAAATGGGTCAGAAGGAAAGAACTGGTTTCTGGATGAGAAGGAAAAGAGTGGGCCGTGCAAGAAAGGTGGGGGCTTGGAGGCAAGGTAGAAAGCTAGAAATTGGTTCACACCTGAGACAGGGAGCAAGAAATAGCAGCAGGGCCAGATGGCTTTAAACTTGAATTATTCAAAGTTGTCCATAATTTACATACATTTGTTATTGCTTATACGAGTGGAAAAGCGATTAGAGGGGTTCAAGGAGAGGTTTGGGAGTGAATAAAACATGGGTTATAATTGGATGATCATGACTTGAGAGAACTAACATGGTGGACATACTGTATTAGAAGGAAAATTTTGTACTGGGAAATATTGTGGATGAGAGCAAGAGCATCCAAAAGTAACCCTGAGATTATCATCAGGAAATTTTCACTTTTCCAGAACAATGAATGAAACAACTGCAACACATTACAAAATTGCAAAGATTATTAAGTAACATCACCTTAAAAAAACGTGATCCATTTTTAGCTATTACCCAAATTATATTTTAATCTACTCCTGCCCTTTCCTTACCACCAATTTGATTTCCTCTTTTGGTGTCAGTTGCTCCAGCAGTTCACAGGCTAGTTGGTAGCACAAAATGCTGGACTGACAAAGGTTGCATTGAACGGCTTTTTCGTCTTTCTGGCAAGTATGAGAATCTCCCCACGGTGCTTGAAATACATTGTTTATGATGGAAATGATGTCCTTGGACAATCCATGGTCAAGACCCAGGACCATACCATCATCTTGCAATTCCATCTGTTAGTATTGAGATAAAAGAGTTAATTACTTCTGATGTGGTCTTGGATTAAATGCATCTATATCGTTTTGCATAACTTTTGCTAATATACGTTCACATTACAATACAGTAACTTAAACTGATGGCAACGTTAAAATGCTTGCCTTAGAAGCACTAACACATACACCAAATCAATTGTGATATCCAAATATTATAGATTCAATAATAGCATTCAAAAGCGAAATGAATAAACACTTCAAAGAAAACATCTACATGGCTGTGGGAAGAGGGCAAAAGAGTGAGAGTAGCTGGATTGCACTTGCAAAGGATTGGCATAAACATGATGGGCTGAATATCTCCTTCTGTGCTATAACTTTTGTGTGATTCTGTGACACATGGCTCACAAAATGATATAT
This sequence comes from Pristis pectinata, assembly GCF_009764475.1. NCBI lineage: Eukaryota > Metazoa > Chordata > Chondrichthyes > Rhinopristiformes > Pristidae > Pristis > Pristis pectinata. Next base: position 128,805,027 of record NC_067405.1, on the reverse strand, counting down.
GACCTGTCATTGCAGGAAATGGAATAACAAAATCATTACCTGTTTCAGTATCAAATCAAACATCAGGATGAAGCAAGGCAAGTTCATTTCATCATCATCAGAATCGAAGTCAATGTTTCTTCCTCCTGCAGTGCCGAAATTCTTAAAGCAACCGCGGAATGGACTACGCACTGGGCTACGGAATGGGCTCCGAAAGGGGCTAGGAAATGGACTAAGAGTAACATGTTGGCCTCGGCGACCAGGATCTGAAACAACACTGACCTAAAGGGGAAAAATATACTCATTAGGACAATGATATAAAGAAAGAAAGTGTTAAGTTCATTTCCTTCACTTATGGAGGAAATATTTCACTGATTGTACCCCTGTTCCCCACCTTCCCTTAGGCCACATCTTATTAATTCCTAAGGGATGGTCAACCAGTTGTCAGATTCTGAAAATGTTACTTTAAATCAGCTGCTAAAAGGCATGCAATAATGACTGCAGGACAAGTCTGACTTTAATATTCAAGCCAAGTGGAGAGGCATTGGATTTCAATCGCCACCCCAAGCAACAGTGATAATCATGAAATATCATGGATGGCCTCAAAACTATTTCAAACAGTTGGCAAACAATTTGCTATTGTGGGGGAGAAAAGCTCAAAGCAATCTGGTAGTGGTAATGCCATAAGTAAAATTGTTTGGTTATCAGATTTTCAATATGCAAATTGATTACCACAGCAACCATATATTTTTTAGCTTATACTACAATGGACTTTGTTTTAATTGCGTTCTTATACAAGAAAGAATTTTGTTTCTTGTGAATGCTGTGTATCAGATGCTATGTGCTTGTGATGGGGCTGCAAATAAGTTTTTCATTGCACCTGTCCATACATCTACTTGTGCATATGACAATAAACTTGCCTTTGACAAAAGAGACTTAGAACTGAACCTGCAGGAAAGCACAGACAGATTTTCTCACTAAACTACTATTAGTATTTCAATGCATCTCAGTTGCTATGTACCCAAGTTCTACTATTGACAAGGTGCAACATTTAGATACAATGATTCAGCTAAACTAGGAAAGAACTCAGTAGCAAATTTGTAATCTAAGCCAACTGTCTGCAAGGATTATACTTGGAGGAGGAAAGGAGAATTCGCTGAGCCAACTCATGTTAGTGCATCTGTTCAACTCCTGTCAGATAATTATGATAAATTAGTCAAAGCAAATATAAAATCTTTACAGTTAGTGGAAAGAGACACGGTTTGAAACATTACCCTTCGAGCAGTTTGGTTTCCTGGCTGCTCACTGGTTCTTGCATTTCTTTGATTAGCTAGTTCCTTGACTGAGTTCACTCCATCAGAAAACATGCTTATCAACAGCTGGAGAGGAACTGTTATATCTAATTCTGATAACACCTAAGCAAAAAAGACCAAAGTTTAAAACAGAAGCAAGCTGAAAATGTGAGTATGCAAAACACAATTTGATCATTCTTTATTCAAAAAAATCACATTTGAAAAACACAGTCAATAAGAATCAGTTATAAAGCCCAATCAAATTGCTTTATATATGATAGTATCGTTCGAAATTACAAACAATGGATAATGGCAACATTAAATGTTTCTTTTATTTCTTGTTAACTGTTTCTTTCATTAAAAATAGTGATTGAGGCAGGCACATGAGCAATGTTTAAAAGCCATCTAGATAAGTACATGGTTAGGAGAGGGTTAGAGGGCTTTGGGCCAAACGCAGGCAGATGGAACTAGTTCGCTGGGCAACAGAGTCGGCATGGACAAGTTGGGCTGAAGGGCCTGTTTCCATGAGTCTATGACTCTACTTTTAAAATTTATTTTAATGGCAATTCATAAAGCTACATCAGCACGGCTTTGTGAGGGGCAAGTCATGCCTCATGAGCCCAATTGAGTTTTTTGGGGAGGTGACAAAACAAATAGATGAAGGTAGAGTAGTTAGTTGATGTGGTGTATATGGACTTGAGTAAGACATTTGACAAGGTTCCCCATGGTGGGCTCATCCAGAAAGTCATGAGGCACAGAATCCATAGAGACTTAGCTGTGTGGATTTGGAATTGGCTTGCCCACAGAAGGTAGAGGGTGGTAGTAGACGGAGAGTATTCTGCCTGGAGGTCGGTGACCAGTGGTGTTCTGCAGGGATTTGTTCTGGGACCCCTGCTCTGTGATTTTTATGAATGACTTGGATGAGGAAGTGGGGGGATGGGTTAGTAAGTTTGCAGATGACACAAAGGCTGGAGGGGTTGTGGATAGTGTAGGAGTTTGTTGTAGATTACATCTGGATATAGACAGGATGCAGAGTTGGGCGGGGGACTGGCAGATGGAGTTCAATCCAGAAAAGTGTGAAGTGATACATTTTGGAAGAACGAACATGAAGGCAGAGTATAAGGTTAATGGCAGGATTCCGAGCAGTGTGGAGGAATAGAGTGATCTTGGGATCCAAGTCCATAGATCCCTCAAAGTTGCCACACAAGTTGATCGGGTAGTTAAGAAGGCGTATGGTAGGCTGGCCTTCATTAGTCGGGGGATTGAGTTCAAGAGCCGTGAGGTAACGTTGCAGCTCTATAAAACCTTGGTTAGACCACACTTAAGAGTATTGTGTTCAGTTCTGGTCACCTCATTATAGGAAGTATGTGGAAGCTTTAGAGAGGTTGCAGAGGATGCTGCCTGGATTAGAGAACATGTCTTATGAGGAAAAGTTGAGTGAGCTATGACTTTTCTCTTTGGAGTGATGCAGGTGACTTGATAGAGGTGTATAAGATTATGAGAGGCATAGATGGAGTGGACAGCCAGCACCTTTTCCCCAGGGCGGCAATAGCCAATACCAGAGCACATCCACTTAAGGTTAGAGGAGGAATGTTCAGGGGAGATGTCAGAGGTAGGTTCTTTACACAGAGAGTGGTGGGTGCCTGGAATGCACCGCTGGGAGTGGTTGTAGAGGCTGATACACTAGGGACATTTAAAAGGCTCTTAGATAGGCACATGGATGTAAGAAAAATGGAGGGTTATAGGCTGTGCAGGAGGGAAGGGTTAAATTGATCATAGAGTAAGTGTTCATATAGTTCGGCACAACATCGTGGGCTGAAGGGCCTGTACTGTTCTATATTTTTATTTTGGATTGACATTTTTCATTTCTATTTATTTGCAACTCAGAATTTTCAAATTAAAAGTGGTAAATAATTTAATGGCAGAAAATGCTGGAAACACTCAGCAGGTCAACCTGAGCCATTAACTCTGATTTTTATTTCCTCCAGATGCTGCCTGGCCCTGCTGAGCATTTTCAGCACTTTCTGTTTCATCTCAGATTTCCAGATCTGCAGTTTTTTGAACTTCAAATAATTTAAGGGTCCTTGCAAGCAGCAGCTTGATCATCTTTATAAACTCTCAGGTATGCTGTAATTTCTGATATTGCCTGGTTTTCTTTAATAGGTACTGTATTTAAACTAATTGTACATCCTTTGTTTTTGCATTACAAGATGCTAAAAGTTGCAGTATAAAACCAGAGTTCCAGACAACCTCACTCGATATCAGAACAGAATTAGTATTCTGGATTTTACACACCAGGTGTAACAAAAACAAGGCTATACATGCTAGTTTTGAAGTCAGGTGAAATTCTCATACCTCCAATACGAAATCAAGAAGCTAACTGGGCATATGTACACATACAAATACACATTTACTTGGGCCAGTTTATGAAAATCAAATGTATATGTATCAGACTTTGCATATGGTATCAAATTCATTTCAATGTGACTATAATGAACCAAAGTGAGTCCATGTATTGTACCCTAAATGTTGGCAGTTTTCATCCAATTTAAAATCTAATGCAGTAGGTAGCGCAACAACACGCAGAAGCTTTATTGCAGTCCTGGAACAGAATAGTTTATTTTCTTTTTACAGCAAAAGCATGCAGTTATGACAATTTACATCTCTGGGACTAGTCAAACATAACTAAAATTTCAAGTGGCATTCTAACTAAGCCTTCAAATTAAAGATCTTCTATAAGAAAACAAACTTACATGAAGCCAAAGTAAAGCTTGTTCCTGTACTGAAGCAGGGTAGCCAGTGAATCTACAGCTAATAAAACCAAACATTTCTTCCAAGGAAAATGGCAATGGGCAAAGTTCAATATCAAACATTTTGCTGAAATAGATTAATATTATCATCATTTTCCAATCATAATAATAAAAATATAAGCACATCAAGTACTTAAAGCACATACATTTTTACTGTTTTTTCATTTATAAAGAAGAACATGCCTGAAAAAATAATTTAAATTTCAAACTCAATGAAGTTTTCCTCAGATTATTTTTAATAACTTCCACGAGTAAACTGGTGATAATCAAAGCTTAAAGCAATCACAAGATGTTAACAAAGGCAAGCAGATGAATTTTATTTGACAGATATGAGAGTGATTATATTATCCCTTATGGATGCTATCTGGAATTTGTTCAAATGGCACCAAATGAGTTATATGCTTGCTTATTGGGGACAGGGCAAAACAATGTAGAGTTTGTGAAGACCTGCAATGGGGCCTCGAGATTTGTTTACAAATAAAAATGTTTAATGAGACATTTCAAATAAAAATGTCAAACTACAATTAATAAAACTAATAACTTTTCCCAAGGAAAATGGCAAGAGTAATCAATAGCTACCTCAATACAATATCTTAAATCTACCTCTGTTATTAATTGTTATTTTCACTTCAGCATATCTTTTTGCACTACTTCAGATTGCACTACAATCTTTGCACCATTCTGCCGTTTTGCACTCATTGCTGTATTTATTGTTACCATGTATCCTGTTTACAGTGTGAGCTTCACATAAGCAAGGAATTTCATTGCACCCTGGTGTATATGACAATAAATAATCTGAATATGAATTTGAATCTGAAGAGCAAAGAAGCTCTCTCCAATCTCATAGTCAATATCTGTGCCTCAGCTAAGATCACTAAAATAAACTGATTATGTGATCACAATCTAAGTGTTGTTTGAGACACCATGCTGTATGCAAACTGGGTACCATGTTCAGTATAATCATATGTACTTGATTGGTTTTACAAGACAAAGAGATTGTATAAATACAAATTTCTTTGTCTTACTGCACACAGAACGGATGATGAAATTATATCAAAGAAGTGTCCTTCAGGTGATATACAATAAATTATCCTTTGTCACTTTAGTCATTATGAAATAATTTTACAAAAGCATTTCAATCCTATTACTTATGATTTTTTAATGAATTACTAAACAGGCTGTTAACCTCAGCAGTAAGAAAATAAACATACATCAACACTCCTAAGTGTGCCTGCCATTTACTCTTTATGTCCTAAGAGAATTTGACCTCCCAAAGTGCGTTACCTCCCACTTGTCTGGATTAAGTTCCATTTCCCACCACTCCACCCAAATTTCCAGGTGATCTACATCCTGCTATATCTTTAATAACCTATCTACAATTTCACCATTTTTTGTGTTGTTTGCAAACTTACTAATCATACCCCTACATTATAACCCAATATTACGAACAACAAAGGTCCCAACACCAATTTCTGCAGCACACTAATTGTTACAGACTTCCAACCAGAAAAACACCCACCACCACTGCCCTCTGCCTCCCATCACCCAGAGAATTTTGGGTCCAGTTCACCAACACACCTCAGATCCCTTTCTGGAGCAGCCTACCACATGAGACATTGTCAAAACATAGAATGGTATAGTGCAGGCACAGGCCCTTCAGCTCATCTGTGCTGACCAAGATGCCAAATTAAACTAATGCCATTTGCTTGACCATGGTCTATATCCCTCCATCCCCTGCCTGTTCATGTGCCTGTCTAAATGGCTCTTAAACATTGCTATCGTATCTGCTTTCACCACCACTCCTGACAGCATGTTCCAGGCACCTCTCTGTGTAAAAAAGACAACTTGTAAATCTCCTTTAAACTTTCCCCCCCTCACCTTAAACTGATGCCCTCTGGTATTTGACATTTCCACTCTGGGAAAAAGACTCTATCTGACCTATCTATGCCCCTCATAATTTTACATATTTCTATCAGATCACCCCTCAGCTCCAGAGAAAACAATCCAAGTTTGTCCAATCTCTCCTTATAGCGAATACTCTCTAATCTAGACAACGTCCTGGTAAACCTCTTCTGTACCTCCTCCACAACCTTTCTGTACTATAGCCTAACTAGAGCTTTACACAGCTGCAACACGACTTTTTCCAACTTTTATTCTCAATACCCCAATCAATGAAGGGAAGTATACCACACACCTTCTTTACCACCCTATCAACTTGTGTTGCTACTTTGAGGAAGCTATGGATTTGCACCCCAGGATCTGTCCGTACATCAATGTGCCTAAGGGTCCTGCCATTTACTGCATACTTTCCTCCAACCTCCCAAAGTGCAATACCTTACACTTGACTGGATTAAACTCCATCTACCATTTCTCTACCAAAAGTTCCAGCTGATCTATATCCTGCTGTATCCTTTGACAACCTTCCTCACCATCCAAAACTTTACCAATTTTTGGTGTCGTCTGCAAACTTACTCATCAGACCACCTACATTTTCATCCAAACAACAGAGGTCCCAAGCACTGGTCACAGACCTCCAATCACAGTAACACCCCTCCACCACTACTCTCCATTTTCTATGGCCATCAATTTTGAATCTGATCTAGCAAGTCACCTTAGATCCCATGTACCTTAACCTTCTAGATCAGCCCACCATGAGGAACCTTATCGAATGTTTTACCTAAGTCCATATAGACAATATCCACTGCCCTACCCTCATCAATCATCTTTGTCACCTCCTTAATAAAACTCAATCAAATTCATAAGACGTAACCTCTCCCACACAAAGCCATGTTGGCTAAGTCCATACTTTTCCAAATGCAAGTAAATCTTATCCCTAAAAATCTTCTCAAATAATTTCCTTGCCACTGATGCAAGGCTCGCTAGCCTGTAATTTTCTGGATTATCCCTATAATGCTTCTTGCACAAAGGAACAACAGTGGCTTGTCTCCAGTCCTGTGGCTAAATTAGATACAAAGATCTGTATCAAGACTTAAGCAATCTCATCTCATTTCCCTCAATAACCTGAGATAGATCAAATCAGGCCCTAGGTACTTATCCACCTTAATGTTCTTCAAGAGACCCAACAACTCCTCCTCTTTGATCCATATCCCTGATCTCACTATCCTCCATGCCCCTCTCCTTGATGAATTCTGATGCAAAGTCCTTATTTTGACCTTCACCCACTTCTCCTATCACCAGGCATAAATTCCCTTCTCTGTCCTCGTGTGGTCCTACCCTTTCCCTAGCTACCCTTTTGTTTTTAATGTATATATAAAATGCCTTGGGATTCCCTACTGCCCGTTTTGAAGAAGGAGACAATATTAACTATTCTCCAGTCTTCTGGTACCTCACCTGCGACTAATGAAGATGCAAAAGTCTCTTTCAGAGCCACAGCAATATTCTCCCTTACTTCCCTTGGCATCCTGGGATAGATCCCGTCAGGCCATAGGGGTTTATGTGCTCCAATATTTCCAGCACTCCCTTTTTTCTGATACAGATGCACTCCAGAACATCAGCGTACGTCTCCCTTAACTCTCCAGCCTCCATGTCCTTCTCCCCGGTGAATACTGATGAGAAGTATTCCTTTAGGATCTCGCTCATATCACCTGGCTCCATGCATAATTATCCCTCTGGTCCCTGAGGTGACCCATTCCTTCCTTAGCTACCCTTTTACTTGTAATGTACTTTAAAAAGGTTTTATGATTCTCCTTAATCCTACTTCCCAAGGTCATTTCATGGCCTTTTTTTGTCTTCCTAATTTCTTGCTTAAGTTTTCTCTTATATTCCTTATAAACCTCAAGTGACACTTTTAAAAACAATTTTCTATACCTGACATATGTTTCCTTCTTTTCCTTCAATATCCTTCATTGATCAGACTTCCCTAAACTTACCACTTTACAGGGACACATTGACTCTGAACTCTTACTTTTAAATGCCTCCCACTTATTAGATGTTGTTATCGCCATAAGAAAGTTCTACAAGTTCCTATTTCAATCAAGAAACCTAGACTAATGATCCAGAAATACGTTCAAATCCCAAAGGGGCAGTCCTGCTAGCAGCACTGATATCCTATCAGTGAATAAAAATAAAACCTACTGAGGGAAAATAATACAATTGAAACAGCTGGACACACAACCTGCACATACCTTAAGACCTCCTTAAACTCTTTTAATTGGTTATCCGGCACCTCAGTTCGGATGGATTCCAACCATTCCGGCATAATGCTTTCCCACACAGCCTGATTAATGACATTGTATGGAATGAGGCACAAGATTCGATTCAAGCCTTCTTTTAGTTGCGTCACAGTACTGCAACACTTATCCCAATAGCCACCAACCTGAAAAAAAAAGTACAGAAGCTTGCACTCATGTTGCACCTTTTACATAGAAAATATCCTAACAGTCTTCACAGAAGCCTAATCCAGCAAAATTACCAACAAGTCTCGGGAAGAACTATTGGTGAGAAAATTAAAAGGTTTGTTGCCAAGGTGAGTTTTAAGAAGGATCGAGGGAACAGCCAGAGGTTGACAGATATATGTTTAGGAAGGAATTTCAAAAGCATAAGGCCTAAACAGCTGAAGATATGGCCGCTGTTGGTGAGGCAAAGGGAACAGGAGTAAAGGGAACTGAATTAATGCTCTCCTTCTTGAAGATAATGTAGGGGAGGGCAGATTAGAGGGGAAGATAGAGGTTTGCTTCAAACTTTATATCATTGTAATTCATAAAAGAATTAGTAAATGTTAATTAGAAGTAAATAATTGATAATTCATGTGCATGCTTTCCCTGAGACCTTTACGATTTGATTAAGAGTTTTGCTATCCTGTGAGGATCATGAAAATCTAATCTGCCAAAAGCAACCAACAACATTTGAATCTTGAATTGATACAATATTTTGAACTATTTCTCAATTACTTGGAGAGTTTGCACTGTTTTGCTCACAGATTAAGAATTTGAGTACAGTCAACGACAACAATAGAAACAATACCTCAATCAGACCCCAGAGAAGTAGAACTGGTTAGTTATAAGGATTGAGACTTAAACATGGGGTATCTACTAAGAGTCAAAGTGAAAGAACTGCACATTTGGTTCACATTCAGATTTTGGGCTGAGTGGAGTCAAGGCTGTTGCACCGAGACTATGGAAAATGTACAGCAAGTTTACTTTCTCATAAATCTTGACACTGAACAGATTTTTACATATTTTAACAAATCTAAATTAATTTGATGGAACAAACTTCACTAAATTAGAATATAGTTTACTGACTTGAGAGACGTAAGCTCAAGCACAAACACACTAACTGCTACTAACTTATATTCTTTGACTGGCATTAGTGGTTCAGTTTCACAATGCAACAAGTCATCCCAGCTCTTAATACATGTGCACATACAAGAAGATTTGCTTTCAATCTTGGAAATAGTTAGAAAACAAATCTATGAACAGTTAGTCATAACCATAATCTATATTCCTCTCACCTGACCATCACATCAATTCTGATGATTTGTAATAATATTAATAAATCAATTGCCTTGTTCAATTCTCTTGGTTATAATATTACAGAGTGACAATACCAAACAAAGTAACACTTAGAAGAAGAAAGAGATAAGACACTCTTTCTTCCTGTCTATGCAAGAATCATTTTTGCCATTTCCTCCCAGTGGGCCAGAACCACATTAGCAACAAATTACAGCCACAGTTGCTTAATCTTGCCCCATCTGCCACATGATTTCACTCTATCAGAGAAATTCCCTTTGTTCTTTCCATCATCCTCCCCCACCTTTATTGCTCGTTTCTCTTTTCCTCAGGTCTGATGAAGAGTTAACTGTTTCTCTTTCCACAAATGCTGTCTGACCTGCTGAGTTTTTCCAGCATTTTCCATTTTCATATTATGTTGGCTCAATTTTTCATATCCAGCTTGAATATGTCTGTCCTGCTGGACAGGTCCCACCACCTTACCATTAACAACACATTAAATAGACCAAGAAGCTTAATGTGCTGGTAATTTTCACCATTAAGCCATTTCAACTCGCCATATCCCTGACAATCCTTTTGCTCTAAACATCCCTCTCCACCTTCTCTTGTATTGAAAACTAATTTGTATCTCCCTCTTTTCCAATTTTGACTGTTTCTAGAGTTGCTGCCTGATCGGTTAAATTCTTTTCCAGCACTTCCTGTTTTTATAATACACAATTTATGTTGTATATGGTAGACTTTTGATAATGGAGTTATAAGGAATGACCCTGCAAGGCATCCACTTCTTGCACATAGTCTGCAAACATTTAGCACAAGCTTGTGTAATGCCACTTTCAATGTAGCATGCTTATTAAACCACAACTAAATATAGCAATGGCTATAATTAGAAATACATGTTATTTGAATAAAATATAATAACCATTCACTGGCTTTGATTTCAGAAAAACTGTACATTGCAAAAATTAACCTTTTATAATGTGTATCAATTATTTTCTTTTACTCATTCTCAAAATGTGAACCCACTGGGAAAATTGGCATTTATTGCCTATCCTTGGGTGCCTCTCAGGCTGGGCCTTCCTTTTAAACAGCTGCATTCCATCTGGGTATAGCAAATGATGTTGATTCCAGGTTTTTGACTCAATAACAAAACAAAACCATGAAATGTGTCTAGGTGAGTGACATGCAAGGTAATTTCCAGGTGAAGGGGATGCCAGGTACCTACTTCTCTGTCCTTTGAGATGATGGGGGCCACAGAAACTTTGGTGAACTTCAGTGTATCCTGTTGACAACATACACTGCAGCCAGGGAGTGGAGGGAATAGGGGAGTACAGGAGGAAATGGATGTTGAAGGAAATGGATGCCAATCAAGTAGAATGCTTTACCCCCAAAAATGGTGAATTTCTTGAGCATTGTTTGGATAGCTGCTGACCTAACAAATGGCAGTTAACCATTACTCCTGACACGTGCCTTGAGGACTCAGCAAGTGACTTGAGGATTCAGCTCTGTAGAATACCCAGAAAATGACTTTCTCTCATTGCTATAGCATTTAGATTGCTGGTCCAATATATTTTCTTGTGAATGGTGACTTAGAAAGTCCATGGTATATTGAAGATGGAGTAAAAACAGTTGGTTAAGTATTGAAAAGTTATTGATAGATGGTTATGCTCTACAGTGTTGGAAATGTAATGTTACCTGACAATCATGTGACACAAACATCAAATATTAATTAAAACGCCAAGCCTGGAAGTCATCCAGATCTTGCTGCTCAATTACCTGACGAATCACAAATGAAATAGGATATTTTTGATCTGGTGGGAAAGGAGATTTTTATGACCATGTTGAAATAAGTAAGTAAGCAGTTTTCCAAATAGCCATATTTTTAAAAAAAACTTACTCTTGCAAACTCCATAGGTTTGGGAAGAAGGCACATGACCATCACATCAAATCGAACATCGCAAACCGTCTTCAACCATTTGGTGACAAACTGAGGCTTGAGCTTTTCCACTAGGCTTCCCACTTCATCATCAAGCATGTATGCAGTGGAATGAAACCACTGAAACATCATGCTAACCAATCTGGCTAAGCTTTCTGTGGGTGTATTTTCACTTGGAGTGCAAAGACTGACCTGCACAGTAAAAGAAGCAAGCACAGAAACTTTGGATGAATAATCTGGGATTTTAAGCAAATTTTCATCTTTGCTGCAGGGTTAATAATCTAGTGATTGGATTGGCCACCATCTACAGAATTTACCAATCTTTATTTCATTATTTTCTGCTAGGTTATCACCTACACCATAAAGACAAGAATTTGCTCAAAATAACAGTTCAAAAATAAAGATACTCTTGGTGAACAGTGAGAGAAAAAGAAAACTGGGTTTTATAATAACTCATTGTTTGTCAACTATTTGTAATGCATGACACCACTTAGAAACAAAGTACTTAGGAGGGATTGGGGATAGCAAAGCTACCATACTCATGTGCAAAGAACTGGTGGCCACCTGCACTCCCATACAGAAAACTCCCTTCATTCGCTTTGAATGCTAATGTAATTAGTCAAATATAATATAATGAACTGTACAGTGGCCCCAATACAATTACCCTTGTAGCCAATCTAGCTACCTCTCTTCCATGACCTTGTTAACAAAAGGAAGATAATGCATGCACAAATCAGCAGCTCTGCAACAAATATCTCACCACACTAACTTTGCAAGTGATTATACCACAATGACAGCATTCAAAACAGGATAATAACTTTGGGATTAAGATCATTACACTCAGAGAAAAGAAGTGGTTGTTCAAATTATCCAAACTCCTGAAAAACATCTGTCTAGAAATTAATTCCCAGATGATTGTTCTAAATGGGCTATACAGTCACATTAGCACACTGTGCTCTGCCTCCAAAATTTACTCCAACGGAATGGAATTTGGAGGTAGAGACGTGGCTTATTAGTGCATTTAATACTAGTAGCCAGGCATGAATTTCTAGGCAGTGCCTTTCAAATCCACCTGCAGGCATCCTTATCTACCATGTTCCTGTTTGGTCCTAATAAATAGCATAATCTTCACATTAAAATCATCATTTCATTTATTTACCAAAACCCAAATTCCAAATTGGCTCAACAAGCGCTGATCATTTTTATCATCATCCTTGTTATCGTACTCCATATTGTCCAATGAATGATGGGATAAGGATAGGCCCATTTGCCGTCTTCGATTTAATTCAAACTCCCTTTGCTCTGCATGATATTCAGCTTCCTTTAGTAAACTGAAGAAAAAACAAGCAAAGATCAAATTTTTAAAGAAAAATCTAATTTTGAGAATAATACAACCACACCAAATTCAAAATGAATACCCCACAAAAAAAACTTGATCCGATCATCCCAGAATACATTGTTTTGGTTGTAAGATTAAACTTTAAATCAGTATTAAAGGAATTAAGGTCATCTTCCAAGCTCTAGAAGGTTATTACATTCAGAATTCATGACAAAAATTAAGTATCTTTTCCTGGCCAGTGAGTCAACTGGAGGCCAGTTTTATGTATTAGAAGCTTTGCCACAGATTTTAGCCTGGAGACACCGATACGTGGTTGCAAGTTCCGAAAGAATGGGCTTCCAAAATGCCCTACAAAATTTAAAAGCAAAGCTCTATCAAGTAGGATTTCTGCTCAGTTCCAAGCAGGATCTTGGTGCAAAAATACAAGGAGTGGAAGTTTGGATTGTGCTGGGAAGAAACAATTGTAGGGAAGCTCAAATGTTGAGCAGGAACAGCAGATAGTGGCCGGAGGAAAAGGAATTGATGGTTGTCAGGGGATAGGGGTGAAGGTGGGAGAAAGAAATGGTGGTCAAAGGATTCAACGATGCTTAGGGCGCGAAGACAGGAAAAGTAGACATATCCCAGGGGATGGAGCTTAGTGGCATAGTTTGCTGGCTGGAGGAAACATTCCTTCTCTTGCTGGCCTACAAGCCCTGCTTACTTCATGGATTCAGTCCACCTTGCATTTTGTCAGCTGCCAGGTTTCCCAAAACCTAGAAAAATTAGCTGCCTTTAGTTAAAAACAGAATGACTGCTGAAATAAAAGGAGACAGCCTCATTGTGATGTTTAAATAATCAATCTGCTTCCCATGAGTGCTTGGCCACCCACCTCTATTAAAACAGGAAACAAGCAGATTGAAGGCAGGTTTCCAGAGTTCCTAAGATTTTAACCTCTGACACAACACAACCTACCATTTTGAAGTTAACATTTGATCTTATGAATGCTTAAGATTTAATGATGGATTTTTAAGAACTAAGAAAGTAATACAATTTTCAGCTAATTAAATTCAGAAGTGGCTATCTTTCAAACAATTGTTAAATACCAATGAGCCTTAACAATGGCTTATAAACAATAAGTTTAACAACTGAACACCAGCAATTAAACAATATTTTGGGGTCTGATTCAAAATACTTAACCATTGATTGCCCTGAATTCTCTATAATGTAAAGTAATATCACAGTCTGATGCAATTTGATACTGACACATTATATTTTCTGTCAGAAATGTTGCAAATGGAAAAAAAATGCAATATGCAGGCAAATATCAACTTTTTATAGAGCTCTTAATTCAGTAAAATATCCAACAAGAGCTCCAACGGAGAATTATCAGTCAAATTTGATTCAAAGCCACTTTAGGACACATGCCAAAAGCTTAATCATAGTGGTGTTTTAAAGACACCTTAGAATGGGGCAGGGGGGGGGGGGGGGTGGTGTGAAAGAAAAGTAGAATCGTAGCAAGGATTAGGGAAGGAATTCAAGAGATTAGAGCTAGGGGCAGCAGACCAAATAAGAAAAAATATTATCAGCAGAACTCTTTGTTACGCAGGGAATACATCTCCAACAGGAGTTATGCCTATTATGACAAAATTATACACTGAAGATGTGGAATAGTTTATAAACAACCAGTGCAATCTATCTTCCGGAGAATCTATTTTAGGACTGATGTTATTGTTTACCTGACTACTGATTCCACAGTACAAACTAGCTCCTCTGCACCACACTCTCTGGTGTTCATGGGAGGGGGTGAAGTCTGGTAAAGGTGAGTCTCTGATCCAGCACCAACCTCACTGCTATGATAGTTGTAGTGACATCTCTTGCAGTAGCGCACTGGCCTGTTTCCATGACGACCACAGCATCCTGCTGAGAAGCAGGTCACAACGGCTCTCCTAACATGTGAGCTACAATTCTATTGAGGAGCAAAACCTTAATATTAATTAAATAAGCCACAATCTCTTACACTTATTAGCATTTAACATTTCTCAGTTCAAGTGCCAAACAACCCAGATCATGATGCAGTGACCAACAATGCTGGTTGAGTTCTAATCTCTTCCTTGCTGTTGAAAAAGCATCATGGACAACCTTAACAAAATTAATATCTGATTATTCATTGTTAATTGACTTCTGATCTTAGATGATCAAGACATCCAGCCAGAAAGCAATCCATTCAAACATTCAGTCAAGTTAATGTATGCAATGAAAGCAGAGAAAAAAATACTGGAAATAGGTAGCAGCTCATCCAGTATCTCTGGAGAGAGAAAGAGTTGATTTTTTAAAACATGTTCTTGGTCACCGGCTTGAAGTGCTGATCTGGTTTTTAGCCTCCTGTCGAATGCCATACAAGGGAGGCTACTACAGTGCCAGAAAACCTAGGAAACGTAATTTATGAAAGCCCTTGCAAATTTAGTTCTTGGACTCTTTTAAGTGCGGGTCACGTTTACAGGCAGAATGCCTGCTTCACAGGGCTGCAGCTTATTTAAGGCCAGTTAGGCAGGAGCATGCAGTATTGTGGAGTGATAGGGCAGCCACTGCAGTTAGGGAATCAGATGAAGGGGAAAAACCATGGAGGAGTGGGTGAAATGAATGGGCACCCTTTAGGGTGCGAAGAAAGATTCCTGCTCCTCTTGACCCACAAGCAGTCATCTACCTCATGAATTCAGCCATCTCACCTGCTTTCAGCTGCCATATTTCCCCCAAGGTCTGGAAAACCTGGCTCCCCATGTTTAAAAACATTTAAAATGGAGCAGGCTCTTTTAAATATTATATATTGTAATATTTAAATGATAAACGTGCTTCCCTTAAAATGATACGGTTGTCCACATAACATCCTGCCTACATCAAAATCTGAAGGGCATTTCCAGGTTGGACTTGGACCCTGTTCCAGAACATTTGCAATTTTATTCATGAAATGATGAGATTCTGTTTCCCTCTGCCTGATCCGATGAGGGCTCCCCCCACCCCCCCAGGATTTTCAGTTTTTATTTCAGATTTCCAGAATCAGAGATATGCTGCTTCCAAGTTAAGTGTTTGATAAATCAGATTAGTTACCAACTCAGTCCTTCACCCCTGCACCAAGTGAAATTGAGAAACCCTTAATATTTGGTGCCAGGTTTGGGATCTACATGCAAATTAACACTGAATTCAGAGCTCATTCCCTGAACTAAAAATTGAATAATAGAAAATTAAGATATTTGTCAGGTTTATATTTAAAAATTCCACTAAAAATATAAATTCTAAAAGCAAGTTACTGATATTTTCCTTTCTTCTTGCTGAGCTAACAAATGTTAAAGGATATTTAATTTTTAATGCAAATTCACTAAATATTTCACTAAACTCAAATTAGCGTTCACGTAAGACAATAAGGGATATCTCCATAGGGAAGAAACGTTTTCACCTTTCCTAGAAACTGAATGGAGATCATTAACATTTTAATCTTTCCTATCCCTTTGGTAACAGGCTGCGGGGCATCTACATAAAAATGCCAGTCCGCAGCTAAATTTTGGTGTATACTCATAAATGATATCTGCTGATTAGATTATTACTGGATGTACAGGTTTAATTATCAGTGGGTATTATCCTGTGCTGGTATATTCCAGTATTACCAATCATTCTCCTCTCTAAGGAACTACCAAATACATGCAACAAATAATTTCACCTTAAGCCTTAATGCAAAAAACATTTGATTAACAACTAAAGGCTGTCAGTACAACCAAGCGTGTTCCTTCTTCATGTATTTAACACCCATGCCATTGAGGATTGCTTAATTGAAGAGAAATATTTAATCAATCTGGTATCTTTTTGTCAAAATAACTTTCCCCTTTTTCAAAACCAAACCAAGAACATAGTTGAAATTCTCTCTCATTTCAATTCAATTTAAACTGCAAAGTTCAACACATTATAAATGATTTTGGACAGCAGATTCACAAAACTGTTCACCAAACATTCTTATGAAAACCTTCTTCATTGTCACACCCACTTTCTTTGGTCGTTGCCTCTTACCAAAGAGACAGGAGAAACTGAAGTGTTCATGATGGGTCATTTCCATTATTTTACCAAGCAAAAATTTCTCAAAACTTTATGCTTTCAATTATGGCCAGAATAAAACTTGTGGAAGAATCTCAAATTAGGAGGCATAGTTACAAGATTAGGGGGTGTTTATTTAAAACAGCGGTGCATAGGAACAACTTCTTACAGAGAGTGGTGAATCCCTGGAAGCTAGATCATTGGGGCTACTAAAAGAGGAAGTAGATAATTTTTTGAAAATTCATCAGTCAAGAGCAGCAAAAAGCTTTAACTGTAGAAAGCAAAGGTACAAAGGTTTCCTTATATTTGGCTAAACAGAGTATAGCAAGCTGAAGTTGTGGCAGTCAAGCAGTATCCTCAACAGAAGGAGAAAAAAATGACAGTGAACAACTGCATAATTCTTGCTGCGAAGACCATTCATACTAGTTACTGACCACAGAACTCTGCTGGCCGTTCTGGTTCTGAAGTCCACTATTCTCATGATGATGACATCAAGAATGCAGAGGTGAGCCTTCCCCTCACCTCTACACCATTACGGCATTGAGAACAAAGCATTCAAACAAAATACAATGGATGTCATATTAAGACCAGCTTATGAAGAAACCACAGCAAACATAAAAAGTAAAAATTTATACTCTACTGACAATCAGAGACGATTTCCCTGTTTCAACAGTGGAAACAACAGAACTTATGCAAAAAGCTACAATTTCAAGTATACGAACACAAGTGGACGGATTGATTCAGATAGAGGTCTAATGAAGACATGAATCATTTCATCACAAATCCCATGAGCTGGCTACCAACCACAGTCACATAAAAGGGGGAACAGGCTATCCCTGGGTAACAAATGGGTTCCGCTTTTACAGACATCCTTAAGTTGATTTTGTCCATAAATCAGAAAATACACAAAAATCACTCAATATGGTAACTCCATCTCCACAGTATTGTACTGAATGGCATCAAGAACAAATAAGATTGTAAGTGAAGAGAGAGGAAACTAGTTCTGCCATTCGTAGGAATGAATGTATGTACATATGTCAGACTTCTGACTTTAATATTATGTGAGCTCATTCGTGTGCACAGGTGTCTGTAAGTCAGGCATTTGTAATCCAGGGATGGCCTGCAGTGATAATGAAAAGGAAATGTAAAGTAGGATTATGTATGAACTCCATGCAGAATACTTGATATGAAGGCCGTGACTGCAGGATTTGCCTACTGGCTTGGTGTAGATAAAGGCATAGGAGAGCTAATCTGCAGACACACAGCATTCTCAGGACTGCAGAAAACAACCGCCTAAAGCAGCATTCCAGATGTGGAAGTGGACTACAAGACCATTCCAGCAGGTCCATATAGATCATAGTGAAGAAGGCATGGACAGTTTAAATATAAAATGGGTCATATACCCACCACAGAATGCACAAGAGAAGAATTAACATCTATCTTGCCTCACACAATGGTCCAGAAGAAGTTGCACCAGACAATGGTCCACAGTTGAAATCATTTTGAAAAATTTGTTAAGGGTAATGGAATAAAGTACCCTTATACTTTTCCCGACAACTTTGTTCAAATAAGGAAGAAGAAAGGCAATTACACAATTAAGGAGGCTTTGAAAGGAGGTAATGAAAGGTTAATCAAACATCAAAATATCAGCCTATAGTGCTCCTAAACACCACGTACTGGAGAAATGTTGTTAACTCATGATGCTTTGGAGTCTTAATCAGCCCAATTTGGAATGAAAGTGGAGAAAAGCCAACTGAAACACAATTGTTCAAGAGCCAACACACGTTTCTGACAAGAATCAAGATGAGACAATATCATTAAGTCTAGAGATAAATACTATTCTAACATTTAATGTAGGGGCAAATTCAGTACAGGTAAGTAACGCTGTATCAGTAACACTGCAAAAATTAGAGAGAGCTCAGAAACCTGTAACTTGGTTAAATTTTATATATCTTAAGACATATAGACATGCAATGTCATTTATGACATCATGTCACTTGCATAATACTATGCACAGGAGCAGACTGAATAGAAGCTCTGAATAAACTGGACACATGCTTGAGTTTCTTATGTCATGTGTATTAGTCTGTACACTCTGTAATACTTTGTCAGTGATTAAAGACACATACCTTACATCCCTGAAGAATAATAAATACATGTTCCATTAGTGCAGTGTATTGGTTTGACAATGACACTAACAGATATTCTTTGCTGAAGTTGCTTCAGTGTCAACATTCCCTACTTAAGGGAGTGGCATGTTCAAAGTTCAGTATTTCCTTACTGGGTAGGATGGAAAACTGGACAGAAAGGCAAAATATCGCATTCTTACATTGATCTGATTGGTCATTTATGTAACTGCCTGATTTGTTTCTTTTAAGATTTTATGGTGGTTTCAATCAACAGGAGGTTTTTAATAAATGGATGCCAGTGATAGTTGGAATAGCACTAAAAGATATGAGTGCCAGTAAGGATCAGATTTTCCACACTATAGCTACGCTGTGTGCAAGTGAGGAGGATTTAAGAAATAATGTGGAATAAAAAAAACAGGTACATCATTAATACCAAGGAACTTTTCAATTCTTTTTTTTACATCAAAGGCCTGATAAATTATGCAAAAGGAAATTCAACAAAATTAACTTTGGAAGTAACTGCAGTACTTATTAAAAATTTAAAAATAAAGTCAACAACAATTATTATACAAGACTATTTAAATAATGATTATTCTCTGTAGGCATCTTCATGATGACTTAGTAGAATTGATACTTTAAGAAACTGAATCCTGAAGAGTTCACTACTCTTAACGTAATACTGTGTTTAGATACCTAGGCTATTGAATCTGCTATTTTTGAGCATTCAAAGAGTCTTAGAAATCTATAACACAGGATTCAGCTTAATACCCCATGCCATCTAACAAAGAACTATTTAGCTGAAGTCCACCCTAGTCCTTGGTTCACAGACTACACTTTAGAGAACTTTTAAGTGTTCATTAAGGTAATTTTTAAATTTGTTGCAGTATTCTGTCTCCACTGCCCTTCCAGACAATGAGTTTCAGACCCCTATCACTTTCTACTTTGGTAGGAGGCAATCACTTAAATCTATGTCCCTTATTTATTGGCCACTTTGCTATTCATCCAACCTCAACCTCCCATAACTTTATACATTTAATTTAATCTGTTCAGCCCCCTTTGTGTCAGAAGAAACAACCACAGCCCAGCCTATGTCTTCTCCACATCTGGCTACATCCTTGTCATTTTCTTCAAGTCACAGAATTATACAGCATGGAAACATTCCTTTCAGCCCAACTCATCCATGCCGACCAAGTTGCCCATCTGAGCTAGTCCCATTTGCCTGCATTTGGCCCATATCTCTTTCAACCTTTTCTATCCATGCATCTGCCGAAGTGTCTTTTAAACATTGTAACTGTCCCCACCTCTACCACTTCCTCTGGCAGCTTGTTCCAAATACCCACCACCCTATGTGTGAAAAAGTTACCCTTCAGGTCTCAAGTTTTTCCCCTCTCACCTTAAACCTACTTTCTCTAGTTTTAGACTCCACTATCCTGGGAAAAAGACTGTGACCATTCATCTTATTGATGCCCCTGATGATTTTATACACCTCTGTAAGGTCACCCCTCAGCTTCCTACGTTCAAGAGAAAAAAGCCCCAACCTATCCAATCTCTCCTTGTCAATCAAGCCCTCCCGCCCTGGTAACATCCTTGTGAATCATTTCTGCACCCTTTCCAGCTTAAGACATCCTTCCTACAGCTCAGCGGCCAGAAGTGCACAAGATAGACTCACCAACATCTTGTACAGTTGTAACACGAGGTCCCAACCCTTTTATTCAATGCCTTGACTGATAAAGTCAATTGTGTCAAGCCCCTTCTTTACTACCCTGTCTATCTGTATCTTATGTACCAGAGCTATCATGTTCTTCCTGTACCGCAATGATGAGAACTATACAAGGTATTCTGATTGTGCCCTTGCTTTATACATTGCATTTCACATTTTTTTTAAACATACACTTTTTTGCACTGTAATTTGTTGTAGCTTTATGTCTTTGCGCTGTACTGCTGCTGCAAAACAACAAATTTCACATCATGTAAGTCAGTGATAATAAATCTGATTCTGCCAGCACTACCTCCCTGCTCTTGGATCCAACTCACCCATTAAGGGCAAGCGGATTCTGTACCCAAACAGAATGGATATGCAAATATCAAAAACAGAATACTTCAAAAGGAAAGATTCTGGTAAATAATCAAACCTCACTACTATTCAATTGCTTTCTCTTAAAATATATAACTGCATCTCTTCGATAACATTAAGTAAAACTTAAAACAATTCTGCCATTGTGACTAATGAGTCTGTACTCAAAATGATAAAATCTCACAAATATCTCACTAAAGGCAGTCTTTGGATAATAAAAATGTGACTTCAGAAAACTAAACAATGTACTCTCTTTAAATTTCAAGTTACTGAGTAAATTAAATTCAAGATTATGATTTCACAGCATAAGATTACTTCATTGCAGTTCTTCCTCGAACATTTACACAAAATTGGTATTTCAAAAGATCTTTGTTTCGTATGCCAATGGAAACGCTACATTTCTGAAAACTATAATTTACTTTCTGATGTTAAGAAAATGTGGAAAAAACAGTAATGGAAAGTTTTAATGCTGAAGGAAAAATTGGTCTTGCATAACATTTACTGTACGCTTTTAAACCAATGACAGACTTTTTTTTGCTGAACTGGATTTTTTTCACATCCTTTCTTCTCTGTCCAAAATGTTATTTGTTCATTTTTCTACATCTAATTAACCCCTCAAGAATTTTGTTACCATTTTATTAAACTAAATTACAATAACAAATACCGCTTCACAAAATAAACTAAATCTCTATAAAGATTATGTAAAAATTTATAACATTTCTATTCAGCATATTTTTTTTCTTCTTCCTGGCCAAAGTCATTAAATGGTTTATGCATCTCATAAATTGGGTACAGTCGCGGAGTGATTTTCCATTCTGCAAGACAAAGTGCAATGCAAAAAGAACTCATATGAAAGCAAAGTGAGATTGGTTCAACATAAGGAAGAATGCACAACTAGCATTTCAGATGCATAATATATGTACAATCAGTTAAGGTGTAAGTACACTAATAATTTAAATAGAAATATTTGATTTATAGCTGCAGTTAAGAGTTGCGATGCTTCAAGCCATACATATAGATCATAGATTAATGTAGCATTTGATGGTATCTTGAGAGTACAACACTTGTAAAGATATGAGCTGAACTACATTAACATTTTATCAAGGGGTTTTTTTTGTCACAGTATCAAAGTAATGGTCTATTCTGCCCAACTCCTATTGGTCTTCCAGAAGGAGGAAGTTAATCTATATGAAGATGCTTTAATCTAGAAACTATTCTTCCTGGGAAAGGCACACTAAACTGGTGATGCACTGTGGGTAGACACATGTTTTATGTATGGGCTTCCTACTGCAGAATTCTATGGAGGTATTATGCACAATAGAGCAGGCTCTGCACACAGAGGTTTTCTTTCTGCCTGCTCTGCCATTTCAAGTCACAGAGGAAGAAGATGGTGATGGAGCAGACAGACTAGAAAACAACACCTCAGGTGCTTCGGAGGGCACATGGGTGTACTCACATTTGACTTACTGGGGCAGGATGAGGACTCCAATCAGGTGGAAAATTAGGGGGTGGAGAAGAGGTGAAATCAGGTGGTGGGGAAAGATCAGCAGAGCCCAGGTCTCCACTGCCTTGTACTGAGTGAGACAGGTTCTTCTATGAAACTTGCAGAAAAAGGTCTCACATTCATTGCAAGGGCCTGCATTTGCATAAGTGGCCGATGCCATTTGCAGCCACGTGAATGCGATCAATCTTGGAGAAATAGTGTCCAAGTAAGCATCGTATGGCATTGGAAACAAAGTGCATGCCCTCTGGGGAATTGCTTTCCAACTAAATTCCATTATAATATTGCACCATGCAACAGAATTCCTTTACTCATTTCCTTCTTTATTCACTTTTACTTTTTTTTTAAGTACATGCTGACCAATAACATAATGGTGCAGAACTTCACCCTAAAAAATGAATTTAAATTATTTTAATGAAAACCTATTCTGAACTGGGTCAACCATCCCACAAAGCTTTGGTGTCATTTATTATTATTGATATAGTTTCAAACCATGTGCCCTTTTAGTTCTTTTTTTCAAGAAGTGGTTCCTGATACTGCAGAGCATCACATGAGCCTATTTCTCCATCATATTTCTGGACCAAAAATGTAGCAAGTGTTTTTAAATAACTTATTATTTAATTACCTGCATGAAATGCAACTTTATTTTGCTGAATAAAGTAGCAGAACAGTATCCTAAGCATGGCATCTATCCTCTGCGGGTGGAATAAATTTTAGCCTAGTGTTCACTTCCTTTTCGTGAACTCATAAATATAGATTCAGTTTGTAATCATTGGATATTTTTCAATTTAGTTGCCTGAAATACTGGCAAACTCACAAAATTACATTACAATGTAAATGCAGTCTGCAGCTCATAACTAAATGAAATGACTGCATTCTAGAATGAGCTGCCAGAAACATGCCAATAAAATCACAGATGAAAAACCACAACCAATGGCACTTTTTCACTTGTCTTACCTTCTTCTGACAAATAGCAGAAATTTCAGCTGTAAAGGTGAAGAAATATAAACAAATCAATTCATATAAATAATCTACATTGTGGGAGTGTGCATCAAGAAGTAGATAATCAATTCTGCAAAATAAAATTCCTCCAGTGTTTTAATGAAGTAACCAGAAATAAGAAAACACACGGAATCCTTTAATAACTGTTTTCAGCAATTAACAATGGAACTTATTTGAAGGCCCAGAAATTTAGATTGTGCAGCAAGAAATTGGGTTCCACAGAACCCAATATGGAGGCAAGATCAGTCATTCAGCATAGAAACAGGCCTATTTGCCCACAACATCCACACTAACCATCAAGTATGTATGTATTCTAATCCCATTTTTCAGCATCGGGTCCATAGTCTTCTATGTTCTGTTGAATCAAGTACAGGCAGTCCCCAGGTTCTTGAGAACTGTCTGTAAATCAATTGTTCCATAAGTCAGAAAGGAACAATTTCAATGAGGGTCAATTAATATGAATGTTTATTTATTGTCTTTCCTGTGTAGTTACAATGATACAGAATCAGAATGTCCCACACCCAAAGTCTAGTTTCAATGGCCTTAAAGTATCAATGGATATTATGGATGTCCGATAAAGTACTTTACAAGTTTCAATAGAAAAGCTTTGCCTCGTCAGTTTCCAAAACAAATCTCTAGAGTGGCTTTCCACTGCATTCTTAAAGAAAATGTATCTGTTTGATTATTGCGGGGACGTTTCACGAAAACAGTTTGTTTTTGAAGAGTGGTTTTCTTTCAAACAAACCAGTTGCTATCCCTACTCCACAACTCCTGAAGACGTTTACATTTCTGTAACCAACTTTCGTATCCTGAAAAACGCTTTAAAAATTTATGGGAGAATTTGCGTAAAGTTGGATTTCCATACGTCAGGTCTTCTGTAACCTGGGTAGCCCTGTACTTGTTTAGATACTTCTTAAAATGTTGCCAGCATACCTGCCTCCACCAGGCAGTACATTCCAGATTCCAAACACCCACTGGGTGTAAAACTTCTTCCTCAGATCCCTTCTAAACCTCTAACAGCCTTATGCTAAACCTATTCTCTCTAGTTGCAATTCGCCTATCGCCGAAACAGGTCTACAGTGGAAGCCATCTCACTGGCCCTACACTCAGCTCTGGAGCATCTGGACAGTAAAGACACCTACGTTAGACTATTGCTTATTGGCTACAGCTCTGCCTTCAATACTGTAATCCCAAGCAAACTTGTCACCAAACTCCGAGACCTAGGACTCAACACCTCCCTCTGTAACTGGATCCTTGACTTTCTAACCAATAGACCGCAATACCTCTGGCATGATTATTCTCAACACTGGTGCCACACAAGGCTGCGTTCTCAGCCCTCTACTCTACTCCCTATATACTCACGACTGTGTGGTCAGATTCTGCTCTAACTCCATCTACAAATTTGCAGATGACACCACCGTTGTAGGCCGTATCTCAAACAGCGATGAGTTGGAGTACAGGAAGGAGATAGAGAGCTTAGTGGAATGGTGTCATGACAACAACCTTTCCCTCAATGTCAACAAAACAAAAGAGCTGGTCATTGACTTCAGGAACAGAGGCGGCATACAGGCACCTGTCTACATCAATGGTGCTGAGTTCGAGAGAGTTGAGAGCTTCAAGTTCCTGGGAGTGAACACCACCAACAGCCTGTCCTGGTCAAATCACGTGGATGCCAGGGCCAAGAAAGCTCACCAGTGCCTCTACTTCCTCAGGAGGCTAAAGAAATGTGGCATGTCCCCTTTGACACTCACCAATTTTTTATTGTTGCACCATAGAAAGCATCCTATCTGGATGCATCACAGCTTGGTATGGCAACTGCTCTGCCCAGGACCACAAGAAACTGCAGAGAGTTGTGGACACAGCCCAGTGCATCACAGACACCAGCCTCCTCTCCTTGGACTCTGTCTTTACCTCTCGCTGTCTTGGTGAAGCAGCCAGCATAATCAAAGACCCCACCCACCCAGGTCATTCTCTCTTCTCTCCTCTTCCATCCAGTAGAAGATACAGGAGCCTGAGGGCACATACCACCAGATTTAAGGACAGCTTCTACCCCACTGTGATAAGACTATTGAACCATTCCCTTATACGATGAGATGGACATCTACCTTGTTGTGACCTTGCACCTTAATGCACTGCACTTTCTCTGTAGCTGTGACACTTTACTCTGTACTGTTATTGTTTTTACCTGTACTACATCAATGTACTCTATACTAACTCAATGTAACTGCACTGTGTAATGAATTGACCTGTACGATCGGTATGCACAACAAGTTTTTCACTGTACCTCGGTACAAGTGACAATAATAAATCAATACCAATAGTTTTAGTTATCTCTATTGTGGGTAAAAATTTCCTACTATCTACCTTATCTATACCCCTCCCTGGAGGTACACAATGTGCACAGCAATTTGGATAGCCACTCAAACCATTGTTCAAAATTAGTGTTGAAGCCATTGCTAATAAAATTTGAGGCCTAAAATCTATCTGATCCAGCATAGGCCATCCATGTGGAGGTCACATTTGTTCGAAATACACCAGCTAAACCAAGGATCCATAAAGGATCAACTGCAGGCTGCCACATGTAAAACAAGTTTAACCTTAATGGAATGTTATTAATTCAGAGGCCAGTGACAGCCATCGTTCACCAACTCCAAACCCACTCCTCCTCATCCACCCGAAGACCTCAGCAGTCTAATCAACTTGCAAGTTTTTGCCTCAGGTTTCATTTGGCACATACAACATGCATCTAATTTGGAAACAATTCAATTCCTGGATTAATGTGTCTAAATTACTTTAAAATGAGAGAATTGCATTAGAGAGAAGAACTTGCACTCAAACAACATCTTTCAAATCCACAGGATGTATCCAAAAGCTTTAGATCCGTTCTTGCACTATTGCCTTGTAATGCCACATCAGAAGTAATAGATTGGCAGCAACAAAACTCATTCTCATTTTAAGGGTTTGACTCAGTTGAGGAGTTAAAAGCAGATGATGCTATTTTACAGAAGAAATAAAAACAGCTTTCATCTTTTCATTTGCTCTTCCTGTGGAGAATAAATAACCAAATTTCTGGTCAATTCTTTCCAAAGGGAAACAACAAAAAAGCAGTCTTGACAAAACATGTGTTTCTAATCCAAAAACCTTTTCAAAACAAGAAGCCCTGTCCAATCAAAATAATGATTACTGAGTTAATACACTAAAGAATCACAATGGAAGTCTAATCCTATCCAAATAAGTAGCATAAATTATTATCCATTCCACAGTTCATCAATAGTAGATGATTTGGAACCTTGGACAATCCTACCTTTCTACCAATTCTTTGGCTGGGTGGAAGGAAAGGACTAGCAAGAAAAAGCTAGCAATTAACAATGAGATGCCATTTCTCTTTCTGTGAAAAGTTATGAGGAGGAAATGATTAATGGTTATTTTAAATAAATTTGCACGTATAAGCCACTGGAACTGCAATTAACAGACCAATTTTACTTTTCATCACAATATGTTGGAGTTATAAGGGAACAGCTTACCAGCATTAATGAGGCTAGGTTGTGGAAATGTTATACTAGTAAAAGGTTATCAATTGACCAAGAAAGTTAACTATATTTCTCTACCCACAGATGCTGCCTGATCTGATGAGTATCTCTGACATTTTGTTTCAGATTTTGGTTAGTTACAGCATCTGATATTGAGTAAGAAATTTCTGGTTCAAATTGGTGATTTCTCATGCACTTAATTTGTCAGCCTGCCAACCATTTCTTCCATAATACAAGGGAAGGAAAATCAACAAACCAAGTCATACCATTGCAGTACCTACATAGCTCCCAGCAACAAGCTCAAAGGCTGTAGATTGGCAATGAACTATGTACCAACTATCTGCTCACCCTCTCAGATAGCAAATGATAGTTGTTTTAAG
The DNA here is from genome assembly GCF_009764475.1 of Pristis pectinata. NCBI lineage: Eukaryota > Metazoa > Chordata > Chondrichthyes > Rhinopristiformes > Pristidae > Pristis > Pristis pectinata. The sequence goes on along the minus strand of NC_067405.1, from coordinate 128,777,531 downwards.
AAATTTGAAAAAACAAAGAAGTACATTATTTTTCCATCTTCAGTGTTAGGAGGTATTCAATGGATTAAAAGGGATGGATTGATCGTCACCTTGCCCATTCCCTGCCTGGCAAGACCAAGGGTTGTACTGTAATGAAAATAATAGAGAACATGCTACCCTGTCATTATCATATTAGTGGGGCTCATAATATCATAGGCCCTCAATGTATTTTAACGCACCAACGGTTAAAGGACCCTTAGACATATTGATTTTTACTTGCCACAGACAGCACAAACAAGATATTAAAGGAGTTGTTACAGAACTCTCAAAATAATTATACAGAAGAGTTTTTAAAAGAGAAAATATTGGCATCCTCCCGACACCTGCACCCTTCCTCAGAATTGTTTCCTCCCCACCATCCATTTAACTTATTTCCTCTGGAGTGTTTTCCTCCCTGCCCTGATTAACAACCTGCTCACTAGTAAAAGATTAGTGAAGCCTTGAAAACAATTTAGTCCTTCAAAGGCGTCCTTTAAAAAAACATTGTAGAATTACTTTAAAGAAACATTCTTCCCTGTCTGTATATGAAAAAAAATGTAAAGATGTTCAACTAAATAGAAGTATATAAAATTATGAGAACTGATCTGATAGAAGTATATAAAGTTATGAGAGGCATAGACAGGGTAGACAGAGTCTTTTTCCCAAGGTGAAAATGTCAAAACTAGAGGGCATAGCTTTAAGCTGAGAAGGAAAAAGTTTAAAGAATATTTACGAGGCAGGTTTTATTTTACACAGACAGTGGTAATTACTGGAATGTACTGCTAGAGGAAGTACTGGAAGCAGATATGATAGGAACGGTTAAGAGACATTTAGACAGGCACATGAACAGGCAGGGAATAGAGGGATATAGGTACGCAGACATCATGGGCCAAAGGGCCCGTTCCTGTGCTGTACTGTTCTATATTCTATCGCACAGAAAATGACTAACCTCATTTCTATCAGAAGCCAGTCAATTATTGAAGGAAGATTGCACTTCCTGGAAAAGCTGCTTTATTCAGTCAGAATCAGACCAATCTGTCCCTCTCCATAAGAAGCATTGTCTTTTTTCTCTGTGCATTTTTATAATAAGATCTTTTGTTCCTTATGTGCTTTCTTTCTTTCTAATCCTTACTTCATAATTTGTTGCAAAATAAAGTGCTCAAACAAAAATGTTGTGAATAGACTGCACCGTACTGAAGAGCTACAGAAGTACTGTCAATTCAGAACTCACCTTGTGGAAGCAAAACATCAATTAACCATTCAGCTTGGACCCTGGAAAAGAATAACAAAGGTTCAAATAAAGCAGCTGACTTTCAATATCCAAAAATAAAGAGGGTGGGTTCACAAAGTGTTGAAACCATTCATCTGAATAGAAAAAAGCATTTATTTTAATCACTTTGAATTAAATTAATGAAAAGTATAATTAAATGTACTCAGCAATAACTCTGACCTTCTCTAAGGAAGGATTGGTTGATCTGAATTTCACTCTATTTGCTTTACAGCCAATGAATTATCTCCCCCCCACCCCACCAAGTGTAACTATGTGGTACTCTGAAGCAAATTTCCACTAACAGCAATATCATAATGACAGATACATTATTTTGCTATTTTCTATTTGTTGCCTAGATTAACGTAGGGCCATGCTCTGTTTTACAAAAATGAGGAATGCCAGAAATGGTTTATTTAAAAGTGCTGTGATTGTGGTGCTGTTTGTAACATTTTTAACCATTGTGTTACATTATTGTATTAACACTTCTTTTATTAACTCACCCTGCAATCCTCTGGCTACATTCTTCACACAAGTATAATGGGGGTGGTTTCTCACCTACTGCCACAGAAATGGATGGATCTATGCACATCTTCAAGAGAGAACATTTATCAAAAATTTAGAAAGGTTCATTTCACCAGAATAATGCTTCAAAGGAACTAAGAACAGTATGGTTTAATTGCACCTCATAACCTTGTTGAAGGGAAAGAAACCTCCAAAAGGTTTTTAATTCTTTTATTTAATATCAAAACACATTGAAGAAAATTAGCTGTTGCTTTTGTTTCCCATAAAAATCCACAGGTCTACACTTCGATGCCCTCTACAATGACATAATTAATTTATACTGAAAGGACTCACCAAGGATTTCTTTACCCATTAATATGAAAGCCTTTAAATAATTTCAAATCTGTAACAGTGGTATCAGTATGATATTATATATTATCATCTGAATGTTCAAGGTTTTATTAAACATCATTAACAATATTACATAGAATCACTTACAAAATACTATTGGAAACTGTTGTTTGTCCTCTAAATGAATAGCAACTTTTAAGTTAATTTCCTGAACTGTTCTATGTGCCTTTATTTTCCTTTTATTCAAACATCTATAGATTTTTTTAAAAAAATATTTGTGTATTTTTATCAATAGGTTCAGTGGTAAAATCCACAAACTCACACACACTATATAAAAAAGTTTCTTCTTCTCACTTTTATTAAATCTCATATCTATATTCCCTTGTTCTAAACCTTTTAACTTCTGCAACAACTTGGAGATTGATGAATTAAAATATAGATTCTATAAATATGGGAGGCAATCCACTCCATCAGGTAATTAGCAGAGAAAATTAAAATTCAGGAAAAGGACAGTAATTGCTCTGGAAAATGGCCACCCTGGTAAAGGTAACAAAAACATTACTCAAAAGTGAAGAAAGAACCCATAATACCTTCACGGCAGGTTTGTTGATTGCATTCTGACATTCAATGTGTTGACAATGAATTGGATTCCATGCTGAAGGAAAATGAAAACGATCAGATGCAAATTTACACATCTCATCATTGTAATTAACTTCTATTTTGTTGTCTTCTTGAAAAGTGTTGAGGCATTCTTAACAGATAAAGTTAATAAGTGCAAATGATTATGAAAACATGTTCTGCTTTTATTAAATTTTAAATAATTATAGAATATTTTTTGAACCTCCTTGTGTTTCTATAGTGTTTTCAGTATTCTGTGGGAAAAAAAAGTCTGCAGAGGGTACTTTAATATACCAAGTAGTATTAATTTAGATTGGCCATTTGTTTCACTTGGAACACTGCATTTTTAAATACTTGTCAAATGCCTGTGAATTGAAATATGCTGATAAGAAACTATGAATTTATGGTAGTACAATGTAATGTGCTAATATACAAATTGACAGGTGTAATGGGAATGCTGTGTTTCCATGCATTATAAACTTTATCGGCCTTTTACAATTAACAAGATGTTACTATCTCTAAGAATGTTATGATAGAGTAACATCAACATAAGATTATGATTATGTCTGCAAGCTATCAATATCAACAGCTGTTAACTCTACATCTTTTTATTATACTATATATAAAACTGTTTTTTCCCATTTTAATTCTGCTTTTTAGCTTGCATTTCCATGTTGGATTAAATATTTGAATGTTGTATTTAATTAAATGATAGTGCTGTAACACTCTCAGATCAGGTGTGTGACTAAATAAGTAGAGAAATATTAGAAGTTCTCTTTAGTGCATTCTTAAAAAAGAACTCACTGTTTTTCTATAGATTATGAGCGCAGGAACCTCTTCTCACAGAAGGTGGTGAATCTCTTAATTTCTCTATGCCAGAGGGTAATCAAGGCTAGGTCAGATGGGGTATTTAAAAAGGAAATATTTACATTTTTAAAAGATCAGGGAAATGAGAGCTATGAGGAACTGGCACAGAAGAGATGATGTTCTTAGTTTGATGATTTGTGTTTCAGTTAATTTATTTTGTAAAATCTAGTGTAATTCATTCTGCATTGGTGGTTATGTGCAGTGACTGGTTCAATGAAGCAAAAAACCAGCACCCCTCATTTCTGTTGCTCCTTTTGGTTCAGAAGAAATTCAAAGTATGATCTTAAGATAGCAAAACCAGATTACATCTTGTTTGAGTTAATAAGTTTGTTCAGGAATAAGCTTGGCAGGCATGGTAGCATAGCAGTTAGCATAACGCTTTACAGCGCCAGTGACCCGGGTTCAATTCCGGCCACTGTCTGTAAGGAGTTTGTACATTCTCCCTGTGTCTGTGTGGGTTTCCCGAGTGCTCCGGTTTCCTCCCACATTCCAAAAGACGCAAGGGCTAGGAAGTTGTGAGTGTGCTATGTTGGTGCCAGAAGCCTGGCGACAGTTGCAGGCAGCCCCCAGAACACTACGCAAAAGATGTTTTTCACTGTGTGTTTCAATATTCATGTGACTAATAAATATATCTTATCTTATCTTAAATATATCATATAGATGTGTGTTTATGTGCACATTATTTATAAAAATCTCATACCTGTGTACTGAAGTCCCCTGTATTCACATATAGCACCTGGGGGCTTTAAATTGGGCCAATAGTGGAAAAGCATTTGAACAGCTGGAGGCTTAACTTGAGAGGGACCATATGCTATCACATACAACAAATCCTAAAACAACACAGAGAAGCACATATATATTTTGTTAACCAATATGTTAATTACTAACATGCATGCAATCATGGATAAATTTAAATCAGTATAAAGTCAACCCACATGAAGTACCGATTCCATACTTCAGTATAATTAATTTATCCGCCACTTTTTTTTTAGTTTTCCTAGGAATCAAATAATTAATTATATCTATAATTTTAAGATTGTTAGCTTTAAATTAATTTTGCCCTTCCCCTTTGATTTTATCCAGTACACACAATTTTAGTACAGCTTTGCTACAGAACCAACTAGCCATCTTTCCTCTGAGTCTTGGCAGAGATACAGGTCTATTGTTAGGACCAGAGATGGACAAGGTAATTAAAATGGGCAAACATACTAAGCATTAATCTGTAGTTAAGACTATTCAGAAGGGGAGCAGTAATGTGTTTTTGGCTTAAGGGGTTGCTGGTAGAAGAAGCACATGGCTCATAAGAGACTACAAAGATGTTGACAAATGTGAGGCAGGAGGAAAATCATACTAGTCACATGCTCCCTTAGCATGGGATCACTATTATTAATGAACTATATCCATTCTTAAAACTTTAATCATTAATGAGCAGTACATTTGTTTTATCATAAAAGTTTGAGGCAACTTACCTGCACTCAGAACCACATCCACAATCTCGACTTAATACAATACTTAACAACATTCTGTGCAGTGGTCACAAGAGTATTTATATAAACTGAATATTTATGAATGGAAGTCATTAATTCGCAAAGGTACTCTCTGTTGGCCTTTAAAGGGGATGGCTCACTGAGACTCATAAAAGGAACATTATTAGATCAGATTTATATTTGATCTAATGGTGTTTCTCGATCTATTGAGACATTCTCTTTAAAAACAACTACCTGCAACTTTAAAAACTGTGAGCTAAAAGCAAGTAGCCTTACAAATTTAGCACATTTGAAAGAACTCAAAACAATACTGAATAAGTATGACTAAGTTGCACATAATTTGAATGGCAGTAATTGCTGATGCACCGAGATAATTGTCTACTGATATTAATTTAACTCCCTCATAATAACTGTCCACATTACATTTGTTAATATTCAGTATTCAATTAAATATTATAATACTTAATATATAAAAAACAAAAAAGAATGACATTTGTGATCAACTGTATTTTAAAAATGCTCCCTATTATTTTATTTATATGCTCGTTGCACACATGCAATGATTGTGATCCACATTTTTGTAAAATTAACAGCAAAGCCCAGGAGTTAGCCTCAACACAGAGTATTTAAGTGCCTGCAGCCTTCACAGAGCAGTTGCATCAGCAGAATCAGATGGCTGTTTTTTGAAAATGTATTACCTAAGAGCTAGCTAAAACAAATGCAGAACATTTCAATGCCTGCAGCCCTGATGGAACAGCTGTGTCTACAGAATCAAATCCCTGAGTTTTTAAAGTCAGGGGTTTCCATTAATTCAAATATACTATTGGAGCTGCAGATAAGATCTTAGCTACACTGCAAGATTAATGCTAGATGCAATGCAGATTCACCACAATAATAAGAGATGAAAGGAATCAGAGCTGTATTTGCTGGTGCAGAAAAGGTTACAGGGAAATTTACTGGTTGTGCTCCAAATTATAAAAGGAGACTAAGAAGTAACAAATCAAAAATTATTTCACACTAGACTATGAAGCAAAAATAAGGTATAATGAAATTTGAATTTGATCTTAGGCCAGAAGAGATAGGAGTATTTAAGCAAAGTTTCCCCACACAAAGGAATGCTTAACTAACTACATATAGCAATTGAAAGAAGTCAGGTTATAAACATTTAAGAGCGAGTTAGATAAATGAAGGAAATGGAGAGAAAAAGGAAATAAGGGTGAGAGATGTCAGTTGGTTGTGAAAGAGGCACAATGGTCTAAGGTAACCTTTCCTATCCTGATTTTACAGATTGACTCATACTATTTTGAGTATTTGACATTAGATGGAAGAAAAAATTCTGGGACTGCTCCAACTGTTCTTCTTGTAAAAAAAAAGCTTTAAATAGCTATAATCTAAATTATATAAAAGTCAAACCACTTAAGTTTTTGCTGATATGATAAATTGTTTAAAACAGAAATATGAGATTTTTCATGTTAATGGTGCTGGTGTTAAATTTTATATGCAGAATGCCATCAGCAGTTACTTCCTCTTCCCTTAGCAACAACCAGCACTCTATTCAATCAACTTTGTTCTGGCACCCAGATTGGAATTAACATTGAAAGAAAAATAGGCACTTAGCCAGCAGCAGATTTCAACTGCAATTTACCACAAATATTACATTTTCCCAACATAAAATTCTGTCTGACAGAAACAAATTACAATTAAACATAATAAGAATGTTAACATAGAACAATTACAGCACAATTCAGGCCCTTCGGCCCACAAAGCTGTGCCGAACATGTCCCTACCCTAGATATTACTAGGCTTACCTATAACCCTCTATTTTACTCAGCTCCATGTACCTATCTAACAGTCTCTTGAAAGACCCTATCATATCAGCCTCCACCACCATTTCCGGCAGCCCATTCCACGCACTCACCACTCTCTGAGTAAAAAACTTACCCCTGACATCTCCTCTATATCTACTCCCCAGCACCTTAAACCTATGTCCTCTTGTGGCCACCAATTCAGCCCTGGGGAAAAGCCCCTGACTAACTACCCTATCAATACCTCTCATCATCTTATACACCTCAATCAGGTCCCCCCTCATCCTCCGTCTCTCCAAGGAGAAAAGGCAGAGTTCCCTCAACCTGCTTTCATAAGGCATGCTCTGCATTCTAGGCAGCATCCTTGTAAATCTCTTCTGCACCCTCTCTTTGGCTTCCACATCTTTCCTGTAGTGAGGCGACCAGAACTGAGCACAATACTCCAAGTGGGGTCTGACCAAGGACCCATATAGCTGCAACAATACCTCACGGCTCCTAAATTCAATTCCCCGATTGATGAAGGACAATACACCCTATGCCTTCTTAACTACAGAGTCAACCTGTTCTTAATTCTTCCATGGTACTGAGCATCACAGCAGGACCATCATTTATTCCCATAATTAACTGCCCATCCAAGTGATCACAAGTTGTAACAGTTTGAAGGTCCCATACTCAACGTTTCAGGAACAGCTTCTTCCCCTCCACCATCAGATTTCTGAACGGTCCATGAACAATAGCTCGTTATTCCTCTTTTGCACTATTTATTTATTTATGTAACTTATAGTCATTTTTATGTCTTGCACTGTCCTACTGCTGCAAAACAACAAATTTCACAACATATGTCAGTGATAATAAACATGATTCTGATAATCTCACAGTGCTATTAGGTGAAGGAATTCCAGGATTTTGCTCCAGTAACTTTGAAGAATCAGCAATATAGTTCCAAGTCAGGTTGGTTTGGAATTTACTCATGTTTAATTTGCTCAAACCTGAATGCTGTCCAAATCTTGCTATATGCAAGCACAACCTGATTTATCAACTATGAATTAAACAGAACAGCATGCAATCAACAGTGACCATCCCCATTATGGACTTCACAATGGAAGAAATGTCAGTGATGAAGCAACCAAAGATAATTGGACCTAACCCAGTGCAACAGGATTTCACCAGAGAAATGTCCTTGTCTCATAATGAATAACCTAGAACCATAACATCACCTTTAATGATCTTTTTAGTGACCTTCATTTAGGTACAAATATTGGCCAAGTCACCAGTGATACATTAGCAAATCTTTTTCAAACTTTGGTGAATGAGCCTATATTTAACATTGAATCTGAAAGATGGCACCTCTGAAAGTACAGCACTCACTTAATAATGCAGTCTCAACTTAGATTTTATCACTTAATTTTCTGGACAAGAGCGTGCATTCACAACCTGCTGACACAGAGGTGAGAGTGCTACCAAATGAGGCATGGCTGATATCCCTGAAAGTTAAACAGCTTCAATTATACTACAGTAAGTACATTTTGTATCCAGTTCCCACTTAAGACCTTTTTCATCACTTGTCACACACATTATAGCCATTAATTATGATGTTGATATTCTGTTTCTTGTAACATTACTTACTTTCCAGACTTCTTGCTTGTACTTCATAAGACTTTCCAATAGCTGACAATGGTACACTATGAAAAATATTTTTAAATAAGCACATCATTAAAATCAACATTTATAATTCAGCGACAATTTCATTTAACTAATTAAATTATTCATAACAAAGCTTGATCTGATTATATTAGAATTGTGAAATTTATTCTAGATTCAGTAGGAAGAAAGTTCATTCTGACTATTCAGTTTGGTATCATGTACAAAACATTCTTTGCTGCTGATTCCCTTTTTATTAACCCATTTACTGATAAATTTCTTTTCATTATGTTAACTGCATTACTGATTGCTCTGAATGGTTTCAAAATACATGTACATTCAAAATACATGTGCTTGCAGGAAAATCATTTATTGGTTGCTCAACCTAAATTTGATTTTGTTAGGCTACAGAATCCCAAGATGTGATGGATAATGTTGAAAAGCACATTAAAATTAGATCTCCAACATAAGTTTAAGTCTGAATAACACAAAGTACATCAAGGATAGGCTTGGCTAAGTGGGAGGAAACATCTGCTTTTTGTGACTGGATGACTGCCACTGGTTGAGTTCCATAGTACCCAGTACTTGGTATTGTGCAATTTACATTAATGACTAAGGTTTAAATAGAGGGTTGTGGTAAAAGTTTGCAGACCATGCAAAAATTGGTTATGTAATTGGCAATGAGGAGGGAAGTATAAACACAGAAAAATATAGATAGTCTGATCAGTTAGACAGAAAAGCGGCAAATGGAATTTAATCTGTAGAAATGTGAGGTAATACACTAAGAGAGGTGCAAAAATGCAAGGAAATACATAAATGGGAGAACACTAATTGGTGTGAAGGACCAAAGGGACCTTGGAGTATATGCCCATAGATCTTCAAAGATTGCAGGACAGGTCAGTAAGGTGCTTTTCCCTGCTGATATGCAGAATATGTGAACAGAGCAACTATACCACCATGGTATGCAACACCAGTTAAACCACAACCCAAGTACTGTGCGCAGGTCCAATCACCATATTAACACAAAGATAGAACTGCACTGTGATGCTGCAGAGAAGATCTACAAGGATTTTACCGAGACTGGGAAAAATTAGCTATGAGCTAAGACTAGATACATTATGATTGTTTTTCTTTAGAACTGAAAAGGCTGAGGAGAAACTTGATTGGGGTGTATAAAGTCACATAAAAAACCACTGAGTAAAAACGAAGGACCTATTTCCTTCAGCACAGTGGGCATTGCTTTAAGTTATAGATCAGAAGGGAGAAAAGGAAAATGTTTTTCACCAATGAGTCTAAGGGTCTGGAATTCACTGTCAGAAAGAACAGTAAAAGCAAAAACCTTTATTACACTTAAAAAAATACTTGGGTGTATACTTGATCTGCAGGTCTACAAGATCTAATGCTGGAATGTGGAATTAAACTGGGTACCCTCTTTTTTTAAATCAGCATGGACTTAATGGGTTGAATGACCTTGTATATCATAAATTTCTATGATTTCCATGAAGTATTGGAAGTAAAAGCTTCTTTGGCTGTTCTCACCCAAAGTATAATATGAAAATATGGTTACCAAAAAGAGATGTACAAGATAGAAACTAAAAAAAGCAATAAAGAAATTCAAGACAAACATTCCAATCCAACTCAGTCTTTATGAAAAAAAAGTCAAAGAATCATACGAAGTTTTTAAGTATTTAGCTACAGCCATAACCAAAAGCATCTCACCTCAGGTTTTAAGTCTAAGAAAAATTAGAAAAAGTTTGTTGTGCAATCTTGAGATTTTGAAAAGGCTTTTGTTCCAAAGAGCATCTCCATCATATGAAATTATAAGAAAAAATATCTACCCTCTTTCACTTTTCTGGTGACATTCAATCTTTGCTGGTTTGTTACTACTTGTGTTCTGTGGCCCACGCCAATTGAGGTACTGTACTAATAACTTCATGTAAAGAAGTTACTGAATGAAATATTGAATTAAAATTTCAATAAAAATTGCATGGATGTGTTCAATCTTGAAACATGCTACAGAGGATTGAAGATTCTGCTGTATCTATCTGTCCACTTCTCAATCTTCAAGTGTAACCAATAACCAATGCACTCAGAGGCTGGCATGAGAAGGGCATCATCAGACTTCATCTTCATCAGCAATTAATAAGAACGTGCATTTAAAGTTCTTTAATATACAAAGTTTCGGCAAGAAATGTCTCAAAAGGCAATGAACAATATGAGCCAAAGTAGAAGATTTTACAAGTGTGACAAAAATGTTTTCGAGAATTACCATGAGGAGAGAAAAGTGAGGGAAGCGATTCCAGGACTCATGGCCTAGACAGCTGTAGCTGACTGCCAAAGATCAGCTTTTACTTTTAAAATTTTAACTTTAAAATCAGAGTTTGTTCCTGTAGTAATAATTGTAAATAGAAGATAACAATAAAAGATAAATATAATAGTTACAGTAGCTATTAAAGTTGTAGTCCTATCTATATATCAATCCTTTTTAGGAGCAACCTGGAATGTACAAAGGCTGCTAACAGCATCAAAACCCAAGAATAGTTACGGGTCTGCTTATACTAATCCCAATCTAATACAGTTTTCACAGCCAGTGACAGAAGTACATAACTCTTGACTAACTCAAAACCTATATTAACATGTAAATGAATAAATGATAATATTAATTTTTTTCATATCACATATCAAAAGAGGCCAAAACAAATGTCAATTTATCCCTTTGGATCCCATACCAAAGCACAAGCAATTACAGCGTATGTTTTTTTATGAGCTACTTTTGATATGCATCTTTAAATATTGAACAAGTAACTTTATCTGGCAAAATGTTGCAAACCAAAAAGCTCCAGTCAAAATATTGCAGGTGCACCGAGACATTGTCAGCATGTTTTTGAATGGCCAATCCATTAATTACATTGGATTTTAAAAAATCCAAAAAGGTAATATAATTTTCAAATATATATTAGCTCTGATACTAGTAAAGTTCTCAAACATTCAAAATTATTTTGATATTCGACACACCCACTAGTTTTTATAAATCCTCAAGAGCTTATACATTGTTTTGTACCTACCTGGATTTGTTGTGTACTGCATAGCAATCATTAGCATTGAAGACGCAGAATAATTCACATAAGGTGGAACGCCTTCTCGTTTAGATGAACCCACTAGAGAAAGCATTGGTGCATTACAAACTTTCAGTTGAAAAAGTTTTTCATATAATGTGAGTATTTATTTTTAAAAAAAAACACAAGTGCCAATCTCAGTCTACAGTTCTACCCAGTATCTTCACACCATCTTTGTCCAGGTGATCTCCATTTACTGATGGCCCTAACAGTTTCCTGCACTCCACAACTTAATTCCCTCATAGCTCTAGCCCCTACTCTCACTCATGTCTGGAATAAATTGCTCTCTTTCATTTGATGCCTATCACAACCTCTGTAGCATCCAAAATGCAATAACCATATGTCCACCACTCCAACTCAAACACCTCAAAAAGGAGCACAGATAAGGCCTTGCCACAATTCTGCCATTGAATATTGGATCCAGTCCTGAATCATAATACAAGTCAGCTAAGCAAGCTTCATGAATTTACTTAAATTGGCAATGGTACCAGGAAACAGGAGTAATTTGGCTAAATGACAGCAAATATAATGACTGAATTGCAAACTGTTTTGGATTTTTGTTCTGGATGCCCATCAACGGCCTATAAGGATGTTGTAACAGTATATACCCTTTCATAAAATGTTAATTTGTCTAAACTTGCCCAGAGAATTTATTCCACTTGGATCGCTATGCCTCTTACATGTTGCGTATCTATAATTTTACAGTAAATCTAACTTGGAGAAAATGAAATTTTCCTTCTAACATCAGCACACTGTATATGATTCAATCTTTGCTAAATAAATAAATCTTTTTTCTTCATTGTCTGTTTCTTCAATTCAAGCCCTGGTTTCCCTAGTCCATTTCAGCCCAAGACTCACCTCATTCTCTCACCCAAGGCTGTTATCTGTCCCCTCATTCAAAACCTAGCTTCCTATTCCCACCCACAATTCATATTATGGAAAGTCAGCTAATTAGGTAAGAAAACGCAAAGTCAGCAACACTGAAAAGAAAGAAAGACATTCATAATAATTAATCCAATCCAATTGTAGTAGGATCTCATGTTTCCATTTATGCAACTGACACAAAGAAAAATTAATGTGCTAACACCAAGAAAAGCACACTGAAACACAGAACAAAAAATTGAAGAGGGAGGGAGGGAGGGGGAGAAAGAAAGAGGGAAAATAACATTTGCAAGTGGACATTTTGCTTTGTTAAAATAAACTTACATATTGCCATTGGAAGGAAAGATGTGCTCAGATATTCAATAATATCCTTGTGAAGAAATGGAGGAAATGTTGCTAAAGTGGAAATCATAGTGTAAGGTAAGGTACTCAGGATGTCATCACTGAGAAATGGCAGCAAGCATGTTGTAGTGTAAAATATGGACTGTCCTAAGTCTGTTTAAAAGAAAGAAAGAAAGAAAAGTAAGTCCAAAGCAACTTTATGAACAGGTTAGTTTTCCAGAGAGAAAACACACATTTGAAGTGGGATTCCAAATTTATTAATCAGATGCAATGAGCTTGCAGAAATGTATACGCTGAGTAACATGCAAAACTGCCAACAACTGATGTACCAAATAATAAAATAAATAATTGAGGGAATTTAGCATAGTGGTTATCAGACCGGCAGGCAGAGTTCTAGACATTTGGTCCAGAAACATGAGTTTGAATTTCACTGTGGCAGCTGGGGAATTTAAATTCAAGTGCTTTAATAAATCTGAGATCTTAAAAAAAAAACTGGTCTCAGTACAGGCAACCCCTGCGTTACAGCCATTCGGGTAACAGAAATTCACCCTTACAGAATTCACAAATCGCTACCCAAAAATTTAATATATGGAATTAAATTTGCTCTCATGGAATTTGTGAAAAAACGTAAATAAATAAGCACAACATTTTTGTTTTCAACTCGCATTTCTTCATTCACGTACAGATGATGTGGCTTTACATTACAGAAAATCGTGATACAGACTGTTTTCTATGAATGTAACCCCTCTCATAATATGGCAGTGGCTTGTAATGACAATCAAGAAATTATTGGATTGTCCTAAAAATCCATCTAGTTCAGTAATATACTTCAGGGAAGGAGGACTACAGTCCATACCTGATCTGGCCTATATATGACCCAACCAATGTGGTTGACTTTTGTCTTTTCAAGTCAGGGGCAACTAGGAATAGACAATAGTGTCAGCGACATCTACATCCCAAGAACAAATCAAAAAATTCCATGTAGAAAGATAAATGAATGAAACTCAATTATTTTAATTCTGCACTTGAGTTAAATGAAAATACCATAAAAAAGCAATGCTGCAAATATTACTGTAAAAGTTAGGCTAACAACACCTAACATTATGAAAGGAAAATTGCACAGCAAGCAGAGATGCATAGTTAAGGTTGAAAATCAAAGTTACAATTTGAGGCATAATGATCCTCAATCATCTATGCTTAAGCAGCATTTCATTCTCTATGACAGTCCATTAAAAAGTAGTCACCACTCAAGTTAATATTCTGACTCATGGACTGATCCTAAAAGTTTGTTCAATTGAGCCTAAACCTCTGGTACTCTAATGAACAAAAGAAACCTGAACAATGTAAGTACCCAAGCCAAACTACTGATTTAATCAAATTAACTTCAACATAACAGCCACAAAATTAAGCTGTTTAATATCCATTGTTTGGGTGCCATATTGACCCCAACTTAGTGACCAATGCATACATATATTTATAATGCAAAACACACCAACTGCCATATTGGGAAGCATTAGTCTGTGAGACCTAACTGCCTGCTGGATGTATCACAGGCAGGTTGTTTCATCCATCAGTATGCAATGGTGATTTGACACCAGCACTGATGAACAGGAGCTAACACTCCAGCTAAAGGCATGCATGTTAATTTTCCACAGGACAACATAATTCCACAGGAGGGAGGGCATTATTTGCCAGAAACAACCCGCAGGTCGGGTGCCAATTGATTTATATAGACTGCTGTTTCGATCAATTGATGCTTTATGATTCTAGATTTCTAAAGATGCTAAAATCTACAGAGAATGAACTGTCAGTAATTGTAGGATTTTATCTTACTTCAGGGCTTCTGCAATAATAATTTACTCCCAAATATGACCCTTCAGGGAAAGCACAGTGGTGAAAATGAGTAATGGGCATGCAGGCCAGGACCAGCTCTTGGAAGAGTTGGAGGAAGAGGAGGAGGAGGAAGGAGAAGAGAAAAGATGTTTCTGTGGCATGATAACAGAAGACATTTCTTTCTCTTTGTCAAGCAGATACATGACACTGACTGCATGTACTTCACTCTGCTGGCATCAGACTCTGAGATATAACACAAATGGCACTCCCCTAATATTCAGCTGGTATGCAACTACGCATCAGGCAGGTTAATGGCCAGTATCCTAGCAGCATCGCCATTCTGGTATTCTGTGACAATCAGCTATCATTTGTATTTCTGGTATTCGATAAACCAATCTGTAGCTACCAGTGAATCACGGTGGTCTGCCATATATAGCATAATCTTTTCACTGTTTTAATTTATATCTTCACAGACTGTAGGTATGCATGACTATGCTAACATTTTTGTTCATCCATTATTGTCTCTAAACTAGGTGGCTTCTTAGATCATTTTAAATCACATTTAAGAGTAAACCACATTGTTATGGGTCTAGAATCATTATAATACCAAACCAGTTCATGATGGGGAATTTCTTAACTTTAAGCTTATCCTAAAGCTGGTTATAAGAACGTTGCTCCTTGCCACCTGCTACATGGCAAGCTGTTGAGGAGCAGGAGGAGGATGAGGAGAAAGAGAAAGGACAAGCTAGAAAGTGCCCAGGCTATATGACATCAACTTATCCAGTGTAATAACCAAATTTATCTGGACATGCTTAAAATAAATCTATAAAAATGCTGTAAAATTCTAAATCTCACAAATGGAGACACAAAATTCTATTTTCCTAAGAGGCAGTTTCACCATCATACTTACCATGTTGGCCATGTTGTAGCAAAGGAACCAAGTCAAGTAGAGTCACCAGTGTCACATAGAGACCTTGATAGTCCAATGAAGGGTATTCTGAAAGCTGTGCATCACGACTTTGCTGATTACGCTCAGAGGGAGCATCACGGAGGACGCTGTAAAGGAGGGAGCGAGTAACAGTAGGGTTGATGGAACTGACTTGTGGTCTTAGGGATGGGGTGAGTGGGAATGGCACAGGAAAAAGACACATAGTCATGGGCACTGTCAAATTGGAGCCATCCTGGTTGTCCTTCCTCCCTATGCGGGACAAAATGCTGTTTTGGAACAAAGAAAAAAAAGAGACAACAAAGACACAAAGAACAGCACATTACATTAAAATGACACTACAGACAACATAATAAAATACCAGATCAAAAGAGCACATAGGATCCAACCCCAAAAGAATAAAATCAATTAGGTTATGAATATACCACAGTAGCTTTCTGATATGCATATTTGGAATGAAATCAAAATTACTTAATTATTGCATCCTATGTGCTATCTGGTAAAAAGGAGCAAATAAATATAATGACATGTTCTAGGTGCCACCTCCATGTAAAGTTTATTTTATGGCTTTCAAATAAAAAGCAATATAATTCCCCTGAACAATGCAGGTGGGATTGTGCTTGAGAACAGCCATTTAGAGAGCAGTAACTAGGATTAGGTATTTTTTTAAAGGTGCACTCTAGATAATTAGGGTAAGATAAACAAATATTTCAATTCGACATTAACTAAATCCTGCATGTTCACTCTGATGCAAATGTTCTCATTAAATTTATTCCACTACATTTTCAGGGAAGATTTATCACACACTTGCCTTCCCCCCCACCCTCCCACCAAAAAAAACATTGATTTGGTTATGACTTCAGTCCTTAAGTGGAATGACCAAAATCAAATTCTCCAAAACCAAATTATGCTGGTTTTATCTGCATTAATTGATTAGATACAAAATAATTATAATTGCAGTTCTGCCACTATCATAAAGTGCTTTGCTATTCCTGATAAACCAAGGGAGCTTTCTGTGACTTCTCCCTATTCCTTTGGTTATCCAGTCTGTTTCTCTTCTCATGAAATAAAGCAAACAAAAAGCAAGCTTCTCGGCTTCTGCTTCTCAGAACCAGAATGTGCATAGAAGTGGCCTGTAGTAATCTTTGCATCAATTTTCCCTGCTTTTCTTTTGAAATATAACTCAACTCCATTCACTGTGGTCTTGAAATTGAAGTGTGTCTTGAAAGCCATGCTTTTTGGTCATTATACATCATGGCAACAACTATTTCAGTCATCAGGTAACTACTACAAACTTCAATAAAGTCTGAATCCATGGGCGTCAAAGGTTGATCGTTGAGTTTTAGGTGCTAGTAAACAACCCTTACACATTTTCCTTAACTGCAGAATGCAAAAGCAAATGTGGTAGCACATGGTATGGCTGTGGTAGCAATAGACTGAAGACGTTGCCTGGAAGGGAGGGCTGTGTTTTACAGGAGAGATTGGACTGGCTGCGTTTATTCTCACTGGAATGTAGGAGGCTGAGGGAGGACTTTATAGAGATTTATAAAATTATGAGGGGCATAGTTAGAGTCTTTTTCTCTGGGAAGGGGAGTCTAGAGCTAGAGGTCACAGGTTTAAGGTGAGAGGTGAAACTTTTTAGGAGATCTGAGAGGTATGTTCTTCCACATAGAGGTTGGTGGCTGTCTGGAATGAGCTGCCAGAGGAGGTGATAGTGGCAGATACAATGACAACGTTTAAAAGGCATCTGTATAGATACTTAGGAAAGGCATAGAGGGATAGGGGCTTAATGTAGGCAAGTGGGATTAGCAAAGATAGGCATTATGTCTGCATGAATGGGACGTAAAGGCCTGTTCATGTGCTGTACAATTCTCTATGAAAATATGTCATCCAAGATTGAGATCAGATCCCAGGGTGGTTCAGTGGGAGGGGATGGATTACTGCATTTTAAGCTGGTTGAAGAAAAAAGAAAAGTTATCAATTTATCCTAGCAGTTCCAGTAAGAGATTGTGCAAGAGGAATGCCCAAAGGATAGAAAATAAGTATGATCTAGTGTAGCACCCTTAAAATATGGTTATGCTAGGAATGCCCAGAGTCTGGTGTTCCTGGTAAAAGATAGACCAACTTCTCCAGCAATAGAAAATGACACCATTTGATGCATAGCTGATACACGGAATGGTATCAGATACAGGAGATACAGAAGTCAAACTTCAAAGTGAAATGAAGAGATGAAACGTTATTGTGATTCACTCCTGGAAAGCCACTTTTTCAACTGCAAAGTGCTTAAATGAATAGCAACAGTCCATCAAATTCTCAGGTGGGGTTGCCACCTATGAGTAGTGTTGTTGAAAAAATGGAAGTCTAACGGCAAGGGAGAGACCTCACCAAGTCAAAGCCATGACAACAGATGTATTATTATTTGAGAGAGGTAAGAGTGGTTGGAGATTTTGATGATGTTGGGAGAGTAGAGGTCAGAGAATCTAATGATGTTCGAGAGATTGAGAGGGTGGTGAAGTAGACAGTCCAGTAGGTTGTTTTTTTTTAAAACAAAGTGCTTGCTGGGTCAGCAGTAAGCATTCCTTTTCCTCCAGGCCTAGAAGCAGTACTTTTAATGGCACTTATCTCATGGATTCAGCCCTTCCTACCTAAATTTTCCAACCTAGATGTCTGTAGTTTAAAATACAATGATTGCTGAAATGAAGGCCAGCTACCTCATTGCATTAAATCATCAATCTCTAATTATAAAAAAGCTTGCTGCTGACCCCAACCTGCTGCTGTTACAATGGGAATTGAGGGTGGCTTGGTACCTCTTCCGGATTCTTTGACTCCATAACCTGTATGTAACCTACAACTACACATTTTTGGAAGATTCATTCTATGTAATCTGTGCATCTACAACTCAGGAAGTATTTTCTAGGATTAAAGAGGTGCTGCAAAACAAATAACGTTCTTCTATACTTCCATCATTTATGGTAATAAAATCCTCAAAGTGTACAATATAAAGAAAATTCAAAAATGTACAACTTGCAACAGCGCACACAGAGAAGGAAAAGTAAGTCAGTAGGCAAATCACCTGTAGGTGTTCCCCTGGCCTTTGAATCAAAAACAATATTGTGAAACACCCAAGACCAGTTTACCCAGCCATTTCTAAAACCCAGGGAGAAAATAAAAGTGAAAGAATAAAAAAAAATAATGTCACAATAAGTATTTTTCTAATTATTTCAATTGTAAAGGGAACACATAAAAAGCATTAATATATAAACTTGATTATCAAACTTTTACCTTCACTAAATCTATACTAAGTAATACAAAAGCCTTCATTAGAATAATTTATTCACATGGGGTGGCACATATGAAACATGTTTAAGGAGAAGAATAAACATGTGTGTTTGATATACAACTCTGTAAACAGCACATGTTTATCACGCCAAAATAATGTCTGTATGTAAATTATGATACTATGACAGTATCATTAAGGGTAATGAATTTTAACAGGTATGTGATTTAGTAAAAAAAATATAGAATTCTAAGATGTAATTAAGCTACATTTGTAGGAATCATAAAAGAATATATGCTAAAGATCAATGACTGATAGCATATGTTTATGAACTAATGGTAATGGTATTTATGTATGCTATTCATTGTTCCATAAGATTTACTGAAATAAAAAGTTTTTTTAATTTTCTGTAATACAAACACTATTTTGTTCTCTCTAAGTAAGGCAGTATTATCTAAATGCAATAGTAATAAGGCAAAAAGTTGTGCATATTTGGTTATTAAATGCTACTAATTTAAAAAAAGTGATGAACATCAGAATTGCAGGACATTCTCAAAACTCTCAGCAAATTCTTTGCAGTGGGAAAAGTCAAAATCACATATTGGCAATTATAAGAATTTTCATATCATATTTGAGTTGCAAAATCCCGAGAATAATGCCTTCCAGTGCAGCAACTTGTTTCTCTCCAGTAAAAATTTCTAAATTATTTTCAATTTAAAAAATATAGCACTTTTTAATTAAACTAACACTTGAGTTAAAACATACAATCAGATAGCAGACTTTACCAACTTAAGAAAAATGTGGAATTAAAATTATGCATATCTGGTTTTACTATCCTATTCGTCAGATTTTGAATCAGTTCTGAAAGTACCCAATTAAAATATTAGTCCAATATTGATCAGTTACTTTGTCCATCCTGTTTTACATGGACAAATTATTCTACGAACATTTTACAAATTTACCAGGGTTTCAAGTCATTCATTAATGATGGACTTGCATGCATGACAGAAAATAATATCAGTAAGTACCTAAGCTTGTATTTGTGAAAATATAACTTATAAAAGGAAATCCAGTATTTAAAAGATAATGCACAACCTTTTACCCTCATATGCTTTAAAACAACAGTAATATTAGATAATAAACATTTCTATTTTTCAAGCACTGTAGAGTCATTTAATGAATGTACTTGTTAAATTAAACCCTTGATATAAGCCAGTCTCATTATCTCTATAGGACCAAATCTTTTTAATTTATATTTCAATATGACTCATTAAAATAATGAACATCTGAAACAAGATTTAATTATATTAAATATAAATTTAAATGCTAAATCATAATTAATTGCAAAAAAAGGGAACCTTTAATGGACAGGAAAGCTGAATGGAAGTTTTTAAATATTTTTGCTTTTTTAGATAATTCTTTCTATACACATTACCTAAATGCAAATAATTCTGTATCAAGGGTTGATATAATGCAATCAATGCTTCACCTGGAAAAGGAATAATTTGCAGATCTCGGGACTTTCAGACCTTGGCCAACTAGAAAAAGTTCATGTCCTGTGTTTTTATTTTCAGAATGAATGTACATAGTCCAATGGGTGTAAAATTGAAGAACTATTAGTGGACTATAATACAAATAACTTTTCACAGGCTGTTATTTAATACTCTGTAAGATTATTGGTTGTTAATTCAACTCTTTTGGGAGTCATCCCACTTTCATGTGCACTACAATTCAATAGTCACACATTATTAATATAATAATTGATTGTGCTTTTGGGGGTATGCAAATACTGTCATGCCAATGATTCAAAAGACCCTAAATTTATAATATCTGTTCCTTTGTCAATTTTATGTACCCTTAGTTTTCAGGTTTGTTTAAACTCACTATATTGTACAAACTACGTAAGCAGTTTGGCCATGAATCAAAAACTTGACAACATAAAGAATACAATGGTTTATTGAAAACAATATTTATGAAGGTTTGTAATTGGAATAATTAACCTGTATTCTAACTTTGTTTTCCTTACATTGTTTTTGCAGGATTGGGATCGTTTGTTGCTTTTCACGTTGAGTAAGGATTAACTTTGAGGTATAGTATTTATATTCTCAAATTAATATTTTCAATCTAATTTAACATCAAATCTGTCATTTACCTCCAAGACTTTCCCAACAACAGGCATCATCTTTGTACTCTCATTACGATCACTATATCTATAAAATCTATTTTTCTTCATTTCTTTTGAATAATTTATTCCCCTGGCTGCTCACCAAGTCTCAGTTTGACAGTACTAGGAAATTCAACATCTCCTACTCCAGTACCAATATGAATATCAAGCAATACCAATATCAACTCCTAAACCAAACAAAACACAAGATTTTGATATAAAGCTTCTCCCATATTGAACCAACTAGTTCTTCAAAGTCTAAATTTGCCTCTGCAACCTGATTTTTCCAAAGTTGCCTATTCTAATTCTCTTCCTGGTTAGAAGATTTTTCATTTTGTTTAGTTGGTTGTCATGCATCTGCTTGAAATTGGATGAAGACAATCCAAACTCAAATCACCAAAAGCCTTTCAATAATAGTAGACTGCACCTAAAGGCAAGAGATTTGGTTCAAAGCCATACTACAGAGGTAAAAGCATAGTCACATCATGCACTCTTCTCTTCATAGTTGTCCATCTCCAATACTGCAACAAATATTTTTTTCATTACTTCACTCCTCTGTCAATTCTTCTTTGAGTTATTAGAAGGAAGAGGTGACTTAGAACCAATGATTCCCAAAACTCTCTACATAGAATCATAACAGTAATACAGCATGGAAACAGGCCCTTCAGCCCAACTCATCCATGTCGATCAAAGTGTCCACCTAAGCTAGTTCCATTTGCCAGCATTTGGCCCATATCCCTCCAAACCTTTCCTATCCATATACTTTCCAAATGTCTTTTAAATGTCCTTATTGTACTTACCTCAACCACTTTCTCTGGCAGCTTATTCCAGATATCCACCACCCTCTGTGTGAAGAAATTGCCCCTCAGGTCCCTCTTAAATCTTTCCCCTCTCACCATAAACCTATGTCGTCTAGTTTTTGTTCCCTTTCTCTGGGAAAAAGACTGTGTGCATTCACCATGTGTGTTGCCCCTCATGATTTTATACACCCCTCAGTCTCCTATGCTCCAAAGAATAAAGTCCTAACCTGCCCAACCTCTCCCTATAACTCCTGCTGTCAAGTCCTGGCAACGTTGTCGTCAATCTTCTTTGCACTCTTTCCAGGTTTATGACGTCCTTAACACTTGCACATGAAGGAATGGGAGGAAGGGTCTCAACAGCACAGAGGGGAAGGACGTAGGCAGGCAATGAGGAAACCCCATGGCATTTCTCCTGAAATTCCCTGTCATCTCCTTCCTGTCATGCACAGTTTTCTATGGAAGAATACATTCTGTTCCCAAACTTCTACAAATAATATGTAATTGCTAAATACAGAATATATAACAACACCCTAGAGAAACTTCTCTATCAACCATCTCTGCTTGAAAGAAATCTTCACAATGCACCTTTCTAGCATTTTAATTAAGGGGAACAAAGAGACCCAAATAAAAGAAAATATTATTTGTCATCAGAAATACATGACTTAATTTTATTAATCTAATTTTATTTTCAGATTTTACTTCATGTTACTTTGATGCCTTAATTAATTTTAATGAACTCTAACAGAGATCTGGTTGCTGTCTCCATGTTGTGAGTTGCCTATTTATTACATTAAAGTAAAATCCAATAATGTATATTTAGTATACAAAACTTGCTTTCACTCATTTGTTCTTTGCATTGCTTATACACATTTTTATATGTGATGGGTTTTATCTGTCCACAACAACTAGTAACTGTTTAATAGTTATTGCGGACAGATAAAACCCATTTTTAATTTATAAAAAACTTTAATTAATTTTATTTTTGGTCATTTAATGATACTGAACTTTTAACTGGCTGAAGTGCATGGAAAACTGATGTCAGTCTGCACTAATACTGCATGTGATATTAATGCATTCATACAAAATCTCGTTGTCATCTGTTTTAACACAGGCACTGATAGTTGGAGAATGACTTCAACCCATTTCTATTTTCTCATGTATATCAGCCAGTAGAAATTAAAGTGCAATATCATCATCTGATGACAAAAGATCCATTCAGAGCAGTGAATGGCTATAAGCTGGAAGAAATATCTATATCAGTAACTGTCTTATTTCTTACCTAAAATTATAAGATTCAGTTACTGCTGAGGACGAACTATTGTATTAATGCATTTTTAGTTGATGACATTTCATTTTGAATATAATTAGAAATAACTTTCCTTCATGATTTTATATATGAAAACATTTAACTTCAATACTGATGCCACGTTATCAAATATTACAAATTAACTAATCAATTTTTTTTCAGATTCAAATAAAAAAAGCAAGACTTACCTTAACAATGTCTGTGAAAAGTATTTCAGTGTGTTTGCTATATCAGTTCCAGATGGGACAGGATAAATGTTATGAAGAACACGATTGTGGTATTCTTGTAAATAACGAACCTTAGATGCAACTGAATAAGTGAGAATTTTGGAAAATGTTAGTTCTTTTAATATACAGTTTTAGTTACAAAATACTTCTAAAAAAACTTTAAAAACTATTTTGGGCAAACATAAATAATAGGTTTCTTTTGTTCTTTTAATTTGGTCCTTTTCAGATATATGCTGGATTAGGTTTCTAGGAACATAGTCTTACTAGTACCTTACTGAAGTGATTACACTTCACATGGCAATTAGCACCAAGATATCTAACAAAAGGGGCAAAATAATCCTTGTTCATGTCCAAATTTATGCTTCTCCCACAGTCTAAGGACAGCAATTAGGAACAGCAATTAGGAACAGCAATTCTGTCTGATTTCTCCTTTTTAAGCCAGTAATGGTGAAACTGTTATATAACTCTACAGGTGAGATCTCCAAACTCAGCCAAGACTATGCTGAACCAAGGATCTTCCTTGCCTATGTGGCTCTATTGAACACCAGACAGTGATACGGGGTTATCTACTGAAACATGGATACAAGCATAAAATCTATTTGGGCTAGCACATGTACTTGATGTTAATTACTATTTTAAGAAAAATGTCACAGATGAAATCATATCAAAAAATATATCAAGGTCTTCCTCCAGATAGCAATGAAATGAACTGCTTGGAAGATATATTGTACAAGACAAAGATCTTAGCCACAATACATCAAGGCTGCACAACCATACCTCATCTCCCAAAGCTTCAGCTCATATGTTTTTCCATGGAAATATAAATGCAAAATGAGATTGCAAACAGTAGGAACACAGTAGTATCAAATCATTTGGCATAAATCAAAAATATCAAACTGTAAAATTTTACACTGAAATAACTATATATACAAGTTCTGTCTATTGAATGTGTACTTTGTTTTGAAACTCATATGCCAACGTGAACTTGAGACTTCCCAATATCCATATTTCCTTCCGTCATTGGCTGTCTCATTACATTCACTGTTTTAACAAATGCCCTGAAAGATAATTTTTCCCACAAATCATTCAAAGTGTGCAGGAAGTAGGGGCTTTGAGTCCTGGCAGTTTCATCAGCAAATATTCACCAGGCCCTGAGCCAAGTTATTCTGCTACACTGGCATCAATCAAGAATTTCAAAAATTGCCTACTTTTGTCCAAAAGCAAGACCAATCCTAACTGACACATTAGCACTCCAGTTGCCTACTCCCAAATATCAGGAAAACCCCTGAGGGCTGTTGTTGTAAACAAGGTGTTCAACAGAAACTTATTAACTAATAAGCTGTTCAACAAATTTGGGTTTCCCCAAGTCAGCATTTGGCTAAATATGACAGCAAGCAGCCTCAGTAAAATTGAAGTCGTGGGATCATGAAAAAAATTCTCCAGAGCTAAAATCATATCTGGCACAAAGGAACATGACTATTGCCTTTGGAGCCAAATCATCCCAGCACCAGCACGTCAACATAATTCTCCATCCTTCTCTGTCTTTGGGCATTTACCTTATTCCAACAAAGTACAATATAGGCTCTTGGAACAACATCTCAACTTTCACCACACACATTACCGTCCTCAGGATTCAACAAAGAATTCACCGATTTCAGATAATTGGCATATCTAGTTTGGATTAGAATTGGCTAATTCTGAGGAAAAGTCATCAACCTGTAACATTAACTCAGCTTTCCTCTCTCCACAGTGTGCTGTCTGTCTGCTGGGTACTTCCAGCATTCTCTTTTATTTCAGATTTTCAGCAACTGCAGCATTTGATATGCAGAATCTCAACAATTTTTGGGGGGCGGGTAAAGGGAGATTTCTCTCTCCTTTTCCCTCATTTATCTTTCACTATTTCCAAGCCGATCAGCTACAATGAACAAGTCTTCACCCCCACTCCCAGCTGATTTGAAATGTTTACTCTGCTTCCTTCTCCACAGATCAAGCCTGAGTTGCTGAGTATTTTTGTATTTCTTGTTTTATGTCAACTTCCTCATTTGTTGGAACTCAGCCAGATATGCTATAGCTATGAGTGATAGAAAAATGGAAGGCTATGCAGGAGAGATGGGTTAGATAGATCTCAGGATAAATATCGGCACAACATCGTGGGCCAAAGGGCCTGTGCTGTGCTGTAGGGTTCTATGTTCTACACATGCCGGTCAGAGGTTGGGTTTTCTATGTCAACTGGCTCTATTCCCGATTCCCCCAAAGCTTGTCCACCACTTGGCACTTTAAGGATGTGTTGGAAACTCTTCACTTGCCTGGAATGACGCAGCCCCATCAGCACACTATTTTAGGCCAAAATGTTCCAAGTGACTGACACTCTATTGGTTTAAAGGTCCAACCCCTTGCCCACCATCATACCAAAGCCACACTGCTTCACATCCACCTGATTCTGTGAACTACACTTTTTCAACAACAGTTTACAAGCCCATAATTGTCACCACTTAGATAGATCAGAGCAGTAGATGCATGGGAACTCCTTCCTCTCCAAGTTCACCTCCAGGCCACACACAATCCTTGCTGGTTCTGAATCATTGAGATTAGGGGCACTGTGGGAGTTTACACACATAATTCAGCAGTTCAGCAGGAAGATCCAGCACAACTATATCAAGATCATCTGAGACTGAACAGCAAATGTCAGCCTGGATAACAACACCAGCATCCTTAGAAGGATGTTTCTTTAAAACCTTTATGAGTTAGGGATGTTAATGGGAAAGAACCCCACTTCTCAAGATTTTCGAAGATCAAAGGCAGCATAATGCAACAAGACAATGTTAGATAATCTTTTAGCTGGAAAATTTACCTATTTTGTTTAATATAATTTATTTTGTTTGAAAATTAACAACTGCCAATGTGCAAAATCTGTCAAAGCCATTGTAAGCCATACGATAAGCTATTTTCTTCAATGCCACTGATCATAAAACACATGAGTTTGGCACTTATGAGTTGTGCTGTTTGTTTCACTTGAGCTTTCTATCACGTTATATATTGACTATCAGATTTTTCTATTCATTTTTACAAAAAAGGTATGTGATTTATAATAGTAAAAACAGTGTTTTAATTCAAACAATAGTTTTTAAAATTCAACTATTCTGACTACCATTGTTGATGCTTACTGCAGTGATGATCCACAACATAGTTTCAAAAATCATTTGAGAAAGCACCACAGCAGCAGGTTATCCTGAGAAGAGAATTCCCAAAGAGAGGACTGTTTGCATGAATGTTAAATAACTAGCATTAGTACACATTATGACAGGTATATACATAATTGTAACAATTAGTTACTTCCTTTCTGCCTCATTAATTTGACTCAGCAATCATCTTTGATTCAAATCCATCAAGTATAAAAAATTGAACAGCTCTAGTCAGCTGGGAGGGTTTGCAGTCATTCACCTTAATGTTGATTCCCTCATTACACCCCAGTATTAAGGATGGCTGACCTTGGCAATCAAACCTGTTCCACAAGAGCTGAGGGTGGAAACATTTAAGGCTTGCTGTCCTAATTCTTCTTCTGTCTGCAAGACTAAAATGCATTTGTATTATTTCCCGTTGCTTTTAAATTCCTGGTGTGTTGTTAAAATAAAATGTAGGTTTATATCTGAGCAGCAGCTGAGCAGGCCCATTCGGTTTCAGGGGATGGCAGCTGATGCAGCACAGTTACACCGTGAACTAATAACGTCCCTCGCTTGCTAAAGGTGCTCTGCTATCCCTGTGCAAGCTCTATACTCACATTGCTCGGCTTTGGTGGACATTTTTTTCTCAATGGCGCCTGTCACCAGCATCAAATACGCCACAGAGCATCTTCCAGCCGTTCATGGCCCGGCGGCGCATGCGCGGGATCCAGCCCTCGGCTGCCTCCGCCTTAGGACCATTGCGCGGAGACAAACTGTAGCGGCAGCAGCATCACCTCCTGGGTTTCTGCGCTCACCCCTACTCCGTGCCTTGCACAGACCAACTGGAAAAAAGGAAAGCAAACTGTACAGTGGTCTTGCACCTTACTTAGGTTTGCACGTTGCTTAGGTTTGTGACCGCTCCAGCTGGATTATTATAAATAGGTTAAAGTCATGTTTATGTGTTTATATAAGATATCTTTATTAGTCACATGTACATCGAAACACACAGTGAAATACATCTTTGCGTAGAGCGTTCTGGGGGCAGCCCGCAAGTGTCGCCACGCTTCTGGCGCCAACATAGCATGCCCACAACTTCCTGACCCGTACGTTTTTGGAATGTGAGAGGAAACCAGAGCACCCGGAGGAAACCCACGCAGACATGGGGAGAACGTACAAACTCCTCACAGACAGCGGCCGGAATTGAACCCGGGTCACTGGCGCTGTAGTAGCGTTACGCTAACCACTACGCTACCATGCCTGAAGCTATACTCCATCAATGCTAAATATTCACGATAAGCTTTCATTTAAATTGTCCTTTGGCGCTGTCTGGGAAGCGTGTTACGTGTTCAGAAAACAAATAACCTTGATTTCTATAATGTATTTTGTTTCCTCAGGATATCCCAAGGCTCAACCACTGTAATTTACGCACTGCAAATCTTCACAGTTGGGCCATGAGATCGGTGGCCAGTTGAAACACTTCCTGGTGATGTTGACAGAGTGGCACAGATTGGGTAGAACATGAACACAGAAACTGCATGCTCCTTCAGTTAGATCTCGCTATTCATTGAAGCAGGCAGAAGAGCTTTTTGGTTTGAAATGGAAACCAGAAGGCTGCACTCAAAACAAGGCATCATTCCCCAGGGTACCTCTGTTGGATTTCAGAATAATATGGTTCAATACAGGAGAGCTCTTGGAACATTGTGTCCTCGAAGCATAGCATTATCAGCTGTCCGATCAATCCCACGCTCCCCCGAAATTATTTTCTCAACAACTATTTATCTGTTTTTTTCTCTCAGATGTTACCATCGAATATCCTTGCACTGCCATTTCGGGCAGAGCTCCATGCTGTGTGTATATTAAAAGAGTTGATTTGTGTTGTCACCCATTCTTTCACCAATTGCCTTAAATCGCCTGGTCACCAATGGCTCTGTCACTCTAAGTAATTTACCTTAGTTCAGTAAACCGATTCATAATGTTGAATATCTCTGTAAACTGTACTTTTGATCTTCTTTATTTTACAGAGTTCAGATTCTCCATTCTACATAATCCTCTCGTCCCCTTTATTTCCAGAAATTTTCCTCTGCTCTTTCAGCAAGGCCTTTACATCCTTCCTTCAGAATTGAACACAATACTCTAGCTGAGGCCTAACTAGGTTTTTATAAAGGTTCAGCATGTCTTCCTTGCTTTTGTTTCCAGGAGCCATCTCAACCTCCCATACTGTCTTCAAAGATTTTACATGCACACCCAGATCCCTCTGTTCCTACTCTCTCATTCAAAATTGTACTATTTAGTTAATATTCAACTTTTGACTACCAAATTATTTATTGAATTGCTGGATTGTTCTACAATTGAATCTACAGCCTCTGACATAGAGACATAATTGCAACCAGTGAGCCAATACTGTTGCGTAATGTGGGTAATGTAAAACTTAACAACCTATCATCTAGTCTTAAATTGGTGGTATGGACATTTTTCATTAGTCATCTACCAAAACCCCCTTCCTCACCTTACCCACCTCATTGCCCCAAACCACACCAGTTTCTTGTGGGCATCCAGTTGATGCTGTCACTCTTCTCCATCCCTCTCACCCTTGGTTCATGCAGACAGGCCCTTTTCGCTTTTCAATATGTTCCTCAATTCATACTATCATTTTCCAGCACCTCCAGTTTGGGCTAACACATACCATTCTTTCAGGGGACTAAAAATTACATATGTTTGGCTACACTGCCTTTGCTGAATTGTGATCAAAGTGAATTTTCGGTTGATTATCCCCTTTTTACAATTATGTACTTATATTGTGTCCCAACTGCTACAACCATTATACTTATAAAGAAAGTTGAACGTACCAATCTCTCTAAAGGTGCTATTAAGATCAGCTAAGTTAATATCACCAGCTATTAAATATGACATGACTCAGTGAGGAAACAGAATAGATATGTAATTAAATGCAGAACAGAATCGAGCAAATAGATGACATATGTTTGAGCTTTCAAACACAATAACTGATATTTGAGAGTGAGTTAAGGCCTATAATCTAATCTAGGATTTCGTCTGATGTCATTATTAAAGTAATATGAGAGCAGGCAGGCTCTGGCATCTGTTGTTTTATATAATGTGCTATTTATTAATTTTTTTTATGAGTTTTAGTTTATATGGAAATAAAACTATAAATTTTCATTGACTACCTCAAAACTTTACAAGACCAGATTATTCCAGTACACTCCTGGTCAGCATCCTGCATTTGATCTCCATAAATCTGAGGCCATCCAAAATTTTCCTGACTCGTACCATCCTGTTCACCCATCGGGCCTGAGCTCGCTGATCTACTGTGGTCACTGGTTAAGTAAGATCTCAATTTTGAAGTTGTGTTGCTTATTTTCAGATACCTCCATGGTTTTTCCCTTCCCTTTCTCTGTAACCTTCAGCCCTCAACCTTCTGAAACTCCTGTGATCCTCAGTCTCTGGTCTCTCTGACTGTAGTCACTACATATTGGTCAGAATCAGAATCAGGTTTATTATCACTGACTTTTTTGTCATGAAATATGTTGTTTTGCAGCAGCAGTACAGTGCAAAGACATGAACTTACCATAATTTACAAAATAAATAAATAAATGGGGGAGGAATAACGAGGTAGTGTTCTTGGGTTGAGAAATCCAATGGTGGAGGGGAAGAAACTGTTTCTGAATTGTTGGGTGTGGGTCTTCAGGCTCCTGTACCTCCTCCCCGATGATGGTAACGAGAAGAAGGCAAGTCCTGGATGGTGAGTGTCCTTAGTGATGGATGCCGCCCTCTTGAGGCACTGCC
This sequence comes from Pristis pectinata, assembly GCF_009764475.1. Taxonomy (NCBI): domain Eukaryota; kingdom Metazoa; phylum Chordata; class Chondrichthyes; order Rhinopristiformes; family Pristidae; genus Pristis; species Pristis pectinata. The sequence continues at coordinate 128,747,115 of NC_067405.1, read as the reverse complement.
TCTTGAAGATGTCCTGAATGGTGGGGAGGGTTATGCCCGTGATGGAGCTGGCTGAGTCTACAACCTTCTGCAGCCTCTTGCGATCCGATGCATTGGAGCCTCCATACCAGGCTGTGATGCAACCAGTCAGAATGCTCTCCTGACTGCACCTTCAACTAAACTCTCCACCTCACTACCTCTCTTTCCTCTTTAAAACTGCTCTTGAAGAACTGTCTCTTGGATAAAGCCTTTGCTCATTTGTGGTACCATCTATGTGTTGACATTTGTTTATTAATGTCCATGCAAAGTGCTTTGAGACATTTTGCTTTTTCAATGTTGAATTATAAAAACAAGTTGTTGTTGAATTGTTATCAAAATATATCTAACAGGATAATAAACATTCTATATGTAGGATCTTCGTTTTACAATATTTGTTACATGAACCAATACCAACAGACAATAAACAACAGATGTGAACAAAAATGTTGAGAATAACCATAATGTTCAGGAAGTGTAATGGATGGCCTCAAGTGTATAATACAATACATATAAAGTTTACATGTTAAGTTTATTCAGATTTATAATTACCTTATACATTTTAATTGGTACATATAAATTGAAATAATTATTTTACTTACTTCAAAATTAATAATGCTCCATGTTGTTTATGGCAGCTCTTGGACTTCAACCTTAATTTATTTTTAATCAAAGAAAAACTGCAAATGGAAGTTAGTTTCAGCTCAACAAAAAAATACTTGCAATATAAACACTGCAGATTATGAAAAAAAGATAGCAATAAATGAGAACACTGAACAGAAAACATTACAAATGGTCTGCACAATGAAACCTTTCAATGGAAATTGTAATAAACAAATACTCTAGGCAAGATGCAAAGCACACCTGAGATTTGAGCAATGATTTCCTCTGCCTAGCTTTGTGGACAGCGTTCATTAATTTTATTCTGAAGTTAATCTATTTAAAAGCAGTATGTGGTGGTGACTGTTTTTTTTAGAAAGGAAATTATGATTAATTTAATAAGCTGGTTTTACATAAATAAGTCTACAACACATAACATTGAAAAATGAATAATATAAATTATCTATAATGTACTATTCCTCCTAGACACGGAGAATATTGTCAGGCTTCTCTGTTATTGTACTGTGAATTAAAAGTAAACATATAAACATGGAGTAAGGACATTCTAAGTCATTCTCACAAATCCTATGTGCCAAGGACAGTAACAGGGAAAGCTTTAATTAAAATATCTATTCTATATTCACTGTTGTAAGTTGCAGCCAGTGCACAATATTAGCTGAGCAAACATCTGTAGACATCAGTAACTCCAAGGATCCCATTTGTTGTTAAACCAAATAGCATTGTGTAATTTTAATCTAACAGATTCATCAAAAATCTTGGCAACTATGCATATACCGCTTTCAGACTTATAAACATCTTTTATGGCGGCCCTATTCTCTGGAATACTTGCTGAGTTGATATAATTAAGTATAAAACCCAAGAGGTAAGGGACATAGAAGTAGTGATACATTGGCAGTTTTGCTCAGGATAAAATGTGAGATCATTTTGTGGAAGTTAAGCAAGATCCTAAAAGTTAATACCTGTGACTGAACTCAAATACATCAATTTGTTGTTTTTCAGTACGTTTTCCTATAATGTAAAATGAATGTCCTGCAAAGAGACTGTAAATTGTACATTTACAGCCTAATATATTAGCTTAATCTACATTATGTATATGTCATTGGGAATTCTTTTAATTTTCCTGGTATATTTCATATCTGTCATATATATGTTAAGTATTATACTCGTGTTATGGGAAAAGTATGTTTGTTCAATAAAGTAGAGTCATAGAGTTATACAGCACGGAAGCAGATCCTTCAGCCCAACTGGTCCATGCCGACCAAGATGCCCCATCCAAGCGAGTCCCATTTGACAGCATTTGGCCTATAACCTGACCCTTCTAAACCTTTCCAATCCATGTACCTGTCCAATTGTCTTTTAAAAGTTGTTATTGTACCTGCCTCAGCCACTTCCTTTGGCAGCTCATTCCACATAGATACCAATCTTTATGTAAAAAATTGCCTCTCAAGTTCCTATTAAATCTTTCCCCTCTCACCTTAAACCTATGCCCTCTAGTTCTTGATTCCCCAACCTTGGGAAAAAGACTGAGTGCATTCACCCTATCTATGCCCCTCATGATTTTATATACCTCTATAAGATCACCTCTCAGTCTTCTACGCTCTAAGGAATAAAGTCCTAGCCTGCCCAGCCTTTCCCTATAACTTAGTCCCTGAAGTCCTGGCACCATCCTTGTAGATCTTTTCTACACTCTTTCCAGTTTAATAACATCTTTCCTATAGCAGGGCAACCAAAACTGAACACAATCCTCCAAGTGCAGCCTCACCAGCATCTTGTGTGACCATACAATGACCTCCCAGCTTTTATACTCAATGCCCTGACTTATGAACGTCTGCGTGCTACAAGTCTTCTTCACCACCCTGTCTACCTGTGACTCCACTTTCAGTGAACCATGTACATGTACTCCAAGGTCCCTCTGTTCTACAATACTTGCCAGGGTGCTGCTGTTCAGTGTGAAAGTCCTACCTGGATTTGACTTTCCAAATGCAACACCTCACACTTATCCGAATTAAACTCCATTTGCCATTTCTTGGCCTACGTACTCAGCTGACCAAGATCCCCTGATAACCTTCATCATCGTCTACTATACCACCTATTTTAGTGTAATCTGCAAAGAGTTCTCAAGTATTCATGAGAAATTCACTAATTATAAATATAGCAACACAGGATTAGTTTTATCAGTAAAGATAAAGTTTGATACAATGCAGTGACTCCATAATCTTTGTCCAGACTTGATAATGCAGCACATTGGTCATTTATGAATGCCTCAATATGGTATTAATGCCTATTGTCTGAAGTTCTCACTATGGTCATTTCTCACTATTGTAAATTTTATTCCAGGAAATAATATAGACTGTCCAATATTCAACCTCGGTAGTGAGTTATAAATAAGTACCACATCTTCCTTGCTTTTGTCTACTGTGCCTTTATTTTTAAAGTCAAAGATTCTGTACGTTTTATTTTATGCATCAGTATTTCTGCCTTCAAAACAGTATTTACTGTATAATATTAACTAAAGTAGTGAAAACCTTTACAAATTCACTGAATAGAGCAGATAATTTTTATTAGTTCCAAATGGTCTACGTATACACAAATTAATCAAATGATAATCTTGTGCACTTTTCCCCAGTAGATGATGTTCCAAGTCTTCCTGTGTTGCCAAGTTTAATGACAAGCTGCAAGGCAAGCTGGAATGTAGATCTTCACCATTTCATCCCAGACGTTGACCACAACTTGAACAGTGATATGTCAAGGACATGAGTGTTGTTGCAAGAGCTGAACTTGCCACAAAACATCCCAAAACCTAACACTGAAATTATTTTGAAATATTTCTTAGCTGCAAAAAAATAGAAAATTTGGCTCTTCAAGAACAAAAGAATGACCAACAGGATGATCTACTAGCTATTAGATATTCCTTAGATCCTGATATCTTAGGAAACACTCACTGAAAACTTTATACAACAATGAAATAATGTCTAGATAATTTGCATTTTATTGTTCTTGGTTGAGAAGTAAATATTGACCAGAACATTGATAGAAATTTCCTACTGCTCTTCAAACAGCATGGGATCTGTATGGAGCTGAGGTTAAAACATCACCCCAAAGTTGACATCCCAGTGGAGCAACATTAGTTTAGTGCAACACCAGAGCATTGGGCAAGATTATGATCTGCAGGGACATCTGTAAAAATCACTTTCTAGGGTTTCTAAAGGGATATATAAACTAAAAATAGAACAAATGAACATGGATAAGAGTCAACAACAGAAATAGTGCATATAGTTCCAACCTAGCTTTCAGCTGCTGATTCCTTTCCCTGTTTTCTGTTCAGGTTCCCAATTTTATTGGTGGCTTTTCCTTTTGGTCTGTTTAAGAAAGTCCTTCTCTGGGATGCATTGTGACTCTTTAGACCACAGCCTGGCAAGATGAACCATTTCCAATGCAAGTTATTAAACACAGAATAGTAATTTTTGAGTCACTATGTTGATTCTCATTGCAAAATATTCTAGACAGCACACCTCCGGCAGGGCTGGGGTGTAGGGCAGATTTATCAAATGATACCTGGATTAAAAGTGATTAAATCATAATGATGGATTGCTTTAATGAGGCTTGTGTTTCCTATATTGTATGTTTAAGAAATAATTTACTTGAGGTGTTTCAGATAGTGAAAGGGTCTAAGAACGTAAATAAGGTAAAACTACTTTCGCTGGTCGAGGAGTCAAGAACATCCTATAGTTGGAGCTCGGGCATATAAGGAAGATGTCAGGAAGAACTTCTTCACACAAAACCTAATGGATATCTGGAACTTTTCACCACCAGCCACTGTTCACCATCGACTGCTGGTGAACCTAGCCTCCCCCGCACCCCCCCCCCACCTCCGTCTTCAATGATCCCAGTTTTAAAACTGACATTGATAGATTTAGTGAAGATCGATTCGGGGATAAGAAAACCAAGATGGTAAATGGAGTTAAGATACGGATCCAGTTGAGTGATGGGATAGGATGGAGGGGCCGTATGGCCTTCTCCTGTGCTTGTGCCTACAAATTAAAATATTTAAATAGACAAGGACTGACAAGGATCGCATTAAGTCTTCGCGAGATTTTATTTGACATCCAGAAACAGCAAAAACAAAAGACACCTGGCCAAATTTGCAAGGCACCCGAGACAGTTGGGATAAAGACTACAGCAACATAGAGCACGTTGTTATCACTACAATGTCCTTTCAGCTTCACATTCTAAAAATAACCGCGGGGTCTGAATGCACTCGAACCTCGATCACAAAGCCTCATTGTGCTTCTTAATCTCTTTTGCGATATTCCGGCAGATGATGCAGAATCCAACCCGCTGGTCCAAGAAGGCTCATTGCGAAAACGGACAGACACAGAGCTGTCATCTGTAAAACCCACACAAAGAAACACATAACTTAAAGATAAACCCTACATCCTTGTTTTATAGATCCCGAAATCTGTGCAGTGGGGGAAAATTCACTAACAAATGTTAACATTATACAGAGGGGACAAAAACGTTCGTAACCCATCTTTTATTTAAAAAGATTAAATTATACAAAATGGCAGATTTGAAAAATATATAATGATGGACGAAGACAAAGAAAAATAATTCAGAAACACCCGTTAAAAAGCGAGCGAAATACCAGTGTGGATTTCAAAGTAACACTACTGGAATAACCAATGCTAAACTCAAAATTTCCGTACGAGTTAGGATTTCACAAGATCACGTCTTCGAGTAGGATCGTTTCAGTTCGAGTGATTTTTGAAAAAGAAGGCCATTTTAAGTGAAAAATACAGATTTTTTTTCCACTCCGGCTTTTCCAACAAGTAGTTTGAGTGTACGTGACGGTGACCAGGTTGCACTCACTGGGGAAAGACATGACGATGCCATGGAAAAAAACTTACCAAAGGGCCAATTTTCTCTTTCGGTGGTTTTCCGTGGATGTTCGCCTTTTGCATGAAAGACTGCTCCCCGGCTAAACGGCAGCGCAACACCCCACGGAGGACACACGACATGGTCTTTGCTTTCTCCTCTGCGTTCCCCGGTTCAAACTCTGGCTTCGGTTTCTCACAGTCAGCGCCAAGCCGACGAGGACTGTGTGATTTGGCAGTCAGTCCCAGAGGGACAGCATCCATCCAGTTCCAGACACATCTGTCCAGATGTATTATACCATTTAACATACAGCACTGTTTGCAGCTGGAAGTAGCGATGAAATTATTCGCACTCACTTTATTCAGCTATTGTTCGAATTAATGAATTGTGCTTAATGAATTGTGCTGGAAATTCCATTTTTATGGAGCTTTTCAAATAAAGATTTCCACATTGACAGTAGATCCCAATGCCTTTGCAGTACAGAGTGCAATGTTTTGACTGGTGCTCTGATGTTAGGGCTGAGACTAAAGTTTAAACTCGAAAGTAACTTTCCATAGTCATCGCTTTCATCAAGATGATTGCCTCTTCTGACTCTGCATCGATCAGATTTGACAATGTGCCCTCGTTGACACTCGAATACCTCGGATAGTTACGTGTCACTCTCCATCTTCTTTTCTCGCACTGATCTAAATCTGTTTCAGGTTTGTATTATGCAGACACGACAGCGGCAAAAAACCGAGAGGCATCAGACTCGCGTCTGATTCCTGATCGCACTGAAGCCAGGAAACGTTCAGCCCAAGCTGCCCTCGTCTTCCTTCGCATGCCTTTCCAGAAGGCCGGTTCACACTCTGTTTTCCAATTTCCTTTTTTTTGCCAGCGATCTTTATATTTAAAAATTACTTCATATTCAAAGACGTCCGAAGTAACTTTGTAAGATTCTATCTCACTGTTTATAACTGACAACTTCCGTTCAAGTCCTTCAGATGGTCTGTTTGAGTAAACTTGGTGATTTTATAAACCTTGAACTCGTTTAGTGCTTGAAGAAATTCTCTTGCAGTCCCTCAGGAAAACTGTGGGACCATGCATAAAAAGTGCTGGAGGAACTCAGCCGGTCAGGCAGCATCCATGGAGGGAAATAAACAGTCGACGTTTCGGGCGGAGACCTTCATTTGTGGGGATGTAGAAGGGTTAACATACGTCTACTTTCCAATTACATAATTAATTTGGAGAATTCTTAAGGATACTCCATGTTTTGCTTCTGTATGGCCACACTTACTTCCTCTCTCTATTCCAATGACACTGTGGAGTGAGATTTATTCAGTGCTTTAATTAGGCCACTTTTGGAGTATTGTATGCAGTTCAGATTGCCACATCATAGAAAGGATGTGGTGGCTTTGGAAAGAATGCAGAAGAGGTTCACCAGGATGTTGCCTGGACTGGAGTACATTAGCTATAAGGAGAGTTTGAGATATCTTTAAGATATCTTTATTAGTCACATGTACATCGAAACACACAGTGAAATACATCTTTTTGCGTAGTGTTCTGGGGGCAGCCCGCAGATGTCGCCACACTTCCGGCGCCAACATAGCATGCCCACAACTTCCTAACCTGTACATCTTTGGAATGTGGGAGGAAACCGGAGCACCCGGAGGAAACCCACACAGACACGGAGAGAACGTACAAACTCCTTATAGACAGTCGCCAGAATTGAACCCGGGTCACTGGTGCTGTCATAGCGTTACGCTAACCGCTAGATGGTTTTCTCTGGAGCATTGGAAGCTGAGTGGCAACCTGATAGAAGATTATAAAATTATGAGAGGCATAAAAAGGGTAGATAGTCTTTTTCTGAGGGTGGAAATGTCAGATACTGGAGGTGGGGGGGGAAGTTTAAAGGAGAAGTGCGAGTTATTTTTTTACACAGATAGAGTGGTGGGTGCCTGGAACATGCTGGCAGGGGAGGTGGTGGCACAGATATGACAGCAATGTTTAATCAGCATATGGACAGACACATGACCAGGCAGGGAATAGAGGGATATGGATTATGTGCAGGCAGATGAGATTAGTTAGATTGGCATCATGGTTGGCATAGACATGGTGGGCCGAAGGGCCTGTTCCTGTACTGTACTGTTCCATGTTCTACATTCTAACATCGAAGTTGGCCACATTACAATTGTGTATTGTTAGGACCAGTGCATTATGGACACCAGTCTCCCATCCACGGACTCTGTCTATACCTGTCGCTGCCTTGGTGAAGCAGCCAGCATAATCAAAGACCCCACCCACCCGGGTCATTCTCTCTTTTCCCCTCTCCCATCAGGTAGAAGATACAGGAGCCTGAGGGCACGTACCACCAGGCTTAAGGACAGCTTCTATCTCATGGTGATAAGACTATTGAACGGTTCCCTTATATGATGAGATGGACTCTGATGTCACAATCTCACTTGTTGTGACCTTGCACCTTATGCACTGCACTTTCTCTGCAGCTGTGACACTTTACTCTGTACTGTTATTTTCTTTACCTGTACTACATCAATGCAGTCTGTACTAACTCAATGTAACTGCACTGTGTAATGAATTGACCTGTACGATCGGTATGCAAGACAAGTTTTTCACTGTACCTCGGTACAAGTGACAATAATAAACCAATACCAAAACCAATACCAAACTAAAAGTTAGACGTTGAATAAACTGCCATGTAATTTCAGCTGTGATGAAAAGAGGGACAGGTTACAAAGCTTGGAACAAAATTTGTAGAAATTATCAAAGTAGGGGGAAACTAAATACAGCAGAGCTATCCCTAATCTATATTTATCTTTAAATGGATTGCTCCATCTGACCACAAAGCGAGTTTCACGAAAATGTCACAACAACTTAATAAAACATTAAGCTAAGCTGCATTAGTCTATTTTGATTAAATATCTTTCTTATTGTTGCAAAAGTTTTTGCTTACTGGAGACACAAGAGGCTGCAGATGCTGGAATTTGGAGCAACAAACAATCTGCTGGAAGAACTCAACAGTCAAGCAGCATCTGTGGGAGGAAAGGAATTGTCGACATTTCAGGTCGAAATTTTGCTTAATACTGTGCATGTAGAGACTTCCCATTCACCTCTCCCCTGTTTATTGAATGATGTTAAAGTCCTTCCAGATTTCAATCAGCCTTAATTCTTTCAATGCTAATTCATCTTTGTTGTTTCTCTCTCAGATTCATCTCAGCAAGAGAGATTCAACCAGCTCAATCACTGAGTACACATTACAAAATAATTGCAAAATTCTGATGAAAGATCATCAGACTATAACAATAACTTTGTTTCTCTCTCCAACATGCTGAATGACCTGCCAAGTATTTCCAACATTCTCTATTTTGATTGCAATTTTCACATGCTGCCTGCACTTCCAAGCACAGAGCTTATTTTCCACTTGCTTTAGCACAATCTCAATGATGTAAAGTTTAATTCCAGTTTGCATTCCACAGATAGCAATTTGCATTGGTAGCTGCAATACAGTTGTAGCCTTTGTCACACAACTAACCAGCTTGACATATTCCATACAACACAATTACAATTTTAAGACCTTCTCTCAATGACTTATAGTAAAGGCTGCTACATGAAGATGTTGCATGCAATAGCTTCTATAAAATAAACTCATGGACTCACAGAAGCCCCAACAACTGCACCATCTAGGAGTCAGTTTTGCATATATACTCATATACACTCATGACTGTGTGGCCAAATTCTGCTCTAACTCCATCTACAAGTTTGCAGATGATACCACCATCGTGGACCGTATCTCAAATAACGATGAGTCGGAGTACAGGAAAGAGATGGGGAGTTTAGTGACATGGTGTCATGACAACAACCTTTCCCTCAATGTCAGAAAAACAAAAGAGCTGGTCATTGACTTTAGGAAAGGGGGCGGTGTACATGCACCTGTCTACATCAATGGTGCTGAGGTCGAGAGGGTTGAGAGCTTCAAGTTCCTTGGAGTGAACATCACCAATAACCTGTCCTGGTCCAACCATGTAGACGCCATGGCCAAGAAAGCTCACCAGTGCCTCTACTTCCTCAGGAGGCTAAAGAAATTTGGCATGTCCCCTTTGACACTCACCAATTTTTTATCATTGCACCATAGGAAGCATCCTATCTGGATGCATCACAGCTTGGTATGGCAACTGCTCTGCCCAGGACCACAAGAAACTGCAGAGAGTTGTGGACACAGCCCAGCATGTCACGGAAACCAGCCTCCCCTCCGTGGACTCTGTCTATACCTCTCGCTGTCTTGGTGAAGCAGCCAGCATAATCAAAGACCCCACCCACCCGGGTCATTCTCTCTTCTCTCCTCTTCAATCAGGCAGAAGATACAGGAGACTGAGGGCACATAGCACCAGGCTCAAGGACAGCTTCTATCTCAGGGTGATAAGACTATTGAACAGTTCCCTTATACCATGAGATAGACTCTTGACCTCACAATCTACCTTGTTATGACCTTGCACCTTATTGTCTACCTTCAATGCACTTCCATGTAGCTGTGACACTTTACTCTGTACTGTTATTGTTTTTACCCTGTACTACCTCAATGCACTCTGTACTAACACAATGTAACTGCACTGTGTAATGAATTGACCTGTACGATTGGTATGCAAGACAAGTTTTTCACTGTACTTCAGTACAAGTGACAATAATGAACCAATACCAATACCAATATTAATATCATATTGCAAACCTCTTCCACAACTTGAAGGGGGCTTCTCTTCATTTTTGGCTGTACATGGAATCCACATGCTTATCTTTGGTCATCAGGAGCTTTGAGGACCTCCACCTAGGTCCGCTTCTCAACCTGGACAAGGAGGCCATAAACATGTACAGTAACACATGAAAAAGGAGTCCTGTTATCCAAACTATATGTCACTCTTCCACAGCCACATCCTTGTCCAGATGTCTCTGACGAGGTTGTGGACTAGAAGTTAATCTCTGACCATTTGTTAACAGAGAAAATTGAGCACATTCTTTACATATTGGAACCATGTTCACAGTCATCAGCAAGGTAACAGCATAAAATCAGCAAAGTCAACGTCATGGTATCATAATCTTACTGATCAGTCAAATTTCTAACTAAAGAAATATGGTTGATACAATGCTCCCAAGAAATCAGTGGGAAACCTTTCAGTTCTTTGTCTTGTTAATTAATTGCTGCTGAAATCAGGCTGTTGTTGTCATACAGCATGGAAACAGACCCTTTGGCCCACTGAATCTGTGCCAACCATCAAGCACCTATTTGCACTCATTTCTACCACTCATTTACACACCTATTTACAGTGGCCAAGTAACTTGCCAACCTGCATGTTTTTAAGGTAATTGAGGGAACTGGACCACCCAGAGAAAACCCATGCAGTCACAGGGAGAATGTGCAAGCTGGAGATCAGGATTGAACCTGGGTCACTGATGTTGTGATGCAATGGCTCTACTAGCTGTGCCAGCATGCCTCCCCTCAGGCGGATCACTCTGTGCTATAGTATAAGTTTATTAAAAGTTAGCATGTAACAAGATTCTGAGGTTAATTGATAAATCTTTCCGAGAATAAAGACAATTTTATCTCAAGGAAAAACAGAAAGAGGTGGAAACTCTGAGGAGATCAGATAGCATCTGTGGCAGGAGAAAAAAATGTGAATGTCTCAGATGAAAGATTCTTTATCATAACTGGAGAAATGAGAAAACAAGTGGATTTTATTTTGCAGAGGGATGAAGAGAACAAAACCAATGTCCCTTTTCAAAATACTAGTGGAAAGGTTTTTGGCATTGTAGAACTTCAGTCAGGAAATTGAACCCTTTCCTGGTCACGTGAAACTTAATAACCAAAGCTACATTTTCTAACTGGTAGCAAGTCGTTTTGACATCATTTGTAAACATTATGTATTCTCCCCCCTGTTGTCGGACAGCCCTAATGCTCAGGAATGTTGGTTACCATTTTACTGTTAGCATTATTGGGGTGCCTGAAAACATGATCCTTTTCTGTAAATGAAAGACCATTATTTTATGCATGTGAGATACAGAAACATACTATACTAGGGAGACAAATACAGCAATCTCAAAAGGTACTATTTGTGTTCACCCCAGTGAAATATGAACCGGCTACTTCAAGTCAAAGCTTTCTTCAAATTCAGAGGCGTTCTTCAAAAGCGTAACTTTATAGTTTCAATTGAGCTTTGGAGCTTAAATCATCCGGCAGCTTTGGTGATTCCTGAGTTATTTTTAATTAGCAACAGTACTGTGGCTCTGGCACTCCACTCAGATTTGGAGCACCGAGACAACAGCAAAACATACATCAGGCTGCTGTTTATGGATTACAGCTTGGCATTCAACACCATCATCCCCTCAGTACTAAGCACAAAGCTTCAAAATGTGGGCCTCTGGACCTCCCTCTGCAACTGGATCCTTGACTTCCTCATCGGGAGACCACAGTCAGTGCGGATCGGTAATAACATCTCCTCCTCACTGACTATCAACACAGGCACACCTCAAGGATGCATGCTTAGCCCACTGCTCTACTCTCTCTATACTCATGACTGTGTGGCTAAACACAGCTCAAACGCCATCTATAAATTTGCCGATGACACCACGGTTGTTGGTGGAATCTCAGATGGCGACGAGGAGGCGTGCAGGAGTGAGAGAGATCAGCTGGTTGAGTGGTGTCACAACAACAACTTTGCACTCAACATCAGCAAGACCAAGGAATTGATTGTGGACTTCAAGAAGGGGAAGTTGGGAGAACACACACCAGTCCTCATTGTGGGGTCAGCGGTGGAAAGGGTGAGCAGCTTCAAGGTCCTGTATCTCAACATCTCATAGGGCCTATCCTGGGCCCAACACATTGATGCAATCATGAAGAAGGCATGCCAGCGATTCTACTTCATTAGGAGTTTAAGGAGATTTGGTATGTCACCAAAGACTTTTGCAAATTGCTACAGATGTATGGTGGAGAGCATTCTAACTGGTTGCATCACAGCCTGGTCTGGACCCTCCAATGCACAGGATTGCAAGAGGCTGCAGAGGGTTGTAGACTCAGCCAGCTCCATCACGGACACAACCCTCCCCACCATCAAGGACATCTTCAAGAGGCGGTGCCTCAAGAAGAAGGTATCCCTCACTAAGGACCCTCACCATCCGGGACATGCCCACTTCTCGTTACTACCATCAGGGAGTAGGTACAAGAGCCTGGAGATCCACACTCAGTGATTCAGAAACAGCTTCTTCTCCTCCGCCATCAGATTCATGAATAATCCATGAACCCATGAACACAACCTCGTTATTCCTTCGTTTTGCGCTATTTTTTTATTTTTAATTTTTCGTCTTTGCACTGTACTGCTGCCGCAAAACCACAGATGTCACATCATTTAAGTCACTGATAATAAATCAGATTCTGATTCTGAAATGCACTGTTCATAAGCAGAGCCACTGACCATGATTTTAAGTCTACTGGTAGACATCACTGAAAGTAATTATATTTGATTATGCTAATGATGCTTTGGTTATGAAAATGCCTAAAACATCTGAAAAGAGAAAAATAACAAAAGTTATACAATTCCTAAACTGTATTCAGGAGAACTTTTTTATTCAGCATATAGCAAACTTAACAAAAAGGGGTTACATATGTGATGGTGGGGTTGTTGCTGGTGTGAATTCCAGATTCAGTGTTTGGGAAGGAAGATGGGCAGGTGAAAAGTGCATCTCTGGAAGAGCATTTTTGCGGCAGCAAGCATAATTTAGTTTGACTTAGCATTGTTATGGAAAAGGTGTGAAGGTTCTAATTGGGGAATTGGCTGAGAAATGAATTTGCAAAAATAAACTTGAAAGTGAATCTGTGTAAGAGCAATGGGGGACATTCAAGTCAAGGGTTCAGGGTAAATATATTCCTACAAAGGATAAGGGTAGAATCATCTAGTGAAGTGTTCCCCTGGAAGACAAGGTAGATGGAAGGAAAGATCAAGCAAATAAAGGTAATACAGTAGAAAACTCAGAAGATTTAAAAGTGTAGAGATAAATGTTTTAAATAGATTAGGAAAGCAAAGAAAGATATGAAAAAATACTTGCAAATAACATTTTTAAAAAATCCAGAAATGTTTAATGTGTACATGAAGGGCAAGAGAATAACTCAGGAAAGAGCGGGGCTAATTATGGATCTAAGATGTGGAGGTGGAGGGTGTAACTCAGGTTCTTAAAGAATATTTTGTGGCTATCTTCACAAAGAGGATGACAATGGTGCTGTTATAGTTCAGGAGATTGTGTGAAAAAATGAATTAAAAGACTAAGTACTCCGTGGATACATCACCCGGACCAGAGAAATTATCATTGTCAGTTAAAAGAAGTAAGGTAAGAAATTGCTGCGGCTCCAACATCATTTTTCAATCCTCCCTGGCTACAGGGAATGGTGTCAGAAGATTAGATATCTAATAACGTCATGTCCTTGCACTATTCTAAAACAGTTTCATGTTTCATTCAGGAAAGAATAAACTAAGTAAGGACAAGCAGTTGTTTAACTTTGGGGTGGCTAAGTTATTGAAATCAATCCTAAAAAACAGTACAAAGTTTCATCCAGAGAGGCACAGATTATGTAGGGGCAGTCAGCATGAATTTGTTTCAGGGAAGGCCACGTTTGACTAGCTAATGAATTTTTTGATTGGGAGAGCCAATTTGATGTAGTCTATGTGGATTTTAGTAAGGCTTGTGACAAGGTCCCAAGTGGTAGACAACTCAAAAAATGTTCTGGATCTCGCAGTTCCACTATGTTTTATTTTGTTTCCCGCTCCTCTATTCTCCCTCTGTTTATACCTACTTTATACAGATTAGCTGCTACTAACAAGTATTCCTCCCGCTCTCTCAGTTGACATCAATCTTGTCATCCACTTTCTCTTGATCTCACTCACCACCATTACCTCTTCGCTGAAAATTAAAGCGTAGTTTATCGACCTGAAACATTAATGCTGTATATCTCTCCACAGATCCTGCCTCATTTACAGAGTATTTCCAGTATTTTTATTTCTATTTGGAAATTTTGAAATTATGACATTCCTTAACCAGATCCCATCGTGGGTCAGCAAGAGTGGGGTTGAATGGGACTCAGTGAAAGTCAGTATATAGGTGGTAGAATTCTAAATGTTAGAATGAAGGAAGTCAACGAGAATTGTATTGGAATCGTTAAGTCTAAAGGTAACAGAGAGATTGGATGTAGATTTCAGATGGGTGGTGTTATAGATGTGTGTACAAGCAGTCAAAATGATGTTGAGGAGGATATGTGGAGCCTAAGGATTAACCAGGCACACAGATATGATACGAAGGTTATGTTTAGTCAAGTTCAGTGTCAGACAGTTCCCAGAGAGGGGGATGCTAAATACCTGGAGACTTCTGATCAGGGGCATCAAATGCACTCTATAGTGGTAGAGTAAAACTCTGTTAATTTGACACACTTGGGACTTTGGTGGTGCTGAACTTGCAGATTTTCCAGACCATTGGATGTTATATCAATACACTAGGATACACTGGTGGCACAGTGGCCCAGGTAGTAGAACTGCTGCCTCACAGCTCCCACAACCCTGGTTTGACTCTGACCTTGGACGTGGTCTATCTGGAGTTTGCACGTTCTCCCTGTGAGGGCCTGGGTTTCTCTCAGGTGCTCCTGTTTCCTCCCAGGGAAATGCAGATTGGTGGGTTAATACATTGTCCCCAGTGTGTCAGTGAGTGGTAAAATCTGGCAGAAGTTGATGGGAATGTGGTGAGAATAAAGTGTGGTCTGTGCAGGATTGGTGTACATGGATACTTGAGGATAGGCAAAGAATCCGTGGGCATGTGTCTGTGCTGGATGACTCAACGACTTGTCATTCACTTTTTTAGTTGTTATGCAGTGGAATAATAAATTTTCCAATGAACGCAGTAAGTGTCAAGGGAGCATGGGAAACAGAACCAGGTGAGTTTCAACTAAGTGAAAGGGAGCGTGGGAATCGGCACGCTGTGAATCAGATGCCAAACCATTATGATTTCTGAATAACTAATTGCGGATTATTGGAGTTTTATTTCAATACGTAATGGATTTAGAAGGCAGTGTACAAAATAGACTCAAATACTTCCAATGATTCAGCCAGATCAGGCAACAAAATGTTAAAGTTGCTGTCTGCCATGGTTGTTCAAGTCTGGACTGCTTAAAGGGGCAGAGATAGAATAGCCCTGATGAGTGAGCGGAAGCTAGTGAAGAGACATGGAGGGAGGTGAAAGAGAGGTGTGATTGTGTGTGTGTGTGAGAAGGAGGGGGGAGTGAGAAAAGAGAGAGACGGTGAGAGAGAGAGAGAGAGAGAGGTGAGAGGTGGGGCACAGAGGGAGCGGGCAGTAGGGAGAGGCACAGAGGCAGCAGGATGAGCAGGGGTGGTCTGGTACATTGGGTGCGGACCCGACAGGGTGGAGTTCAAGCGGACCTAAAAGGGAGAAGGCCTAGCCGACCGTGTAGGGTGAAGCAAGAGCAGGGTGGGGCAGGGCGAAGGGGGCAACTAACCAAGGAATACGCAACAGTCATCGGCCGCACCAGGTCGGGTGAAGCATGAACAGGGTGAGAAGGCAGGGCGAAGCGAGAACCAACCACACAGGGCACCGAGGAAGCGGGCGGCAGGGAGAAGCTCAAAGGCAACGAGATGATCCGGGGTGTATCAGGGAAACTGGGTGCGGACCCGGTAGGGTGGAGCTTAGGCGGACCTGAAAGGGATACGGCAGGGTGGAGCTCAGGCGAACCTGAAAGGGTGATGGCCGAGCGGACCGTGTAGGGAGTACCAGGCGCAGTTGGAAGGGGCAACAGACCAAGGGATGCGCAACAGTAATCGGCCGCAGTGTGATTGGAAATTCGAAGAGGTGCAGGGTGACGAATCAGCGCACAAGGTGGGGTGAAGCATGAACAGGCTAAGAAGGCAGGGCGAAGCGAGAGCGAACCACCCAGGAAAGAGAGAGGTAGCGGGCGGCAGGGAGAAGCTAGGGGCAACAGAATGATCCGGGGCGGATTTGGCAAACTAGGTGCGGACCCGGCAGAGTGGAGCTCAAGCGGACCTGAAAGGGTGATGGCCTGGCGGACCGTGTAGGGTGGACCATGAGCAGGGATGGGCAGGACAAAGGGGCAACTAACCAAGGAATGCGCAACAGTCATCGGCCGCATCAGGTGGGGTGAAGCACGAACAGACTGAGAGGCAGGGCAAAGCGAGAGCAAACCACGTAGGGCACAGAGGAAGCAGGCGGCAGGGAGAAGCTCAGAGGCCACAGGATGATCTGGTGTGGCTACACTGGATGCGGACCGGTAGGGTGGAACCAAGGCCGACCTGAAAGGGTGATGGACTAGCGGACCGTGTAGCGTGAACCAGGAGCGGGGATGGTCAGAGCAAAGGGGCAACTAACCAGGGAATGCACAGCTGAAATCGGCGACAGGGTGATCGGAAGTGGACCGCTAAATGTGAAGAGGTGCAGGGAGACGAGCCGGCGCACCAGGTCGGCTGAAGCATGAACAGGGTGACAAGGCAGGGCGAAGCGAGAGCGAACCCCATAGGGCACAGAGGAAGCAGGCGACTCAAAGGCAACAGGATGATCTGGAGCGCATCTGACAAACTGGGTGAGGACTAAATAAGTTGGAATTTATGCGGACCTGCAAGGGATATGGGAGGTGGGGCACAAGCGGACCTGAAAGGGTGATGGCCTAGCGGACCGTGTAGGGTGAACCATGAGCAGGGATGGGCAGGGCAAAAGGGGCAACTAACCCAGGAATGTGCAACAGTAATCGGCGGCAGGGTGATTGGAAGTGGACCGCGAAATATTGAAGAGGAGCAGGGTGACGAACCGGCGCAAGAGGTGAGGTGAAGCATAAACAGCCGGAGAAAGCAGAGCAAGGCGTGAGCGAACCACGCAGGGCACAGAGGTAGCGGGCGGCAGCGAGAAGCGCAGAGGCAGCCGGATGATCCGGAGTGGATCTGGAACACTGGGTGCGGACCCGTTAGGATGGAGCTGAGGCGGACCTGAAAGGGTCAAGGCAGGGTGATTGTCAAGCGGACCTGAAAGGGTGACTGTCAAGCGCACCGTGTAGGGTGAACAGGGCGCAGGGGCAACATAGAGAGTGCACAACAGTAATCGGCCGCAGGGTGAGGAAGGGTGGATGGAAGTGGAGAGCGAAATGTGAAGAGGGTGCGGACACGGCAGGGTGAAACCTTACTGGAAATATAAATAGAGAATCCTGGAGATGTTCAGCTAGCCAGGCAGCGTCTGCAGAGAGAGAGAGAGAGAGGTCTGGTTAAAGATTCAGGTCGTTGACCTTTCATTGGTTCGAGATGGTCATGGACCTGAAATATGATCTCTGTCTGATCTGCTGGGTATTTCCAACTTCCACCATTTTTAAATCTTCTCGACGTTTTGGGTCGAAACCCTACATCAGGACTGTATTTTGCGTTCTCCACAGTAAAAACTGATGAGAGATATTCATTAAAATTCTCACCCGTCTCCTGTGGCTCCACACATAGATGGCCATGCTGATCTTTACGAGGACACATTCTCTCCCTGGCCACCCTTTTAATATACCTGTAGAATCTCTTAGGATCTTCCTTAACATTGCCTGCCAGATCCATCTCATGTCCTCTTTTTGTCTTCCTGATCCTCTATTTCTGCTCATCGAGGGATTTGCTTGATTCTGATTCCATCCTCCCATCGCCCACACACACCACCCACTGGTTCCCCTCCCCCACTCTTCCCATCTGCCCAACCCACCTCCCTCACTTGATTCCATGCCCCACCCTACTCTCCTATCATATTTCGTCATCTTCAGGCCTTTGTTGCCACCACCCATCACCTCCCAGCTTCTGGCACTATTTCCACTCTCCCCCTCCTCCATCTCCCTCTCACCCCTCCTCACCTGGATCCATCGATCACTTGCTGTCTGTTGGTCCACCCCTTCCCTTTACCTTTTTATACTGGCTATCTCCTTCTATCTTTCAGTCCAGATGAACGATCTCAACCTGAAATGTCAACTGTCCATTTCCCTTCACAGATACTGCCTGACTTGCTGAGTTCCTCCAGCAGCTTGTTTTTCATGCTCTGTTCTCTTGTGTCTGCCTAAAGCTGATACAGTATATGTGTCCTTTTTCCTGACCCGTGCCTCAATATCTCTCATCAACCAAGGTTCCCTAAACTTGCCAGCCTTGTCCTTCACCCTAACAGGAACATGCTGTCCCTGCACTCCTGATATTACACCTTTGTCCACCTCTCAGAGAGAGAGAGAGAGAGGGGGGGGGAGTGAGAGAGAGAAGGACGGAGAGGGGAGAGAGAGAGGGGGAGTGAGAGAGAGAAGGACGGAGAGGGGAGAGAGAGAGGGGGTGTGAGAGAGAGAAGGACGGAGAGGGGAGAGAGAGAGGGGTGTGAGAGAGAGAGAGGTGAGAAAGAGAGGGGAGAGAGAGAGAGGGAGAGGTGAGAGAAAGAGAGAGAGAGGGGAGAGTGAGAGAAAGTTACACAATCAATGTGGAGGTCAAGATATAGTCAAGCAGCTCACTAGTTGTAGAAATTTCATGGTAAGTGAAGAACCAAAGGATGGACAACAGGAATTTTGAATTGTATTTGTAGTTTCAATTCGCAATTCCTCGACAAATGGAGCAGCTCGTGCCTGCATGTAGCAAGACCTGGACGACATTCAAACATGTACTTATAAGTGGCAAGTAACAATTGTGCTACTGAAGTGCCTGGCCATGTCTATTTCCAACAAGTCCATGACCTTTTCCGTCACAATCACCAAGTATCTCACTATCAACATTCTGGATATCAAACCTCAGCAGCACCAGCAACATAATTACTGTGAGTTCAAGAGTAGGTCAGAGGCTGAGTGTTCCTGCACTCCTGATATCACACTTTTGTCCACCTCTCAGAGAGAGAGAGGGTGAGAGCGAGCTTGACACCTCAGAGCTCCTCCATTGTCTCCAAGGCATATCAAAACGATGGAAAGGTCTTCACTTGTTTGGATTAGTGTTACGGACTAGGTTACTGTTGGTGAATGTCCCTTTAAGATAGAGTTGTGTGTGTGTGTGTGTGTGTGTGTGTGTTGGGGGGGGGGGCATGGTTATTTCAACAGAAGATAAAGGACGTAATGACGTTTTTGAAGCAGTCATTCAGAGTCAGTCAGAGAAGAAGAGAGAGAGAGAGAGAGAGAGAGAGAGAGAGAGAGAGAGAGAGAGAGAGTCTCTATCAATGGATGAAAAACAGTAACTGAGTCTGTCACTACAATCCAGGTATGGATTTTTGGAGTAATCCGGTGGAGTCCACTTTGTCATTAACCTGTGGAGGGAAACAGGTATTTGTGTGGACGGCCATGATTCGGATGCTTTTCAGGGTGGCAGATACTTCAGAACAATCCAGTGGAGTTCATTTTGTTGTTGACCTGTAGAAGGAAGCAGCTATTTGTGTGGACGGCCACGATTCGAGAGCCTTTCGGGGTGAGGAAGATGCGGTGGAGTGGTCACTGTTGAGTAGACACTGAGGTGACGTTTGGATTCCAAAGTGGACCATTTGGATTTCATAATTACTCCCTATTTTCTCTCTACGTTTTGTCTTCAGTCAACGGTGGTTGTTGAAGAAGCCTTTATTTCTCTCTACGTTTTGTCTTCAGTCAACGGTGGTTGTTGAAGAAGCCTTTGCTCATGTTTCACCTTATGGCTTGCTGAACTGAACTTTAAAAACTATTCCTGGACTTGGAGTTTGGGAATTTGCCACACACACACTACGAGTTTAGTTTTTGGGGTTAATGTTTAAGATCTAACATGTTTTACTTCTAACATTCTAACATTTTTACTTTTATTTTTCTTATTATCATAAGTAGTTATTAATAAAGTAGTTTCTAACACTTATACATGACTTGCTGTGTTTCTTTTGTTGCTGGTTCGTAACACTAGTGCAACTAGAACAACACTCAAGAAATGTGACACTTGCCAGGACAAACCAATTTGTTTCATTGGCACTCATCCACCATCACTGAATGTTCATTCCCTCCACCACTGGCACACTGTGGCCGCAGTGTGTCACAACTGCAGACACTTGAGAAGGTTATTCTGACAGGACCTCCCAAATTTGTGACTTCTGCCATCAAGATGGACAAAAGTTGCAGACACTAGGGGACACTCATCGTTCTTTCATCGTTGTTAGATCGAAATCCTGGAACTCCCTTTCGAACAGAATTATGGGGGTACATT
Source organism: Pristis pectinata (assembly GCF_009764475.1). Classification (NCBI taxonomy): domain Eukaryota; kingdom Metazoa; phylum Chordata; class Chondrichthyes; order Rhinopristiformes; family Pristidae; genus Pristis; species Pristis pectinata. Next base: position 128,726,368 of record NC_067405.1, on the reverse strand, counting down.
CACTGGTAGGATTGCAACAATTCATAATGATGGCATAGCACAACTTTTTTAACAGTAATTAGAGAGAGATAGGCAATAAATGCTGACCATCCCATCCATGCCCAGATTACAACAAATGAATAAATTAAAAAATGAATGATTTGCAAGGTTTTTTTCAGGGCTGAAGGTGAAATGGGTGGAAATATGGGCAGAGACATGGCTTTACCTGTGACCAAGACAATGGCAGCATCAAGGCCAAATAAAACAGTAAGGGCAAGGTGATGCCCATCCAGGAGTTGGGGATTTTATATGGAGGGAAATATTAAGGAAGGAGAGTGGGAGAATTAACTCAGAGGACAAAGAGCTTGTGGACTGAGGAAAACATAGAAATAACCATGGCTGAGGAGTCAAAAAGCATCAAAAACAGCCTGCAGATGCTGTAAGTCTCTGACAAAACAGAAAGTGATGGCAGTATTCAACACATCAGGCAGCATCTTTGGAGAGGGGAACAGAGTTAACATTTCAAGATGATGAACTTTTGTCCGAACTGGGAAAATTTAGAAAATAAGCACATTTTCAATTACAGAGAAGGAAAAGGGACAAGGGACAAGAAAGATAATGTCAACACCAGTATGAAGACCAAGAGAGAATGGATAACACAGATTGGTACTTAGAGAAGGTGAAGAAGACCTGTTAATCTGTGGTATAAGTAGAGGAGAGAGACAAACAAAGGAAAAGAGTCACTTGAATGAGGAAGTAAACATACCTTTATAATATATGGGCAGAAAAAAATGATTATATTTTTTAAAGAGAGGTAAGAGGGGTGAGACTGCCAATGATAGGAGGATAGACCCAGGTGTGATTTGACAAAAAGACCCTCACTGAGGTAACTGGTGCAGGGAGTGTTGAAATTCATAGACTTATCAAGTTATACAGCACAGAAAGAGGCCCTTCATCCCAATTCTTCCGTGCTGACCAAGGTGCCTTCCTGAGCTAGTCCCATTTGCCTGCATTTGACCCATATCCCTCTAAACCTTTCCTATCCATGAACCTGTCCAAATGTCTTCTAAATGTTGTAATTATACCTGCCTCTACCACTTCCTCTGGCAGCTCGTTCCACATACCCACCACCCTCTGTGTGGAAAAATTGCTCCTCAGCTCCCCTTTAAATGTTTCCTCTCTCACCTTAAACCTATGCCCTCTAGTTTCAGTCCTCCCTACCCTGGGAAAAAGACTGTGTCCATCCACTCTACCTACGCCCCTCATGATTTTATAAACCTCCATAAGGACAACACTTCTTTGCTCCAGGGAAAACAGTCCCAGCCTATCCAGTCTCTCTTCATAACTCAATCCCTCCAGTCCAGGCAACTTGCTTTTGAGCCTTTTCTGCACCATCTCTAGTTTATTCAAATCCTTCCTATTGTATAGCAACCTGAACTGCACACAATATTCCAAGTGTGGTCTCACCAATGTCTTGTACAGTTGGAACGTGATGTCCCAGCTCTTGAACTCACTGTCTCATCTGATGAAGGCAAGTGTGCCATGAGCCTTCTTCACGACTTGTCTGCCTGTGTCACCACTTTCAGGCAACTATGTACTTGTACTCTAAGGTCTCTCTGTTCTACAACACCTCCTATTCACTGTGAAAGTCCTACCCTGGTTTAGCTTCCAAAATGCATCACTTCGCACTGGACTGAGTTAAGTTACATCTGCCATTCCTTTGCCCACTTTCCCAGTTGACCTAGATCCTGTTGTAACCTTAGAAAACATTCTTCACTGTCCACAACACCACCAATTTTGGTGTCATCGGCGAAATCATGCCACCTAGATTCTCATTCAAATCATTAATGTATGACAAACAACAGGGGACCCAGCACTGATCCCTGCAGCACATCACTGGTCTCAGGCCTCCAATCTGTAAAACAACCCTCCACTACCACCCTCTGTCTCCTTCCATTATGCCAATTTTGCATCCTATTGCAAACCTGGATCCCGTGGGATCTCATGGTCAGACGAGAAAGCTTCATTTAGGAAGAAGGCGTCATTACTCTGTAGCAACAAAAAAACCTGCTGGAGGAGCTTAGCGGGTCGAGCAGCATCCGTGGGAGGAAAGAAATTACACAGAACGTAGAACATTACAGCACAGTACAGGCCCTTCAGCCCACAATGTTGTGCCGACATTTTATCCTGCTCTAAGATCTAACCCTTCCTTCCCACATAGCCCTCCATTTCTCTATCATTCATGTGTCTACCTCTTAAATGTCCCTAATGTATCTGCCCCCACAACCTCTGCCGGCAGTGCGTTCCACGCACCCACCACCCTCTGTGTAAAAAACTTACCTCTGACATCCCCCCATACCTTCCTCCAATCACCTTAAAATTATCTCGTGTTAGCCATTGTCGCCCTGGGAAAAAGTCTCTGACTGTCCGCTTGATCTATGCCTCTTATCATCTTGTACACCTCTATCAAGTCACCTCTCATCCTCCTTCTCTCCAAAGAGAAAAGCCCTAGCTCACTCAAACTATCCTCATAGGACATGCTCTCCAATTCAGGCAGCATCCTGGTAAATCTCCTCTGCAAACTCTCTAAAGCTTCCACATCCTTCCCATAATGAGGTGACCAGAACTGAACACAATACTCCAAGTGTGGTCTAACCAGAGTTCTATAGAGCTGCAACATTACCTCGTGGCTCTTGAACTCAGTACCCTGACTAATGAAGGCCAACACTCCATACGCCTTCTTAACAACCATATAGACCCGCATGGCAACCTTGAGGGAATCTATGGATGTGGTCCCCAAGATCCCTCTGTTCCTCCACACTTCTAAGAATCCTGCCATTCACCTTGTATTCTGCCTTCAAATTCGATCTCCCGAAGTGTATCATTTTGAAGTGTCAACATTTCGGGTTGAAACCCTGCATCAGGACTGAGACTGGAGAGACGAGATGGCTGGTGTAAAGAGGAGGGGGGGGGGTGCCAAGAAAGGAGTCCGAGGCCATTGGTGGACTGCAGAGGGGTGTAAGATGATAGGCAGGTAGTACCAGGTAGGGGAGGTGAGCGGAGATGCTGCTCGACCCACTGAGTTCCTTCTGCAGATTGTTTGTTGCTTCAGGTTCCAACATCTGCAGTCTCTTGTGGTCATTACTCTGTGGGCAGCTTACAATCAGACGAAGGCTCCACTCATAAATAAAAAGACATACTGGAATTTTGTATAAGATGATGAGAACTGGTCCACAAGCAGAATTCAGAGGCTCACTACTTTTGAGCTGTGTTGGGTTGAAAGAAATTTGGCAAGATTAAACCTGGAGGGGTTCATGGGGTGACAAAGATGATAAGAGTTGTTGGGGATTGACGGTCATAAGACAGAAGTTTCAAGTTGCTTTATGTTTCATTTTGACGATCCCAAGAAATGCAGACTTAAGTTCATCTAAGTGGAAGCCAAGCCTGGAAGGGTAGAAGGAGGAGGATTGTCAAGAAGTTTAGGGCTGTGCGAGGGATCTGAGAGCGCATGGATCTGATGTGGGAAAAATGATTAGTGGCATGATGGGAAAAGGATCTCTAAGAGAAAATAATTAAATTAAAGTTGGGGAGGGGGGAAGGAATGTGGAGGTGGAAACAGAGGGTATTCTAGATGTACATTTACATAGCTTTTCAGATTATGAAACAAAATGCCTTGGTATAACCACTTTCGCAATACTCTAAGATGGCCTGAGATTCTATTTTTTAGCAAAACCTTTCAATATATTTTGATATTCGGAAGAGTGGATGAAAACTTGGATGTGTATTGTTTCAATGTGCCTATTGGCAGCATCATTCAAGGTGATAGAACAGCACAAGGTTTTGGAGGTATTGCTGAAGAAACCTTGGCAGTTAACCACAGTACATCTGGTAATGGAGGAAAGGAAAGCTTAAGGTAGTGGATGGCTTATCCATTAAAAGCATGTAACAGTAATCATGTACAGTGGCATGCAAAAGTCAGTGCATAAAGGTTTTTATTAGGTACAAAATGAAGTGTCTCACAGAAGTTTCGTGAGAAATATTCAGCTGAGAAAAGAATTTTGAAGGACAAAGGGTTGAACTAGTGAGCAATGCCAGAATTAGATAAGTTCTGTTATTAAAATACTGTGCATTTTGGAATTATACAGTATATGCATGAAATATCCAATCAAATCAGCAGGCATGGTAGCGTAGTGGTTAGTGTAACGCTATTACAGTACCAGCGATCCGGGTTCAATTCCAGCTGCTGTCTGTAACGAGTTTGTATGTTCTCCCTGTGACTGCATGGGTTTCCTCCGGGTTCTCCAGTTTCCTCCCACATTCCAAAGACATACGGGTTCGGAAGTTGTGGGCATTATACGCTGGCGCCGGAAGTGTGGTGACACTTGCGGGCTGCCTCCAGAACACCCTACACAAAGATGCATTTTACTGTGTGTTTCGATGTACATGTGACTAATAAAGATATCTTATCTTATCTTAAAAGTGCCCTCAAGTCTACTAAGTAAGACCATGAGACATAGGAGCAGAATTAGGCCATTTGTCCCATTGAGTCCCCTCTGCCAGGTGGCTGGGCATCTTTTCTCCCCTTAATGCTTTTTTAGTTGCCTTCTGCTGGTTTTTAAAAGCTTCCCAATCCTTTAGCTTCCCACTGATTTCTGTGATATTGTATATCCTCTCTTTTGCTTTTATGCTGTCTTTGACTTCCCTTGTCAGTCTCATCCTCCCTTTAGAATGCTTCCTCCTCTTTGGGATGAACTGATCCTGCACCTTCTGCATTACTCCCAGAAACTCCTGCCATTGCTGCTCTACGGTCATCCCTGCTAGGGTCCCCTTCCAATCAACTTTGGCCAGCTCCTCTCTCATGCCTCTGTAGTTACCTTTACTCAACTATAATACCGATTCATCCAATTTTACCTTCTCCCTCTCAAACTGCAGGGTGAATTCTATCATATTATGATCACTGCCTCTAAAGGGTTCTTTTACCTTAAGCTCCCTAATTAAATCTGGTTCATTGCACAACACCAAATCCAGTGGGCTCAACCACAAACTGCTCTAAAAAGCCATCTACGCTGACCAGCACCTTTACTTCCTCAGGAGGCTAAAGAAATTTGGTTTGTCCCCTTTGACTCTCACCGACTTTTACCGATGCACCATAGAAAGCATCCTATCTGGATGTATCACGGCTTGTTACGGCAACTGCTCTGCCCAGGACCGCAAGAAGCTGCAGAGAGTTGTGGACATGGCCCAGTGCATCACGGACACCAGTCTCTCCTCCTTGGACTCTGTTTTAACCTCTCGCTGTCTTGGTGAAGCAGCCAGCATAAGCAAAGACCCCACCCACCCGAGACATTCTCTCTTCTCTCCTCTTCCATCGGGTAGAAGATACAGGAGCCTGAGGGCACGTACCACCAGACTTAAGGACAGCTTCTACCCCACTGTGATAAGACTATTGAACGGTTCCCTTATACAGTGAGAATGGACTATGACCTCAGGATCTACCTTGTTGTGACCTTGCACCTTATTGCACTGCACTTACTCTGTAGCTGTGACACTTTACTCTGTACTGTTATTGTTTTTACCTGTACTACATCAATGCACTCTGTACTAACTCAATGTAACTGCACTGTGTAATGAATTGACCTGTGCGATCGGTTTGTAAGACAAGCTTTTCACTGTACCTCGGTACAAGTGACAATAATAAACCAATACCGATACCATCTCGTAGGCATTCTACAAATTCCTTCTCTTGGGATCCAGTACCAACCTGATTTTCCTAATCTACCTGCATGTTGAAATCCCCCATGACCACCGTAACATTGCCCTTTTTACATGCCTTTTCTATCACCTGTTGTAATTTGTACCCCACATCCTGGCTACTATTTGGAGGCCGATATATAACTCCCAACAGGGCCTTTTTACCCTTGCAGTTTTCTAACTCTACCCACAAGGATTCTACATCTTCTGATCCTATGTCACTTCTTTCTAAGGATTTAATTTCACTTTTTACCAACAGAGCCACCCCAACACCTCTGCCCAGCTGCCTGTCTTTTCGATAGGATGTGTATCCTTGATGTTTAGCTCCCAGCTGAGATCTTCTTTCAACCACGACTCTGCGATGCCCAGAATGTTATACCTGCCAATCTCTAACTGCACTATAGCTCATCTTCCTTATTTTGCATAAATAAATACATCATTCCATTAACAGATTTATCTTTGATATTTGTTATATCATGATGTTCATTGACTGTTTGATAATAATTGGCCAAATCAAAACCTTCCTTGATTTTGATCCTTTAATGTTACTATCATTAAATTAATAGAAATCATTCCATAAAGCTTAATTTATACGATAACATATTTTGAAATTTTGTACAACTAGACGCCAAAAAGTTACAAATAGCTCAGCCAGCCATTATTTGTTTTTTGCCATTCAGTTTTGAGTTTTGGAATGGTGAACGATATACCCTCGGCAATTTTAAGAAAATTAGTTATAATGAACTGTCCCCTAAACTAATATGTAGTAATCATGGTTGTAAACCTTAAGGGGCGCATTTGTTGGAGTTAAAATATATCGTGCAACTTTTTAATATATTTGAAATAAACCCAGAAAAGTGGGAAGTACACTATACTAAGGTCTACAAGATAAATAAGGATATCATAGCTCTAAAGGAAGATCCTGTTGTAAAAAAAAGTCCATCAAACTACTTTCTATTCGCGCAATGGAGGAAAGAAAAAAAAATCAATGTTCATGCCGCCGGGTTGTAAGGTGCTGTTCCTCTGGTTTCCAGCAACCCGAAACGATGATTGTACATTTCCTTCAATAGATGCTGCCTGACTCGCTGATTTCCTCCAGCTTTTTGTGCGTTGCTTCTATTTTTGCAACTTACGCCTGAATTTCTATAATGAAATGTACGTGAGGCAGCTCATTTAGGATCTAATGAGAATCTGCATGCACTGTATTCCACCTGTAGGCAGATCCATTATCCCCTGTTAACTCAGGATCCCCCTGCACGATGTTACTTGTGCAAATCCTCTGATCAGAGGGGAGCCTTTGCAACTTGCATTCTCCACCAGTCTGCAAGCCGCTGAGGACCTGACACAAGAAACACAAGCGTTACATTCCCTCCTCGGCTGGGAGTTGCTAAGCGACAGGTGCCAAGCGACAGAAGCCGCAGCAGTTTGGAGAGGTGACGCTCCACAGCCGAAGGGTTTGCGCTGAAGCTGCGGTAGGCGGACCAGAGGCGGTTCTTCTCCGGCCGAGGGAGCCTCCCCCTCCCCAGCAATCGGGCTTCCGATTGGCTGAGGCGGTGCAGGAGCGCCGTTCAATGGGGAGGCGGCTTGGAGGGCGGTGTGGCTGTGTGGGGCGGGGAGAGGGGGCTGTGTGGCGGCGGTGGGGAGGGGGGGAGAGAAAGGAGACGTTCTGCGCCGTCTGGCGATGAGTTAGTCGGCATTAATCGGTGAGGGAGAGGATGGAGGCGGGGGGCGGGCCGGGGCTGGGCTGAGGGCGGCTGCGCCGAGCCAGGAGGCCGGGCCTGGGGCCGTTCGGTCAAAGGTCCCTCGGCGGGGCTCGGAGTCAACCCGAGAGAAGTTGCCTCGGAGGGAGCGGTGAGTGGAGGAGGGGGTTGGAGGAGAGGGGGGTACGGGGTGGAGGAGAGGGGGAAGGGGGAGGAGGGATGGGGAGAGGGGATGGGAGAAGGGGATAGGGGAGAGGGGATGGGGGTGGGTAGGAGGAGGAGGGGATGGGAGAGAGGGGATGGGGGTGGGGAAGAGGGGATGGGAGAGAGGGGATGGGGCTGGTGAGTAGGGGATGGGAGAGAGGGTGTGGTGAGGAGGGGATGGGAGAGGGGGGATGGGGTGGGGAGGAGGGGATGGGAGAGGGGGGATGGGGTGGGGAGGAGGGGATGGGAGAGGGGAGGAGGGGATGGGGAGGAGGGGATGGGGAGGAGGGGATGGGAGAGGGGGGATGGGGTGGGGAGGAGGGGATGGGGGTCAGGGGATGGGAGAGGGGGGGATGGGGTGGGGAGGAGGGGATGGGGGTCAGGGGATGGGAGAGGGGGGATGGGGTGGGGAGGAGGGGATGGGGGTCAGGGGATGGGAGAGGGGGGATGGGGTGGGGAGGAGGGGATGGGGGTCAGGGGATGGGAGAGAGGGGATGGGGTGGGGAGGAGGGGATGGGGGTCAGGGGATGGGAGAGAGGGGATGGGGGTGGGGAGGAGCGGATGGGAGAGAGGGGATGGGGTGGGGAGGAGCGGATGGGAGAGGGGGATGGTGGGGAGGAGGGGATGGGGGGTCAGGGGATGGGAGAGAGGGGATGGGGATGGGAGAGAGGGGATGGGGGTGGGGAGGAGGGGATGGGGTCAGGGGATGGGAGAGGGGATGGGGGTGGGGAGGAGGGGATGGGGGTCAGGGGATGGGAGAGAGGGGATGGGGTGGGGAGGAGGGGATGGGGGTTAGGGGATGGGAGAGAGGGGATGGGGGTGGGGAGGAGGGGGTGGGGGATGGGACTGGATGGGGGTGGGGAGGGGATGGGAGAGGGGGAGGAGGGGATGGGAGAGGGGGAGGAGGGGATGGGAGAGGGGTGGGGAGGGGAGGAGGGGATGGGAGAGGGGTGGGGAGGAGGGGATGGGGTGGATGGGGGAGGAGGGAATGGGAGTGGTGGGGAGGAGGGGGTGGGTAGGGGGAGGGGATGGGAGAGAGGGGTGGGTAGGGGAGGAGGGGATGGGGAGGAGGTAGTTGGTAGGGGCAGAAGGGGATGGGGGAGAGGGGTGGGGGTTGGGAGGAGGAGGTGGGTAGGGGAGGAGGGGATGGGAGGGAGGTGGGTAGGGGAGGAGGGGATGGGAGGGAGGTGGGTAGGGGAAGGAGGGCATGGGAGGGAGGTGGGTAGGGGAAGGAGGGGATGGGAGGGGTGGGGAGGGGGGTGGGTAGGGGAGGAGGGGATGGGAGAGGGGTGGGGAGGGGTTGGGGGGGTGGGTGGGGGAGGAGGTGTGGGAGAGGGGGGTGGGTAGTGGGAGGAGGGGGTGGGTAGTGGGAGGAGGGGGTGGGTAGGAGGAGGTGGGGATGGGAGAGAGCGGTGGGGAGTGGTAGGGGAGGAGGGGGTGGGTCGGGGAGGAGGGGATGGGAGAGAGGGGATGGGGGTGGGCAGGGGGAGGAGGGGATGGGAGAGAGGAGGGGGGGTAGGGAAGAGGGGGGATAGAGGGGGTGGGGGAGAGGGGAAGGGGAGGAGGGTGGTGGGGGAGGGGAGCCTAGGCTGCACGGGGGCTCGGGCCTCCGCTCCCCGGGGGTGCATCAGCCACCCCGCTGCACCATCTGGTTGCCTCTAATTGTTGGTGGGGCCCATGTAATCCGGTTGAGCTGGGGAAAGGGGAGCGCTTCGCCTTCCCACGCCTCCTCTTCCCAACTGCTGGTTCAGTGGCGCCGGCAGCCGCTCACCACGTTTCCTCGGGTGCAGCCGATTTTTGTATGTGTGTGTGCAACGGCTCAGCGTCGACTGTTAAGGGAGAATGAAAATTGCAGCTTGTCGGTGGCATATCTCTATTTCAACCTCCACCCTTCCCCCGGCACACCCAAACACGCTGTTTATATTTTGTTTGTAGCAGATTCTGTTGCATGTAGGGTGCAATGTAAGTGTGTCATCACGGATCATTTGCATTTTCACTGGGTGAATTATGTCTGTATGGGCGTTTTGTTTTAAAATGCCGTCCCCTCAACTCCCACCACTCCTCACCCTCAATCCTATTCTTCAAGGAGGTGGTATGTTTTTTTTAATCGGCCTCTGTATAGTGCAGAATATATACACCTTTGCTATCAATGCTGTGCTTTTGGGGCATAGTGCAGAAAATATAGATGGAATCATAATGATATTGTGATCGTTTTTGGCATTAGAAACAATTGTAATGACAGTCCTAAGGATTTGTTTGCTGTTTAGATACTTGGAATTTGTTCAGGGTCGGGCTATAAACGTATAGCTTCCAGAGGTTATGCAAGTGCAGTGCTTGCCAATATGCCCTTTGACGTGCTTTATTTTCATTAAGTAAACAGTTACTTTTTCTAAAAGTGACCAGCCAATGATTGAAATACTTTAATTGTGGTGGTTTTTAAGGTGGATCCTTGTTTTTTGGTGCTCCTATAGCTTAACAGTTGACTTTTTAGATAAGATGTATAATATTATGTCTGTCTGTCTCTGAATTTACAGGAGGTGTATCCTTCTAATGTAGGAAGCCATAACATCAACATATTTATAAGATTAAATATTTTGTGTATTATCATACAAAAATTCCAGGAGCACTGTATTCTTCATTGTGTTAAGCCCTCAGTTGGCCTCTTTGTGTATATTAACCAGAGCAGACCCCAACTGTTTTGTCATCGTCAGATATTTCTGCTATCAATATCCCTGAATTTTGGCATCAGGGTGGAGTTGGAACCAATTGATTAGGAGTGGAAGTCTTGGAAGATTGCTCCCCACTTCTTTTTATCTACACCCTTTCCGCTTCCTCCCCCATTCAACCTCCAACCTTCAACCTTCAACTGAAAGCAGTACTCAAGTCATGCATAGAATATGTTGTGCTTCTGTCAACATGTTCTGAATCAGATTATTTGTGAAGATCTTGTCAGTGTAATTGTATTCTTCATCCCAAATGATGCTTTTATGAAATTACAGAATAATAATAAAGGAGGCCATTTGGTGTCCACACAGATGGTAGCTCTTTGAAATAACTGTTGAATTAATTCCATTCTCCTTTTCTGTATACCAATCATAATTTTCAAGTATTTATCCAGTTCCCTTTTGAAAAGCTATTATTGAATCTGCTGCCACCTTTCTTTCAGGTGTTGCATTTCAGATTGTAACAATCCATTGTGTAAAGCAGTTTCTTTTGATTATGGCTATAGTTCTTCAGGCCATTTACTTGAAATTTTCTGGTTGTCAACCTTTCTAACACTGGAAACAATTTTTTCTGACTTACTCCCTCAAAATATTGCATTACCTTGAACACCTCTTTTTAGTTGGTAAAATGGCAAGGTTATTTTCTTGCTTCCAAATTCAAACTCTTTAATTTGTATTGTAAAAATATTGACTTCTTGCTTTTGGGTGTTAACCTATATATAAAGTGTGATGACAACTTTAAGCCCATATATGAATAGGCCAAAATGGTCAACTTTGTTTACTCATATTAATTCATCAGGTGTCCCTATGTGATTTTTTTAAGATTAAAATACTTTATTGATTTAATTTAATTGATGCATTTAGAGAAGAGTTAATTTAAAAGTATTTAAGACTTCAAAGTATGAAGCCAGATTGAGAGTACTTTAAAATTTTTTAGTGATTCTGCAGCAACTTATATTTTCATTTTTTAAAACAAATGTTTGATTCATTTAAAGAATAAATTGGAAAGGCATTAGGTTTCCAGGCATTACAAACTACAAAACAAGATTTACTCTTAAGAATTTGTGGTACTTTCTGTTAGAATCAAATCTGATTGCGGTCAAAATTTGGCAGCTGTTATGAGGACTCCTTTTTCTTCCCAAATTCTCATGTGCCAGTGAAAACCAGGTAATTTTACAAACCTTTTCCTTTAAAAATGGAAAATTTTGAACTGATTAAATATTTTAAATTAAATTTAGCTTCTAGTACTAATTGTGAAGACTGTTAGGAAAATTATACTGTCTTAATTGGAAAAGCAATTTAGGAAAAGAATCTTGTTGTGTATAATAACACTAGAATAGTCAAAGATACAGCTTTCCAAAACACAACTGTTTGTAGTATTAATGGAACTGTGTATATAAAATACCCCTCCAAGTCTATTGGCCTTGATACTTGCAGCTGAACAGACAGATAGTGACATGTACTTCCTGGCCACTCTTAGACCAGATGGCAGTAGGATTAAATGCTGTCTTATTATTATGTAGGAAAGTCTCTGCTTCAAGAAAGCAACCACCATTTCTAGGCAATGGAAATGACTGGGGTTGGCACTGTAATGGGCTTGGATATTGCGTGGCCACTGTGTGATAGTCGGATTTGCTTGAGGATCTGGAGTGTGAATCTCTCTCTCTCTTCCTGGTTTATAAGCAGTGCTGAAAAATCATTTTCCTGCTGCAGTTAGCAGTTCTCACCTCTGTTTAGTCACATTTCCTGAGTGCCCTGAAATCTGGCCTGAAGAAGGTAAATCTAATCTAAAAATCTGAGGTATACAGCGTCACTTAAATATTTCCTCTCCTACCCCATTGATAGCCTGTCAGTCCTCCACCGAAAATAGTACTGGTTAAATTTGAAACAAGCATGTTTTCTACCGTTGGATTCCAGTTTTTAAGAATTTAAGTCGTCTTTTCTCCCAGTTTCACTGCTTGCATGGTATACCTTGGACAAAGCGAGTCGCTTAATTATAATGGATAACACTATTTGTTGCCACTTGGTTATCACTTAATGTGCCCACTGCAATACTGATTTGTGCAAATGCAGGAGGCACTTATTGTTTATCTTTTTTTTTATTGATTCTAAGTTTTAACAAATGAAAATGTTTGCAAGAGTTTGTGGTGTGATTTTTTTTTTTTCCCCACCCAATTTTCCCAAGCTCTTTATCACTAGTTTATAACCAGTTTTGTAGAATCCATTATATCTGAACTGAAAAGCCTTAATAGTTAGATCCCAACTTAATGAAGTTGTGAGACATGGTATAGAGGTCAGCAGCTCTTATTTTTCTTCCTAGACTTAATGTTATGAAAGTATACTGTATATCTTTAAACAATACATTGCAGTAAAACATTTGCTAGGTATTTCAAACATGGCCATTAAGAAGCTTGATTTATGGTTAGAGTGCTTTTTGATTAATGACAACATTCTTGGAGCTGTTTTTGCATGATGCTCTAGATGCCTTTACACAGGTTTCCTGCTTTTTAAAGAAGTGTTCAACTGATGATGCATATATGTGTAAGTGCCATGCATATTATTCCTAGAATTTTATATCATTTTCTTTATACAATAAATTTCAGATTAATGTTATCTGTAAATGGCAATTTCATATTTTCAGTTTGTGCAAATTTCTAGTGGAGGATGTGGTTTTTGATTAAATCTTTCCCTGTATTCATCTTTATAATTTATTTGAAACCATCGATAGTAATTGCTTTTTTGAATAGTATTGTAAATAGAATGCATAGTATTAAAACAGTGATTTTATGCTGACACATTATTCCAGGAGATACTTTGTTTTACTGGGGGGGGAGGAGGAAAGGATGCAATAAATTATTTCTACCCTAACCCTAAATAAGTTTTGGATATCTTTTACCATTGCTGTATAGCTATATCCTTCAGTGTTTTTTTTAGTATTTTTGTATTGGTAAATGATAACAAGGAGCAGAGGTCAAATTCTGAATCTCATCTTGTCTCCCCACTATTGTATAGACTGATATTTGGCGTGCAATGTAATGGAAAGAGGCTCTTTCTCAATTTCTTCCACTCGCCCTTTATCTTCCCAATAAAGAATGTCAGACCGTGGGCTAAAATCACAAAGTTTAAAAAGCACAATTCATATTGAAATTATTTGTAGTTTATAAGGTAGTCAATTCCCATGCAGCATCTGGCAAGTATAAAATGGTGTTTACTAAATTTTATTTGTATACTCAGCTGTTTTTAACATTTAATAAAAGTACCTGTATGATCGCATTTGGTTGAATCTGTTTCATGTGTTGTTTGGAGAAAGCTTGGAAATTGACACGTGGTTGGCATAAAGAATGAGATGTTTTTTGGGTTTGGTGGAGGATTCAGCATCAACTTTTTTTTCTTGGTTTTGAGTGGCCTCAGAACTGGATCTTTGGGTATGATCAAATGAGGTTCAGAGTTGTCATGCACCAGGTTCTCGAAGTACCACAGAAATCAAATTAGATAAGTGATCAATTAATATGTTGACTGTGTTGCTGAAGGATGAATGTTTGACAGGATACGAAGGTAACTCTCTTCAAATAATACCAGTAGGATTGGACCTTTATTTGGTATCTTGGTTAGAAATACTACACCTTCAGAAATGAGGTAATTCTCTGTGCTGCAATGATTTCTTGATGTGCTCTAGTCCTGGGGTGAAGTTAAAATCAGTAGTTGAGCAAAGCTGGCTCGTGTGTACATTTTAAACTGAGGTTGTGGCTCATTATCATAAATCAACAAACTGCTCAGTGTATTTGGTCTTGCATTGAAGTTATCAACCTTGTATTCTGAACAGTGGTTGGAATTTACTGCTGTGATTAGTTAGCTGACTTTGTTTTACCAAAGGAGCATTATTCAGCAAAAGTCAGAATTGTTTTTGGTTAAGCTAAGGCTAGGACAGTATAATATTCAAGCACAGTGTACAGTGGTGCATCACACACAGTCATCTGATTTCCTTTCATTGTCGAAAACTCAGAGACTCATCTGGTGCTGCATATTTCAGAGGAGTTATCTTAATCACCTGTTGACAATGATGGTTGGCTGTCTGACCTCTCTCTTTGGAGAGACCCAAAAATAAAATCGGAAAAACTACAAATTTTACATGACTTTTGTTCTTTTATTATCGTGCCTCTCCCCGAAATGTTTAATGTTCATCAAAAATGGCTCATTGGACATGTTCTCTGTTGAAACTCCCGACTAGTAAAGGCCATTTTGGATGAAATATCTATCACATTTGACTTTGGTTCCTAAGACAGTGCCATTTTAAGAAATATAGTACCTGTTGCTAGAGCTGTCAGATGACTTGACTAGATGGAAACTTGGAAGATTTTAATTGGTGGTCAAAGATGGAAAAGAAAGGAAACACATCATAGTTTAAAAATGCTTTGTTTTGAATGAGTGGGTTGGACTTGCAGCCTATTCTAATGTTGTTATTGGACTCCTTGCTTCTACTCATAATCCCAGTATCCCATAAGGTTTATTAATCTTTGTCATGCCTTGCCACTTCAAAAGAAATTATAGCTGTATATGTCCAAGTCCCTCTGTTTCTGTATGCCCCTTTAGAACTGTACCATTTAATCTAAATTAGTTTTTTTTCTTTCAAAGTGCATTATTGCCCACTTCTGTGATAAGCACCATCTGCCACTTGTCTGTCTGTTCTGCCAACCTCTCGTCCTTTTACATTCTATTACTATTCATCTGTTTACCACATTTCTATCCTTGGTGGTATGTGCTGCTTGTTTTTCTGCCTTTTAAGCCAATTTCCAAATCATACTGCTACTGACCTATCGTGAGCTTTAATTTTGCTAACCAGCCATTGGGGACTTTATCAAGCATCTACTAATAATCCATACAAACTTCTGTTGCATTTCCTTCAGTCTTTTCTGATCCTCATCAAAAATCTGTCTGGTTGGTCACACTCCTTGCCCTCAGTAGATTTGCTTGGCTCTCTTTATTAGCTGAAATGAGTTTGACTGCCTTTTTTTTCTCTCCCTGATTATTGTTTCTAAAACCTTTCCCATAAGTGAGGCTAATACAGCTGACCTGTAATTGCTAGGCATGTCTTTGCACCCCTTTATGAACAATAGTGTTAAATTTGTCATTTCTCAAGCTTCCCCCATGTCTAAAGTGGTTTGGAAGTTTTATTGGAACTGTTTTCACCTCTTTCTAGGATACATCTCATCCAGACCAGCTTTTCAAGACCCTTGTGCTTATCAATTTTCACCTTGTCTATTAGCTCATCTGCTTCCCCTTGTATTTCAGTTTTTGGCAGTATTCTCTTCCTTGGTGAAGATTAGTAGAAAGTTATGATTCCAACTATACTGTCTGCATTAATGATTTTTTTTAATCCATATTCAGCCTTGTCCCTCCACCTAATGCCTGTTTACCATTCATAAATCCATAGAAGACTAATGGGCTTTCTGTTACGTTAACATACTCTCGTGCTCATTTTTGACAACCTTATTTTCTTTTTTAGTTCCCATTTAACATTCCCACGCTCTGCCAAGGCATCGGAAATTTTTGGCTTGCTGTGCATTGTAAGCCATTTTTTATTTTTTGTTTCATCATTTTCTCTATCTCCTTGGTCATTTGGGGAGCTCTGGTTACGATATCCTTGCCTTTTCTACACTCACAAACACACACACTCACAAACACACACACAGTAGGAATGTACCTGAAATGTAAAGATCACCCATTGTTCCATTACAGCTTTACTTGTATTTGGTTGCACTGTATCATGGCTAGATCCCCTCTCAGCCCATTTAAGTTGGCATTCCTCCAATTTAGAAATTCTGTTTTGGGTTTCCCCTCTATTAATAATCTGAATCTTAAGATCCAATGATCACCGATCAACTGTTCACCCACTGACAGTTGTCTTGCCTCATTCCCCAAAACGAGATCTAACAATACCCTTTCATCATTGGGTTGAAAATGTAACTGATCAGGGAAGCTCTCCTGAACACATTTTGGGAAGTCCTTTCCAGTCTCTTGTGTCACCTTTCCTCCTTTATCCATTTACTCCAACATGATCCAATCAACAATGGTGTATTTGAAATCCTCCAAAATAGCCACTCCTAAATTCCTGCAGTCTTCTGTAATTTCTCTTTTGGTTTTCTCCTTTATCATCTCAGTATTTAGTGGGGGGAAAAATACCTCAGTAGCCCGATGCCTCCTTTCATGCTTAACTCTAACCAAAAGGGGTCTGTATTTGATGTCTCGGGCATTCTCTTCCTCCTACCTTCCTTAATGTCTTCCTTATTCACTACTGTCATTATCATATTTTTTCTTCCCTCTCTGTATACAGGAATTTTAAGTCCCTAGTTCCATCTTTATTTTTGAACCAAGTTTTGTTCATCACCTCTGTCACTATCTTGCACAGATATTTGTGCTTGTAGTACACTTTTTTCCACCACATTTTGGGCATTCTCAGCCTTAATAAATACAATGCAATCTGAATTTTCATTGAAGGGTTCATTTGACCCATGAAGGGTTGAGGGATATTGTTTTAAGATTGTCCCATTGAATACTTCAGATCAAAATTCATACAGTTTCATTTTTATGCTCTGCATTTCCAGTGGTGAGTTGAAGGATTAAGTGGGATTAACTGCTCCCTTTATTGTTGATCAACATCAATATTGTGACTGAGTAAACTGGCTATGGTATTTTAGTGAACAATATCCAACTAGTTTTCTGAGTAATCTCACTAAGTTTTTGTTTTGAGTCACCACAAAAACTTGAAAGAATTTCAAGTTTGCAATTATAATAATAGGTTATGTTGACAGGCTCTTCACCATGTAAATCTTTTGGGACCCTTGGGTGAAGACAAAGAAATCAAAAAAAATGGCAAGATAATTGATTTTGGAGTGCACAAAAACCTGGTCCAGTACCTTAGCAACTGTTTAACTGACTATGCTGAAATCTAATCATTTGCAGTAATCATTTGTAAATTTTTGCAGTTAAAGGTTTACCTGCATGGGTCAATTTATCAAAAATGTTTCACCAAAATAAATACAGAGGAAGTCAAAGGTCCTGTTGATTACAAGTGTCTTGCTGCTCTTTCCATAGCTGTAACATAGAATGGAAGTTTGTGCTAAGAGTGGATGATTTGAACTTGTATTTGGAAATGTTTATTCTTGAGTGTCTAGAGAATGATTGAAATAATATGCCTGAGAGCAATATACGGCATGTGCATATTGTGAATTTGATTAAACAACTGGCATGTTGAGAGACAAAATGTAGATTTTATTTTTTTTAAACTTAGTTTATGAGTCGGGTAACCATAGCTTCTACAGCATTCTATTCTTGGTGTGAGAATCTGATCCTGTCTACAAAATAAAGCTAGATAGTTCTCCCAGCTGTCCTTTGCCTGCCTGCTTTCTGCACTACATCTCTCATTCCCAGAGCAGTCAGGTGGCTGACAGTGTTCTTTGTCTTGAAGCTTAGCAAAACTTTGTAGATGGGGAAAATGATACAAGATTCAGTCTTTATTAAACATTAACAAGATAGATATTGCTGTCACCCAGCTGGATTTTTCCCAATGTTATTAGGAGACACATAGTTCCAATAATTTTCAGGATGTGTCTCAAGGCAGCAATACCATTTTGTTGCAATGGCAAAGTACAGCTCTGCTCTCGCTGTTTGATATCTTCTTGGACTCTCTTGATGATTTTATAATAACTTCATCTGATCTATGAATGGTAGAAAAAAAAGTTACGGTTTTTTTTGGACAATGGGAATTTTAAGCCAGCTAGTATTCTTAAAGGCCTTCGATTCTTTGGTAAACTGCAGTGTCTTGGTTTTTATGTGGATTGAATAATAAAATTAATTCTGTTCTGTCATTAAGGGGAAAAACATGGTAAATTTGTTCTCCTATTAGGACTAAAAACTATTCAGAACTGCAATGATATGTGCATTCGACTTGGTAACTGTACAAACAGATTAACATATTATATTTAGTGTTTATTTTTCCCTTTTGTTGCTCAAGTTGCAAATTATTGGAAGTAACCAGGGTATTGAAGTTTTATGATTAAGATTATGAGAGGCAGAGATAGGGTAGATAGTCAAAATCTTTTTCCCGTGATACAGGCAGGGTTACATCAGACAAGTGAGAGTCAGTCAAAAGTAAAATAATGAAACACAAGGACCAATGTGTCCTCATAAGAGTGAAGGGTACCAGACAGCAAGTCCAAGGAACCCTGGATGTCGAGAGTTATCGAAAGTGAGATTAAAAGAAAAAGCATACGGCAGGTAGAGAGAATTGAAAACATGGAGGCCCATCAGAGTACAGAAAATGTAGTGAGGTACTTGAAAAGAAATTAGGAGGGCAAAAAATACCACTGGTGAACAAAATTGAGGAAAATACCATGCACTTTATATTATGGACAAGAAGGTAACCAGGGAATGAGTGTGCTCATTAGGAACCAAATGGCAATCTGTGGATGGGCCAGAGGATCAGAAATTGGCCTGTTAATGAGGCAGAGGGTGATAGTGAAGAGTTGCTGTTGTGATTGGATGCCTGTGACCACTGGTGGACCACATAGATTGGTTCTAGGACCTGTACTGTTTGTTAGATACATTAACCATTTGGATATGAATGTAGGAGATGGTTAGTAGCAGGATATATACAGTAAAAGACAGGGATTTCAGGAATGTTGATGTACTGAGGGACCTTGGGTTATGTTCATAGCTCCCTGAAAATAGTGACACAGGTGGATTGGGTAGTGAAGAAGGCATTTGGCATATTTGCCTTCACAGGCCAAGGCAGTGAGTATATGAGTTGGGATGTTGCATTGGAGCTGTACAGAACATTAATCAGGCTGCACTTGGAGTATTGTGTACAGTTCTGGTCATCACTCCACAGGAAGGATGTGGTAGCATTGGAAAGAGTGCAGAAGACATGAACCAAAATGTTACCTGGTTTGGAGGGCTTGACTTAAGGACAGATTGGATAGGCTGCACACAAATGGGACTAACATCGTGGTCAGCATGGACGAGTTGGGCTTAAGGGCCTGTTTCCCTGCTGTACAATTCTGACCCTGGTAAGTTTGTAGATGGTGCTAAAATTGCAGGATAATATTGATCAGTAACATGGGCAGACCAATGGCAGATGGAATTTAATTCTGATCAGTGAAAGGTGATGCACTTTGGAAGAATCAATAAGGGTGAGACAAAGACAATGAATGGTAGGGTCCTAAGGAATATTGAGGAACAGAGGGACTTCTGTGTACAAGTCCAAGGATCCCTAAAGGCAGCAACGTGGATAGATAATGTGATGAAGGCGTACAGGATACTTCATAGCCAGTGCTTCAAATAAAAGAGCAGGGAGATTAAGGTACAATATAGTAAAATATTAGGTCAAGCTGGAGTACTCTGCACAACAATAGGAAGGAGGTGATTACACTGGGAAGAGTGCAGGAGAGATTTGCCAGGATGTCGCCTGGGATGGTGCATTTATGAGGAGAGTGGATAGATTGGCTTTGTTCTGCTCAGAATGGAGGAGTTGAGTGATGACCTGATGAGGTATGTAAAATTATGAGGAACATAGATGGGATAAATAGTAGGAAAATTTTCCCTATAGCCAAGGTGTCTAAAGGTAGAAGTTTAGGATAAAGGGTAAGGGGTTTAAAGGGGATCAGAGGAAGACCTTTTTCACTCAGAAGGTGGGTGGAATCTGGAAAGCACCTCCTAAGTCAATGGTGAAGACAGGTAGTCTGAAAACATTTAGGAAGTATCTCAATGGCAATTGTATCGCCTAGACATAGAAGGCCATGGACTAGCTGCTGGTAATTAGGATCTGTATGGATGGGTACAATGGTAAGTATGGCTATGTTTCTGTGCTGCATGACTGAGAAGCTCTGTATAAATAGTGGATAGAGCACACCACATCACTAACCACCTACCTGCTTACTCCATCAGCAACCTCTTGCCCCTTATGGCGATTTCCTTCATAGGCATCATTCAGTCACCACAATCCGCAAAACCAGAGTAAGTCATCCTTCATTCTGAGCTAGTGCCTTAGTTAAAAGAACAACCTATAGTAAATCCTGGATTCTCTTAGAACAGACTGCAGTACACAATTTTGCTCTCTTATTTTTCTTTTAAAGGAAAATTTCTGTAAGCCTGAAGCATCCACATTTTAACTTAAATGTCTGTAAACTGAGTACACTCCTGATTCTTTTCACAAATGGTTTTAGCTACATGTACTTCTATTTGTTGGCATGAATGATATTTGTATAGTGTCAACCTAGAAGTTGTGAAGTTGAGAGACACCAAAAAGCTGATGTAAACTGAAAAAAGCTGAACAGCTCTGAATATAGATACACATAATGAGTTGAGTGCAGGGAGACGCTGATTTATCATAACCTTGGCTATAGGTATATCTAATATTCAGTAGCTGTTGTTGAAGTTAGTAAGATATAGGCTCATTAATGATTTCCAGATTGCTGAAGAGGAACATGAATGATGAGAGCCTGAGCATTATTTTTGAGTGCATGCCTACCTGTGAGGACGTGGATTCGATTAGAGGTAAACATAGTAGATTAGTCGATAACTAGGCCACCTTATTTTATGGAGAGATGGTTGGGCAGGAGGGATTTGAACACTGAGAATTTTGAAATTGAGATATTAGTAAACTGGAAGCCAATACATGTCCATGGTCTGTATTAATCTGAACACCACTGTGTGTACATGGAAGTCTCAGATTTCTTATGGTCCTTGCTTTGGCTGCTTTGTCTATGCTTCACCATTGGTTTCCTCATGGAGTCCAGTGAAAGAGCATTGAGAGAGAGATGTTGAATCATTTACTTTTAATTAATTGAATTGGCAAATGCATTTAAATGTATTTGGTTTTCAAGTGTTTTCTAGTGGTTTCATTTCTTAACAATTTTAACTCTCATTTTTGAGTGATTTAACTTTCGTATTTGAATGTGTGTGAAATGTCAGCAACATTCATGCATTGAGTTCTGACAGCCAATTCTGCCTGGGGGTGTAGATTAATAAACTGTCAAAACTTGGCTGGGCTTTACTGATTAGGACCCAGCTTCAGGGACTTGGCTGATGTATTGGAGGTAGTCTTTGTCATGAAGATAAGCCAACACCATCCACATGCCCATCCAGAAGGTGCTGCAGATAAATGCAGGGATGGGAGTGACGAGCGTGCTTGGTTTGCTGATCACCAGGGTTACCCCGGGCCAGATTTGGTATGTCGTGTACCATGGGTGTTGATGGTTGAATGGAATTTAATGTACTATAGGATATGGCTAGAAAGATGTGAATAACAGAAGGGGTGGGTGGGGGTGGTAGGCAGGACTGAAGAATTTGCATGTAGAAACTGCACTTAATAGTTTGAGTTGTTGATTGGTTTAGATAAAACTGAGATTGGCAAGGTTGGACTGGATATGAGAATTTCTGTTTATGAAGGATATTTGGGTCAAACTTGTTCATTTTAATAAGGAATGAGGCTCCAAACAATCTGATTCAGTGTGAGCCAGTAGCTGGAGTATTGTGGAAAGCAGTGCTATCTGGAAGAAACTTGGATATTCATGACAATCTGTCACAGTAAGTGTAATGTGAAGGGGTCAAGACAACTTGTATTGCTGAGAGTTACAAGTATATTGGATGCTTGTTCATTGAGTCATACAGCGTGGAAATGGGCTCTTAAGCCCAATGAGTCTGCTGAACATGAATCAATCTCTATACTAATTCTACACTAATCCCATTTTATTCTTCCACATTCCCTTCAACTCGCCCAGACTCTCTATCACTCACCTACACATTAGGGGCAGCTTGCTGTTGCCAGTTAACCAATCAACATGGACATCTTTGATAATGGGAGGCAATCAGAGCGCTCAGAAGAAACCCTTGGTGTTGTGGACCAGATGATCACTGAGAAGGGATGAGGCGAGATGCAACAGGAGTTTTAAAAATAAATGAGGCTTGGAACTTGGGGGTATTCTAAATTTGGTCTTATGTATTTCTTGTTTTAGTGATGGGACAGAGCCGCCACAGGTAGTGATGCATTAGTGTACAGTTAAGTAGAAGTGACATTGGAGTTGTCAGTGTTGACTACAGATTGTATGAAATCTGGTATCACGTCAAATATTGTAAAAGGAAACCTTCTGCTAACTACCACCCTCCTCCAGCTGATGAATCAGTACTCTTATGAACACCACTAAGAGCATTAAGGACACTGAATATGCTCTGGGTGTCCATAATTAAGAGTGGTTAAGTCGCATCTTGTAGGAGACATCTACCAGATTGAGCCTATGGCAGGTGATGAGAGAACCAATGCGTGAGATAAACCTACTGGACCTCATCCTTGATGAGCTGTCAGAGATGCATCTATCCATAACAGTATTGTAAGAGACAAAGTCCTGTCTTCACACTGTTATCCTCCCCATTATGTTGTGTTGCATTACCATTGTGCTAAATGGGAAATTGAGGGCAAATATAGCAGTTCACAATTGGACAACTGAGGCACAAGTGGGTTATCAGCAGCAGTAAAAATGAACTTCACATAGTCTGTAAACTTTGGTCTGCTTGGCCAGGGGACCATCTGTGGTTTAGCAGGTATAGAAGAGCATGCAATGATCAAATCAGATGTACCTAAAAATGAGTTGCCAACCTGGCAAAGCTGCAGCACAGGACTGAGGTGCTCAACATATGCATGCAGTCAATAGAACTATATAATACCACAAACAACAGATCCAATTAAAATTCTGCAGTTTTCCAATACCCAGTCATGAATGGTGCTGGACGATGAACAGTTAATGGGATGAAGAGGCACTAAGAAGATCCCATCCTCAAAGGTGGAATCTAGCATGCAAGTCCCAAAAATAAGACTGAAGAATTTGCAAATCTCCTTTTAGTCAGAGGTGCCAAGCAAATAACCCATCTTCTCTCTGGTCCCTGAGATGACATGATATCAAGACATGAATGAGACCACTGAATATAACAAAGACAATGGGACCAGAGAGCACCCTGATGATAGTGACAGAAACAGCCTCTGAGCCATATACAGTTCTAACTGAACTGTTCCAGTAAAATTACAGCATTGGCATCTACCAGAAAATATGAAAAGTTTCCCAAGCACGACCTATCCACAGAAGGTAGGACTAACTAAATCGGGCAAAATGCTGCTCAGTCAATTTACTCTGAATCATCACTGATGTGATGGAAAATGTTCTTGATGGTGCAGCATTGCCAATATCCTGTTGGCTGATGCCTTGGATTTTGCCACAACTACTAGGTTCCAGACCTGAATGCAACTTTAGTTCAGTACAAGACAAAAAGTGTGCCTTTCTGCAAACCTGATAAAGGGAAGTAAGGGAAAATTTCCTGTGGCCAGAGCCCTACTTTGCACAAAGGAAGATAGTTGTGATTGTTGGCGATGGATCATCTCAACCCTGGAACATTGATACAGGAATTCCTTGGGGCAGAATTTGGATGCTTCATCAATCACTACCTTTCATTAGAGCAGAGGTTTTCAACCTGTGGTCCGAGCAAGCCAAGGAAAAAAAATGGAAAAGTGACCTGTTACAAAGACGTAGCTTACTTGCTTGCTCCAGTTTTCCACTATTCAGAAAATAGGCCATATCTATTCTATCTGTCATAGGCGACAATCTTAGAGACTTAGACGGTGTTCCCTTCTGGTAAGCTGCCGCTTAATATTCGATTTGTGTAGTCAGTGGTGTTCACTACTCACTATTCTGTTGTGCACTGTAGTGTTAGTGAGACTGAGTGACATTGTTGGTGTGCCTTAATGCTTGCTTACCATGCATTTGTGCCACAGTGACGTCACTGTTAAACGAAAAGTGCACAAGTGTGTAAATTTTAGATTAGTTTTGATAATTTTGTTTATCAGTAATAGTAATGAAACTGTCCAGCGTGTATTGCTGAGTATGGAGAAATTTTGGAAGAGAAAAGCTGACCAGAAACCGGAAGATTCTGATGACGAAGAGGATAAGGGTGACCGAAAGAGAAAACAACGCGTACGATCCAGAATACATTTCATATGGCTTCATTGCAGTGGGGACAAATGCGGACCAACCTCTCTGTGTTGTGTGTTTGCAAACACTGTCCAACGATGCAATGAAACCAGCGGAATTGAAGCGCCATTTAACAAGTGCATCCAGATATTGCCAGTAAACCGAAGGAATATTTTGAGCGGCAAAAGGATCTGTACCTCAAGCAGAAAGGCAAAATGACAGCCTGCGCCACTGTAAATGAGAAGGCTCTTCGCGCATCATATTTGGTAGCATTAGGAATAGCACGTTCCAGAAAGCCTCTCACAATTGGAGAAGAGCTTATACTGCCTGCAGCAGTAGATATGTGCAAAGTTGTACTGGGAAAAGAATCCAGTCAAAAACTGAAAGCCATTCCACTGTCTGATAACACAGTAAGCAGAAGAATTGGCGATATGGCAGAAGATATACAGAGCCAGCTAATAGCACATCTTCAAATCAGATTTGAGGTTCAGCTCGATGAAAGTACTGATGTTGCCAGTGCTGTGCAGTTGTTGGTTTATGTTAGATATTGCTGGGAAGGAGAGGCTTTGGAAGACTTTTTGTTTTGCAAGGCGCTCCCAGGGCGTACAACCAGTGAAGAACTTTTCTGTGTGCTCAACACTTTTTTTGTACAATTAGCATTGGCGTGGACACTGTATTGGAGTATGCGCAGATGGTGCTGCCGCAATGACTGGATGGAAGTCGGGTCTAGTCGCACGAGTGAAAGAAGTAGCTCCACATGTAGCAGCAACCCACTGCATGATTCACCGTGAGACTTTGGCTACAAAGGATATGGATGAAAATCTTGCAGATGTGTTTTCCATGTGCATTAAAATCGTTAACTTTATCAAAGCCAGGCCGCTCAATCACCATTTGTTTGAAAACATATGGCGTGAAATGGAAGCAGAGCATAAGCATTTGTTGCTACATACAGAAGTCAGATGGCTGTCACGAGGCCGCGTTGTGCAGCGTGTATATGAATTGCGAGATGAACTGCTCATTTTTCTAAATGAGCATAACGAATCATTGGCACAGTTCTTGACAGATGAGATGTGGGTTGCCAGATTAGCTTATCTTGCAGATGTTTTCAACAGCTTAAATCTATCATTGCAAGGACCTGGCTCAAATGTTCTGAAAACGCATGACAAAATCAATGCCTTCCAAAAAAACTCCGTATCTGGAAGGGAAGACGCGAGCAAGGCGTCTATAATATGTTTCAGTTGCTGGCTGACTTTCTGACAGTGAACGAGACTAAGACAGAGGCCATTCTGAGCACCGTTTTGAACCATATTCAACAGCTGTCAGATTATTTCCATGAGTATTTTGGCGACAATGACATGAGCATGTTTGATTGGATTCGAAGTCCGTTTGAATGCATGCTTACTGATTTAACTGGATGTGAACAAGAAGAATTGGCTGAACTGTCATCTGACAGGACTTTGCGCTTGCAGTTCAACCAAATGACATTGTCCTTCTGGATAGCATGTTCCCAGGAGTATCCACTGCTGTCCGGCAAAGCTGTCAATGTTCTGTTACCATTTGCAACCACTTGTACGAAATAGCATTTTCTGCAGTCACTGCCATGAAAACCAAATACAGATCAAGACTGAATATTAAGGATGACATGCGCATATGTTTGTCGCACATACCACCACGTTTGGACAAACTCTGCAGTGCAAAACAGACACAACCTTCACATTGAAAGACACCGCTGGTAATTATCGGTGATTGAAATAATCACTATTTCAATAGGGCCTATGTGCAGTAATTTAGGTGTCGTAGCATGAATTATCGATTGTTTGATTTTGTGGGCTTTGGGGGTCCGCCATCTAACAAGGACATGTTCTGGGGGGCCGCAGCATGAAAAAGGTTGAAAACCACTGCATTAGAAGATCTGAAGTGGGGGTGTTCACTGCGCAATGTCCAGTCCTGTTTGCACTTGTCAGGAAATGAAGCAGCATTCAGGTGACTTTCATTCATGGGTTGGTAAGTAGCAAGCAACATGCATGTCACATAAATGCCATGTAGTGACCATCTCCAAGAATCTGGCCACCCAACTTTGAAATTCCAGGCATCTCTTTTGCTGAGTCCCCCACCGTCGCCATCCTGCATTGTCAAAATGGACCAGAAACTGACCTGGAGCAGCCACAGAAATCTTGTTACAAGAAAGGTCAGAAACTGTGCATCCTATGCCAAATTCCTGACCTCCGCCCAAGCCTTTCCATCATCTGCAAATCGGGGGTATTATGGAATACTCCAATTTTCTGGATGACTGCAGCTCCATCAACACTCAGAACTGCTCAAAATCATTTGCCATCCTGACTTAAAAATACCACCATTTCTTCAGTGCTTTTGTCCAAATCCTGGAATTTCCAGTCCATCAGCACTGTGGAGTGTCAAAGGGATGAGATCAATTCAAGAAGGTGGCTTGCCGCTTAGGAAGTAGGCCAGTGAATAAGAGAAAATTTAATGAATGGGACATACTTTAGCTAGCGTCTTTACTTTCTGAAGAGGTTCAGCTTGTCACCGAACACTCTAATAAACTTCTACAGGTGTACTGTTGAAAGTGTCCCGACTGGTTGCATCGTGGTCTGGTATGGCAAATCAAATGCACAGGAATGCAAGAAGCTGCAGAGAGTAATGGACTCTGCCCAATACATCATGGGCACGTCCCTCCACACCATTGGTAGTATCTACAGGAGGTGCTGCCTCAAAAGGGAATATCCCTCATATGCTGCTCATGATGTTATGTGCCTGTGATGCTGCTGCAAGTAAGTTTCTCATTGCACCTGTACATGCATGTACTTGTGCATGTGACAATAAACTTTGATTCTCCCAAATATTTTAAACTGTAATCAACTTTAATATTTGTTTCATTCTTCAACTTCCACCTTTTTATCTTAACAGCTAATTAAAGGAACAAAAAATTTTTTTAAAAATGGTGTTAAAATTTTTCTTTTTTTCCGGTTTTGCCATTTGAGATTTGATGTGTTCAGCCAGGTTGATGATGTGACCAGGTATCTTTTTGAACACAGCCTGACAGCAACTGGTGTAAGAAAGGAAGGTATCTACAGAAATGAGCAGATCTTTATGGGCAGCTTTCTTGGAGGCTAGTGGCAATTTGCTGCTGACAGTAATGTCCAGACTATTACTGTGATTGTTCAATAAAACAATTTGAAATGGATGATGCAATTTCCATATTTTTGTATGGTTTTCAGTTAGTCACAGTTGTTCACTAATCTGCTCATTGTAAAGTTGCTTGGTTGTTTCTAGGATGGGATTGGCAAATAATGCACTTTCTAGGAGGCCTTGCACTGGATTAACAGTGTTATCAGAAATTCTGACTCTGAAAGTTCAAGGCAGACCTTGACCATTGCAGCATGTGGTTTCAAGCTTGCACTTAACTACTACCAGCAACTTCAATGTATGTTCATGAAGGGTCATGTCACAAAACAGCCCAGCAACTTGCTAATTTTTTTCATCAATTTTATTTTTTTTTAAAATCAGTGAATTGAAGTTGAGTGGTGACTACACTTAAAAGAGAGCTCAAATATACATTGTTTTTAAAGTTTAATATATATTTAAAAACAAGTGCAAGTTTTAACAAGACTTGTCTGTTTCTCTAAATTGATTTTTTTTATTATGTTACTTGAAATTAAATGCGAGCAAGTTCTATTTTCAGAGGAAATGATTGGAAGGGTTTGGGTTAAAATTATCATGGCAACTAAAGGACTGGTTTTCAGAAGATTAGCCATTCCTGGCATTATGATACACTGGCTTTTCAACTCGCAACATAATTGATCGTGGCAGGTGCTAGACTAATCACACCAGGATTGTAAACAGAGACGTAACTTGTATGGCACAAAAACTGGTCCTTTGGCCCACCATATCCATGCTGACCTTTTTGCTAATCTCCTTTGCCTGCATTGGGTCTGTTTCCTTGATATGCCTTGCAATGCCTGTCTAAGTGATTGTATCTGATTCCACCACCTCCCCTGGCAGTGAGTTCCAGATATCAACCACTCTTGGTGTGTTTTTTAAAATTTCATTTTCCCTTCAAATCCCTTTTAATGCCTTCCTCTGGCTTTAAACCTATTTCCTGTTGTTTTTGATACCCCTACCATGGGAAAAAGGTTCTATCTACCATAGTTATGACTCTATCAGGTCACTCCTCAGCCTCCTTTTCTCCAGGGGAAGCAAGCCCAGCTGATCCAACCTCTTCCTGTGTCTAAAATCTTCCAATCCAGGCAAATAAAAGGGAACATTGATCTTTTCTATAATGTCACACTGTTTCATTTTTGTAGTTGTAAATTTGATTCTTAGCATTGTTCACTGTCGGAGTTGACTGCTGCCCTGTTTGAGTTAATGTGGCTAAATATGCAAGTTCAATCTTTCAGACGTTGTACTTCGGACATTTTAAAAGGGGGACAAAATGAAACCGGAATGAATGGCTTCAAATGTACAGTGTGACACCTGAAATATTACTGTTTCTATTTCAGGGTAAGGGGTGTCCATTTAAGCCTTTGAGAGGGTTGTGAAATTTTTGCAATTTGTCCCTGCCAGTGAACTATGGAGGCTGAGTCATTTGTACACTCAAGGCCAATATAGATTTTTCAACTTTGGAGAACTTCAGGATTAAGGAGATTTGGCACAACAGTGGAGTTAAAAGCAAGATCCGATCAGCCATGATTTTGCTGAATGGAGAAACTGACTGCTCTTCTGACATTCTCATTTTTGAAATCGCTGACTGTGTGTGCATTTCACCTTTGCTCTAAAGTCTCCTGGTTTTTTTTTGTTTTCAAAAGAAAAAGTGCTCCTTTTGTCTGAACTGCCACTGATACTTTGTTCTGGTTGTTTTCAGAAATGGCTGAACAAACTGCAGAGGGGGCAGAGCTAAAAGTGATGACCAGTATCCACTTTGGGAATTTGTAGCGGATGAATTGGCTGCCAGGATGCTGCATTGCTTGACCTGAAAATGGGTGTTAATGCATCTAACTACCCTCACTCTTTCTCTCAGAGGGTAGGAGGAAATTCACAGGCTCAACAGACATTCATAGGTATGTTGTGCTTTCTTGATCCAAGGTACTGTCGTGAAGTTTATGGGTTTTAAAGCGAGTTTAAAATGTTGATGTCTGATTTTCATCTTGTGGTGCCTGACTGAATGGTTTAGTTACAACTTTATTAGTTCTAGAGATGTAGGTTGTGCTGCTAACGCATAAATTATTGCCCATTCCTACTTGCCTTAAACATCTCTTTGCTCTTTATACTGATGTGAGATAGGAAACTTTAATACTCCATTATGTATTTGTGATTAACTTAAAAGCATTGACCTCAGATCATGAAGATCATGGTTAAATGGCTGGGATGCTTCAGTTAACGAGGGGAAGGAGAGGCATTCCTGCGATGGTCACCTTTTGACAAAAAATTGAAATGTTCGAAGGTGCGTGTGTAAAAGGTGCTTGCCAGAGGTTGAAAAGCCAGCCAATTAAAATGCTGTTGAAGAATACACTTAAAAAAAGATAGGGTGAGGTAGCAGAATATGATGGGATCTTAAAGTATATCCCACAAGAAAACCATCTACTTTCAGGATCTGCAAGCACTGAGAAATAGTTGGAGAGAATCAATGACCTTGAAATAGGCTGCTGATGTACAATGCTGAGATTAACAGTCATTTCAATTAAGGAAAGGTACGGTGAAATCAACTTGGATTTTATCAAAATATTATCCAGCAATTGGTCTCTTTTAATGTTTTTAAGAGATTACAAAGTAACTTGTTAATTTAAAGGAAGAGATGTTTGGTATCTGGCATACTAAGCAGAAAATGCATTTTTGGTTTTATTGCACAGGAACATCCTCTTACCTACATCAAGGATATGGATGTGAATCAAAATTATATAGCCTTGAACATAGCCATGAGAAACCACAAGACAAAAAGAAAAAGAGTTCTGGCCTCGCGACACTGAAAAAGAAATTTATAAAAAGGCGTAAATCTAATCGCTCTGCCGACCATGCTAAGCAGATGCGTGAGCTGCTTTCTGGATGGGATGTAAGGGATGTAAATGCATTAGTGGAAGAATATGAAGGTACTGCGGCTTTAAAGGAGCTTTCATTGCAAGGTAATTTGGCACGACCAGATGCACGGACCTTGCAAAGAGACCTAGCAGATCTTTACGAATACAAGTACTGCACTGATGTTGATTTAATATTTCAAGACACTTGCTTTCCTGTACATCGTGCTATTTTGGCTGCTAGATGTCCCTTTTTTAAGATGCTGCTTTCATCATCGCCTGAATATGGTGCTGAGATTATGATGGACATTAACACAGCTGGCATAGATTTGCCTATGTTTTCAGCTCTATTACATTACCTGTACACCGGAGAATTTGGAATAGAGGACTCTAGGTTCCAAAATGTCGATATCCTGGTACAACTCACTGAAGAATTTGGAACCCCAAATTCATTGGATGTCGATATGCGAGAACTTTTTGATAACATGTGCTATTATGATGCTATTCTTGGCTTTTCATCTGATTCACAATTTGTGGAAGCATTTGGAAGAAGTTCAGGTTGTTTGGGTGAGGAACTGTGTGGGCATAAGGCTGTTCTATCTGCACGTTCCCCATTTTTTAGAAATCTTCTCCAAAGACGTATAAGGACTGGTGAAGAAATCACAGATCGAACTCTGCAGACACCAACTAGAATCATACTTGATGAGTCTATCATTCCAAAGAAATATGCAAAAGTAATTTTACATTGCATGTATACCGATTTAGTGGATTTGTCTCTTGTACTACACTGCAATCCATCTGTGGGGAGCCTCAGTGAAGTCCAAGCAATGGTTGCAGGAAAAGGTAACATGTCGAGAGCTGAAGAAGCAATGGAACTTTACCACATAGCTCTTTTTCTGGAATTCAACATGCTTGCTCAAGGTAGGTTTGCAGTGATTTGCAATGAGCCCAAGATACACCCTTTAAATGTGCATGCGTCTTTTTTTTTCCCCCCACTTCAGTGTGGGTAAGGGAACCTGATTGTAGCTAAAAGTCGAATTAAATGTGTTAGGCATTGCCATAAAAAGCAAAAGTGCAATTTTAGTTCTTCAAGATTTTGTACAGTGTATTTATCAATTTTGCTTCTCTAACTTTCTTTTTTCAGTAGTTATTTTGATAAAAGTTGGAATACCAGATTTATTAAAGCATTATACAAAATGATTGGCATTGGTATCAGAATATTGCTTTCATCTGAGCAAACCTTTCAGCTGTGGATTTGTTCTCTGTATCCAAAATGGTAAAAAATCAGTTGTAGATTGCACTAAACCATGGTTATCTGTTATAGATAACGTTAAAATTGCAGTAAAATAGTTTGAAGTTTAGATAATTGATTTTGATGGGAAGTACTTATACTTCCCATGATGTGGTAGGCAAAACCTTTTATACCTGAACAAACCTACCTGCTTTGTTTCAAGAGTTGGAAGCTGGAGATTTGATTTCTACCCCATCACATACATTCTTGTCTCTTTATCCCTCACTTTCTCTGCAATGTAAAACACCAAGGCCTCATTAATTGCAATAGTACATGTTTACTTCCATCCACAAATCCTTCCTAATAAAAGCCAGCATACTATTTGCTGCCTTAATTGCTTGCTGCATCTACACATTATCCTTCAGTGACTTGTATCCCTTTTGATTGTCAATATTTCCCAATCTGTCACCATTTAAATAATACTCCTTTTCTGTTTTGTGCACAGTCAATGATCTCACATCTTTCCGCATTACGTTCCATCTACATTGTTGCTTGCTTACCAAGACTTCCAGGGGATCTATTCCACTGGCCATATCCTCAAAGAGCTCCAATAGATCAGTTAAACATGACTTTTTCATAAATCCATGCTGCCTGTACTCAATCCAAGTATTTCTTTTCAAATAAAAAGCTTTGTAATTTCATTGTTTATTAAAGATTCCAGCATTTCCCTACTACTGGTATTAGGCTAACAGATCAATAGTTCCATATGATACTACAGGTTGATAATCCATATTTTCCTTTTCCCTCCCTTTTTATTTAAAAAAAAACTGGGGTGACATTTGCTCCCTTCTGATCTGCAGCAACCATTCCAGAGTCCATAGAATTGTGAAAGATGGTAACATGTATACTATTACTCCATAGCAGCTACTTCAAAACGCTGGAAACCACACAAGTAACCATGATTGATGTTAGCTGCTGAAGAGTTTATTCAGCTTTAATTTTAAAATGTGATCAGGATCATCAGGTATAACTTGGGTTTTTAAAAAAAAATCCATGCAGGCTTTCTGATCACATGCAAATGTTTAAAGTGTCCATTCACTCTGTTCTCAAACTAATAATTCCTCGACGATACATACTTGATTTCCTCCCGTCATCTTTCTTAAATAGGAAAATGAGAAGTGCATTTTCCAGTCTAGATTCCAAAACTTAGAACATTTAGGACAATATTCTTTCCAGTTTTAAAATGCTGAGATAGAAATCATCCACTCCTGGAGACTTGTTTTAGTGCAATTACTTTATTACTGTTACTGTATTAGTGTTAATTTAGATTAACCTCTGTCCCTGCTATAGTAGTCCAAATCTGAAGGGATCTGCCAGCTATCAGCTGATCACACCTTCGCCTATCGTCAAAAAGCCAGAGGTCTGATGCTCACCCATGATTCCAATGGTATTGGTTTATTATTGTCACTTGTACCGAAGTACAGTGGAAAAACTTGTCTTGCATACCGATCGTACAGGTCAATTCATTACACAGTGCAGTTACATTGAGTTAGTACAAAGTGCATTGATGTAGTACAGGTTAAAAAAAACACTAACAGTACAAAGTGTCACAGCTACAGAGAAAGTGCAGTGCAATAAGGCGCAAGGTCACAACAAGGTAGATCGTGAAGTCATAGTCCATCTCATTGTATAAGGGAACCGTTCAATAGTCTTATCACAGTGGGGTGGAAGCTGTCCTTGAGTCTGGTGGTATGTGTCCTCAGGCTCCTGTATCTTCTACCCAATGGAAGAGGAGAGAAGAGAGAATGTCCTAGGTGGGTGGGGTCTTTGATTATGCTGGCTGCTTCACCAAGGCAGAGAGAGGTAAAGACAGTCCAAGGAGAGGAGGCTGGTGTCTGTGATGCGCTGGGCTGTGTCCACAATGCTACAGTTTATTGAGGTCCTGGGCAGAGCAGTTGCCGTACCAAGCAGTGATACATCCAGATAGGATGCTTTCTATGGTGCATCAGTAAAAGTTGGTGAGAGTCAAAGGGGACTTTAGCCTCCTGAGGAAATAGAGGCACTGGTGAGCTTTCTTGACCATGGCATCTATGTGATTTCACCAAGACAGGCTGTTGGTGATGTTCACTCCCAAGAACTTGAAGCTGTCAACCCTCTCTACCTCAGCACCATTGATGTAGACAGGTGCATGTACACTGCCCCCTTTCCTAGAGTCAATGACCAGCTCTTTTGTTGACATTGAGGGCAAGGTTGTTGTCATCACACCATTCCACTAAGCTCTCTATCCCCTTCCTGTACTCCGCCTCATTGCTGTTTGAGATACAGCCTACAACAGGGGTATCATCTGCAAACTTGTAGATGGAGTTAGAGCAGAACCTGGCCACACAATCATGAGTGTATAGGGAGTAGAGTAGAGGGCTTAGGGCGCAGCCTTGTGGGGCACCAGTGTTGAGAATAATCGTGTCAGAGGTATTGCTGCCTATCCTCACTGATTGCAGTCTGTTTGTTAGAAAGTCAAGGATCCAGTTGCAGAGGGAGGTGTTGAATCCTAGGTCTCAGAGTTTGGTGACAAGCTTGCTTGGGGTTATTGTATTGAAGGCAGATCTGTAGTCAATAAACAAAAGTCTAACGTAGGTGTCTTTATTGTCCAGATGTTCCAGAGCTGAGTGTAGGGCCAGGGAGATGGCATCCGCTGTAGACCTGTTCTGGCGATAGGCGACTTGCAGTGGGTCCAGATTGTCTGGGAGGCTGGAGTTGATGTGTGCCATAACCAACCTCTCAAAGCACTTCATGATGGTGGATGTCAGAGCCACTGGTTGGTAGTCATTAAAGCATATTACCTTTTCTTCGGTACTGGGATGATAGTGGTCTTCTTAAAACAGGTGGGAACCTGAGATTGAAGCAGGGAAAGGTTAAATATGTCTGCAAATACTCCTGCCAGCTGATCAGCACAAGATCTGAGCACATGGCCAGGGACACCATCTGGGCCAGGTGCTTTCCTCGTGTTCACTCTCCGGAAGACTGATCTTGCATCCTCCACTGTGATCACAGGTTCAGCTGCATTGGAGGCTGTCAAGGTGGACGGTGACAATCCGCTTCCCTTCTGTTCAAAGCGTGAATAGAATGCGTTAAGTTCATCAGGAAGGGATGCATTGTTGTTAACTATGCAGCCCAACTTCACCTTGTAGCCTGTTATGGCATGTAAGCCCTGCCATAACTGACGGCTGGTCAGGGACTCTATCTTGAGTTGGTATTGCCTCTTGGCATCCCTGATAGCTTTCCAAAGGTCATACCTCGATTTCTTGCACAGATCAGGATCTCCAGATTTGTGTGCAGAGTAATGGCGTGCTGGAAGTAAGGTCCAGGTGCACTTTGCATCAAGCCCTCCGCTTTCTAAAGGGAGGTTGATGTACAGATGACAGCCTGTGGAGAAAGATAAGCAGTTGACTTGATTTGCTATTTATTTTAAGGATTTGATTGTTGATGTTTCAGTGAATGTGTATTTTTTTTTATTTTTACTTAAACCAAGCAAATAGATTAAAGAAAACGTTTCAATGTCAGTGACATGTTAAAAAGCCTTTAGCTGACAAGTTGTCAAAGGCTGCTGTGGCTAGGTTCTGGGGATGGGTCCTAGGATGTGCTGTCTGAGGCCTACTTGGTACTTGAAGCCCTCTCTGTCTCATTGGATGTCTACTGGGTGAGGATCTTCTGCTTATTCATTCCTCCTGACAGAAGCAAGTGTGAGCAGGCAGGATTGTAGGTGGTAAATCTGGTCAGTGGGCCAAGTCCAGGTAAATACTCTCTCGCACAGCAATTATTTAACACGTCTGTGATTTTTTTCTTGTATTCATTTGCAAGGTTGCTTATTTTTGAGATATCCATGTTGCTCCTAACCATTCTCTTTCAAAATAAACGTGCATAAAATTTGAGCTGATCAATAGATCCTATTTGTAGCTCCTAGTATTTGTTTTACTACCTTGTTCATTGCATCTCTCGTAATTATCAGGCACTGTCCTATATTTGCTGTTTATAAGCTTTCACTTTGAACTTTTATGTTAGGAGCTTTTTATTACGGGGATTGAGGGAGAAGACCAGGCAAATGGTTTAGTTATATCTTATGGGTATGTTAGATGGATCCTTTCCTTCATTAATACTGTAGCTTCATCTCTGCAATGATGTATGCTGTACCTTGTCTCTCTCTCTGCAAAGGCTACATCATTGGGCATGTTATATTTGCAATAATATTAGGCAAAGGAAAATCCTACTGAATAAAACAAAACTGATTTCACTAGGCCTCATGATTTGAAAGTTGTTCCATTAAAGAGTTTACCACTAATAACAGATCATTTGTGATGCCATTCACTCTGAGCATTGCATTCCACTTCTATTGAAGCAAATGCCTCAATATACTGTCTGAAAGTGTAACATATAACTTTTGATAGGAATATTAAAATTGAGGGGTGTGTGACATTAATGGGTTGAACCTAAACAATATGCTGGATTAACACTAGTAGGAAAAAAACACTTGCATCCAGCTGAATATATTGAGTAGCTCCTCCAAGACACTTGAACACAACACACGAGGGGTAATTTCTTTGTCAATGTTTGCATGAAATGTCTTGAGCTTTGAATATACCTGATGCTATAACTCTGCATGCATGAAGGAGTTTATAGCCATTGTCTGACAGTTGGTATCACAAACATAATTGTTTTTGGTCCATTACATTAAATCTGATGAACGTCCTTCTAAACTGATAGCAAAGTTTAGAAATGGAAATATCTTCAATTAAATTTGAGAATATCCCTGTTTTTAAAACAAAAACTAAAACTCATAACTGATAAGTTCCACAGATTTTGAGATGTGTGCTGTTGTGTAGATGAGATACACTTCTTGACGAAGTTGAAAAATAATATTTAGTCCTAGGTAAAGAAAACTGAAGAATGAGATCCATGCGATACATTTGTCTTTCTCACTGTCGTGGAATAGTTTCAATTTGCATGTTGTAGCACTATTTCATAAATTCTTGAAGTAATAATCAACAGTGGGATGAAAGGCCATTGTAAAAGTTTGGAGGATGAGACTTGATTTATGTAGCCAGCATTTTGTAGCATCAGATTGCATTAAAGTTTATTAAATAATATAGGATTTGAAAAATAATTCCTGGTACAGAATTATAACAGGATTTCCTTTGTCATTCATTATTTCTTTATTTTTACTGCTTTAAGTTAAAATGAACATGTTTGCAAATTCCAGGATCAATTTGTGAATAACTAAATTATTTAAGAATGGTATTGGACTTCATGAAGTCTGTGTTACGAAGAATAGTGGTAGGCTTGGGGATTGAACATAGAACTTAGAACAGCACAGTACAGGCCCTTTGGCCCACAATGTTGTGCCGACATTTTATCCTGCTCTAAGATCTATCTAATCCTTCCCTCTCACATAGCCCCCTATTTTTCTATCATTTACGTGTCTATCTAAGAGTCTCTTAAATGTCCTTAATGTATCTGCCCCCACAACCTCTGCAGGCAGTGTGTTCCACACACCCACCACACTTTTTTAAAAAAAAAGTACCCCTGACATGCCCCTTATCTTCCTCCAATCACCTTAAAATTATGCCCCCTCGTATTAACCATTGTTGCCCTGGGAAAAAGTCTCTGACTGTCCACTTGATCTATGCCTCATGTATCATCTTGTACACCTCTATCAAGTAGACTCTCATCCTCCTCCTCTCCAAAGAGAAAAGCCCTAGCTCACTCAACCTATCCTCATAAGTCATGCTTTCCAATCCAGGCAGCATCCTGGTAAATCTCCTCTGCACCCTCTCTAAAGCTTCCACATCCTTCCTATAATGAGGCAACCAGAACTGAACACAATATTCCAAGTGTGGTCTAACCAGAGTTCTATAGAGCTGCAACATTATCTCACGGCTCTTGAACTCAATACCCCGACTAATGAAGGCCAACACACCATACACTGCCTTAACAATCCTGTGGACCTGCACGGCAACCTTGAGGGATCGATGGATGTGTCCACAAACTGTATCAGGAATCCTTCCTGGACACACGTAACAAACTCTGCCCCATCTATCCCCTTCACTCTAAGGAGGTGTCAATCAATATTAGGGAAGTTGAAATCACCCACAACAACAACCCTGTTATTTTTGCACCCCTCCAAAATCTGGCTCCCGATCTGCTCCTCAGCGTCTCTGCTGCTATTGGGGGTCTATAGAACCCTTGTTCCAGGTTGATGACCTTAGAGTGGGGAACCTTCTTTGAACTTAGATTGGGAAAACAAGCACAGTACAGGCCCTGCAGCCCACGATGTTGTGCCGACATTTTATCCTGCTCTAAGATCTATCTAACCCTTCCTTCCCACATAGCCCCCTATTTTTCTATCATTCATGTGTCTATCTAAGAGTCTCTTAAATGTCCCTAATGTATTTGCCCCCACAACCTCTGCCGGCAGTGCGTTCCACGCACCCACCACTCTGTAAAACAAAACTTACCGCTGACATCCCCCTTATACCTTCCTCCAATCACCTTAAGAATTATGTTCCCTTGTGTTAGCCATTGTTGCATTTAAGAAATCAACAAAAATGACTAACCAAAAACAGATTAAACAGGCAAGGAATTTAAAAGACTATTGGAGCTTCTAAAAGTTTGTAAAGAGCAGCAAAAGTAAATGTAGGTTCATTGCACATCCTCTCATCATAGATACTAATGTGGGGAAAAAATGGCAGTGATGTTAAATGCACTTTGTAATTTTCTTCATTTTTTTCAAAGTATACCAAAAAACAGAAGGAAGTAAGGGAAGTGGAATAAAAATAATAATTAGAGGTGGGGTGAGGTAGCAGACATACAGACCAATTAGCCTTGCTTCTAACATTAGGCACTTCTGGGAGTCCATTAATAAGGAGTTAGTATCAAGACTCTTGGAGATGATTATGCAATGAGGCAGAGTCAGCTTGGCTTTATGAAAGGAAAAAATGTGTTTGAAAAATTTGTTAGAATTTATTGAGAATGTAGTTTACAAGCAGGGTAATAAAGATTCAGTGTATATAGTGTATTTGGATTTCCAAAAGGCATTCAATAATGTCCTTCATAAAAGGTTACTATCTAAGATAAAGGTGTCTTCTTCAAAGGAAAGTGAGTAGATTTGATCTATGCTCTGTGGAGTTTAGAATAATGAGAAGATCTTATTGAAACACAGATTCTAAAGGTGCTCAACACAGTCAATGCTTCCCATATTGGAAGAAACTGGAACCAGAGGCACAAATGAGCTTTGAAGTGTTTCTTTCCTTAGTTTTGTCATCACATTTTCCCTACAAAATATTCTGGAGATCTTTTTTGCAATTATCATAATGAGTTCAATTTAGGTGAATAGAGTAGGATTTTATTTCAATGAAAAGTTGGAAGTTGAAATCTATTTTAGTAACGATTGTTGACTTTGGACACTGTAGTACAGTAACATAAAGCCAGCATTTGTTTCTCCTCCATGCTACTCATGGCCAACTGCTGCACCATATTATTTGTTTCTCTGCAGTGTTTTTCCAGATTGATGTACAGTGCTTTGTCTAAATTCTTTCATCTGTCCACATCACAAGGTTGACTGTATCCTTGCTTAGAGTCATAGTTATACAGCACCGAAACAGGTCCTTCAGCCTAACTCATCTATGCTGACCAAGTTGTCTACCTATTTGGCCCATATCCCTCTAAATCTTTTCTATCCATGTACCTGTCTAATCTACATCTCTCTCCAGGGCCCTGCCATTTACCGTGCAAGTCCTGCCCTAGTTTAACTTGCAAAAGGCAATACGTCAGAATTTTCCAAGTTAAATTCCATCTGCCATTCCTTTGCCCACTTCCCCTGTTAATCTAGATCTTGTTGTAATTTTGAATAACCTTCATTTAGTAAAGTTGTTTTACTACTTGTCGCCATGTCTTTCTCTGAATGCCTCTCTTATTTCATTTGCCAACCTGAGGATGACATTTGAAGTGTGAAGTATCCAATTATTAAATCTCGCGAAATTTCACTATGGTAGAGGGTGGACAAGCTGTTGCTATTACTTGAACTATTTAGGTGGATTTGTCAATACTTTTGTAGTTAGTTACAAACAACATTTGATTTGCCCATTTTAATCCACTCTGAGCATATCACATGTAGGGTAAATGGGTTTATTATTTTCACGTACTGAGGTACAGTGAAAAACTTGTCTTGCATACCGTTCGTACAGGTCAATTCATTACAGCAGTGCATTGAGGTAGTACAAGGTAAAACAATCTTGAATGTCTTGTACATCTTGAATGTAGAGCTATTTAAGATGAGATAAGATATCTTTATTAGTCACATGTACATTGAGACACACAGTAAAATGCACCTTTTTGTGTAGAGTGTTCTGGGGGCAGCCCGCAAGTGTTGCCATGCTTCTGGCACCAACATGGCATGCCCACAACTTCCTAACCCATATGCCTTTGGATCAATGTTTAAGATCTGTGAAGAGTAAGTGCTGTGTCGGCCTTTTGGAGTGCTGCGTTCCACTGAGCAACACATTTAAAATATGTTAAGATTTTGGCCTACGATTAAGGGTGCAGAAGAAATTGGAATGGTATGATTGATGAAGAAAACTGATGTACGTGTGGTTGTTCTAGTCAGAACAAAGATGAGGGGAGATCTTATCATTGTGGTTTAGTAGCAGAGGGGTTGGTAGTCAAAGGATGGAGACGTAATATCTCTAACAATCAGGAATGCACAGCCTGAATGGGTGGTGGAAGGAGATTCAGCAGTAATTTTCAAGAGATTTGAACAAACATTTGATGGAAATGCACAGACATGGCTATGGGGAAGAACCAAAGAGTCAGACTAATTAAGTAATTCTTCCAAAGCCCAAATGGTCCCTTGTGCATTGGTTGTGAATAGTGTTTTTGAGTTGTTTTTTTTTACTGATGTTCTTAAATATCCATGGGTTTTATCATAAAGTTGTCATGCAGCTCTGCCTAATATGAAAGTAATGTTTAAATTTTCGCAGGATGTGAAGATATTGTGATGGAGAGCATCTCCCTCGACACACTGATTTCCATTCTGAAGTGGAGTTCGCAACCTTATGGCTCTAAATGGGTTTACCGACAGGCAATTAATTTCTTGTGTGAGGAGTTCACTTCAGTCATGACCTCTGATGTATTCTTTGAGCTCAGCATGGATTACTTGCCTGTTGTGCTTCAGTCAGACTATTTGCAGGTATTGGTTTTTATTATCTTCATTTTGACACATTGAGAAAATCAAATTTTTCAATGGATTTATAATTAAGCAAAGTTGGTTGTATAGAACCATTGGAGTAGGAAAAAGGCAACAAATGCCCAAATTTTGAAAATGAATTCACAACTTCACTTTAGTCATAAAAATGGTGGTATAGAAAATGGAAAACTTGGTGCTTGGTCTCTGTGTCAAATATGGAACTGGGTTTTGCCTGCTGGAATTGATGTGCCTCATCTTGAGCACAATGTAAGCATATTAACAGAATCGTTAAAGATATTTTCAGGAATACGTTTGCTTGTCAGCATTCCCCTTACTTAACAGATGGAAGGTGTCTTCAAGTGCAGGTGATGTTTAATCCAGTTGTAACATTTTAACTGCAAAATTGCTTAAGTAGCTTAAATGGCAAAATACTTTAATGATTTTGGAGGCATGTTTCAATATGAAATTTGAATATGCTCGTAAGTTTCAAAATCTAGGTTTAGAGGTATCTTATGTTTCTTTTTGCATATGTGCAATTTCATGAGATTAACATAAGCTTATTTGGAATGGCCCATTGTAGAAATATATTCATCTGAACTGCAAAACCTATAAGCAAATGCTTTACTGTGCAAGGGAAGAAATTCCAGAATGGGAACACACCACTGACAGTGAAAGAATTAAATCTGATAGTTTGTCATTCCATCCTTTGACAAATGCATGAACAATTCTGGTTTAGAGTTGAAGTATAACATATTGCTATCTTATTTATTATCCTGTTTCCTCCTCTAAATTTCAGCACATTAATTATGTATGGTCAATGTAAATACCATTCTTTTTATTTTGTATTTATACAGATAGGTTATCTTTGTGCATAATCTATAGAAATAAAATTTTAAAAAACAGACCATTATTTAAGTAATTATCCAAAATAAGCTCATTGTCTGATTATACATCTAGTTTTAGCACAAGCAAACAGAAATCTGGGACTTCAAGATTCTATACAAGATAATTAGTATAAAGGACAAATGCCAATATTGATTGATTTTTTTTTTGTTGATGTGTGCTTTAGGTGGGAAATAAAG
The DNA here is from genome assembly GCF_009764475.1 of Pristis pectinata. Lineage (NCBI taxonomy): Eukaryota > Metazoa > Chordata > Chondrichthyes > Rhinopristiformes > Pristidae > Pristis > Pristis pectinata. The sequence continues at coordinate 128,684,425 of NC_067405.1, read as the reverse complement.
GGGATAAGTAACTTTAGACAATAGTTGAGATTTTAAACGTTCAAAATAATTTTACTTGTTTATCTTGATTTTTGACTCTTTGCTAAAGAAATTAACAATACATTTTGTTTAAGGCTAGTGAGCAAGATATCTTGAAATACATGAACAAATGGGGAGAGCATCAGCTCATCAAACAGATGGCAGAGAGAGGTGAGGAACTCTTAAATTTTAAATCACTTTTTTAGATTCTGGTCTCTAGTTAACTATAATTGGTGATAAGACTCCAAAAGTCAATGCATAAAATGAAAGAATTAAAAATGAGCATTGCTATTTTATTTCATGTCTTTTGATGCAAGTTAAAAAAAAATCTTTAATCTCTACCAACTTGCAAAGTTTGTTTTGAGATGGTATTTATAAAAGGATTTTACTCATGAATCTCGCAACCTTGATGCATACTCATCATTATACAGACCTGACAAATCCCAGGCAGAATTCTTGCGAATCTTGGGCAAGGTAACTTGTTTTTTTTGTAGAGTTTGTTTTTAATAAACATGGTTGTCATTTGTGTGATTTGGATTGAAACTACCAAATTGAATGTATTGAACATATGAGTAGCAGTAGTGCAGAGGATGAATTTGTGCAGTATACAAGAGAGTTTTCCAAATCAGTATGCCGAGGAATCGGTGAGGGAACAGGCTATTTTACTTGTAGGAAGGTTATGGTGTTGGTGCAAAAAGGTGGCAGTGTGGTACAAGGTCAGCCATAATCTTATTGAATGGCAAAGTAGACATGCAGGGCCAGATGGCCCAGTCATGTCTGTGAGCCACCTTCCTGAACTGTTGCAGCCCTTCTGGTAAAACTACTAGCATGTCCTGTGAACACGGAAAAAAATTTCAAACACAAACTGACAAAAACCTTCTATTTGTATCCTCACTTGTATCAAGCCATGTGCTGGTTGGTCTGTCACTTTCATGTAGACAAGATCTCTGTTTTAAAATATACATTTTAGTGTTCAAATTCTTCTGTACCTTGGCTCATCACCATAACTATGGCCTTGTTCTTCTGTTAAATCACTCCACCATTGAATGCTCCAAACCAATCTCTTTGAAAGAGCTTTTGGCCACTTGTCCTAAAACTCCAGTGGTGTGATATCTGATAATGCTGCTGGGATGTTTCTTGGGACATTTCTACTCTTATAAAGAAGCTTGCGTAAATGTAAGATTTTTTCATTCTCTTCCTCTAAGGACATAATATTGCAAGGTTTTCTATTTGTCTGTATCTTTTGTTATAGAGCCAAACCTGCTGAGTGGAACTGCACACAGTGTAAACAAGCGAGGTGTAAAGCGACGTGATCTTGACATAGAGGAACTAAAAGAGATTTTGTCTCCAGTGCTGCCTCATATTCGCATAGATCATATCCTTCCCACAAACAGTGAGATTCTTAATGATGCTGTAGGTTGATTTTTTTTTTATATAAGTATCTGAATTGTGCCAATTTCTTTTCTCTTAATTTTGCTCATGCTTTAAGGTCCAATTGTTGCCCAGATTCCTTGGGTGAGAAAGCTAGGTGATCTCTGGCCCATTGATTTCAGTGAAGGTTGCTGTAACTGGCTGCTGTTAAATGTGCAAGTAAAACTAGTGGCCACATCCAAACACACTTATGCCTTTGTCATATGGTTCTTCCTGATTTGTTTGTTTTTGCCTTTCCATGCTTTGTTTAATAATACTGACATCTAGCAACCTATTAACAAATCTAGACCTTGGCAGCTGGTCTCTTAACGGGGATAACCAATCCAATAAGTGCACGGCATGTGCCCTTTATTTAAAACTTGAGTGGTTGACAAATAACAGTCATGTGAAATATGATTTGAGTAAAGACAGAACTGACTGAGCTCATCTGCCAGAACTATTCTTCCACCACCAAATGCTCTAAAACAATATTTGTTCATCAACTATAGCAGTAGTATAAACCCAAGAGTACAATATAATTGTATGTTTAAAAGTTTCATTTGGTTTAACTTGGGGAGGTTTAAGTTTGGAGTTTGCACATTCTCCCATGTGGGTTTTCCCTGGGTCCTCTGGTTTCCTCCCAGATATCAAAGAGATGGTTGGTTAATTGGCTAATGTAAATTACTATCAGGGGCATGTGAGATGGAGTGAATTACAGGGAAATAAATGGGGTAATAGGGCTGATGGGAATGCTTCAAGAGTTGACTCAGACCCGATGGGCCAGTAACATCCTACTATTTTGTAAGAAGATATGAGAAACCATGAATTGTAAACTGATGGTAAAAATTGACACCATTCAATACTCTATTTATTTAGATAAAGAGGGGACTGATTAGCACACCACCATCAGATATGCTACCAACAGCTGAAGGTGGAAAGTCTCATGCCTGGCTACGTCAAAAGAATTCTGGGATATACGTGAAACCTCGCTTATTTGCACCATATGTGGAGGAGGCAAAGGTACTTTTGTACAAAGTAGATCGTGTTCTAAACTTGGATGAACGTATGGATTAAATACAATGTGCTTCACAATTTAATATCTGCATTATCAACTGATATTAGCCATTTTATTCTATTTTGTACCTTATTTTTGTCAGTTTGAATAAGATGCTTTTCTTGTGTATCCAAGTGTAAGAGCAGATTTGGAATGCATGCCAAATTGAAAAGCTTCAGTTTGCTTAACCTTATTTTGCTGATGATGTTATAATGATATGCAAGGCTCGGATTTGAATGATATTTCTAATTATAACCGGGCATGTTATGGTGAGTCCTGCTGGCAAAGAGTTTCATGCGCAAGAAAGCTGACAAGGTTCACTGAGAGTTCTGGCATTGAGGGATCCTGATAAAGGCAAAGTGGAATAAGAAATGTCTCAAAAGGATTAAACAAAAAAAATAACAGCTGAAATCCATAAAAGTGATGTTTGAATGTAATTTTTAGAATAACAGTTTTGATGCATCAATTTTCATAGTAAATATTTATAATGCTAAAAAGGGAAAGGCTGAGTTAAGTAAATGAAACAAATGTGCACCTGAATTAAGAGCTGGGTGTGTATTTAAAATAATGGTCACTGTTTAAAATAGTAACCTTTTTTATTTTGGTACAAATTAAAGTCCTGCTTATATTAGAATTGACACCTTGCATCCAGGTACATGCAGTCTTTTCTACATCTGCAGTTATAAAGTTCATTTAGTTTCTATCGTCATTCTGCATTAATTGTTTTCAATTTAATGTCAATAAGAAGTTAAATCTTTGTCTCCAATACAGTCACAGTTTTATCTTATTGTCCCATTTGCATTACTTTAGAATTTCTTGGTATTTTTTTCTATTTCTGGATCTGGGCATTATTGGCAAGGCACATATTGCTCATTCTTAATTTCTCTTGAAGGTGGTGGTGAGCCACCTTTTGAACCTACAGCAGTCCTTCTAGTGAAGGTCTTTCCACATTTTGTTGATTAGGTAATTCCAACATTTCAGTCTGGTAACAATCAGGGAACAGTGAGCTGGGATGATATGGTGGTCTCGCATGCTTCTCATATTTTCATATATATTTTTATTTTTCACATTATTTTCTTGTATTTTGTTATGACATTGAACAATTCCATTCATCCCATCAAATTTATGCCAGCTCTTAATTCCCATCTGTCCCATTCCCTCATCTTATTTTCCTGCAACCAGTTCTCCCTCCCATTAATCACCCAATTCTCTTTTCGTACACCAACACTAAGGACAATTGGCCAATTAACCCATCAGCACATCTTGGGGATGAGGGAGGAAACTGGATCCCATGCAGTCACAATGAGATTGTATAAACTCTGACTTCAGTTTTACCATCGTTTCTTATGTCATCCTATCAAATGCTGCCCTCAGGACAAAGGCAGTCACTCGTTTCACTTGCTGAAGTTCAGCTCATTGATCTATATTTGAATGTGATGAGGTTGGAACTTAATAATTCTGCCAAAAACCCAAACTGGACATTGGTGAATAGGTTAGTAAGTGTTATATGATACCACTGTCAATGATGCCTTTTTATCATTTTTGAGAGTGGACTGGGGGGTAAATAATCAGACTGGGTTTGTCCTTTTTATGAACGGGACATACCTGGGCAATTTTCAACATTGTTATGTATTTGTAATTGTATGGGAACAGCTTGGCTTAGAGATCCAGCTCCTTCTGGAGGGCAGGTCTTCAATAACACTCTTGGGATGTTTCGTAGCCTTTTCTGTATTCTATGCTCTCAGCCATTTCTTGATACCATGAAGAGTGAATAGAACTAAAATCTTTCCACTAAAGTGGTTTAATTATAATTCACCTTTTGTAGCAAGTTTGACAATTTTACACTAGTTGTAAGATGGAATTTTTCTTTTATCAAGCCATTATGTAATCACTGCCCCTGTATATGTTGATTTCTGTTCACAGACTGTTTTGGACGAGATGATGGTGGAACAGACCGATCTTGTCCGGCTGCGAATGGTTCGCATGTCCAATGTACCAGACACGCTATACATGGTGAACAGTGCTGTGCCACAGTGCTGTCACTTAATGAGTCACCAGCCAATAGGTGTACCATCCAACCCTCCTTCAATCATTGCCAATGAAATTCCTGGTAAGCCTATGTTTCAATAGTGGTTTAGTTTTGGTGTTCCAGGACTGAAATTAGCTATTCATTCTCATTTCTGTATTTGCCCCACCTTCCACTCGTTTCTCCCTGCTTCCAAAACTCCCTCAAATCATCTAAGTGATTGCATTTCAGTTGAGGAATGTTGGAAAATTAACAATCATCTGGCTTCTACAATAGAGGGATTACTCACTGCCTTCCAGTTAGTACATAAAAATCTTGCCCGGATGTTGAACCATGATAACCATTCTGCATATAACATTAGCCCTGGAGGACTAATTCATTGCCTTTCTCAAATGGTAACATTTCTCTTAAATAACATTGTTTCAACTTGACCGAGAAATGACTCTAGCCACAGCTGTGTTTTGCTTATAGTTCCCTGTATTTTTGAATTGTTGGAACTTTGAGTTGGAGGGATTGCAAAGACAACGTTGATTTGAATTACAAGGCAGTATGATTAGGTCCAATTCCTGCTATTAAGTAAGTGGACAGGGGACAATGGGAGTTAATTCTCCTCAAAGTGAGGGAACAACTGACCCCCTAGAACCAAAGGAGGTAACTACTACAAATCTGATTACTTAAACAGTATTTAAACTTGTTTACCACTCCACTGGACAGGCTAATACATTAAAAGTGACCACTGAAGTGACACTCCACTTTGAAACCGTTGATATTTCAGGTTGAGATCCTGTATTAGTACTGATACAGGATCTTGGCCAGAAATGTTGACCTGCTTTTTGCCTCTACAGATGCTGCCTGAGTTCCTCCAGCAGTTTGTTGTTTGCTCCATATTACGGATCTGCAGTCTTTTGTCTCTCCAGGCTCTTAATTCCCTTTAGTTACAATCTCATCCATGTTTTCTTCCTAATATAACAATTAAAATGCAGGTGCTTGTGCAAAGACCTTACTAAATAAAAATTACTTTTCAGTACCCCCCTTGAAAATGGTAAAGGATATGATCAGGCGCCTTCAAGAACTTAGACATACAGATCAGGTACAGCGAGCGTACGCATTGAACTGTGGGGAAGGAGCAACCGTAAGCTACGAAATTCAGATACGAGTATTGAGGGAATTTAACCTCCCAGATGCTGCTGTCGAACTGCTTCAGGTATGGGGAAATGTGACTCTGTAACTATGTGGCATTGATCAATCTAAACAATTTGAAGTAATAGAAATCCATATTCTGTAAAATTACAAATGAGTTTTCATAAATATTAATATCTTGTGTAGATGCAGTATTAGGCAAAGTAGTTTGTTACAATTTGCCTTGTTAATCAAGATTTCTTAAACTACTTCGGAGTTGATGGAGCTGTAATGGACATGAGTGACCTGCATTTTAAAAATCTTCTTGTTAATTCTGCACAAGCCACTCATCTTAAAATATTTTAATTATTAAGATAATTTAGAAACTTAATGGCAATTGACTTGAGGCTATATAAATGTAGATAAGTTCACAGCAAGGTAGCTCTGATAATCTAATGATTATCTATTGCCTTCCACAGAACCCTCATAAGTTCTTTCCTCATGAACGATTTGGTGATGAAAGTCCAGTGCTGGCTATTCGTCAGCATGGTCACTGCAGGATGAACAGTTCACCGGCTGGAGAACATGGTGATATTGAGCCCTATGCAGCATTCCATCCACCTTTACCACCACCACCACCACCATACCACCCACCTGCTGCATCAACACATGAAAAGCACAAGATAGATTTGAAGCAGAGGCTGCCTGGTCAACTTTCATCCCGCTCCTTATCGTACCCATGTAATCGTTCTTTGCATTATTTTGGGCTAAACTCCAGACCCATTTATACATCTGGTGGTAAACTAATGCCTCCTGATTGCACCAATTCTGCCAGATTGGCCCAGATACAAACAGATATAGGGGTAAGTTTTGACTTCTAAATATTAGATCAGTAGTAATGAATTTGGAAACAGAAAATCCATGTGCCTTTCTTAATCATTTGGCCTCAATGGTGATTGGTGGGACTTAAAGACTATATTAACTATTATTTCTAAATGTCAAGTCCCATCTCTATAGGAGTATGTATTGCAGTCTTGTACTAACTTTAATTATTTTTCTAAATTCTGTAGTACTGTATATCTGCTTTACTGACTTCTGCATGGGCTTTCCCTGGGCTCTCTTTCGATCTTAAGAATGGAAGGAAGCTATTTGGCCCCTAAGCTTATTCGTTTATTCAGTGATAACAGGGTTGATCCATGACCTACCTCTGTATATCCATCTATGGCCAATGTGTCTCAACAGATTTGGTCATTGAAAGTCTATTCCTCCCAGATTCAATATTAACATTTTCTAATTTGTTCATTAAGGGACGGCACGGTAGCATAGTGGTTAGCACAATGCTTTACAGCGCCAGCGACCCGGGTTCAAATCCGGCCACTGTCTGTAAGGAGTTTGTACGTTCTCCCCGTGTCTGTGTGGGTTTCCTCCCACATTCCAAAGACGTACAGGTTGGGAAGTTGTGGGCATGCTATGTTGGCGCCAGAAGCGTGGCGACACTTGCAGGTTGCCCCCCAAAATCACAACACAAAAGATGTATTTCACTGTGTGTTTTGATGTACATGTGACTAATAAAGATCTTATCTAAAAGTCTTAAGTATTAATATTTAAAATATTAAAATACTTTGTGTGTTAATTTTAAGGCTTTGTTCGGGGCATGGAGCCTTTTAAGGAAACACATCAGACCATCTGGTGTGGAAATGAGCAATTTGGATTCCTGTAAAACGTGCAACCAAAATTGGACCAACTGGGATCCCACCTGCATTATTCAGCCTGTGTTCCATTAACTGATGATTAATAAAGTTTTTTTTTGTATAAATGAAAGGGTGCTTTGAGAAATATTAATTCAACAATTAAAACTACATACATCAGTTCTTATGCCTTTTGTCTAGAACACCACTAACATGTGGTTTAAAAAAAAGGATACTGGCTAGTGTTTTGAGTTATTTTTACCAAGAAGCCATAAGCTTTGCATTTTAAGATTCTGTGCATGGTCTTTTTTATTTTCCAAAAGTAACCAAACAGGATTGAACTGGAAATCGATACTTTTCCCTCATGGGAATTGAGTCAAAACTCCATTATTATCACTGAAATACTTTTTATGTTGTTCAGTCCTCACCAGCTATACTGGAAAAGTTATCATGGTCACCATGGAACTGTAAATATTGTGTTCACTTGACAGCAGTTTGTATTAGCTTGGTTTCAAAAGCCATGGAGTTGAAAATCTGAATTTGATGTGTTCCATTTTGTTTTCTTCTAGAATGCTGAAGGTGCCTTGAATGAACTGATGCCAGACATTGCAGTTGGTGTGACATCCTTGAGTAACTTGTCACTTAAGGATAGAAGGTTTCCAGAACCTGCTTTAAGTACTGAAGTAAACCAAATGGCTTCAGATTCTGCTTCCTTTCCACGCCCTGCACCGTATTTACACAGTAAATATGCACATGGTGTGAGGAGAAAACCTAGTGAGCTGAAGGCAGAATCTCGGGAAGGCTTTCAGGAGTATCCTGATCTGTATGACTTCTCCATTGCAGCTTGCAGGCCATACACTCCAGGAACAAGCAGGCACACGTTGGCTCCTTCACAACGAAAGTATTTTGGCCCAGATTTATACTGTCACAGTAGACCAGCAGCAGGAAGCTTCAAGATGACTTCTCTTTGTAGTGATACTTCTGGTAAACCAGTAGAATCAAGGAGAGAATATTTACTTCCTCCTGAAGCCCAACAGCCAAGACCCAGTGACCCACCATATTTTGATTTCCTGGAGCAGCCTCCACACAGGCTGGACTTGGCACTGAAGCAGGAGTCTAGTGGGGGCTCTTTGCATACCAGAAGCAGGGGGTTAATGGAAACAGATCTGACTTATGGCCTCTCAGCCAGTCATACTCTGAGTGTGCCCTGCAGCTCTGAGAATCGTGAGGCTAGCTGCAGTAGAAGGTCATCAGATGGTGACATGCTGGAGCCTGGGCCTAGTGCTCAGCATCACAGAAACATTCGGAACAATAGGGAAGATACGCTAAGCCGAGAAAGGAGGTCACCAAACAGACCTGATCTCCCGTACAAAAAATCAGCTCTTTAATGATGGTAGTAATCCAACGTGCTTTTTCAACAGATGACTCCATTGTTAACTTTACTTTCATATGTTTTGTACATAATGTTTCTACCTTGAACTGAATAATTTCTAGGTGGTTTTCTATGACTTTTGTGATATCTTGGGAGACCAAGTCATGCACCAGTATTGCCATCCTTTCTAATGTTCAAATAGTCTACTAATCGAGTTTACCATTTAAAAAAAATGCTTGATCTTTTACCTCCTTTTTACAGGTCTGTTTTAGAAAAAAAAACACTTCAGTGTCTTTGTGTATTGAATTACAATTGTGTAATATTTAATGGTGAAAAGTACTCTGGTGATACGCATTGACATATTTTCTCATTTTCGAGAAAGTTTTTAGTCTTTAAAGACTGGGCAGTATTCTTTTTAAGTATACTCAGCATTGGAATACATGTGCAAGGGAAGAATGTCTTTTATTCTACTGGCCAACTGCCTGTATTCAGAGCACAGATCCTTGTCAGTCTAAAGCTGTAGTCTTAATCTTGGGACAATCAGATTGCTGTGACAATCGGTTTATAGGATTAATGTTTTAATATGAGAAGCTGAATCCCAAAGGCAGAAATACTAGCAACATGGATAAAGCAGCTAAAGTTCCCAATGAAGCTGCTGTGATATCATTTGCTTAATCATTGATCTATGGTTGGACACGTGAAACTTCTTGGCCTTTTTCCTCATTATTTGGTTTGTTAGCTGCTTTTCAAATTTCTGCATGGGTAGATTAATGTTGGTCTCTAAAATAAGTTTCCAACACTTAAAATATAGTATTAGCTCCTGTGAGGGAAAAACTAGAATGCAAATTGTGTATGATTTTAAATTCTCTGTTTTTCCCTTGCTGCATCCAAGTAGGTTTTGCATATTGCACATATTTAAGATGTTACAGCTTCCTTTCTGTGGGACTTTCTTGATGTCCAACACATGCTGCAAGTTTCATGTTCACTTCCCTGGTGACAGTAAAATCCAGGCCTAACTTTACAGGCAGATTTGTACAGTCAGAAGGGATTAAAACTGTAAATCTAATCCTGGAGGCAGGGTAGGACATCTAGGGGACTTGGATCATTGATTGTAGTTGCTTTAGCTCTATTTTGCCAAGTATCCAGGTTCTACAATAGTTTTCAGAAACTTCTATTCTCTTGAACTTGCATTTGTGAGTTGTATAAGTTATAAATTTGATCGTGGTGTTTTAAATTTTATTATTTCTGATCTACAGTGTAAACTAATTTGATGTATTTGTGCAGATTTTCTTTATCAGATCCTTCCTGTTCAACTTCCTGTCTGTGTGCAGCAGCAGGATTAGAATTAGGAGAATTCAAAGCTTTGTGTGCTGATTTCCAATGCAAAGTACTGGTGGCACGAAGCCTTTAATTATTCAGTGTTACAATACAACCTTGTTTATCATTTCAGGGTACTAGAGTTGGTGAACTGGTGTTAGATTGAAAATCTGAATCCTGAAATGAAGATTCTAAAATTACACACAAACTTTAGTTCAATGGCTGCCACAAACTTGAGAGTTAGTTATTTCAATGTGTTATCTGTGGTTCATTCGGCTGTACAGAGTCAGGTTCTGGTTCCAATCAAAAGATGATAATCTAGCCTAATGTACCAGTGTTTTGCCGTGGGAGTGCTGCACTATCAGGAGGTACCACCACCTGGATGAGATTAAAATGTTTTGTTTGCATTTTCATGGTTGTATACTGGGGATAGCTGCACTGTTTCAATGTTTACTTTAACAGATTATCTTGGAAGTTTCAAGCACATGATTGGAAATCAGCAAAGCTAACTTTTTTCCTATTAGTTTTTAATCAATATGTAACAGTGCTTGTTTTCTGCAACAAACAACTGGGTTAAAATAATAAAAACTGCCTGCAAATCTGTCTGCATTGCCACAGATAACTGTCCAGCCTTTTCCAAGTATAAGTATAGGATAAACAACTATTGAAACTCGTCATGTCCCGGTACATGCACAGCATCCTAAAGCTGCCTGATCTAATGCTATTTTTGTATATTGTTCCAAACTGCATTTGTGTTTGTATCTTTCTCCCTCACCCACATACCCTCTTTCCCTCTCCATTGCATGCTGTTTACCAATTTGATTTTGGTTAAATTAGAATATTGGAAATCATTTAAAGATGAGTTTTGTGCTTGGTAGCAAAAGCTTTTTTAAAAACTTGCATTGCTAGTGTTTAATTCTTTAATGATTTTGTTTTGGATGCTTCTGATCTAAACTGTTACTGGGATACAGTAAAGTGCCTTCCATACTAAAGGCTCAAGTATCAGTAATTTAGATCAAATGTCCTATGCAAGTGTTTTCTACAAACAGCATAACCATCTTTGTTGATTCTATAATGCTTCAATGTATATAATGTTTTTTAAAGAGATGACTATTTTTATTTTAGCATCTTAATGAAATTATTGCTTAGTGAAATGCATTTCCCTATTGAGTACTATAGCAGTTGTACAGAATCTCTGATCTATTTTTCTACTGTTTCTGGGGGGAAAGCATGTAACAAATTCTAAACTGGCATATAGTTGGTGTTCTAATTAAATGGCCTATGGAATGTTTCATTTTGATTGTGAAATTAATCCATATTTTTATTAAAATGGAAACAGCGCATTTCAAATGACTATCCTTTCATTCTTTGGGTATAAGGAAATGTGATTGACTGGAATTGTACGTGTCAATGGTTGGTGACCATTTTGCCTATTGGTAGTCATTGTTGTAGTTTAATGAAGTTGTGTACAACTAAATTTTATCTATCATACCCAGTTTAGCCCTCAGTCTCTAATTTTTGTTGTTTTTCCCCAGTGACAACTTTTTAGCCTCTTGCACATTTACCTTGAGTACAGTCTATAAACTCTGGCATGCAACTGTAGCATCACAGCCTTAGTTCTGAGTTGGGTAGGTGGGAATGTCATATTTTGCATGCCCAATGCCAGAAACACTGTCCAAATTCAGTCATGGAGGCAGATTATCAAGTGGCCACTGAAAAAGATGCAAGGATATACTCAGCTTCTTTGAAGTGCAACATCTTGTGATTCCTGGCCCCAAACACTTGGCACAGTATTGAGAATGGAGGCCCTACTTCAGAAGCTCCCTGTACCAGCCAGCACCTGCTGTAGTTCTGGAAGTCTGCAGTTCTCCAACTAGCTACCTCTGAACCCATAGAATTCATGGTAAAAAAACTCTGGAATTTTTATCAACTTCTGCATCTTACTTTTAACTCTACAGTTTGATAAGACTACCTTGAGGTTGAATTACTTGAAAGAAAGATTTGAATGGGTGATGTGACAATGTTTAGAAAGCAACTCTTATGGCAAAGTAACAAGTTTTTATTAGCTTATTCTTCCCATCCCATGAACATTCAAGCATTTAGCAACAGAACAGCTTAAACATTTCAGTCTGCTTTACATATTCAAGTTGAAGATGCATTTAATTTTTTTAAACATTAAAAATAAGGGGGTATAACACAAGACACTTCCTGTAACTGCTATGGATGAAGCAATTTATAGAACATGGTTTCAGGTTAACAATTGCTCAGGTAGTGGGGGAAACCTGGATCTTTAATTCACTATGTCAAATGATGGCTAGTTTTATCTCAATATGAACCTTAATGCCTCGATTCAATTTTAAATGCACCATTGAAGCTATTGGTGTACCCTTGCTGGCAGTACATGAAGTTAAAGAAGCTGCTGGACGAGAACAAGTTTTCAAGAACAGGTGTGGCTTGATATTCAATATCTACACACTGCTGTTAAATAGCTTGTTGGGGTAGTGATGTATTTGATGGATGGAAGAGGCATGGATGTGTTGACAGATCTGATAGCCCACTCACCTGGTTGAAATAGCCTGTCATTTGTCCAAGTTTATTACAACCAAGTTTTAAAAATCACATGTGCATACATAGTACAAGCCATTAATTTCTTATAAAAGTTTCATTTCTGCATTTCAACTCTTTCCCCTACTGAAGTGAACCGATACTATGAATTCTATTGCTCCTGCACACTAAACCATTTCTGCTCTAACTACACCAAGGAGGCAATAATAAAATACACTGGGGACAACCAGTTAATTTTAAAAGTGCCATTGTTACAGAAACATTTTGCACATCTTTGACTAAATTTTATGGACTTTTCTGTAGTTTAACTGCAAAAGTACTGCATTCCATCCACCCGCCGCCTCTTCTTTGATTGAAGCTCTTCAAAGAATCGTTGGATATCTTCACTTGTAACCACCTGTTAAAATGCAAAGCCTGTTAAAACAGTTATATTAGAGCATAGGGATGCCTATAGGCATTTAAAATTGCTAATTTTTAAAAAAAAATCCTGGGCTTTGGACAAACATGCATGCGTTGGCTTGTTTGAGTGGGAGGGGTGGCACATTTGTCTGTTTGCCTACTCCCCCTCAATGAGGTAAATATTAGATGACAAATGTTCTCTGGTGAACCTGAATTTAGTTCTAAATTATAAACCATCTGGTAAACAATAGTCAAGAGGCCACTGCCGAGTCACAGATTTATACACTTCTAGCAAGTGACAGTAAAGCAGTCACCTTTGGCAAATTCAGGGCCCTCACTGCCAATTGTGCAGCACCTTGTAGTATTGTTTATAAATCAAATGGTTAAAAAGGGGCCTTAACTCTAAAGTAGAATTTACTTCTACCTCCATCTGGGCTAGATTCTGAAAATAAAAATAGGCTTCACAGGCTGACTAGAGAAATAAAGGAACCATTATCCCACTAACTCAATTTGAGGAAAGTTTATTTTAGCTTACCATAAAGATAAAGTAATGGTAGCATAGTAACATCAATTGTAAGTATTGCTTCCAGTTTGTGTATTTAGGCAGGCTGGAGCTTAGCAATGCACATGTTATGGTAAATACACAATAGTGGTGCTAAAATAAAGAGCATTTGCATCCATCTATCAACAATGGGTCTTATTATTCAAATTTTGGAAAATGTGTCAAAGCTTTCTAAAAGATGCAAGCGGGCAGAGGATGTGAAAACAAAGGGAATCAGTATTTGGTCCAGTGGGAGCCTTTGAGAGCTCGATGGTTTAAGTAAAGTTGTCCTTTGGGGCAAATGGGAGTTGCGATAGCAAGAACAAAATGCAGAGGTGGTTGATTGTTCCTCCAAGTTCCAGCCTATCAGTGGGGGAAGCTAGCTAAATGTAGCTCAGGGAGAAATGGATGAGCAGGATATTAGTTACAGGCAGCTAAGAGCCAAAGGCATGACTGAAGACCCCCTGAATTATTAAAGAGATGCAATTGGACATTTCTAATAGAGCCAATTCAAAATGTCAAAGTACAAGGGAGGATGACACTGGTGCAGATACAGATAATAAGGCTGGTTTTAACCAGTGTTTAACTGGAGGAAATTATACCTCATCTTGGATTAGCATTCTGAAAATGCTAACAATTGCTACATTAGAGGTTGCAGCACAATAGAAGAAAATTATTATGGCTGAAGAATTACTCAAAGGGCAGAGAAGGGCCAAAGACAGCTCCTCAAACTTTAACTGGAGTCTCACAAGCATCTCTTGCATTTAGTGTTCTGCTACAGTTGAATAAGCAAGAGTAGAATTACAGGTATTCCCACCACTGAGCAACAGAGGGAGGAAAAGAATGGTGATTTGGAGATATGAAAGACTGAATGACATGGGGGGGGGGGGGGGGGGTAGAGGGGAGTAAGTAGGTGTAAAATGGTGAACACAGTCTGAAAGCCAGGCTCAAGCTCTGGGTTCAAAAACCTGCAGCAACTGAACTACTTTTCCCCCTTTTGCAAAAAAATCAACTAGGCCAATCTTCCTCCATTTAACCTAATCTTAAACCAGAAAAAGGTACCAACCACCTGCTCCACCAGATCTTTTCAACAAAAGAAAAACTTAATTTGAGAAATAGGGAAACAATCTAAACCAATCACAAATGTTTTCCACTGGGAGTTCAAGTTTGTAGGTAGTAACAGGAAACTGGGCTGAATCTCTTTCTCCCTTTGAAATACTGCAGGTAGCCTGTGCACCTTTTGCTGACCTGGTTATGGATCAAAATTTGGCAGAAAGAAAATTTCTACCTCACCCATTTGGCTTAATTTCATAAACTTTGTAAAGCAAACCCATCCTTACCTTTCCTTCATCTGCAAATCTCTTAAGGTAATCTTTCAGTTCAGACTTTAAATCATTGTATTCTATAAAATGGACAAAAAACTTTCATTAAACCACAACATTCACCATACTGAGTGAATGACACACAATTTGATTTTTTCCCCTACAGAGCAAGGTCCATTACTGGCATGTGATCAGAGAAATCTAGGTAAAACAAGCTGATGTGTTCAAAGACATGCAAATAAGACAAGGCCATTTCTCTGCTGCCAGTTTTCATATACTTAAATTCATTTGAATCCATTACTTATGTCATGGGTTGAGCCAAAATCTCAGTGCCCATTAATTTGACAGTTAAGAGCTTAAGTAGACTTGAATGCCTTATATTAAAATTCAGTCAAACCCCACACTTCAGCCTTGTATCACCTTCAGAAATGTTTTTCAAACCATTTAACACAACAAGCTAACTCAAGGGACCTACACGCATCAGAAGTGTGATTTAAATGTTTCAGAAGATGTGCATCCAGTGTCCTTGATTAAGAATAACTGAGTATTTAAAAACCATTACAATAGGTGAACCATACAGCTTTTCAAAAATGATTTAAAAAGCTATATTATAACTAAAATTACCATAAATGAGTTCAACTTGCTGGATTCTATTCATGTTGCTCAGGGCAGTCATCAATGGATCACTTCTCTCTCTCTCAGTCTCTTCATCACTTTTACCTTTATTTTCATAGGCCAGTACTGTATCAAACTCATCCAACAGAAAGGAGATTTCTAATTCTTTATACAGATTCTGAAAAGCAGCAATAAATTCTTTTCATAAGCAAATACAAAGTGGCCAGTTCATTAAAAGCTTTTCTAGCAGCATCTTTATGAACAATGAGATAATTTA
The DNA here is from genome assembly GCF_009764475.1 of Pristis pectinata. Lineage (NCBI taxonomy): Eukaryota > Metazoa > Chordata > Chondrichthyes > Rhinopristiformes > Pristidae > Pristis > Pristis pectinata. Next base: position 128,668,702 of record NC_067405.1, on the reverse strand, counting down.
AAAGGAAAACAAAATTGCAGAAGTGAGCTTAAATGTTTAATAAAACTCAGCTGTATTTGAAACACACTGTTGCAGAGGTCTATTGTATCACAATTTAAGTGACATTTATTCTAGAACACACTTACACTCTCTAGTCAATACAACACCAATTGTCAAGAATCCATCCACATACTTTTTTTAAATTGCTTTGTTTTTCAATAAAAGCCAAGGGGTTGGGGGGGGGGGTATACTGTCAATTTCCTCCTTCCCATCAACACTTGCAATTTATGGAATAAATTGTACACCAGCTGACACACTGATATTTGAAGAGTTAGCATTTTTAGATGAATTATTCATTGCACTGGCTACAGAGATTTCCAAGACTCATTATGGTTGATGTTTCCAGAGAAGCAGTACAGGCTGGAAGTGTAAAAATAAATCTTGCAAATATTGATCAGAATAGCTATAGAAGAAACCCAGAAGCAGGATTTAATATTTCACAAGATGTGCACCTAATATCCTCGATTAAGAATGACGGGGCTTTTTAAAAAAAAAGCCTGCAGTAGGCTCAATACTGCAACAGCCATAGAAGGCATTTGAAATCCTTCAAGACTCCTAAATGAAGAACAGCACACAAAAACATTTATTCCTAGCATTAAAAATAGATTTAATTTTTTTTTAAAAACTCAAAGCCCTGTGTTTTTTTATTGTTATTAATTAAGCTCTAAGGTTACAGGAAGCCACCTTTCAAAGCACGAAAATGGGGAAATAAATTCCAGAGTGGAGGCAAACATACCATGCAGGAGGGGCAGGTGCACAACTTGTTGCGCCAGTTGTGAGGCCAGTAGGTGGCACAGTCTCTCTGTATCCCCCCTCTCTTTCTCAGCTGCTGCAGCTTGCACCCAGCATCCTCCTCCACACTGCAACTTGCTTCATCACCATTGGCTGCCTGAGACAGAAGTGAAACTTTAAATTCTAGGTTGGGCATAAAATACAAGGAACCCACTGTTATGTTTGTTCTTCATCACGAGACAAACTTGGCGTGGGTTTAACATCTGAACATTTATTAAAACAACAACAACAACCACAGACTGCACAGACTTACAACAGACAGGCGGGCTGGCTTTCCCTGCTCTTTCCAGCCACTTCCTGTTTTCCCCATGTGACCGCCTTACGTTGCCTGCTGGGAACTGTAGTTCTTTAATATAACTACATAATAACACACCCACAATCTGCAACATTTTGGCATTTGTAATGTTAGTGACAGGGTTAAAAATTATCCATGCTGCAAAACATTGCAAATGGAGTGAAAGACCCAAGTGCTCTGCATGATCAATGCACGTCCTTTGCAAGACTTTATTGCAAGGATTGAAGTCACTGATACAAGTCCTAAATTAAGACCATAATTGATTGGTGGTGGCAAAATAAACACCAAAAAAAAAGAGGTGAAACCTAGGCTGGACCTGGGGGTGGAAAACACCAGTAATTAATGCTGAGGTCAGGTCCAGTATAATGTGTTTATACAAGTGGAACAAAACTAGCAGCACTTCTACAAGTGCATCATCCAAAGTCAGATTAGAACACAGCTCAGGCCAGGAGTACCAACTTGCTTACATATTTGAATACACTCAATAGCAATCAAGCAGATTCAGACATTGCTGGTTTAACATTGGCACAATGGAGCTGGTATTCAAGAAATTCTGCTCCACCCCACAGACCAAGTTCAAGTTTGAATTAAAATAAAAGCACTGGTCTGGAAGAGACCTAATGGCCTCTTCTTCAGCTCTGATGTAGTGTCCATTGACCGATGGCCATGTAATAATATTCAACAGCAGTAACAATGTCCTCTAATAGGAAAAAAAACACCATCTTGAATTCATTCACTTACAGACCTGTTGACACTACTCACTCAAAAATACATTTAAACAAAACCTCATTTAAAAGATATTGGTTCTATTGAAGTTCCTCATTTTCTGGAATTTAATTCAGGCAAATGTGAGATGTTGCATTTTGGCAAGACAAATCAGGGCAGGCTTACAGTAAATGGTAGAGCCCTGGAGTGTTGTAGGACAGGGACCTAGGGGTGCAGATGCATCGTTCTGCAAAAGGTGGTGACAGGTAGACAGGGTGGTGAAGGCAGCATTTGGCACACTTTCCTTCGTCGGTTGGGATATTTAGTACAGGAGTTGGGACATCATGTTACAGCTGTACAAGATGTTGGTAAATCTACATTTGGATACTACAAACAGTTCTGGTAGTCCTGCTACAAGGAGGACGACAATAAACTGGAAAGGGTGCAAAAAAAAGATTTAAGATGCTACCAGGACTACAGGGTTTGAGTTACAAGGGAGAAGTTGGATAGGCTAGGACTTTTCTTTACCAACCACCCACCCACCGGCCCCTCAGTGCACAGAAGGCTGACAGGTGACTTATAGGGGTTTATAAAATCATGAAGAGCATAGGTAAAATGACTAGCCACAGTCTTTTCCATAGGGTAGGAGAGTCCAAAAGTAGAAGGCATAGGTTTAAAGTGAGAGGGGAAAAATTTATAAAGGGACCCAAGGAGCAAGCTCCCTTCCTTTCATACACACACACACACACACACACATGTGGTGGGTATATAGAACAAGCTCCCAGAAGTAGTGGTAGAGTACAATTACAACATTTAAAAGACTTGGACAGATACATAGATAGGAAAGATTTATAGGGATATGGGCAAATACAGGCAAATGGGGCTAGCTTGATGGGCACTGTGGTCAGCATTGATGAGTTGGGCCCAAGGGCCTGTTTCCATGCTGTATAACTATGATTCACAACCAACCCCCCACATCCAGAAGATGACAGCAAAGTGTCTTCACTAATGGCTGTGCATAACCGACAATTTGTGCAGGATGACACAAAATGGGTCCTTTAAAGAGCTACCACAGACATTGTTTCATGCAGTCAAGAGTTGGTATCAACCACCAGGTGGCAGAGTTGAGCATTCCACATCCATCCGAGTGAGAACATATGGCGAATCATAAAGCTTAACTTCAGACATGGAAAATATTGTTAACTCAAAGCTTGAAACAATGGCAAAAATAAAGGTCACCTCAGATTTCTCAGCCTTGCAGCTTGTGGAGGGTTCACTATGCTTGGCTCCAGTTTCTTCACTCTTTATTGCACAAGCCATTGCTTTTTGGTTATGTGAATCTCCGTTTTCCTGCACTGTACACACATCAACATTGCCATCCTCCACCTTGGTCAACGGTCCACTGTTATCAGCATCTGTTGCCTTGATAACTGGCAGGAGTGCACAAAAAGGATATTTTTAAAAAAAGTTTCTCATTCCCAGTTATCACGAGAATGGCAATGATCAATCAGCTCACTTATCCCATTCTGAATGGGCTGCACCCATTCAATCTATTCCTAATGAAACAAGGTTAACAACATGCCGCACCCTCAACTTCTCCCACCTCCGTTCACTTGATCGGAGGCTGGGACGATGCTTAGTCATCAAGAACTCATCATTATGTATCTCCATCACCCACAGCCCCCTCCCTCCCCAATTACAAACCAAAGTGAATTGAATCAGGACACACTTGCCACAGCATCCAAGCAGATAGTTGGGTTTCCACAAAGAGTGACAACTAAACAACCATCAATTGCCAGGTGCTGATACAAGTGTGCGAACAACTCCTTCACAGTTTGCAAGAATAATAATATGGATGATGGAACAGTCCTTCACTGGGTGGCAAAAGTGAGTCCCATTACATTAAGCACACAACAGATACAGTCAAACCTACAAATATTACCAGTTCACAAACATTTTAACATTGAGCCATCCAGGGTTTTGATAAATACAGGGTGCAGCTTCTCCGCAGGTGCCAAGGAAAATCTGCAGCCTGCCCTAGGTTTGGTATTTAGTGATTATACAGTAATTATCAGCTGTAGTTTTATAGGATTTAGCATTCCTAAAAGATTAAAACAAAACACTTAAAATTTGAGAATTAGTCAAACCAATTTTCTTAGTGGACAATATTAGGTGACATGCAATATTCATTTGCCTCTCAATGATCCAAAGTCAATCTCTCAAAAATGTAGGGCACAAGGCTGGAAAGATGTCAATATCTTGAACTTGTGAAAGTCAGGTTTGTGGATAATTATAGCCACATGTGGGTACAAGGGGCACCGAGTGTATGCAGTGAGCTCTGCCAAGCTGACAAGAGTTTAGTTCCATCAGCCTACCCATGGCATTTGAAAGAGGTGGAAGATACCAATGCCACAAGACCCTGTTTGAACCATCCCATGCAGGCACCAGCAGTTCTCACTACTGTTATCTGGGCAGGTTGCACATTAGTAGCCAGTAGTTTAAGAGTGCCCACTCATAGTACAAATCAAAGCTGGGCAAGGAAACAGTTTGGGGTTAGAGTTCTGGTGCTCAGTTGCTTCCATATGAGGAAGAGTCAGGTAATGTAGCCAGAAGTCTGGCAGCCTGACCTTTCAAAAGACAAATCTTGATCACTGTAGAAAGAACCAAGCATTTCAAGCCAATGACCACTGTACAAGAAAAAGGCATCGACCAGAAACACTTTCTCATGTGCACTGTCTGATCTGTCAAAGATTACAGGCAATGTTTTCATTATCCATGAACTTCATTGGCCATACCAAGTGCATCACTTTCTTGCAAATCTATTTCATCCACACCCCACAGGCAAATGTAAACAGTTGCGTTACTACATCAAAGTAGTCTGTCTCCCATTTTACTCCCAAATTTACAGAATAGCTTTCTCACATCCAGCAGCAGATCAAAGACATTTGCTCACATTTTCTTTGCACTGCAGGAGACAACCATGCAGCCCAGTGTTCCAGAGCAACCCCATTCCCCCACTTGTTTGCCTTCAACCCACTCCCTCTTACACCCAATCAATTCTACTATCCACCTGAATTTGGGGCAATTTACACCAGCATTTTTTAATACAAATATTATCTCTACAAACAACCAGGTTGTGGAATGCTGGTTGGAGAATTTGTAATCTTAAAAATTTGAGATAAACAGAAAATAAATCTAGGAGTACCCAAATTATTTCAGCTGCATTATCCAACGTATATCAGAGTTCAGCAAACACCAACCAACACCACCAGCGAGGTCAGGTGAAATGTGTTTACTTCAAGGCAAGTGCTTTGGTGATGTGTACGGGATTAGTGACAGGCAATACCACCACAGCATTTGGTTGAACGTAGCTGCCGAGTGTGGAAGGAGAGCCGGACTCCCAATCTGCCACCTGTAGTTATGGCAGGAACTCTAACACTTTGGGCTGCAACCAATCAACAACTGCCAACTGTCTGATTTTTCTTGACACTATCCCTTGCCATGGTAGGAGGTCCTGTGGGGCTCACAATCTCCAAGCCATTGCACTGGGCAGCATCTCCACAGGTAACACTGCCAGAAGCTGATGGACTGGAAGCCTCTGCTCAGCCTGGGACTCAGGGAGGGTGGTGTGGACTCTTAAAGGGCTCTATTGGAGTTGAACACTTTTGCAGCCAAAATACTTCACAGGAAAAGAAAATTGCATGTTTAACACCAACTTTATAAAATTAGTCTTCTGCTTGATCCCAGAGATTCCCACACCTCCCAAATAGGAGGTTCACACACACACAGATTTGAGTTTTCACTCTAGACATGCTGCCCGTTACTGTACTACACCCATCAATTTCTTATTATTTAATTCTGAAGGGTGCACAGGACTGCATATTCATCTCAATGTTAAGTCACCAAGCATTTGCAGCTCATTGTGGGCTGAAGGGCCTGTGCTGTGTTGTATTGTTATAAATTAGGTTCATTGCATAGAAGGAACAGCAGGATAAAAGATCAAGGCTTGTCAAGTCATTACACAATATTATTTTCAACAGATGGTACTGAACTTTGAATTTACAATAACTTTATTAATTAAGAGCATTTGCAATAAATACCTGAGGCCATTAATATAATTAGGCAAATTAGCAGGGCAAGGAAGTTGTCCATTGAAAAATGAGGATCATGCAGCAGATTCTAAGGGTAGCACACACAGTCTCACACACAGCACTTGACCATCGCTGGCTAACTCCTACTTGTAATGAAAGTTGCTGAAGCCAGTCAGGTGACTTTATTCCATCCTCATCCGAGGCTGATTGAAGGGAATAACTTGCATTCTTATTCTGCAAGTTCTTCACAATGAACTTACTGCCATAATATTTTATTAAACATTTTACAGCTGTACAGCTTTTTCTTGTTCCAGTGGTAGGGAAGAATCAAGGCTTTAAAATGAAGAAATTAAATCTGCACTGCACGTGAAGATGGACCACATAATTTTCAGTACATGCCGATGTCTGAACCGCACAAATTTGTTAGAAGTAACCAGGGAGAAAGCAGCCATGCGAAAAGCAGACATGTGAAGATGCACAAGTGGATAGGTTGCAAAATGGAGAACAGTCACACGACATGTTACAATATGGAGACCTGACTTGGTATTATGGGACTTGACCACATTCCATTACTGTAGTCTCAGAACTGACTGGCTGGGCCTCTGCTCATCAGTACTGAGGCAGCTTGAGCTGGATACACAAGGTCACCGAACACTAGGGCCATTGTTCTGACAGTGAACAGGGTGTCTGGTAAGCATCATGGAACAAATGTTGGATTCAACTGTTTTGAGTAGTTTTTTTTAAAAAACATGTACAGTGTTTAATACAACTCAAGTAGCTGCGCAAGGAATGGCCACTTCCTAGCTTATTGGTTCATCCATCAGGTGAATGTGTGTGTTCTCATTGGTTGGTTTAGCCACAGGTATCTAATAGGTTTCCTGATTGGACTATCATTAGCTAAGGAGTCCTTCTTATCTCAGGTATAAAAGGTGTCGCTTTGTTAATCTCTCCCTTGCTCTCTTCCCCACCACCCCCGCCCCCCCCCCCCCCACCCCCAGCTCATCTTTAGTTCCTTTTGTCTCAGCTCATTTCTTAGTAGTAAAGCTAGTGCCATGTGCTCTGTGACTGTTTCTTTGTTTTAAATTTTTCCAATAAACGTTTGTGAAGCACCAAGCTGTTTTCAACTCATCCCTGGATTCCTGAAAGAACCTGCAGATTCTAAAATAACCGGATCTGACACAACCAAGAGCTATCATCTGTGCATAGGATAGTTAAACCATCTCCTTAAAGCTTGGACACCTAGTTGCATATGTATGCAAATATACATATTAATGATTAATATTATTGGTCTGTAGCCAGCCAGCATTATAGGTTTTCCTTTGTTCTTTGTAGAAGTGGTCTGAAACACAAATACACACAGCAGCTTTCTCCTCACGAGTAATAAACAATAAACCTTTGACACTGGCAACAGACCAGGATCTTGAGCGATTCTTCAATCATTCAATTTCCCCAACAGGTTTCAACAGACAAGTTAACTGATTTCTATCAGGAGCTCAGTGGGAATAGCAAGAGAAGCAACAAGTCATGTGTTGTGGCCCCAAGTACTTGCAAATTAGCTGACAATCAGCACTTCAGGAGATCTGGCACAGTGTGGCTTCAGAGAAACTTCAGCTCAGACCAACAGTCAAGAACCTCAGCTGGGGTAAAAAGAAACAGAGCCAAGCTGCTTCCTACCTGCCACATGTGTTGCGTAGGCCCAAAGAAAGGAGCATCTCTTCATACAGCTCTGACATACCATTTCCTGATACTCTACATTGTCAGGGAGAACAGCACCGAGATGCTGAAAATCAAACAGCGGTCACAAATTAATTAGCTGTCAATGCTGTGATCACAATAGGAATGAAGATGACATAATAATAGATACCCGTGATTTTGGTAAACCATCAGAATGGTGCAGGGACTATACAGATACTAATATCATGCTTTTTTACTGACATCACAATGTCCTTTCTATCCCTTAACCCCAGACCAACAGATCCCAGTGCACCTGGCAAACCATCAACACTGAGATCATGACGAGTGTCATTAATACGTTAGTACAGGACCCTTCATTAATCCAGAACTTTGGTAGTGGCAGACCAGCAGATTTTCCATTCTATTGGATGTTATTGCCTTTAAGATATCACACAGCAGAGTCATAATACATTTTCCAGTTAACCTGGCAAGCTTAAAAGGGAGCAACAAATGAGATACTGGAGGAACTCAGCAGGTCAGGCAGCATCTGTGGAGGGAAGTGGACAGTTGACATTTCAGGTCGAGGCCCTTCCTCCAGGATCTTGTTTGTTGCTCTAGATTCCAGCATCTGCAGTCTCGGGCCTCCAAGTTTAAAGGGAGGATGAGAACAAGGTCCCCATGAGCCAGATGCCAACCCATTGGAATTTCTGAATAGCAGATTATTGGAATTCTACTGTAGCACTAAAAGTTTACAGACTTCCTAAAACTAGCAAACAGAATGTAATGTACATACTGCTGAAGAGACACCAAAAGCAGATTCAGTAAAAAGTTAGAAAAACAATTAAACAAACACTTTAAAAATAAATAGTTTGAGAGGGAAAAGCAAAGTAGTAGATTAATTGGATAGCTCTTTCAAAGGGTTGATGCAGGAGCAATGGGACAAATTACCCATTTTGCAAGATTCTAAAATACACATTGGGAGGAGTTGTTCATTTTGTACAAGGTTGCAAATCTCTCTGCAGTTAATTCTGTAACAGTTACATAACAAGCAGTGCTGGCCAACAGCAAATGAAATATCCAAAGACTACAGCTGCTGGAAATCTGAAACAAAAAGCAGAAAATGCTAGAACTCAATGAAAAACACTATAATGCTGGCAGAGCTCAGCAGGCCAGGCAGCATCCGTGGAGAAAAGCAGGCGGTCAACATTTTGGGTCAGGACCCTTCTTCAGGACTGAAGACAGGAGAAGGGGAAGCCCAATATATAGAAGGGAAAAGTGGAGCAGTGATAGGTGAACAAAAGGTTGGGGGGGGGGGGGGGGGGGGGGGGGGGGGGGGGGGGGGGGGGGGGGGGGGGGGGGGGGGGGGGGGGGGGGGGGGGGGGGGGGGGGGGGGGGGGGGGGGGAGGGGGGGGGGGGGGGGGGGGGGGGGGGGGGGGGGGGGGGGGGGGGGGGGGGGGGGGGGGGGGGGGGGGGGTGGGGGGGGGGGGGGGGGGTTGCACAAGGTGGCGATAGGTAGATGCAGGCAAGAGGTAGTGATAGGCAGGTGCAGGGGAGGAGGGAGAGCAGATCCACCAGGGATGGGTCAAAGGAGGAAAAAAGGTAGAAAAAAAGAGATGGCTAGAAGAAAAGAGGCAATTTGGTGGGGGGGGGGGGGGGATGGTATTTGAGCGGATTACTTGAACTGGGAGAATTCAATGTTTATGCCATTAGGCTGCAAGGTTCTGAGATGGAAAATGAGGTGCTGTTCCTCCAGTTTGTGCTTGGAATTCTCCTGGCAGTGGAGGCTGAGGACTGACATATCTGTGATGGGGAGGGGGGGGGAGCATCCACCTATCACCACCGTGTGCCCACCCCGTCTCCCCTATATATTGGGCTTCCCCTTTTCCTATCTTCAGTCCTGAAGAAGGGTCCTGACCCAAAATGTTGACCGCCCACTTTTCTCCACAGAGGCAGTCTGGCCTGCTGAGTTCCAGCATCATAGCGTTTTTTTCATCTAGATTCCAGCATCTGCAGTCCTTTATTTCTCTAATGCTAGAGCTCAGGTGGTCAGGCAGCATCTGTACAGGGAGAAACAGTTAATGTTTCAGAAGAAAAAAAACATTAATTCAAGTAGGAGAGAGGGAAGTGCAAGGCAATGAATAGAAAAACAGGAGAAAATAATGTAGTCAATAAATGGGCAGCTAAGCTCCCTTGTGTGATGTGCTGCTGATGTTGTAAAGTCCAAGTAACATTGTATAGTCTGGCCTAATGGGACATATTCAACAGGTCAGAATATACAAATAGAAACAAAGATGAACAACAGGCAAAAGCAGCCAGTCCTGATACAAACAGAAGATCAAAGTTGTCTGAAGTTGGAGAATTCAGCATCAGTCCTGCTGGCTGCAACATGCTCAGGCAAAGACAGGGTGTTGTCCCTCGGGCTTGGGTCAGGCCTTGCTGTAAGTGCAGGAAGCCATGGAGTGAAGTCAGTGTGGGAGTGGGATGGGGAATTAAAGTGGCAGGTAACTGGAAGCTCAGGGTCACTCCTGCAGACCAAGTGTAGGTGCTCGGCACAGCAATCAGCCAATCTTTGTTTGTTTTCTTCAACGTGGAGGCCACGTGCCCTCGGCCACTTTGACAGCTTCCAAAACGCTGATCATAATAGGTTCATCTTCACCGTGAAGTACAATTCACCTACAACTCGAGGCCACGTCCTGAAAGTCTGAGGGCCCTCCCAGTTCTTCCTCAAACAGAGGCCTAACCACTTCCCCTCCACCAACACATTTTCACCTGGCTGAGGTGGACCTCATTAAACAATACCTCCTTCAACTCCACTCTCTTCCTCTAGAAGAAAGGTGCAGCTGTGAGCACTCCCACGAGTCCAACCATATTCCCCTCCCCTTTCAGCATTTTGAAGGGATTATTCCCATCCCAGCTTCCTGGTCTGCTCTTCAATCTCCACCTACTACTTCCCTTTGCCACAGCAATTTCCCATGCAACTGCAGGAGATGCAACACCTTCGCCTCTTCACTTCCCATCACCCTTCCAGGTCAAGCAGTGACCACTCGCACTTCTTCCAACCTGGTAACTGCATCTGATGTTCAATGAGCTCTCCTCGACTATGGAGAAAGCAAATACAGATTGGGTGACCACACTGTGCCACAGTCGTATTCAGTCCACATAGGCAACTCTCAGCTCCATTGCTTGCCACTTAAATTCTGCATCCCATTCCAAGTTGGATGTGGCTTCTTGCACTTGTCATAATGAGGCCCGACACAAGCTCGAGGACGAGAACCTCACCTTCCAAAGAGCGTGGTGCAACCTTCTGGACTCAATATCCAAATCTACATCTCCACGCAACTTTTTGTAGCAGAACTGACTAGTTCTGCCGTAGTCACTCACTTCTAGTATTGGTTCAGTTTTCCTTCTCCATTGGAACCACCTACACTCTCAGGCATGTCCTACAGCCCTGTATTTGACCACTTTTACTTGTATTCTCCCTCTCCGACGGTCCTCATTTCAAAACTTTTGTTCATTTCATCAAGTGGCCCCATTAACCCATCCACCAGATAACCTCTGCAACTTATGCCCTCGGCAACCCTTACCATACCCAACGAGAGAGATTCCCTTTGCCCAAGTTTGCTTTCACTTTCCTAGTTCTGATGGAGGATCTTTAACCTAAAACATTAGCTCCATTTCTCTCTCTATAAGTACTAAAATAACTCATTTCCAGCATTTCTTCTTTATTTCAGAGCAATATTACATCTGCAAGATGGAGGAGAAAAACAAGCAATGTTATGAAGTAGCACTCCAGCACAACAGGATACCCATTACAGCTCTTGGGAAAGGAAATTGGATGAGGTAGATGGATCTCATAGGATATTCCAAACTTTGGAGCAGGGCTTGTTGGCTGGTACACCAATGTGGAATTATTACCCATAAAGAAAATCCAAGGCAAAACCCACATGCCGAGTACAGAAAGCCAGTCCCATTGGCGTCACAGATACCAGGAGCACAGCTCAACAGCAGCAAGGTATCTGACAGCTCAGTGAGGAAGTCCCGCCCACAAACACCAGTCAAAACCCTGCTCTAGCCTTGTCAACTGTTGAGGTTTTTCTCCAAAATAGGTTTTAAAAAAATGTTTGACATTTAGATAGTTGAAGCATTTAAAAACAAGGGAAGCAAATAGTTAAAAAAAAACACATAGGTAAAACACATTTAAGAGTTATTAGAGAATTGAGGATTACTAGGATAGCCCTGATGAGGTAGATCAGCCACGATCTTCACATATGACAGAACAGGCTCAAAGGGCTGAATGGCCTGCTCCCATTTCTTATGCTCTTGAGAGTAATGAAATAATAAAAAAAACACACACACACCTTGCACTTGTCTCCTAATCTGCAGCTTGACAGTCCCCAGCAAAATCAAGTCTTTCAGCTTGCTCCAGGGCTAACCTGGCACAAGATCAGAAGGATAATCCCCATGTGCAATGTTGGGGTGTCTCATCTCCATGGGGAGTCTGGCAGCAGAGTGAATCCAATAATCCAAGACTTCTGAAGTTAACAGCTCAATGGGAAGTCTGCACTTGCTGCTGCCAGCAGTTCTTTCAGAACCACTGGATCAGAAAGAGATCCTCCCCCTTACCTCTGGAGAAGTGCTTCCCAATAGAATTGCTCTCAACTCCCAAAACCTGCTCCAAGAAATATCAAGCTACACAAAAGGAATGTACAACACACTTTCATTAACAGTTTAAGTTATCCAGATTCTTCAAGAGATAGAAGAATAGATTAAAACAAGACAAAAAAAACAGTTCTTTGCATGTAACCCAGTGTTTCACTTGTGCTAAAACAGAGTGCAGGGAAGATTAATTAATCATTAAAATAGAATTATGCAAATACTTAGGAATGAAATTCAAATAAATTTGGTAGAATTATATGGTTTAATCAGATAGTCTTGTTAACACTTCAAACTCAGGCACTGAAATAAATACTCCATTCATTAATAAATGTAATTCATTTTAGACATACACTCCAGAAGCTGTAATAAAGACCAGAAACTTTTATTTTATATTTTCTTATGAATACAGCTTTACTGCCAAATGCACACAGTCAAATGAAGCAGGTGGGATTTAATGATTTATGGAACAATACTGCAAATCCTGAAATCTGAGAACAGAAAATGCTAGAAATACCCTGCAGGTTAGACAGCATCTGTGAAGAGAAACTGATGAAAGGTTGCTAAACCTAAGTTACCTTGGTTTCTCTCTCCACAGATGCCGCTTGACCTTCTGAGTATTTTTAGCATTTAGTGTTTACTGATTTATGCATTTCCACTTTCTGCATTTTGACAGTGTTTGGATAAAGCTTTTTAATATATGGACACGAATCCCAAAATTAATGCAACTTAAAATGTCAAATTGATAGATACCTAAAAATAAACATTTTAAGCTGCCAAATAAAGGAAAACAATTCAGCAAAGCCCAAGCTTCAAAGATCACTCAGATCACTACCCTGTACCACCCCTTTACTGGCATTATATATGTTGGCAGTGTGCAATAATTCTTAGTTACTTGATCAGGCACTATACTTTTCTTGTATTATTTGCCTCATGGTGGTGCTCCAATGGAAAAAAAAGGTTTCCCCATCTCACTTCCTTCCTCCACCCACAAAACATACAACAAATAAGCGATTTCTGAAACAATACATAAGGTAACAGCTACAGTTGATCTTGGAATACCAGTAGTAACAGCTGGTTAATTAACAGATTTTAAAGAATCAGTAAGATATTTTTAAAAAAAATATACAATTTTCTTACAGAAAACCAAGATAAGCCTCCAAAGAGCATAATTAACCCACTAATTTAACTAACCTAAATAACTTAAATTCAGATGAGCTCAAATGCTTTTTGGCCAATTAAAGCTTGGGGAACAAGATGATCTTAGATTTTAAAAAAAATTGGAACTAACAGGGCTGAAAAATGGCACCACACCCAATCTGTGTTTATGCTCCTTACAGGCCTCTTCCAGCCAACTTTGTTTAGCCCCTTCAAAACTTTAATCTACTCCTTTTACTCTCACATACTCAGCCAGGTTCTCCTTCGGTGTTCACCTCAAGCCAACATGCAAACACTACTTTGACAGTATCCTCCAAAGTAACTTGATACAACATGGGATTAGGTCTACTTGACAACTTTCCAGCTTTCAGTCATAGGTAGAAGGAAACGCTGAATTGAGATAGTTTTCCTTTCACTCAAAATGGCAGGGTCTGTACCTCTTTTGCTTCGTCATCCACTACACCCACCCCAAAAAGGGCATCTGAAAGAGAAACACTCATGTTTAAAAGAACCTGGGGGAACATTCAATGTGTAATTGCAGACCAAGAGCTGGAAAGTAGAACAGGTCAAATGGCTCCAAATCAGTGAGCAGAAGTGCAAAAGGCTGAATGGCCTTTTCCTTGCCAGAGATTCCTAACATTCTAAGAAACCATTCTACTGTCCCTGCTCAATTCCACTCCTACCCCAATGTGCCCAGATTATTCTGGCTAATACCCCACCAGCCCCATTACTACATTAAGAGCCACCTATCCTCATTTACATGTTATGCCTGTGTGACATCACCTGCAAACATCTGTAATGCTTCTAACCAATCAACTTCACCACTACCAAGACTGCTGCCTAACATCTAAACTTAACGGGCTGCAACTCTAGCAGCTGTGGCTCAGACGGCAGAGTTCTTCCAAGTCAGGAGATTGTGGGTTCAAATCTCACTCCAGAGACCCAAGCACGAAACTAAACTAGTAATCTGGTGCAGTAACTGGATGTGCCAACTTTACACATCACATCTGATGCACCATGTGAGAGATATAAAAGATCCTCAGTACTACTTTGATTGAAAACAGGGTGCTTATCCTCCATTTCCTTCAATTAACATTACCACACTGCTGAAAAGCAAAAGGCTACAGAACCTGAAATAAAACAGAAAATGCTGGAGAAACTCAACAGGTCAGGCAGCATCTGTAGAGAGAAAAACAGTTAAAAGTTCAGGTCAATGGCCTTTCATCTGAAGGGGCTTTGTCCAAGATCACAAAAGATGTGTTTAATTAACAAATTAGCTTCACTTAGTAAAGGTCAGGAGGTCTACAATCGTCAGCTTTCATCCTTCACTCACCAGCGGTAATAAATTTAGAGCCAAAATCCTTCTTTGGTCATGCTTTGGAGAGAACAGCTGTACAAATCTGGGCTGCAGTTTACGCTGTCCAAAGGTCAATCCAGCTGATCAATCCAGGGCAATACATTAACACGACCTAATTTGCTATTCAAATTTATCACAATAAAGAGGGAAGCCATTCAGTCCATCAAGTCTCCAGTTTAAAGAGTAAACCCTTCAAACCCATTCCCCCATTTATTCCCCATTAACTTGTTTTTATCTCACATGCCTTCATCTCCACCCTGATTATACTGCCACCCACCTACACGAGGAATTAAGCTACAAAAGCCGATTGACCTACGAAACTAGCATGTCTTCAGGATGGGGGAGGAAACCCATGTGCTCACACAGAAAGCATGCAAACACCACACAGACAGCACCCAAGGGCAGGATCAAACTTGGGTCACTGGAGCCGTGAGGCAGCTTCACCAAACACTGCACCACCTTGCTGCTAGAATAACACCGCATTAAGTGAAACATTTCTTAGCCAACGGACTGGCAACTTCATATCCCTTTTGGCTTTTTTTCCCCTCAATTTGATAGATTAGTTATTAAAATTAACTGAGATTGCAAGAGGAAAAACTAATCAGCTTGCTGTCATTTAACAGCATGCATTTTAAATCTTGAAACCTTCCTTAGCAAAGTTGGTATGTCACTTGCACTATGTCCATGGAACAAACAGAACCTAGAATCCATTAGATTGAATAGAAAGACAACTGCCCCTTTCATGGTATTAAATAATTAAACCAAATACGAGGTTATAGAGAAAAGGTCCTATAACTGTCAAAATGATTACAAAATATTATTAAACCTTAAAAAAAAAAACCTCCCACTATATACAAACAGTTGCCTCACCCTTCCATGGAACCAGTCTTCACACACCACGCACTGAATCATTTCATCAGGGGTCTAAGAAATAAAAACACAGGGATTCCATGAAGCATGTGCTTTGTACCCCTGCCTGGTAATGCTGCAAATTCTACCCAAGTTTCTTAACATCGTACCTCGTCTTCAGGATCTGGATAAGGCCTCTTGCAGGTACAGTACAGTCCAAAGAAGTTGTCATTATATTTATTGTTACAGTTTGTTTTTTCCTTCTCCTTGGAAAAAAAAAGCAAAAAACAAAAACGGGTTCAGGAATTTGTGCAAATCCTTTCCTATATTTTTATTAAACTACAAACATTAAATTGCATTATTCCATATAAAGAAATAAAATCAAAGGATTTTTATATTCAAAGTCATCATCTGGTTTGAAGAGTAAAGTTAGAGGAGGAAAAGGAGGTGGGAGTGGATGGAGTCAGGATGGAAATTAAAAGAAGTTAGAATTCCAAGTGGAACCTCTAGAAAATGCAACAGAACCAACAGCAATGCAGTAAACACTAATCAATCACCAATTTTGTCTCCACAATTCCAGAGTGCGCAAGCCTAGATACGTACAGACTAAATACACAATGCCAACATTCTGGAACCAGGCGAGTCACAAAAAGCTCAAAAACAAAAACTCTGACAAAGAGGCCGAACATTTAAAAAAACAATCACACACTGATATCCTCAGTTCTACAACTTTCTTTTTATTTCCCAAAACATTACGTATTGCGTGCAATTCTGGTCACCCCATTATTGGGAGGAAAAGGTGCAGAATAGGTTTACCAGGATGCTGCCTGTATTAGTGGATATGAGCTACAAAGAAAAGTTGGACGAACTTAAGTTGTTTTCTTTGGAATGGAGGCTGAGGGGAGATCTGATGGGAGTTTACAAGATTATGAGGGGAATAGATAAGTTAGACAATCAATCTTTTTCCCAGTGTAGAAGTGTCAAATACTAGAGGACATGCAGTTAAGGTGAAAGGGGGAAAAGTTTAAAGGAGATGTGTGGGGCAAGTTTTATTTTAAAACAGTGGTAGGTGCCTGCAACAGGCTACCAGGGGTAGAGTGGAAATAGATAAAATAGTGGTACTTACAATAGACACACAAATATGCAGGGGATAGAGGGATATAAATCATGTACAGACAGAAGAGATTTAGTTTAATTTGGCATTGTGTGTGGTGCAGACAGTGGGCCAAAGGTCCTGCTCCTCTGCTGTATCGTTCTATCTTACAATCACCGTCATCCATTCACCTTCCTGTATTTTTCCCACAGCTCATTCACTTCACGTTCCTCCATTATTCATTCACTGCTGCCTTCCTCATTTAGTTTCTCATTTCCTCAACAATCCACTTATCAAGTTCCTTCCCATTGTTGCTCTTTCCCTCCCAATATTTATTCACCCTTCCCCTACCAACACTCATCCTCCATGCCCTCTTCCAGAATAAGGACATCAATAAAAAGGGTAATGTGCTGAATTTGCCTACAGACCTCTGATACAGACGAAAGGCTTCAAATTTATAACAGCTCCAGTACTACAAGCTCAATTCCAAAACATTAAAAAGTACAAGGTTTACTTAAATAGGAACTTACCGAGAAAAACTTACACTGCAGATCACTAAACTTGCTGTTCCCACAGTCACAGCGAAAATTTCTAGAACAGCAAAGCAAAAATTAATGAATATATCACTCTCAGCTACTTTTAAATGACAGAAATCACCGCCCTAGAGGTTAAAATCTGACTACATCTCTCAAAAGATATTACTGCAAATTGATGTTTACTTCTCATTTAATGCAATAATGAAATACAACAGGACCTGGCTAAAAATCACTGCTGTAAGTTGCTAAAATAAACAATAACCATGTCTGCTACAAGCCAGTAAGCTGTTGAAGTGAATCAAGGTTCACCTCAAAATTTCAGGCATGGAATTACTGGGCTTTCTCCAGCCATAACTTCAACTCATTCGATTTCATTCTTCCAGAACACCAGTTTTACTCTTCCGATACAGCACTGGGAAACCCAAGATGCACATCTCAATGGATACACACTTGCACGATGTGCAGCTTCAGGGGCTGATCACCAGGTTTAAAAAATCAACACTTCCTTCTACTTGCACATATCTCCAGTCACTGATGTCATCATCTCTCAATGAAGCAGTGTGCGCTCGATCAACATTCAGGCTTTGGCAGATAAGCAGCAAATAACACATGTAACAGGAAATAACTATCACACAAGAAGTCTAACCACCTTCCCTTGCCATTACCACTGACCAGAAATTTAACTGGACAAGTCACACATACGCCAACTACAAGAGCAAGTCAGAGGCTCAGCATCTTGAAGTAACTCAGCTTCTTACTCCAAGCTCCTCCACCATCTACATGCCACAAGCTACATATTGCTCTATACTCGTCACCAAGAAAAGCTCCAACAAACAGAAGTACTCCACTTCATCAGCTCCCCATACACCAACACACCATGGCTGTAGTACGTCCCAATGAGAGATGCCATCAGCAACTTGCCAGTGCTTCTTTTGCAACAGTTTCCAAACCTTTACTAACTTGAACAAAGACAGCAGGTACATTAGAACACCACCTGCATGCTCATCTCCAACCAAAACACTATCCTGACTTGGAAATATGTCACCATTCCTTAATCATTATTGGAGCCAGACCTTGGAACTCGCCATCTAACAGAGTACCTTCATCACAAAGACTGCAGCATTTCAACAAGGTAGCATGCACCTTTCAAGGTGCAATTAGGGCTGGTTAATAAACGTCAGTGACACCACATCTTACAAAAATTACAAAATGAATTATCCACCAGTTAGGCAATAGCACCAAGGACAAACACTTTTCTAATTCTACAAGAAACAGAAGGTCAAACAAAACAGCTGGATGGAGCTAGTGGGCAGATGAACAGTGCACGGGCAGCAGTTTAGAGATACTGACACTATCACACTCCAGTTAACAAACCCAGTCTTGTTCACTCAACTAACCATCTTGACTAGAGAGAGCATGCTAATGAAAATTCTTGCTACTAGTCCAAACTTTACTGTTCACACTGAAAGCCCATGTCCTGCCCTACTTTCTTGGTCTGGTGAATCTGTTCAGAGTTTACTTTCTCTGCCCCATCATACCTTTTAGTATACAATTCAAACAGTTCATGGCCTTCATGACACTTGTAGCTGCAGGCCAAACAGATGCCAGCAGGCTGTCCTCCCTTTGGTGTACATGTGTTACAAGCATATAATGCCTGTCTCTTCACATAGCCCTGCAAGGAAAAGACAAGTCAATATCTTCAGAAAGAAGATTATAAGAAGTGACATCACCTTTGCTGAGGAACAATGATAGACCATTAATGCAGCAATTACTGGAGGAGTCCCCAGGAGGCAGACCGCGTGATTAAACAAACCTCGGGAGGAAGCAGAGGAGTGAAACTCAGTCAAGTGTGGGATTTGACTCAGGAACACACAGTCTCAAAGCTCTCACCTTCAAACTCTGCCAGGTGCCACTGAGCAATAGAGGCTAGAGGTTTACAAGTTCGATTGAATTTATCCAAAGTGCTTCTCTAAATTGCCCAGGGATCAAATTCAGGAGTTTCCTGCGCTACACAAAACACACAGGGATATCTGGTTTACAAAGCCTTTCTATACAGGAAACTTCCTACCAATACTATATGACAATGATGTGCAATTCCCCATGAGGCTTTTAACATGTCCCAGGGCAGTTCCTGGCAGATTGATCCAAGGAATAGTTATCAGATAATGAGCCACAGAAGATAATAGGTAGGAGACCAAAAGGTCTGGAGAGATTAAGGTATTTAGCAACATTCAAAAAAATGAAAAAGGAGGCAATTCCAGAAATCAGGTCCTTGACAGCTAAAGCCAAAGCTACCAATGTTAAAGACACAAGAGTCTACAGATGCTGGAATCTGGGGCAAAGAAGAGAAAAAGAGCCTCTGAAGGGACTCAGTGGGTTGGGCAGCATCTGTAGAGGGAAATGGACAGTCAACATTTTGGGTTGAGACCCTTCATCCAGATGGATTAAAGGATCTCAACCCAAAACATCAACTGTCCATTTCCCTCTACAGATGCAGTCCAACCCACTGAGTTCCTCCAGCAGCCCATTTTTGCTACCAATCTTAGAACAACTTCAACACTAGGATGCTCATTTAGGCCAGAACTGGAGAACCATTGATCTTTCTAATAGAGAGACGAAGAAGAGAGATGAGGAGCAAAGAAATGGAGCGATTTAAAAATAGGGATGAGATTCTAAAATCTGGACATGGCAACTCAATGTGCACAGGGTGATGACTATCAGGCTGGATGAAAGATAGGGCAGAGACAGTAGAGTTTGATGATCTCAAGTTCAGAGGGTACAATGGGGAAAGCAGAACAACTCTAGTGATAACTAAAGCAAGGATGAGGGTTTCTGTTATAGGAGCAGTTAGATCAAATCTGGAGAGAGAGAAGATAGATTTGGGATGTCAAGTTTATCCTGGAATCAAAATTTTAAAAAAAAATCACACCAAAAGTGCAAACAATCTGGTTTGATCTCAGTTGCTGGAGAAATTAAGTTTATGGTGAGGATCAAAGACAATCCTCCCAATAATTAGTTAGAAGGAAATTCACACTCATCCAGTGTTGGATGGAAATAAACCAGTCTAACAATTTGGAAGGTTCATAAGGCAGCAAGACAGATGTGTGTTGCAAGCACAAACGTGGAGACAGAAATTGTTTTTGATGTTGCCCCTGAAGGAGAGAGTCAAGGATGGAACCCCAAGGGCCAACAGAATCACAAGAAAGAAAAGTCATCCCATGCATTTATCTGGTTCTATTTTATCAATTTGGCTAAACACCAATCTGATCAACCAGTGGCAATAAAGACACTTTCATTAGACTATTGTTATTGACTACAGCTCCACCTTCAATACTATAATTCCAAGCAAACTAATATCCAAAATCCTAGACTTGAGACTCAACAGCTCCCTTTGCAATTGGATCCTTGACTTCCTGATCAACGGGAGAAAGGCAGCAACACCTCCCCCCGTGATTACCCTCAACACTGGTGCCCCACAAGGCTGCGTCCTCAGCCCTCTACTCCCTATACACTCTCGACTATGTGGCCAAATTCTACTCTAACTCCACCTACAGGTTTGCAGATGACACCACCGCAGATGAATCTCAAATAACAAGAAGTCAGCATACAGGAAGGAGGTAGAGAGCCTTGTGACATGGTGCCTTAACAACAACCTTTCCTTCAATGTCAGCAAAACAAAAGAGCTGGTCACTGACTTCAGGAAGGGGATGGTGCACACACTCCTATTTACATCACAGTGCCAAGTCGAGAGGGTTGAGAGCTTCAAGTTCTTAGCGGTGAACATCACCAACCACATAGATACCATGGCCAAGAAAGCATGCCAGCATCTCTGCTTCCTCAGAAGGCTAAAGAAATTTGGCACGTCCCTTTTGATCCTCACTCACTGTAAAAATCGATGCACCATAGAAAGCATTCTATCCTGATGCGTCATGGCTTGGTATGGCAACTGCTCTGTCCATGACCACAAGAAACTGCGGAGAGTCATGGAGACAACTTATCACATCACAGAAACCAGCCTCCCCTCCACAGACCATCTACGCTTCTCACTACCTTCGTAAAGCAGCCAACATAATCTAAGATCCCACCCCACCCATTCTCTCTTCTCCCCTCACCCACCAGGCAGAAGATACAAAAGCCTGAAAGCACATACCACCAGGCTCAAGGACAGCTTCTATCCCACTGTTATAAGGCTATTGAACAGTTCCCTTGTACTATAAAATGGACTCTTAACCTCAATCTACCTCATTATGGCCTTGCATCTTATTGTCTACTGCACTTTCTCTGAAACCGTAACACTAACCTGCATTCTGTAGATGTAAACCTCGTACGTGACAATAAATCAATTCACCAATATCCAGACACATCACAGTGTAGTGTAGTCAGCAGTATCCATGACTGCTGACAGCTCAACACGAGTTTGATTGCCATTGTCACAAATGGAATGATGGCTTAGACAAGACACCATTTGGTACCGTAGCTGGGAGAGAGAAACCAACTGGACAAGTTCAAATAATTAGTTCTGGGAAAGATGGGCAGGAATTTGGGAACCAACAGCACAATCAAGAATTTGGCAGGGGAAAACAGGCAAACGTTGCATTTGGACCCAATTGAACCTCTGAGACAGTGCTAAATACTGAAAGGAAGCAGCAAGGTACTGATCCAACAGAAGGGATTGTTTTCCAGCAGTAGCAGAAAAATGAGTAGTTTTTGGCTGACAGGAGATTCAAAGACATGTAATAACTAACAAATAACTTTAGGACATTTAGCAACTCGTCAAATACTGAAATGTGGACCTACTCCTCAGTAGCAACTCAAAGGGCCAATAGGGGTTTCAGTAACACACGTTGTGTGGTGTCTGCATCTGCAAATACACCCAGCCCTGTCAAAATGCAATTGTGTTCCGCAATTATGAAGTTTCAACAAAGCACATAGGAACAGAGCAGGGATACAGTCGATATAGTTGGACCTTCAGTCCCTGGTTCAAACAAAAGAGCTCCCACAGAAAGCACTTTGATGCTCAGTGGCGAATATGTACCGTGCAGGGTACTTCTGGACTTGCAGCCCACGGTTGAGGAGGAGCGGGAAGCCCCCACTGCTGCCTCTGCGGCTGTCAAACGCCGCACTCTCCCACACCAACTATCACCGTTCCACAAAAAGAACTCTACGACAGCTCGCCGGCCAATCACAGCAGCCGAAACGCATTACGTAAAAATGGCGCCAGACAGACGCGAGTAAACGGCTGGAGTACCTCGGGGAGGGAAACTGATCCTTCCGGAGAACTAACGGGGTTGAAATAAAATCTTGCGGCTTCCAGGGGGGGGAAAATACCTCCCCCATCCACAAGTAAACATTTATCCCCCAACTCGAAAGCGGGAGCCCTGACAATCCGCCGCCAGCAGGTTTAATTATATCCGCCTTTGTTTATTATTATAAAAATGTATCGAATCGCATTGAAACATCTGGCCAGCCTGAAATTGATCAGTGTAATTGAACCGCTCCAATTTTTTTCGGGTGGACAATCAAGTGATTCACATTAACCGCTACAAACTCCCCGATAATGAAGTTCGACCAACACCAAAGCCGGTTCAGCCCCGCCGCAGGACCGAGAGCTTTTAAAAGCACGCAATATACAGACAGGCCCTTATAAACACACAGAGAGACTGACTCGCCTCCGAGTAAGAGCATTTATCGGAATCGCTGCCACCCAAGACCGCGCAGGCTTCATTCTCCAACTCTTCATTTTCTTCCAGAACCTCGGCTAAGGACACGATGGGATCCTCCTCCAGCGGCCGCTTGTGATTCCCTTCGTTTGCCGCCATCTCAAACTGTGTAAAGACTTCCGGGTTGGGGGCTATTTAAAGCTGCAACTCCCCTCCCCCTCCTCCCCACCCCACCCTCTGCACGACCCTTTTTGAAGCAAAATGCACGTTGCAAAGCCTTGCAAGGTGGGTGCAGCCGCCAACTTTTGGCGAGGTTATTTTATTGTTACGTGAATTTAAACTGGGCTGCGGTTTTAGGAGGCGCCTGGGTCAAAGTGCGGAGGTGATAGGGAGCAAGGGGGGGGGGGGGTGCAACACTGTCCCTGGCATGGCTGAGTGCGAAGTGTGCGGCGAGCTGATAGACCGGAGCGGCGAGTGCCGGCGTTTCTCCGCCCGTACTCGCTGCACTATACCAGGGATTCTCGGCGGCGTCCGCAGCCTCCAGGATCAGCTGGGTGTCGCCCTGAACGAAATGGTCCTGCAGGAGAAACAGAAGCAGCAGCTGGACGCCGAGAGGACGGCCTCCTGCTCTGGTGGGTTCGGGGTGACTGCAGATCACTGGAGCTTGGAACCGAGTTTGTCTGTGCATCTCTGTGTACGCGCGAAAAGAAATATCACAACCCGATTTACACGGCGGTTTGCTAATTATTTAATCAATAGATGATATATGCGAATGCTCATATTTAAGTTAGGGGACAGACTTTAATATTGTGGTTTGTTTCAACCCGTTTGAGTTCTGAAAGTATAGCTTGCTGTTATATAGTGGCTCCTGTCTCTTTTAGAATGTCCAAAAATGTTTTACAGCCAGCAAATATTCTTTTGAGCTACATACACTTTTTGGTGTGTGGGACGTGTCCCAGGCATTTTGAATACAGCAGGCTCTCGCAAACTGCATGATGTGTGACGGATAAATACTGTCCAGAAAACCAGCTTTTAGCTTCCCTGATCGAAACAGCAGAGGCGGGAATTCTGAAGCAAGAACTGGAAAATGCTGGAAATATTTTGCAGATCGGGCAGCAGAGAGACATAGAGTTAATGGTGCAGATTGGTGGCCTTTCTCTGTAACTCTGTTGCTCTTCAAAATGGCATCCGAAATCCTCTGATTGGAGGGTATGTCTCTAGGGTACAATTTCTGGTAATGGTTGCTGGGTTGATTTCGTTCTGTATTAAAGAAGAGATTGCTCTGAGTAGGGCTGGACAAATCTGGATTACATTCCAGAGCTCTGCTAGCCTTGTATTAGTCCTGGAGACACGAGATCCTGCAGATGCTGGAATTTGGAGCAACAAAATCTACCGGAGGAACTCAATATGTCGAACAGCATCTGCACAGTCCTGATCCAGGGTTTCATCCCGAAACATCGACAATTCCTTTTTCCCCCACAGATGCAACTTGGCCCACTGAGTTCCTCCAGCAGACTCTTTGCTGCTTGCATTAGGCCTGTTCTGTCCTACTCAACAAATCCAAGTCCTCCACTGTCTTTTCTGCTTCCCAGTGTTGCTCCTGTTCTTTTTCCACCACCTTTGTATTTTTTTTAAAAAAGCACGAATTTGTATGATACTTTTCTAGGTGTTCCAAAGTGTTTTATTCCCATTGCAATACTTACTGAAACATAGTCTGGCTTGTAATGTAGATAAACGTGGGCTAATTTTTTTTTCCAAACAAGTTACCAAAAACAGCAAATATGGGCTGTAGCTGGATAATCCTTGATGGGATTGGTTGAGTGGTGAATGTTGGTTGGGATTCCAGGATATCTCTTTTCTTCAGAAACAAGTCAGAGCTTCTCAACATCCTATTTAATGACATTGCCTCTGGGAAAGCTCCTTTACTATTGCATTGCAGTAGTAGCATAGGTTCTGACTAAAGGTTGTGGAGGTGGGCTTAAATCCCTGGGTCAAAAATTCTACCAACTAAGTCACTTTAGGTTCATCCCCAGTTTTGTTAATCACCACCCCCACTCCCCTTTGATCTGCTCTGTACATTCCATTCAGACCTTGTAGCTGTCCTGCTCTTATTTTTTTATATGAGATCTTTATTAGTCACATGCACATCGAAATGCATAGTGAAATACATCCTTTGCGTAGTGATTTTGGGGGGCAGCCCACAAGTGTCGCCACGCTTCCGGCACCAACATAGCATGCCCATAACTTCCTAACCTGTATGTCTTTGGAATGTGGGAGGAAACCAGAGCACCCGGAGGAAACCCACACAGACACGGGGAGAACATACAAACTCCTTACAGACAGTGGCCGGATTTGAACCCGGGTCGCTGGCACTTAAAGCATTGTGCTAACCACTATGCTACTGTGTCGTGATACTATGCTACCATGTCTCCTCCCCAACTATAATCTGTCTACTAACATAGAACATTACAGCACAGTGCAGGCCCTTTGGCCCACAATCTTATGCTGACATTTTATCCTGCTCTAAGATCTAGCTAACCCTTCCCTCCCACATAGCCCTCCATTTCTCTATCATTCATGTGTCTATCTAACAGTCTCTTAAACGTCCCTACTGTATTTGTCCACACAACCTCTGCCGGCAGTGCATTCCACGCACCCACCGTTCTCTGTGTAAAATAACGTACCCCTGACATCCCCCTTGTATCTTCCTCCAATCACCTTAAAATTATGCCCCCTCGGGTTAGCCATTGTCACCCTGGGAAAAAGCCTGACTGTCCACTCGATCTATGCCTCTTAGCATCTTGCACACCTCTATCAAATCACCTCTCATCCTCCTCCTCTCCAAAGAGAAAAGCCCTAGCTCACTCAACCTATCCTCATAAGACATGCTCTTCAATACAGTCAGCATCCTGGTAAATCTCCTCTGCATCCTCTCTATAGGAAGAATGTGGAAGCTTTAATGAGGTGACCAGAACTGAACACAATACTCCAAGTGTGGTCTAACCAGAGTTCAGTAGAGCTGCAACGTTACCTCGTGGCTCATGAACTCAGTACCCTGACTAATGAAGGCCAACACACCATACACCTTCATAACAACCCTATCGACCTGCATGGGAACCTTGGGATCTATGGACGTAGACCCCAAGATCCCTCTGTTCCTCCACACTGCCATTAACCTTGTATTCTGCCTTCAAATTCGATCTCCCAAAGTGTATCACCTCGCACTTTTCTGGGTTGAACTCCATCTGCCACTTCTCAGCCCAGATCTGCATGCTATCAATATCCTATTGTAATCAACAGCAACCTTCTACACTATCCATAACACCACCAACCTTTGGATCAAACTTACTAACACACCCTTCCACATCCTCATCCAAGTCACTAATAAAAATCACAAAGAGCAGGGCTCCCAGAACAGATCCCTGCGGAACACCACTAGTCACCAACCTCCAGGCAGAATACGCTCCATTTACCACCACCCTCTGTCTTCTATGAGCGAGCCAATTCTGAATCCACACAGCCAAGTTTCCCTGGATGCCATGCCTCCTGACTTTCTGAATGAGCCTTCCATGAGGAACCTTATCAAACGCCTTACTAAAATCCACGTACACCATATCCATTGCTTGACCTTCATCAATGTGCTTTGTCACATCCTCAAAGAATTCAATCAGGCTTGTGAGGCACGACCTGCCCCTCACAAAGCCATGCTGACTGTCCCTAATCAGCCTTTGCTTCTCCAAATGCCCATAAATCCTGTCTCTCAGAATCTTCTCCAGTAATTTGCCCACCACTGAAGTAAGACTCACTGGTATGTAATTCCCAGGGTTATCCCTACTTCCTTTCTTAAATGAAGGAACAACATTTGCCACCCTCCAATCATCTGACACGACTCCTGTTGCCAGTGAAGATGCAAAGCTCATCGCCAAAGGCGCAGCAATCTCTTCCCGTAATAACCTTGGGTATATCCCGTCCAGCCCCGGTGACTTATCTATCCTAATGTTTTGCAAAAATTCCAGCACATCCTCTTTCCTCACGTCGACATGCCCTAGCGTATCAGCCTGTCGTACGCCATCCTCACAAACGTCAAGGTCTCTCTGGTGAACACTGAAGCAAAATATTCATTAAGGACCTCCCCTACCTCTTCCGACTCCAGGCACATTTCCTTTTTTATCCCTGATCGGTCCGACCCTCACTCTAGTCATCGTCCTATTCGTATTGGTTTATTATTTGTCACTTGTACCGAGGTACAGTGAAAAGCTTGTCTTACAAATCGATCGTACAGGTCAATTCATTACACAGTGCAGTTACGTTGAGTTAGTACAGTACAGAGTAAAGTGTCACAGCTACAGAGAAAGTGCAGTGCAATAAGGTGCAAGGTCACAGCAAGGTAGATCGTGAGGTCATGGTCCATCTCATTGTATAAGGGAACCATTCAATAGTCTTATCACAGTGGGGTAGAAGCTGTCCTTAAGTCTGGTAGTACGTGCCTTCAGGCTCCTGTATCTCCTACCTGATGGAAGACGAGAGAAGAGAGGATGACCTGGGTGGGTGGGGTCTTTGTTTATGCTGGCTGCTTCACCAGGACAGCGAGAGGTAAAGACAGAGTCCAAGGAGGGGAGGCTGGTGTCTGTGATGCACTGGGCTGTGTCCACAACTCTCTGCCGTTTCTTGCAGTCCTGGGCAGACCAGTTGCCGTACTAAGTGGTGATGCATCCAGATAGGATGCTTTCTATGGTGCATCGGTAAAAGTTGGTGAGAGCCAAAGGGGACAAACCAAATTTCTTTAGCCTTCTGAGGAAGTAGAGGCGCTGGTGAGCTTTTCTGGCCGTGACTTCTACGTGATTTGATCAGGACAGGCTGTTGGTGATGTTCACTGCGAGGAACTTGAAGCTCTCAACCCTCTTGACCTCAGCACCATTGATGTAGACAGGTACATGTACACCTCCCCCTGTCCTGAAGTCAACGACCAGCTCTTTAGTTTTGTTGACATTGAGGGAAAGGTTGTTGTCATGACACCATTCCACTAAGCTCTCTATCTCCTTCCCGTACTCCGACTCATCGCTGTTTGAGATACGGCCTACAACGGTGGTATCATCTGCAAACTTGTAGATGGAGTTAGAGCAGAATCTGGCCACACAATCATGAGTGTATAGGGAGTAGAGTAGAGGGCTGAGGACGCAGCCTTGTGGGGCACCAGTGTTGAGAATAACCGTGAGAATAATCTTCATGTATGTGTAGAATGCCTTGGTGTTTTCCTTGATCCTACTCGCCAAGGACTTCTCGTGCACCCTTCTAGCTCTCCTAAGTCCATTGTTAAGCTCCCTCCTGGCTACCTTGTAACTGTCCAGAGCCCTGTCTGATCCATGCTTTCTAAACCTCAGGTAGGCTTCTTTCTTCTTCTTGACAAGATATTCTACACCTCTTGTCAACCACGGTTTCTTCACTCTACCATCCTTACCCTACCTCAATGGGACAAACCTATACAGAAGCCCTTGCAAGTACTCCCCAAATAACCTCTACATTTCCGCTGTGCACTTCCCCAAGAACATCTGTTCCCAGTTTATGCTCCCAAGTTCCTGCCTAATAGCATCATAATTCCCCCTCCCCCAGTTAAATACTTTCCCATATCGTCTGCTGCTATCCCTTATCCTTGTTATCCTTGAATATTACCAGTCCAAACCGAACAGTCTTCCTTGCTTTTTGTAGAAAGCAATTCAGAACTGGGAATGTGTACATTTTTCCTAAGTCATTCTTATGGAGGGAACTGCTGGAAATGGAAATGGACCAAAAGCTATCAAAATAATGAGAAATGAAACGAGGAAGTAGAGAATTTCTTTTTTTAGTAATAATTGTGGCTTTGGATAGTATAGGCCTTTCCTTTTTCAATCTTTTTATTAATTTTCAAATTAATACAGACTAATATATATAACATCAATGATTACACATGTGATACAAAGAGATCAGGAGGACAATCATGACATATAGAAGCTTAAAGAATAAAAAATATAATCTAGACCTCACGGTCTCTTAGTAAGCGAATATAATACAAAAAAAATTAAAAAGGGAAAGAAAAAGATTTATTGTATAATTTAAAAAAAACCCAAATCAAAAAAATCATAAGTAATAAATCGAAACAAACTAAAAACAAAATTCAAAAGAGAGGAAAAAAATTATACGAGGACTGATATTTCTCGATGAAGAAGGATCATTATTATGTCGTCAACGCTGCTCCTCTAAGTTCAAAGGTTATTGAAAAGGGATCTATATCTATGAAAATATTGAATAAATGGACTCCAAACTTCCTCAAATTTAAGTGAAGAATCATCAGTGCCACTCCTTATTTTTTCTAAGTTTAAAACATAATATAGTTTGAGAATGGATCGTATAGGTAACCTGCATCTTGTTGGTTGTATCCCAGCATCTATTGCTATTGGCGGCACTGTAGTGTAGTGGTTAGCATAACGCTATTACAGCGCCAGCGACCCGGGTTCAATTCCCACCGCTGTCTGTAAGGAGTTTGTAGGTTCTCCCTGTGTCTGCGTGGGTTTCCTCTGGGTTACCTCCCACATTCCAAAGACGTACAGGTTAGGAGCTGTGGGCATGCTATGTTGGTGCCGGAAGAGTGGCGACACTTGCGGGCTGCCCCCAGCACATTCTCAGTAACGCAAAAAGACACCTTTCACTGTGTGTTTTGATGTACATGTAACTAATAAATAAATATCTGATATATATTTATTGCAAATCACCCTGGATTGTGCCATTGATTCTGTGAAAAGGGTAGAAGTTGGGACATAGATACAAGAGCTGGAGACAGAGCAGAGGTTAATGGTTAGAAGTTGAGGTTAGTATTGTCACAAGATATGCTCTCTATTAAAATGTGATTGTAGCATGAAAGCACGTTTCTGTTTTGCAGCATGCTCACATAAGAATTCATTTTAACTCTATTGTTCTATTCTCTAGATTGTATTTTAGCAAAGTGCTTTCCAAATGCATTTTCTTGGATTGTGTAGTTTGACGATCAGATGGAGAACTTGAGCTACTCTCCTAAAGACTGTTGGCATCTTGGCAGAGCTTGTACTTTCTCCTCGTTGACTCAATCGAAATTGTAATCTCTTTGCAAAAGCAAGTCACTTTGAATATTGGAAATCTAAAATAAAAAGAGAAACTGCTGGAAACACTCCAGTTTGAACAGATGTTGCCTGACGTGCTGACTACTTCCAGCAGTTTCAGGTTATTAGCTGACTTTGTTGGATGTTATAATAAATACTGTTAAAGCCTTTTGATGTTGTCCTTTACATATTGGTTTTGAATTTTCCATTAGCCAGTTAATAATTGATCAGGACAACTGGCATATTTGTTTGGAAATCAACCCCCTCCCTGGCCCCACCCAACCCTCCATTATTAATACCCTTGGTCAAAAATTCTACCAGCTGAACCCAGTAAGATTTCTTTACTAGTCACATGTACGTCAAAACACACAGTGAAATGCACCTTTTGTGTAGAGTGTTCTGGGCTGCCAACATAGCATGCCCACAACTTCCTAACCCGTACGTCTTTGGAATGTGGGAGGAAACCGGAGCACCCGGAGGAAACCCATGCAGACATGGGGAGAACTTACAAACTCCTTACAGACAGCGGCCGGAATTGAACCCAGGTCGCTGGCGCTGTAAAGCATTATGCTAACCGCTACACTACCGTGCCTGCCCTTTCAAAATAGTTGATTAATGATGCTGATCAGAGTCTGTTCAATTTGTGTTATCAAAAATGGCTGTTTCAGTGTGGATTCTGATGGAAGCACCATTCATTTAATATTAATCTAATAACTCCAGAGTTGACACTACTAAACAGTAAGATCTAGAGAGCAGGTCAACCTTTACTCAGCACTGTTAAAATATGAAAATGTAAATGCAAAAAAGGCTATACAGACTAATCCCAATTTACAATTGTAGCCTTTTAGGCTTGATAAGGGCCTTTTGCCTCCACCATCGTTTCAGCCGGTGAGTTCCAGATTCTCATCATGTTTTGAGTAAAAGAAAATTCACCAATTCCTTTAATTCTGCCTTAAATCTAGGCCCCCTGATTACTGCATGAGAAAATAGGCCCTTCCTATTCTCTCTGTTTAGACCTCTGATAATACCTCTCATGAAAATCTGTCAGCCTTCTCTAACAGGAATTTCAAGACCTATGGTCAGGCAAAAACCTTCCTTACTTTGTAACAGAGAATAGAGAGTTGCATTTATTTTCAAGGTAACCTTTTATCTGAAAATCTTGAATGTTATCCTTGAATAGCTGTGAAATGGACATTATCTTTAAGTTTCAGTAAGATAGAAATAAGCAATTTGCAAATGATGGAAATCAGAAATATCAGCAGAAAATATAAGAAATATGCAGCTGACCTGCCTGCATTTATCAGAGGTGATGAATAAAGGTGTTTTTTATCCCTATCATCTTTCCTCTTAATTGGCCTGGGATTGCTGAAGTGTTTCTATTTGTTGCTTTTGCCCAGCGATGATGTGTCTCCAATTGTGTGAAAAGTGTGTGTGCTGTGATGCCTGAGGCATCTCTGCTGTCTGGATAAACAAATATAATTTCATTTGCATACGTTTTGGATATTGAAATCATTGCCTAATAAAGTGTACCTTTTTCAAATTTGAAGTACCCATTGTCTCCCACATTTCC
This sequence comes from Pristis pectinata, assembly GCF_009764475.1. Lineage (NCBI taxonomy): Eukaryota > Metazoa > Chordata > Chondrichthyes > Rhinopristiformes > Pristidae > Pristis > Pristis pectinata. The sequence goes on along the minus strand of NC_067405.1, from coordinate 128,637,121 downwards.
TGATCAATTTGCTCATAACTGTTCTGAACTATGTCCCTTTTTGCTGCTTTATATCTTCTGTTTTTTATTTAATTTAAATGAATATTATATTTTTTAAATTTCCCTCCTTGTGCACACCTAAAGGATTAGATGCACCCAAGTGTAAAATATCCCTCTGGACTTTTGGGCAAGGGAGGGAGCTGATGTACAGTTGCTGGGAGTGGCAACTGACCAATTGTGAACTTGATTTTATGGCAATGACAATGTACTTGTTTGCACTGTTAGTATTATTGACAGCAAAAAGAACTGGCTTTTATTCTCTAAATGATGCGTATTCTTCATCATAGGCAGTCCCTCAGGATTGAGGATGACTTGCTTCCGCTCTGGGTTTCCACCCTGGTAAATGAACTGCAGACTCTTCCATAGATGGAACAGGAGACAGCTGATAGGGTGGGTGGGTTGGAGGTTTGTGAAGTGTTATGCTCCTTCCGCTGCTTACCCAGCACCTCTGTGTGCTCCCAATGTATGACTTCGAGATTCCCAATTATCTTCCTAACTACTCCTCCTGTATGATCATGGAACAGAAGTTCCCAGGTGTTAGTGGGGATGTTCCAACTCCTTTTTTTTAGAAAAACAGCTTTGAACATACCCTTTAAATCTTTTTCTCAGTTCACCTGGTAATCTTCATCCAATGCTGAATTCAGAAGAAGTGTAGTATCGAGTACATAAGCGACGTGGCCTGCCCGACAAGGCTGTCAGAGAATAACCAATGCTTTAATGATAGAGATTTTTGCCCGGCAGAGGATATTAATGTTGATTTGCTTATCCTTCTAGTGAATTGGGAAGATTTTGCCTAGGCAGTGTGTTGGTGGAATTTTTCCAGTGCCATTTAGATGCCTACTGTAGGTGGTCCAACTCTTAGAAGTATTTAGGAGGGTGGGAATTCTGCTGCCTGGTAGACTGAGTTTTGTGCTAGTTCTGAGACCTTGATCATCAAATGCACTTTTCCTCAATCCACCAAAGTTTGTGCTGGTGCACTGAAGGTGATGGTGATGAAATTCACCAATGCCTGCCTTTGCGAGAGGTGACTCCCGAGATCTGGAGAGTGGTCCAGGGGCTCAGTATGAACTTTTATTGTTGCAAGACAACGTGGTGCAGTGGGGGGCATGTTTGTAGAGGACGTTGGCCTTTGGGATATTAGTGTAAGACCCATCCTCTCGTATGCTTTGGTGAATGAGTTAATGGTGTTCTGGAGCTCAGCATATTATAGGAACAAGAGTAGGCAAATTTAACCCTCGCCTTGTTATTATTCAGGATAAAGTTCTTGGCTTCCTAACGTTAAGCTTTGGGCAAGGTGCCATCTAGTGTTAATTGTGTATTGGTGCCATCTAATGTATAATGCAAATTTGGGATTTATCAGTTGTTTTTCCTGGATCAGTGGCAGTAGATGCCAGAATGGAAATGGTGATGATTTATTAAACAATGCAGTTTGGCTGGGAAGGAAAGGATTAAGATAGAGGTGACTGTCTTTAGTATATTAAGAGATGTATCAAGGAATCAACAATATGTGAATAACAATGTTCTCCATTTGTTGTTGTATCAGTGTTGAAGGATGGTGGATTTTCATTTATCTGTGAAAAGTGATGCAGACTGGGTGTTGGTCTTCCAGCCCCTCAATATCTAATGTCACAGCTCCATGTCCCCTCTCCCTGCATCTTAACTCAATATCCTCTCTCCCACCCTTGGTTTATTGTTTTATGCTGCTTCCATGACTTGGGTAGGGGTCACTCTCAGCTTTGTTTCCAACAAAAAAATGACTGTGAATTCAACATCCATAATGGACACTAGAGCACAACATCCAAGCCGAAATTCTCAGTGCACTCACTGTCAGAGCTGAAGAGCAAGAGGGTTATCTGGTAAATGTTTATACCTAAATTACTATCGATCTTTTAAAACAAAATATCTAGCTGTTATCTTATTGCTCGTTTGTGGACTGTGTATTGCAAATTAGTTGACAGTTTTTTTTCCCCATTACGTCAGTGGCTGCACCTGGTGGAACAGGGGCTACAGTTGCAACAAGCCCTGTGGAATGTTTTAGAGCAATGGAAGTCTACGTTGAGCCAAATGGCTTTCGCCTTATTTACCAAGTGATCTTCCTCGAGTGTGGTTCCATGGATGCTTCCAGCTTCCCAACTGGCCATTTTCTTTTGGGCTGGTGGCGGAGTAGTGCAACTGATCTTGATCTGATTTTTTTTGTATTGTTGTACAGCCAATTGGGTTACCTACCCACACATCTCTGATCACTAGTGGTTAAAATAGTTACCCAGACAAAAATTATCAGCTCCTCCTAGACTAGTGATTGAATGACAATTTGAAACTTCATTGCTGCGCTTTTGGAAAATAGTTCTTTGCTCCACCTCTTACAGGTATTTGTGAAATTCAGCTTGATAGTAATGGTTAGAGCTCACTAAGGGGACAAGCTGATTTCTAATCCATTTGAAGCTAGTGTGTAAATTCTAGGGTGTTTTCAGCTTGAATCTTGGTCTCTATTAGGTTAACTGTTCTCAACTTTGGCAGTAGGAGAGCTAAAATTTGCTCAGTGTCACTGGAATTGTAAGAGATGTGTCTAAGTAGTTGAGCAAATTTGGGCAAAATCCAGTAATGCAGTTGGAGTGAAGTGTGTATGTGATTGATTTGCTATCTAGGTTTCCAGGTCATTAATAAGAATTGAAGTTTCTGGGAATATCCAGAGACCTGCTCCAGTAACATCATCCCTGTGGAGGATGTTTTCACAAAACATTTGTGAAAACATCCTCCACAGATTTCTCCAGAAAGAAATAAACTGTGCTTTTGTAGTGATTCTTTGGTTGTTCACAGTCCACTGACCAGCTGTCCAATGTTCATGTCAGGGTTAGGCTGTGTGTCAACAGGCTGTTTTACTACAGAGATATTGCATCTGAACCAACTCTCACTCTTCGCCGTTCCAGCATTTTCTCTTTCTGTTTCAGATTTCCAGTATTTGCAGTTTTATTTTGCTTCTCATCCTTCTTTTGAGGTCCACAAATGCACAAGTTCCAGCAAGTGTTGGTGGATAATAATCCCATAAATGCCAAGGTTATTTTTCCTATTCTATTTTAGTTCAGGGACATGGAGACTTCTTGTATCCATGACCACATCAGTTCAGACTGACTAAATAGCACAGATAGGTGACTGAACCTCTGACTTTTCTGAGAAATCCAGCAGCATTAAATGCCCTGACCACATATTTGGCGACTGAAGTCCCAACATTCATGTGCAAAATGTAATGAGTTCATCATTGGCAACCTTGTCACTAGCTTCCCAGGCTCTAAGCTCTTCCAAAACATCTCCACCTCATTCCAAGTTTTGGATCCTTCTTAAAACCTATCTCTCTGACTGGGCTTTTGGTAATCTGCCTAATATCTCCTTGCATTATATTTCTTTACATCGCAGAATGAGGCCATTCAGCCCTTCAAGTTTATGCCAGCCTACAGAGCAATTGCATTCCCCCTCTTATTCCCCTATGACCTATTCTTTCTCACATGGTTCTCCCATCTGACACCTATACTCGAGGCAATTTACCGTGACCAATTAACCTAACCACCAGCATGTTTTTGGGCTGCGAGAGGAAACATGAGCTCCTGGGGGAAACACAAGAGTGACAGGGAGAACATGCAAACTCCACCCAGACAGCATCGGAGACTCGCTGGAACAGTAAGCCAGCTGCACTACCGCAGCACCACTACTGTTGTCAGATTTTGTTAGAGGAAACTCCTTAGGATTTTTTTGCTATGTTGCAGGTTCTACACACATGTTGCTAATGAAGGCCATAAGTGAATCAATTACATTTTTACTGATTGTGCAGTAACTGTCAATCACTCTGGTGGAAAAACAAATTGATACCAATTATTACAAGGTGTAGTCATTGGCATGACTAACAGTACGGTGGTCTTGGGGTGTGAAAGTGAATTGAATAAATCTGGTCATTGGTGGTCTAGCTAAAAATATAATTTATTATATAAAGTAAGTAAAATCTTCCTCTGTGTTTGTTGTACATCTCTTACAACATGTTACTGCCATTCCTGTTTCCTTATATAATGCACCATGAAGCATTTGAGAGGCTATTACAAAAGGCCCAGCCTCTCAAGTGTTCAGTGGCTTCAGGACCCTAGATTGTATATTCATATCAAATGTAGTTTATTGGTAAAGCAGATAGTATATGCTGGGAAGATCCAACTAGTCAAGCAACATCTGAGCCTAGAGAAGTAGATAGCCTTTTGGAAAAATGAGCTTTCAGCAGAACTTGGAAAAATTGAGTTTAAAGTTTAAAAGCTGCATTGGCAACTTTTCTTAAACCCATCAATTAGTTTACTTCACCACCATGACTTTCATCATTGAATCAGCCCTGACCTCATTTTTTTTCCCTCCCCTTGTGTCTGACACTGAATTTGCTTAACACCCATTCTGCAACTTCTTCCAGTTCTGATGAAAGCATGGAACATTGACTTGTTTCTCTCCCTACGGACACTGTCTGATCTGCCAAGCCTTCCTACAGGTTCTGATTTTATTTCAAGAATTCTAGCATCTGCAGTATTTTGTTTTCTCTTATCCCCAGTAAAGATTTTCTCAGTACTTGTACCCATATCTTGAACAATGATAAGTTCTGTCCTGCCATAAACTGAACATTCTTTTCATGAATCAGATGAAGAAGATGATGATGATGACGACGACAACAGTGAGGATGAACCAGCTGATAAAGGAAATGGTGATGCACCTCCAACTAAAAGGACCAAGACACTATCCTGACGTTGTGCACAACTATTCACTGCTCCAGTGTGTGCCTGAGGTGCTGCATTGCTGACTGTTCCTTTTTAAGACTTACTATTCTAATGCATTTAGAAGACTACTCAACAACTCCTGCAGCCGAAAGGATTTTTTTTTATTAAACTTGCTGAAAACGTCATACTTATTAACTTTTTTTTACTGTTTACGTACAAAATTAATGCACTTGCTTTTGTTATATCACTGGTGGAGATGGCTGCTATGGTTGTTTAAGACTGTAATAAGAACACTCATTCTCAATGTGGAAATCATATCCAAAATAGATGTAAAAACAGAAAATGCTGGAAATGCTCAGCACATCAGGCAGCATCTGTGGAAAGAGAAACGGAATTAAGGTTTTGGATCGGACACTCTTCGTCAGAACTGGACATGGATTCTGAAGAAGTGTCTCTGACCCTAAAACTTAACTCTGTTTCTCTTCCCACAAATGCTGCCTGACCTAAGTGTTTCCAGCATTTTCTGAATTCCAGCATCTTGCAATTTTTCTATTTCCAAAATAGATATTTATAGAAATGACAACTTAAAGTCATAGAGTTGTACAGCACGGAAACAGACTCTTTGGCCCAATTCATCCATGCTGACCAAGGTACCTACTTGAGCTAGTCCCATATCACTGTGTTTGGCCTATATCCCTCTAAACTGTTCTGATCCATGTTTGAAAGACACTTGGACAGGTACATTGTATGTGAACTTGCCTCTACCACTTCCTCTGGTAGCTTGTTCCATATATCCTCCAACCACTGTGTGGGGAAAAACTTGGCCCTTGGGTACCTTTTAAATCTTTTGCCTTTCACCTTAAACCTATGGCCTTTAGTTTCAAACATCCCTACCCCGGGAAAAAGATTATGACCATTCACCTTATCTATGCCCCTCGTGATTTTATAAACTTTACAAGGTCACCCCTCCGCCGCCTTTGCTGCAGAGAAAACGGTCCCAGTCTGTCAAGTTTTCCTTGTAAGTCAAGCCCTCCAGTCCCAGCATCATCTTTATGAATCTTTTCTTCAGCTTCTCTTGCTTAATTATGTCCTTCCCGTAACATGGTGACCAAAACTACACCCAGTACTCCAAGTGTGGTCTCATCAATGTATTGTACAGCTGTAACATGACATCCAACCCTTGTACTCAATGACCCAACCAATGAAGGCAAGTGTGCCAAGTGCATTCTGTCTACCTTTGTTGCTATTTTTTTTTGGAAACCACGTACCCCTAGGTGTCTCTGTTCTACAGCACTCTCCAGGGCCTTCTCTCTGTCCTGCCCTGGTGTAACTTCCCAGAATGCATCACTTTACGCTTGTCTGAGTTAAATTCCATCTGCCATTCCGTGGCCCACTTTCCCAGTTGATCTGGATCCTACTGTAACCTTAGATGATCTTCTTCGCTGTTCGTTATACCACCAATTTTGGTGTCATCTGCAAACTTGTTGATCATGCCACCTGTATATACGCAGTCACGGTAGCGGGCAGGCACAGTAGCGTAGCGGTTAGCGTAACGCTATTACAGCACCAGTGACCCAGGTTCAATTCCGGCCACTATCTGTAAGGAGTTTGTACATTCTCCCTATTGTCCACGTGGATTTTCTCCGGGTGCTGTGGTTTCCTCCCAAGTTCCAAAGACGTACGGGTTAGGAAGTTGTGGGCATGCTATGTTGGCGCCGGAAGCGCGGTGACACTTGCGGGCTGCCCCCAGAACACTCCACGCAAAAGATGCATTTCACTGTGTGTTTTGATGTACGTGCGACTAATAAAGATATCTTGTATACATCCCCCGGACAGGGTATCCTAGCCATCTCCTCATCGGTTCCCGTGAGCCGTTGGGTACGATGCTGGTTTAAAGAGTCGCGAGTATGTATAACAATAGGGGGTTGAGCACTGATTCTGCAGCACACCACTGGTCAAGGGCCTCTGATCTGGAAAAACAACCCTTCACTACCACTCTGTCTCCTTCCATCAAGCCAGTCTTGTATCCAGTTGGCTAGCTCACCCTGGATCCCATGTGACCTAACCTTTGAGACCAGTCTGCCATGCAGGACCTTGTCAAATGCCTTGCTAAAGTCCATGTAAACAACACCTATTGCCTGACCTTGTCAATATTCTTGGTCACCTCTTCAATAATTAAATTGGTGAGACATGATTTCCCACAGAAAAGTCATGCTGACTATCTCTAACAAGTTCTTGCCTTTCCAAATGCGGATAGTTCCTGTGTCTAAGAATCCCTTCCAGTAGATTTCCCACCATTGATGTTAGGCTCACTGGCCTGTAGTTCCCTGGCTTGTCCTTGCAGCACTTCTTAAGTAAAGGCACAACATCAGCCACTCTCCACTCTTCCAGTATCTCACCCATGGCTAAGATGCAAAAATCTCTGCCAGGGCACCAACAATTTCTTCCTTTGCTTTCCACAACATCCTAGGATACACTTGGTCAGGTCCTAGAGATTTATCCCCCTTTATGTGTTCAAGACTGCTGATACCTTTTTTGTTTATGTTGATATATTTCAGGGCATTGCTGTTCTCTTCCCGGACCTCCATGGGAAACACAGATGAGAAGTATTCATTTAAGACCTTGTCCATCTCCCATGGCTCCACACATAGGTGACCACATTGATTCCTAAGGGAACCTATTCTTAATATACTTAAGAGTTATAGCATGGATACAGGCCCTTTGGCCCAATTAGTCCATGCCGACCAATGGTGCCCACCCAGTTAGTCCCAATTTCCTGTGTTCAGCCCATATCCCTCTAAGCCCTGCCCCTGCATGTACCTATCCAAGTGCTTCTTAAATGATACTTTTGTACCTGCCTCAACCACTTCCTCTGGCAGCTTGTTCCATATACTCACCACCCTCTGTCTGAAAAAGTTGCCCCTCAAGTCCCTTCTAAATCTTTCCCCTCTCACCTTAAAGCTATGCCCCCTAGCTTTGGATGTCCCTACCCTAGGGAAAACACTGCTACCTTCCTCCTTATCTATGCTCCTCATGATTTTGTAAACCTCTAAGATCACCCCTCTTTTTACTACATTCCAAGGAATAAAGACCTAGCCTGGCCAACCTCTCCCTACAACTCAGGCCCTCTAGTCCTGGCAACATCCTCTCCCTGTATTCAACTAGCTCTTCCTAAACTTCCAGACCAGCCTACCATGCAGGACCTTGTCAAAGGCCTTGCTTAAGTCTAGATAGACAACATCCGCTACCCTACCCTCATCTACGTTTTTGGTTATCTCTTCACAAAAACTCTAAAAATTTCATCAAGTATGACTTCTCAAGCACAAAGCCATGTTGACTCCTAATCAGATTCTGTCTCTCAGAATTCCCTCCAGTTATTGAATCCCTCCAATTATAGAATCTCTAAAGATTCTCCTTTACCTTATCTTCCAACGATATCTCCTGTCCCATTTTGCCCTCCTGATTTCTCTCTTTAGTGTACTCTTATATCCCTTGTACTCCACAAAGGACTTGCTTGATCCCAGCTGCCTATATTTGATATATGTCTCCTTTTTCCTGACCAGAGCCTCAACAGCCCTTGTCAACCAGGGTTCCCTAATCCTGCCAGCCTTGCCCTTCACTCTAACAGGAACATGTTGGCCCTGCACACTCCCTATGTCATTTTTTTTTAAATTATAAGTTCTAGTTTTTAAAATTAAGCTGTGGCCTCAGATCCAAACTAAGATGAGCCTTAGATCAGAAAATATTACCATTAACTGAGATACTGCAGTAAATTGGTTACTCTGCTGCCATCTTCTGTGGTAGAGAAGTTTGCAGTTACTACAGATCCCAAGAGGAGGCACAGTAGTGTAGCAGTTAGCGAACACTATTACAGCGCCAGCAACCTGGGTTCAATTCTGGCCGCTGTCTGTAAGGAGTTTGTACCTTCTCCCCATGTCTGCGTGGGTTTCCTCCCATATTCCAAAGACATACAGGTTAGCAAGTTGTGGGCATGCTATGTTGGCTCTGGCAGCATGGTGACACTTGTGGGCTGCCCCCAGAACACTCTACGCAAATATGCATTTCACTTTGTGTTTCAATATACATGTGACTAATAAAGATATCTTATAAGACCCTTAGGCATCCTGCACTCCTGGTAGCATCACCCATGGTAGTAAGAGTTCAGGTGAAATACCAGACAAAGCCCAGCCTGACAGAGCAAAAGCAGGTGAAGCAGGGCTAACTGGGTGCCTCCGAAGGGTGCACTGGAAGGTGAACACACGAGATTCTGCAGATGCTGGAATCTGGTGCAACACCTGGTTTTCTCAGTATTCAGTTTGGGAAGTCCACACCAACAATTAAGCAAAAAAAAAGTAAAACACCAGGTCCTGATAGCATTCAAGATGGAATACTAAAAGCAAGGAGAGTAACGCTAATAAATGTGCTCTATTTGCTTTTCCTTAAACTATGGTTTGTTGAAGAAATTCTTGCTGATTTACACAAGGCTAATCTTGTTATCATTTTTAAAACGAGAGGCCAAATTTGGCAGCTATTTGAGACATTGTCTTCCTCTACATCAGTGGGAAAATTCTTACTGAATTGCCTGCTCCCTCTTGCATGGGAGTACCCTCAGCATCTCAATGTGGCTTCAGACAATCATAAGGCACCACTTACATGATTCTTCACAGGTAGGCAGATTCAGGAGAAGAATCCTGGATCCGTACAAAGCCTTTGTGAAGTTATCTTTCGCACAGCCTCATGATTAACAAAGCTTGGCTGCCCAAACAAATTAGATGCCATTATAGGAGTTCCCCATGACTGCCTACATTTTCTGAGCTCTCTGTCATCCAAACTGGTGTAGAAGAGGCTGGTATTACTGGCACCCACCATTTCTCCAGCAGCTATGAAAATATTAATCCTGAACAATATACCCTATGACAGTATCATCCAGTATTGACTAGAACTATAGTAACACTGACAATGATAAACAAACTTCAAACAGATTGTGCTGTATTTGCACACTCAAAGGATGCACAAATACGAACTATTCTTCCTACAGTTATGAAGCCTAGAACTAACCGTGTACATCAGCAAAATAAAGTTCTCCCCCAGTCTACTCCTGGTCAATGATCAGACCCAGCAAAGATGATCTACATTGGCAGTGAGGAACATAAGCAGTATGGTAGTGTAGCGGTTAGCATAACGCTATTACAGCGCCAGCGACCCGGGTTCAATTCCGGCCACTGTCTGTAAGGAGTTTGTACGTTCTCCCTGTGTCTGTGTGGGTTTCCTCCGGGTGCTCCGGTTTCCTCCCACATTCCAAAGACGTACGAGTTGGGAAGTATTGGGCATGCTATGTTGGTGCTGGAAGCATGATGACACTTGCGGGCTGCCCCCAGAACACTCTATACAAAAGGTGCGTTTCACTGTGTGTTCTGATGTACATGTGACTAATAAAGAAATCTTATAAAATGTAAAACACTCTACCTGGGCTGCCACTGCTCCTGGAGGGCAAACATTAATGTCAAAATTCAGCATGGAATCCTGTCTGCCAGTCTGATCTTTAGCAATCTATCTAACCGCATTTTCAATAACTATAATAGAATACTTAACAGACTTTTTCAAAGCATGATAGTTCCAGCTTTCCATGTGACTTTGAGACTTGGGTGACCCAGAGAAAGCACTAAAAAAGCTAGAATGCCAGCATCAGAAGAATTTCTTTGAGAGAACTAAAACCCAAATGGGGAGGATTGACATAGAGTATCCTCATGAGGGCCAACTTCATGAGGATTTGATTATTCAGCATTGATTGAGGTGGAGCGTGTCCTGATGCCTGGTGTACATTGGCCAAAACAATTACATTATTACAATTACATTGATCAAAACAACTCACCAATGGAAAAAGAAAATAAGGAGGCCAGGATAAATTAAAGACACCCTTGAGAGAAACGTAAAGGAATGCAGTGTCAACATCACACAGTGGGACAATAGCCCAGGAAAAGGCCATGTGGCAAACACTTCTCAGAGAAGGAATAACCAGATTGGAGGAAAATTGTCTTGCAGATGAATGCCAGAAGGCCTACAACTGTCTGACAGTAATCATGGCCTCATACTGCCTGCTAAAACTGAAGGATCATTGATGTCTGTCCTTGGTCAGTTGTCAAATGATCTCTTGACAAGGACTGGGAAGCCACCAATAATTAAACAGTATCTGTTTCTATCAGAACTTGCCATTTCTGCTATAAGTTATCCATCTGATATTGGATCAGTTATTCTCTCTTCATTCACCCAGCCTGAGCTGCCAGGATTGTCCTACAGCCCTACATTTTGCAAATTTCACATTTCTTTGTGTTCTCACTCTCTAACTTCCCTCACTTCATGGCTTTTGTTCATTTAACTTGCTCCCACCATCCCATCAACTGGATGACCTCTAGAGCTTATCCCCATGACATATCCCTATCCCGTTCTCCAATCTAATCTTCCCCCACCCTCTCTGAAAGTTAGAACTAACTTGTTTTCTCTCTTTTCCAGTCCTGAAGGGTCTTTGACCTGAAATGTTTCACTTTTCACAGATGCTGCCTGACCTGCTGATTGTTTCCAGCATTTTCTATATTTATTACAAAGCTAATAATAATTTAGAAATGCACTGTGAAACAGCTTTCAGATGAATATGTAACACCAAAGATCAAGGTTGCCTACAAAATTTGGAATGGAAACTGGATCTCATTCAACATTTTGTTTTACATTGTCAAAATGTGTTTAAGGTCAAAAACATGACTATACTTTTAACACAGTAGATCATTTTGGAATAAAACCCAGTGTATTGGCTGTTTTGAGTATTTTTTTCATAATCTCATATACAATTTTCAGTATTAAGAATATCAGCAACATGACATCTACTATGATCACTGCCCTGTAGCTTCAGTTTCAATTTATTCAAATCACAATTAATAACAATTTTGTACTAAAGAGCAAACAGGTTCTGAGATAGTGTGTGGAGGAAATTTCTGCTCACCCTCTACTCATACAAATGAGAGACAATAGAGGGGATGGCATTTCAAATGTTGTTGAGGGGCTGGAAGAATAAATAAGGAGAAGCAAGATGGAATCTTTGGATAACATGGACAGGTAGATACTGGAATTCATGCTGTGGCAGTGGTAACAGAAGCAATTCCATATAATTCACTGGTTACCAATGTATAGATAAGAACGGAACCAGGCAAGTGTGGTCCCAACACCTGGACAACAGTGGAGAAGTAATAAGTACAACAAAGTACATCAATAGTTTCAGCCAGCTGGAGTCAGATATCACACAGAGGTGGGATTGTGATTAGAAAGATTTAAACATTGTTCCAGTAAAGATGGAGATGCACTTGAGAAGCAATTGCATAACAATGCACTTGAATCAGAGGTTGGAAGTAATAGTAATTTGCAGGGATGGACAGATTATTTTTTTTAAGTTTGAAGATAAGATCTGATGTTAATATCTTATTTTGTTCAAGGTAGTCTATACACTTCTGTGTTGAAAACAACTGTTTGACATTAAATGGTTACATCTAATCTGCAAATTATTAAGACTATAAGAATGTATTCATTTTAAATATCAATTTTACTCACCACTGACTTATTCCACTTTTACCCATGGTCACATATCCAAAATTGAAACACAAACAAATTGGAGAAACCTGGAAGAGTAGTGTTTTTATTTCCTCTAACATTGAAGAGCCTTGAGTGCTCTTGTGTTACTATGATTTCATGAATCATCTCAGTTTCAGAATAATTTCTGTAAAAGTATTTGGAAAGCATAGGTTGTAAAAGGGAATTTTATGACAAAAAACAAGCCATTTTTGAATCCCCCAATCAAATGGGTGTACAAGTTAACAAATGGGCAATTAATGGAATCTGTCTGCAACTTACATTTTCTGTATATTTCTAAAAAAATCCACAAAAGTCAAGGGAAAATGATCCAGCTCCTAGCCTGTAGTGTGTACGTGCCTGGTAGGCTGTTTATAGTCTGTGAGATGCTAACCAGAAACTATCCAATCGGGAACCTGCAGGTACCCTGCCCCAACTCCTGATCATTTAAAGTAACTTTTGTGCTTAAAAACATTCAAAACTGTCATCCTAACTAATATAAAAAGTTAAAATTTGGAAATTGTGCCAATAGGGAAACTGTAAAATGTTACTATTAAGGGTTGGCTTAGAGTATTCGATTAAGTGAAGATCATTCAGTAGACCTAAATATTTAAGAGACCAAACTTCCAAATCACAAGTTTTTCAGATTGGAGATGCAGGGATCAGTACTGGTGTTATTTGTCATCTATGTTAACAATTTGGATGAGAATATAATTATTAAATTATATTAATAGAATATGGTTAGTAAATTTGTGGATGACACCAAAATTGGTGGTATAGTGGACAGTGAAGAAGGTTGACTAAGATTACAACAGGATGTAGATCAACTGGGAAATTGGGTAAAAGAATGGCAGATGGAATTTAACTTGGACATGTGTGAAGTGTTGCATTTTGGTAAGTTAAGCTGGGGCAGGAATTACACAGTAAATAGTAGGGCCCTTGAGAGTGTTGTAGAACAGAGAGAGCTAGGAAGTGCAAGTACATAGTTCCCTGAAAGTGGCGGCACAGGTAGACAGAGTGGTGAAGAAGGTGTTTTGCACTTACCTTCATTGGTCAGGGCATGGAGTACGAAAGTTGAGATGTCATGTTGGCGAGACCAAATTTGGAGTATTGTGTGCAATTCTGGTCGTCTACCTATAGGAATGAAAGATGCCGGGACTTAAGTTATAAGGAGAGATTGGATAGGCTGGAGCTTTTTTCCTGGAGGGTGGGAGCGGAGGGGTGGTGTTTTGGGACAAATAAAATAAAGGGGCATAGATAAGGTGACTAATCAGTCTTTTTCCCCCAAGGTAGGGGAATCTAAAACTAGAAGGCATAGATTTAAGGTGAGAGGGAAAAAATATAAAGGGGATCTGAGAGATAATATTTTCACGCAGTGGTGGATATGTAGAACAAACTCCCGGAGGAAGTGGTAGAGGCGGGTATAATTACAAAAATGAAGACATTTAGACAGGTACACGGATAGGGAAGGTTTAGAGGGATATGGGCCGAACACAGGCAAAGGAGACCAGCTCAGGTGGGCAATTTGGTGGGCATGGACGAGTTGGGCCAAAGGACCTGTTTCCATGTTGTATAACCCTGACTCTTTTACTAACACTTGTGGTTGATAGTTTCCTTAAATTATTTTCAAGTTTTGCAATGGTGTATGCACATGCTCAAACCTTTCTGCTATCTGGCTTTGTGACCTGGCAGCAATGACACATCTTTGCATCTGCTCACGGTAGTGTAGCGGTTAGCGTAACACTATTGCAGCGCCAGTGACCTGGGTTCAATTCCGGCCGCTGTCTGTAAGGAGTTTGTACATTCTCCCCGTGTCTGATTGGGTTTCATCTGGGTGCTCCGGTTTCCACCCATATTCCAAAGATGTAGGGGTTAGGAAGTTGTGGGCATGCTATGTTGGCGCTGGAAGTGTGGCGACACTTGTGGGCTGCCCCCAGAACACTCTATGCAAAAAGATGCATTTCACTGTGTGTTTTGATGTACATGTGACTAATAAAGATATCATAAATCAAAAACTCAAATAACTAAACTTGTAAACAGGTACATTGTTAAAAATGCATAGCATTTTTATTATGCACATTAGTTATTTCATAAAAAGGTTCAAAACTTTCTACCAGTTATGACCCTTGCTGTGCAAGTAACAAGGAAATTGAAAGTATTACTATTTCCACCACGTTCAGAAATCTTACTCTTAAAAATCAGCATCCCTAAGAACTTTGAAGCACCTTCAAAGTTTGTGTTGATGCTTAAGTATTATGTTCATCACCAATTTGTGAATTCTGTTGTTAAAAATAATGCAGCAAATACAGATTAATATATTCAGAATACATACAAAAATTATGAAATTTTAATTAGTAAAAAATTTAAAGTAAGCAGCAAATTAAATCACAGGCTTTCCAATTAAATCATTGTAGAGCAAGACAACTTAATTAGATTTTTTAACTAATGCAGGAGAAACCCCAACCCTTTTTTTTCCTCACCCAGGTATTGAAATCAATAAGAGAGTAGGATTAATTCAGGTAAACACTGGATATTTTAAACCATCTTAATATCAAAAAGAAATTAGACTCAGTACAGCACAAGGCTTTATTAGCAGATAGCTTAGAAATTTAGATGCAGTTGCAAATCCAGCACCATTTCTCTTATACAAGTTTTTATACAGTTAAAAGGCATATGCATTATGCACAATGGCTAGACTTTAAACTCTGTCACAGCTCTTGAAAGCCTAAATAGCTTTACTCTTTTTCTTTTAAAATGACAAACTATCGCAGTTATCTTATTGGCACCATTACAATATCAGTTTATGGCATACCACTAATATCACACATACCAACTGGCCACACAGGTAAACCAACAATGTCCCCTGCAAGATCCAGCATTTACTGAAAGGATGAATGAATGAATTTAGACACTAGGAGGGGCTGGAGAGAGGAACACAAGAATCATCTCAAAAAAAACAAATCTCACACATTTATTTGTAGAAAGTTCAGTATCAGATTTCCCTCATGTAAATTTTCTACCAAAAAATTGTATTTATACAACACTTAATAACATTACAGAAACATTAAGATGCTTCCAATATCATCAATTGTTTTCACTGCAGACTGATTACTACAGCATTTGGCCTCATGTAACAAATACTACAACAAAATTTAGTTCTCAACTTCCCTCCCTAGGTACCAGGAGGAACTAGTAAGCATTCCCCTCGATTACTCACACAAATCCTACTGTTATACTGATATACAGCATGTTCTGAAAGTCAACTTGACACTAATCATTCACTTTATACAATCACAGTGTAAAATTTGTGGCAGATATCTTCACCCCATTCAATAATCAAGGTGCATCATAAGCAAGATGAAGTGCTAGGGATTAACTTTATCTTAAAAGATAATTGACATTTCCAGGAATAAAGTAATATTGACATAATATTGTCATGCTAATGTAAGAACTCTCTCATTATAGTTTGAAGATTAAAGTGCCTTCATTAAAAAAATAAATTATTTACATTATAATTTGTATAAAAGTATTACGGAGGTGTACTGTCTTTTTGTATGCTCTTAGTGGTAGGCTTCACTTTCATTGCACTTGGTAGCACTGTTGCCAAGTCACTTATGTGCCAACTTTCACTGTTTGTATTGGGCTTATGAAAATACTTTAAAGTCCAAATTTGTTCATCATTTCAATATATCAATGTGATTACTGCTTCTTTAAACTACATTCCAGTGTGAATGCACAACCTAGAAATGATAATTTTTATTTTTAAAAACAATAAAACTTTCCCTGAATTACTGGAAATATTCAACCCAGAGCCACGCTGATTCATTTAAATAACTTAGGCCTATGGAAATTTGAGCTTGGTCAAATGTCATGCTCAGAATCTTTAAGAAACTTTATGGAAAATCTGATTCCTTCCAAATACTTTCTAAAAAATCTTCACATTCACTTTGAACACAATCACCTTCACTTAGCTTATCCAAAATGCCTTTAGTAATTATGCTCAACCATTTATTAACTTAATATGAATTCTGAACATGCAGTATGGACTTGCTGCCCTATGGTAAGGTGACAATTGTGAATACAGGTTATGGTACTCTTTTCAAAATAAAAATCTAAAACCAGGAAATGAGGTTAATAACTGGTCTACTATTTGCAAGGCCATATTGAAAATTCATGAAATAACTATACCTGTGGCAATTTGAACTTGGTCAAATATTATGCTCAGGAAACAAAAATAACTTCATATACATCTTGAACACAATCCATAAATGCTTGACAAATAATAACCTAGGGTGTATTACATATATCCAAATAGATATTTTTCCAGAAATAGAAAACATTTATGGCAGTTAGAAATTAAAATGGAAGTGTTATAAATTAAGATATATTTAAAGTACATCAGGATGAGGTACAAAATCCTTTCCCACCAAAGTGGCCCGAAAAAGCTGAGAATTCCTAGAAAATAAAGATTTCCATATGGAATGGGATTAATGGAGTGACTCCAAATGACTGATGTTGACAGATTTAACAGAATTCTAACCACGGCATTTACCCAGTTGTATGAAGGATTGTGCAGTTACAAATAAAATTCCATTTATTAAAAAAAACAGATACAGCTGAACATTTCATTATAGATTACATAAAATTAAGCATCCATGCTTTGAATCTTGATTTGGGGTTAATTTTTTGTAACCCAAATAGTCTATTCTATTCACGTATCAATTATTTTCAATCTGTTGATTTGGTTAGAGGCTTTGACAAAAGCTTGATGGCGATTGCATATGACTGCTATATAAATTGGGAATATACAGTAGCCAACTGTCTTGGGATTAGCTCTTGTACATGAATACAGGAATAAGAAGATTTGCAGGTATGGAATCAGAAACAGAATACCCCACAACCAGAATGGGAGTGAAAACAAGCGTGCAGTCACTATCTGGGTCCAAGAGGTTCCACTATCCAGGTTCTCTGATTTGTGTTGAATATGCTCCAAAGCCAGTTGGTTGTAAGTTTCATTTATTTCAAATACGTAATAAAAGGCTGCAGCACTTGCGAGCAGATAGAATCCTACACCAAGCCATCCCATTCTCTGACGAAAGTTCATCATTCTCCATAATCTACTTGCTCTGCAATGTAAAAGAGAGATGGATCAAACATACATTTAAGTAAAAAGAAAATTAACTATTTTATAACATCTGGAAAGCAAGAGGTTTGCCCTGTCATCCTGCAGCTGGAAAATATCCTTCTGAAAAAAAACAGACAGGCCAGTCAACCACAGAAAGAGGAAGAACCCCTTTGCTGGTTTAAATGCTTATCAACATAGTCTCTGCTCTCCAATCCTAATGGAGCCTGAAGAGCATAACTATTGACTATTCCTTTAGCCCCTATGCTCTCCCCTGCACTGCACCTCCTACCCCCCAGAATTCTCTCTCCAGGTTTCATTTTCAAAAGCCAAATATGCTATTTTTCCCCCCTTAATCAAATCTTTCGCATCTATTCTTCACCAATCATGAAGCACATTCATTTTTCTGTGCAGGAGGAAAGATATGAGAAATAACTCATTGTTTCACGACTTCCATAAGGTGCTTAGTTATTTTGATCAAATTAAAATGGTCATGAATCAATATATATCACTCCAAGTATGAATCAAAAGGATTTAAATGTTGCATTACATTAAGGTTTCAGTTTTATTACAACGTAGAAGTCCAACTGGTTGATAGTTCAAAGACTGTTGTAAATACAGTTAAAATTTAAAACACAGCAGGACTTATTCCAAAACTAGTAATGTGAGCTACTCAATGTACCCCAGCTCTTCAAAACAATTATCCCAACCAATCTTTCCCATCTATGAAAACCATTCTTCAGAGTACCAAGCATATCACTTATTTTCCACAGAGATTAAAATTTAATCTGTCCAAAAGAATTCATGATTGATCTTTGTTTCAACTTGTTTACAACTACAATTCCCCGTTTTGCAAGTTAAAGTTTTGTTTTTTTTTTGAATACACTTCAAATGCAAAATATAAGTACTGCTCAGCATGATTCCTTGCTATATCGTCTAGAGAGGGTGACATCCAGTGTTCACCACCACCTCTTTCCTTTGTGAGAAATGACTCCATGGACATGGACACTGAAAAATAAATCTTCCTGCTTGAACACTTGTTTTTCCACAGCAACCCACTTAAGATGCATGTGGATAATGTAAACACATCACTTCATAGGGTAATGACAATAGCATCTACATTAAAATGCAATTTCATATAGAGATAAAAGCACAATGATGCACTTAGTTAGAAAACTATTAGTATCTACTTTACAAGTTGCATGAGATGCAGATTTAAATTTACAGAAAACCATTTTGACTTTTTTTAAATGACAAGAGGGATGATTGGCATGACAGCATAACTAGATGAATTAGTACTTAAATATTCGGTGTTGCAGCTCAACTCTCCCTTCACCACAATACCGATTATAGTAACGTAATTAAAATACACCATTAGGAGGAGGCTACAGGAGAAGATCACTGACTTGATACAGGTTTTTCAATTTAAGTTTACATTTTGATAGCCATCACAAATATGGAAGTCTGAAATAAAATGCTGAAAACATTTTAGGCAGTGTTCTGGTCAAGGGAGCTCAACTTGAAACACTCTTTTCTCAGATGCTGCCTGACTTGTTGAGTGTTTCCAGTGTTTTGTTTTTATTTCAGATTTCCACCATCTACAGTTTTTTTTTTGATTTTGAGGGTATGCTTGTGCAAGTTCAGTTCCAGATGCAAAGATTACCTTCAAAGATTTTGCAATTAAGCTGGCAGTGAAACAAGTCTGGGCCTCTAACTTGAAACTAAATGTGGCTGCCGATATAAAACTGTTAACTTCATTACATTCATGGGTGGCACAATGGTGCAGCTAGTAGAGTTGTTGCCTCACCCCTCACCGACCTGGGTTCAATGCAATCCCCTACGATCATGCAAGCACCCCTCCACCCCCCAACCCCGCCAGTGCTCCCTCCCTTATCTCCAAAGACACATGGGTCGGTAGGTTATTTGGCCACTGTTAATTGCCTCTGGTGTTTAGGTCGAATCTGTCTGTAGGGAATGTGGGGAAAATAAGAATAGCTTAGTGTTGGGTCGGTGAAAATGAATGCTTGGACAGTGG
Source organism: Pristis pectinata (assembly GCF_009764475.1). Lineage (NCBI taxonomy): Eukaryota > Metazoa > Chordata > Chondrichthyes > Rhinopristiformes > Pristidae > Pristis > Pristis pectinata. The sequence goes on along the minus strand of NC_067405.1, from coordinate 128,617,575 downwards.
TTCAGAGAGCTTGATTCTGTGCAGCATGATCCCATTACATAATTAAGCATTGTTCGTGAAAAATCAGTCTTGTCAACATTCTTAAGATTTAATTCCATTACTGCAAGCAAAGTTAAATCATACCAATAGTTAATTATTTATGCATCCACAAACATGGAAATGTTTTACATAGAAACAAACTTTTACATAGAATAAATTATACATTACAACTGCTGCCGTTCCTTGGATAGATTGACCTAATTCGATGGTTTAGTTTAGAGATTGATGTTCACTGAGAGTACATAAAACAGAAAATGCTCTACAGGTGAAGCAGCATTGGAGGGAGGGGGTGTTGACAGATGACTCGCAGATGTGGGGAGATAAGGACTGAACCCATTGGACTCCAAGAAGAGAGGGGAGGTCTACACAGCCAAGGGTTCAGCAGTCATGTGGAGTAAAGTCCAGCTCATCCTAGTCTCAGCTCCCCGGGGAAGTCGCCAGCGAATCCCTGGGGGGGGTCTCAGCTCGATAACACTACTGTTCGAGCCGTGGGCCGTCTCAGCTCCGCGATACAATGTTCCCTGAATGAGAGGTCCTGCACTGGCCCGCACCCCGAGCCCCAGCGCCAAGCCGAGCCCCGCTTCCCAAGCTCCAGCCCCGGGGCCCCAGCCCTGGCCTGGCCTCGGCCCGCTCCCCGGCGTCAAGCCGAATCCCGGACCCCGAGATCCAGCCTCGTTCCCCGGCGCCAGGCCGAACCCGAGCCCAGAGCCCCAGTCCCTCTCCCCAGCGCCGGCACCGGCACCAGCCCCGCTCCCCGGCGCCAGGCCCAGGCCCGGTCCCGCTCCCCGGCGCCAGCGCCAGCCCCAGCCCCGCTCCCCGGCGCCAGGCCGAACCCGAGCCCAGAGCCCCAGCCCCTCTCCCCAGCGTCGGCACCGGCACCAGCACCAACCCCGCTCCCCGGCGCCAGCCCCAGCCCCAGCCCCGCTCCCCGGCGCCAGGCCCAGCCGAACCCCGGTCCACACGTGGGCCGCCGCCCCGACCTTACCTGCCCAGAGAAGGTGCGGCGGCGGCGGCCGAACGAGCGAGGGGTGGTGGGGAGAGGAGGCGCCGCCGGCTCCGGCTTCACTCCGCCGCCCACTCGGCCGGTCGGCCCCTTCCTTCCCCACGGCCTCCGCCGGCTGACGAGTCACAGCCCGATCCGCTTCCGGGTTGTGCTCAACTGCATCCGGGGTGTTGCTGGGGAGACGGCGCCGCGCGAGGGACAAGAGGGGCTCCGCCTGCCGGGCGCTGCGGACCTGCGGGGCCCCTCCGATCCGTCCCGCATCTCCAACCCACACACAGCACCACAACCTGCCCACTGGTTACTCTGTGACACTGTTTCTTTATTTCCTTTCTTAAAGTGCTTCTTTTTTAAAAAATCTTTCTTCACTAAGATTCAATCTTTTCAACAGTAAAGTGTCTAATTGTTCATCAGTATTTCTATGTCACTGCTTGTTCTTTTTCCAGATAACTCAAATGAGGAATCAATGCAGAAGACAGCAAACTTCTTTCTTCTCTGGATAAATCATGACTCAAACCTTTTAACTTGCCTCACTCCAGTCGTTTGAAGTGAACAGCTACTTTGAATTCAGGTGCAAGAGGCGAAAAGATAATCCATCTCCCAATGTGTAATCTATTGTGACATTTTGCCTGTACTTGATATTACTTTAACTACAACATTTTGATGATATCCTCCAGGTCTTTAACGCATCCAAGAAGCAATGGTATCCCAATAGGAAGATGGAAATCTATCTACTATAATCTTACATTTTTCAGTGCACTGAATGTATTACTTTTCAACATATGTTAAGAGCCAAACCTCAGAGAGGTTGAAGTACCATTCTCCACTGAGAAATCTAATGCTTAAGTTAGGCTAAAAAAAACCAGGAAAACACCAAGGTTTGTTTGTAGTTTGAGTTAAGTTATTACAGTTAAAAAAATCAATCAGGGCTGTAATTCATCTTCTGTGAATCCATTGGTTGAGCATGTGAATGATTTTGGCTGTGCGGCTCCCTATAATGAACCAGCCAAATAAGACTCATGTAAGGATTTGTGTGGAAGAAGTCATGGGTATTATTCAAGAGCGTCATCGTGCAATGGAATCATACCTCACTGGGGAACATATGTCTTTAGAAAGAGGGAGTGTAAAATTAGGGCAAATGTAATAATTTAAAATAAGTATTTGCTCAATTTTCCCAATTATGGAAGGAATCATTGTGTAACTAAAAATCACAGATCAGTCAATTTACTCCAATGCCAAATTGTTCATGCAGATTCTACAATGTTGTGATTAAGATTTTAGAGTCATCCAGCATAGAAACAGGCCCTTCAGCCCTCTAAATCCTTGCCAACCATCAAGCACCCATTGCAAGAGCTGTTTTCCACAATTATTTCAGTAAGCTTTGATATTAGCAGAAGATATTGTAATTTAACAGACTTCTCTCTTTGTGATGAGGCACAACATTACTAACAAGTAGGAATCAGTATACTATCAGTTAACTGGAGACGTAAGAGACTACAGATGCTGTATTCCAGAACAACACACAAAACACTGTAAGAACTCAGCAGGTCATGCAGCATCTATGGAAGTAAATGGACAATCAGTGTTTCGGGTAGAGTACAATATTTTGTACCAATGGCTAGGACTAGAGAGATAGAAAATGCAACTGGGCTTTATGTCCCTGAGCATCATCAAATGATGCCAATTGGTAAGTGTGTGAATGTGGATGTCAACTAAGAACGTATTTGGTATAGAGTAACAAAAGACTGCAGATGCTGGAATCGAGATGAAAAACACAATGATGCTGGAGGAACTCAGCAGGCCAGGCAGCATCAGTGGAGAAAAGCAGGCGGTCGATGTTTCAGGTCAGGACCCTTCTAGACTGAAGATAGGAAAAGGGGAAGCCCAATATATAGGAGGGAAAAGCAGAGCAGTGATAGGTGGACAAAAGAGGGGAGGTGGGTGGGAACAAGGTGGTGATAGGTAGATGCAGATGAGAGGTAGTGATAGGCAGGTGCGGGGGAGGTGGGGAGAGCAGATCCACTGGGGGATGGGTCAAAGGTAAGGAGAGAAAGGGAAAAAACGGGGTAGAAAAAAAGCACGAGGCCAGGAAAGGGAAGAAGTGAAGCATGGTGGGGGGGGGGGGGGTTGTGGGGAAGGAGGGAGTGGGAATTACTTAAAGCAGGAGAATTCAATGTTCATGCCATTAGGCTGCAAGGTTCCAAGATGGAAAATGAGTTGCTGTTCCTCCAGATTGCACTTGGAATTCTTCTGGCAGTGGAGGAGGCTGAGGATTGACGTATCAGCGATAGTGTGGGAGGGGGAGTTGAAGGGACTGGCAACGGGGAGATGCAGATCGCGGTTATGGACAGAGCGCAGGTGTTCTGCGCAATGGTCACCTAGTCTGTGTTTGGTCTCGCCAATGTAGAGGAGGCCACACTTGGAGCACCAAATGCAGTAGATGATATTAAGGGAGGTGCAGGTGAATCTCTGTCTCACCTGAAAAGACTGTTTGGGTCCCTGGATGGAGGTGGTGTAGGGGCAGGTGTTGCACCTACGGCGGAGGCAGTGGAAAGTTCCCGGGGTGAGAGCGGGATGGGTGGGGGGGGGGGGGGGAGAGGAGTGAACGAAGGAGTCGCGGAGAGAGCGGTCCCTGCGAAAGGCAGAAAGGGGTGGGGAGGGGAAGATATGCTTGGTGGTGAGGTCCCATTGGAGATGGCGGAAGTGGCAGGGAATGCTGTGTTGGATACGCAGGCTGGTGGGATGAAATGTGAGGACAAGGGGAACCCTATCCCTGTTGGGTCTGGAGGGGTGGGAGTGAGAGTGGAGTTGCGGGAAATGGCAGAGATATGAGTGTGAGCTCTCTCGACCACAGTCGAGGGGAAGCCCTGGTTAGAAAAGAAGTTGGACATCTTGGATGTCCTGTAGTGGAAAGCCTCATCATGGGAGCAGATGCGATGGAGGCAGAGAAATTGAGAAAAAGGGATAGCGTCCTTGCAAGAGACAGATGGGAGGAGCTGTAATCGAGGTAGCTGTGGGCATCAGTGGGTTTGTAGAAGATATTGGTGGATAAGGAATTTCCTGAGATTGAGACAGAAAGATCGAGGGAGGAGAGAGAGGTGTCAGAGATAGTCCAAGTGAATTGGAGAGCAGGGTGAAAATTAGTGGTGAAATTTATGAAACTGTCGAGTTCTGGCACACACAACCTCATCTTCACCATGGACGTCCAGTCCCTATATACTTCTATTCCCCATCACGACAGCCTCACCACCCTCCGCTTCTTTCTTGACCAGAGACAGAACCAGTCCCCTTCCACTAACGCTCTCCTCCGCCTGGCTGAACTTGTCTTCACCCTTATCAACTTCACTTTCGATTCCTCTCAGTTTCTACAGACCAAAGGTGTAGCCATGGGCACTTGCATGGACCCCAGCTATGCCTGGCTCTTCGTTGGCTATGTTGAGCAGTCTCTGTTCCAAGCCTACTCCGGCCCCATTCCTCAACTCTTTCTCTGTTATATTGACAACTGCATTGGTGCCACCTCTTGCACCCATGCAGAACTCGACAGTTTCACCAGTCCTGAAGAAGGATCCTGACCCAAAACGTTGACCACCTGCTTTTCTCCAAGGATGCTGCCTGGCCTGCTGAGTTCCTCCAGCATCATTGTATTTTTCTTGAATGTACTTGGTATGGTTGCCTAGGTTGATGCCCTTCCAAATACCATGCAGCATCTTTAGGTTTACATGTAATGGATATGTATTGGTTGTGTTCCTGGTACTGGCCATGAAACCGCACCCCAGCAGAAACCATTACTTTAAGAACAGGAGAAAAAGCCATGCAGTATTGGTATTGGTATTGGTTTATTATTGTCACTTGTACCGAGGTACAGTGAAAAACTTGTCGTGCATACCAATCGTACAGGTCAATTCATTACACAGTGCAGTTACATTGAGTTAGTACAGAGTGCATTGATGTAGTACAGGTAAAAACAATAACAGTACAGAGTAAAGTGTCACAGCTACAGAGAAAGTGCAGTGCAATAAGGTGCAAGGTCACAACAAGGTAGATCCTGAGGTCATAGTGCATCTCATTGTATAAGGGAACCATTCAATAGTCTTATCACAGTGGGGTAGAAGCTGTCCTTAAGTCTGGTGGTATGTGCCGTCAGGCTCCTGTATCTTCTACCCAATGGAAGAGGAGAGAAGAGAGAATGACCCGGGTGGGTGGGGTCTTTGATTATGCTGGCTACTTCACCAAGACAGCGAGAGGTATAGACAGAGTCCAAGGAGGGGAGGCTGGTGTCCGTAATGCGCTGGGCTGTGTCCACAACTCTCTGCAGTTTCTTGCAGTCCTGGGCAGAGCAGTTGCTGTACCAAGCTTTGATACATCCAGATAGGATGCTTTCTATGGTGCATTGGTAAATGTTGGTGAGAGTCAAAGGGGACAAACCGAATTTCTTTAGCCTTCTGAGGAAGTAGAGGCACTGGTGAGCTTTCTTGGCCGTATGAGGAAGCTGAATTAATATGATAATTAAATGTCTTTAGGAATTGAGTAATTTCAGTGAAGTATAGTGCTAATTCACAGTTAAAACACTGAATAATGACACAACTCATACTTAATATTTCAGGGCATTTCACAGAAGAGAAACAAAGACGGTGCAATATGAGGAAAGATGACCAAATCCTTGGCGAAAAACATGCTTCCAAAAATCTTTTAAAAGTGGGGGCAGCATCGAGCATGACATTTTGAAATAAGGCTGCAATGGCTAGATATTCTTTGGATTACCATTGTTTTTCCCCCACAGCTATCCCGCATGTGATACCAGTTCTAGGCATGATTCATAACTGTTTTACTTGGAGTGCTAGAAGTTTGATGTAACAATTCCAGATTATCACCAGAATTCACATTTTCCCCAAAGTGCCAGGGTTCTCATGATAAATTCTAGTTAAAATGGCAAAATATCCTATACAAGCATTGAAATAACTGTGGTCCACAATTCAGCAGAAACTTGTCGGTTACATATCTAGGTACATTCGCAACAGGGTTGTCTGCGAAGACGTTGCATTGCCCGGTGTCACAAACCCCAGCAATTTATTATTTCGATTTTACGTGAAGTACGTGCTTTCTCTAAACTGTCGGCATGTCACACTTCCTATTTTATTCCTATTTCCTATTTGTCGTAGGTTACTCTCAAGGATTTAGACCTTTCTTCTAATCCGGATTGAGTGACCATTGTCATGTATTTAAATGATTCATCCTCAGGAATAACCCCCATTTTGATCAACACGGGGAAGTTGAATGTGGTCACTAATCCACAAACGTCAACAGCTACGCAAAAGTCGCTGTCCAATAAATACTCCATAAAGACAATTCTAGTGAGGGACGCGCTATTCGACAAATGTAACCTTCGGGTAGAAAAAGACAGGTTTGGCTCCCAGTAAGTTTGTAAGTCTTCCAATGTTTGCCTTTGTGGTAACTATTCGGAACGTTTGCAATTAGCTCAAAACGTCTATTCATTTGAAGCAAATTACGATCGCAGGACGTCCCAGACACACGGCAGCCAATGAAGTAGTCCATTTGAGGTGTTATATTACTGGAATATCTACATTGGTAGATTACTCTGAATGCTCCCGAGGATCAGCTTGTTGGCTTCGTTCACCCGCCGATGACCTGAGAAGTTTGACCGGGGTGCTGGCTAAGAACGGGGAAAAAAATACCGAAAGTAATTGGTTTGACTTTATATTTACCCAGATAGTCAGCCAGAATTTCCCGTCAGATACGGAACTGAAGGTGGTATCCGTTTTCGCGGTGATGTTATTGCAATCTCGGGGTGCCCAGTAAATAGTTTCAGTGTCTTGCAAAGAGGTTGTTGAAGAAATGTTACATTTTTGATGGCTTCGGTAACACAAATGTTATCAAGTATTGATAATCGATGTTGTATTCTTATTTCCTCCAGTCCGCCATTCTATTTTCAGACAATATATTTATTAATTAATATGCTAATTGTTGTTTTAATATTGAATAATGTTGAGTCTAGCTTTCCAATATAGACGAACAAAATTGAAAGCTAATTCAGCACTTCAATAGGCTATATATTGCAAACTATATTGATCTTCACGAGTTAGTTTTACAAGTGCAATAGAGTTTTAAGTGGAGGTTCGAATTCCATTCGCACTGGCGTAATGCAAAGGAGGTTCTGTGTTTACACAACACTTTTTTTTAATCTCACTCCCGATTTTTTTACACTCAAAGCAATGTTACTCTGCGCTCACTATTGTTGTGTAGGAAACTCTGCAATCAATTTGCACACAGCAAGCTCCTACAGGCAACAAGGTGGCGATGTTGGCTGAGGGATAAATGCTAAATCTTCTCTTTAGCTGAAAGCAAAACTCGGGAATGTAAAAGGTGAAAACACCGTTTTTGTCCAAATAGCCAAATCTAGTTATTGGCCCAAAATTCGATAATACTTCTTTATATTCGTCTATTGATTTTCTCCATAAATGGCCGTTTGCAGTCCTCTTAAACTGATTGATGCTATTCAGGTTTGATCACTATCAATTCAAATTTTCCACATCCTCTGTGTGAAATTGTTATATGTAGGATCTGGTAGTCTAGCAGTTGACTTACTGGGCTTGAACTAGAGTTCTGGACCATCGATCCAGAGATATGAATTTGACCCCCCACCGTGGCAGACGGGGAATTCAAATTCAAGAAATTAAATCGATCTGGAATTAAACCTAATGTTAGTATTATTCATTATAAAACTATTGGATTGCTGGAGGAACTCAGCAGGCCAGGCAGCATCCAGGAGAAAAGCAGGCGGTCAACGTTTCGGGTCAGGACCCCTCTTCAGAACTGAAGATAGGAAAAGGGGATTCCAGCATCTGCAGTCCTTTGATTGTCGTGAAGAGTTTTTGGTTCACTGATGTCCTTCAGAGGGGAAAATCTACCGTCCTTACCTGATCCATATGTTACTCCAGATCTAATAATGTGGTTGACTTTTAACTGCCTCCGCAGTTTAGGAGCTAGCATTCATGTCCAGTGAACAAATATTTCTTGGGTCCTGATGAAGCGTCTCGACCCGAAATGTCGACTGTTTATTTCCCTTCATAGATGCTGCCTGACCTGCTGAGTTCCTCCAGCATGTTAGGTGTGTTGCTCCAGATTCCAGCATCTGCAGAATCTCTTGGGTCTCAATTTTTTTTAATGGTTTGTTCCTGTGAGATTTAGTCCACAATCCATAATTTGTCAGCCTGACTCTGAGAAACATCCAGGTAACGTGGTTGGAAATGTACAATTGCACAGCGGTTAAATATGCTGACTTGGTTAACTCAAGTTAACCGACTAGGCACAAGGTGAGTGAATTGAATGGATTTCGCTGGGCTCCAGTTTCCGTGATGCTAATGTGGGGATAGCGTTCTGAAACTGCTGCTAAAGCGTGTTTGGATATCCACTGATGAGTACATTCTTTTAATTAGAGGCCGCTTTTGACATCTGGAGGCTGAGACCTTGGCACTGTTCCCCATAATGCTACATTATTTCCTCTCAAGTGTGGATGGAAGCGCTAAATAGGTTTGAGATTATGGCTCTGAATACATTCTATTTACATTTCCATAGGAATGCAATCTGTGCACTCACACCACGGCCTCCAATCACGCTACCGCTATACTAACGCTGCAACAGTACCAGGAATCCATAGCGAAAAGCGAATCTCTACCATAAACTTATCGTGAAAAGTGCATATTCCTGAAATTAACCTCAGGCATAAAATTCTTACTGACCAACACAGATAACGCCCCTACATTTTTGTAAATAAGATCAGGCTGTCAAGAGATGAAGGCCCTGGGAGATATATTTTCTAAATGACAGTCGTGAGTACAGATTCTTGTTTAAATTTGATTCCTCCAGCATTTTGTGCGCTGCTCTAGATTCCAGCATCTGCAGAATCTCTTGTGTCTTTCATGTCAAATGTGCCCAGCTGATTATAAAGCGCCTTGGGATGTCTTTCACAGCTGGGTTCTGCCGCGCACCCGTTTGGTAACCGCTTCTTCCACCGCTATACTTCCCGCCCGGAGCGCCACCCTGTCCCTGAAATCAGTACTTAGTCCATGACTGTATCAACTTAAGCCTTGAACTTCTCCATTGCCCTTCTCGTCGTCTTTTCTTATGTCCATTTGCCAAAATCACGAATCCTTCTATTGGCGCGTTTTCTTGGTCAACCTGAACAATTTACAGGCATTGCAGCCAGCCACCGTCCATTTCAAGTTCTCCCTGCTCCAGCAGCTTGGGTTCAGAACTGTTGTTCTTGCTCCCTCTCCGGTCCCATTTAGAGTCGCAAGTGCCTCAGAACCGAGTTCTCGTCTACAGCACGGTTAGGCGTTAATGATTCGCGTCTAGCTCCTTGTCAGAAATACTGTTCTATAACTTTGCCATTTCCTTCAGGGGTTTTGCCAGAGATACTCTGCGTTTCCAACAGGTTGATTTTGTCCGATAATAACAGGTATTATACGTGAGACGGCTTAACGTACGTCCCTTACTTTGACACATCCTTATTCCAATATAGTTATTTTTTGAGTATGACGACACCTACTTAAGAGATTCTGCAGATGCTGGAATCTGGAGCAACACACACAAAAAGCGCTGGAGGAACTCAGCAGGTCAGGCAGCATCTATGAAGAGAAATACATCGATGTTTCGGGTCTAGACCCTTCATCAGTCGGGGCCAGGTCTCGGCCCGAAACGTCGACTGTTTATTTCTCTCCATAGGTACTGCCTGACCTGCTGAGTTCCTCCAGCATTTTGTGTGTGTTACCTACTTAACTGATTGTTTTTTTTAAATAAAGAGATTACTCCAAAAGTCCGTTAGCTAAGAGTCATTGTTGGACGAATCGAGGGCAAGAGAAGTCCTATGTTCTCTAAGTAAGTTTTTGTGACCCATGCGGTTTGTGAGGAGCCCTATACCATTTTAATTAGTATTATAAAAAGGTATAATATTAGTTACCCAATTGATAACAGTTTCTATGAATATATCCAATTGTTCGTTTCCAACAATAGATACTGCGTACGTTTTTATATATCTGTACATCAGATGCACAGAGATAAAAAAAAGTTTATAATGATTTGAGTATCCCAGAAATTTTGACTGCATAATCAAAAGCAGGGAAAGCTGCAACTCAACCTGTGGTTTTTAGCGTGAAATAGAGAGAAACTGCGGTATTGCAGAGATAGTGTTAAAACTGGAGTGCGTTGGGTTAATTGAATGTTTTTCTTATTTGGGGCGGTGGATTGCAGCCAGACAGGACACCTTTAAGGGGCGGGGGGAGATGTTGGTGTTGGGCAGCGACTCGGAGCGCCCCCTGTCGCAGCTGCCGCTATTTATTTCCCTTTCCCCAGTGCCGAGCGGAGCTGGTGATCTCAATGAACTGAGTGGGGGGTTTGTTTGGTGAGGGGGGCAAAATCTGGCAGCAGGCGATCGTCGGTCTCTGTCTGGCCCTACTTCCCTCCCTTGTGTGCGTGGCCGAAGACTCGGCTGGATGTCCGCGCTGCGCTGAAGGCAGCCCGCGGTGTGTGGGCCGGACCGGACCGGGACTCAGTGCACGGAATTAAGCGGAGCGGAGAAGCGCCTGACTCAAAGCCCAGGCGCCGCTATCAGCGCACACTCCCGGGTTTGTGATGAGCCGGCACTCGGCATCGATTTAGGTCTTTATACTTTGCGTGCTTTTTTTCTATTTTTAAAGAAATGATTTTGTAGTATTTCCTGGATATCATGGATTGGAAGGAAAATGTATATGCAGAAAAATATACACATTTAACTGAGGCTAGGAGAAAGTCGCTCTTGATCAATACTGCAAACGGAGGATGTAAATGCAATGTTTTTTTAAGGAAGGGGTTAATATTTTCTGGCTGCGCGGTTGCATTTTACCATTTGGCTTATCCAACTTCTCCCCTCTTCCTCTCTCCCCCCCCTTCTTCCCCACCCCCCATCTTTCCACCCCTTCCCTCCCGTTAAACCATTCATTTGCAGGTTTGCTAACCTACACACAGTTTAGATTTTACTTCCGCACTTGTTCGCCTTGAAGATGCAGACCTGGCTTAAAGGCAAGCGAGTCGGATACTGGCTGAGCGAGAAGAAGATCAAAAAGCTGAATTTCCAGGCCTTCGCGGATCTTTGCAGGTAAGCATAAGATCCCCTCCTTTACCCCTCTTTTTTTAAAAAAAATTGAAATGAATTGGTCGGGGCAGGGCTTGGGGATGGCAAGCAGGAAATAACGCCTGGCTGATGTAAGGCAGCAGCAGTAAGAACTCCCATGTGCAAGTCTGCTCTCCACCGCCAGCCCAGCCTTAAAGAGGGAGGGAGAGTCAGCAATAATCATTGATCTGCAGCACAGCGGCAACGCTCATTGCGCGGGCTGAGGGCTGGGTTTGCTACATGCTAATCCCCTGCACTGAAATAAAAGAATGAAGACATAGGATCAAAAGACCTTGCTGCTTTTTCTTAAGTAGATGCAGAATATTACCAACCCCCTTCTCTGTCTTTCCTCTCCCTGCCACCGTGGGGGTTTTGAAAATCGCCGTGAAAGAGGAAGTTTTATTTTAAAGAATGGAGAAAGTGATTCTGGACGTAGAAATGCACGAGGTTGGGGTGGATGAGAGCCGATTGCTCGCAGCAGGCTGCAGAGCCGATGGCCCAGTACCCAGTGATACACTTTCCCTTTATGGTGAGCCTTGAGGATGGTGTTCAGAGGCGCAGCGATCTCCATGTTGGTTAAAAATGTAGCATTGCCGCCTTAGAACCCAAGTCTGAAGTTAGCATTAATGTTCTGCCATATATAGTCAACCCTCTGAGTAGTTGTATTACTGCAAAACCATCTCTTATAAATGACCCCTTATTTAATCTGTGATTGGACTCTGATCTTTGTGCTTCCACTATGATGCACTTTAAGCCCCATTTATCAAGATTGTAAGTCAATAATAATAAGGGCTAGATTGGACCAGTTTACAATCTCTGACGCAGACCTTTGGTATATGACTTAGTCTGAAGTTGATGTTGGCAGGCTTTCAAAATTGATCTTGTCAATGTGCTTTGAATTTTATTGGAGCTGTATGTTTTACATGAATTGTACAGAATCTGTGAAATCCATCAAGTCTTGCTATTAACCAGAGCTAATTTACAACTGCATCCGTTAGAATAGCAACAATTTGGCATTTATCTTGAAATCTTTAATATGGTAAAATATTAACAGGTGCAGTATCAGCCCTGTGAAAGGCCTCTTAGATTAAAAAAATTCTAATGTACTTAAATTGGACATTAAAGTGTGAGATGGGGGAAAAAAAACAAAATGCAGGAAACAATCAGCAGGTCAAGCAGTATCTGTAGAAATAGAAACACACTTAATGATTTGGGTCGAAGACTTTGTCAGAGAACCTGAAATACCAGGATTGTTTCTCCTGCCACAGGTACTGCCTGACCTACTGACTTGCCAGCATTTTCTGTTTTTATTTCAGATTTTCAGCATCTACAGTTTGATGTTCATTGAAGTGTGAGATAACTGGACATTAGGTTGTGTGGCATCTGATTTTTTTTTGCTGCTTCCAGCACAATACACAGTGGGCACTTATTGCACTTGAAGCCATAATTTCTTGTTTATTATTTTTCCCAAAGGCAGTGTTAGTTTAGTCGGGAGCTTTAATAAAACAGGTAATGCTGGAATTACTCTGCAGGTCAGTTAGTTTCTGTGGAGAGAGAACATTCTGATGAAAAGTCATTGAGCTGAAACATTACTTCCTTTTCTCTCTTCCCAGATGCTGCCTGCTTTGTTGCTTATTTGCAGGATTTCCTGTTTTGTTTCAGATTCCAGCTTTTACAGTAATTTACTTTTGGGTGTTTCTAATTCTTTGCATCAGTAAAATGAACACCAACAAACGTCTTTTTTTGAGAATTGTGAGAGATAGAAAATTGAAGTCCACGGAACCTGGCGTGGAGAGGTGACATTCTGGGATTTTAAAACCACAGTCACATCAGATTACCGCTGGAAGCTGATTTCTGGGTGCGATAAATGTGTGTTAGTTATTGTCATGATAGTTGTTATTAAAGAAAGAGAGACTAGCATTCATGTAGCATTTTCCTGCCCCATTTTTGACATCCTAATGTGCTTTGCTATAAATGAATTATAATTGTACTTTAAACTCCACTGTAAACAAAAAAGTCCACTGTCATTCATTTTCAACCTATAATTTGAAATTTGATCTAAAATCCTGTGAAAACTATGAAGCCCCTTCAATGATGAAAGGAGCCCAGGACAATACATTTTGCTATTCCGACCAGGATCTGAGATATTTTTCAGCAGAGGCCCTTTAAACTCTCCAAAACTAATGAATCTTAGTTTATTAGAATGTTATATAATGAATACTTACAGTATGTCATTTTCAATGACTTCCAGGACTTATTCTGGTGAGCAAACATTCTATGGTAGCACGGACCTGTCATGAGTTTTTGTGATATGCAGTGCTTGAGGTCTGAATATCTGTGGACTAGACAATTAATTAATGAAATTTCTCTTGAGGGGCAATTTGATGTGGATTTTGTGGATGGGTAAAATCATTGTCAGATTAGAATAGAAGTCATTTGAAAGTCTGCCAGGTTAAAGAAACATTGGTGGTACCAGCTTTCTGGACCCTACCCTCTGACAACCTCCTGCTTCTCTATCTCCTTCCTCATGATGCCTACCTCCTGAGTAAGATTTTTGGTCACCTATCCTGATAAGAAGTAAAAGCAGGAGAAGGCTATACAGCCCCTCCAGCTTATCGTTTCATTCATTGGGGCCACGGGGGATGGATTTATAGATTTTTTTTTCTTCCTCCAGTGTCAAAGATGTATCTGCTTTGAATATGCTCAATGACCTGAGCATCCATAGTCCTCTGAAATAGAGAATTCCAATTATTTACAACCCTATTCGTCCAGAACTTTCTCCTCACCTCTGTCCTGAATGGCTGATTCCTTAACCTGAGACTTTGCCCCCTGTTTCTTGATTCCGATAACCTCTCCACCTCCAAACCCACTTGGAAAGAAATGCCTCAGTGCAATTGCCTCCCTCCGAAACTCCACGGAGGATAGGCCAAATAGCTTTTGGATGTTTTACAGTGTTCAAGGTGTGATCTAAGTAGAAGTTCTTCTACTTAGAAGAGTTCATCTGCTCTTGTGAATTGAGGTTAAAATGGTTTCTATTGTGGCAGCTGGTTGAGTGGCTTTTGAAGCAGGCTGCTAATACAGCCCAAGAATTTGTGTGGCATCGTCATCATAGTCTGCTGAGCAGCAGTGATCCTTACCTTCCTGTGTGCTTCACAAACATGGAAAATGTATAACTAGTGTCACAAAGCACTGAAAAGCACCACCAACTGTGTTCACAAAAACCTCAAAATCCATTGATGGTCAGGTGAACCGATGCCAGCGCCCTTTCCCAGGCCGACATCGAGGATTACACCACACTTAGCCAGCTCTAGTGGGTACTTACTCAGGGTTGAGCATGAGTGCTTCCTCTCCAGTTCCGCAGCTACTAAGATGTCTGAAAAAACCTGTGCAGGATCCACTTTGTCATGGATAGGTGATGGGGCAGGCAGATGAGCGGTTTGTGATGTTGAGTCCTCCTTCCTCTGGTTTGCTCGACCTCTGCGTCTTCCCTTAGTTGATCAGTACCTTCCAAGACATCTCCATTTTGAGCAGTCATGGAGCCAGGGTTCCCAGGAGCCAGTGAAGATGTTTGATTTTTGTTTCTCTGAAGGATTTTGAGGATGTTCTTGAAGCATTTTATTTGTCCCTCTGGAAATTGCTTGCTGTGATGAACCTTGGCATTTAGTGTCAGGTACATGGACAGTGTGGCTGTCCCTCTGGAACTGGTTGAGCATGGTCCAAGCCTCAATGTTGGCCTTGTAGAGGACACTAACTTTGATTCACCTGGCAGTGTATTTGGAGGATTTTGTGGAGGAAGTTGGTGTACATCTCCAGTGCTTTGTTGTGCCTATTTTAGGTTGTCCATGTTTCTGAACCATTAAGGAGTGGGGGTGTGGTGGGGGGAGGAGTCACTGCTGTTCGGCAGACTGTGAGCTATGTGCCGGATGTGAGGTTTAAGGCTGCGAGCACTATTATTCAGTTGGCCAAAGGTTGAACTGATGCACTAAAGGTTGTAGTGAATCTTGACGTTGATGCCTGTCTTCACTGAGAAATGACTCCTGAAACACAGATTGTGATCCACCTTTTCCAGGACCTTGCATTCATTTTGAGTGACTATTAATATTGAAGTGATTTCATCAACACCAAAAAGCACTTCAACATCAGTCAGGTAACTAGCTTTATCTTGAGTTTAATAGGATCCCCCCCCCCCCCCCCTCCAGCACTGAGCTGTCTCTTGCTGTACCTTAGTACATGTGACAACAATAAACTAATACCAATACCAAAACTGGGTGAGATCTGGAAGTACATGGTTTCTGTCCAGAGCAGAATACTTCAATATTCACTATTCTCTAAATAAATGAAATTACTCATTTTGACACAGGAGATCAATTGGGTCAGAGCAGTCTTCTGTATCTCCTTACGACATAGAAGGAGGCTGTTTGGTCTGTCAAGTTTTTGCCAGCTTGGTGCAATTCCATTCCCTCACTAACTTTCTCTGTAACCTGTTGTCCCCAAGTTTTGCGTTAAGCACCTTTGCTCCATCCACCGGAACAGCCAGGATCTTCTGATGGCCAACCATTTTAATTCCACTTCCCACTCCCGCAGTGACATGTCTGTCCACGGCCTCTGCTACTGCCAAGTTGAGGCTGAATGCAGGTTAGGAGAATATCACCTCACATTCCTTCTTGGTAATCTGCAACCTGTCAGCATCAACATCAATTTCTCCAACTTCTAGTAACCACTCCCCCCGTTTTACAACCCCACCCCCCCTTTTGGTTTTTCCTTGTCCTTCTGGCCCTTTTTACCCCTTCTCCTCCCCCCCCCCCCCAACAACCTGCCCCTCACCCACACCTTCCTCCTCCTGGTTCCCCACCTCCTTCCCTTTATTCCATGGTCAACTGTCCTTTCCTATCAGATTCCATCTTGTTCAACCCTTTGCCTCTTCCACCTATCAGCTCCCAGCTTCTTGCATCATTCTTACTCCCCTCTCCTCCTCCCCGCCCCCACCTACCTACCTTCCTCTCACCTGGATTCACCTATCACCTGCCAGCTCCTGCTCTTCCCCCTCCCCCCACCCTTTTATTCTGGCTTCTGCCCTCTTCCTTTCAGTCCTGATGAAGGGTCTCGACCCAAAATGTCAACTGTTCACTTCCCTCCATAGATGCTGCCTGACCTGTCGAGTTCCTCCAGCACTTTGTGTCCCCGAGTTTTCATTAATTCTGCCACTCACCTCAGTTGAAGCAATTTATAGTGGCTAATTAATCTAACAATCAGCCTGATGGGGGAAACTAGAATATCCAGAGGAAACCGACTTGGTCACAGAGGAAAAAGTACAGACTCCATACAGAGAGTACCGGAGGTCAGAAAGCCTAGTCACTGGAGCTTGAGGCTGCAGTTCTGCTAGATGTGCCACTGTGCTACCCTTTGGGGGAGATATTTAACAAAATATGGCATAGGAACTCCTGGCAGATGTCTAGATGATACTGTCTGTGCAGCATTGTACTAAGTTTTTTTTTCCTCAGTGTTCTTAAAGAATTTAAATGTTGTGTACCCTAACTGACAAGCAAATAGATTTTTTTTTACATCAGTTGACCCTACTGTACAATGTGGAATGGAGTCTTTGTTATGTATAAATTTCAATTTAATTTTTAATTGCTTTCAGTTGGACATAATTTGCTGTCAGTGGACCTCTATATAAAGTAACCTCCTGCCATAGATCATAGAACAGTACAGTACAGCACAGGAACAGGTCCTTCAGCCCACTGTCTGTGCTGACCATGAAGCCAAATTAAACTAACCCATTTATCTGCACATGATCCATATCCCTCTATTCCCTGCCTGTTCATGTGCCTGTCTAAATGCCTGTTAAACGTTACCCCCACCACCACCCTCACCCTTTCTGGCAGTGTGTTCTAGGCACCTACCACTGTGTATGTGTGCTTTTTTTTTAAATTGCCTCATAAATTTCCTTTAAACTTTCCTCCACTCATCTTAAAGCTTTGCCCTCTATTATTTGATATTTCCACTATGGGAAAATGATCTACCTACCTGCTCCATGCCTCTTCTAATTTTATATACTTCAATTAGGTCTCCTCTCAGACTCTGACACTCCAGAGAAAAACAATCCAAGTTTCTCCAACCTCTCCTTGTAGCTAATACTCTCTAAATCAGGCAACATCCTGGTGAACCTCTTCTGCACCCTCTCCAAAGTCTCCACATCCTTCCTGTAATGGGGTAATGAGAATTGCACACAATACTCCAAATGTGGCCTGACCAAAGTTTTATATAGCTGCAACATGACTTCCCAGCTTTTATACTCAACATCCCCACTGATGAAGGCAAGTATGTTGTATGCCTTGCGTTGCCACTTTCAGAGAGCGATGGACTTGCGCCCCAAGATCCCTCTGTACATCAGTGCCCCTAAAGGTCCTGCCATTTGCTGTGTACTTACGCTTGACCTCCCAAAGTGCAACACCTCATATTTAGAGTCATAGAGTCTTACAGCGTGGAAACAGGCCCTTCGGCCCAACTCGTCCATGCCAACTGTGTTGTCCAGAGAGCTAGTCCCATCTGCCTGTGTTTGGCCCATAGCCCTCTAAACCTGTCCTATCTATGTACTTACCTAGATGGCTTTTAAATGTTGCCAATGTGCCCGCCTCCACTACTACTTCTGGCAGCTCATTCCAAATACGCACCACCCTTTGCATGAAGGAATTGCCCTGTCCCTTTTAAATCTCTCACCTCTGCTCTTAGGCCTATTCCCTCTTGTTTTTAGCACCTCCTCCTTAGGAAAAAGACTATTACTTTCACCCTGTCTATGCCCCTCATGACCTTATATACCTCTGTCAGATCACCCCTCAATCTCCTACGTTCCAGGGAATAAAGACCTAGTCTGCACAACCTTTCCTTGCAATGTAACTCATTTGGATTAAACTCTATTTGCCATTTCTCCACCCGAATCTCCAACTGGTCTATATCCTTCTATATTCTTTGACAGCCTTCTTCACTATCCACAACTTCACCAATTTTTGTGTCGTCTGCAAACTTGCTAATCAGCCCATGTGCTCTGGCTCATGTTGGCTGCTAATGCGTAATCTGTGATAGAGAATGAAACATCGACACAGAGGGCACAAAGTTTTGTAAAACCCTACTGTAAGTGAATTTATATTTACTTTTTGGATACTTGGAATTTAGACCAACACAAATGAACAAAATTGGTTATAATTAAGTATCGCACATTATGGGACAAATTGATGCTTGCATCATTTTGTTGCATGTGTGCTTATTTCAGATTCTAAGAGCACCTGATAAGGTACAGACTGTTGTGTTTGGCTAGGGGACACATTTGTAACTTCAATACAAACCTGTAGTTCCCCATCACACATTTTTCTAATTCTTCTTTTGAAAGCACTGATTCATGAAAGGTTGTGAAATTGTGGGAGCTGGCTATTTGAGTGACAGTTCTGAGCCAAGGCTGTGTGTGTAAGCAGGATATTTAACGGATCCTGTTCCCTTTCACCAAGTACTATGTGATAGTCATCATGAGTTGCAGAACTCAATTGATTTTTCTCCCTTATCCAGACTAGCAGAAATGCCCCCTCATAGCTGCCCTCCCAGAGAGTGACTGGTACACCCTAGGTCACTTGGGTCATGCGGCTCATTACCACATCAGGCATTGCATTAATCATTGGGGGAGCTAAAACTCATTACAACTGTTCTCCCACAACACAGCATTCCTTAGCAGGAGTTTGTCTACCACCCACATTCTCTTGTAGAGACCAACTGCACATTTTAAAACCCACTGGAATGATACCACCTCCCTCTATTTATGTCATTTGGGGAAGCTAACAAGTGAAGTACAAACAGTGGCAAAAGTTGAATCAGTATTTTAATCTAGAGTGCTTCTTTTTGAATAAATATGAGAGCTTTTTGTATATTCAAGAGCAAACCTGTTATTTTTATGGCTCTTTTCTGTGTACCTTTTATTTACAGTACTGAATAAATGGCTTCTTTTCCCCCTCTGTGGGGAATAAGCCAGTGTTAACTTTTCATGGGGATGATCTTTCATCGGGTATGGGAGAAGTTGGAGAAAGCGTGGACTTACGATTATCCATGGTAATGGAGGGGAGTGCAAAACAGACTAAGAGTTATGAGATGTGTTCCTCAGTACTTTTATTGAACTTAGCACAGTACAGGCCCTTCGGCCCACAATGTTGTGCCGACATTTTATCCTGCTCTAAGATCTAGCTAAACCTTCCCTCCCACATAGCCCCCTATTTTTCCATCATTCATGTGTCTATCTAAGAGTCTCTTAAATGTCCCTAATGTATCTGCCCCCACAACCTCTGCTGGCAGTGCGTTCCATGCACCCACCACTCTCTGTGTAAAAGAAAAAAAATACACAACAGCTTACCCCTGACATCCCTCTTATATCTTCCTCCACTCACCTTAAAATTATGTCCCCTCATGTTAGCCATTGTCCCCCTGGGAAAAAGTCTCTGACTGTCCACTCGATCTATGCCTCTTATCATTCTTGTACACCTCTATCAAGTCACCTCTTATCTTCCTTCTCTCCAAAGAGAAAAGCCCTAGCTTGCTCAACCTATCCTCATAAAATATGCTCTCTAATCCAGGCAACATCCTGGTAAATCTCCTCTGCACCCTCTCTAAAGCTTCCACATCCTACTTATAATGAGGTGACCAGAACTGAACACAATACTCCAAGTGTGGTCTGACCAGAGTTCTATAGAGCTGCAACATCACCTCACGGCTCTTGATTTGGGGAGATTTCACAAGTGATACTTAAATGAGCACCAGCCAGGAGGAAGGTGGGCTGCCCAGGTGCTGCAGCAAAGAGGCCAGCATATACAGGTGATTGGAGAGTTGGGTCCAAGGCTAATACTCAGGGTCAGGGTGGGGCACAGTTAATCTGCAAATTTGAAACTGCAGCAAGATAATCGGGAGTTGATTGTAAAGGAAGGTTTAAGATGCACATGAAGATGCGGGGTGGTTGTGCCAGAGGGCAGGAAAAGACAGAAGGGAAGGTTTCGATGGGATGGATGGCAAGAACAATTTAATAATGAGGGCTGATAGGGCAAAGTGAGGCAAATAAAGTAACTAAGCATTCGTCCAGAGGAGGTTTAACTGGGAGACACTGACTTGTTATCTGAAATTGTTGTATTGGGAAAGCTGCAAATGTGCCTGGTTGAAAAGTCAATTGCTGTGCTTGGGGTTAACTCAAGATTTTGGGCAGTCTGGCAGTTTTGATTTTGAAAATTCCACTTCACTCCTTGCCATAGTGAAATCTGGACCCATGACATCTGGCTGACTATTCCGGTACCATAAGCAGTTAGCCACCATATCCTGATTAAATAAGGAACTAATGTTTTATAGGTATTGTTTTATGGAAATTGTGTTCCAGGACACTGGTTTCTCTTTGCTTTGGTTCGTGCAAGCAGGGAAACAAGGTCTCCTGAGTGTGACTTCCTCAGTATTGCTCTGAAGTGTTGGTATGTGCTCTTGACTCCACATCTACAACCTTGGGACTTGGTGATAAGAATGCTGTCAACTGACAGAGCTTAATCTCTATCCAAGGCAATATATCCTACCAAAGGAGTGAGTGAGGTCCAGAACCAATCAGAATTAAATCATGGCATCATCATCATGGCTGAAAACCAAAGAATTCATGACACACTTTTTTTTCTTTTATTGGATTCAGGAAATCAAATGTTCCAGAGTTAAGGTTATCATTTTAAACTGCTGTATAATGTCACTTACTTAGAATTGGTACAGTGCAGAAGGAGGTCATTTGGCCCATTGTGTTCATACTGGTTCAATATTTTTCTATAATTTTGATAAGTCCAGGATAAGAACAGAGGCAGGTGAACTTGATGTCAGGTAAATATATCTAGTATAATGCTGGAAAAGTGCAGCTGTAGTGGGTGAATATATGTAAATACGTTTTTACTTACTTTGCTTTTTACCAAATAGGCCAACAGAAAACTATAGGGAATGATAAGTTGATAACCTGACATCACTGTCCTCACTAAAAGGGTTAAATCAACATTTTGCCTGTACTAGGCTGACCCTTTGGACTATAGAAGATTAAGGGATGATAAAAGATTAATTGTAGTGATTGCAATGATAAGAAGATTTGATAGGGTAAATGGGAGAAAAGTACTTTTTTTTAGTCAGGAGACAGCAGGAAAACACTATGTATGGTACTGCTACTATCTCCCACTTGAAGTTCAGTTCCTTGTGTGTAGCGTTATAGGTTAGAAAATAAGTCAGTGGCTCTGAGCACTTCATATTGCCACACATTAGTAAAGGTACTTTGGGCTTTGAGGGAGCTTGCTATAGATTTACTGGAACCATGGGCTAAAGTATAATGAGATATTGCGCAACCTGAGGATCTAATCCCTAGAATTGGAGTCAGTAGATGATTTATTTGATCAAAGTTTTCAATATATTGGAGGGAAAGGATAAAGTAGATTGAAAGTATTTCCACTGCTTGGAAGCCAAAGATTACAGGGCTTCGTTTAAAAAAAAATTAGAGCCATCTTTTTCAAGAGTGAAACTGTAATCACTTATCATCGAAGGGCATGGTAGAAATTTTGTGCTTTCTTTTGCAATTGATGCTATGTCAGTTATTAACATTTTGATAACCAAAGGTAAATTTAAAACTATCATCGTTATTGTGGGTGTAGAGTTAGTGGGATCAGGGCTGATCTGTGAGCAAAAGGTAAAATAAGCTCAAGGGCTAAATACCCAAATCTTGTCCCCTGTTTTGAAATTTGATTTCAAAAGGCTCTTATCCTGTTGAGGGAACACATTTGGTGTAGGAGTGAGTGTAACTTGTGCCTGAGTGAGTGTTTACCAAACACTGAGGAATGCTGAATTACTAGATGGTTTATGACAAAGTAGTAGTCCCTGTAGACAAAAAACTCTTTACATTTGTATAATTAGAAAGCTGGAAGCTTCATTGTAAAGGCTTATTGTGATGGTACCCAATAAGAATTACTCTTATTTACTTCTGAGAGGAATTTTTTTTAATTGCTCTAAGAATGTAACACCGGGCACCTGTATAATCAGTGGCCTAAGTTTGCCCTAATTGCTGCATGCATCCTGATTATAACGTGCAGACACGTGGATATTTCTAGTGAGAAATGAATGATAATGATCAGTGGTTAACACATAATTAAGTGCATCTTGCAACTTCAGCTGAGCTCCTCAAGACCTTTGAATGTCTTTGAGTCATTTTGGCATTAAACATCGTTTCTGAGATGTTATTTCTGATTTCACAATCACGGATAATAATGGATGAAGAAAACCGTTTGACGTTTAATTGTTTATTCCTCATGTACTTTGTTGTGATGTCCAGTTGCTTCTTGTGTGTTTCCAGGGCTTTTGGATCCTGCTCTGTGTGGAATTCCCACAAACTGTTAACTGTGGGCGGCATGGTAGCATAAGCGGTTAGCGTAATGCTATTAACAGCGCCAGCGACCTGGGTTCAATTCCCGCCGCTGTCTGTAAGGAGTTTGTATGTTCTTCCCGTATCTGTGTGGGTTTCCTCCGGGTGCTCCAGTTTCCTCCCACATTCCAAAGATGTACAGGTTAGGAGCTGTGGGCATACTATGTTGGCGCTGGAAGAGTGGTGACACTTGCGGGCTGCCCCCAGCACATTCTTAGCAATGCAAAAAGACGTATTTCACTGTGTTTCAATGTACATGTGACTAATAAGTAGATATCTTAACTCTCGACATAGTCTATTACTTGATTAGACCCCTTGATTTGACCCACATTTCAATTTGAAGTAATATTATAGAATACTTTTCTATATCTTTTCAATAATCTGTGTAAATTACCTCCTTCATACTGTTTGACTGTGGAAGATTTTATTGTTGGGGAATGGATGGTCTATGAAATATCAATATGAGACTAGTGGACAGGAGAAGTCCACCTGGTCCATCAAGACAGACAGTCATGATGCTTGAGTCTTCCAGGATAAACAAGTCCCCTGCCCAATGCCAGTCACCCACCAGCAGCTTTACAATCTCTTGGGAGAATGCAGAAAAGAACACAAGAAAATAGGAGCAGGAGTAGGCCTTCAAGCTAGCCCCACCATTTAATATGATCATGGCTGATTTATGCTGATCTCAGCTTTTCTTCTGCACCACTTCTCCACACCCCTTTATTCCTCGATCTATCAAATATTTATCCACCTCCTTTTTAAATACTTTGAATGATTCAGCTTCCACCACCCGCTGGGACAGAAAATTCCAGAGATTCAACATTCTCTGCAAGAAGAAATTTTTACATACCTCAGGTTTAAATAACTGGCCCCTTTTCTTGTTGTTATGTCCCCTTGTTTGAGACCTTCGCACTAGAAAAATCTATTGAAAAACTCTAAGCTAATAATGGAATTGGAATAACCCAGGAGGTGCATTGGGTCTGCTTATAATCTAATATTTTCCTTTTGCAAGTCAGGAGCAAATAGAGTCAATTTATGAGGATGTTGTCGGGACTGGAAAATTGCAGCAATGAGAAAGTTCAGATAAGCTAGGTTTGTTTTCTTTGGTATCAAGGAAGTTGACAGGAGACTTAATTGAGGTGTATAAAATTATAAGAGGCCTAGATACAGTGAGCAAGAAGGACCTAGTTCCCTTTAGAGAAGGGATCAAAAATCAGGGGGGGGACAAACTTAGAGTAATTGGTAGAAGGATTAGAGAGGAGAAGAAGATATTTTCACCCAGAAGGTGGCAGGGATGTGGAACTCAAGAGATGGTGGAAGCTGAGACACTCAGTAAGTTTAAACAGTGCTTGATGTGAACCACAGGGCTGGAAGGCAGGAGCAGGCTGGGCAGCTTTTGTTTTTGATTGATATGAACACATTGGGCCAAATAACAGCCTTCTGTGTTGTGGAATCACTGAACATCCACCTCTGGCCCAGTCCAGAATTGCGCAGCACTTTTGAAGATGTATAGAGTCAACACTTGATGCACAGGGTAGCAACTTGTTCTTCCACTAGGAAAGGAAGTCCAACCTAGATCCACGCTTGCCCAAATTTGACAGGAATATCAGGACTTGAATGTATGACAGAAAGAAAAGAATCTGCTCTACTATCAAATTACCCAGCTCTGTACATTATTAAAGTGAAAAGCAGTGTTTAGCCTATTTGAGTAAATAAGGCTGACGAAGCTGGGAGTTATTATAGGTACCCTTTTCTGAATCTTTTTCATGCCCACCATATGAAGGGACCCGTAACCTAAATGTGGTTCAACCAAGATCTTGTAAGAAGATTAAATATTGTGATTTGTTTTGTGTTAGATTCTCTTGTCAGTTCGACTGATGGCCTGTAGGCCACAGGCCAAAACTTCCGGACTTGGACTTTTAGACATGATAAACTATAGCTTCATGGTCCTTTTCTCTCTTGACCATGTTAAGTTCTGTTCAAAATGTGTACACGTTTGGTGTTGGCCTGACCAGTGCATAACATATTGAGCCACAAACCCAGCATCTGCAATCTCTTGTGTCTGCATAACGTATTAAGTTGTGTGCAACTTATTAGAGTTTGGGTCATTCTCCTACTGCTATATCTCCTTTAGTGAATTTGTTCTTTATGTTGAAGATTTATTTGCAGATGAATGCACCAATATTGACACAGAATGTGTATCTGGGCCGAGCACTCTAATCTGTGGCTCTGGTTTGTTTTCATTTCTTGAAGGTCCTCCCACATCAAGATTTATCTATTGTACTCTGCTGCCCATAGTAAATACCCAAGTCCCATTCAACTCTACATTCAATGACTTGCATTAGTTTCCAGTCTGGCAATGATTTTGGAAAAAATCCTCATCTGATGTTCATATTCCTCCTCTGCCCTTGGACCCTCTATCTCTGTGATCCTCCCTGGTCCTACAACCTTCAGAACATTTGTGTTCATGACTTTCCAGCCTCTGATATCCTTTGCTCTTCCACTGGCAACTGTACCTACTGCAGCTGAGGCTCAAAGATCTGTAATTCCCTCTCTAAACTTCTTCCCTTATCAACCTCTCTTCTCTTTATAATAAAGAAAGACGATGAGTATTTTAATGTCTCTGCTAACATCACCTTTTGTGATGGTCTACGTTTTTGTCTTTTCATTCTCTTTTGGGGCATTTTAGCCCACCTCATGGCTGGCTGTTGTTTGTATTTTTTGAGTGTCTGAGTTCTGCAGTGCCCTGGGGTGCCAGGAAAGGCTCTCAGCTTGTCGGATCAGTACCTGATTTCCATTGGAATGCTGAGGGTGAGCGGATGGAATGTGCTCTTAGTCGCTCCAGCTGTAGCACATCTCCAAGTGGGGCTATGTCTTTCAGCTCAATCCTTTGCTTCGTCAGCTGGAGATGAATAATACGAGTTTGAGGGGAAAAAGGACCATATTGATGTTTCTTTTTTGGCATGAAAATCAATTATATATAACAAAAAATCAGTCTGGGATAATTCCTGAGTGAGAACAGGTAGAGAGCAATATGAGATTCTTTCCAAAGCTAGCATCCAGAGAGAATTTGATCATGTTGGTGGGGAATCCTGGAAGTACAGCATTGAAGGAAGAGAGAGGATTGTTAGTCCATGACAACTAAAATACTTTAGCTAGGGGGGGAGTGACTGGACCAATTACTCTTGGTCAGGTCCGGCTGGTTAATTGGATTTTGCAGTTTTTTCCATTTGTTGGTAAAAGGCTTTTTCTTCTTGGCACAAATGATAACTTGAGAAAAAGGATATAAAAAATAAATCTTGGCTCAAATTCTCTCTCGGAATCCAAAGGTTGCATGCAGGATAAAGAGTGTGGTGTGGTGACTCACCTTACCAGTATTGAACTGGCTCCCAAGATTGCGAGCGTCGTCAGAGGCCCCGACCCAAGATGGCTCAGGGCCCTCCTTCTTCTCCATCATTGGGTAGGAAGGCCCACGCGCGGGAAGGTCGGGTGACCCGCGCGTGAGTCAGCGCAGGAACTGTAGCGCGGGAAGAGTTTTGGGATTAAAAGGCACTGCGCCCCGTCGATCAATCGACTGCTGACTCCAAGCAACAGACTCCGTGTCTTTATTCTATAGTAGTGTAGCTAGCCGCTACATTGGTGACCCCGACAGACACAAATGTTTTTGAACCCACGATGTCTGCGCAACAAGAGGTACAGGCAGTAGCCCTTAAACTGCCCACCTTTTGGACCCTCCGGCCACGTGTCTGGTTCGACCAGGCCGAGGCCCAGTTCCAGAAAAGATTCGCCAGATCACCAGGGACAACACCAAGTACTACTACGTGGTGATCGCCCTCGACCAAGACACCGCAGCCCAGGTTGAGGACTTCATCCAGGCGCCCCCAGAGGAGGAGAAGTATGATAAGTTCAAGACCCTCCTTGAGACTTTCGGCCTTTCCCGACGCGAACAGGCCTCCCACCTCCTCCACCTCGATGGGTTGGGTGACAGATCCCCCTCTGCACTCATGAATGAGATGTTGGCCCTGGCAGATGGCCACAAACCCTGCCTGATGTTCGAGCAGGCCTTTCTAAAGCAGTTACCCGATGACATCGACCTGCTCCTGGTGGATGTTGACTTCAGCTACCCCCGGAAGGTGGCCGCCCGTGCTGATGTCCTTTGGCGGGAGAAGAAGGAGAGCGGGGCATCTGTTGAGCACGTTGCCACGTCACGTACCCAGCGGCCCAGCAGGCCAGACCCGGTAATCGACCGCACCCCACCCGCCACCAGGTCTGAGACACTGACCGACCAATGGTGTTCCTACCACCAGCGGTGGGTCGCAGATGCTCGCAGGGGCCGGCCACCGTGCAGGTTTCCGGGAAACGCCAGGGCCAGTCGCCGCTGATAGCTACAGCGGCTGGCCACCTGGATAGCCTCTTGCATGCGTGGGACAGGCGTTCTGGCTGTCGTTTCCTGGTAGATACCGGGGCCGAGGTCAGCGTCATGCCTCCCAACAGCCACGAGACTCGCAACTGCACACCAGGACCCGCCCTCAGGGCCGCCAACGGCTGCGCCATCCGGACCTTTGGCACCTGTTCAGTGCAGCTCCAGTTTGGCACCAGCAACTTTACCTGGAAATTCACCCTGGCCTCCGTCGCGCAACCGCTCCTTGAGGCAGATTTCCTTCACGCCGACAGTCTGCTGGTTGACCTGCAGGGTAAGCGTTTGGTACATGCCAGGACCTTCCAAACGTTCTCGCTGGGTGAGGCCAAGCTACCGGCATCACACCTCGACTCTGTCACCATGTCGACCAACGAGTTCGCCAGGGTCCTGACAGAGTTCCTGTCTGTACTAACGCCCCAGTTCTCCACCACCTTGCCCAAGCACGGCGTTCAGCATCACATCCCCACCCAGGGCCCACCCCTCCACACCTGTGCCCAACAGCTACTCCCGGACAAGCTCTGCCTCGCGAAGGAGGAATTCAAGAAGATGGAGGAATTGGGGATCATCCACAGGTCGGACAGCCCATGGGCCTCTCCGCTACACATGGTCCCCAAGGCAGCCGGAGGCTGGTGACCCTGCGGCGATTACCGACGCTTGAACAACATAACTACCCCGGACCGGTACCCCGTGCTGCATATTCAGGACTTCGCTGCCAACCTGCACGGGTGGTCCATTTTTTCCAAGTTTGACCTTGTCCGCGGCTGTCACCAGATCCCGGTGCATCCGGACGACATTCCAAAGACGGCGCTGATCACACCTTTCAGCCTCTTTGAATTCGTCCGGATGGCATTTGGCCTCAAGAACGCTGCTCAGTCCTTCCAACGACTGATGGACACGGTCGGGCGCGACCTTGACTTCGTCTTCATATACCTCGACGACATCTTGATCGCCAGCAGCAGCCGCTAGGAACATCTCACACCCCTCTGCCAACTCTGTTCTCGCCTGAGGGATTTCGGTCTGACCATCAACCCAGCCAAATGCCAGTTCGGGCTTGAGACAATCGATTTCCTGGGCCATTGGATCGACAAACACGGCACCTCGCCCCTGCCTGCAAAGGTCCATGCCATCCGCCACTTTGCCAGACCCACCTCCATCAAGGGCCTGAAGGACTTTCTTGGTATGGTAAACTTTTATCACCGGTTCATTCCATCGGCAGCCTGCAACATGCGCCTGTTGGTGTTGTACCTGGCCATCAGACACTTCCGATACTGCTTGGAGGGCAGGCCGTTGACAGCTTTCACCAACCACAAGCCGTTGACCTTCGCTTTCAACAAGGTCTCAGATCCCTGGTCAGCACAGCAGCAGTGGCACTTGTCATACATCTCAGTCCGCCATCTGTCCGGGAAAGAGAATGTGGTCGCGGGTGCACTTTCGCGGATGCACATTCATGGCCCACCATCCAAGTTTTGTCCCGGGGATGGATTTCGGCAGCTTGGTGGAGGCACAACAAATGGACATGGACGTGCCCAGCTATCGCACCGCAGTCTCAGGCCTGCAACTGCAAGACCTACTGGTAGGCCCCAGTGAGTGCACCCTGCTCTGCGATATCTCCACCAGTAAACCCCGCCCCATCGTTCCAGCTGCCTGGCGTCGACGGGTGTTTGATTCCATCCACAGGCTGGCACACCCATCCATCTGGACTACTGTCTGGATGGTGTCCAGCAAGTTCGTCTGGCACGGCCTGCGTAAACAGGTTTCCGAATGGGGCCCAGTCCTGCGCATGCTGCCAAACCTCGAAAGTACAGCAGCATGTGAAGGCCCCTCTGCAGGGCTTTCAACCTATCACCAGAGGTTCGACCATATACATGTCGACCTTGTCGGTCCCCTCCCAGTCTCCCGAGGAGCGCGGTACCTCCTCACGATTGTCGACCGTTTTACCCGCTGGCCTGAAGCCATTCCCCTCGCGGACACCTCCACCCAGTCCTGCGCACAGGCCCTTTTGTCAACTTGGGTGGCCAGTTTCAGTGTCCCGGCCCATATCACCTCAGACAGGGGAGCTCAATTCACCTCCGACCTGTGGTGTGCCGTCACCGACTGTGGGGTTCCCAGCTCCACCTCACCACCGTTTATCATCCGCAATCCAATGGGCTGGTGGAGAGGTTCCATCAACACCTGAAGTCGGCACTCATGGCCCGCCTTAAGGGGCCCAACTGAATGGATGAACTCCCCTGGGTCCTGCTGGGGATACGTACCGCACCAAAAGAGGACCTGCATGCCCTTGTCCACGGAGATGGTCTACGGAAGGCCCTTGGTTGTCCCGGGCAAGTTCCTACGAGCCCCTCGGGGACCAGAGGAGAAACCTGCTGCAACGCTCGACCGGCTGCGTGAGCAGCTTGGCAACCTGGCTCTGATACCCACCTTGCGACACGGATGGGCCCCGACCCGTATGCCAACGTCCCTCCGAGACTGTAAGTTTGTCTTTGTCAGGAGGGGCGCACACCGAGCACCGCTGCAGCAGCTGTATGAAGGGCCATTCCGGGTCGTCAAGAATGGGTCTACATTTGTGCTGGACATTGGGGGGGCGCAAGGAGGTTTTTACAATTGACCGGCTGAAGCCGGCTCATTTAGACCTGGACCAACTGGTTGTGGTCCAGCGAGCGCGACGCAGGGCCAGGCCACCCAAGTCATAGTTTATTTAATTCGCAACGGTATCGCCGGTTCTGGGGGAGGGGGAGGTTATGTGGCGATTCACCTTACCGGTATCGAACCAGCTCCCGAGATCGCGAGCGTCGTCGGAGGCCCCAACCCAAGATGGCGCGGGGCCCTCCTTCTTCTCCATTGTTGGGCTAGGAAAGCCCATGCGCGGGAAGGTCAGGTGACCCGCGCGTGACGTCAGTGCGGGAACTGTAGCGCGGGAAGAGTTTTGGGATTAAAAGGCGCACTGCGCCCCTGTCGATCAATCGACTGCTGACTCCAAGCAACAGACTCTGTGTCTTTATTCTATAGTAGTGTAGCTAGCCGCTACAGTGGGAAGTTTTTTTTTGCATTTCATTGATTGCTGCTGCAGTGGATGAGTGTGGATTCCTGCTCTCCCGTTACTATACTAAATGCCAATAATAAACTAAAAATCGCAAGTATCTGCTTTTCCTTTTTCCTCCTTTCTAACTAGCAGATGAGATGGCAAATGCAATATTATATAAGGTTTTAAAATGGACCTTTTCTTTGCACCATGGGGTTTAAAATAAAATGCTAAGGCACGGTTGGCAGATATGAATAAATAACACTATAATTAGAATTGATGCATATCCTGAATAAGTAAGAATTGAGGGATGTGGCAAGAGGGGTACCATTGATCTATGGAAAATGTAGTCTGTTGCACTTCCACAGCCACTTAATACACTGTACCTTTATCCTTCTTTAAAGCTGGTATTGTGCTGGATTCCAGTTCCACAGATGCCTCTGAGTCCTCATTCCTATGGCCAATAGTGCAGGTCTAGATAACAAATGTCGGTGAAAATTCTATCTAGGGAGGCTCAGTGCATACTTGTCAATCCTTGTTCCCATTCTGTGGCCACAAGTGTGTTTGCAGAGATCAGGAGACTTTGCCATTTACTTTGGTTCTTTGCCCTGAGGCCAATTGCATGTACAAACTGAAGTAAATTAATCCAGCGTTGACCTTGGGTTCTTCTTGGAATGGATGGCTTGGTGCTCTTCTCCATGTGGAAAAAGCACCTTAAGGTTTGTTCAGTGACAGATAGGGCAGGATCAGGCACATTGGCGGCATAGAAAGGAAAAGCTCTTACTTTAAATACATTTTTCAATGTTTTTTTGCAGTTCAGGTAGGGTTTATCCTTTGGGTGAAGTGCAGGGTGGAATTGTAGCTGTGAGCAATTAGTCGTTGTCAGCTGGATACCATCTAAATTGATATTGAACATAATGTCGCTATATTGTTTCACAAAATATTTGACAAAGCGTTTTTAAACTCGAGTACTGGGACAATTTGGATTATGTTGCATTTATTTATGGAGTTTTTTCTCTGTCTACTCAAATGTCTGCTCATGCTGTATAGAATGTCCTTGATTTTACAGATATCTTTTTGGAATCCTAAGCAGGAAAGTGGGGATTAGTTTTCAGGAAATTTTCAGCTTTTACCAATTGGTTGTAATCATATCCAATGAAGATTTAGAGGAAAATCAAAATTCCAAATTTTGTGACTGGATTGCTGTAATTTTGTTATTTTGCTGGGTTTGTTGTCCTTGGAACAGAAGAGGATGTGAAGAGGTCTGATAGAAAGAGTTAAGATCATGAAAGGTATAGACAGAGTAGATGGAGAGAAACTGTTTCCATTGGTGATAGGGTCAAGAACTAGAGGACAGAGAATGAAGGTAATTGGCAAAAGAACCAAAAGTGACATGAATAATTTTTAAGCAGCAAGTGTTTGGGGTCTGAAGTGCATTGCCAGGTGTATTAATGGGGGGTAGATTCAGTTTCAGCTTTCAAGGCAACTGGATAAGTATTTGAAGGCAAAGAACTTGCAAGATTATTAGGGTATAGGGATGGGGGTGGTGTGGGAGGGGTGTATGTGGGAGAGTGGAGAGTAGTAGTATCTGCATTACTCTAACATAGAGCCTGTATGAATTTGACAGGCTGAATGGCCTCCTTTCATGCAGTAACCATTCCGTGGTGTGATGCCTGTTCATGTTTGGACAATTCAAAGACATCTTTCTTTCAACGTTGTGCTTCCAATTCACAGACTTTATTTAAATCGTATTGCATGAGGGGTCTTGTAACACAGTGGTTATATTACTAGTCTTGTAATCCAGAGCCTTGATCTGGAGCTGTGTGTGAATCCCATGGGGGATTAAAATTCAGTCAATTAAATAAATAGAGAATTTAAAAATCAAGAATAGGTGATTATGAAGTTAATGAATCATCTTAAAAAGCCATCTGGTTCTCGAAATATTTTTCTGGTAAGGGGAAAATGCTGTCCTTTTTATTTTGTTTTCTCATAGGGTGTGAATGTCACAGGCAAGGTCAGCTTTAATTGTCCATCCATGATTTTCCTCCAGGGTGTTTTAGCTGGAAGTCAATCACACTGGTGAGGTCTGGATCTCTGTATGGCCTGGATCTGAGAAAAGGTGGCAGATTTCTTTCCTTAAGGATAACAATGAACTAGACAGATTTTCAGGACATTAGTTTCAGGCTCACCATTACTTATACATGCATATTATTTCAGATTTATTCAATTACTTAAATTCCCCAGCTGCCATGATGAGATTTAAACTTTGTCTCTGGACCAACAGTGCAGGCCCTTGGATATTAGGTCAGTAATGTAAACAGTATGCCACCATACCCCACTTTTGTTACGCTATGTGACTCCAGACCAAGCAACACTGTAGCTATTAACTGTCCTCTGAAAATGCCTGGCAAACTACCTTGGATATCAAGTAGATAGTCCAGCAACACCACCTCAAGTAGAATTAGGGATGAGCAATAAATGCTAGCTTGGCTAGTGCATGCCTACATCCTTTGTGCCAAACTCAAAAAAAAATTCTGATGGCCCTTTTCTGTTTTTGTTCTGGTCTGTGTAACCGTTGGAAGAATTCCATGTTGCTGTCAAAACAGAAACACTTGCCCAGCAATTGTTTGATAGAGCAATTAAAAAAAATTGTTCAATATTGCTCAAAAACTGTTTCACTAATTATTCTGTCATTTCTTTTGTAGGAAAAGAGGCATAGATGTTGTGCAGGTGAGTCACACTTTCTTTATTCCATGCTTTGCATTTTGCTTGATCTGTTGATCCAGGCTTGGTAACACAGTGTAAGCATAAGAATTGTGGACTTGTTTTATGGAATTGGTCCTTCTAGGGGACATCATGGTAGACTGTCTGTACTGATTGTTTTTTGATTCAGTTGATGATGGCCCTTATATTTTAAGTGATGAAATAGAACTCTTTTTAAAGTTGACAATGATGTGATGTCCTTGGGAAGAACATTATTTGTCTTTTGTGTTTCTGATATCTCATTTGCAGGGGAACCTCCCATTTGGTATGTGAAACTAGTAAATGTGTGTTCTGTAGAGATGTCCACATGACTGTGGTGAAGTAACCACTTTTGTCTCTCTGACACGTTGTAAATTGATGTTAAATAAGTTGCAAATTTTAAGAGTTGGTGTTAACAGTTAGCTGAATGAATGGAGGGATTGTGTAATGTAGGCTGGTCATTTTTTTGTGTGACTAAAGTGCTTTGTGTATTTCTGGGGAGGAGGAGGAAGTATCCCAATTTTCATGTTTTCATTGATAGTATCATTTATATTGTGCTTATTTCAGTTAATATAAGTGGCTGTGAATTCCATTGAATTCAAGGAGGTTGTACAACTAGTTTGGGTGAAAATGATTTTAAATCATGTTCTTTCTGCGTAGAATACCAAACTGCCATTGCTATTTCACAATTAACCTTCATTTTTATTTGAGTGTTGTTTCTGCTTAAGTACTATCTACACTTGCAATTAAATGTCTCCCACAGACTTCCTTTACAAGAGGTGATTATACTTTATAATTGGCCATAAACTGGTCCAGTAGGTCCTGAGCTAGAGAAGACTGATTACATAAATACATGTTTTTTTCTTTTGGTGTTTTAGAGACTCAATCCACATACCATAACTCCAAAAACACTTATAGGTTTGGGTTGGGTGGATGATAAACTATGACATTTAAATGTCATAAAAACGTCAAAGCAACAACTCTATTGGCATGGTGTCAAGGCTACAACCTCTCCTTCAATGTAAACAAAACAAAAGCATTGACTTGTCATTGACTTTAGGAAATGGGGCAGAGCACACCCTGCTGTCTCTATCAATGGTGCTGAGGTGGAGCTGGTTGAGAGCTTCAAGTTCCTAGGTGTAAGAATCACCAACAACTTGTCCTGGTCTAGCAAGATAGATGCAATGGCCAAGAAGGCACACCAGTGCCTCTACTTCCTCAGAAGGCTAAGGAAATTCGGCATGTGCCTGGTAACCCTCACCAATTTTTACAGATGCACCATAAAAAGCATCCTATCCGGATACATCTCAGCTTAGTATGGCAACTGCTCTGCCCAAGACAGCAAGAAATTGCAGAGTTGTGAACACAGCCCACTCAATCCTGAAAGCCAGCCTCCCCTCCATTGACCCTGTCTACACTTCCTGTTGTCTCGGGAAAGCAGGATCAAAGAACTCTCCCATCCCAGTCATTCTCTCTTCTCCCATCTTCCATTGGGCAGAAGATACAAAAGCCTGAAAACACATACCACTAGCCTCAAGGACAGCTTCTACCCCACTGTTATAAGACTCCTGAATGGACCTCTTGTATGATAAAGATGAGCTCATGATCTCTCAGTCTACCTCGTCATGGCCCTTCCACTTTATGTCTACCTGCACTTCATTTCTCTGTAACATTATATTCTGCGTTCTGTTTTTCTTTTGTACTATCTCAACATACTCGTGTATGGAATGATCTATCTGGATGGTACACAAACAAAAGCTTTTCGATGCATCTCAGTACATGGACAATAATAAACCAATTACCGAATAGAAATATACTTAACTCCAACTCTGCTGTCTCACCCACTTTCGATTTTAATGGGAAAGGTTGAAATCAAGTCAACCAACCTATACCTGGGTGGTGTGCCTTATTTAAATGTTCTAACAAGGATGCCTGCATCAAATCTTTGCATCCTATTTTATTAAGGATGCATAAGTTTCCTTGACATTGGGTATCCTGGCAATGAAAAGGGATGTCTGCTGGATAGAATGTGTAAGTCTCTTTGCAACACTGGAGAAATTGGAGTGCTAATCCCTGGTCTGTCAAATCATCTGTAATCCACTGCAGCAATTGGCCCACCAATCCCCCACCTAACTGCCTTTTTACCTTCTTATAAATATTGGAACTAATAAGTATATATATAGCAGCCCTCTCCTGTAGTGTTAGCCATACAAATGTCTTGCAGCTCCAGCATGTAGATGGGCATTTCAATGGGAGCAGGTGTTGCTATCCACAGTCTGTGGTGGCCAGAACCTTTCCTAGGTAGATCCATATGGCAAAGACTAGGGAATTACCAGCTTAAATGTGGAATGGGGGAAACTGTATCAGGAGTATTCTTGATCTTTAACTTTCTCTGGACCTGTGACCTTGGTTTAATTATAACTGCAATCTTTATATTATTTCAAGAGGATACAATCTGGCTTACTTGCTTTTTACCATTGTCATCCGATTGTGCTCTGATCCACTGCGATTTGATTGCTCCTTGTTTCAATGGGGCTGGTTGAGGTAGCATTAAACTGGGCAAATTGACACCAGCAAAATCCACCTGTGACATTTGCACTGTAGGCAAAAGATGCTTAAAGGAAAAGAAGCTGCCTTGTTGCATCACTAAATGTACCAAATTTCATCAAATACCTTGAGGTAGAGTGGCTTGTAAAACGAGAGCATGACAGCTCATTTGTTCACCACAAGAGTTTGCAAACAGTAGTGAGTCAAATGACCATTTCTTGCATTCCTTAATGGTGGTGATGGCAGGATTATTGGTCTGGACAGCTTTTCATATAGGGTCTATTTTTTTTCGCCTTCCTCTTGAACTACAAATATAGGCAGCTAGGTCTTTTGATCTGAATGGCTAACACTTGAGTCGTGCTGCTCACTAATGTTTCACAAGTGGAGTGATTTTTGATTTGTTTGTTAATGAGACTTTTTTTTTAAAAATGCAGAATTCTGACAGATTGTTCTCGTTTCCTAATTTGTCTCTGTTACCAAGAAAATTGTTGCATTGCCATCTTTGAGATGAGATATGCCACCTTTTTGTTTTTATTTGAGAATGTGTGTGGCACCATTTCAAGACTAACTTGGGTTTTCTTGATCTCCTGGCAATATTCCTGTCTGTCTTGCATCGTTTGTTGCTAGTGACTTTTTCACTTCGGTTCACAATGTTGCTGTGTTTGCTCCTCAAGAGGAATGCATTGGAACTGCCTGCAAATGTGAAACCTACTTCTGAAATTCAATTTTGGTGCTTCTCACTTAATTAAAAACAGAACACATTTTGAGTTCATTATTTTTCATTGTTCAGTTTTTAATTCTTCGGCATTATGCACCAGGCAATGAAATTGGAAGCAGTGGATTTGAGGTGATGGCTTCTGAGTTTTGACAACTGGCAATATTTAATTTATTGTGTTCTCAAAACCTTTAATTTTAACTATAATTATATTTCTTCAACTTCTATCTAGTTAGGAGTGTGGAGCTAAAGGCGTGAGGATTTAAAACAGTTTGGATCAACAAAAATAGACTAAAGGTTTGATTAAAAGAGGAAAAACAGATTATGCAAGGAAGCTTTCAAGAAACATAAAAGCAGATTCTAAAATCTCTTATGTTCATTTTAATTAATCTTTTTCTTCTTTATATACTTGTAAGTCCCTTAGAGTCAGAAATAGGTGAATTTTAATATGGAACCAAGAAATGGCAGAGCAATTAAACAACTACTTTGGCTCACAGATGAGAATGTAAATAACTTCACAGAAATGCTGGGGAACCTAGAGTTTATTGAAATGGGGGGAATTAAAGAAAATTTGCTATTAATTAAAAAAATAGTGCTGGAGAAATGAATGGCACTAAAAGCCAAAACAATTTTGGGGCCTGGAAATCTGTATCCAGTGTTCTTAAAGTTATCTACATTGATTGTCATCTTTCAAAATTCCATTGATTATTAGATCAGTTTCTACTAGTTGGAGGATGGCAAATGTAACAACACCATTTAAAAAAAACAGGTGAGACAAAACTGAAGTGCAGGTTGGTCCACCTGACATCAGTAGTGGAGAGAATGCAAAGTCTATTAAAAAGAACGTGATAATAGTACACTTGGAAAATATGAATGGGATTAGACAAAGTGAATGTGGATTGGTAATTGGTTTATTATTGTCACATGTACTGAGGTATAGTGAAAAATGTTCTCTTGCATGCCATCCATAGATCACTTCATCGCATCAGTACATCAAGGTAGTACAAGAGAAAAGCAGAATAAAGTGTTGCAGTTACAGAGAAAGTGCATTGCAGGTAGACAATAAGGTGCAAGGCCATGATGAGGTAGATTGTGAGGTCAAGAGTCCATCTTATCGTACAAGAGGTCCATTCAAAAGTTTTATAACAGTGGGATAGAAGCTGTCCTTGAGCCTGGTGGTGCGTGCTTTCAGGCTTTTGTATCTAGTCTGATGGGAGCGGGAGAAGAGAGAATGTCCAGGGTGGGTGGGTTGTTGATTATATTGGCTGCTTTTCCAAGGCTGCGAGAAGTGTAGACAGATGAAAGGGAAGTAATGTTTGACAAACCTATTTGAGTTTTTGAGGATGTAACTGGTAGACTAGATAAGGGAGAAACATAGACGTGTTGTATTTGGATTTTCAGAAGTCCTTTGATAAAGTCCCAGATAAGATGTTACTGTGCATAATTAAAGCTATGGGGTACTGGCATGAATTGAGAATTGCCTGACACAGGAAATAGTAAATAGGATTAATTGACACTTCTTGGGGTGGCAGGCAGCAATTGGAGGGGTACTGAGGGATCAGTGCCTGAATATCAATGATTTGGATGAGGGAACCAAATACAGCATTTCTAAGTTTTCCAATGACACAAAAATTGGGTGGGGTTGTGAGAAAGATGCAATGAAGCTTCAAGGAGATTTGGACAAGTTGTGAGAGTGGGCAAACACAGTAAAACATGGTTATCTGCATTGGTAGATGAAACAAAGGCAGGGCATTGTTTAAATGGTAATAGATTGGGAAATGTGGATGTACAGAGAGCCTTGGGTGTCCTTGTACACCAGGCCCTGGTAGGAAACACAGATGCACAAGCAGTTAAGAAGATGAATGGCATTTTGGCCTTCTCTGAGGACGTCTGGGTACAAGAGCAAGGGTATCATACTACAATTATACAGTGTCTTGGTGAAAGCATACCAGAGTATTGTGTGCAATATTGGTCTCCTTACCTAAGAAAGGATCACTTGCCATTGAGTAAGTGCAATGAAGGTTCGTGGAGAGAATCCTAGGATTGAAGGACTGTTGTGTACGGAGAGATTGGGTTGTCTAGATCTACATTCAAATATAGAATCATAGAAACATGCAACACAGAAACAGGCCACTTTGTCCTACCTCATGATTCTGGCTGTCATGCCTATCTACACTAATCCCATTTGCTTGCATGAGGTATGTATCTGCCTATGCCTTTCCTAATCATGTACTTGTCCAAATGGTTTTAAATGTTGTAATTGTATCTGCCTCCACCATCTCCTCTGGCTGCCCTCCAGTTTTTGATTCCCCTGCCCTGGAAAAATGACTCTGACTATCTATGCCCCTTATAATTTTATAAACCTCTGTATGGTTACCGCTCAGCTTCCTACTTTCCAGTGAGAGTAAACCCAGCTTATCCAATCTCTCCTTATTACCAAAATCCTCCATTCCAGGCAACATCCTGGTGAATCTCTTCTGCACTCCCTCTATTGCTATCACGTTTTCTGTAGTGTGGTGACCAGAACACTAAGTGCAGTCTAACCAATATTTTGTACAACTGCAACATGACGTCCCAACTCTTTTACTCAATGCCTCGGCCTATGAAGGTAAGCATACTAAATGCTTTTTTTCACTACCCTATCTACCTATGTTACCACTTTCGGGGAACTATGGATGTACACCCCAAGATCTATCTGTACATGCTCCTAAGGTCCCTGCCATTTACTCTATATGTTCTAACAGAATATGACATTCCAAAGTGCATTAACTCGCAGCTATCTGGATTAAATTCAGTCTGTCACTGCTGCACCCAACATTCCAGCTGATCTATGTCTCTTTGTATCTTTTGATGACCTTCCTTGCTATCTACAACTCCACCAATTTTTTTAGTCACCTGCAAACTTACTAATCATACTCCCTACATGCTCATATATTACAAACAATAAAGGTCCCAGCACTAATCCCTGTGGTACACCATTTGTTACGAATTTCCAGTCAGTAGGAGTGTGAAAGAATGAGGGGAATCTCATTGAAATTCCGACAGGGCTAGACAGATTGGATATGGGGAAGATGTTTCCCACAGCTGGGGTTCTGTAATGAGGGATCACCGTCTCAGGGTATAGTGTAAGACATTTAGGACTGGGGTGAGGAGAAATTGCTTCACTCAGACGGTGATGAACCTGTGGAACTCTCTACCTCAAAGGCTGTAGATGCCATGTTGCTGAACATCCTCAAGAAGGAGGTAGGGAGATTTCCAGACACAAGGCATGGGGAGAGAATGCAAATAGAGTATTGTGTTGGATGATGAGGCATGATCCTATTCAAGGGCTGAATGGCCTACTCCTGCTCCTGTTTTCTATGTTGTTTGTGTATTCTTTCAATTGTTCAGATCGTGGACCTGTATAGATGATGCTCAGTTTAAGCAATGTGAGCGTGAATGTCACTGGTGTAAGATGCCTTTACATTTATATCCTCAGCTGGAGGCCTGGATTCTTTGTTGGACTTTAACTCTGGTGATCCCTGGACTTATTTACTGAAGTTAATTGCTGAGATTCTACTGATTAACTGATGTCCCCTAACTCTGCTCAGGCCAAGCATTGTGTTACAGACCTGTGGACCTTGTGGGTCGGTTACTTGCCTGAACATGCTTCCTTCCAAGTTGGCTATAGATTTTTTTAAAATGTTAGCTGTGCTTTGGTTTCTCCAATGATGGAGGATGGGGAGAATGTGGGTGATGTAGATGGTTGTGTCTTTGACAGAATGGGATAAGCTTTATAGACACTTGGTCTTTTCAGGTAAACTCACAACTCCACAGTGGGAACTTCTGACAAATTCATTTGTATAAAATGTTTGGTTTCCATAAATTTTATGACTAATACAAAGGAAGTATTAGTGATTATTGAATTTATTTGAAGAACCATCTACGGTAAAGAAGCTTAAACTGGAACTGAAAATTAGATGGAGATATTGCAGAATTTTTCCCTTTGGCAGTCGGTGTAACGCTATTACAGCACCAGTGACCTGGGTTCAATTCTGGCCTCTGTCTGTAAGGAGTTTGTACGTTCTCCCTGTGTCTGCATGGGTTTCCTCTGGGTGCTCCAGTTTCCTCCCACATTCCAAAGATGCATGGGTTAGGAAGTTTGTGGGTATGCTATGTTGGTGCCGGAAGCGTGGCAACACTTGCGGGCTGCCCCCAGATCACTCTACACAAGATGCATTTCATTGTTTCGATGTACACATGACGAAAAGATATCTTATTATCGTTTTCCCTTCCTACTCCTCTAAAACAAAATTGTAAATTTTTATTCTGCTGTGTGATCATGATAAAGGCAAAGCATTAATCAATACAGATTAATTAAATACAAATCATCAGGCAATTGATAAAATCTGCTTGAGAATGCATAAAGCAGATGTAGTTAAGGGTACAACATGACATGATTGCAGATAAGTTACAAGGGAAAACACTGATGTAAGGTGATGTGGACAATGCTGCTGTGGCCTCTTTCTTATTAACTGCCCGATGTTTGTTTCTAAGAGTTTAAGTTAAAATATCAAAACTTTGCCCACAACTGTGATATTTTCAATTCACAATTCTAAGCACTGTCCCTGAAGAGCGAGGGGAAGCTAGTTCACTTAGCAGCTGGTCCCTGTCTGTAACTATTGAAAAGATGTTACTTGGCAAACTTCATGCTCAACTTGACACACGCTGCAGAACATATTTTCATTGAAGGCCATTGTCTGTGAAAGATTTTTTTCTGGATCCAGTTTATAATGTATTTGGGGGACTGTGACACTTCGGTAGAAAGTCAGATAACATCAGCCCTGTTTTGTTCCTGTCAGGGAAACTTCCTGTAAATAGTTATCCTGTCCTTTTTTATCATCGTTGGGAGATGTTTTTTAAATTCATGGTTTTTCAAATATTTCATAGAATATAGAACATAGAACATTATAGCACAGTATAGGCCCTTTGGCCCACGATGTTGTGCCGACATTTTACCCTGCTCTTAGATCTGTCTAACCCTTCCCTCCCACATAACCCTCCATTTTTCTATCATTCATGTGTCTATCTAAGAGTCTCTTAAATGTCCCTAATGTATCTGTCTCCACCACCTCTGCCAGCAGTGTGTTCCACGCACCCATCACTCTCTGTGTAAAAATAAAAACAACTTGCCTCTGACATCCCCCCTATACCTTCCTCTAATCACCTTAAAATTATGCCCCCTCATGTTAGCCATTGTCGCCCTGGGAAAAAGCCTCTGACTGTCCACTCAATCTATGGCTCTTATCATTCTTGTACACCTCTATCAAGTCACCTCTCATCCTCCTTCTCTCCAAAGAGAAAAGCCCTAGCTCACTCAACCTATCCTCATAAGACATGCTCTCCAATACAGGCAGCATCCTGGTAAATCTCCTCTGCACCTTCTTTAAATCTTCCATATCCTTTCTATAATGAGGCGACCAGAACTGAACACAATAATCCAAGTGTGGTCTAACCAGATTTCTATAGAGCTGCAACATTACCTTGTGGCTCTTGAACTCAATACCCCGACTAATGAAGGCCGACACGCCATACACTTTCTTAGCAACCCTATCGATCTGCGCAGCAACCTTGGACGTGGACCCCAAGATCCCTCTGTTCCTCCACACTGCTAAGAGTCCTGCCATTGGCCTTGTATTCTGCCTTCAAATTCGATCTTCCAAAGTGTATCACTTCACACTTTTCCGGGTTGAACTCCATCTGCCACTTCTTAGCCCAGCTCTGCATCCTATAAAAATCACAAAGAGCAGGAGTCCCAGAACAGATCCCTGCAGAACACCACTGGTCACCGACCTCCATGCAGAATATGCTCCATCTACAACCACCCTCTGTCTTCTATGGGTGAGCCAATTCTAAATCCACACAGCTAAGTTTCCCTGGATCCCATGCCTCCTGACTTTCTGAATGAGCCTTCCACGAGGAACCTTATCAAACACCTTACTAAAATACATGTACACTACATCCACTGCTCTACCTTCATCACATCCTCAAAGAATTCAGTCAGGCTCATGAGGCACAACCTGCCTCTCTCAAGCCATGCTGACTGTCCCTAATCAGCCTATGCTTCTCCAAATACCCATCCGTCCTGTCCCTAAGAATCTTCTCCAGTAATTTCCTTTATGAATCTAAATTCTTGCACTGCAGTTGTTCCTTCTGTCCATTCGTTTGCTGGACATCTTTCTCCTGGTCTCACTTTGTAACAGACACCCACTTTTTTGTTTTAATGCCTTTTCGTTTTTTTCACAGGATTGATTTTTAAGTTGCTGTCCTTTCGTTCCAAGTTTTCCTACTGGTGACTTTGACTCACTGTCTCTTCTCTGATGGAAGTCAGCATTCTAGATTTGACCTTTTCCTATCCTGCTCCACTTTGTTCCCCACTGACACCCACTCCTTGACCCTGCCCCTTGTGTTTGGAAAATGTGGGTACTGCCATGTCTGGATGTAGAGAGGAGGTATACGTTAATAAGGGGCATATGAAAATGAGGTGGTTGAGGTAGAGAAAGACGTAGCAGGAATCCTGTGTGGAGCACTAATGCCAATGTATTAATGCTCTGAATTAGAGGCTCTCTTTCTTACATCTGTCAAAGAGGGTCTGTTGAGATCTTCTCTTTCTTTTCCGTCTGTTCACAAGTAGACTGGTGTACATTTCCAAAATTTCCTTTTTTTATTTCACATTATCTAATCTATATTTATCTGTTCCACATCCAATTTCCAGAACTTGAAAATGGTGCATAGCAGAATATACCTTTTTTGACAGGCCAATCTACAAACTTGATAGTTGCCCAGCAATATTTGGAGATGGATGTAATGTACTTGGAACTTTCCCAACCTGGCCAGTCTGTGTTTATATTGGTTTTGGGCAAACCCTGGAGGCAAATGTTTGCTTTAAAGTTTGTATCCAAATAACACTAACAATAACCAGCTAAGTGTGTGAACTGTAGCCCAGACCTCATGGGAGATTAAGTTAGAATGAGAAAACCAAACACCATTTTCATCTGCCTAAACCCTCGGTCTATCACAAATAAACTGCTCAGTTTATACTGACCTCCACTCATCATTGTCTGTGCAATATCCCCTTTGTCTTTGAGGGTGGAATATAAATATTTTAATACTTTGAGCATCATCCAAAAAGGTTAACAGTATTTACTTTCTCTTAAATTCAGTGTAGTTCTTTTAAAACTCATGCAAAATGGTCCA
Organism: Pristis pectinata; assembly: GCF_009764475.1. Taxonomy (NCBI): domain Eukaryota; kingdom Metazoa; phylum Chordata; class Chondrichthyes; order Rhinopristiformes; family Pristidae; genus Pristis; species Pristis pectinata. Next base: position 128,574,243 of record NC_067405.1, on the reverse strand, counting down.
AATGAAGCTGAAGAAGGTCATTATGACTGGGAGGAAGGAAGGATATTCTTTATTTTGGAAACATATTTTAAATGGGCCTTTTTTAAAATCTTGATGTGGCTGCAGATTTCTCTATTCCTTTTAATCCTTTCTGATGAAAGGCCATTGACCTTAAATATTAAATTGTGTCGGTAAGTGGAGAGAGCATAAATGGGAATAAACACAGGCTATCTGGCTCCTCGGGTCTGCTCTGTCTTTCAGTAAGGTCATGGCTGATCTGATCGTGGCCTCAGCACTACTTCCTGCCCGCCCCCCACCCCGCCACCATATCTCTTGATTCCCCTGCAGTCCAAAAATCTGCCCGTCTTACCCATGAGTATATTCAAGGACTTGCCTCCACAGCACTCCAAGGATGAAAGTGCCAAAGATTCACAACTCCACCCCCACCCACCACCAAGAGAAAAGATTCCTCCTCAGCTCCTTATTCTGAGACTGTGCTGACTCATTCTAAACTCACTGACAAGGGAAATGTCCTCTCCACCTTTCCTGATGAGCACCCTTAGAATCTGGTATATTTCAATGGGATCATCTCTCTTTTTAAACTCTGGTGAGTATTGGCCCAACCTGTTCTGTCATTCCTCCTAATGCAACCCCTTCATTACAAGAACAAAACTAGTGACCCTTCTCCAAATTGTCTCTAGTGCAAGTATAAATAAAGACAACAAAATTGTATGCAAGTACAGTCTAATCAGCATGCTGTGTAGCTTTGGTAAGTTGTGTCCATGATGTGGGATGGATTTGGGGGTTTGGGGAATAGTTTGGTAGGGACCATGTGGATGATACTTGAGGAAAGGAACTTGCAAATGACATACCCTGATAATAATAGAGCAAGGATAAAGCTAGCAACTAAGGGCCAGTCAGTTTAACGTCTGTGGCAGGGAAACGGTTTTAAAGAAATAGTGGGCTATAATGTATGGAATAATTAATGAAACCAGCATGGATCTGCAAAAGGAAACCAAAATATGTTTAATAACTTGATTTGAGTTTTTTTGATGAGGTAAGAGAGAGTTGGTGAGAGCAAGGTGGTTGTTGCTTGTGGATTTCCAAGTGGAATGGAAGCAACAAAGGCAGCAAGGATAAATAATTGACTTAAGGACAAAAAAAAAACTTCTTAAATGGATGTTCCTCAGACTGGAAGAAGGAAACAGTGGTGTTCCCTAGGAGTTGGTTCTGAGTCCAGATAAGCTGATTGACAGGATGGATGTAGAACTGATGTTTCTCCTATTAATTGGGGCCACCGTCTCAAAACAAGGGTTTGGCCATTGTGATATAATGCAATTCTAAAAGGTGTGCTGAAGCAGAGGGACCGGGGTATTTTTGTGCACTTTCTTCCCCACTTAAGACATCTAAGATCAGGGAATCCTAGATTGTTATGTCCTACACCTTTCCCATGTGCAAATTTGAGTCTCTTGGTGAGGCAGGATCAGGAAAAATCCTTCAAGCTCTACACCTCGCCAGCCCCTGGCCCGCAGTTTCCTGCTTGTCTAACCTGCCACATTAAAAGGATGTAGGGCAAATATGACCTTTTACAAAAACTATTGAGGGAAGGAGGGGAGATCCAGCAGTTACCAAGTTCAAGCCAGTAGGTCATAATTGAGATTTTGTTCTTTTAAAAACAAAAGTTCAGGGAGATTTACCAAATCCTGCAGAATTCTTTCCACAAAATGAAATGTTTTTAAATGAACTGCTATTGGGCAAACAAATGATAATAAAAGATTGTCATACAGATCTGTAAGGAATTCTGATCTGCTTTCTACTCTGGTTGTCAGTGGTTACAGAATCTGCTTTCAGAGATGGAAATCAGTATGAAATTATGTCTTGTAAGCATGAAATTCCTGATGATGGAAACCTCCGTGAGATGGTCTGTTTTTTATTTATTTTTGCTTGCATTTTCTGGTTTCCATGTCCATCTGCATTCTGTGTCTCCTGTCCCTCCAGCTCTATTACATTTATCTTAAGCTTTAAAAAAAATCAGACAATTTTTATAGCTACTTTTACATTTGGATTTTTAAAATATTAAAGTTATTTTGAATTAAAATATTAAAAATATAAAAAGGTGAAATATCATTGTATTTAATTGGTGAAAGCTGCAATTTCCTTTTGAGTTTTTCTTTCATTTGAGTAAATGACACCTTTTGTCCTGCTTATCTTGCCTCTGTTCTCCTCTCTGGCAACAGGGTTGGGGTGTTGTACCTCTTACAACCAAGGGCCATATGTCGTCAGCAAAGGTTCCTCCCACGTGATTTCTCAGTTAATATTTTTGCCATCTCCCTCCCTGCAGATCACCAATAAGAGGGAGTGGTAAAGATAAGAGATTCAGCCAAATGCTACCTTCTTTACTTCAAATCCGAATCCTGGTCTAAGGGAACAGGTGGGGTCCATGAACCCGTGAACACTATTTATTTAATTTTTGTAATTTATAAATTTTTATGCCTTGCACTGTATTGCTGCCGCAAAACAACACATTTCACGCTGTGTGTTGGTGATAATAAACCTGATTGTGATTCCAAGGCTTCTCAGTTCAATAATGTTGTAGAATTTTGGTTACCAATATTTGGAGACCTGGAGTACTGTTTTGAAGATGTGAGCTTGTATCCCACCACAGTTGCTAGCAAATTAAATTTAAATCATTAAACAAATCTGGAATAAAAAGCTGGTATCATTAATGGTGACTATAAATCTAGCAGATTTATAATATCATAGGACCCCATTTGGTTCTCTAAAATTCTTTGGAGAAGGAAATCTGCCACTCCTCGCCCACACTGGCCCACTTTGATTCTCGATCCTCAGGTTGACTTTCAACTGCTTCCTTGATTCAGGGGAGAATAAAGATGGACAACAAATGCTGGTAAAGTCCATCCTGTGAAAAGATGAACAAAGGAAAGACGTCATCTTCCTTACTTATCAGATTCCAGCACTGTTAGCCTTTGTGTTCCCACTTGTCACCCTCTAGCAGCTGTCTCTGTCTTCACCCCCACCTCCACCTGGCTCTTTCTGTCTCCACCTATCACCTACCTGCCTCTGTCTCCCAACTCAACCCCTACCTGGCTCCATCTGCCTATCGTCATCCACCTCTCCTCAGTCCACCAATCACCGACTGGCCCCTATTTCAACCACTCCCCCTCTTCTCTTTATACTGGCTATCTTCCCTCTCCACTCAGTCCTGCTGCAGGTTTTCGACCAGAAACATCAACAGTTCCTTTCCCCGCACAGATCCTGCTCGACCCACTGAGTTCTTCCAGCAGATTGTTTGTTGCTACAGATACCAGCATCTGTAGTCTCTTGTTGTCTCAAAGGAAAAGTAACGTTTTGCAATCTTTCAGAAGCAGTAACAATGATTTAGGATTGCACATTGAGCCTCCATCATGTGTTGGTTTCCTGGAGAAGCCGGGGAACACATGTTTAAACATTTGCATAGTTTTGGAGGAATGATGCCTTTCTTTGGCAATGGAGGGCAAAGTGCAGTGATGATGAACTGCAAATCATTATCAATATTTTGTCCAGAGTGAGTTGGCAGCTCAAATATCCCAGCTCTCCTTAATTTTATAACCACTAACAGGACTTTGGAGTTTTATAGCTGTGCCCATTCAGAGATGTGAGCAGGCAGAACTGGTCTTAATGAGTACTATGTGCTGCTTTGATGCCTTTATTGGCCTTTCATTTTGTTTGTATTGTGATTTTTGAGGCCAAGTTCCAGTTTTATTGATTCCTCCATGCTTTCTGTACTACTCAGACAGGCCAGAGGTGGAATCTAAAGCTCACAATGCACATTCCTACAGGATTTGGAAATGATTTTGGAGCTGGTTTCTGGTTTGCTTTACAGAATAAGTGTAAAGCCCACCTTTTAAAATGTAATATTGTGCGGAATAAACATTGCAATTTTCAAATTCTTTCAGCACTTTCCTCTAATGTTGGCAATGAACAAGTGACGTTGCTGATACTTTCTAAAAGAAACACTGGCTGTGTTTTTCCGGGTGCAGAGCATGGCTTTCTCCATTGCCTTGGCACTATACCCCCACTCTCATGAGTATCCTATAAGGCTTGTTATAACTTTGTTCTCTACTCCTATTGTGGGGGAATTTTGAAGAAAAGTTGCCAAATTTGACATTGTTATTATCTTTGAACTTTGGACTATTAACAGAGCTTGCTGGTTTAAGCTTATGAAATTTTACACCCATTCTCCATTTGTGTGCATTGAGACAATAGGGGAGTGTGTGTGTGTGTTGTGTGTACCTCAGCCATGCAACCTTGACAATGGGCATTCCAGATTTTGTGCGCACAAAGTTGGAGCCCCATCTTATTCCCTCAAGTGAAATCCAGCACACCGACAATGGGTCACTGTAGCAAAATCTTTACTGTGTTTACTTTGGCTTTTTTTTTCCTGTCTTTAAATCCAGGTTCTAGTCGTTCCATTGCTACCACATTGAGACTGTCTAATTCGCCAGTGATCCAGGGTCAGACTTGCTGTACTGTCTATTGGCTGCTTGCTGAGCCATGGGTGGGTGGTTTGGGGGTATGGGAAGGAGAGGTCTTAGACAATTGTATTTTACTGCATGGTGAGTAGGTTTCCTGATGACTTGTGGGATAAAATGGACATTGTGAAATCCAGAAATCTCCCAGAAGTTAATGAATACCTCTTGCCAGGAAACTCTTGTTTGCTTCATAGCTTGTGATCGGTTGAGCTCTCGCATGAAGCATTCATCTGGATGCTGTTATTGGTCGTAACTAGCTTAAATAAGCTTGGGTAGGGAGTTTGTTGCAGGGGAGGGAAGGTATGTGAAAGACTCACAAGTTAGCTTGAGCTGGAGAATGAGAATGTGTAGGCTTCTAGTGAGTAAGGGATTGGGTTCATTGCCAGCACTGATGCTGTGCCGTCTGGCCATCTGAGGGAAGTATTGAAGGCTGCCTTTGTCAGACGAATAGTACCTCAGTATAAATTACTGCCTTCAGGAAAGGACGGAATGGGTGGGGGAAGGCCGGCTTGGGGGGGGGCGCGTGCGGTGGGTTGACGTTGGGGTACTGAGATTTGGTGGATTGTTAGTATTACAGGTACTCTCTATGTTATAACAGTTCTGTTCCTGAGAACCAGAGATCTTCCAGAAGTCAATAAATACCTCCTCCATTGTAACATTGTTCCAGAAAACTCTTGTTTGCCTCCTAGTTTGTGATAGGTTGAGCTCTGGTCCGGAGCATTCATCCGGGTGCTGTTATTAGCCATAACCCGTTCCTGGGAACCATTCATAACCCGAACAGTCCGTAAGTCAGAAATGAACAAAAACAGTGTGTGGAGTGTATCTCACTTGGCAGGAAAGTGAGCAGGTCTGGGAAGAGCAGCTGCCCACCAGCCTCACTGACTCAGTGAATGAGCAAGTAAGTCTGCTCACTTGTGTGTACAGGCTGTCCATAAATTGGGTGCTCGTAACCTGGGGAGGACCTATGTTTGTTAATTTGGTGCTGGTTGTTGAATGTCCTTTGCCAGCCTCCAGCTTATGGTTCCTCATTAGCCACAATTAGTCGTGCCATTCTCCAAGCTCCACGGGGAAGCAAGTCTTGTAAGAGCCATTGTAATTGGGTGTGAGGCTGGAAAGGAACCAGTGTTTTTGTTAACAAATGCAGCTTGCAGCAAGAGAGTGGTCATCTGCTGGAGTATTTAAATGTTAGAGTGCCTTTAAGAGTTAAACTGAATACAATAAATAATTAGCAAGTTAATGGCTGAAGTTTTAATTGAAGCCTGTCTTCCCCTGGCATGATGTCATTGGTTACCAAAATAATACTGAGTGGGTTGTACTTGGAATGCGAGACTGCTTTAATTGTGCATGATGGCTGCGCACCCACACACACATACAAAATATGCTAATTGTGTAACCTTTTTGTATTGTGCAGACTATGATTCATGGAATACTGTTTGCTGTGGTGAGATAAACTTTTCCTTTTGAATTCTAGTTAGCCGTGGAGAAACCTGAGTCTTGATTGTTTGTGAAGGGCTTCTGAATATTATCTTGTTGGTGCGCATTTTTAACAGTCCGTCCTGGAATTTTTGAATATTTCCAAAACTCAGCATCATGATACTCGGAACAGGAAGGCTGGGATGTGGCAAAATTGCTGGCAATTGGCAGACAGAAGCTGCTGTGGTTTTTGAACCAGTAATTATATCATCAGAAATCATTACTGGTTTAACATGTTGATGGACAAACTGGCTCAGTATCAATGTCAAAAACTTTAGACTGAGCTCTCTCTTCTCCAGTAATAGTATTATGTAATATTGGAAAGACTATGCAGACAATATGCTCAGTTCTGTCTTTTTATCCATTACTTTTGTCTCCACAACCACCGTTCTGCCATTCAATGTTGTTACTGAGTAAGAACTTCCTCTAGGCCAACATTGCCAAGCCCAAAGCCAGCTGTTTGTTTTCCCTGGGCTTCCCTGTCTCCTGGGCTTCTGACTTGTGCTGGATCTTGGTGCTCTGCATTTCTAGATCCTGTTTCCTATCCATCTCTGAGGCCACCCTGTTTTCTTCTTGCCATTGATTGTAGAATTCATAATCCTTTGCAGATTCATTTTATGGTTTTACCTTCTCTCACTATTAGTGGAACTTCTTTGGGCCATCAAATTCATTTCTGCATTTGATGGCCTTGGAATATACCCTCCACCATCCGAGGCAGTTCTTTCTTCCTTATTATTGGGCCTTACATACAGAAGCACCCTCTTTGAATGTCTCCTGTTTATAAGCTATCTTTTCAGCCCCTAGTCCTTAGATCATGCTTTCATGTACCTCTTCCTGCCACCGACTGCTGCCCATTTCACCTTGGTGCAAAGTGTACTGGGATGTCTGCATTAAAAGTGTCCGAGGTGTCAAATTTGTCTCATTGCTAACTGGTTTATTATTGTCACATGTACTGAGATACAGTGAAAAGCTTTTGTTTGCATGCCATTCAGGTAGATAATTCTGTACATAAGTACATCCAGCTAGTACAAAAGGGAAAAAAAAATACAGAATGTAGTCTCACAGTCACAGAGGAAGTGCAGTGCAGGTAGATAAATAAGGTGCAAGGGCCATGACGAAGTAGACTGAGAGATCAAGAGTTTATCTTGATAGCCCTCTAGGATCCAATTCAAGTTAGTGGCCCACTCCAGAGAGTTGACATGATCTAGGCTGATACTTCAGTACAGTATGTTTGAGGTACCATCCTTCTCATGAAACATTAAAATGGGAACCCATCTGCCCTGTTATGTGGACATTAAAAAAATCCTATGGCATTATATAATTACTGAATGGTTGCAGCAGAGAAGGAGGCCATGTGGAAGTTCATTACTGGTTTAGTGTAAGAGTAATTCAGCTAGCCCCATTCCACTGCTCTCTCTCTATAGCAGATACGTATTCAGGTCCTTTTGAACACTGATTGAATCTACTGCCATTACTACCCCTATCATTGCATTCCAGACTCTAATCACTTGCTATTTTTAAACTAAATACATTTTTTCTTGCATCACTTTCCTTGTTTTCTTTTGCCAATAAACTTCATTTTGTGTCCCCAAGTTCACTAATGGGAAAGTTTCTTTCTATCTCCGTTGTCTGTGCTCTTCAGGACTTTTAGATTTCCCAGCAAACAGCTCTGTTCCAAGGAGAATGTTCCCAGTCTATGCAAAGTCCCTCATCCCTGGTGAATTTCTATGGAACCTTTACATTTTTCCCAAAGTACGGAGCCCAAAACTGAACACAATGCTCCAATTATGGTTGAACTAGTGTTTTATAAATGGTTATCAAAACTTCTATTTATGAAACCTAAGATTCCAGATGCTTTTTAAAATGACTTCTCAACTACAATGAACTGTACATGTATCCCCAGATCGCTCTGTTCCTGTACTCCTTCCTGGAATTGTGCCCTCTAGTTGATAATGCATCTCCTCATTCTTCCTACCAAAATGCTTGTAATTAAATTTCATCAGCCACCTGATTGCCCATTCCATCAGCCTGCCCACATCTCCTTGAAAGCTATTGCTCTCCTTTTAGTTCACTATAACTCCAATAATTGTATTTAGTAGCTGAAACATCTTCACTTTAAAGATCTTCAATTGTTTAATTACTCTTTTATCTGCCAAGTCTGATTCCAGTATGCCCTGGCTTGATCTGTTCTCATCACATTGAAATTGGCCCATCTTGAAATCACTGCTGTTACTTTTTGGTGGTCTGTATCCTTTTTGTAGTGATATTGTGATCATTGTTTCCTAGATGATACCTGCTCCCTCCCTGCTCCACTCGGCCTGGCTAATTGGACCTGCAGTTTTCACACTCCTTGGTCCAAATTTATTTCCTGGACAATAACAAAATCATTTAAATATTTTTCCCATGTTGGAAGTATTAACACGCTGTGAGTTATTTTGGTATTTGTTCTGTGACTACAAAGACATTTTATAAATTTAAATTTTTTTCTTTGTATTCTCTCATTTCTATTTTTAGAACCACTTGCGTGCAAATTGGCTGACATGTTTCCCTATATAACAAAAACAATAATAAAAGGTGTTTTATTGGGCATTAAGTTCATTGGGATATCATGAGATCATGGAAAGTGCCATTATGAGTCTTTTCATATATAAATAGTTGTTAGTTGAGATTAGATTCAAGATTATATAGGCGTTGGTCCATCAATGTAACTGCACTGTGTAATGAATTGACCTGTACAATTGGTATGCAAGACAAGTTTTTCACTGTACCTCAGTACAAGTGACAATAATATACCAATACCAAATTCTAGCATATTTCTTCCTTTACTATGGAATTGTTTCCTGGAAAATAAACTGCCTGGACTTTTACAAGTTGGAACATTTTCTTCTGTCCTCTTGCAATTTCTAGCTTGAGATGGTATTCCAGATCTTCCTTTCACGAATGGCACTGCTATTTATAAATATGAAATATATTTTGATATATATTAATACAGATGAAAACCTTTTCCTCAATTTCAGCAAAACGAAAGAGCCAATCATTGACTTCAGGAAGGGGGGCGGTGCACGTGCTCCTGTTTACATCAATGGCGCTAAGGTCAAGAGGGTTGAGAGTTTCAAGTTCCTAGGAGTGAACATCACCAATAGCCTGTCCTGGTGCAACCATGTAGATGCCACGGCCAAGAAAGCTCACCAGTGCCTGTACTTCATCAAGATGCTAAAGAAATTTGGCATATCCCCTTTGACCCTCACCAATTTTTATTGATGCACCATAGAAAGCATCCTATCTGGATGCCTCATGGCTTGATGCGGCAACTGCTCTGTCCGTGACCTCAAGAAAATGCAGAGAGTTGTGGACACAGCTCAGCACATCATGAAAGCCAGCCTCCCCTCCATCTATACTTCTCACTGCCTCGGTAAAGCAGCCAACATAATCAAAGACCCCACCCACCCCAGACATTCTCTCTTCTCCCCCCTCCCATTGGGCAGAAGATACAAAAGCCTGAAAGCACGTACCACCAGGCTCAAGGACAGCTTCTATCCCACTGTTATAAGACTATTGAATGATTCCCTAGTACGATAAGATGGACTCTTGACTTCCCAATCTACCTCTTTGTTATTGTCTATCTGCACTGCACTTTCTCTGTAGCTGTGACACTTTATTCTGCATTCTGTTATTGTTCAACCTTGCACTACCTCAATGCACTGTGTAATGAATTGATCTGTATGAATGGTATGGAAGGCAAGTTTTTCACTGTGCCTTGGTACATGTGACAATAATAAACCAATTTACCAAAAAAAACAATTTGCCAATTTAGCAATTGTGGATATTTCCTTGGTGGTCCAGGCAAGAATGAACTGCTCCCGTGCTATATAATTCCTATCATTCTAGGTTTATCTCCTTCCACAGCTGGCTTCATGCCCTCTCCTCGCAACCCTCAGAGTTTCAGTGACTGTTCCTCCATAATTAATCTCTGGCAGGAAGATTGATAGCTATCACAACCTGTCTCCTCCCTGCAGCGAGACAGGTTTGCAATGGTAACTGGAAGTGGGCTCTAGGTGCTCTAGGATGTTCTTTAACTTGAACATTCAGCAGTCTCAAGTGTGACTTCCTCTGATTTCTGCTCGGTTTCAGTTACATAGATCAGCATTTCCTTTTGATTGACTGCTAGATTGTGGTGATCTTGCCTTTACTGAGGAGGGGCTAGGTGGGGGGGGGGGGGGTGTTGGGAGAATGTCCCCATTAAAATCTATACACTGTTAACAGTTTTATCATTAGTTTTTGACATATTGTTGACAAGTTGTGATTTTTTTTTCCTTGCTTCCAATGCACAACTCTTTTATGTTGGTCAGTGTTGAATGCTATCAGCCCATGTCTACATTTTGTCTGTCTTATTTTGCCTATCCAAACTTGGTGTCATTTGCACCCTTTGCAGTCTGATCAGTGATACCAGCATGTGATGTCAAGTGTTCATTCTTCTGTGCTCATTTGCACTTGATTCTGTATGGTGATATCAGGATGCCTGATGAAGGGTAGAGGGAAGCCCACATAACATCCTTAAATTGAAGTGAGCTGTTTTGGCATTCTCTTCAATTGAAGCAGCCCAGTTAGGCAGAATAGCCTCTTTCTGTGTTGTTCAGCATTGTACTGCCTGGCTACACCATCCAAATTGTTTTGGAATTTGTTAACTCAGCACACAAATATCACTGCAGGTATTGTGCTGTTTTTTTTGTTGCATAGGCCACTGAGTCTTTCAGTCATGGGTATTAAATGTACTTTTAATGCACTATTTTTTTTTGCTCTGTTTGAAACCAAGTCTTATCAGAATCAGGTTTATTATCACTGACATATGTTGTGAAATTTGTTTTGTGGCAGCAGTACAGTGCAAGACATAAAGACATAAAAAAGTACTGTAAATTACAAGAATAAATAGTGCAAAAGAGGAATAACGAGGTGGTGTTCATGGGTTCATGGACAATTCAGAAATCTGATGGCGGAGGGGAAGAAGCTGTTCCTAAAACATTGAGTATGGGTCGTCAGGCTTCCTGTACTTCCTCCCCGATGGTAGTAACATGAAGATTAAGATCAAGGTAAGATTAAGATGTCTTTATTAGTCACATGTACATCGAAACACACAGTGAAATGCATCTTTTGCGTAGTGTTCTTAGCATGCCCACAACTTCCTTACCTGTACGTCTTTGGAATGTGAGAGGAAACTGGAGCACCTGGAAGAAACCCATGCAGACATAAGGCGAATGTACAGACAGTGGCCGGAATTGAACTCCGGTCACTGGCGCTGTGATAGCGTTATGTGAACCGCTACACTACCATGCCTGGACATGTCCCGGGTGGTAATTAATGATGGATGCCGGCGCCTTGAGGCACCGCATCTTGAAGATTTCTCGATGGTGTGGAGGGTTGTGTACATGATGGAGCTGGCTGAGTCTACAACCCTTTGCAGCCTCTTTCGATCCTGTGCATTGGAGCCTCCATACCAGGTGATGCAACCAGTCAGAATGCTCTCCACTGTACATCTGTGGAAATTTGCAAGAGTCTTTGGTGACATACCAAATCTCCTTCTACTCCTAAAGAAGTAGAGCTGCTGGTGTGCTTTCTTCGTGATTGCATCAATGTGTTAGGCCCAAGATGGATGCTCTCAGATGTTGATGCCTGGGAACTTACAACTGTAAGTGCACATCTTCCTCCTTGGTAATGTTGTATAGATTTTCTTCTTTATGAATCACTTTTGCACACTTCTCTTTTTTTAACCCCCTGTTATTCTATCAACATCCTGCAGGTTCATGCAGAAACTTGACTGGATCAACCACATAAATGCTATGGTTATGAGACTGGATATTCTGTGTCAAATAGATTGTCTCTTAACTACTCAAAAAAAAAAACCCCTGTCACCCTCAAGCTGCAATTCATGATTGTGAAAAAGTGCTGTTTGATTGCCCAAGAGTTATCACTGTAATTATTATTAAAGAAGTTTATCATCATCATCCAGTTTAATGCCCATTTGCACCTTATCTACTATTGGTATTGGTTTATTATTGTCACTTGTACCAAGGCACAGTGAAAAGCTTGTCTTACAAACTGATCGTATAGGTCAATTCATTACACAGTGCAGTTACATCGAGTTAGTACAGAGTGCATTGAAGTAGTACAGGTAAAAACAATAACAGTACAGAGTAAAGTGTCACCGCTACAGAGAAAGTGCAGTGCATTAAGGTGCAAGGTCACAACAAGATAGATCGTGAGGTCATAGTCCATCTCATTGTATAAGGGAACCATTCAATAGTCTTATCACAGTGGGGTAGAAGCTGTCCTTAAGTCTGGTGGTATGTGCCATCAGGCTTCTGTATCTGGAAGAGGAGAGAAGAGAGAATGTCCCGGGTGGGTGGGGTCTTTGATTATGCTGGCTGCTACACCAAGACAGCGAGAGGTAAGGACAGAGTCCAAGGAGGGGAGGCTGGTGTCCGTGATGCGCTGGGCTGTGTCCACAACTCTCTACAGTTTCTTGCGGTCCTGGGCGGAGCAGTTGCCATACCAAGCCTTGATACATCCAAATAGGATGCTTTCTGTGGTGCATCGGTAAAAGTTGGTGAGAGTCAAAGGGGACAAACCAAATTTCCTTAGCCTCCTGAGGAAGTAGAGGCACTGGTGAGCTTTCTTGGCCAGGGCATCTATGTGATTTGACCAGGACAGGCTGTTGGTAATGTTCACTCCCAGGAACTTGTAGCTGTCAACCCTCTCAACCTCAGCACCATTGATGTAGACAGGTGCATGTACACTGCCCCCTTTCCTGAAGTCAATGACCAGCTCTTTAGTTTAGTTGACATTGAGGGCAAGGTTGTTGTCATGATACCATTCCACTAAGCTCTCTATCTCCTTCCTGTACTCTGACTCATCGCTGTTTGAGATACGGCCTACAACGGTGGTATCATCTGCAAACTTGTAGTTGGAGTTAGAGCAGAATCTGGCCACACAGTCATGAGTGTATAGGGAGTAAAGTAAAGGGCTGAGGACGCAGCCTTTTGGGGCACCAGTGTTGAGAATAATTGTGTCGGAGGAATTGCTGCCTATCCTCACTGATTGCGGTCTGTTTGCTAGAAAGTCAAGGATCCAGTTACAGAGGGAGGTGTTGAGTCCTAGGTCTCGGAGTTAAGTGACAAGCTTACTTGGGATTATTGTATTGAAGGCAGAGCCGTAGTCAATAAACAATAGTCTAACGTAGGTGTATTTACAGTCCAGATGCTCCAGAGCTGAGTGAAGGGCCAGGGAGATGGCATCTGCTGTAGACCTGTTTCGGCGATAGGCGAGTTGCAATGGGTCCAGGTTGTCTGGTAGGCTGGAGTTGATGTGTGTCATGACCAACCTCTCAAAGCACTTCATGATGGTGGATGTCAGAGCCACTGGTCGGTAGTCATTGAGGCATGTTACCTTGCTTTTCTTTGGTACTGGGATGATAGTGGTCTTCTTAAAACAGGAGGGAACCTGAGATTGAAGCAGGGAGAGCACTAGACCACACATCCACCAATGACAAGCCTTCTCTGCACTGTGAACTACGGGTATTCCTTGAAGTACAAAGAGATTACATTCCTGGAAGACCTTGCAAGATCAAAAATGTGTAAATTCAAAGGCATTTCATATCAGCTTCAATGCAAAACTCTGGTTGCCTTCTAGAGCTCAAGAACCTTAGTCAAAAAAATGAAACTCCTTAAAATATATCAGCTCAACTATCTGGAACAATGAAATATAATTTTAATTACAATTAAATCACATATTAATAAAAACATAAGTAATAAACTCTCTGGGTACTACCAAGTGAAACATAAAAGATCTGAAAGGTCTTGTCAGGATTGACATGTCCTCTTTGTGGGTGAATCTAGAACCAGGGGTTTTAGTCTTGGGCTTGCCCTTTTAAGACAGATGAGGTACTTGATTTTTTCCTGAGAGCTGGAAGAATTTGAAGTTCTCTTCCTCAGTACTGCTACTGACTGCTGCCCACTTCACCTTTTGTGCAAAACACACTGGGATGTCTGCATTAAAAGTGTTCTGAGGTGTCAGTTTTGGCTCACTCGCAATTGGTTTTTATTGTCATATGTACCAAGATACAGTGAAAAGCTTTTGTTTGCATGCCATTCAGACAGATACTTCCATACATAAGTACGTTTAGGTAGTACAAAAGGAAAAGAAAACAATGCAGAATATAGTGTTACAGTCACAGAGAGAGTGCAATGCAGGTAGACAAAGTAAGCAGAATCATCTTTAAAACAGATTCTTGATAAGCAAAGGGGTGAAACATCTGGAATGTAGAGTTGAGTTACAGTCAGATTAGCCATAACCTTACTGATCCTGTCCCAGGAGCCAAGTAGTCCACTCCTGCTCCTAATGTATTTCTAGGTATGTAAATGCTAGTGGTGGCTTGTCACACATCAAGGTGACAGCAGGGAGAGAGGAGAGGCGGAGTTGTTACTGATGTTCGGGTGACGGATGATGCTGGTGAGTCTGAGCTTGAATGTTTGCAACGTGGATGGTGAGGAGTCTTCTTATGACTGTTCCTGGGTGGATTGGTGAGGTGAAAAAAAAGATGTCGATGGTTAGCTCACTTTCAACTGACAAAGTTCATAGCAAAGTTATAAAGTGGCACTTCTAATGCTGTGCTCAATGTTGGGCTTATTGTCCTTGAAGATGTCTGTCACTTTCTCTCAAAGCCTCTTCATGGTGAGCTATTTTAATGGTGGTGGAGGTGCTGTGTTGTTGGTTATTCTTTTGCTGCTCTGTTACTCGAGCTTTAACAGATCCTCATTTGTGAGCTCTTCATCAAATGATTCCTGTAACTCTTCCGTATCATCAAGGTCTCCTTTCATCAAGTCCAGCCTCGTCTGCAACTTGGCAATATCTTCTCGGATACTCTTCAGGTTCATCAATCCATGGGAGTTGGCACACACCCTGGTCCTAATTTCCTCCTCACACCATTCATTGTTGCATGGATTAAATAATCCCAAGAGGCATTGATGTAATCTATAGCATGGTAGTGTAGCGGTTAGCATAACGCTATTACAGCGCCAGCGACCTGGGTTCAATTCTGACCGCTGTCTGTGAGGAGTTTGTACGTTCTCCCCATGTCTGCGTGGGTTTCCTCCCACCTTCCAAAGACATACGGGTTAGGAAGTTGTGGGCATGCTATGTTGGTGCCAGAAGCATGGCAACACTTCTGGGCTGCCCCCAGAACATTCTACGCAGAAGATGCATTTCACTGTGTGTTTTGATGTACATGTGACTGATAAAGAAATCTTATGTTATTGTACCTCTTCCAATTTTCCTGAATATTGGGTTTGTTATTGAGGCTCAAATCCTAAATGGCATGCCTCATTAAGCACTGCAGGTAGTAAGCCTTGGGTGTGGTGATAAATTGGTAGTCCATGGGTTGTAACAATCATCAACTGATAGGCAGCAAAACTGCCTATTGAATGTTGTCACCGTGTCCCTTGTTAACTGGATGCCTGGGAGTATTGTTGATCATGATGATGCCAGGTTTTCCTTGCACAACATTGCTTAATGAATGGGAAAAAGAAACAATCTGACAGAATCTTGGAAGAGCATTGCCACATCCAGGTGTTTTTCTGTTAGTTTGACACTGCTGGAAGATTTAGTCTTTGAATGCCACTTTGGAAGCCTCTAATTCTGAGTGATAGACTGAGAGAGGCTTAAGCATATTCACCCTTTCAATGCCCCAAGGAGAAGAATAGGATGGTATTTGGCTGTCTGAAGCCTGGAGCAGCTGTCTCATCCCTTGAAATGATATGTGTGAAGGCATCCTCTTCAGAAAGAGCTCTTTCTCTTCCATATCAAACACTTGTTTAGGAAAGTTGCGGTCTTCAACAATTTGTTTCAGCTTCTTTGGAAAATTTTCTGCAGCCAGGGTACCTGCTCTTGTTGACTCCCCTGTAAGATGAATATTGTGCAGATTTGCCAAGGTTGACCTTGAACTCATCAACACTTTCACCTCTTCAATGTTTTTTCACATCTTGGCATAACATTCTCATCAAACTCTGGCACAAAGTGATCTTCTGATCTTCTTACCAAACACTTATCCCTTTTCCCATTCTCTCCATTATAATGTCTTTTCCACTTCAGGATTAGCATTCTGCTACAACCAACAGAGATGTATTTACAATATGAAGTGAAAATAAAAAAAACTACAGATGCTAGAAATCAGAAAAAAAAAACCTCAGCAGATCAGGTAGCATCTGTGGAAAGAGAAACAGAATTAATATTTCAAGTCAAGGACCCTTCATCAGAACAAAGGGTTTTCAACTTGAAATTTTAACTTCCTCTTTTCGCAGATATTCCCTGACCTAAGTATCCCCAGCATTTTCCATATTTATTTCTATTTCCAGTAGAGTACTCAACAGATATATAGACATGAGATGAAGATATAGATTTTCCCGCCATACTTCAAGTATATCGTATTGTTCTAGTCTGTTGTTACAGTCTGTTTCAAAAGTAGTCTATGTGAATATTCTGCTCAGTTTCAGTAACTGATGATGCTAAGTGAAACCCATTATGTCAAGTGGCTGTGGTCTGTGATCTCAAGGTCTCTGTGTCAACATAATGTAGCTGTCAACCTAAAGGGCAGCGATCTGATTGACACAGCTGCACCCCTGATTTCAGTTGCTACTTATTTGTTGTAATATCACTAAAGGTGAACTGGACTGCTCTTACAATATTAATAAAGGATGCAATAGAAGTACGTTGAAGGCTGGCACTTATTTATTATTGATGGTTCCTATTAACTACAATTACCAATTTGCTTCTCTGTCTCTCTCTCTCTGTCTCTGTGTGTGTCTCTCTGTCTCTCTCTTTCTGCCGTTACCCCTGATATTAAGGCGAGCTTGCTAGAAGAAATAAGGATTGTGGCAGTGACAGCACCCTACTGGTGACCTTTAGGGATTTAATATTTTCATGTGCAATTGAAGAGAATGTCAGATGAGTTCAGGATGGTATCACAGTGCCAGTAACTATGTAATGATCCTCCATGTCTCTTTCTACTGGGGCTCTTGTAGGTAATCCTGTCAATTCTGGAAAGCTGGGTAACTATTTCCACTCAGCATCTCCTTCCAGTTCAAAATCCATGGAGTGCTTTCCTCCCCTTGGAATGGAACCCTGATGTCCAAATGCAAAGGCTAGTGAGGCTGGTGCCAAACCCAAGAAGCAACGTGCAGCTGTGTCATCTGCACAATGAGCCCTCCTATTCCCTTAACTGGGCTGGTTTGAGTGACTACAATGACTTAATGTGACCATTCCAAACCAGCTTGGTGATCCTTGCAAGCCAATAAAGTCTCAGTGCTGTCACAGAGCAGAAATATAGGACAGAGAATTAAACTCTCCAATCGAAACTTAACAAAATGCTGCCTCAAAGTATTTGAAACAACTCATCCCGTTAAGCAGCAATGGGAAAAAAAATTTGAGGGTTATTCATTATAGCCAAAAGAGGTTACTAAATCGAGGACTTATACGCTAAAGGATCAATTGCATTATGCTGCATATTCTTAAATCAAATGTTCGTAATTGGTTTATTAATATCACTTGTACTGAGATACAGTGAAAAACTTTGTTTTGCATGCCATCCATTGCAGATCATTCCAAAATATAAGTACATCAAGATAGTACAAAGGGAAAGGCAATAACAAAATACAGACTACAGTGTTACATTTACAACAGAACTGGTCATTGACTTCAGGAAGGCGGCTGGAGTACATGCCCCTGTATGTATCAATAATGCGGAGATGGAGATGGTTGAGAGCTTCAAGTGCAGTGCAGGAAGACAAGTAAAGTGCAAGGATCATAATGAGGTAGGTTGAAAGATCAAGCGTTCATCTTTATCACCCAAGAGGTCCATTCAAAAGTCTAACAACAGCAGGATAGACGCTGTCTTTGAGACTGGTGGTACATGTTCTCAAGCTTTTGTATCTTTTGCCTGATGGATAGAGGGAGAAAAGAGAATGACTGAGATAGGAGGGGTCTTTGATTATGTTGGCTGTTTTTCCAGGCAGCAGGGAATGTAGACAGAGTCAATGGAAGGGAGTCTGGCTTTCATGGTGGACTGAGCTGTGTCCACAACTCTCTGCAACATCTTATGGTCTTGGGGAGAGCAGTTGCCATACCAAGCAGTGATGCATCCGGATACATTTGCTTTCTATGATGCATCTATAAAAATTGGTGAGGATTAACAGGGACATGCTGAATTTCCTTAGCCTTCTGAGGAAGTAGAGGTGGTGGTGTGCTTTCTTGGCCATAGTGTCTATGTGGTTGAACCAGGACAAGCTATTGGTGGTACTTACACCTAGGAACTTGAAGCTCTCAACCACCTCGGCACTATTGATTCATATGGGGCGTGTACTCCGGCCCCCTTCCTGAAGTCAATGACCAGTTCTGTTATTTTGCTGACATTGAGAGAAAGGTTGTTGTTTTGACACCAGACCTGTAAATCAAGAAATTGCTGTATTTATGAAAAACAACACAACAACTTGCCCAAACTTCATTGGTTCCAAATATGAACACCTTTTCTCAGAAGGATTTGGGCAGCAGATTTGCCATCATCTCTAAGCTAATCCATATCCTGACTGGGACGTGACTCAGTTCCTTCACTGTTGTGTAAAATTCCTGGAAATCTTACGTGAAAGCTTGAAGGGCATGCCTTCTGCAGCAGTTCAAGGGAAAGGCTCACCATCATCTTCCCAAGGACATCTAGTAATGGGTAATAAATGGTTAGCATTGCCCATGACCCTCAAGACAAGGATGAAAAGTATAAAAAAAGGTTGCATTAGCAATCATAAAATCAGAAATTCTGGAGTTTAAATATCCTGTAGCTTAATTTTTGATAATTCACAACCTTCCTCTTTGATTTGTTTGTTTTTTTAAATTCTCCTCTTTAGATAAAATTTCAAATTGATTGGCATTAATTTTATTACTTCTTTAGATGTGTGATAATTGTTGATGCAGAGGAGCAGAATTTCTCTAGGTTTTATTATAGATTTTTTAAGGAGGAAAAGATGCCTGTAGATAGTCTGCTTCAAGCAGAACTTGAAGTTTATTTCTGTGCAGCATTTCCGTTTTGCTGTAGGCTGTACAGTTATTGTACTACCTAGTTATAATTTAGCATGCAATGTTCTGCAGCAAAGTATTCATTTTCTGTTGCAACTTTTTAAATGTTTCTTTCAAACATGACTTTTCATTTTGTTTTAAATATAAGCTGTGGTTGCTGAATGTTCCAATTTTTAGCTTTCTAATGAGTGTCACTAGAGTACAAGGTAGATCAAACTCTCATTTTAACTAAAGGCTTATCATTGTGATACCAAACGATTGCTTCATGCAAATGTAATGCTGAAGGGTGAAGAACTGCGGTGAATTAATATTTGATCTGAAGTGTTCCATAGCAATTAAATGACGGTTATATTGTAGTATGGGTAATGCAAATTACTATCTTTTTATCAATGAAATATGGTCATCTGTGTAGTGCTGTTCATGATATATCATAGAGGCCTAGTCTGTTGATACAGAGATGCAAGTTCAAATCCCACTGTAACATCTGTGGAATTAAAATTCAAGTAATTAAATCTGGAAGTTATGAAAATAAAAATAACCAGGTTTTATTGATTTATGGATTGATTGTATTTAAAATAAACATCTGGATTACTAATGTCATCAAAAAAGAGGTTTGTTTTTTGATATGCACCAAAGAGCAGCTCAGGTTAAGATTGAAAAGGGGATTCTTGTCATTTTCAGGGATGTAAAGGATGTACATTGAAATTCCAATACCTTCTCAGATACGTATGAGTAGTCTGCATATCTCTTGCACTGTGCGATGGTGTGTCATAAACTGCCAGAGTACTGTTGCACACAGTCCAAACTGGTTCATGTGGTTCTGTGCACACTGATATTAACTATTTGGAATGACAGTTTCCACTTTTAATCATTATAAGGCTGTAATTTTAGTACTTATTGCATCTGGAGATGTGTGGAGTTGTTTTTCTAATTATGGTTTTTGGTCTCAATTACTCGTACCAGACAACTTGTTTACATTAACATGTCTGTACTATTGTAAGCACTAACTCCTACAGTATCCCTTTGTGAGCTTGGCTGAGCTGTACAATGGAAATGATTTGGAGCCTGTCAAAATGTTCCAGGTTGTAAAAGAAACTATTGTATGTAACCTATTACTATGTTAATGATTTATTTCAATGTTGTATTGCCCACAAGGACAGGTGCCTACATTGTGCTATCTAACACCTGAAGTTATTGTACTTAAGTGCATCTTTGTGAATTCTTTTTCCTTGGAGCTGACTGGGGTGTGATGCTAGCTGTCACTGAAGTGATATTCTTTGAAAACTACCTTGGTATCAGTGAGCTGTTTGGATGTAGAAGCTTCGCAGAGGAACTTGGTTGGATTCCTCTGAAATGGACATGCTTTGTAGTATGAATCATACGTAGCAATTTAGATTGAGTTTCTCCACTCCCTAGACCATTTTTGATGGGAAGTCTCTTTTGTAGCTTACTGGGAAGTGCATTACAGTTATTCAATAATCCACTACAGAATGGTACATTTAAAGCCGTTGTATTCTGTCCATTGTTTCACCACTGCAGTCAACTGATTTTTCAATGTCCTTGGTTTCTGAAGACACCAATTAATACTAACCCCGCGAATACTTGGTAATTGGTTAATTATTGTCACATGAACTGACGTACACTGAAAAACCTTGGTTCGCATGCCATCCATACAGATCACTTCATCACATCAGTACATCAAGATAGTACAAAGGAAAAGCAATAACAGAATATAGAATATAGTGTTACAGTTACAGAGAAAGTGCAGGCAGACAATAAGGTGCAAGGCCATGATGAGGTAGATTGTGAGGTCAAGGGTTCACCTTATCGTATAAAAGGGCCGTTCAAAAGTCTTATAACAGCAGGATAGAAGCTGCCCTAGAGCCTGGTGGTACGTGTTTTCAGGCTTTTGTATCTTCTGCCTGATGGGAGCGGGGAGAAGAGAGAATGACCCGGGTGGGAGGGATCTTTGATGATTTTAAATATCAGAAAACTTCCAACCTACATGGGCTAGAGCAATGCCAAGCTGTGGCTGTGGACTGCTGGGTAATACACTTGCCTCTTGTTCAGAAGGTTGTGGCTTCAAATCTCATTGCTCAGGTTTGAAAACAAAAATATCAGATGATATAATGCATTATCAGATGATATAGTGCAATATTAATTTTCTCTGCACTGAGAAAAGTGCTGTCTTTCAGATGAAATAAATGTTGCTTCAAGCTCCCTTCTGCTGTTTAGGAGAGAGGACAACCTTGATGTTCCAAGCAATATAAATTCTCACTGAGCGTCACTGTGGCACAGTGGCCCACCTGGATAGATAGCGTTGCTGCCTCTCAGCTCCAGTGACTTAGGTGCACTCCTAATCTCTGGTGCTGTCCGTGTTTGGTGTTTTCCCTGTCTCCTCTGGGTACTCTGGTTCCCTCCCAAAAATGTGCAGGTTGGTAGGTTAATTGACCACTGTGAATTGCCCCTTGTGTGGAGCTGAGAGAATGTGGGGGAAGTTGATGGGAAACTGAACAGAATAAAATAAAATATGAGATGAGTGTAAATGAGTGCCTTATGGTCAGCGAGGACTCGGTGGGCCAAAGGGCTTGTTTCTGTGTTATTTGACTTGAGGATTCTATCACCAAACATAGATTTTCTTAATGTTTCTGTGTTGCTTGTTGGAGCTTTCTATGCAAAAATTTCCACCTGCATTTCCTACATTACAGTCAATTATAAAATTGTATTCACTATGGGAAATCTGAAGTCATAAAAAGCACTGAAAAAATGCAAGTCTTTATTTCACTGAGATTAATGCTTGTAGTTAAATGGAAGGGCAAGGCTCTTGTTTCTTATTCTGCATTGGAGGCCTCGTGCTGCCTTTGTGGATCTGAACTTAATCGACAGTCTTTCACCAGGCATGATTTATTTCATAGTCTGCTTTATTTCTGGATGGTAACAGTTTCAAATGTGATCGTCATCACAGTTTGTGAAGTAAGTGACACCCTCAGACTTTGCAAATAACTGTAGCAGCACAGTAATAATGAATGTGAAATGGCAGCTGGAATCGTGCACAATTTGATATGTGAAGGCTGTATTCCCAGCACCATGAAATCCTCCCACCCTGCCCCTAGGGATGATGACTGTGCTGTTCATTATTCAGTGGGTTACATGTCTGCCTTTGAACCAGGGCATTGCAAGCTAAAATATTGCTCCAGGGACTTCGTCCATAATCTGGACCGAGTCTTCATGGAGTGCTGCATTGTCTGAGGAGCCGCCTTTTGGTTTAATTTTTAACAAAAGTCCCAAGTGTGCTTATGGTTGGAAATAGAAGATATGGATACTACTAGAATATGAGCAAGGCAAGTCTTGGTGCCCTGGGCAATTTTGGTCCCTTGATCAGCATCACTTCTTTCGAAAATAAAAATCCACTTCTCTGCGCATTCCTCTTTTTAATGGTACTTAGCTGTATGCACTTTGGCTGCTGCATTTCCTCTACCACTCCAACCGGCCATGAAGTCCTCTGTGACATCTTTATGCTATGGAAGGTGCTGTATAAGTGAAAGCTCTCTATTTACACAGTCTTTTGAGGAGCCTGACACAGTGTGAATTGCACGTGGCAATGAAGCATGGACTCCAAGTTTTTGCCAGCGTTCTCCACTCTTTGCTATGCTGTTGCATTCGTCATCCACTTGACGTGCTGCTGTGCTGGAAAAGGCACCTTGATCCATTTATAAGGGAGCTATCATCTGCTCAAAGCCAGAAATGCCGCTGTGCACCACAAAGTTGAGCGAGCTAGGGCTTTTCTCTTTGGAGAGAAGGAGGATGAGAGGTGACTTGATAGAGGTGTACAAGATGAGAAGAGGCATAGATCAAGTGGATAGTTGGAGACTTGTTCCCAGGGTGACAGTGGCTAACACGAGGGGGTGTCATTTTAAGGTGATTGGAGGAAGATATAAGGGGGATGTCAGAGGTAAGTTTTTTTTAAACAGAGTGGTACTTGGCACTGCCAGTAGAGGTTGTGGGAGCAGATACATTAGGGACATTTAAGAGACTCTTAGACACATGAATGATAGAGAAATGGAGGGCTATGTGGGAGGGAAGGGCTAGATAGATCTTAGAGCAGGATAAAATGTCGGTACAACATTGTGGGCTGAAGGGCCTGTACTGTGCTGTAGTGTTCTATGTTCTAAACGAGTGGTCAGAATTGGGATGGAGGAACAATAGACAGCTGATGCTGGAATCTAGAGCAACACACAATCTGCTGGAGGAACTCGAGGTCAAGCAGCGTCTGTGGGAGGAAAGGGAGTTAGTTTTTCCAACAAGAAACCCTGCACTCAAAATGTCGACGATATCTTTCCACCCACAGATTCTGCTCCACCTGCTGAGTTCTTCCAGCAGATTGTTTGTTGCTCCAGGATTGGGATGGACTCTTTCCATCAGCCCAACCCTTTACTAAATCTATGAGAAACACATATCCAAAGTCACCTTCTTGATAGCTGGAGCTGAATCATAATGTATGAGGCAACATTTATCCTTCCCTATCTTTCAATTTTGCAGTGTTTGCCCAGCAGACTTGCTCCTGGCTAATTCGGGAAACTGGTCATCACACTTCATTTGGAAATGGAAGTGGACTTCCATTCCTGCAAACTCAGAATAAAATGAAGCACAACAGTTGTCACTAATTGAGGTTCAATGTGAGTTCTCCACCCATTGATGCAGATCTCGCAGAATGTGTTACTGAATAGCTGGTGGTCTGTGGTTGTGACCAGAATAGATGTAGTTGAATTGAATTTACTTTTCTATATCTTCATTAGCAAGAGATGGTCATCTTCACTTTTGGTTAAATAGTCATGAATGTCATGCTATATCCCCTTTTGTAAGGAAGAAATAAACATAGGAACTGGAGTTGGTCATTGGCCTCCTTAAGGCTGCTCATCTATGCTCCCAATCTGTTTACTTCTATTGCATCCATTTCCCCTGACATCCTTTGCAAATTCAGACCTTTTCAGTTCAACTGACCCTTCATTCACAGTCTTTTAAGGCAGGATGGAAACCAATCCACTTTCCACCTCTTGAAAGCTTTGAGAGTGGAATTGCAAATATTTGAGCTGTAAGCAATTTAAAAAGTGGCCAAATGGGGTGTCGTCCTCCTCCAAAAATCACATTTACTGGAGTCATGAATTATTTAATTCATTTGCCGAAAGTTCAAGGTTCCAGGACTGCGGTATTTAGCACAGTGGTTTTGCTTCAGAGACACGAGAGCCTGCAGATGCTGGAATCTGGAGCAACAGATAATCTGCTGGAGGAACTCAGCAGGTTGAGCAGCATCTGTGGGAGGGAAGGAACTGTCAACGTTTTGGTTCGAAAAACAGATGCTGTTCAACCCGCTCATTTCCTCCAGCAGATTGTTGCTGTGCTTTTGCTTCACACTTGTGTTGCAGTTGCATTTAGACACCTCCTGACATCATTAAATGGATGCCAGTTCCCAAGTCAAGCAATTCAGGGACACATCCTCAGAGCATGTAATTTTTTTTTACTTCACATTAAAATCCAGTCATCCTTTGCTCCAGGTGAAAGTTCTCATCCTAAAACATCGACTGCCCATTTCCCTCTGCCTGATGTGCTGAGTTCCTCCAGCATTTTGTTTTTTTTTTAACTCCCGATTCAAGCATCTGCATTCTCTTGTGTCTCCATCCATTTCTCCATCCTCCTCGTATTGGTCAAGTATCAAAGTCAAAAATGCTCTGCATCAAATTACAGCACTGGTAGAAACTATGTGCCCAATATTTTTTATGGGGTTCTCCAGTTTGTGTCTGCAACTCTCTTCCATTGTCTCTGATCTCTTACTTCCAGGACTGATGCTGACCACTTTTAAAATGATTTTTGTTTTATCACCTAAACTCTGACCAGTAAATAAAAGTCCCATTCTGCTCCTAAAATAGCTTTATATTTGTGCTTTGTTTATATGAGATGCTTTTCCCCTGTATGGTCAAAATCTTTTGCTGTATATTGTAGCTAAAGCATTTTACTCTCCAGCTGCCAGAGTGAATAGTTTTCAGTCCCATTAATTGTGTCATTATTCTAAATGGTTTCAAGCTGTTCCTTGTTTCCCCCCCCACCCCTCCTCCAAGGACTCAATGGATGGACTTCCTCCTTTTTCCACCCTGTAACACTGCTGTACAGCATTCTGTCTGATTAGGTGTAAAATATAACATGGCAAGTACCGCTTTAGTGCCTTTGTACCCAGTGTTGTCCTGCATTTGCTTTTCTCTGTATAAAATTAATGTGATTGTACAGGAAACCCATGTGTTACGGCCGTTTGGGTTACGGAAATTCGCCCTTACCAAAATCACAACTCGCTACCCAAAAAAGTTTGAGATAAGCAATAAAATTTGTTCCTACAGAATTTATGTGGGAAAAAAGTGTGAAAGAAACAACAAGTTATGTAAATTTTTATTTTTAGTCACTCAATACTGTGGGGCAAAAAGATTTGGAGATGATGTTATCGCGTTGATTGAATTGGCAGTCACAGCTGAGTCTCTCCTTTGCCACACTCCTGTCTGAGGACATGTGAACAGAGTGCACTTCATCTGTGAGGTATTTTCTCTGATGCGCTGAATTGTGAGGAGCTGCAGTAGCCATGGCCATCTCCTTAAAGTAATCTGACAGCCTTTACTCCTCTTCCACAGCCACCATGCTTTAACCCATTACCCCATTGAATTACTTCTACACCGCATTTCTGTGAACCCAAATTCTCGAATTCCATCCCCGTCCCTGATATCCCCACTTCCTAAACGTTTTCCTAATCTATGCGCCTTGCACGCCAGCGATGAAAAGTGCAGCAACATTGCATTCTGAGACGTCTGTTCAGGTGACAAAATTTGTTGTTCCTTTCACACAAGCCTTGTCTACCCCCTGAGTCTAATGTGGGCCTCAGATATTAAATCATGGCAGTGGCTCACTTTGTCATCGCTGATAAAATGGCTCAATATGAGAGAAAAACAAACTGTAGGACTGCATCTCTGCTTATAGCATAGGATTCATTGGGAAAAGGGAATTCGCCTTTACAATATATCACGATACTGACAGTTTTCTAGGAATGCAACCTCACTGTAATGCTAGGGGCACCTGTATAATAAATGTTCTGCTTGATTCCACGTAGAAGTTTACACTGCCTTTAATGAATGGAGACAAATCCTTTCCTAGTTCTGACTTGTCAGGACTGGAACACCAACCTAATTGTTTGTGCAGGCAGAAGAGAGAACCAGCTATGCAATTCAGAGCTGATTCCAAACTGCCTCGGGAAGTTAGTTTTTCAACAAGGAGAGTCCGTGTCACTTCCGTTTTGGTCAGGAATAAAGCAGACATTGGTCAATTTGTGCTTAGAAGGCTTTTTAAATGGTGAAGGTCTAGGCTTCCTCCTGACTCTGCCTACTTCATTTAGCCAATCATCTTCTTCCATTCCTGGATGTGCTGACTCACAGTGGCTTGCCAGCACTTCGCCCAAATGTGTCCATTCTTTCTCATCCACTCTGGATGATGATCAGCAACAGTGATTAAAACACAAACCTGTGGCTGTCGCTAATTTTAATTCTTCTGTTCCTGCTCCCCACCTTTCTTGAGCCTTGCCTGGTTAATTGCTAGGGTGCTGTTTACTGTTGCATCTGAGAGCCAATTAAATTATTGTCTGGGACCAAGTGTGAGACCTTGGAGTGAAGAACTACATCATCTTGTGCCTCAGAGAACAGCAGACATTAATCTTTCAATGTTGCTTGGTGTTCCAGCTATGCATTTCGTTTTTTAACTAGGTGTCACACAATTTACTTCACGCTTTATCTGTTGACCAAAATACATCGTGTGTTCTATTATTTACATAATGTGGTCCAGGCTTAATGTTTTATAACATAAAACGCAAATGCACAGAGGAGTACTTAGACAAATTGCAGAGTTTAAAACTTGTTTATGATTTGTTAGTTCTATCTGGCCAGGAATAAATTGTATACCTTATGGTTCCCTGTTGCATATCCTCTTTTTCTGTCCATAATCGCTCGATGTCAATTGTGTATGGGGGTTGGTGGTCGGACAGAAGTGGAACTTGGAGTGTTTATTTATTTTTAGTTAGTTGTGGCACTGATGCTGCTTCCAGCTAATATTGACTGAAAAAATTGGTGAACAAAACTAGAGCTTCCTGTTCAGTATGGTGCACACTCAATAAATATACTGGGAGTAGGGATGGTATTTAGTTTTACTTGCTTCGATTTTCTTCTTGTGCTCTTCAGCTGTCGTAGCATTCATTGCCTCCTTGGTGGATGTCGGGCTACTTGCTTGGAGCTGACCCTATTTTGCCTCATTCTGGTATTGAATCTTCATTACCAACAACTTGTCCATGTAGATGTTATGGCCAAAAAAGCACACCAAAGCCTCTACTTCCTCAGAAGGC
Source organism: Pristis pectinata (assembly GCF_009764475.1). Classification (NCBI taxonomy): domain Eukaryota; kingdom Metazoa; phylum Chordata; class Chondrichthyes; order Rhinopristiformes; family Pristidae; genus Pristis; species Pristis pectinata. The sequence goes on along the minus strand of NC_067405.1, from coordinate 128,546,727 downwards.
TAAGGAAATTTGGCATGGACCTAATGACCCTCAACAATTTTTACAGATGCACCACAGAATCTATCCAGATGCATCACAGCTTGGTATGGCAACTGCTGTGCCCAAGACTGCAAGGAATTGCAGAGGGATGTGAACATAGCCCAGTCTGTCATGAACACCAGCCTTCCCTCCATGGACTGTCTACACTTCCTGCTCCCTCAGGAAAGCAGCCACCATAATCAAAGACCCCCACCCCAGACACACTCTCTTCTCCCCTCCTTCCATCAGGAAGAACATACAAAAGCTTGAGAACACATACCACCAGGCTCAAGGACAGCTTCAATCTTGCCGTCTGCTAACTTGTACCCATTTATGCCTGCTGACCCACAGTCACTCTTTGTCCTGTGAAGTGTCCATTTTATTATTCTTATCCTTGTTTTCAAATCCCTCCGTGGCCTTGCCCTTCTCTTTCCAATTCTAGTCTGTTGTGTAGCCATGTATTCTAACCAGTCCGCCATGGCAGTTGTGTTTTCATTTGTCATGGGTCTTAGTTCTCAACTTAAACCTGATTTGCCTCTCTTCCTCTCTCTCTTTTAAAATGTTCCTTAAAACTTGTTTCTTTCCCTACCATTTCTCTGAGTAGCTCAAGTGTTATTATGTAATAACCACAGTAAGTTGCTTTGGGCATTATATTGCCTTCTTTAAAGATGCTATAAATAATTGCTTTATTCACGTGAAATTTTAGTAAGCTTTAAGGCCTGCAGTTCAAGTTTTGGGGGAAGTAGTGTTTCACGTGCATCAGGAAGTTAAATAGCACATTTCTTGCAATCAGTTCTGCACTCGGAAGCTGAGCAAAGGTTGGATCACTATGACATTTGTGGGACTGAGTGATAGATCAGGTGAAGTCCATTAATGCACCTAGAACTGATCTGAATTCTAGTTCGCCTGTTGAATCTAAGGGCACCATAGCTACAGTTTTCAGAGTCCACATTGGGACAGAGGGCACCAGGGCAGGTTTGATGTGCTGAAATGCTCTTTGACACTCTGGATTTTTAAGGAGCAATTCTCCAAAAAAAAATCTGAAACCCAGACCTCAAATCTGCAATGCCCCTAACTTTTAATTACAGGGACATCGTATTTACCTGCCAGCACAATGCTGGACCTGCAGAGGTCCACTGTGATGTGCATTGTGTGTCTGTGGTTAGGAAGGGAGCCTTGTTTCAATACTCCCTAATAAGCAGGAATCTAGCGATAAGTTGGAATGAGGACAATCAGTAATTGATGTGTCCCTTCCTTCAGCATAAAACAAACAAGGCGCTTTTCCATGTTTTCATATGCTGTTTACAATGTAAAGTATAATTAAAGTATATGACTAGGGATGAACTTGTGCCAAAGCAGTCTAACTTCCTGGAATTGGGACACACAATTCTGGAAATACTCCGCCAGTCATGCAGCACTGGTGGAGAGGAACAGAGCTAACATTTTGCGTCAATGACTTTTTTAAAATTAGAATTGGGAAATATTTGAGGTGCAGTAGTCTTTTTGTAAATGTGAAAACTGAGAAAAGGGGATAATTAGAGTAAAACAGAAAAGTTCTGTGGTGGCATGGAGTGCAAAGTGATTTAGTGTCACTGCTGTAAATGGAGATAGGTTGACAATGGACAATTATCAAAATGAAAGGTGGCCCTTGGGAGGTGTGAATTGTTACTGCAGAGTAGCAGAGGGAGACAATGTAAATTTGACCAATGGAAAACATTTCCTTGAACTAGGGATGTGTAAAGCAGGAAGGTATTGAAGTGTGGAATATAAGGTTGTGGTGAGGTTTATTGAAACAACATAAGAAGCCAAAGACGGAAAGCCTAAAGTAGGAGATAATGAGGTAAAATGGTACCCCATCAAAAACTCAGGGTCATATTTATTAATGGAGCTGCTCCACAAAGCAATTATCCAATCTGTGTTTGGCTTCAGCACTGTAAATTAGACTGCAACGTGAGCAATGACTGCTGTAGGCCCAGCATTCTTGCAGTTTAGAATATGTGTTGTTATGCTGGTTAGAGCTAGCTATAAATGTATTTGCCAGCCTGTAATCTGGTATCTGCATTTCCCAGTAACTGGATGCTGGCTTTCTTTATCTTCTTACCTGTGTTTAAATGTTGCCCAGGATCCAGTGATCAATTGCATCATGCGCCTTTTCTGTATAACCGCAGTGGGATGAGCTTTGACCAAGTGGCGTGCATTGCTCAATTGTTGATGAATCCTCTTGAAAACTTGCCTTTTAAATGCCAGCTATTCCAGTAATCCTGGAAATGCATGGCAATTTCATGAATTTTAATTGTTTTTCTAAATTTTGTGCGTTAATGATTGGTCGCTATATTGCTGGCACACATTACAACAAGGGCTCCATTTCCATGTGGTTTCTCGATTTGCTATTTTCTCGGACTGCTCTTTTCCAGGACTTTTGGTGGGTGTGGACGGGGTGACAGGTCCACAGTGCAGGCTATAATTTCCACTACCCTTGGTATGAGGTTCATAATTGTAGGTCTTCAGTTTCTGACCCAGAGATCCTGTCTAGTTCAGTGACCAAAGAACATGCATAATGTCACATCTCTTGGAGCCAAAACCTTTTCCAACCAATGAAGTGTGTTTTGAAGTGTGGTGACTGTAATAATCTACAGGTGAGGGTGTAGTAGGAGGAATAAGCTTCTGTCAGTCAGGAAGTCAGGATTTTCAACAAAATAGAAATCAAATATTGAAAACAGCTGGATAAACTTGGGGAAGACCGGACCTTGTCCCGGAAAGTAATGAAGAAAATATTTCTGATCTGTATTGAAAACATCTGTTTAAGCACTCATTTGAACAATGCTTTCTGTTATATTCATTAAAGAACAAAAAACACTTTGATTCTGTCACACCTGCCGATGTGGCCCAGAGACACGTGGATTAAGGTGCTTGGGGTTCAGTCCTTTCCATGGTATGAGCTTGGGTGAGGATAACATTTGGCTTGGTTATGATGTCCCCACAGTGCTAACTAACAATAACTTAGGTTTATAAAGCTAACTCAGAAACACATCCTGAGTTTTGTAACAGTTTTGTAACTCTGAGGGAAGAGTGACCTTTATGTGGTTCATGTGAAAATAAAGCTTCAGTGATGCAGTGTATCCTCCAGGTGTTGCTTTCCTCCAAACAAGTGAGGTACTTTGGACAAATTAACATGACTCTCAGTAATCATTTTGAAGAAAATGTAGTGCATTAGAGAGAAGATCATGTGGGCACTTTAAAGAATGCTAATCATACGTCTGACAAAGAAAGCACCTGCTAGTTGGAGATTATAAAAGCACAGAGCTGATCAAATGTCACTTTGACTCCAAGATCTGAATGCAAAGCCATCTTTACTTTTTAAGTGGAATTGTAAATGGTTCTTCAGGTTTTTACATTCAGCTTGGTTTATTTTCATCTTTTTAAGTGTGTGGTGTCCTTTATATTTTCAAGAAGCAAATGTGTTGATGATAGAAATCTTTTCACATACAATATAATTATGATGATACCTATGAATTGGGGACAAGCCCTGTGATTGACTGGCAGTGCACTCAGATCCTGTGGTAGTGAGACATCTTTAGTGCGTGACACTAATTCCATCGGAAGCCCTACCCTGCCCATTTATTTACCGTATGTCAACTATGCTACATTACAAAAGAAGTATGCTGTAGAATGGAAAAACTGGAATGACTATATTAAAAAAAAATTGCAGGTTGGTCTTGAGAAAGAAGACTTGGTATGTCTTGGTAAAGCTCTTCAGTTGCAGTAAATAACCATGAAGTTCAGGACCTATTGTCACATGCAAGTATTCTATGTATCAGAATACTCTATGCAAGTATTTCGTGCATAGCAACAACCTCCAAATGACTATGAGATGAATGACTAATTTTTAGTGATGATGTTTGCAGGAGGAATCTTGACTGGAATCAGAAGATCACTTGCAGTTCCTTAAATAGTACTGTGGCATTTTATCGCTGCATGGGCAGGCTGGGACTTTCTGTTCTTTCATTGGCCAGCAACGTCACAGTCACTCAGCATTGCACCCATATGCATTAGCTCTGATTTCAAACTCCTTGGCTTTAGGACCGAATCCTCCAATGGAAAACCAGAGCTGAGAATTCGTTCTTTGTACATTTGTGGGATCAGGGTGTTGTGACAAGGGCCATCCTGAATTACCTTTGAAAAGTTGCCGGTGAACAGGTTTTTCGAATCTGGTGAAGGTACTTCCTCAGTGCTGATGGGTAGTGAGTTCCAGGATTTTGACCCAGTGACAGTGAGGGAATGGTGATTATATTTCCAAGACAAGCTGTGGTGGCACAGTAGCACAGAAGATAGTGCAGCTGTCTTACCTCAGGGTGCTGTCTGTGTGGAGTTCTCCCTGCGACCACATGGGTTTTCCCCTGGGGATCAGGTTTCCTCCCACGTCCCAAAGATGTGCTGTTTGGTTAATTAGCTACTGTAAATTGCCCCTAGTGTAGCCAGGTGGTGAGAGTATCAGAGGGCATTTGAGAGAGAACAGGTTTACAGGGAAGCAAGTGGGGAATAATGTTGATGGGAAGGCCCTGACAGTTGGCATATATTTGATGGGCCAAATGGCTCCTATGTCATAAGAAAATATGATGTATGACTTGGAGCAATTGGTTTTCTTATGCACCTGGTGATCTAGATGATATAGATTCTGGGTTTGGAAGGCGCCATTGAAGATTTGGCAGGTTACCATGGTGCATTTCGTAAATGATACAGTCTGTGAGTAATTGGTTTATTATTGTCAGATGCACAGAGATACAGTGGAAAAACTGTTTTTTTGCATGCCATCCATACGGATCATTTCAAAACATATTGAGGTAGTACAAAGGGATAAGCAATAACAGAATGCAGAATATAGTGTTACGGTTACAGAGAAAGTGCAGTGCAGGTAGACAATAAGGTGCAAGGGCCATGATAAGGTAGATTGTGAGGTCAAGCTTTCATCTTTATTGTACAGGAGGTCCATTCAAGAGTCTTATAACGGTGGGGATAGAAGCTGTCCTTGAGCCTGGTGATGTGTGTTTTCAAGCTCTTGTATCTTTAGGAGAGAGAATGTGTGGGGTGGTATTGTGGGCCAATGTAAAGGGAGTATCCCAACCAAGGGAGCTAAGACAGCAAAAGTTGAACTAGTTGCATTGACTTTGATAGACTTCTTGATCCCAGAAACAATATTGTTGAATTAGAGGTCAAATAGTGAGGATGGGAAAAGGCATGGAAGCTCACCAAGGTTCAAAAACAAACTGCTGGATGTACTCAGCAGGTCCAGCGGTTGGGGGAGGGGGGGGGGGCGGGGGTGCGGGGAGGTGGGGGTGGGGGTGGGGGTGGAAAGCAGCTGTCGAATTTGATGGTCATGATCCTACATCAGGACTGAGAGAGGAGAGGAAAGGTAGTCAGTGTAAAGAGGGGTGAAGCAAGGGCAAGCAGATGGAGATACAAGACACTGCAGATGCTGGAATCTAGAGCAACAAACAATCCGCTGGAGGAACCCAGTGGGTCGAGCAACATCTGTGGGAGAAAAGAAATTGCTAATTTTTTTTTGTTTTGAGTCCTGATGCGGGATTTTGATCTGAAACATTGACAGTTCCTTTCCTCTGACAGATGCTGCTCGACCCGCTGAGTTCCTCCAGCAGATTTTTAGTTGCTTGGGGTAGATAGGTGATAGGTGGAGCAAGGAGCGGTGAAGGATGATGGGCAACTAAAGCCAGCTGATGAAGTGGGAGGGGTGGAGTTGGGAGACGGGCAGGTGGGTGATAGGTGGAAGCAGACAAGGAAAAAAGAAGGCAGATAGAGCACTCATTAAAGGATGTTGTGTTTGATGGCCTGACGTCAGTGATCCTGGGCATTTTCACTTTTTTGCAGCACTCTGAAGGGAAAAAGTACGGTTCTGCTTGAAACAGGAATGATGGGAAGATCCCTTGCAGCTGTAAAGGAACATATGGCCTAACACACTTTTTTGCCTTTGGTAGATTGACACACATGATATATAGGCTTTGTCTGTGTGTGTAAACTATAGTATAAAATGGCATTTCAACTGGCGGTTTTGAGTTCCTTAAAGTACTTACCAATAGTAAGAGAAGTGCTTTTTTCCTCTTTGCATCCAAGGTCTACATCCTACACTTCAGAATTACTTGTGGATGCAGTTTATAACTTGCTCTGAGAAGTTTCTGGTCATTCCAGAACACCATTGTAAAGTTTTCATTAACCACAATGCCTTTGAATTTGTGGCCAATGTATTGGCAGAATTGCAGTACCATTGAATATCTCTGGCCTAGATTAAGCCACACTGCAGAGATGGAATGAACTCACCAAGCCAAACATTATTCATGAAAAATTAGCCTCGGCTGTAAATCTGTTTTGGAATGTAAACCTGAATTCTATTAGGAAAATGCTGATGCCAAGTGCCTTCTTTACTTGCAACCCTGTTCGACAGAGACACAGAAAGAACTAATGGAGTAGTGTAAACTGGCAGGAACTGTAAAGTGAACTTAGTTTTTCCTCTAAGCTTTTCACATTGTGGGAATTCCAGAAACAGAAATTCTGTCGAGTGTTTATTTATGCTTTTATATTTGACTGGAACAGGGGAGGAGGAGGAAGGAGATGTGGGTTGGAAGAGAATGCATCCCAGATTATATCAGGAAGCTGGCACCGAATGAATATATTCTTCGATATCTTTCTCTCCAAGATCAGTTGCACAGTGTGCTTCCCATCATTATTCTCTTACCATTGGTTGTTCTCTCTCTGAATGAGTCTGCATGTGAAGTAACAGCTTGTGCGCTTGGGCAATAGTTTCTCTCCAGTAAGGAATATGGTAAAAATCTGTAACATGAAAATTGTACTGTATGCACTTTGCAGTGTAAACATTATAACAGTGATTACACTTCAACACTAATTCATCAGCTCAAGAATGCTTGGGTTTGCCATAAGATCATGAAAGGTGTTACAGGAATGGAAGTGTTTTGTAGATGATTAGTGAATTGAAATGCTAACCAAACATTTAGAATTGAGAAAAAATCAGACCTGGTTCTCCAACTGAATGAAGAGAATCTTAAAAGGTATTGTAGCTTCTTAGAAAATTAGTTCAAAGTTATGGTGTTATGGATACCCATGGACATTCAGTGGTAAAGCACTGGATCCATTTGAACGCCCCTTCCCCTCCCTCCTTCCTGGCCCTGTGGAAAGCAACTTTTACAAATTGAACGAATTGCCTACGGAAGTAGGTGGAGAAGATTCTTCTGGATTTCAGCAGACCACTGAAACCTTTTTAAAGTTGGACAGTGGGTCATGCCTTAGTGGAAATAATGAATCCTATGGATTGTGATTCCTAATCCCATAAATCTCAGTTTAGTTGTGATTTGACCAAGTTAAGCATGCTGCCACCTGAAAAACTTCAATGGGTTTGCTGAAACTGTTAATCAAACAAGGTGCTGTTCTGTATTGATTTTCAGTGGTCAGTAAGAGGTCCATCCGTAAAAGCAGAGACCAGTCATGCAGTTAACAGAGTTGGAGTTAATACAGTTTTACTTCAATTGTACCTTTCTGTGGATTGTGTAGGATTAGCTGATTGTTAATACTTCATTGTTCAGTATTTCTCCAATTAAGGCTGCCTTTTAAAAAATGCATTCTATGTGTACATGTCTGTGCAGCAATGCATGTCTGAATTTCCATGTGTAACACTGCACTAAATGGTAACACTGCAGTAACACCTGAGTCGCAGGGATTTCTACCCACATATTTCAATCTATATTATGGCCTTCATAAACTAAAAACTATGTTGGTGACAATTGAACTAAATGCTGAAATGGCATGGAATGTTACAAAAGGCTTAAGGAAAATCATCAGAGCTGACTTGCAGCACAGTATGATTTACAGGGAACTGTTTTATTCCTCATATAGAAAATAGCAGAGAGGAAATGAGTGTAATGGCCCTCGGCTTTTGGTGATATAATCTATTTAATGTTTGATGTTAAAGGTCAGTGGAAACTGCGGTGAAACCTTTCCAGTGTTCAGAGTCCCATCTGATACAAGGATAGTTTTGGTGGTCAGTAGCAAATTGTCTGAGTCTCAGATATTGCCGTAAGGTAGATGTACTTTACTAATATTCACTGTTTGTAGGGTCAGAAATAAGCTGGTTTGCTGCAGATTCCAGGCTTTAGAAATGTTGCTTTGATAAAATGGTAGCTTGTGCAGCCTACAGGACCTGGACGACATTCATGCCTGGACTGAAAAGACTGTCGAGTAACATTTGTACTACAAGCGCCAGATGATGATCACCTTCAACAAACTAAAGGTCAACCAGCTCCTCCTCTCTTCGTTGGGACTGCCACTGGAGGAGGGATTTTTAAAAAAAATTTTATTTACAGCATGGTGACAGGCCCTTCCGGCTCAACGAGTCCGCGCCGCCCATTTTAAACCCCCAAATTAACCTACCTGTACGTCTTTAGAATGTGGGAGGAAACCGGAGCACCCGGCGGAAACCCACACAGACACGGGGAGAACGCACAAACTCCTTACAGACAGCAACGGGAATACGCTACCGTGCCGCCCTTTATTTTCTACTTAAAAACATACTGGTGATGTAAAATGTTGGCTCAACTAAGAATTGTAATTCTGAGGTAGACAAGTAAGTATTTTCTAATTTTGAAACTGGGTATAAAATTATGGAGTTAACAAGGTGGTAACATATGCTTAGATATATATTCTTGGACAGACTTATGAAAAAATAGAATGACAGTTTTTTTTAAATGTTGAAAGCTCTGGTGTTCTTGTATACAAATCACCGAAAGTTAACATGCATGTAGAATTGTGCATGTTGAATTGCATGTAGAACAGTATGTTGGCCTTTATTGCAATAGTATTTGAGTACAAGAGTAGAGATGTTTTGCTCTGAATCTGGAGTATTGTGGAGCTATTTATGGGAGGATACCCTTGTAATAGAGTGTGCAGTGAAGGTTCACTAGGTTGATTCCTTGGATGGTGGATTTCTTGTATGAGAAGAGATTAGGCAGACTGTTTTGGAGTTCAGAAGAATGATTTCATTGAAAAGTACAAAATTCTTGTGGCTTGACAGGTGTTAGATGTGGAATTGATGTTTTCCGTGGTTGGAATATTAGTAATGAGGAGTTATAGTCTCAAGATTAATGGTCGACCATTGGGGACAGAGGTGAGAAAGCATTTCTTCACCCTGAAGGTCGTGAATTCCAAGAGGGCTGAGTCGAAATGGAAGTGGAGAATTAAGCTTAGTGCCAGGAAAGTGAAACTAAGGCCAAGGATCAGCCATGATCTTACTGAATTTGCTATAGACATTATACCTTTAATTCTAATTCATTCTTAAAGACTCGCTATAGAAGCACATTGTGAGCAAGGCCCTGGACCCACTGCAACTTGCCTACCGCCACAACAGGTCCACAGTGGACGCAATCTCACTAGTTCTCCACTCAGCTTTGGAGCACCTAGACAACAGCAAAACATACGTTAAGCTGCTGTTTATTGATTACAGCTTGGCATTCAACACCATCATCCCCTCAGTACTAATCAACAAGCTTCAAAACCTGGGCCTCCATACCTCCCTCTGCAACTGGATCCTCAATTTCCTTATTGGGAGACCACAGTCAGTGAGGATCGGTAGTAACCTCTCCTCCTCGCTGACAATCAACACAGGCACACCTCAAGGATGCATGTTTAGCCCACTGCTCTACTCTCTCTACACTCATGACTGTGGCTAGGCACCATGTATAAATTCGTTGATGACACCACTGTTGTTGGCAGAATCTCAGATGGTGACGAGGAGACGTACAGGAGTGAGATCAGCTGGTTAGGTGGTGTGGCAACAACAACCTCTCACTCAATGTCAACAAGACCAAGGAATTGATTGTGGACTTCAGGAAGGGGAAGTCGGGAGAATAAACACCAGTCCTTATTGAGGGGTCAGTGGTGGAAAGGATGAGTGGCTTCAAGTTCCTGGGTGTCAGCATCTCGGATGATCTATCCTGGGCCCAACACATTGATGCAATCACGAAGAAGGCATGCTAGTGGCTCTATTTCATTAGGAGTTTGAGGAGATTTGGTATGTCATCAAAGGCTCTTGCAAATTTCTACAAATGTATGGTGGAGAGCATTCTGACTGGTTGCATTACTGCCTGGTATGGAGGCTCCAATGTGCAGAAATGAAAGAGGCTGCAGAGAATTGTAGACTCAGCCAGCTCCATTAAGGGCACAAACCTCCCCAGCATTGAGGACAGCTTCAAGAGGTGGTGCCTCAAGAAGGCAGCATCCATCACTAAGGACCCTCGCCATCCGGGATATGCCCTTAGAATCAGAATCAGAATCAAGTTTATTATCACTGACATATGTCATGAAATTTCTTGTTTTGTGGCAGCAGTACAGTGCAAGACATAAAAATTACTACAAGTTACAAAAATAAATAGTGCAAAAGAGGAATAACGAGGTAGTGTTCATGGGCTCATGGACCATTCAGAAATTTCAGAAACCTTCACATTATTACCATCGGGGAGGAGTTACAGGAGCCTAAAGATCCACACTCAACGTTTCAGGAACAGCTTCTTCCCCTCTGCCATCAGATTTCTGAACGGTCCATGAACCCATGAACACTACCTCGTTATTCTTCGTTTACACTATTTATTTATTTTTGTAACTCAGTAATTTTTATGTCTTGAACTGTACTGCTGCCGCAAAACAACAAATTTCATGACATATGTCAGTGATAATAAACCTGAGTCTAACTTATTAGCAGCAGGATAGTGTGGCCATGGTGTTGAAGTATGGAGACAGCCTAAAGCCCTTAACACAGTCTCCTTGCAGAAAGGTTTCATTACCTGATTGGACAGTTGTGATTTCAATCATCTGTCAAAAGAGGAACTAAATAAAATAATCCACAGTGCTTGATGTAAAATTATTTTCCCTCATTTCAAGAGGGAAAAGATTATTCAAAATATTAATTCCAGCCCTTTGCCAGTGTTGAGACCATTTATTCAATTATACAATCATTAGTTTGGAACTTCCCATGTTTGTTAACTCCAGTCTTGCCTGTTTCTCTGTTTACTACCTCAGTGAACTCTGTACTACCTCAATGCACTATGCAACGAATTGATCTGTATGAACAGTATGCAAGACCAGATTCTCACTGTACCTTAGTGCAAGTGGCAATAATAAACCAATATCAATGCCAATACCTTGCCCATTATAAAGCTAAGTCACAGTAAACTAGTGTGCATAGGTTCCCTAAAGAAATAAAGTAGTAAACCCTGGGGAGATATGATCCCTTAAACTCACTGTTGCTTTAGAACCCATGTTGGAATTGACTGTTTAAGAAAAGTAACAAGGACAAGTCAGGACTATAGGTGGGTCAGCCTGATGTCAGTGGTTTTGCAGTTACTGGAGAGAATTCTGAGGGATAGGATCTACCAGCATTTGGATAAACAAAGTCTGATTAGGAGGAGTCAGCACGGCTTTGTGCAAGGGAAGTCATGTTTGATGAATCTTTTTGAGTGTTTTGGAGGTAACCAAAGGGTAGATGAGGATAGGGCAGTGGATGTTGTCTATATGGACTTTAGCAAGACCTTCAACAAGGTCCCACCTGGCAGGCTGGTGTGGAAGCTTTGGTCCCATGGAATCCATGGGAGAGCTAGTTAGGTGGATTCAGAATTGGCTCAGAGGTAGGAAGTAGATGGTGGTGGTTGAAGCTTGTTTCTCAGAATGGGACTAGCTGGGTGGATAACATGGTCAGCATGGACTGGTTGGGCCGAAGGGCCTGGATCGTGCTGTATTGCTCTATGGCTCTATGATGGCCATGTGGACTTAGTGGGCAAAAAGACCTATGGCCATGATATATCTCTGTCTGACTCTTTGACTCTCTATGTTCATAAAATTAAAACCTGCCCAGACCATAGCCAAAAGAATTTGATCCTAACCTGACATCTTGATATTTTCAAAGCAGGCCTGACCTGAAGCAGACATGGGTAACAAATTGTCTTCCATGCTTCTTGATTTAAGAGCAGTGATTGCACTTCAAAAGCAACCAGTTGGGTGAAAAGCCCCTGGGGTCTTCTGAGGTCAAGTAAAGTCTTCTGTAAATGCAACTGCTTCTCTTTTCTTGCAAACTCTTTGCACATTTGTCTGTTTTTGTTTAGGGCATTCCACTAATTGCATCTATGCCTTTTATGCTTCTGTTTGTGAAGCTCTTTCATTGTGTTCCAGTTGAAATGTTCACAGTTCAAATATCCTGAATTTTGTTTTTCTTCCACAGGTAGAGATCACTAATTTGCGTAAAGCCTCAGTTATTTAGTTATCTCACATTCTAGAATTAGTAGAAGGTACGTTCAGATTAGTTTATGATGGGATTTGCATGTACTGAACGCAGCCTTTCTTCAATCATTACCACTCCATGTATTGTAATTGGCTGTATTTCAATTGGCTCTGATACGGGTTTTGATCATGGCCCCAAAACATTCACCAAATTAGAGTCTTCACAATTCAGTTGGGCGTCAATCCCAGTGTTGTGTTTTCTTTCAGTATTATGAAATGGGGATGGAGCCATCGTAATGGTTTTATGGGCAGCCACAGAATAACCTGAAGTGACCCTTGTATGACAACAACTATGATTTACATCTCTGTAACATTGTTAATGTGGTTAAATATCTGGAGATGCTTTGCACAACTGTTCTTTAAACAAAATATGACAGCAGGCCACTGAGGGAGATGTTAGGGCAAGTGGCCAATGGCTCGGTCGTTGTCAGAAGTGATGGATAGGAGGTAGAGAGCTGGAGAGGTTAGGGAGGGAATTTTGGAGAGGAGTTGGCAGCTGAAATCATGACCACCAGTGCAGGGGTGACGAAAATAGAAGCCCAAGGGGCTAGAACAAGAATTTTGGACAAAGTTATAGAAATGGGGAGGTGAGTCCTTGGGGATTGTGTTGTGAATGTATTCTTGTTCACCTGCTCAAAGTCTGTATTGTCTCTTTAAGCCCACCCTAAAGGGGGAGCTGGACGGCTGCAGTGGAGGGTGCTAGTAACCATCACTGTCGATGGAAGTTGTGCTCAGAAGCCTGGGGTGCAAATGACTGGCCATGCTGCATTCTTACTCCAAAACTGTGCAGTGGCACTCCTTACTGAAGCCTGGTGTGCGTTGTGGCTGGAGGGTGGTACCATTGGAGTCTGACACTTGGGAAGGGATATATATCAAAGTCAAAACTGAGTTTATTGTCATATGCACAAGTACATATATGCACAGGTGCAATGAAAAACTTAACTGCAGCAGCATCATGGACACATTGCATCAGAAATCCAACATTCCCATGAAAAACATAAATTAAGCATAGATTAAATGCAATTTTTACAAGACAAAACACATTTTGCACTAAGATGAACTCTTTTTTTGTTCTAAGTGATCAAAGTGGTCATTTAGTGTTGCTACACTGAGGTAGTGATTTGGGTTTTGCAGGTTGGTTCAAGACCAAATGGCTGAAGGAAAGTAGCTGTTCTTGAACCTGGTAGTGTGGGACTTCAGGCTTCTGTACTTCCTGCCCAATGGTAGCTGCGAGAAGATGGCATGGCCCGGATGGTGGGAATCTTTGATGATGCATGTTGCTTTCTTGAGGCAGCATCTCCTGTAGATACTACTGATGGTGGGGAGGGATGTGCCCGTGATGTATTGGGCAGAGTCCACTACTCTCTGCACCTTCTTACCATCCTGCACATTAGAATTACCATACCAGACCATGATGCAACCAATCAGGATACTCTCAACAGTACATCTGTAGAAGTTTGTTAGAGTGTTCGGTGACAAGCCGGACCACCTTAACCTTCTAAGAAAGTCAAGACACTGGCGCACCTTCCTTCAGGAACACTGTTTCAATATGGCAGGGACTGATAATGATTGAAGGATTGGGACTGACAAGAGGAGTGTTTACATGGGGTGGAGTAGAAAGGAGAATTACATGGAGGAGACAGAAGGGTTTCGGTGGGGTAGGGGGGTGGAATGAAAGGAGTGTTATGTGGCGGAGGGAACAAGAAGGTTACAGAGTGGGGGCTAGGGGAGGTCCATAACACAGCAGGGGGAAAAGGAATGTTAAACAATCGGGGGAGGGAAAGGAGTGTCAGATTGCAAAGGGTGGGGAGAAAAGAGCATTACACAGGGATTGTACCATCCAACCTGCACAAAATGCAGAACTCGTGGGAAGGGTACAACTTGCACTGTGTCAAAATTCCTGCATGATACCGAACAACCTGGAAATAGTCACTATCTCATTTCACTCTTGGTGGTTACGGGGGAGGAATTTTTTTTTGTAGTAACTGTTGAATTTCTAGGCACACACCTTGCAGTAAAGGTACAGTTTGACAATTGTGTTAATAAGTTATTTCTTTTGCTTCATAGTTAATTGAGTTCACATTGGCAATCTGATAGACACATGATTACTCAATTTGGTCATGAGCAAATGTGACAATGTGCCTTTCATAGAATAGAAGGGTGAAAAATTCCACTGGTGTCCGCCTCTAATCTCCTCCCTTTCCAGCTGAAGCAGCAGCAGAAACTTTTTAATAGTATGCGTGTGTATGCACAGGGCACAAAGAAATGCCAGCACGCCAGGAACATCTTGGTGCGAGTCAGGATGGTAATGGTGCTTAGGTTTGCTCTGCAATGTTCCATTTATCAACAATAATCTGAGTGGGAAACGACTCCGTTGTTTACATGCCCTCTATAAAGTAGTTTTGCAAAGCTGAGGTTTTCAAGTACACTGGCCAACAAGAGTTTATAGCGCATCAGTCTGTGTTAGATGCAAAATGACATTTCTCTACCATTTCTCTACCCAACCCTGGTATGGTGCAGAAAAATCTACACCTTTGACTATGGTATCCTGATGCCGGTTCTTTGATGTGACTGGTAATTGTTGGATTTAAATAACTCATTATATGGTGAGATAAGCTAATTTCCTGGTACCTGACTCTTCTCTTGGATTTTGAAGTCTTGAATTGAACAATTGTGCAGCCAGTGTTCCTGCTCCTCCTAAAATTGTTTGGCCATCCTTTGAATATAATGATGTGAATTGGCTTCAGGATCTGCATGTAACATTTAATTATTTGTGGCCTTGAGTGTTTGAAGTCCTGAAGCTCTTCTGAGAAATGGTGAATTAAAATGGAAATGCTGTGAGGAAATGCTGTGGACACATCCACAACTCCTGACTGCCCCTCTCACCTTTGTTCCCCACTGTGTGGGCAGGTCCACAGTCAGTTCCATCCTGATATCTGACTGTTCACGCTCTTAGCCTCTCTCCGCCCTTTGTTAAATATTTAATGGAAACGATGCCCTTTTTTTAAAGCACACTTGTAGTGAGTTAAACTTTTTGATTTAGCTGAGACATCTTGTGATCTTTCTGAATTTGATTGGATTCTTTTCAGTTTTTCATACAAGAATAAATGATCATTGATAAAGTTTGTTGAATTGAAAACCTCAGATTGCTGTGCTGTGACCATGAGGAAATTTGCATACAAATGGAGTCTGAAACTCAGCTGAACTCTGACTGACATGTTGATGATCCCAGTTAAACTGCCTCCACCTGTGGTAAGGTATAAGTATCACCTCAAGTCACTAAGCAACCTTCAGTGTTGATCTATCTGGTGGCTAATAGACCTGCTACCTCACAGCTCTAGTGAATGGAATTCAATCCTAGCCTTGGATGCTGTCTGTGTGGAGTCTGCACATTCTCCCTTTGTTTCCCTCGGTGCTCTGGTTTCCTCCCACACGCCAAAGACGTGTGGATTGGTAGATTAGTTGATTTGTGAATTGTCCCTAGTTTGTCGGTGAGTGGCGGAACCTGGAGGGAAGTTGATGAGATGTGTGGGATTAGTGAAGGATTGGTGTATATGGGTGCTTGATAGTCAGTGCAGACAGAGTGAGCTGAAGGGCCTGTTTCTCTGCTGTATAAATCCATTACTATCACTATGACTCTGGTGAATGGGAGCTATTGCTCTTGAGTGCTATCTCCCAGCTTCACTAGAATATTCCTGGAAGGCAGGAGCATCTTCTTCCTTGAACTTGAATTTCTACTGTGTTTTATACCTCATTTAACAATAGTTTCATCTTGGGAAGAAAAGCAAATAAGTGATAGGAACTTTCTTCCTCCTTGAGGGGAAACTTGTTTTTTCCTGGAAGCTCTCACACAAACTACTATGGTCACATTTCTTTAATCTTGTTTTCTCACTGCCCTCTACCTCCTCCATTTGTGGTAATGGTGGGCTTTTGTGTTGTTTTGACGTGGTTGGTATGCATGTGACATTGTGGTGTGTAGCAATGACACTTTGAACATTAAAGGATTAATTGTCAGTCTTGGTGCTGTCTTAATTTTACCACATCGAAGTTGATGTACCTCAATTTCATGGAGAATATTGTGTGTGGTGACTGTATTGTCAATGGTTTTCATTTGTCCATATGCTTTTATGTGCTGTATGACCAGGGAGGAGGTTGACCCATAATTTAAGACCTGGGTATAGGTGAGTTTTTTTTAATGTAGTGTGGCACCAGGTAACCTATGCAGTGAGGACATTATGTGCAAACTTTGAATTGGCGTCAACGCTTGTGTTGTGAGCACTGCAAGTAAGATCTATGTTCTTCATTGGCAAGTATCTGTAATGTAGTTGCATTAGATCCAACTGGTTTTAGTTCACTTTATCTGAATGTTATTACTTGTGTAGTCATGTCGTCAAACGAACAAAAGCTTTTGCAATTTATCATTCCCCTACTGAATGCAGCTAGTATAGCAAGTGCTTCTCTGCCAGAGACGCATGTTCAATCTTGATCTCAGGTACTGTCTGGGTGGAGTTTGTGTGTTCTCTCTTTGACCACATGGGTTTCCTCTGGGTGCTCTGGTTTCCTTCCGTGTCCCAAAGACGTGTGGGTGGCAGGTTAATTGGTCACTGCAAATTGCCCCTAGTGTGTAGGTGAGTGGTAGAATCTGGGAGGAATTAATGAGCATGTGGGGAGTGTGTATGTATGTGTATGTATATATATATATATATATATATATATATAATATAATAATATATATATATAATGTGTGTGTGTATATATATGTGTGTGTGTGTGTATATATATATATTTATATATATATGTATGTGTGTGTGTATATTAATGTAGATGGTCTGCATGGACTCAGTGGGCCAAAAGGCTTGTTTCCATGTTGTATCTGTCTATGATTCTAAAATTTAGTTGTACTCTTGCCATTTGCCATCCGTGGCATTGCGTGGAGGTTGTAATGATATATCCATGACTCTTGATTTTTCTTTTACCCCTCTGCTAATGAATACACGCAGAATGTGCCGTGTTAATCTTTTACTTGAGAGCTCTTTTATGAAGTTCTATTTACTTGTTCACTGTATGTGGACATCAGTGACAATGTCGGCATTTGGAGACAGTGCCCCTGAACTGACAACACAGAGTCAACTACACTGGTGAGTTTGGAGGCACCTATAGGTTGGCCTTGGTAATGATGGCAGATTTCCTTCCTGGTAGGACATTAGTGAACCTGATGTGTTTTGATGACAGTCGATAATGTCATGCTCACCATTATCTGACTAAAGCCACAATTGGCCTCCTTCAGTGTGAAAGATTGAAGGAAGTGACTCTGTTGCAGAAAGACTGGTGCTTTGAAATTCACTGTGAGACTTGTGTCAGGGGCTGTTTAATACCTAGCCTACAGATTTTATAATTTAGCTTCACAACAGAATTTAAAAATAACCCCTGCATTGACTTAACAACTAGCCAGCCCATCTTTTGCTCGATGGGATTAGTGGTATCAGAATGAGCACCTTTTAAGGTAAATTAAGTTGCATAGCAAGTCAAAACTAAGATTATCTGAATAATGAATGTAATTGCTTGCCTCCCACGTTCCTTCTTCTCTTCTCTACAACAAATTGTATTCTGTTTTTGAGTGGGAGCATGAAGCAGATGTGATGCAACACAGTCAGTCATAATTGTCAGTATTTCAATTCTTAAAGCTGATATCAGATTCAGCCAATTCAGATGGATGGAAGTTTTAGCCCAGTAATTGTTGTAAATGATCCAAAACACAATGGCGTGAAAGGTTGACAGTATATTTAACAGTATGTCTGAGAGGATGAGAGGTGCGAAAGAGGATATAAGTCAGAGATCAAAGTCAAAGTCGAGTTTATTGTCATATGCACAAGTACATGTATGCACAGGTGCAATGAAAAACTTACTTGCAGCAGCATCACAGGCACATAACATCATAAAAGCAGCATTCGCAAGAAAAACATAAATGTAAGTTATACACAATTTTACAAGAAAGCACAATTAGAACAAAAAACAAAGTCCATTTTAGTGCAAAATGGTCATAGTGTTGCTAAATTGTAGTGATTAGGGTTTGCCGGTTGGTTCAAGAACGGAATGGTTGAAGGGAAGTAGCTTTGTTCTGAGAGTGATTTCAGGCATGCTGTTGAGGCACTTTTGGCACTCCATTCTGTAATTGGTGCCTGATTTCCCTAATGTGCAAACATTTTTATTAACAACCATATCCATACAGTTAGCGCAGGATAGTCTCCAATAATTTAAGATGGAGATTAGAAGGAATGTCTTTTCTGAGGATTAAGTCTTTGGAATTTCTCTAACTTGGAAAGCTGTGGAGGTTGAGTCATTAAATACGTTCAAGATTGAGGTAAATCTTTGGATAATGGGATTGAATGTGATGGGATCAGGCTGGAAAATGGAATTGAGGCCAAAGATCAGATCAGCCATGATAGTGAATGCAGAGTAGACTCGAGGTGTCCTGTGGCTTAGCCTGCTCCTATTATCATGAGTTCCCACAAAAGTCCTCTTTGTGCAGCATTATACTTTAAAAACCAGAGATTCCTAAGTTTGTGTCACTCATGAACAACTTTTCCTCATTGGTTATGTTTGACCTGTTCTTGTAGATCGCCATGACAGCACCTCATCACCTTAAATCGCAGGGAACATGGGGAAAATGTGGTTATTTAATTTTCTCAATACGTAGTTTCAAAAATGAGAGGAAACAAACATACTGTATGTAGAGTGAAAGGAAGTAAATCTGCAAGCCAAGAAGATTCCTGATGAGACATTTTATTCCCCACACTTGAGGAAAAGGAAAATCGGAATCAGATTTATTATCACTGACGTGTGATGTGAAATTTGTTGTTTTGTGGCAGCGGTACAGTGCAAAGGCATAAAAATCTATAAATTACAAAAATAAATAAATAGTGCAAAAAAAAGGAATAATGAGATAGTGTTCATGGATCGTTCAGAAATCTGATGGCGGAAGGGAAGAAGCTGTTCCTGAATCGTTGAGTTTGGGTCTTCAGGCTCCTTTTGTACCTCCTCCCCGATGGTGGTAACAAGAAGAGGACATGTCCCGGGTAGTGAGGGTCCGTAATGATGGATTAATGATGTGAGTAATTTCCCACTTTAAAGACGTTGGCAGGACTGAGCATTACAAAGGGGTTTAACAACTCTGACTTTCTCTCCCCTCCACTCGACCTGTCTCAGGAGAGCAAGTTCATGAATGTTGGGAAGCAAATGATTTGGGTAGGGATACCTATGGTGGGGAAGTGCACCTGAGCTTTGGATGGTATGGGTTGATGGTAATTTTTCACTGTATTTACTTGCTTGTCTCGCCTGTCAGCAGTAAGTTAAATCTGACTGTACTTCTGAAGAAGTAAGCAGCTGAAAGCACTGTCTCACCTAGAGCAAGATGCATAGTAGTAAAGATTTAGCAGTGTCAGGTAGGGGGCAGGTGCTGAGGGGAATGTGTGCCTCTGTGTATCTTCCTGTAGGATTGTACAGAGTTGAGCACACTTACAGGAATGACCCCTCAAAGGCCAGCACCTGAAGAATGCAGCTCCATTCTGATTTCTGTGCTGAGAGCCAGTTAGACTGCTGTATCATTAGGGTGGCATTGTATTGTCGGCACGGTTACAAGCTTCCTGTCTCTGTGGTCATTAATGTGCTTGGTCTAAACAGGAAATTGTCATCCACACATGTGGTATTATAAAATAACATACATACATACCTACATAGAATAACTTGTAAACAGTAATTTAAACAATATCCATTTCAGAGTTTTTGCTAAAAGTGCACAAGTTCTTTTAGTGTTGCTTCCTACTGTATACATCTTAGTTCTGATTTTGCTGTCCTATAATTTAAGGTTAGCTAGTTTGAGGTGTTGATTTTCTTGAGGGCATGGCCACTTCTAAAGCTCTTCAGCCCATCAATCTGCAAGAAAACATGGTGAATTGGTTCTGTTGACTCACGCAGCAAGATGCAGACAGTATTCAGGCCTGGGTGGAAATGTGGGAGGTAACATTCACCCGCAGAAGTAGCAGGTCATAGAGTCATAGAGCCCTACAGCACAGAAACAGGTCCTTTGGCCCATCTAGTCTATACCGGCCTGGTTTTCCATCTAGTCCCATCTATCTGCATCCGGAACATAGCCCTCTATACCTCTCTCATCCATGCACCCATCCAAACTTCTCTTAAATGTTACAATGAACTATCATCTCCCACAAGAGAGAATCTAATTACCTGACACTCAATGGCATTACCATCACAGAATCCCCCTATCCCTTCAATATCCTGCGGGTAATTATTGACCAGGAACTCAACTGGCTCAGCCACCTAAATACCGTGGCCGTAAGAGCAGGTTAGAGGCTGGATATTCTGTGACCAATGACTCCTGACGCCAAGGCCTTTCCACCATCTGCAAGGCACAAAGCCAGAAGTTTTGATCAAATAGTCCTCACTTGCCTAAATGGGTGCAGCACCAACAACTCTCAACGCTCTGCAGGGAGGACTCGTTTTTAATGAAATGATTTATCCCAGTGATAATCTATTCCAGGGTCTGTGGTTGAAATCTACTGCTTGTCTTTGGATATTTCATGTCAGCTGAGAAGGACAGTTGACGCCTCAATGTCAGATCTCTGAAGGACTTCACCTATGCTACTCCATCTTGCCCTCAGCAATGTGCAGAAGTGGCTCTCTAAACCTGTAACATTCAGACTCTTGGGTGGTGTGCCAAGTGGGTTCTGTGTGGAATGCTATTGCCAAACCTAAAGCCCACAAGAGGAATCATGAAACTAGGACATCCTTGCTCTTATTATCATGGTTTACCCTTTAAGAGGTGCCTAAACCTGATCTACAAGTTTATCGCACGCTACTGTTTGCTGGACTTGCAGTGTCATACCAATGGAAATAGGTCAGTGCAGTTAAAGGGATCTCTCCACAGCAGCCTCAGTCTGCCGTGGAGGGGAGTGGGCAGATGGATGTGGAAAGCGCAATGAGAAGGTGATTCCTTCACATTCTGAGGGTGGCAGACGTTTTTAACTGAGTTCACTCAAAATGGTGGGCAATTTATAAAATATAACGTGATATCCCAGCAATGTCCCTTTTGAATCACACAGGATTTACTACATTCAGTGTGTTGTACTCCTTGTTATTTTGTGAGTAAATTGTGATCCAATTTTTGTGATAAGTGATTTCAAGGCATTCCTTTAGTGCTACAAGGCATCCCGTTAGTGCTACAATATGTCCAGTGAGTGCAGCAATTTAATTAGGACTGTCCTGTAAGCGCTAACAATTGCCATTATTTCTGAGTAGTATCAATTCAGGAATCGGCTGAAAAGGCTGCAGGTATTGGTATCATGGAAAGCAGATAATGAAACCTATGTTTGGGTGAATTGTGATAGGAAATGCCCAGTCCATTTTCCTCATGCTTGGGTGGCATGTCTGAAAACACTTATAAAAAGCAACATTTGTCTTTATTGTGTGACTTAAGCCTAATGAGCAAGTGCAAATGGATCCACAAACACATTTGCTTATGTCACTGCATGGTGGTCTTGCCTGACCTGGCGATGCCCAAGTATTGAGTTCTGAATATCACCTGAGTGTGTTTCTTCAACCCTTCAAAATGAAGATAAGCGTTGCAAAGCAAAGCTGCTATTGCTTGTTATAATAATCACTCACTGGCTTTTATGATGAAATGTCTCCAAGCAGCTTTCAGAATGAACTACTATTTTGAAATGCAGTGGCTTTTGTGTTTGTGACTGAAAACCTCAGTCACGGAGGAGGTGCTTACTGGTAATTCTTTTACTGAGTAGAAAGGGACAAAAAAGGCAATGCCATGCATGAATTGCATGTAATTGCTATCTATTTTGAACATCGAAAAGCTGTAGAATGCTGCTTGACCTGCTGAGTATTTCCAGCACTTAGTTTCTATTTGAAATCTACTGTGGCTCCTCAATTATTTATCCCTGTTCTTGCTGGAAGAGATTGATTCTTTCACTGGCAGCAACCAGTGCCCATTTCTTCTTTTCAAGTGACCCTCTAGGGGACAGCTAACATGCTCTCGGAAGTGTGGCTGCGGCCATGAAATACAATCCATGGAGTATGTTCTGCATTACTGCCCAATCCACTCCTTCAACAAGCCAATGCCAAAATTCAAGTAGCCCCTGATACACTGAAGAGGTGGCAACCTATAACCATACAACAGAACAAGCAACCCCAGAGAGAGGACATCGACAGGCAATTCAGAAGATGTGGGAGCTGATGGGGACAGCACTTTGTTATCTTTACACAGTAGCAATATGAAAGCAGGTTCTGACAGAAATTGCTGTAAGGCTTGAGGCTGGTTGCTACCTGTGCTAGCTAACATCAAACAACATTTCAGAGTCTGGTTGTCATATCATGGATTGTTTCTGTAGGTCTGGCAGAATGTTGTATTGCCAATCCAAGCTTTATATCATCTATCTCTGGCACCAAGTCTGCTGCATGGTTTCAGCTCTTCCATTTACTAGAGCGGGGGCTGTGCAAATAAAACGGTATCACTTTCATGTGAGCCTGTCAGTGTAGTGTCTCTGCCTAGTGTATCCTAGGCATTCAGGCCCAAGCTGTTGAAAAGATTGCACATAAAAACGGAAAATGTCAGGAACACTCAGCAAGTTAGGCAGTATCTGCGGAAAGAGAAACGTAATTGATATTTCAGGTTGAAGGCCCCTTCATCAGAATTGGGAAAGTGAGGTTGCAAGCTCATTTTAAGTTGCAGAAAGGGTGGGGGAGGAATAAGTAGGACAAAGAGAATACCTCTGGTAGGGTGAGGTCAAGTTTCCTGAGGTGATCGTGCTATTTATTAAACAGTAAAATAAGTGCTAGAAATACTTAACAGGTCAGGCAGCATTCTGTACAGTGGCATGCTGACCTCCCTATTCAGGGCTCGCTGATCCTGGAGCGTTTATATTACCCCATCACTCTGTAGAGTAACAGTGCTAACCTCCTGTTCTTCCAAGTCCTCCACTCCTGTCAATCCTAGCAACAGCGACACAAATCATTGCACTGGGGGAGCAGGTGAGACCTGAAGGCAGGAAGTGCCTTGGTTCCAGATATATTGAAGTTGGATATTGGTTATGGAGGAAGTGATTTTTTTTTACGGTCTGTAGTATAGGTCTCTGCGACCTGCCACAATGGGTTTAGAAGAGATGATGGGAGGAATTTGTTTGAGCCCCATCCTGGCCACAACCAATGCTAGAGAGGCCCTGGGATCCTGTACTCTGTTTCAAAAGCTATAAAGTGTTTTATCTCTGACAATTCAGTCAAAACTAATTGGCTGCATGCTGGCCTAGAATAAACTGTGGCCAACCAATGGCTGTAGGCAGCTTGCAAGTCATCAGGTTATCAAGCCCCCTTGGAGGAAGGTTGTATAATGCGTTAGTACATAGCATAGTGCATTCTCTTCTTTGTGGTTATGTGTCTCAAGGTTATAAAATGGGATTAAGTGGGTGCTTGATGGTTGTTGTGGACTCAATGGGCCAACAGGCCTGTTTTGATGCTGCACAACTCTATGTTCTGTGTCATAATTCGGGGAAGGTTGATTTTATTTGTCACCTTTTGTATTCAGCAAATTGGGATAGTATCCAGGGAATGTCCTTTCACGTTGAATGGTAGCAATTGGTCTGTGGGTGAATGATTCTGTTGCATCATCCGGAGAGGATAGCTTGCTGAGTTCAGGGGGACAGAAATGAGCACATGTCATGGAGTCATAGAGTTATACAGCATGAAAACAGGCCCTTTGGCCCAACTTGTCGATGCCGACTAAGTTGTCTACCTGAGCTGATCCCATCTGCCTGTGCTTGGCCCATATCCCTCTAAACCTTTCCTATCCATGAACCTGCCTAAATGCCTTTTAAATGTTGTAATTGTACCCACCTCTACCACTTCCTCTGGCAGCTCGTTCCACATACCCACCACCCTCTGTGTGAAAATGTTGCCCCTTGCGTCCCCTTTAAACTTTTCCCCTCTCACCTTAAATGTATGCCTTCTAGTTTTAGACTCCCCTACCATGGGGAAAAGATTGTGACCATTCACCCTATCTATGCCCCTCACGATTTTATATTTACCTCTATAAGGTCACCCCTCAGCCTTCTACGCTCCAGGGAAAAAAGCCCAAGCCTATTCTGTCTCTTGTAAACAAGACGTGCCTTGTCTAATTTTGCACCATAAAGGAAAATAAACTTTTTCGTAAACAATTAAATTATGAACTATACTGTTTAGTTTGTGGAAATCACTATTTTGAGTTGGTGTGGGCATTGTGAGACGGTTGACAAACCTTTCTTAAAATAGTTGCTGTTTTCAGGGGTGTGGGCAGAGTTACTAACTGGCATTGCTATCAGTTGCTTTGTGTAGATTAACAATTAGTAATTGGTTTCTGATTTTCAAATGTTAATAGGTGCAAGCTTGGTGCTCTCATATCAGTGCCCAGGTATCTATGCAGGGACATTATTATTAGAGGCAGGTTGTATGTCAACAGCAGTCATACTTCATCAAATATTGTGAACTTGTAAGTCACAAAGTCACAAGTACCTAGTTGAAGTCGAATTTGAGAGTCGGTTTAAGAGGACTGCTTTGATTCATGGTATCAAAAACCTTTTGAGTGCTTCTGGTTTGGCTGTTCATTTCTCTAACATTTCAGCTCTAATAGTAAGGTGAGAATCAGTGAATGAAATGATACCCATGTTGCATTCACTGAAGGTCCTTAGAAAGACAATGCAAAAGATTCTGATTTCAGGCAACTTAATAGTTTTTGGGTGCAGTTAAATGTTTTGTGTGGATCAAGCATTATGTTCTGCATCTTGTGTTTCTTTTACATGTGTAATTAAAAACTTCTGTCACTAAATCTAATGGGGTGATTTAGCCTTAAGGATTGGAAGTTGAACAGTGTTATGTTTAGTGCCTCGTGGATAGGAGTGCAGCCTGTGTAACTGCCATTATGGAAAATTTTGATGAAGAGATGAATTTTAATCCTGTGCCATATTATTTTCATTTGCAGCATGTTTCAGGTCATTGGACAGAAGTCTGTCCATGTAAACTGGACAACTTGACAAAGTTGGTCCATTCCTTTGAGGTAAGTAAAACTCCTGGAAGTGACAGCTTGCTGGCTGAGCTGTTTGTGGCTCTGTGCCCAGACCTGCTGGATCTCTTAATGTACTGTGTCCCTGGCTGTTGGCATGTTAGAATTATTGAGGAAGGGAACCATCACCCTCATCTACAAGTGCGAAGGAGGGAAAGAGATCAGAAATTGGTGACACATTCTACTGCTTAATGTGGATTACAGAATTCTGTCCACAGTTATTGCCAATGGAGTGATGCTGCTTTGGGGATGGTGATTCACTAGGATCAGACCTGTGCTGAGAATGATCTCTGACAGCGTTTTCCTAAACAGGGGTGTGATTACCGATGTGCAAAGTGGAAGTGGATACCTGCTTTGTCACTTGTTTATGACCGGGAGAAGGTCTTTGTTAGAGTATTGCACATGTACAAGAAGGATGTTGACTCCAAAATGTGGTTCTGGGAGGGAATCCACAATTGGATATGACTTCTCTATGCAGGTATCAGTGATGCAGTTATAAGAGTGGGAAATGGAAAGCCTCCTCATAAAACCTGGAGTTAGGCTATGCTGCCCACTTCTCTGATTTGTTTGCTGGTTATATTGAGTCCTTTGGTGACTCCCATCAGGAAGGATGTGGATACAAGGTGGATGCACTTAGGTCAAAACCTATTGTACAAGGACAGCATGACCAGGTTTTGCTTGGATCTACTGTTGGACAAATTGATGAGCCTGTGCAACTAGTTTGAATTGGCCTCTGGGCCCAGAGTTAACCACAGCAAAAACATGGCCACGTTCTGTAAAAATTGGTCCGATTGAAGAGAAAAGAATCAATGTCAGGTCCGATTATCTGAAGGATCTGGAATTATACGTTGGAAGAGCCAGGCCATGCACCAATAGCCAAGGTGAAACAAGAACTATGTGGGGGCAGAGTTCCCTTTGTATCAAGTATGTCTAGCAGGAGACAGTCCTTGTATAATACCTTTCAAAATCTCAAGATGTCCCATAGCACTTTACAGCCAATTACATTACTTTTGATTGTTAGGCTTATTAGGCAATGACATAGCATGTGACTGAAAGGTGGGACCTGACTCCTCAACCTACAAAATTACTGACTACAGATTTTATTGCTTTTATGCTGTGCACCTGATCGTAAAGGCTGGTGATTCCACGACTATATGGAGCTAAAAGGCATTTAGGCTTATGGCATTATGTTTGAGTTAAAATAGTGCTACTTTAAGGCACATATTAAAATGACCACTATTGTAACCAACAACTTAAATTGCAACATGTTACAGAATCAGACAGTTATTTACATAATAGGACGTAGATTAGGGAGGAGAGGAAACACGGTAAAAACCTGTTCTGAGATTACAACTAATCAGTGACTCACAGGTCCCTCTGCACTTAAGTGCTTATTATTAAAAAAATTAGAAATATTCAGCAGGTTAGGCAGCAACTGTAGAGAAACCAACCAAGGTGACCTTCTGCATTGATAAAATTTTTGAAGTCATCTAATTTGCTTTTGAATTTTAGTTGTTTAAAATATCCCAAAAATATGAAGCTTTTTTAATTTTGTGTAGTTTTTTGAAGTTTCTCTGGATGATAGGTTAGACTATGGTAATTAACAACCAAAATACATGCATATGCATACATATACAGCCTGAATTTAAATTGCTTGCTGTTATGCCACCTTCTCCAACTGATCTTGCTGTTGTTGTCTACATTCAGTAGGCACATTGCTGCATTAGACATTTTTGTCTTGTCATGTTGCTGAGTGTGAGATGGGTAAATTGTTAGTTTGAGCTGTGCACTCGGATAGTTGAAGATTTGGAATCTGCCTTCTAGGTTTTTAGGGATGCAATTCTCCATAGGTTTATTTAGGAATGTAAGTATGGATCAGGAGTGTTGTGAGATCATGCGACCGAGTTAATTGGATTCTTCAGGGCATGTGCTCTGGGGCAATATCCTGATTGACAGGGGATCTGCATTCAGGATCCACTGTGCTGATTTTTAAATGGATGGCAGTGACATTTTGTCTCCTAAACCAGACTAATGCATTCAGGAATGGTATTTAAGTTCTATATTTGTGGGGCACTTCACATCTTTAAGTTTTCTTTTGACAGCTTTCATTTGGGAGTGTTTTCTCAAATGTCATTCTGCGTTTTGAGTACATTGTTATTTTAAACATTTTGGCTGCAAATTGGGGATGTCAAATTTTTCAGCGTGGGGTATGGGAATGAATGGGAATGAGTATGGGAGGTATGGGCAATCACCATGGTTTTTCTTCTTGTTCTCACAGCAGGTGTTACTCCCAGGAACCTGAAACTAGCTCCTTGGATATTTGTTAACGTGGCTCTCCGTATCCCACTGTGTGGCAAAAGAGAAAAACTGCCACATAGAATCCAGTCTACTGAGGAAGGCAGTGTTTACCACAGTGCATGCATTGCATTCTAGCTTAGAAAATATTTACTTGCTAGTGATAGAGAACAAGAAGTGTTAAGTGATGGAACTAATTCCTTGGAGACAAGTACTTAGAAAACAGGGAAGATAAAATCAGTCTGCAGTTGGTTGATGTGCTGGTTATAACATTTTTGCATCATGTTATTCCATTACATGGCCTTTAGTTGAAACAGTCGAGACCTTATACCATGTGATTGCATGATACAAAATTCCTGACCTTTAGACAGAATATCTATTGTATGAAGAGAAATTTTAGTCATAAACATTTATCCCAGTTCAAAGCCTTCTACATAAAGAATTATTGATCAAGTTCAAAAAAACAGAGTGGAAAATGTGAGGTGCAGATATATGTAGTGTTTGCAAATCATGTGTACCTCTTAATGCTTTGACTAAATAATTTGATTAACACCCAGCATAAAGCTTCAGTGTTTCAGCTTAATTACAGATCGTAAGCCTTAGAATGGATTGCAGCTGCTTCCTGTTTGGGTTTCCATTTGAAAACTGGGCTTTCATCTTAACTCCAAGGCCATGTTGTTGTCTTGACAATTGTTCCCTAGATAATGTTTTTTTTACAAAGTCTCCATTTATTGCCCATTCCTAATCACCCTGTGAAGGTGGTGATGAACAGTCTTCTTAAACTGCTGTAGTATTCTTGGTGAAGGTCTACCCCCCCCCCCCCCCCCCCCACCACCCCCTGTGCTGTCAGGTTGGGTGTTCCTGGATTTAGATGCTGTAATGATGAAGCATTGTAAATATATTTTGTAGTCACGATCGGGTGTTACTTGGGGGGAACCGGTCGGTGGTGGTGTCCCCATGCACCAACTGCCCTTGTCTTTCATGATGGTAGAGTTTGTGGCTTTGGGAGGTGATATCAGAATAGCCTGGGTGAGTAACTACAGTGCATTTTATGGATGGACAGAAGGACATTGATGAAGTATTTGAAGATGGTTGAACCTAGGACACTGCCCTGAACGGCTCCCTCAGTGATTTCCTGGGGCAGAGATGATTGGGCTCCAACAACCAAACCATCTCCCTTTGTGCAAAGTATGACTCCAGCCAGTGGAATGTTTTCCTTTTGATGCCAATTGACTACAATTTTGATGGAAGTAAAGGCCTGACCTAAAATGACAGGTGCTTAATGTTTTTATGGTTCCAAGTGAATCAAACTGTCACTTGTCCAGATCAGGATATTTTAAGGAGTGTTTTGTCCACATTATTTCTTGTCGGAAGCCTCATCGTGCTTGGTAGTGGGGAAAGGTGAGGGGATGGATGTATTGTGAAGTGCAGGAGTGGCTGGTGGTGCATAGTCTTCAAACCGGTATAAAGGGAAATACTGTACTGTGTGCTCTGGAGAATGTGCTTTCCTTTGTGCAGATTCTGTGAATGTAGGGAAAAATGAGCTAGGATCACATAACAAGTCATGGCCCCTTCAATATGGTAGGAATACCACATATACTCAGGTCTGATACCACTACTCCTGGACCAGTATCCAGGGCTTGAGTTTGTGCTCTGGACACACAAATTCAGATCTTAACATGGGGAACTTGATTTTAAATTCAAGTAATTAAAATTAATTTATGGAATTTCATTCACCAATGTCCTTCAGAGATCAGACGTTCCAATCTAGTCTGCGTCCCACTGATGCTGACTCTTCATTGCTCTGAAATGGTCAAGCAAACCCTTTGCTTTGAGCCATTGGGGATGTACACTTGCTTTACCAGTGCTTTCCATGTCCCGTGAACAAATAATTATTATAATAATAATATCATGCAGGATGGTTACATCCAGGAGTATTTGGAGGAGATGATGACAAGAAGAAATTTGGGATGTGAAATGTAAAGGATGTCATCTTCAGTATTCTGTATGTGGTAATACTGAGTGTTTCTCCTTAAATCCTTTCGGTATTCAGCAGGTTCCCATGAAGTTCTCATTTGTGCACATTTTCTCCCCTTATCCTGTTTTTCTGTGTTTTGACCTTGCAGATGAATGCAATGTATACCAGGAATCTGTGTGGAAGGCGATGAAGGTTGTGTGGGGGTGTATGGGAGAGTTCAGGCATAGGCATGCTCCAGAATTTGCCACATTCTAATGAATTAAACTTAGTCAATCAAGTGAGTGTAAATTGCACTCTGGCACTGATGGTGAATTCAATGGTGACCCCACTTCGAATCTATCTTACTGAGTATGACGTGGAGAGAGGCCATTCAGTCTATTGAGTCCAACCAGCTCCCCACATAGTTAACCCATTAGTACCATTTCTTTCCGATACAAATTCTACTCTCTTGCATTCTCATCAACTCCCCTTTGTTTCTTTTGCCACTTGCCTACGGTAAGGGGTAATTTACAGTGGTCACTTGACTTCCCGGCATATCTTTGGGATGGGAAGAAAACTGGAGCATGTGGTGGAAACCAGACATTGTTACGGAGAGAACGTGTAAACTCAGCACTGACACCCAAGGTCAGGATCAAGTCCAGATCCCTGGAGCTGGGAGGCAGCAGCATTAACTGCTGTACCATTGTGCTGTCCTGTCATGAAAAGATTTTTTTCTGCTAACAAAATAAGCCTGGTGATTGTAGGAGCTGCTGGTTGTACCAAATTAAAGAGAAGGCTAACAAGCCCCAAGTTATTGTTGAGGAGGTGAGGCCGAGGCCGAGGCCCAGCCCCATCCTAGGAGGATGAGTCTGTTGGTGAAATGCACCTCGTGTACTTGTCTTTTTCTGAAGTTAGGTGGACAAGTTTATCAGGGAACCCACTTCTTGATATCTGCTGTATTCCTGGAGATGGAAATATGTATATTGCTTGAAGATTTAAATGGCTGTAGCAAAGAAGCAAGAACTTCATTGGAATATAAAGCTGAAATTTCACCTGGAATAATGGATGTGATTAAAAATGAGTTTATTATGATTAATTCCTTAGTCATAGAGTCATGGAGTATGGAAACAGACTTTGTGCCCCACAGTGTCTGCATCTACTATAAAGCATCCACTTACACTAATCTCATTTTATTCTTCCCACAATCCGATCAACTCTCCTACATTCTACCACTTACCTACTCACTCAGGGCAATTTACAGTGGCCAGCTAACCTACCCACCCTCGCGTCTTTGGAATTTAGGAGGAAACTGAAGAACGCAGAGGAAACCCAAACGGTCACAGGGAGAACCTACAAACTCTATACTGACCGTGTCAGAGGTCGGAATTGAGCCAGGGTCACTGGAGACGAGAGGCAGCAGATCTATTAGCTGTGCCACTGAACCACCTCCTCATACTGTATCCATTTGTTGCCTGCCCCTCACCTTCCTGATATGGCTATAAGCCACTCTAGATTGGTTGAGTCCCACATTCCTTTCTGCTCTCTTTTAGCTCTTCTCATGAGTCTGTCCAATACCATTACATGTGCTGTTGAAATCCACCCAAAAGCAATATGTGATAGTTTGGATGGTAAAACCATTTTTTTTTGTTCCTTTACACAAGTTCAATTTAAAACAAGTGGTCCTGTGAAGGCAGCTGTCCTCGTGAGGTCATAGTGAAAGGAGCAGGAAGTTCCAACAATAGAACAAAGGGGCCGGTCAACTTTCTAGCAGCAAAACTCCAAACTTAGAAGTAGCAGTCACAACCAGCAAAATCTAACATTTACAATATAGAAGGCCGTATCTTCATTTGGTGGGAAAATCACCCAGGGGCTCAGATTTTGACCATGCCCAGATGGACTACTGCCTTCATCACCACCAACATGTCCTCGTATTTTGTCATGTGTGATACACAGGGTAGACTAGGACCCTATCCTATGCAATGAATAAAAACAGAAATATTTTAGTACTGGTGTTCAATACTCCAATAAGGTGCTGTTAGCTGTGAACAGCCCGGTTTATGCTTTAGAAGTTAACCCTGAAGTTTTCTTGATGTGTGTCTGCAGTTGTCAGGCAATACCACTGGAAGCTCAAGCTTGACGTGAGAAATGGGAACACTGAATGCAAAGCCCCTTCGAGGGGCTTTTTAAGCGACAAATGCCACAGTTTTCTGAACATGTTTTATTTTTAAGTAGTTCGTCAAGGAGAGTGAAAGGGAAGTAATGTTGCACAGGAACTCGTGGCATTTCAGAAATCCCGAGGTTGGGATGTGAAAATCCATTTGATGTTAGTTGTGAATGTAGAAAACAAAAGAAGCACTTCCTTGCAACATTCCAGTTCCCTTCGACCAGTTTTCCATTGGCCTATTTGATTGCTTTTTGTAACTGTGCACTTTCTGCACCTGTACCTCAGCTTAAATGATTCATACCCATGGATACCTGAATCCCCTTGCTCCTTTACATCTTCAAGTCTATAATTCAGTTGTCTTTCCCTGATCATTGGTGGATGACTTCTTCTGCTCTGTCTAAAGAAAGAGAGTTCTGGATTCAGGCTGAAGTAATGGAAGTCACACTGCATGAGAGCAAATAACAGCATTTGCTGTTTTGGAATTCATACTTGGTAAGAAAAAAAATCTAAACTTTGAGGAGTTGAGAGAAATGGTTACCGGTGCCCTAGATTGGAATCCAGCGGGAACCTTGGGGTAAGTTTGGAATGGATAGTTTTCAAAGGAATTGTGGAAAGGTTAAAACTGGCTTTGAAGTATCTTGGCCTATTGCCAAGTCCTTCGAGAAGTGTGCAGACATAACAAGGGAGACAAACCCAGGCAGTGGGGGTGCATGGGTTAAAACTTCCCTGTAGATGGATGACATTATTGTCTTCTGCTTGAATCCACTGTTGGCCCACAGAATGATAAGCATTTGTAACCATTTATACTGGTCTCAGGGTTGTGATCAATTTTAGTAAAAGTGAGGCAGTGTTCGTAGCAGTTGTAGAATCATACAACACAGAAGCAGGCTCATCACCCCATCTCCATGCCAACCATCAAGTATCAATACTAATACCATTTACCAACATTTTGTCCCTAGCCTTCTATATGTTGGCAATTCAAGTGTTCCTCTAGATTCTTCTTAAAAGCTGTGAGAGTCTCTGCCTCCTCCACCTATTCAAGCAGTGCTTTCCAGATTCCAACCATCCTCTGAGTCATAACGTCATAGAGTCATACAGCACAGAAATGCATCCTTTGGCCCACCACATCCATGCCAACTTTTTTTTTGCCCATCTACACTAACCCCACTTTCCTGCATTATGTCTGTATCCTCCAATGCCTTGGCTGTTCACGTGCCTGTCTAAATGTCTCTTGAACAGAGTGAATGTATCTGAATCCACCACCTTCTCTGGCAGCGAGTTCCGGATATCAATCCCACTCTGTGTTTAAAAAAAATCCTTACTCCTCATAGCCCCTTTAAAACTCCTTCCTTTCACCTTAAACCCATGCCGTCTTGTTTTTGAAACCTCTACCATGGGAAGAAGATTTTGACTGTCTACCTTATCTATGCCTCTTATCTTATATACTTCTAGCAGGTCAGCCCTTGGTTTCCTTTGCGTCAAGTTTCAAATGAGCATCCCACACTTATAGCGTTATTTTTTCATGCTTATATATGTGGACAGTCAGCAGCCTGTGTATCTCAAGCATTTCCATTATGCCTAAACTGCAAATCCAATCCATTTTTGTTAGCACCTCACCAAATCATCAATTCCGAGTACAAGGGACATGGTGATGCATGGCAAAATCAAAATCCAGTTAACTTTCTTTCATTTTCTTATATTTCCTTACGTCATTCCCATTGGTCCCACTCCCCCACTTAATTCCCTGTAACCTATTCTTTCTCATATGCAAACCAAATGCTCCCAATTCTACTGCCACCCACCTGCACAGGGGGTTATTTACAGCAGCCAATTAGACCACCAGCCAGCATGGTTTTGGGATGTGAGAGGAAACTTATGCGGTCACAGGCAGAAAGTACAATCTCACCACAGGCAGTGCCCAAGGTCAGAATCCAACCCTTGGGGCCGTGCAGCAGCAGCAGCTCTCTCTGCCCCACACTGCCCCCCCCACCCCCCCTTACCCTCAATGGGCTGGGAGGTCAGGTGGCCAGGCAGGGTTGATGTAATGCAGGAGCTGATGGGGGCCTTGGTGCAAGGACATGCACAGTATTTCACTGAACCTCCCAGGTCAGTGTTGTGGATTTAAAGCCACCTTGTCCCTGGAGTGGCCACTAAAGGACACCTCCAGAGCAATGAGGTTCAAGTTCCCCAGCAATGCACTGAAAGGAAGCCTCCACAGGGAATGAAAACACACCATGACCCAGTGCAGAAGTTACTTCATGGCACAAAGGTGGCTCAGAGATAGGAAGCGTCCAATTGAAATATTCTTATCATGCTTTGCTCCTGGGGGAGTGATGTACTGATGTTCAACTGCCTAACGCTAAAAAAAATTGTAATTGAATCCTATGGCAAAGCTTCATGCCTTTATAATAGAAAATAAACTGAGTGGTGCTGGGTGGATTGGTGGGGGCTAACTAGAATTGGTAAGGTTCCAGTATTTGGATGGTAGTCTACAAACTGAAAGCTTAGATCCAAAGTATGGATAGTCTTGACTTGAAAATACACTCTGATCCCAGTGTAAAGTAGAATGAACAAATAAATAAATGTACAGAAGGCGGGGGTAAACAACAGGCCTTTTCTGCTATATATGAAAGTCACGATTTAGACAAATCACATTCCTCCAAGCTAATTCAAACACAGCTGCCTCTAATAAACAGTGTTGGAATCAACACAGAACACTTCAGCAAAAGGAAGAAAAGGCCAAAAACTTATCTTTGTTTTAAATAGTTCAAAATCGAAGTTTAGGGAGAAGGCAACCCCATTTATTATTCCTTGCAGGGAAAATGCTTTGCAAGACGTCCATCACATAAATTATATACTTAAACCCACAAAGACCACATCTATGTCGATCCTGAACCAACCTCTTAATTATAGCACAGTTCTAAAACACTCCTTTTTAGGAATTGGCTTGTCCAGTAGGTGTTGCCAATTCTGCCTCACGAAAACAGAAGGGCTGGTTGTCAAAAACAACTGGATGTCCAATTCCAAGTCAACACAAGCAAACATGACAAAAAGAAATTGTTCTTCTTCAAACAAAGTTAAATATTCACAGGAGGCCTTCATGTGCCCTTACACCTTGTGATACACCGCATCATGAGACAAGGGAAGGAGGCAGCTCAGGCTGAGGGCTGGAAGTTGAAAGTGGCTCTTACTTGCAATTAATCCTTCAGCAAATTTTACAGTGCCACTGGGTCAGATAGGTAGGGGTAGAGGGCAAAATAAGCCATCCCACCTACTCTTTTGGGACAGGACCCACAGCTCATTTCTTTTGCCACTGGTCTTTGTAAACATTGGGCTATTTGGGATGAATCTTGAAATGACTCTTGCCTAAGTATGTTCATGATACATTCCCAGAACACTAATCCCGCCTTCAATCAGTGGGAATGCAAAAGATTCATTTTTTTTCCTTCAAAAACATACTCGATTCATAAAATTGGGAATATATAACATTGCCATTCACATTACAAGAGGTATCATTCCATTGTTTCATGCTATATCTGCATGATATAAGATTTCCTTTAACAAAAACTCCATGAGCAATAAGATGAGAGGTGTTAACAGTTCAGACTCTTGAGATATGATTATGGGAAAGCCATAAACTGTGGTCGTTCCCCATGCAGCCTTTGTAGTGGCAACACTAGGCTTCAGTGTGTCCCCCAACATGTGTCCTGAACCATGGAATGTGTCAGCCTGCAACATAGAGTCATGGACAACTCCTTGCACTGGAAGAAGAGTAAGAATCGGGCAAACCAGATGAAGTCTTTCACTGAGTCTGTGACCTTCCATCAGCAGTTAAAGCTCTTCTCAGTGTGCATCCCTGGGAACAGCGCTTGGAGTGCAGAGTCCTGCGTTACGCAGCTGTTCAGAATGATTCTCAACAAAGGCCACTGCATCTCTTTCCAGACATTCTTGGCAAGTGCACATTCCAGGAGGAGAAGGTTGGCAGTCTCATCCCCAGCATGATCGCCTCAAGAGCAGCATGCAGCAGTGCTGAGACTCTGACTGAAGGATCTAACAGGGAGGGCCCTTCTCACCAGCAGTCAAACAAGGACCTGGTACTTGTTCAAAAGCTCTGGTGATGAGGCATTCTGCCAAATAATTTTAAGTATCCACAAGAGACTATTCCACAGAATCCACCATCTAATTTTCCCACAGGCTGTCAAGGATGTTCAATGCGGACCACTGCCTGATTGATCTATGGTTACAGGTGCCCTTCTGCATAAACTTTCCTACAAGGGCAGGTGGCATGGGTTAGGTCCAGCTTAAATTGACTTCTATAGTAACTTAGCCAGATTGATCCTTTGCAACAATGGGGACAGAAGGAACCCCAGCGTGCAATGGCACAAGGGTCTATGCACAGGGGTTGATGCAGCCACATACATAAAGGTTACTCTTTCTCTGAAGATTTATACTTCCCACTGCTGTGGACGCAATTCATTTTCAATCTCCAGATAAAATGGAAGACAGTTCAGGTGACCATTGCAGAGCAGGAGATGGGTGTGGGCCACACCTGCACCATTGTAGAGCAACACCAAGAGCACCATTCACCTCATGCGCAGGTCCTTTCCCACAATCCACAGAGAGCGCTGCTCCCAGATTCCTAATTTCTGTTTTTTCTTCTGTTTACATTCTAATCAGTTCTTCGTACAGGCCTTAGTTCTTCCAAACCGTAACCCCAGAACCTTCAGGTAACTGGACCTGACAGTGGAAGGAAAAAGGGATCAACTGGGCCAATTGCCAAAGAAGACACAGGTAGATAAGGCAGCATCCATCGAAAAGGGCCCTCACCATCTGGGATGTGCCCTCTTCTCATCGGGGAGGAGGTACAGGAGCCTGAAGACCCACACTCAACAATCCAGAAACAGCTTCTTGCCCTCCACCATCAGATTTCTGAATGGTCCATGAACAGTACCCTGCTTTTCTTTTTTTTTGCACTATTTATTTATTTTTGTAATTTATAGTAATTCTTATGTTTTTGCACTGTAATGCTGCTGCTAAACAACAAATTTCATGTCATATAAGTCAGGGATAATAAATCTGATTCAGATAAGGTGATGAAGAAGGCAAATGGATATTTGCCTTCATTAACTGGTGCATACAATGCAAGAGCAGGAAGATTATGGTAGAGCTTTATAAAACATTGGTTAGGCCGCAGATGGAATA
Source organism: Pristis pectinata (assembly GCF_009764475.1). Lineage (NCBI taxonomy): Eukaryota > Metazoa > Chordata > Chondrichthyes > Rhinopristiformes > Pristidae > Pristis > Pristis pectinata. Next base: position 128,509,632 of record NC_067405.1, on the reverse strand, counting down.
CTGTGTACAGTGCTGGTCACCACCCTATAGGGAGAACGTGATTGCACTGGGGAGGAATGTTGCCTGAGATGGAGCATTGCAGTTAAAAGGAGAGACTGGATTTGTTTTCCTTGGAACAGAGGAAGCTGAGGGTGGGGGGGACGGACCTGATGGAAATGTAGAAAATTAAGCGGGGCATAGATGAGGTAAGTAGTATTAAACTTTTCTCCATAGCAAGGGTATCTGAAACTGAAGGGCATAGTTTCCCTCAATGTCAGCAAGACAAAAGAGCTGGTCATTACCTTCAGGAAAGGGGGCAGTGTACATGCACCTGTCTACATCGATGGTGCTGAGGTCAAGAGGGTTGAGAACTTCAAGTTCCTAGGAGTGAACATCATCAATAGCCTGTCCTGGTCCAGCTACATAGACGCCACAGCCAAGAAAACTCACCAGTGCCTCTACTTCCTCAGGAGGCTAAAGAAATTTGGCATGTGCCCTTTGACACTCACCAATTTTTATTGATGCACCTAAGAAAGCATCCTATCTGGATGCATCATGGCTTAGTATGACAACTGCCCTGCCCAGGACCGCAAGAAACTGCAGAGAGTTGCGGACACAGCCCGGCGCAAACCGGAAACCAACCTCCTCTCCATGGACTCTGTCTGTACCTCTCGCTGCCTTGGTGAAGCAGCCAGCATAATCAAAGACCCCACCCACCCCGGCCATTCTCTCTTCTCCCCACTCCCATCAGGCAGAAGATACAGGAGCCTGAGGGCACATACCACCAGGCTCAAGGACAGCTTCTATCCCACTGTTATAAGACTATTGAACAGTTCCCTCATACGATAAGATGGACTCTTGACCTCACAATCTTATTACCTTGCACCTTATTGTCTACCTGCACTGCACTTCCTCTGTAGCTGTGATACTTTACTCTGTGTTCTGTTATTGTTTTACCCTGTACTACCTCAATGCCTGTGTAATGAATTGATCTGTATGAATGGTATGCAAGAAAAGTTTTTCACTGTACCTTGATACAAGTGATAATAATAAACCGATCCCAATACTAATTAGGGAAAAATGATTTAGAGAGGATCTGAGGAAGACTTTTTCACCAGAATGTTGCCTAGTGTGGATGTGGTTATGCTGGAGAGAGTACAGAGGGGTTTCACCAGTATGTTGCCTGAATTGCAGGACTTTAGCTATGGGGAGATATTGGATAGACTGGACTTGTTTTGGATAGACATGTGCCTAGAATGAGTTGCAGTACAAACTGAAAGAAAGAAGATTAAAGGAAAAGTGAAAATGAGGAAGTAGAAAGTGACCAAACCCGAGAGCAACAAGCAATCTGCTGGAGGAACTCAGTGGGTCGAATCCTTCACGTTTCAGATCGAAACCCTGCATCAGCATGGGTGAATCATTCGGATTCTGAATAAAATTCTAGATTTTAATTTCTTGCTGGGATAGAGGGGGCAGTTGTTTTCCAGCTAGACTTGAGTAATGTCTCTGAATTCTTGCATCATTCAAGTGGAGTGTTGGCAGGGAACATGTTGCACCTGTTGCATGAAGATAAGGCAGGGTGTGCCAACACAGGGAGGTGCAGGGCGATGTACGAGGACTTTGCCAGGTCTCGAGAATTATTATTAGGAGATGCTGCTCAGGCTGGGGTTGCCCTTATGGGAGTAAAGGAGGCTGAGGGGAAATTTAATGAGGTGATAAAATTTGAGAGAGCTAGATAGGATGAACAAGAAAGATTATTTTCCTTGGCAGATAGCTCAGTGGCAAGTGGGGCAAGGATTTAAACTAAGTGATAGAAGGATTGGAGATTTGGGCCGGGGGCCTTTAGATATTATTTGTGATTATGAATAGGAAAGGTTCAGAGGGATATGGGCAAAAGGTAGGCAGATGGGACCACCTTAGATGGGCATCTTAGTTGGCAGGGACAAGCTGGGCTGAAGGGCCCGTTTCCATGGTGTACGACTCTATGACTCCAATAGATGTATGGAACATTCCCCAAGAGAGGGGTAGAAGCAGAAATGATCAATACATTTCAAGAGCTCATTAAGAAAAATTATAAGAGTCATAACATGTAGTATTATAGTCCAAGAGCTGGGATTGTGATTAAACTAAAATACATACTTAGGTAGTATGGGTTGAATGACCTCCTATGCTGTACATTCTGGTGATTCTAAGCTTTAATGCTACTGCTCAACCCCAGCACGAATCTTGTTGGTGCAAATTCCTGACCATGTGCCTTGTGTCTCATTTTCAGTTAATGGAACATTTTTATTTTTATTGATACAATTCTTCTCCTTCATGCCAGCTCCTGAATGAAAATATTTCTCAAAGCGCATGATCCAAAAAGCAACAAAAATAGAATATGGCAGCTGTTTGAAATTCAAAATAAAAGCTGGAATTGTTAACAACAGTTCAGACCACATCTTTAAAGAGCCAAACAGCAAATATTTTTGGTCAAAGTTTTTTTCATCAGAACTTATTTCAGATCAAGGACCTTTCATAATGTTATCTCTGATTCTCCCTCCATAGATGCAGTATGCATTGTGGAGAATTCCCAGCATTTTGTGCTTTTATTATCCTAAAAGTCTGATGCTGATTATTGGCAATGCTGTGTTGTGTGGTAATTGACTTCAGATTCAGTGTTCTGATCCTGATCCTGTTTCCCTTGATATTTGCTAATTCTCCATGTGTCTGCCGTTTTGATGTTTTCTTCCTGCCAGGCTTCTTCTGAAGATGTGGGGGACTTCAGTGCATTTTCGAGTTTTGTTTCAAACAACATAATGAATAATTAAAAGCCTGCAGACCAGTTGTGCCAGTTGACCATTGTTTCTTCCTGTTATAGAAATGAAGCAGCACCTTTCTTGGGAAATGAATTCTGTGCACTATTCTGGATTCATAGGTTTTAAATTGCAATCATTGCGCTTTTTGATTCTTCTTGCCAGTTTTTTTTGATAATTTCTAATAGCAGTGCCTTCTCCCCACCATTCTAACTTGTGCCTTTCATTAATCATGTTGAACATGACTTTTTCTTTTGAAAGAAAATATGGGGTTTCTATTCCATGCAGTTTAACTGAACTTGGCACCAAGACTGGTTGAACTGTGCATTCCAGAGGAGATTTGTGTAATGGGGTCTGTTGTATTAGATTTGGAAAGTATTATGAACATTTCTGAGATACTACCCAGACCATGTCAAGTAGAATTACTGAGAAAGGAGCCATGTGCTGACAGCAAGGTTCAAATTAAGGGCCTAATTGTATGCAATAAATGCTTCCATAATTAGCTATTTGTGGAGTTAAATATAGCTCTTTCAAATGGGGCTGAAAATCAAGTGTATGCTTTAATCCCAACAGCTATTTTGTAAATTCACCTGAGACCCCTAGTTTCCAAAGAGAAAACTTCATTATAGAGATTGTAAAAAGGAGTTTTCTATCTTCACTTCAAAACTTAGGGGCCTGGCTGCCCATCCTATTCAATTACTTATGAGCTGGGAAGTTCTTAGTGAGCAACGTCTCGAGTTCCAAGTAAAGGGTTTAGTTATGCCATAGATTTTGGCAGGACTTTGTGGTGTTAATCTTTTTTCTATAATGGGGACATCTTAAATGTAGGGAAGTACTTAGGTTGCTGAGCACTTCCACCTTGAACTTTTTAAGATTATTCTCTGAATGTTCTGTCAGGCATTGTTTTGGATTTCCTTCCACTTGCACAAGCTGAATGTTTTGGATTACCTCTCTCTGGACACGCTCTGCCATTTTGAGAATATTTTCCTTTGTAGGGTGAGATTTGCTTTTTCTCACTCCATGCTTCAGGGTATGCAAAGAATACCATTGTTCTCTGTGTTATGTCTATAGTTCTGTGCTTGGGAAACTATATCTGGTCTCTTCACCACTTTAACTGCAGTAACTGCACATAGTTGTCTCCTTGTAAGGTATCTCCCTTCCTGCCAGTACAGTAGTGCCAACCTAATGCTGGGAATCCAGCTCCACTCCTCAAATTCGGGAGTTGGGCCCAGACCCCTGATGTAAATGTATTGTGACAAGGTCTGGCTAATTCAGTGCAGTTAAGAAGCCTGACTGATTGTTCTTTGAACCAGTATAATACAAAATGACATTGGTTCCCGGTAATTAGATGTTAACAAGTATTTCAACTACTCATATATAGCCCAAATCATGAACTTCAGCAAAATGGTTCTTTTGGGCTTTTGCCCGCAAAGTTGTTTACTTTGGTAGCACTTGACTTAATTTTTAATTTTTGAACACCAGTTGCTTAGAGAAATAATGTGCCCGCCAAACTGTCGTCTTTACAATCCCGCTGGACGGCGGATAAAGCAAAGCGATGTTTTCTGGCCGATTATAAGGAAGTTCTCAAATTTTTGACTTTTTTTCTGTTTCATGAAGAAGGAAACCAGTTTTTTTTAATGCATTCTTCTTTTTTGCTGTTCTAAAGCTGTGGCTGCTGTCATCAAAGTATTGGCAGAGTTGTAGCGCCGTCTCCCCTGAATCACAAGCCAAACCGTGCAGCTGAGGAAGTGTGGCACAGCCAGAGGTGCCAGTTTTTACAAAGGAGATGTTAAAGCGGATCCCATCTATCAGCAGTTTGGTGTACTGGAGTCCTTTCAACATCTTGCCCAACATTGATGCTTCTTGCACAGTGCCAGCCCCAAGTCTGACCTGACAACGAAAATGTTTGTTAAGAGCGGGATGATGATTTATTATTGGCTCTGACTCTCATAGGTCGTGTGAACATCCCTAGCAAGGCTACCACTTATTGCATTCTACATCCTTCACTGGCTTTTTAACCCATTTTAGAGAGTAGTTATGAGGCCAAGGAGGTGGAATAAGGGGAAGGAGATGCAATGTATTGCTTTAAAAAAAAATGGCCTTCATGAGTTTTGTTTCAAAAGGAGTTTGTACTGAGAACGAAATATTTCACAATATGCAATGGTGATTGCAATCCTTTACTTAGAAAAAGGATTTTTTTCTTTGCAAGTGTAATGTTAACATGGCTGGCCAAATAAGAAGCCCATAAGGTGGGGTGGGCCCAAGATTGTTTCTTCATTTTCTCTCAATGGAAATAAAAGTTCGAAGGGATATAAAAGCAGTGAAGCATCACATCCCAGCTGCCAAGTTAGGTGGAAATTTCCTCCCTTATATATTTCTTCCTGCAACTCCCCAATGATTGTTTTGTGAGCCATGTTACAACCTTACTTGCTTCAAACTCCTGCAGTATGCATTTCATCAAATTCCTCTTCTAAAAAGGTTGGCCTTTCTTTCTATTTAGAGTAAACCTAGTTCATGTTTGCTTAACCTGGCGTGTCCATCCTGAATAAGCCACAAACTTATGGCTGGTTGGAAATTGGCCACATGGTTTTTGATGATCATATATTAGCACAGGCACCAAGTGTGTGGTAAGCTCTGCCCTCCTGGCTTGAATAAATGCACATGCTATTTGTCAATAACTTCAAGAACTTATTGAAGAGGAATCAGTGGGGTACATCTCAAGGTGGGGATGCTCATTGTGATGATATTACATGCCCAAGTGTGACTCTTCTTCATTACCTCCAAATACACCAATCCGTAGCTCCCAATGAAGTTAGAAGTGTGTTTACAGAAGGTGTTTTAATTGGAGTTTGATTTATTTGCTGATTGCAGTGCTGCTGAGTTCTGCCATTTGATATGCAGCTCATCATCTATTCAACCATTGAATTAACTCATTAACACCTACAAAACCAGCAAAAGATGAACCTGCCTATCAAACATCACTCCCAGGAATGGTAAAGTTTGGCTACAGCATCAACCCATCTTTTATGCAGATTCATGCCAGAGGCAAGAACATACCTGCTATTACCCCCGTCCTGTTTTTTTCTGTCCATCCCTGTTCTTTCCTGCTCCTCCTCCCTCTCTCAAAATTTGCTCTCCCAAGATGTGATTCCACCAAGGTTTAGACCCTCCAAATGGCCTTTCTCTTTTGGCGAACCATATCGATGAGCATTTTGGGGTGAGTGGCTGAATTGAAAGGCTGTTCCCATTGTCCTGTGATGTGCCGCACCCCCAATCCAGTGGGATTGGCAGGTCTGGTCTCTAATTCTGACTCTTCCAAGATTCAAGTTGAAGTCAATGTTTGGAATGTGCTGAAACACTTGATTTGAACAGGAGCCACCCAACTGGAAAAGGTTTCATCACTTTATTTAAACAAATGTTGGATCAGTTTGTTTCTGAAGGAGTAAGTTATTACTTGGTGGAGCAAACGTGTTCACAAGTTTACACAGCAACAAAGGGAACCATTCAACCCATTGTGCCTTTGACGGCTCTCTCAAGAGTTATCCAATTAGCCCACTTCCTTGCTCCTTCCCCAGAGCACATAGTTTTCTCCTTTGAGTATTTTCCCAGTGCCGTTTGCATATTCCTATTAAAACTGTTTTAACACTTTCAGGCTGTGCATCCTAGACCACAACACAGCTGGGTGCAGAATATTCTTCTCTCACGCTCTCGGCTTAAATGAGCTCTTGGCTAGGCTGGAGTGTTGTTTTATTCTGGAAAACGAAAGAAGCTAACTCCTACTAAATTTAGCTGTTTGCATGCTGTCAGTGGGTGGCAGAAGCAGTTGCCCCTTGAGTTAGTTTGCCTCTTCCATAGTCCCATCAGCTAGTATTGTAGTGCATTGTTTGGTTTCTCCTGAGGGTTCTCCATGCAGGCATTGGTACCCTTCCTGTAGCGTGCCCAGATGTCCATGCCGTGTGTGCCTCTGCAACTTACTTGAGCACAATGGGGCAGAGGCACCAGAGTTGAGTCATACTCAGCCTGGCAGTACCCATGTGCCTACTGTCAAGACATCAGGTTCTTGAACCAATCTGGAAAAACCCCAACACTACCTCAGGCCATATTTCTTTTTTCTCTCCCTCAACTTGGACTAATGTTGTAATGTTCATTTTGGTTATTTTGTCATGTAAGTTATGTATAATTTACATTAATTTTTTATGTTACTTTGTGTTTGTCATGTTTGTATGGCAGGCATGGTAGTGTAGCGGTTAGCGTAACACTTTACAGTGCCAGCGACCCAGGTTCAATTCCGGCTGCTGTCTGTAAGGAGTTTGTACATCCTCCCCATGTCTGTGTGGGTTTCCTCCGGGTGCACCAGTTTCCTCCCACATTCCAAAGACCTACGGGTTAGGAAGCAGCTAGCATGCTATGTTGGCACCGGAAGCGTGGCGACACTTGCGGGCTGCCCCCCAGAACACTCTACGCAAAAGATGCATTTCACTGTGTGTTTCGATGTACATGTGACTAATAAAGATATCTAATCTAATCTAATCTAATTTTGTAATGTACCATGCTGCTGCTGCAAAAAGCTAATTTTCATGGCATCTATGTCTTGGGTATATATGCCCATGACCATAAACTTGAATTTGGACTCAAGGCAATCATCCCGCATCCCGAACCATTTCACACGAACACTTGGCACCCAGCCGCACAAAGTGACTTTAGGGCAGATAACCAAAGGTAGGCCAAAGCCGTAGTTTTAAGGAGCTTCTTAAAGGAGGGAATGGAGGGAGTGAGGCAAAGAAGGGTTAGGGAGTGTATTAATGAGCTTGGTGCCTTGGCAGCTGAAGGCAGGGATGCCAAGTCGGTGTGATTAAATTTGGGGGTTATTGGAGCAGGCAGGATGAGAAGAATGAGCACCTTGGAGGGATATGTGAGTGGAGGAGAATGGGAGAGGCAATGTTGCAGAAGGGTTCCAAAGCAAGGAAAGTAGTTTTAAACTTGGCATTGAAGAAGCTGGACTCATTAAAGAACAGTGAGTGAATAACCCTTCTGTGAATTAGAAATTGGTCACCATACGGCTGATGATTATTGTATAACATGCCTGCTGTCACCAACATAGTACACTGCAGAGAGGCCCTGAATTTTGCCAGAATTCACCAACAAGCACCAAGATCTCGCTTGGCTGGCGGTGAGAGGGTCCTTCCTGCATGGTCGGAACATCACCCCCAGCGCGAGTTGCCCCCAGGAGGACTGCGCTGGGGACGAGATGGTAGCCCACCTCTTTGCGGGCTGTGGGTTTGCGAGGAGGGTGTGGCGAAAGATGCAAGGGTCCTTGTCACATTTCATCCCCAGCAGCAGTGTAACAGAGGATTTTCTGATCTACGGGCTGTTCCCAGGGACGCACAGGGAGACGGACATCAACTGCTGCTGGAAGGTCATCAATTTGGTGAAAGACGCCCTTTGGTCTGCCCGAAAATTGTTGGTCTCCCAGCACTGCGAGATGTCTGTAGGGGAATGCTGCCGGCTGGCACATTCCAGGCTGCAGGAGTACGTGCTGAGGGACGCACTGAAGCTGGGTGCCGCCAACGCAAGGACTCAATGGGGAAGGATGACAGTTTCGCGTTCTTCTGCCACAGGAGAGGGAGGGGCGGGGTCAGGCGAGGAAGCCCCTTAAATATTGTAAATATGGGATTGGGGTATCACCCCAGGGAGCCACACGAGTGGCATCCGGGCTGTGGTTTTTATAAAAAGTAACACTAATAATTGATCTGTACACACATGTAGAGGTTTGCACTGTTTCATTATTGTATATAGTTTGTCTTTTATTATGAATAAAGTTTATTTTGGTTAAAAAAAATTGCCTCTGTATCATTTCTTGAGAAATGATCACCTCCCTGCTGCTTCCCCTGAACCCAGTGTTTTCTTCATGTAATTTTCCTGTTCCCTTTTGCAGGTTGAATCTGTTTTGAGCACCTTTCAAGCCAGGTCTGTCTGATTGCTCGGTCTTGCCTGCCTAGCATCTCTGTACCAAATGCTGCTTCAGATAGACAATCATTTTGATTGCCTGGTTTCATTTAAGATAAGAACTGATGTCCTTAAAAATATGATTTTTCCTTCTGTCCCCAGTTCTTAAAAAAATTATCATGGGGTTGAAAAAAAAATCAAGTGCAAATCCTGGAGTCATCAGCCAGCAGGAACTACTCGAAATATGCCGTGCTGGTAGTTTTGGTTCTGATTAAGTGTACATAAGAAAGGTGAATCTGCCTGCTCTCTGATCAGAGGCTAACAGGCTAGTTTACTTAAAGCATGTTCACTTTTTATTTTAGTCACAGCAGGGGTTTGGATCTTTTGAGGAAGTTGTAACCTTGACTATTGTAGCTGTGCATCTGTTTTAAGCTGTTCCTGGATTCACCGACACAAATCAAGTTCAATTCTATTACACTTCATGAATTTGCCAGAATCAATTTGGATGTCATAACTGCAAACACTGGGAATGTTACTATAGGAACTTCCGAATAAAAAAAAATCATGGATGTGTGAACATTTATATGGAGAACAAACCAGTCAGATTTACTCTGCACTGAATGAAGGGCGCCCACAGTCCTTTTTAGATGATCAGTTCAATTGGAGGACAAAATATGGATAAATATGATGCATAATGGTACAAGACAGCAGTGAACTTGTTCCATGTCTCACAAAATTACTCCTTTCTGTATAAAGTCTGTGAGGTGAAAGGTGGTGAGCCTTGTGGATAATATCTAAGGAGGCTTTTGAAAGACAAAGTTAGGTAGCTCCAAGTCAGAAAATGAAGAGGCAGTTAGAATCTGAAGTCATTGTTCAGAATAGAAGAGGGAAGAATGGCCAGGAAATGATACCATTCCTGACATTTGGAATGTTTTGGGAGGCCAAAGATGAGAAGGTTGGAATGTGTGGGAGAGTTTCAGTGCTGAGCTACAGGGAGGTCATGACCACACTTGGGAATAGAGCAGTGATGTTCGTCAAAGTAAATGCGCTGAATCTGTTCCAGAAATGAGACCGGTCCTTGCAGGTCAGGCTTCTTGCTGCATTCTATTTGAAAATGTCCAGCTGTTTCGAATCTTTCATCATCGTTTCTTTGTCCAGTAAAGGAGGTGACTCTGATAATGTGATGTAGTTCTGCTCGGTCTGGGTTGCTTTTGTTCATTTTTCTGATTAATTCTGTTTTCATTTTCTGTTGGGCATACACTTAAGTCAACATGCTCTACAGCATTACTTGCAGTTTAGTTAGATCCTTTTGGATTTCCAAAAGCACCAGCTTTTGCCAAGCTGTAACAAATTCATTTTAACATTGGAAAAAAAAAATGAAGAAATGAACGGAACCACATTTCACGTCAGGCCTGACTTCAGCCAGTGAATTGGTAGGGTTACCCCAAATGACTTTGATGTTTCTGGGATCTGTCCGAGCATTATTTAGAGCCCCTTGGGCATGAGTGCAAGTGTGTCATCACTGAATCTGATCAGACCTGCTTGTGATGTTCCATATAATCTGTTAAGTAGCCTGCATTTGCGAGGTGAAGCTCCCGCATGAATGACATACATGTTGACAAAGCGCCAAACCTGCACTTTGGTTGTTTTAGAGAAGGATAGAATTGGCAATGGAATTGGTGAAAAACAGAGAAGATAAAGAAAATCTGCAATGCTGAACTGATTGACATTTTGAAGGAAAAGTATGCCCTATTGAAGTGATACACTTTGGAAGATTGAATTTGAAGGCAGAATACAAGGTTACTGGCAGGACTCTTGGCAATGTGGAGGAACAGAGGGAATTTGGGGTCCACATCCATAGATTCCCCCCAGGTTGCCACGCAGGTCAATAGGGTTGTTAAGAAGGTGTATAGTGTGTTGGCTTCACTAGTTGGGGTATTGAGTTCAAGAGCCACGAGGTAATGTTGCAGCTCTATAGAACTCTGGTGAGACCAAGTTGGAGTATTGTGTTCGGTTCTCGTCACCTCATTATGGATGTGGAAGCTTTAGAGACGGTGCAGAGGAGATTTACCAGAATGCTGCCTGGATTGGAGAGCATGTCTTATGATAGGTTGAGTGAGCTAGGGCTTTTCTCTTTGAAGCGAAGGAGGATGAGAGGTGACATGATAGAGGTGTACAAGATGATAAGAGGCATAGCTCAAGTGGACAGTCAGAGACTTTTTCCCAGGGCGACAGTGGCTAAAACAAGGGGGCATAATTTTAAGATGATTGGAGGAAGGTATAAGGGGGATGTCAGAGGTAAGTTTTTTTTAACACAGAGTGGTGGATGCTTGGAACACACTGCTGGCAGAGGTTGTGGGTGCAGATATATTAGGGACATTTAAGAGACTCTTAGATAGCCACATGAATGATAGAAAAATGGAGGGCTATGTGGGAGGGAAGGGTTAGATAGATCTTAGATCAGGATAAAATGTCGGCACAACATTGTGGGCCAAAGGGCCTGTACCGTGCTGTAATGTTCTACGTTCTATTGTTCTCATTGCATGCCTTGTGACTGGTTGCCTGCAGAATGTTGGAACATGAGAAGTACTTGTGGAGTCACTTTCCCTCATGTTGCTCACAGCGAGTTGCCCTCAGCTGCAAAATTGGTGAGACTTTTACACTGCGCTCTTATTAGTGTCAGTATTTAGAGTAACAGTCCCACAGGTATACATTTTGTTACCGTTCAGGATGTAGTTTCAAACAGTCTGTATTTGGGTGAATGAGTATGTGAGTAGTCTTTCAGGCCCACTAAGAGAGCCTATATATGGGGCTTTGCTAAGAGGACAGAAGTATCTCTTTTGAGATAAACTGGCTACACCTACATCTGTTTGGGCTGATGCAACTTTATTCCACTTGATTTTTGTCCTTGTCTTTTCGCTCTGTGGAGATTTGTGAAATATGCTTCAGTGGAACTGTGCCAAGGAATGTGTGGAGGTGTGAAGATACCTTGAACATCATTGGCTGGAGGAAAAGATACCAGGAAGTCTCCTGCCCCCACTTTAAAAAAGAGAAAGTACTGAAATTCACTAGGTTTGCCAGTTAGACTTTAGAACAGCTTCTTCCCCAATGCTATCAGACTTCTGAACCAGTCGCATTTTTCAAATCTCCTTCCCAATGGCCCTACCATGTTCTCGCTCTCTTAATTCTACCTCTCTTGGTTATTCCATTATTGTCACTTTAGCATTTCTTTTGCATTACTTCATATGGAACATAGAACAGTACAACACAGGAACAGGCCCTTCGGCCCACAATGTTGTGCTGACCCAATTACATTAGTAATAAAATGCCCAACTAAACCAATCCCTTCTGCCTGCACAATGTCCATGTCCCACCATTTCCCTCACATTCATCTGCCTATCTTAGGGCTTCTTGAATGCCCCTATCGTATTTGCCTCGACCACCACCCCAGGCAGCGCATTCCAGGCACCCCCCACTCTATGTAAAACAAAAACTTGCCCCGCACATCTCCTTTGAACTTACCCCCATCACCTTAAATGCATGCCCTCTGGTATTAGATATTTCAACCCTGGGGAAAAGATACTGGCTGTCTACTCTCTATCTGTGCCTCTCATAATCTTATAAACCTCTATCAGATCTCCCCTCAGCCTTTGCCGCTCCAGAGAAAACAACTCAAGTTTGTCCAACCTATCCTCATAGCACACGCCCTCTAATCCAGGCAGCATCCTGGTAAACCTCTTCTGCACCCTCTCCAAAGCCTCGACATCCTTTCTGTAATGGGGGTGACCAGAACTGAATGCAATACTCCAGATGCGGGCTAACTAACTAACTTCCTGACTCTTGAACTCATTGCCTCGACTAGTGAAGGCAAACATGCCATATTTACCACCCTATCAACCTGTGTAGCCACTTTCATAGAGCTATGAACTTGGACCCCAAGATCCCTCTGCTGATCAGCCCTGTTAAGGGTCTTGCCATTAACAGTGTACTGTCTCTTTACATTTGATATCCGAAGGTGCAACACTTCACATTTGGCCAGGTGGAACTCCATCTGCCATTTCTCCGCCCATATCTGCAACTGATCTATATCCCGCTGTATCCTATCCACAACACCACCAATCTTTATATCATCTGCAAATTTACTAACCCACCCATGTACATGTTCATTCCAGGTCATTTATATATATATATATCACAAACAGCAGAGGTCCCAGTACAGATCCCTGCAGAACGTCACTAGTCACAGACCTCCAGCCAGAACAAGTCCCATCTACCACTACCCTCTGTTTCTACGGGCAAGTCAGTTCTGAATCCAAATGGCCAATTCACGGTGGATCCCATGCATCTTAATCTTCTGGATGAGCCTCCCATGAGGGACCTTGTCAAATGCCTTACTAAAATCCACTACAAGCTTTGCACCATTCTACTGTTTTGCCCTCATTGTTGTCTTTATTGTATATATTACCACATATACTGCTTACTGCGTGAGCTTTATGCGAGCAAGGAATTTCATTGCATGCTGGTGTATATGACAATAAACTAATCTGAATCTGTTATAGACACCGCTTTCATTGATTGCAATGGATTCAGTAGACTCTGTATTGGGCAGTTTGTTTAATTAACAGCAAACACAATACCACTCACTATGTGCCACTGCCAGAGGTGGATTTCTCTCCCTGCAGTGTCTCCCTCGGGAAAGGAAAGTTGCTCAATATCTGTCCACAAGCTCCACTGACAAGTTAGAAAGTGATGGGTGAGTTTGGTCTACCTCCTCCAGACATGGTGATTAATTCTTCTTGCTGGAACACCAAGAAACTGTTTGCATTTTAAAGTACAGGCTAGTTTAGCTAATAAATGTACTTTCACCTTTATTCTGCTGAAGAAAATTTGGAAGTTAATTGTCCTCAATTATTTAGATTTGATCTGGCGGAGGAGATAGAGTATAAGATATCCAGATTTATCGATGATATGAAAGTAGGTGGGTGTGCTCGTTGTGATGCGGATGTTTGGGTTCTGCAGAAGAATGTAGATTGGTTGAGTGAGTGGGCGAAAACATGTCAAATGGAGTTCATGCATTTTGGTAAGAAGAATCTAAAAGCAGACAGTTATCTAAACAGAGAAAAATTGCTCATGAGTGAAGTACTGTGTGATCTAGGTGTTCTTGTGCATGAATTGCAAAAGGCTGGTGAGTAGGTGCTGCAAGTAGTTATGAAGGCAAAGGGCATATTGGCCTTTTTTGCAAGAGTGCTAGAGCTGAGAAATAAGGAAGTTGTTATTACAATTGTACAGGGTGTTGGTGAGGTCACATCTGGAGTACTGCTCCTAGTATTGCACCCATTATTAAGAAATAATATACTTCCATTTGGAGACAGTCAAAAAAGAGAATTACTGGGCTTATTCTTGGGATGACACACAAAGGAACTCAGCAGGTCAGGCAGCATCCATGGATGGAAATGGACAGTCAATGTTTCGAGTTGAGACCCTTCATCAGGATACCTTCAGCAGTCTAGTTGAAGGGTCTTGACCCAAAATGTTGACTATTCATACCCCTCCATAGATGCTGCTTGACTTGCTGAGTTCCTCTAGTGCTTTGTATATGGCTCCATATTCCAGCATCTGTAGTCTCTTGTGTCTCCATAATTCCTGGGATGAGAGAGTTGTCCTCTCATGAACGGCTAAAGAAATTAGATCTATATCCTTTGGAGTTTAGAAGAATGAGAGGTGATCTTATTGAAACATAAGATTCGGAAGGGGTGTGATAGGATAGCTGTCAAGATGCCTTGCCACTGAAATCCATATCCCATTAATGAATGTGAAAGAAATTCATGTCGCTATTAATATTTCAGTACCTTGCACACTAAGTACAGATTCTCTGTTAAGAAGACTGTTCCTGTTGTTGATGAGTAGATTTTAAGCCTTGCTCTAGATTGTTATGAATTTAAAGTTCCCATGTCGCGCTGCAATGATAATATAGAAATTGGCTGAGTACCTAGCAAAACTCTCGCAATCCTAAATTGACTATAAATACAAGTCCTTTTTCTAAAATTATAAGTGGCTTCTTATTATGAATATGCCTGCAAGTGCTTTGAATCCAGCTTGGTTGGTAGAGCTTGGATTCCTTGAACAGTTCTAAACCTTGATGAACATTGTTCATTATTATCCATGTGCGGCAGCTCTGTGTTTCTTTTCAGAGGCATATATGCAGGTTGAAACAGGTTGAATGAAGAGGTGCCTTGTACTGCATGTTCGGTAATGATTCACTGAGCAATTTATTCTCAGCCCACAGCTCTGCTCCCTGAGTATACAATTTAATTATTGCCTCTAATCCCTTCTCTGCCACTTTGTAGCCTTTTAATAATTACTAGTGCCAGAAGGATTCTGTTACCTGTGGCAGAGTGGTTTCATGGTTGCAGTGAATGATGAGGTGAATGGATCATCTTAGATACAAGGAGATATCAGTACAGCTTATCCTAAAGGTCCCTACCATTTAAACCTAAGCCTTGGATTGAAGGGGAGAATGTTACATCACAGATATTTCTGGCAGACTCCACGTGTAGTAAGGTATTGCAACCTAGTACTGTAGATAATTCCTGCCACTATTTTACTCACATTCCTGTGTCAATAGCTGTATTGGAATAACTCGACTTAGCAGTCAATAGTGACCCACTCTTGTCACTGAATGTGTTCAAGGCTCAATCCAGAGGTTTGAGGACCAAAGTCTAGCTGGCAATTGAGTGCTGTACATAAGGAAAGGAACAAACTGAGAGGTGCTATCTTGCATTGATACCTCGTATGGCCTCCTAACTGGATGTAAAAGACACCAAGGCGCAATTTCGAAGGGGAGTTTGAATGTGTTATATCCTTAATTTTAGAGCACCTTTCATCAGAACTGGGAAAAGGTTACAGCGCTAGTGACCCGGGTTCAATTTCCCGTCACTGTCTGTAAGGAGTTTGTACGTTCTCCCCATGACTGCATGGGATTCCTCCGGGTGCTCCGGTTTCCTCCCACATTCCAAAGACGTACGGGTCAGGAAGTTGTGGGCATGCTATGTTGGCGCCGGAAGCATGGCAACACTTGCGGGTTGCTCGCAGAATATTCTGGGCAGGCACGGTAGCATAGCGGTAAGCATAACGCTATTACAGCGCCAGTTCAATTCCGGCTGCTGTCTGTAAGGAGTTTGTATGTTCTCTCTGTGTCTGCGTGGGTTTCTTCCGGTGCTCCGGTTTCCTCCCACATTCCAAAGACGTACGGGTTACGAAGTCGTGGGCATGCTATGTTGGTGCCGGAAGCGTGGCGACACTTGCAGGCTGCCCCCAGAACACTCTACGCAAAAGATGCATTTCACTGTGTGTTTTGATGTACATGTGACTAATAAAGACATCTTATAAAAAAAATTTAAGAAATTCCTCATGTTGCAGATGGTTACGAAGTGTATTTGTATGTTTCCCTTAATAGTTTGATGGGGCAGAACTGCTACTTTTCCTTTGGCTGCTGGAAGCAGACTTTTTTAGGTTGTTTTCATACACACCCTTTCACACCTTTGTGAAAGGCTTCGACAACGTGCATTGCCTTTGGAGTCAGGGCATCTCTTAGTGTGCCTGTTATTGCGAAGAATTAGTTTACAGGGAAGAGTTTTGTGTCTGGTAGGTAAGGTGAGTCAGAGCAGGGAGGATCTGCTTAATCTATGTAAAACTGGTTAGGTTACAGTCAGAATTTATACAGTTCTGCTCCTCTCTTCCCCCAGTCTCTGAGAATGAAGCTCCCCAGGATGAGTGGCAGAGGAGATGTTGCCAAGAATGGAGAATTTTACCAAGAAAGGGCAGACTGGATAGGCTGAGTTCTGTAGAAGAAGTTGAGGCTAGTTGCTGAACTCACTGTCTAAAAGAGTAATAGAGTCAGAGACTCTTGTCACATTTTGATTTGGATGAGAACTTGATGCACTTTAACTTAGAAGGCTGCAGATCAAGAAATTTGGAAGTGGGATTATAGTGGGTACAAGCATTGAGATGACAGGCTGAGAATCTGGAAGGTTGCCAACACCTTAAACAAGTTAGGATGATGGCCCTTGCTGAGAGTGGGTGGAATGAAGAAGAGTGAAGCAACCAAATACTTGATTTCTTGGAAATTAAATCCCCAACCCAGTGTTGGGATCTTCACATACAGAATAAGAATGTCACTAGTTCAATTATTTTCATGAAAGAAAGGAACAGAAATGTAAAATGCCTTTAAACCTGAGTTTAAAGTTGTCTATGCCTTTTTTATGGTTCTTGGAGAAACAAACGCTCGAAAGGTTAAAAATCATTAATGGCTCATTGCATCCTCAGAGTAGCACAAACCCTTTGCAAAAGAATGTGAAGGCAACAGCATTTGTTCATTCAGGACCTCTGTCAAGCTGCCAGGGCAATTGAGGGCATTTTTTGGAAAGTGGCAGACATCCAAAGTATACTGGACCTGGGTGCTTACTGCAACCATGGCAACTGGTGTTTTTATTCCATTCTTTTTCGTCAATTAAATCTCATGCATGGCAGTCAGTGGAAAAACTTGATAGCCAAAGTTCCAACTTCAAGATGTCTTTAACCTTTTTTATAAAAAGAAATTCACAGATTTGTGCCAAAAAAATTGATAATAATAAATTTTAACCTCGTTACCATCTGAAAATTGTTGTCCAAAGGAAGCACCTGACTTTCATTTGGAGCTGTTAATTGCTGCAGTTCCCTCAAATGTGTATGTGCTTCTGCACATGTACTGTTCAGAGTTTTGATATTGCAATGACTTAACTAAGAAAAATGTTCATGTGCCTTAAAGCCTGCGTGAAAAGCCATTTACAGAATGTGGGTGTCACTGTTAAGGCAAGTGTTTCACCCTGTTCCCAATTGCTCTTAGAGACAATGGTAACGAGTAATTGGCTTCTCATAGGGCAGTGCAGAACAGACTAGGAAAGCCCTTCTCTCAAGGATATTAGTGACCCAAAAGGGGTTTACTGCAATCTGGTTGTTTCACTAGTGATTGTTTGTTTATTCCCAATTTATGTAGTTAATTGACTTTAAATCCCTGAGATTTGAAGGTGACTCAGAATCACTAGACAAGGTCAGCAGAGTTCTGGTCTAGTAATGTAACCAATCTGTATTCCTTGTTGGAGGCATAAATGACTGCAGATGCTGGAATCTGGAGCAACACACAAAGCAGTGGAGGAACTCAGCAAGTCAGGCAGCATTTGTGGGGGGAAAATAGACAGTTGACATTTTGGGTCAAGACCCTTCATTTGGACAGAAAGAAACAGGAGAGATAGCCAGTATAAAAAGGTGGAGAGAAGAGGTGGAGCAAAGAGCTGGGAGGCAATAGGTGTAAGTGACAAAGAGCTGAAGATGATGGAATCTGATAAGAGGGGAAGATGGGGCATGGAATAAAGGGAGGTAGGGAGGGGATCCAGTGGGATGAGTGAGTCGGTGCCCCTCTTTGTGTATCTGAAGGGGCTGCTGCTTAAGTTCTGGCTGTACTTCAGCTCGACGCTGTTGATCTACGGTCACCCGGTGCGGCGTGGGGCAGGTAGCGTGGAGGATCTCCTGGTGGGTCTTTTGCTGGGCCTGGTCAAGCTGGCCATCCACGGGACATGTTGGCGGGCGGCCGAGGGTACTGGCCAGTCCGCCTGCCTGCCCGTCTTATGTGCGCGCGCAGGTGTCCTTGGAGAGGGAGCACGCGGTCTCCGCGGGCAGCCTTGCAGAGTTCCGCGCTCAATGGGCCCCTCGGGGTCGCGTGTGTCGTGGACGGTACAAATGCAATTCTTATCTGAAGTGTTGCGGTAGCGGGCATAGTGTTGCGTGTGTGTTTCATGGGTATTAGTTTGCATTATTCTCTGTAGTTATGTAGTTGCTTAGTTGTTTCTTCTTTCTGTATTAGATGTAATGTATTGACACTTGTTTTTTTGTAGAGCTTTTAGATAATTTTATATATAAAAAAAGGAGTGAGTCGATGATGGGCAGATGGCGAGGGTGGGGAAGGGGAGAGACAGATAGTGATGGGGGCCAGGTGGATCAGGAGGAAAGAGAAAAGAAAACAATGGAAAAGGGACAGAGGGGGAGCAGTCACCGGAAGTTTGAGAATTCGATGTTCATGCCGCCAGGTTGGGGACTGCCCAGGCAGAATATGAGGTGCTGTTCCTCTAATTTGCATTTAGCCTCAAACTGGCAGTGGAGGAGGCCGTGGACAGACGCGTTGGTGTGGGAATGGGAAGTGGAAATAAAATGGCTGGCCACAGGGAGATCCCGGTTGGCACCCCTCTTGGGAAAATACCTTTCATGAGCTGGACAAGCCCTCTGCGTGGTCTGATTCCCCACTTCCTCCAGCAGTTCCTAATGATAGAATCCTAATGATGCAGGACACCATTGGAGAACAGGACCTGCCATTCACTGGAGAATATTAACACCATGGTGTGTAACTGGTGGAGGTGGGGCCCCCTGTGTCTACAGTCATCCGTAGTCCTGCAGTGTAGATTACTCTTCTACAGCAGCTGATGGAGGCCAGCTTTGCTGGGAACCGTCACTGACTTAAGTTTGTCAGAAGCAATTCAGTTTAATTTTATCCTTCCCTCCTGGTTCCCAAGGGATAAGTTGAGTTAATGAAAATGGATCCAGTCACATTTGCTTTAAACTAACATGTCATGCAACAAGAGGAACGAATGAGGACATAAGCCCAAATATCAAATATTTAAGTATCCAGTAACAGTCTCTATGTCATTTGTCATTGTAAAAATGCTAACTGTCTCTCCATGTTTTAGGCTCTTTGTTTAAAACAGATTACCCGTCTAGTATATTTTAAACTGTTTGTCTCTCTCTGGCAGATGTGATCCATTTACAATGCATGCAGTTCAGAAAAGGTATGGGAACACGAGCTGTTTCTTTTTTAAAACAAAAGAGAAACAAAACTGTTATTTTGCCCATAAAAGGGAAAACTAAGGACTGTATCGATTCAATCTTTGGTGGATCCCAGTAACAACTCTGCCTTGATGGTCCACAGACATAATAGGCACTAGCTATGTGGTTTGCAACTGGGTTCTGCAAAGGAGAAGATGCCTTCTTTTTCTTTTGTGTCATCTGATCCTCACTGGGCCATGACTAATATGATGGTGGAATTTGGCTTTGCATGCAGGACAGAAAGAACGCACACTTCTATATGGTGTTTCAGAATCTCAACATCTCCTAAAGCTTTCAACAGTATCTCTTTGGAATAGCCTTGGTTCAGCCAATTTTTAAAATTAAAATACTCATCACCCCATATTGATTCCAGTAATGATGGAACTGAACTCACAAGCTCTTTGTCCAGATCAGGAAACCAGAAATTGCTAATACTGTAAGTCTAAAATAAGAAACTCAGTGGGTCAGGCAGCACCTGTGGAGAGAGAAGCAGACTTAATATTAGACCTCAGTGAAAGGTCATTAATTCTGTTTCTCTCTCCATAGATGCTGCCTGACCTGCCAAGTCTCCTCAGCATTTTTTGTTTTTACTTCGTCATGATGTTGTGTTTGTCTCACAACCTTAACTTGGGAAGTGCTTATTGTACATGTGCTCCTGGGAAGATTGCAGATCAACAAGTCAGCCACATTAAACAAACTGGACATTAATAAGAAAATGTCCCAAGTTCTGCCACATCATATATTTATATAGCACCTTTATAACAAGATAAAACTCTTCCTTCCTCCCTCATGATATGCTTCATCATCCAAGATTCATGCAATGCCATCTCCCTCTTAACCAATACCCTCCCACTTTGCCAAAATCATTATAAATTGAGGCACTATAAAGTTCAGGGTTCAGAATTCCTCTACCTTCCACATTCTATTAAACCATGGTGATGGGGGAGGGACTGCAATAAAATGATTTCCTGCATTCATTTAATTTCTGTCCTTGTTTCTTTTTCTATCTTTCTCACACCTCTTTTGATCTTTCTCTTTTATCTTTTCTAGCATTCTCTTTCACTGTCTTTCTCTCTTAGTCATTTTCCCTCTGTGTTCTGTCTCAGTTCTTTCCTTTGATGTCCTCTGCCTTTGCTTTTTATGTTTGGGTTGCAGCTCAGGCACGTTGGTCAGAAAAGCTAAATTTGTGGCGGGTGGTAATTACACTTGGCGACCTTTTTCAAGAATCTCAACTCTGGTAAAAGTGAATTTGCCTTTGCATATTGAGCTAATTTGCCTTCAAAAAGAAAAACCCCAAACCTATGATTATAAAGTTGCAATAATTGAATTGCTGCAATTGCACTTCTCTATGAATTAGCTGTTTTCAAATGACTCATTGACATAAATGGGTACTGTACGTACCAATTGAGTTCTTGTGGGAACAATGTTTTGTAAGCTAAGCTTTTCAAAAGTAAATTGCTAGCAAGTGTGCTACTGGGTAACTGACTTATAGAAGGTGAGGTTTCCCACAAAGACTGCAGCAATTTGAAGGTGAATGTGGGAATTGTGAGCAGTCTGGGAAAGTATCCAAGCAGAAATGATCACAGTGGGGATTTGTGCCATGATCTCCGACATACTGCAGACTTGCAGAAATCTTAAATCGCCGAAGTGAACAATCCAGCAAAGCTGATGGCTTCCATATCATGGTATAAAATTGTGGGAATCTCTGAATGTTTTTATCCTTGGGGTACATCAGCACTGGGCCGGAGAGAGGGCCTGCCATTTATTCAATTCTTACTATCCTCAGCTCATTCAAATAATTTCCTTGGTATCATAATTATTTGTTCACCAAGTATATAGGTGTATACTCTGAGAGTTATTCTAATGACTACAGTTATTTACCTCAGAGATTGGGGATGTATGTTTAATTGATTTACTGACCTATAATCCTAATACAAGTTTGGGTTAGCAGTAGCATTTTTGAATCCTGAGCTAAAAGGTTGTGAGTTCAGAACCCACTGAGAAACGCATCACTGGTATATTAACAGTGCAATGCAGAGGGACTGCTTTATTATAGGTGCTGTTTTTCGAATGCAGTATAAAATGGAGGCCCCATCTAATAGGTGGATGGACTAGTCCTTGCCTGCATGCAGCAACAGCAAGACAACATTTATTATTATCACATGTACAGTGAAAAGCTTTGTGTGCCATGCACACAGATCATTCCATACACAAGTACATCAAGGTAGTACAAAAGGAGAACGATAACAGAATGCAGAATATAGTGTTACAGTTACAGAGAAAGTGCAGTGCAGGTAGACAAATAAGGTGCAAGGGCCATGACGAGGTAGACTGAGAGATCAAGAGTTAATCTCTATTGTATAAGAGAGCCATTCAAGAGTCTTATGTCAGCAGGATAGAAGCTGTCCTTGAGTCAGGTGGTACATGGGCTTCCCCACGTGGTCACAGGAAGACAATCTGGAGGAAGCCACCTCCAGTTGCTCCAGTTTCCTCTCGCATCCTAAAGATGTGCAGGTCGGTTGGTTAATTAGCCACTGTAAATTGCCCCTAGAGTGTGGGTGAGTTGATGGGAATATGGTGAGAATAAAATGGGATTAATGTGATTGGGTGCCTGATAATTGACATGAATTTGGTGGTCCAAAGGGCCTGTTTCCCTGGTTTATGACAGTTTTCCCACATTACTTCTTGGGGTCAACTTCAAGGTTAGTCTTCAGATGAAGCAGTGTTAAAGGATGGAGGATAATTGAACCAAGGTGACTAACCTTAATTTGCTCTCAACTTTTTCCATCCCCATACAGCACTTTTGAGTTTTTCTATTCTATTTGCAACACTAAGCACAACCTGGTGGGGAATAGGGTGAAAGCAGTGTAGGATTGTTGGAAGATAGGAATTACTTGGTAATGAAGGTGAGTGGCTGGGAAATATGGGAGTCTGATACAAGAATGCCACCAAAGGCAAGATGGTCATATGTCAGTTGTGGCGGGCAAATATGGACACAGAAAGCTACAATGGCAAAAGTTGGCATACAAGTATGGCAGAAGTTTTCCAACAACTATTAAGGATTTATAGACAGGAAACATGGATGGATGTTAAACTTTATAATTGTTATCATTTGGTACAGTCTATTTGGTATAAAAGTATAGAAATATTTGCATCATTCATAACCTGGAGGTGTCTAAACCACCTTGCTGCCAATGAAGTGCATTGGAGGAAACGGGGCAGTCAGTTTGTGATCTGTGGTTTCATAACAGCTAGATTTCCTGCTTTAGCATAGCGGTTAGCGTAACGCTATTACAGCGCCAGCGACCCGGGTTCAATTCCGGCCACTGTCTGTAAGGAGTTTGTACGTTCTCCCAGTGTCTGCGTGGGTTTCCTTCGGGTGCTCCGGTTTCCTCCCACATTACGAAGACGTACAGGTTAGGAGCAGTGGGCATGCTATGTTGGCGCCAGAAGGGTGGCGACACTTACGGGCTGCACCCAGCACATTCTCAGTAACGCAAAAAGTCGCAAATCACTGTGTTTTTCAATGTACATGTGACTAATAAATCTTATCTATCTATCTTGATTGAGGGATATATATTGCTCAGAACATCAATGATTAACCTGAATTTTGCTGAAGAAACTGACATGGGATTTTTTTAAAAAACTCAGCTATGAGGATGGACAGGGCCTTAGTTAAATGTCTCATTGAAAACCCACTATCTTTGACAGTGGACTGCTCAATACTATAGTGAAGTGTTAGCCCAGATTGTTGTGCTCAGGTCTTTGGAATGAAACTTGAGCCATCAACTTCCTGTCTCGGGTTCAAGGATGATACAAACAGGTGCCAGCAGAGACCTTGGGAGACACTCACACTGCAGTCATGGCCAGTTACCCAGTGTGTTCCTAATGCCGGGAGCTTGCATTGCTGATACGCATCTCTGAGCTTGGAGATTGCTCCAGTCTTTTCACATGCTCTTTGGTGTTCCTGATGGAGTCCTGGCTGGGAGATGTTGATCTACCAACAATCTTTTTTTCTCTAAGGGTGTGCAGACGCTGGTGATTGATATTCTGCTTTCAGGTCATTTTGTTTCTGAACAAAGAATGGAGCCAGCCTATGGAGGGGTATAACTTTTTTTTAGCAAATGAGACCTTCAAGAAACTTGAATAACTATTGTCACTGCTGCCTTTGGTAACCTACTATTAAGTGTCACCTTTATTATAGGATTGATTTCCCTGTGGCTTTGTAAAAAAAAATTATTACATTTTTAGTTTGAAGTAGAGTGCAGTTTATCTGGGACTCTCACTCTGTTTGCAACAGCCAGCTGGTAAATGTCCAAAACCCCTATCTTAAAACCTCTGGCTTTGGCCAAGTTTTTGCCTGAGTATTTGTTTGTATGCAATGGTGTTAAAATCGATCACAATACACTGACGTACCTTGGGATGTTTTACTGTGTCAGTTACAACAAGGTTTTGTTTTTACTGAATTCACACACTCACGTGGTCCCAACTGTATTTTGAAAATGGGAGGATAGAAGTGTTGCATTGCTCAAGGTGCAGCATTAAAATAAGGCTTTGTTTGAATGGACTTTTCAGACAGTGCAATATGGTTCTTTTTTTGAAGAGGTGCTGTGTATTCTTCAGAGACTACACAGAGCCAATTTAACACCTAACTAATTACAACAAAGCAGAATAACTAGTAATTTATCAAATTGTTACTTGCTTTCTGTAATATTGTTTATAGAGTTCTGCTTCAAAGCAATTCATTGTTAGTGAAGCACTTTTATAATTTTGCCAAAGTGCTATTTAAATACAATTTTTTTTTAGATGTATGTTTTCATAAAATGTGATAACATCACTTGTTTTTATCTGGAATTGCTAATGTACATTCCTTTGCTCTTAAGTGATTAGGGAAGAGAGCACAAATGGGAACCATACTGTGTTAGAAAGATATGCTTATAAGCTTAGGGTATAAAGGCTAGATAGCATACTCTGTGGTGAGTTTGATTTATGATACTGTTTACGGTTATCTCTCATTATTCTCTGAATTTCCTTTTGCTCTTTATACTGGAGGCACCATTTTCAAGCCAGGCTGACTCTAGCTTAAAAAAAACTTCGAGAAATCACTTGGTCTGCTTAAATCTTCAAATCCCTTCTTTCAACTAAACTTGACTAAGATATTGGTCATGAGTTCTTTGAGTTAACGAGTTTTTCTTTTTGTTCACTGATAGAGAAGTTAAGCACAGAAACAGGCCTTTCGGCCCAAGTGGTCCATGCCGATCAAAATTCCCATCTAGGCTCGTCCCATTTGACTGCGTTTGGCCCATATCCCTCTGAACCTTTCCCATCCATGTACCTGTTCAAGTGTATCTTACATGTTGTTAATGTACCTGCTTCAACCACTTCCTCTGGCAGCTCATTTCCATATACGGACCACCCTCTGGGTGAAAAAGTTGCCACTCAGGTTCCTATTAAATCTCTCCCCTCTCAACCTAAACCAATGTCCTTCAATTCTTGATTCCCTAATCCTGGGAAAACACTGATGTTATTAAAGGATATTAACCCACAACAGGGAGAATAAAGATCAGCTTGTGGATGGGCTCAGTGACTCTCACCTGTTCCAATGATGCTGCTATGACTGCTGTTCACACAGACACTAGAATGAGAGCCTATTCTGTCCTACCCAGTTCCTACTGGTGCATAACCACCACGGTACAGTAGCACAATACTGAAAGAACAGTTATGACTGACGTCCCGTAGTAGTAGTTCTGTTTGCTGGTTGGGCAGGTCACTTTTTCTTCCCTGACTTGAGCAGGAGGCTCAGCAAGGGTTTTGTGCAGTGCTGATGTTATTGGATAATTGAAGCAAACATGAAGCTATAGCAGGGCGAGGGACACCTATGCTTTGTGCTTGAATTCCTACACTCCATGAGAATGTGCTTGTGGTAGCATCTGGAGATAGAATCCGACAGATCAAACAGCTGACTGTGGCACAGTCCCACGTTCTTACTCGAAAGCCAGAAGTCCTCAGTGGTATGAAGAAAATGATGACCAGCATTTAAGTGCTGCAACTGTGGGTGTACTAGAATGTATTCAATAGCTCTGAGGTTAATTTTGGCCTTCTGATTAGCCTGTATTAACTGTTTTGGGCTGGACAGCAGAATTCCTGGAATTACAGGAAAGATGATCATCCAGTCTTTACTTCCGACTGCCATCTAGTTGTAATATAGCTAGAGATAAGTTCTGAACCTGAATACCCGTGATGCAAAGCCATTGCTAGAGTTCCTGTCTCCACAATGGAAGAAAGATGTTGTTGCACTGGGGAAGCTACAGAGGAGGTTTATGAGGTTTTTGCCAGGACTGGAAATTTTGATCTATGAGGAAAGATTAGTTAAGTGGGATTGTTTTCTTTGCAACTGAGAAAGCTGAGCAGAGACTTACGGGAGATGTATAAAATTGAGGGCCTAGATAGAGTAAATAGACCTGGTTCCCTCAGCAGGATCAGAGGTCTAAAGTAATGACTGGTAGGGAAGAAAAGCAAATATATTTCATCCAAAGTGTGCTAGGGGTGGGGAACTTATGAAATGGTGGTAGAGGTAGAAACTCTCTTCACCTTCAGCAGTATTTGGGGTGTACTTGATTGGTATTGGTATTGGTTTATTATTGTCACTTGTACCGAGGTACAGTGAAAAGCTTGTCTTACAAACCGATCGTACAGGTCAATTCATTACACAGTGCAGTTATGTTGAGTTAGTACAGAGTGCATTGATATAGTACAGGTAAAAACAATAACAGTACAGAGTAAAGTGTCACAGCTACAGAGAAAGTGCAGTGCAATAAGGTGCGAGGTCACAACAAGGTAGATCATGAGGTCATAGTGCATCTCATTGTATAAGGGAACCGTTCAATAGTCCTATCACAGTGGGGTAGCAGCTGTCCTTAAGCCTGGTGGTATGTGCCCTCAGGCTCCTGTATCTTCGACCCGATGGAAGAGGAGAGAAGAGAGAATGACCCGGGTGGGTGGGGTCTTTGATTTGACAGAGTCCAAGGAGGGGAGGCTGGTGTCTGTGATGCACTGGGCTGTGTCCACAACTCTCTGCAGTTTCTTGCGGTCCTGGGCAGAGCAGTTGCCGTACCAAGCCGTGATACATCCAGATAGGATGCTTTCTATGGTGCATCTGTAAAAGTTGGTGAGAGTCAAAGGGGACAAACCAAATTTCTTTAGCCTCCTGAGGAAGTAGAGGAGCTGGTGAGCTTTCTTGGCCATGGTATCTACGTGATTTGACCATGACAGGCTGTTGGTGATGTTCATTCCCAGGAACTTGAAGCTCTCAACCCTCAAACCTGAAACTCTCGACCTCAGCACCATTGATGTAGACAGGTACATATACACCGCCCCCTTTCCTGAAGTCAATGACCAGCTCTTTTGTTGACATTGAGGGCAAGGTTGTTGTCATCACACCATTCCACTAAGCTCTCTATCTCCTTCCTATACTCCAACTCATTGCTGCTTGAGATACAGCCTACAACACTGCAAACTTGTAGATGGAGTTAGAGCAGAATCTGGCCACACAGTCATGAGTAGAGTAGAGGGCTGAGGACGCAGCCTTGTGGGGCACCAGTGTTGAGAATAATCGTGCTGGAGGTATTGCTGCCTATCCTCACTGATTGCGGTCTGTTTGTTAGAAAGTCAAGGATCCAGTTACAGAGGGAGGTGTTGAGTCCTAGGTCTCGGAGTTTGGTGACAAGCTTACTTGAGATTATTGTATTGAAGGCAGAGCTGTAGTCAATAAACAATAGTCTAACGTAGGTGTCTTTACTGTCCAGATGCTCCAGAGCTAAGTGTAGGGCCAGGGAGATGGCATCCGTTGTAGACCTGTTTCCGTGATAGGCAAATTGCAATGGGTCCAGGTTGTCTGGTAGGCTAGAGTTGATGTGTGCCAAGACCAACCTCTCAAGGACCTTCATGATGGTAGATGTCAGAGCCACGGGTCATTTCAAACCAAGTGCTGAAGCAGGATAGATTATGTAGCTCTTTCTTGACCAGCACAGGCATGGCGAGGGCAGTATGACTACCTTTTGTGTTGTAAAGTTTATTTGAACTGATGTATCTCAGAAACTGCTGATGCTGGTAGTCACAAATTACATAGAGATTAGGGATTTTTTGAGTGAGCAATGGACGCTTGTCTGTGGAACTATATATCCCAGTGTTCCCTCCCCCGGGCTGGCCCTTAAAAGCAGAAGACTACGTTTCCATGGTTACCAAGACTTATTTAGAAACAACCCCAGATGGCTGTGCTCCACAAGTAATGCCAGCAAATACCAGCTGGCTATTGGACCCAACGGACATCAAAACTGACCAAATTGTGCTGGTGAGGTGTGCCTCTTTCACCAGGAGGAAATCAGGTGCTTGACTTCATTGCTTTCTGGGGAGAACCAAAGTCTGCAGGAGAGCTGGGGGAAGGAAACAAGAAGACACACAATACTCTTTCAAATGCAGATAAATGTTTTCCTAATCATTGGCAGGTGGTAGTGGCGCAGCAACGGTTAAATATTTTGCAGTGTATCACCGTGTATTTCCAAGCAATGGCCCTTAGCAGCTCCTGGTTATCCCTGGGGAAGAACATGTGATATATGCTTGCCTTGCCTGGTGCCTCTCCAATGCAGCGATATGCTAAGAGCAGTTGTTGCCAATGTCACTGCACTGGTGGACCAAGTACAACCCGTCCCTGGGTAACGATCAAGTTTTTTTTCTACAGATGAGCTTAAGTCAATTTTGTCCATAAGTGGGAAACTACACAAAAATCTCACGATAAGTAACCATACCTGCACAGTATTGTAATGAATGACATCAAAACCACATTAGACTGATAAGAAAGAATAATTACTAAAAGTGGAGAGGGAGAAAGGAAACTAGTTCTGCTTCGTAGGAATGGATATTTGTATGTATGTTGGACTTTTGAATTTAATATTATGAGAGCTCATTCGTATGTAGGGGGTGTCCATAAGTTAGATGCTCTTAACTTGGGGACA
Organism: Pristis pectinata; assembly: GCF_009764475.1. NCBI lineage: Eukaryota > Metazoa > Chordata > Chondrichthyes > Rhinopristiformes > Pristidae > Pristis > Pristis pectinata. The sequence continues at coordinate 128,480,990 of NC_067405.1, read as the reverse complement.
GCCTGCATGTGATGTTTCCTATTTCAGTATTTATTGCCCCTCTTTAATTGCCCCTGAACTTGGTGGCAGATAAGAGTCCAACACATTGGTGTAGGACACATTTACATTAGGTCAAGTGAAGATGGTAGACTGTCTTCTCTGAAGACATCATCAATGATAATCTTTTCGTTTCACAATCGTTGTTTAGCCCCGATCTACTTCACTACTAGAACTTAAATTCCACAGCTTCTATCGTGGGATTTGAATTTGTGTCTTCCGATTCATAGTCCACACTTCAAAATTCTAATCCAGAAACTTGGTAACTCATAACTATGCTGAACAACTGGCACTCCTTGGAATGATCACTAACAGAACGATGTTGCAAATTGTGGGAAATTCCAATCTGCTGTTACTTGTTACATAATTAGAAACATAGAAAAACTACAGCACAATTCAGGCTCTTCGGCCCATAAAGCTGTGCCGAACATGTCCCTACCCTAGAAATTACTAGGCTTACCCGTAGCCTTCTATTTTACTTAGCTCCATGTACCTATCTAACAGTCTCTTGAAAGACCCTATCGTATCCACCTCCACCACCGTTTCCGGCAGCCCATTCCACGCACTCACCACTCTCTGAGTAAAAAAACTTACCCCTGACATCTCCTCTATACCTACTCCCCAGCACCTTAAACCTATGTCCTCTTGTGGCCACCATTTCAGCCCTGGGAAAAAGCCTCTGACTATCTACCCGATCAATACCTCTCATCATCTTATACAACTCTATCAGGTCCCATCCCATCCTCCGTCTCTCCAAGGAGAAAAGGCCGAGTTCCCTCAGCCTGTTTGCATAAGGCATGCTCTGCGTTCCAGGCAGCATCCTTGTAAATCTCCTCTGCACCCTCTCTATGGCTTCCACATCTTTCCTGTAGTGAGGTGACCAGAACTGAGCACAATACTCCAAGTGGGGTCTGACCAGGGACTTATATAGCTGCAACAATACCTCTCGGCTCCTAAATTCAATTCTCTGATTGATGAAGGACAATACACCATATGCCGCCTTAACCACAGAGTCAATCTGTGCAGCCGCTTTGAGCGTCCTATGGACTCGGACCCCAAGATCCCTCTGATCCTCCACACTGCCAAGAGTCCTACCATTAATACTATATTCTGCCAACATATTTGACCTACTAAAATGAACCACTTCACACTTATCTGGGTTGAACTGCATCTGCCACTTCTCAGCCCAACTCTGCATCCTATCTATGTCCCTCTGTAACTTCTGACAGCCCTCCAAACTATTCACAACACCCCCAACCTTCGTGTCATCCGCAAATTTACCAACCCCTCCACTTCCTCATCCAGGTCGTTTATAAAAATCACAAAGAGTAAGGGTCCCCTGAGGTACACCACTGGTCACCGACCTCCACTCAGAATACGACCCTTCAACAACCACTCTTTGCCTTCTGTGGGCCAGGCAGTTCTGGATCCACACTGCAATGTCCACTTGGATCCCATGTCTCCTCACCTTCTCCATAAGCCCTGCATGGGGTACCTTATCAAACGCCTTGCTGAAATCCATATACACTACATCTACTGCCCTCCCTTCATTGATGTGCTTAGTCACATCCTCAAAAAATTTCAATCAGGCTTGTAAGGCAGGACCTGCCCTTGACAAAGCCATGCTGACTATTCCTAATCATATTATACCTCTCCAAATGTTCCTAAATCCTGCCTCTCAGGATCTTCTCCATCAGCTTACCAACCACTGAGGTAAGACTCACCGGTCTACAATTCCCTGGGCTATCCCTACTCCCCTCCTTGAATAAGGGAACAACATCCGCAACCCTCCAATCTTCCAGAACCTCTCCCGCCTCCATTGATGACGCCAAGATCATCATCAGAGGCTCCGCAATCTCCTCCCTCGCCTCCCACAGCAACCTGGGGTACCTCTCATCCGGTCCCGGCGACTTATCTAACTGGATGCTTTTCAAAAGTTTCAGCACCACCTCTTTTCTAATATCTACATGCTCAAGCTTTTCAGGCCGCTGCAAGTCCCCAGTACAGTCCCCCAGATCTTTTTCCGTAGTGAATACTGACGTAAAGTATTCATTAAGTACCTCCGCTATTTCTTCCGGATCCATACACACTTTCCCACTGCTGCACTTGATAGGCCCTATCCTTTCGCACCTCATCTTCTTACTCTTCACATACTTGTAGAACGCCTTGGAGTTTTCCTTAATCCTGCCCGCCAAGGCCTTCTCATGCCCCCTTCTGGCTCTCCTAACCTCCTTCTTAAGTTCCTTCCTTTTAGCCTTGTACTCTTCCAGATCTCTAACATTACCTAGCTCTCTGTACCTTTTGTATGCTTTTCTTTTCCTTGTGACTAGATTTATTATAGCCTTCGTACACCACAGTTCCTGTTTCCTCTCGTGACTCCCCTGTCTCATCGGAACATGTCTATGCAGAACTCCACACAAATACCCCCTGAATATTTGCCACGTATCTTCTGTACTTTTCCCAGAGAACATCTGTTCCCAATTTAATCTTCCAATTTCCTGCCTGAGAGCCTCATAATTCCCTTTACTCCAAGTAAATGCCTTTCCAGTCTGTCTGTTCCTATCTCTCTCCAGTGCTAACATAAAGGAGATAGAATTATGATCACTATCACCAAAATGTTCACCGACCGAGAGATCTGCCACCTGACCAGGTTCATTTCCCAATATCAAATCAAGCACAGCCTCTCCTCTTGTAGGTCTATCTACATACTGTGTCAAGAACCCTTCCTGAACACACCTAACAAACTCCACCCCATCTAAACCCCTCACTGTCTGGAGATGCCAGTCGATGTTTGGGAAATTAAAATCCCCCACCACAACAACTCTGTTATTCTCACACCTTTCTAGGATCTGCTTCCCTATCTGCTCCTCAATAACCCTGTCACTATTGGGCAGCCTATTAAAAAAAAGCACCCAGTAAAGTTATCGACCCCTTCCTGTTCCTAACCTCCACCCACAGAGACTCTGTAGACAATCCCTCCACAATGTCCACCTTTTCCGCAGCCGTGACACTATCTCTGATCAACAGCGCCACTCCCCCACCTCTTTTGCTTCCCTCCCTGTCCTTCCTGAAACATCTAAAACCCGGCACTTGAATCAACCATTCCAGCCCCTCAAAAATAATATGACCTGCTATTTCTCAGTTGTGTTTCTCCCATGCTTTCATGCTTAACTTTGAATATCTTTTTGTTTAAGTTTATGAAAGCATTCTCATGTATTGTGAGATCTTGTAACACATCACTATAGTTACTTCAATCAAAATTCTGCTTTGCCAAACCACATCCTATTGTTAATTGTGATTTGGTTTTAGGAAACTTTGCACTTGAGTGAACACAGTTCCCCATTATGAAATGGCAGTTGTGTTAGCTTTGATCTTGTTGATTTGTACATTTCATCATGGAAATAGATAATGGCATTACAAATGGGTTAGTAATTTCCATTATACTTTTGAACAAACAGAATATGAAAATTACTTATGTCATAGAGTATGAGAGTGCCAAGTTAGCTCTCTAATAACCATCCAGTTCAGTACTGCTCCAACTCCCCAGAAGACTGGTTACATTTAATGAAAGACTTACTGGTCTCTGTAGCAGTTTATGATTGACAGAGCATTCTACATGGTAGTGTCGTGGTTAGCGCAACACTATTACAGCGCTAGAAACCCGGGTTTAATTGTGGCTGTTGTCTGTAAGGAGTTTGTACGTTCTCCCCGTGTCTGCGTGGGTTTCCTCCCGGTGCTCCGGTTTCCTCCCATATTTCAGAGACGTATGGGTTAGGAAGTTGTGGGTATGCTATGTTGGCGCCGGAAGCGTGGCGACACTTGTGGGCTACCCCCAGAACACTCTACGCAAAAGATGCATTTCACTGTGTGTTTCGATGTACATGTGACTAATAAAGATATCTTACTTTTAAACTATTATCAGTGTAATAATCTGGATGTAAAACCAGGGGGTGAATTTTAAAGTAGTAAGGTGGCACTGGATCAAGTTGGGAAGGAGCAAACTGCCAGGAACATACAGGAGACAACAGAAGGATATCAACAAGCTCTGGGAGTTTGTAAAGTAGCACAGAATTAATGAATGTATTTTAGGGACAAGACTTGCCCGTAAGGATGGTAGAGGCAGAAAGCCTCACCACATTTAAAGAGTTCTTGAGTGTGAACTCAAGATTCATGATATGCAAAGCTCTGGATCATGTGCTGGGCTCAGGTTAGTTAACTCTTTTACAACTAGTATGGACACAATGGCCCAAATAGCCCATGTAGCAAATTTTCTATGATCGAATGAACAAAGATTTGGAAAATAGTTTAAAATGGTAAATTTCTCATTTCAGAAGGAGAAACAAATGCACAAATCTATAACAAGCAGCATGTTGAGAGCAAGAGTGTCTAGTGTACCATGTTTGTGACTATTTCTCTCAGGCCTAAGCCTGATCCAAGCCTTCACTTGCTTGCCATCTGAATCTGTTACATTACTCAGCCTTACAAGAGTACTTATTGGACGTGCTAGGATAGTGTTAACTTATTGGACTAGCATCCAAAGGCTCAAACTATCAGGATACAGGATTTCAAACTTGATCCTCCTGTCAGGTAAAAATTTTAGATAGGCACTTGTGAATCTGTGGAGGTATGGGAAATGTTCAGGAGAATGAGTCTGAATAGGTAATTCCAAGGGGAGCCTGATGGGTTGAATGGCCTCCTTCTGTGCCATGACAATTCTACAATTCTACAAAATGCTGCTCCAGTTAGTTTAATTCACCACTGACCACCCCCCCACCCCCACATACTGTATAGTGGATACATCAGTGCTGAATCAGCCCCTCCATCAAGAGAGCCAACTTTCCTGCAGGGACAAGACCTGAAGACTAGCCAGAGGCTGTCAGAATCCCACTCACTGTCCCACTTCTGCTATTAATGGACTGGTGTCAGTTTGCAAAAGTATCTGTCATGGCGATTTGCCAAATTGATAACCAAACCTTTAACAAGATTTTTTTCCCCCAGTGCGTCCTCCTCATTTTGTTTCCATTTGATTCAGGAACACTCATGCTCCATTCTTTTAACAGTACCAATTTGTGTCTGCACTTTTGGAATAGCGTATTCAGCTATTCTGAAACCCCTGGTTTTTAGATTGTCTTTAAACCAAGGTCTTGGCAGAGATATGTAAGGTATTGGAAGACTGGAGGGTGGCTAATGTCGTGCCTTTACATAAGAAGGGCTGCAAGGACAAGCCAGGGAAGTACAAGTCAGTGAGCCTTACGTCAGTGGTGGGGAAGTTACTGGAGGAGATTCTCATTGACAGGATCTTTGGAAAGGCAAAGGTTGATTAGGAATAGTCAGCATGGCTTTGTGCATGGGAAATCAGGTCTCACAAATTTGACTGAATTTTTTGAAGAAGCGACCAAAGGGATTGACGAGGGCAGGACGGTAGATGTTGTCTACATAGACTTTAACAAGGCCTTTGACCAGATCCTGAATTGTAGGCTGGTCCAGAAGGTTAGATCACATGGGATCCAGGATGAGAAAGCCTATTGGCTTAGTGGTAGGAGTCAGAGGGTGGTAGAGGAGGGTCGTTTTTGAGATTGGGGGCCCATGACCAGCGCTGTGCTGCACGGATCGGTGTTGGTCCACTGTTGTTATATTAACGATTTGGATGAGAATGTAGTTGGCATGGTTGATAAGTTTGCAGTTGACAGGGGATAGTGAAGAAAGTTATCCAACATTATAACAGCATCTAGATAAACTGGGAAATTGGGCCGAGGAATGGCAGAGGGAATTTAACTCCGATAAGTGTGAAGTGCTGCATTTTGGTTAATTAAAACAGGGCAGAAACTACACGGTAAATGGCAGTGCCCTGGAGAGTATTATAAAACAGCAAGAAATAGGGGTGCAAGAACATAGTTACCTGAAAGTGGCAACATAGTTAGACAGGGTGATGAAGAAGGGACTTGGCATGCTTGCCTTCATTGGTCAGGGCATTAAGTACAAGAGTTGGGACTGTTCAAGACGTTGATGAAACCACACCTGGAGTATTGTGTGTAGTTCTGGTCGCCCAGCTTTAGGAAGGATGTCATTAAGCTGGAAAGGGTGCAAAAAAGATTCACAAGGATGTTGCCAGGACTGGAGGGCTTGAGTTGTAACAATAGACTAGAAAGGCTGGGACTTTTTTCCTGGAGCATAGGGGGCTGTGGGTGACCTTATTGGGGTACATAAAGTCATGAGGGGCATGTGGAACTCTGCTTCCAATGCCCTTTGAGGAAGAGTCTTTAAACGTAGATGAAGATAGATTCTTGAGAAGCAAACGTTTGCAGGTTTCCAGTGGTTAGACAGGAATGTGCAGTTGAGGTTGTAAACAGATCATTTGTGACCTCATTGAACGGCAGAGCAGACTCAAGAGTCCAAATGGACTCCTACTGCTTCCAATACATGCGTTTGTTACTAAATTTGCAGTGTGAAAGTTCCTGGTGTGAGAGGTTTGTGAGGAGGGATCCCTACAGCCAGTCTCCCCAGGCAACGCTTCAATCCAAATCCCAGCTTTAGGTTTGGTTGCCAATGGGAGAAACATTGCAGGCTGCAGTGGTATTTACGCCATGGGGTGGAGAGAGCTTTCATTCTGTTTGTCCCACTTTTGTAGGATAGTAAAAGTGGATCTAGTGAGCACTCGTTGCCATCCTCCAACCCTCCCCATGTTAAATCACTCTGGGTGCTGAGACATGTTGTCAGGTTCTGTTTCGTGATTTTGCATTTTTTAATGGTGGAAACCTGGAAGAATTCTCAGAGATGGGATTTCCAAATCGATGTTATTAACTTGGCATTCACAACCAGCGAATCTGAATGGTTGAGGAGGAGTGTTTGGTTTTGAGAGAGAAACTAGCACTTGTATTATGCCTTTGTGTCTCTGTCAGGATGTCGCAAAATCCGTGAAGCATGTTTGAAGTATTGTCATTGTAGCAACAGAAGACAACAATCAATTTTGGCAGAGCAAGTCCCCACAAATAGCAGTGCAAAAATAATCAACTGAACTTTTTTTTAAAGCAAGGGATAAATGTTACTTATTAAGACAGATCTCATGGCACAATTTCGTCCTCCTGGATGAACTGATAAGGTTTCTGTTTAACACCCCACTTCTGACAGCATAACACTCCCTTAGTACTATATTGAAGTCCCAGCATAGACTTTGTGCTTAAATTTGATTGTGGATTGAGGCATAATTCACATACTTTAGTCACCATTTTATTAGCAATCAAAAGGTGTGAGCTCGCATGAGATGTGGTTCCAGCCAAACCCGCCTTAAATGGCTAACTAATATAGGGAGGGTGCCACTGTGTTACCAGTGTGTTGGAGATCTGCAGGAGAGAGGCCATTTTTCAAAAGAAAATCTAACCTTTTTATTCTGTACTTTTTGCAGCTTGATTTGGAAAAACCAATCGAGGAGCAGGGGCCACTTGATGTTATAATCCACAAGCTGACTGATGTCATTCTGGAGGCCGATCAAAATGATGCACAATCCCAAGAGCTGGTCCAGAGGTTTCAGGTGAGGACACAATCCCAATTCCACAAACACTGATGCATCCTGCCATGAAGGTTACAATGACCTTGGATTAGATTGCTAGCGCTCCAGGATTGGCGCTCCGGAATATTGCCATGGGCAATGCCGGAGAAGAATCATTGGAGCACTTTGGGGAACAAAAATATTTTTCCTTTTTCTGGAAAATTTTCTGGTTAGTAGTTATAAAAATAATTGGAGATGAGAAAGAAAGCTTTTTGGCTGACTGTTGGGAATCACCTTATTGGGTAATAAGAGTTGTTGCCTTCAGATTGGCTTGGAATGTACAGTGGTCTAAGAATAGGTGTATTAACCAACCAGTGCATGGTGGATGGGGCTATTGAAGCCAGATGTCATAAGCTGAAATCCCCAGGGAAGCACTAAGCCAAGTTGGCAATCTATAATCAAAACTGGAAGCACTTGACAATCTCTTGTATTGACCTTCAATGTATGATGACAAGTGCACTAGGGAAGATTGCCATTCCATAGAAAGAAAAATAGACCTTAAATGGAAATCCATGGGTTGATTTCCATTGTTTATTTTCAGTTTTTTAAAGCTTCTGATTCTCATAGCTGAGAGAGGAGAAAATCGTGGTGTTCAGTCCTACTTTAATGTGGATCTAAAACTAGAGAACATAGGTTTAAGCTGAGAGGGGAAATATTTAAAGGAGATCTGAGTGGCAAGTTTTTCACACAGAGGGTGGTGGGTATATGGAACAAGCTGCCAGAAGAAGTGGTAGAGGCAGGTACAGTCACAGATTTAAAAGGCATTTGGACAGGTACATAGATAAAGCTGTGGGCCAAATTCAGGAAAATAGGATTAACATGGACTGGCATTTTGGTCGGCATGGATGAGTCGGGCCGAAGGGTCTGTTTCCATGCTGTACGGCTCTATGACCAAGCAACCGGTGGCACCCCTGGAAATGCATGTCTCAGGAGTTAGCTCTATTAGTGATAGAGCGATGTTGACAGTGGTATACAGTTCATTGACTGCTGATGGCTTTCCTCCTTCAGTGTAAATGCAATATGCATTTACTTTAAATATGAGCACAAAACGTATGAGAAGGCCAGGCTCAAAACAAGGATGTAGTTTCATCAGCAAAGCACAGTTGGATTCAGTCTCTATCATAACATGCCAAACTAAAAACTCATGTTCTTGGGTTGATAACCACCAGGATAATTAATTGCTGCATTGTGAAGTAGTGAAGAAATAAACGACTGGAAACTAATTGGATATAGCCCACAATTTATTTTTCCAACTTATCTTTACAGTGTGTTGGTATTATAGAGTGTGCTGTGCTGGCTTCTGCCTCTAAAACTATTGATTCCCTTTGTACGTGAACCCGTGGGTCCAGTCGTTCTTTACTATTTTTTTTCCCAAGAAGCTTTAATCCATGTGTTGAGGGTCAGGAGGCCAGTCAGCCAAAAGGAGCTAGTTGGACAGGGGGTGGGGGAGGGGGGAGAAATATTGACACTGGACACTATTATTATTGTATGCATTTATTCCTCTTTCATGTGGGCTTCTCCTCATGACATCCCTCCCGCCACCCCTAAAGGTGGTCAAATTTAAGTTCTTGTTCTTGGTCTTCCTAATGTCTTGAGAGACTGTTTTCTTCAGTTGCTTTGCAGAATCATTCCTGCCTTATCCCTTAAGTCATGCAATAAATAATATCTGGCATTGACCCATATTTCATGAAACAAACAAACGTTGTCTTCAGCCTTGTTTATTGAAACAGTCACGTTAATTTTGAACACCACTCTGGCTTATAGTTGTTGGTTGTATCCTGGCTCTGCTGATCTTTTCAATGGGAGTTTTATTTGATTCCAAATCGATGGCATGACACAGAGTTGACTGATGCTATTTGATTTCCATTCTGCTTTCTCTTTTGTTTGGGACTGCACCCCACCCAGATCCAGAAACACTGTCCATGCACTCCTTGAACTTCACAACACTGAAGTCCAGTCCTTGCAGTTCCACTTCAACACGTTCCTTTCCAGGACCTGACAACCACCGATCTTGGAATAGATTTTCATAAGCCTGTGTACCGAAGAAGACAATACGGGTGTTCCCAAACAGGAAACCATGGATGAACTGGGAGATCCACTCCCTACTGAAGGAGAGGACTGCTGCACACAAATCTGGTGATCCTGATCTGTACAAGAGATCGAGGTATGACCTTCGGAAAGCTATCAGGGATGCCAAGAGACAATACCAACTCAAAATAGAGTCCCTGACCAGCCGCCCGTTATGGCAGGGCTTACATGCCATAACAGGCTACAAGACAAAGTTGGGCTGCATAGCTAACAACAGCACATCCCTTCCTGATGAACTTAATGTATTCTATGCGCGTTTTGAACAAAAGGGAAGTGGATTGTCACCATCCACCCTGACAGCCACCAACGCAGCTGAACCTGTGATCACAGTGGAGGACGTAAGATCAATCTTCTGGAGAGTGAACACGAGGAAAGCACCTGGCCCAGATGGTGTCCTGGGCCGCATGCTCAGATCTTGTGCTGATCAGCTGGCAGAAGCATTTGTGGGCATATTCAACCTCTCTCTGCTTCAATCTCATGTTCCCTCCTGTTTTAGGAAGACCGCTATCATCCCAGTACCAAAGAAAAGCAAGGTAACATGCCTCAATGACTACCGATCAGTTACTTTGACATCCACCATCATGAAGTGCTTTGAGGAGTTGGTCATGGCATGCATCAACTCCAGCCTCCCAGGCAACCTGGACCCATTGCAATTCACCTATCAGCGAAACAGGTCTACTGTGGATGCCATCTCCCTGGCCCTTCACTCAGCTCTGGAGCATCTGGATAGTAAAGACACCTATGTTAGACTATTGTTTATTGACTACAGCTCTGCCTTCAATACAATAATTCCAAGCAAGCTTGTCACCAAACTCCGAGACCTAGGACTCAACACCTCCCTCTGTAACTGGATCCTTGACTTTCTAACAAACAGACTGCAATCAGTGAGGATAGGCAGCAATACCTCCGGCACGATTATTCTCAACACTGGTGCCCCACAAGGCTGCGTCCTCAGACCTCTACTCTACTCCCTGTACACTCATGACTGTGTGGCCAGATTCTGCTCTAACTCCATCTACAAGTTTGCAGATGATACCATTGTTGTAGGCCGTATCTCAAACAGTGATGAGTCAGAGTACAGGAAGGAGATAGAGAGCTTAGTGGAATGGTGTCATGACAACAACCTTTCCCTCAATGTCAACTAAACTAAAGAGCTGGTCATTGACTTCAGGAAAGGGGGCGGTGCACATGCACCTGTCTACATCAATGGTGCTGAGGTCAAGAGGGTTGAGAGCTTCAAGTTCCTCGGAGTGAACATCACCAACAGCCTGTCCTGGTCAAATCACATAGATGCCACGGCCAAGAAAGCTACCAGCGCCTCTACTTCCTCAGGAGGCTAAAGAAATTTGGTTTGTCCCCTTTGACTCTCACCAACTTTCACCGATGCACCATAGAAAGCATCCTATCTGGATGTATCACGGCTTGGTACGGCAACTGCTCTGCCTAAGACAGCAAGAAACTGCAGAGAGTTGTGGACACAGCCCGGTGCATCACGGACACCAGCCTCCCCTCCTTGGACTCGGTCTTCACCTCTCGTTGTCTTGGTGTAGCAGCCATCATAATCAAAGACTCCACCCACCTGGGACGTTCTCTCTACTCTCCTCTTCCATCGGGTAGGAGATACAGAAGCCTGAGGGCATGTACCACCAGACTTAAGAACAGCTTCTGCCCCACTGTGATAAGACTATTGAACGGTTCCCTTATACAATGAGGTAGACTGTGACCTCACGATCTACCTTGTTGTGACCTTGCACCTTATTGCACTGCACTTTCTCTGTAGCTGTGACATTTTACTCTGTACTGTTATTGTTTTTACCTGTACTACATCTATGCACTCTGTACTAACTCAATGTAACTTCACTGTGTAATGAATTGACCTGTACGATTGGTTTGTAAGACAAGCTTTTCACTGTACCTCGGTACAAGTGACTATAATAAACCAATACCAATGCCAATAAGCCTGTGGCAAGGGTGCAGAGTGGAATAGTCTAGTGAGGAGGGACTATTTCCCTAATGCAGCTCATCAATATTTCTGTCTCTTATTGAGAGAGAGAAAGCTTAACCTGGCTTCACTATGGGTTTATGCTACCCTCAGTCTGAATGTTCTTTTATTTATCTTCCCCCCCCCCCCCCCCCCCCCCCACCCCCTATTCAATGAGGCTGGTTGGCAATGTCTTCTGAATGGTGCTGTAATGTTTACAGACTGGGTTTTCTTCCAGTTCAATCACTGAGCTTGATCAATGCAGGTTTAGTCCTGATAACCTCTGGAGGAAGTGAGGGAGCTGGACGGGTGTTGCAGAAAGATAAGATAAGATCAGATCTTTATTAGTCACATGTACATCAAAACACACAGTGAATTACATCTTTTGCGTAGTGTGTTCTGGGGGCAGTCCGCAAGTGTTGCCACGCTTCCGGCACCAACATAGCATGCCCACAACTTCCTAACCCCGTATGTTTTTGGAATGTGGGAGGAAACCGGAGCACCTGGAGGAAACCCATGCAGCCATGGGGAGAATGTACAAACTCCTTACAGACAATGGCTGGAATTGAACCTGGGTCGCTGGCGCTGTAATAGCGTTACGCTAACCACTACACTACCGTGCCTGCCAATCCCCTTGTCCTGTGGTAGCACAGGTGGTGGCCCTGGACTTCTCCCACATTTTCCACTCTCTCTGTATTTGAAATCCCTTGCTATTTACCCATTTATAGTTTATCTTCAGATCTCCTGCCTTCCTTGCCCTCCTGCTTGTGTGAGGATCCTGCCTTCCCATCCTGGTCTCTCCTACAAAGAATGCCTTTATTGCAACTTGGCTCATGAGTTTTGGGATCTTTTATACCCCATCTCCTGCAAGCTTGAAAGCTGATGTGTAAAATTAATGACCCTAGTGACTTGAATTTCCTGTTTTCAATGCACCATATGGAATCCAGCTCCCAAATTTGACTACTAATTCATGCAGAGCTGGATCAATAATATGGCTTGTAACAATAGAGAGAAATTTGGTTTCTACCTTTTGGTGAGGATGAAGCAAGGGAGCAACTCCCTGCCAGCATTCTCTGGGTACACAAGGATTAATGATTTGACCAAACTAGGATGGTTGTTGGGGGAGGAGGTGGATAAAAAATTGGCAAGAAGCAAAAATGCCAGGGAATCAATATCTGAAGATGTGAAGGTGGGAATATGTCCAGAGAAAATATGCTCAAGTACCGTGTCTTTATTCTCAGGACTACATTGACACACACCCAGAGACCATCATTCTGGACCCTCTCCCTGCAATCAGGACCCTCCTAGATAGATGCAGGTCCTATGAGCTGATTCGCAGGCTTGAAGGCTACATGCAAGGTATGTGGTGAAAGTGCATTGCTATGACTCAAAGTAGAGGTTAGATTTACAAATCATCTTTTATAGGCATTCTTGAAACCTGAATTCTAAGAGATTTTTGAGAGAGCATGTTTTCTGAAGATATAAGGGTTCTGATGAAGTCCTTAGCCTGAAACATTAATTCTATTTCTCTCTCTGTGGATGCTGCCTGACTAATTAAGCGTTTCTAGTTTTTTATTCCCCCTGTTTTCACATTTGTAGCATCTTCAGCTTTTTGTGTTTAGAATTCCTCTGAAGAGTTGCTATGGCATTGGTGAGATGACAGAGCAATGGCAGTTGGAACTTAATCCTGAGAAATGCAAGGTGATGTATCTTGGGAAGTCTAATAAGGATAGGACATACACCATGAATGGTCCTAGGTAGTATTGAGGAACGGGGAACTTGGCGTACAAGTCTAAGGTCCTTTGAAGGTGCCAGAACAGGTAGATAAGGTAGTGAAGAAGGCATGCAAGATCAGCCAGCGCATAGAATATAAGGGCAGGGAAGTTATGATACAACTTTATAAAATATTGGTTAGACTACAGTTGGAGTACTGAGGACAATACTAGTCACCATACTATAGGAAGAACATGATTGGAGCAGTGAAGATTCATCAGGGTGTTCCCTGGAAAGGAGCATTCCAGTTATGAGGACAGACTGGATTGCTGGGTTTGTTTTCCTTGGAGCAGAGAGTAGGAAGATATCTGAAACTATCAGGCATAGGGCATAGGTTTAGCAGTAAGATGTCTGGAGTGAATCTGAGGAAGAACGTTCTTTACCCAGAATGTGGTTGGAATGTGGAACACTCTGCCTGAGGGATTGGTGAGGGTGAGTGTTTGTCCATGCCAACTAAGGTGCCCACCTAAGCCAGTCCCATTTGCCTGCATTTGGCCTGTATCCAAGGAGAAATGCCTTCACTGAGAAGATGGTGAACCTCTGGAATTCTCTGGAGGCTTTGTGGAAGCTCAGCACTGGAAAATGGCACCGACTGGAGACACCAGCTATGATCTTGATGAATGGCGGAGCAGATTCAAAGGGCTGGATGGACACTTCTTTTCCTATTTCTAATGTTCTGTTGTTCTGGCCCCGGTTGAAGTGCATTGCGCAGAAGTGCGTGATAGCTCCCCCTGCTGACTTGGTGGCAAAGATCTTATTTGGGCCTGAGCTAGTTGGAGAGCATTCTAGCCTTGCACGTATGATGGTGGTAGGTTTTGGGATTGTGCTGCAGCAACTTCAGGACCAGAACTGTGGTGAAATGGATAATAGTTCGGTGCGGGAGAGAATCTGAGCTAGACCGGAGGAGGTCTGCTTTCATGTGGGTTGACACTTGCTGAGGAAAGAGCCACAGTATTGCTTAGTTCCCAACACCGTAGAAGTGCCTGGAATAGAAGGCGGTCTGTCAGCACTTCTGTGGGGGCACTGGATCTTTTTAGCTGTGATGTTCAGTTCTCTGGATTTGAAGTCCGACTCTTCTGGTCTGTATTTTGTCAGGCACTTGGACAACCTGCCACATTGAATGATGCTGCAGTGCTAACAAGCAGCAGCTTCCCTACCCATGTTTAAACATCAGCTGAAAACATTATAAGTCTCAGGAGCAGGGCATGCCAAACCGAAGTGATCGTGAAAAGAGGTGGCTTCTGACAGGCTCAACCCAACATAGATGTTCCAGGAAATTATTGGCGCATCCTTTCAGTCGGTTAGCACGCTACTGAAAATTGGTCTCCTGAATAAAGAGAAGGGGATCAGTTAACCCAACAGCTGCATAAGGTATTGGTTAAGTCGACAATTTGTGGCAGACCCTACAATGTGACAGACCCAGTAAAGGCTAGACATCTAACTTGAAGCTCATTGCCAAGAGGTGGACAAATTTACTGACTCCCTAATCACTACGGAATCCTGTTCTATATGTTCATCCTTCCAAGGGTCACGTGCAAAGTTCACAGTATGATGTGATGTGAACTTAGCCAATAGCGAATCCACTGAATGTGGGGTAAAAGCTTTGAGAGGCCATATACATAATGCAGCAGAAGCCGACTTCAGCTTTGCTGCTGATGGTTTGAAGGCGAGTGATTGAAGGAGTTATCATGAGTGCCATTTATGAACCACCAACCAATAAACTGCACTCTGACGGAAAACATCTGACACCAATCACCCACTCTGATCCAGTGAGGCCAGCATTGTTAACTAGCTGCTTGACTGGGATAGCCTTCCTTACCTGTTATAATCGGGAAAGAGGCCATTCAGCCCATTGGGTCCATCTCAGCAGAGCAATCCTATCAGTCCGTTCCCCTCTCTTTTATTTCCGTGTTCTCCTCTCTCAGACCAATCAATTTCCCTTTGATTCTTTTGCCACTTACCCACCTGATGGGGTAATTTACAGCAGCCAGTTAACCTACTTGTGCAGATGTGGGAAGAAACCAGAGCACCCAGGGGAAATGGACGTGGTCACGGGGAGAACGTGCAAACTCCACGCAGACAGTACCTGAAGGAGAGCCTAGCACACTTAACCCCTCCCTGATTGGGAGAGCCTGGTATCATTACCCCCACCCCCATTAACTGGGAGAACCTGGCACTGTTAACCCCTTCCTTGCTGGGAGAGCCCAGCACTGACAATAATTGCAACCTTGCCAGCATTATGTAAATCCCAATGTCAATCTACTTTTATTTAGACCGTTGTATTCTTCGGGACCACTTGCTCACCATGGATAAAGTTTAAAGCTCATCTAGTTGATCATTCTTTTGTATAGTTCCCAAAGCTGATGCTTTGTGGAAGAGGTTGGCTATGGTCTGATTCTCTTGTGAATGCATACATTATTCCCATGGTTGACAGTAATAACTAAGGTAGTATTGATTAAAATAAAATGTGACAAGAAAGAACACTACAGGCCAGTGGTAACAGATGGAAGACAAAATGTTTTTGTTGCATCTTTCAAAGAAAACCCTTTTTTTCTTGTTCTTCCAAGCAATTGCCATCATTTTGAGTGATTTGTCATTAAATACACATCAGAAAATGTCTGGACTTGTCCACTGGGTGAGAAATCAACCTCTTTAAACTCATAGCCTCGAATAGAACAGCAGGTTGGTGCTTTGTCCTTGTGACCAGTATGATTTGAGAGTTAACTGAACGCTTTTGAAAAAAGATTTGTGTTTAAACATTGCTAAAAGATGAATTGTATAACCAGTTAAACTGTCATAGACTAAATACAGTCCATGTAATCCTGTTAGAATGTTAAACAAGATATTGCAGCTCCTTGTGGGTATCTTGTACTGGAGAAACCATAAACAATCCCATCAAGGCCAATCTAATATCAATCTTGTGTGCTGACACATTTGTTTGATTGAAGTATCTGCAGTTCATCAGGGGTTTTATGAAATATTAGCTTTTTAAATTGGCTGGAACCAATGGAATAATCCTTGAGGGGCTTCCACTGTGTCTGAATCCCTGGATAAACTCAGGTTGTTTTCTTTGTAATAGAGGAGGTTGAGGAAAGGCTTAATTGGGGAGTGTAAAATTATGAGCAGCTCACATAGAGTAAATAGGAAGGACCTATTTCCCTTAGTAAAGTGATAAAAGCCCTCTAACCTTTTCTGTTGCATTCGGTGCTCCCGATGTGGCCTCCTCTACATTGGCGAGACCAAGTGCAGACTGGGCAACTGCTGTTGCCAAGCACTTGCACTCTTTCCGCAAAGGCCCAGCTGCAAGCCATTTCAAATCCCCTCCCCACTCCCACACTGATCTGTCTGTCCTCGGCCTCCTCCACTGCAAGGGTGAGGGCAAAAACAAACTAGAGGAACAGCACCTCATATTCCACCTGGGCAGTCTACAACCCAACAGCATGAACATTGAATTTTCCGATTTCAGGTAATCCACATGTCACCCAGTTCTTTTCCCCTCCCTCACCTGATTCCATCTGCCTGTCATCCACTCAGTTCTTCACCACCTTCCTTCCTTATCAGATACCATTACCTGCAGCTCTTTGTTATCTCCACCAATCACCTCCCAGCCTCTCTCGCTATCTCTACCCCTCCTTCTCCCACCAGGCTCCATTTCCCCATCAACCCTTACTCACCTGGATCCACCTAGCACCTGCCAGCTCCTGCCCCACCTCTCCCCCTCACTCCTTTACAGTGGCTAGCTCCCATTTACACTCTCAGTCCTGATGCAGGGTCTCGACCCAAAACGTCAACCATCTCTTTTCCTCCACAGATGCTACCTGACCCACTGAGTTCCTCCAGTAGTTTGTTTTTTTTTGCTAAGATCCCAGCTTGTGTCTCCCAAGTTTTTGTTTTCCTCCCTGATGGTGGCTGTGACCAAGAGCTTACTGCCTGAAAGGGAGGAAGGGTCAGAAACCCTCATCATAGGATGTGTGCTGCTGGGCTGTGGAGAACAGGAGGGAACCATGACCCCCCTGGTAAAGTTCCTGAGCATGTTCTACACCCTAAGTGGGTTGACTTCCAACCTTGAGCTCCCTTCTGGGATTGTTTCCTTAAACGCTGCACAGAACTTCAATAATAATTCCTGAAAAGGGTATACTGCTCTGACTCTAATCTATTTTCCTTTGTTTTTCTTAAGCTGCTGTGTTAAAGTGGCTTTCAATCCACACACTCTGGAGCCTGGTCTGTTTGCTAATTATGTAACAAGAAAATAACAAGTAACAAGATAATCATGTAACTTGAAAATAAGGATATAGAATTTTTTAATGGGGGTTTATTTCAAAAGGTGAAAAAAAAGCTTTTTTTTTGTTTTGCAGTGGCACCTATTGTGTGTTTGGTCCTGGCTGTACAATTTCCCCATGTGTGGTGTCTAGACTACCATCTGTTGCATGAGGTTTAAAAGATTTCCTGTACTCTGTTTAACAGATTAATCCACTTATGTACAAGACCAGGCCATAATGTCTTGGCTCTGGGCTATTCAGCCTGTTGGGTCTGTGGTGTCTCTTCATGGGCAATTCACTTATTCAGCTTTCTGCCTCTTTAAAGTATAGGTGCAATCCTCTTTTTAAAACTTTTATTAAAGCTGTTTCCTCTCTTCCTCCAACCCTACTCACCCCCCCACCTCTTCCCAAGCAGGACTATATTCCAAATACTAACAACAAGGCTTTTCCTGTTCACATCTGATTCTTTTGTAAATCGCCTTTGTTGGGTCCTGGTGGATGTGACATCTATGAAAGGCATTACTATGATGAAAGAAGCTGAAGAATATAAGAAGCAGGAGTTGGACATAAGGCCCCTCAAATCTGTTCCACCATTCAATAGGATCAAGGCTTATCTAATTGTTGGCCTCAACTCCATTGTCCAGCCTGGTCCCCATAACCTCAATTCCCTCAAAGTTCATCTTTGCCTTAAATATTCTTAATGAATTCACAGCCATGGCTCTCTCTGGGGAATTCAATGGGTCAGGGAACATCTGTGGAGGTAAAGGGATGGTCGATGTTTCGGGTCGAAACCCTGCATCAGGACTGAAAGTGTAAAGGGGAGATAGCCAGGATAAAGAAGTGAGGGGAAGGGGCGAGGCAGGAGCTCGCAAGTGATAAGTGGATCCAGGTGAGGAGTTGCATCCATTTGAGCAAAGAAATTCTTCCTCAGGTTAGTCTTAATTTTGTCCTTAGACTCTTCCTTCTTGTTCTAGAAACATCCTTACAGTATCTACCATATCAAATTCCCCCCTAAAAACTTATTTACTTTACCTTTCAGTCTTCTAAACCCCAGAGAGTATAGGCCCACCTGCTAACTTTTTGATCACCAGACAACCTTCCCAATCACTTTACTGAATATTCTCTGCACTGTCTCCATTTGAAATATATCCTTAAATACGGACACCAAATCTATACATAGGAGCCATCTGATCAAAGTTAATTAGAGTTATAGCAAGATTCTGCAATAAAGACCATTGACATTGAATAACAGAATGACAGCATATAAGGCCATTGGGCCAATATACCTGTGCTCCCCAACAAATAGTTCTCCTTTTTAAGAAAATATCCAAATCTTCTGTGAGATTTATTATTGAATCTGTTTCATCAATTTGTTTTAAATCACAACAACCTGTCCTTTTGAATGTGTTACCTTTTGATGACTTTAACTAGTTTTAGTTTCCAGAGCAATGTTTCAATCCTCTTACTCTGCACACATTAGCTGTAATTGGATGCCTTGTTACTGGCATTGCAACTTTAAGTGGATGTAAGTCGGACAAAGCAGAGAACCCAAGCTGGTTGATTAGATGCTGTTGGATAAATGACACTGAAAGAATTGGAGTGTTCAAATACTTGTCAACCCAGTTACAGATTGAGTAGGAACTCTTTATATAATGTTTGCAAATTCCTTGTGGTAAAATTTTTCAATTCAGGCACTAATTCAATGTTATTCAACTTATGCACAATATATCTAATTGAAAAAAGGAGCAGCACAGTGGTATTATCGATAGTGCTGCTGCCTCACAGCTCCAGTAGCCAGGTTCACTCCTGACCTCCAGTGTTGTCTGTGTGGAGTTTGCACATTCTCTCCGTGACTGGATGAGTTTCCATCGGGATATTCAGTTTTCTCCCACATCCCAAGAAAGTGCTGGTTGGTAGGCTAATTGGCTGCTGTGTATGTGACTGTGGGGAGAACCAAGAGGACTTCAGTGGGAATGTGTGAGAATAGGTTACAGGAAATAAGTGGAGAAATGAGATTGTTGGAATGCTGTGAGAGCTGGCATAGACACAATGGGCCAAATGGCCTTTTCTATGTCATAAAGAAATATGAAATTGACAGAAATAGCCTAACTTTGAACTACCAGTTTGCAAATTCACCATGCCACACTGTACTTGGTCAAAATGGCCTTCTGTATCATAAATTTTTCTATGAAGAAACAACGAATACAACTTTATTAAAGAATAAATTTATGCCCAAACAGACTATGTCCTGTTGAGGATATGCTTGAGGCCACCTGCTAAGACAGAGCAGATCTCCTGACGCTATGCTGCAAGGAAATAAGTACAGAAAATTTTGCATGCAGCAGGCTCCATGTCTATAGGCAACAGTTTTGATCCTCTTCGAAGTTGTCCCATTTCAGCTTATTTTCAATCATTTTGTTTATGTGTTATGTCCTCGCCTTGAATTGGACCAGATGAGCTGCAGATATCACCAGACACCATGGCAAATGGCCTGGTATTTGGGACACAGGGCTACTTTTCCTCATGAAGTTCCCAGCTTCAATAGAACACATTCTACAAATCAAAATTGTTTTAACTGAACAAAATAGATTCTGAGCAGTTCTGCTTTGTACTGAAGTAATCCCTTTGTCTGTTCAATGCAATTCTATAAAAAGCCAGGAAATGAGGATATAACTGTAACCTGTCATTTAATCACTGGGTTAGTTTAAATGCTTTAATTAAGTAACATTTTCATTTATCAGCTTTCATTCTGTAAGCTGCTAAATTTCATACAGTGAACTTGAGCATTGACTCTCTACTTTCATGCTTTAATTTCATTTCCAAATCATACCAGTTCTTTAAGGCCAAATAGTTTCAGTCTGTTATCAAATAATTCTTGTTTGCCATGTTAATCTATTGAATGTGATACTCTTAGTGGATAGTGGATATTCTTAATGTACGCTCCATTGTTTTAGAGATTTTTGTACATTAAGTCTCCTACTGTGGTTTTCTATGCACAACTCTTGGAAAGTTTGCTTTCTGAACTGTGTTGGAACACAGAAAAAGAAATAGGAGCAATGTGGCCTCTTGAGTTTCCTTTGCCATTCCATGAGATCATGGCTGATCTGACCTTGGCCACTTTCCTACCCAATCTCCCTAATATTTGATTCTCCTGTGTCCAACAATATCGTACTTTAGCCTTGAATGTGCTCATAGAGTCATACAGTTATACAGCACGGAAACAGGCCCTTCAGCGCAACTTGTCTATGCCAACCAACATGCCCATTTAAGCTAGTCCCATTTGCCCACGTTTGGCCCTTACCCCTCTAACTCTTTCCTATCCATGTAACTGTCCAAATGTCTTTTAAATGTTGTCATTGAACCTGCCTCAACCACTTCCTCTGGCAGATCATTCCATATGCACCATCCTCAGTGTGAAGAAGTTGCCCCTCAAGTCCAGAATCAGGTTTCCTCCCTTTTAAATATTTCCCCTCTCACCTTAAACCTATGCCCTCTAGTTTTTGATTGCCTTTCCATGAGAAAAAGACTGTGCACATTATCCCTATCTAACCCCGTCTTGATTTTATACACCTCTAAAGGGTCATCCCTCAGTCACCTACTCTCCAAGGAATAAAGTCCTAGCTTGCCCAACCTTTCCCTATAACTCAGGTCCTTGAGTTCTGGCAACATTCTAGTAAATCTTCTTTGTACTCTTTCTAGCTTAATGATATCTTTCCTATAACAGGGAACAAAAACTGTACACAGTACTCCAGGTCCAGCCTCACCTATGTCTTGTACAACTGAGTGACTCACCATCAACTGTTTGATATTGGAGGATGTGACATCTGCATGATAAAGGCTGACTCTGTTCTCCAGTTCATTGAGATCATGACTGATATGATGGTAGACCATGACTTCATTTTCCTATCTGTTCCCTGAAATCTTGAGACTCCCATAGTCCAAAGATCAATCTATCTCCATCTTGAATATTATTAGTGACTTAGGATCCACTGCTCCCTTTGGTAAAATTACAAAGAATCATATCGCTCAGGGAAGAAATTTCTCCTCCATCTCCATCTCAAGCAGCCAACTCCTTTCCTGGAGAGTCTGTTTTTGCTACACTTAATTCATGTTTCTGTTCCTTTCTGTCAGAGTGCCAAACAAGTGAAGATGATCATGTGGATAGTCAACTAAGAAATGGTAGCAAATTTCATTCATCCATGGATCTAAAAGGCAACAACTGATGAAAGTTCTATGAATGGAACAAAATATTGAAACACGTGTTGCATTATGCTAATTTGGAAAGGAATATTTCTTCAGACTCTACCTGTGATTATTAATAAATGTCTGTGCTCACGTGGTTAGACTGTAAGTCTTGGCCATGAGTCAAGCAAAGTTGGGTGCAATAGGCACATCTCTCCTACGGGGAAAGAGAGGTAAGATTGCCAGAGGCAAGTCCAATTAAATAGAAGCTAACGGTACTACACAGGAATAGGTCCTTCGGCACATAATGTCTGTGTCAGCCATGATGCCAATTTAATCTGCACATCTACCTGCACATGGTCTGTGTCCCTCCACTCTCTGCCTGTTCATGTGTCTGTCTAAATGCCTCATAAACGTTGCTACCATATCTATTTCCACCACTTCCCCTGGCAGCATGTTTCAAGTGCCTACTTCTCTCTGTGTAAAGAAAACCTTGCCTTGTAAATCTTCTTTAAACTTTCCCCCTCTCGCCTTAAAGCTATGCCTTTAGTATTTGATATTCCCACCCTGGGAAAATGACTCTGATCATCTACCCTATCTATGCCTCTCAATTTTATAAACTTTTATCAGGTCACCCTACAGCCTCTGACACCCCAGAGAAAACAATCCAAGTTTGTCCACCCTCTTCTTATTGCTAATACCCTCTAATCCAGTCAACATACTAGTGAACCTCTTCTGCACCCTCTCCAGAACCTTCACATCCTTCCTGGAATGTGATGACCAGAACTGCACACAATACTCGATAACGTGGCCTGACCAAAGTTTTACACAGCTGTAACATGACTTCCCTACTTTTATACTCAACACCCCGAATGATGAAGGCAAGTATGCAGATGCTTTCTTTATCACCCTATCTACTAGTGTTGCCACTTTCAGGGAGGTATGGATTTGCACCCCAAGATTCCTATGCACATCAATGCTCACAAGGGTCCTGCCATTTACGGTATACTTTCCTCTTACATTTGACCTCCAAAACTGTGGATTAAACTTAACCTGCCATTTCTCTGCCCATTACCTCCAACTAATCTATATCCTGCCGTATCGTTTGACAACCTTCTTCACTCTCCACAACGCCACCAATTTTTGTGTCATCTGCAAACTTCCTAATCACTTACGATTTACATTTTTGTCCAAATCACTTACATATGTCACAAACAACAGAGGTCACAACACTGATCCTTGCCGAATACAACTGGCCACAGACCTCCAGTCAGAATAACACCCATCCACTATTACCTTCTGTCTTATATGGCCAAAGAAATTTTGAATCCAATCTACCATGGCTCCATGGATCCCTATTGTCTTAATATTCTAGACAGTTTAAAGAGATTAAGAGCAAGACGTGATCTCCCTCTCCTTCATATTAGTTAAATATGCAACACTTTTGTTTCATTATTTTGTAGACTGAGTTGGGCAGTCCTGAAAGCCCAGTATGCTTGTCTAATGATAGCTGACCTACACTGGGATCAATCTTCCACCTCTGTCACAAATCTGCCCTTAGCACCAGGGAGGAGAGAATGTTGATTTGGGAAGGAAAACTTGATTCTAACCCATTTTGAGTGCCAAATTTTGGCTCATCCACGTTAACTCACACAACAAAGGTTCAATGTGAGCAATGGTTGCATAAGTGAGCCAGTGAAGTTTGGCTGGTGGCCTTGGATCTGAGCCTTAGCAAAATGTTAATGCTCTTGGGAAGGAAGAGAACAGATTGACAATCTAATGGATTCTTTCGAGTGCTGGGCTGACTTAGAAAATAAAGCTGGAATATTGCTGTGCCAATACGGAACTGCATAGAATAGAAGGCAAGAAATGGGCCATTCTAACAGGCACTTCAGTGAAGCAGTGCTCGGAGTGCTTGTGAATGGTGTTTTGTGATAGTTCATACAACAGATGTGTATGCATTCATCTGGAATTCGGATTTATTTTCCCTGAGGGAGCGAGATGTCATATTGAGTTAGAACATTGCCCTTTCACCCTGCAGACTTGGAATTCATCCCAGACTATTGGGATAAAAGTTCAGAAGATTTGGGAATTACAATATACATTTAAATTTAGATCCAAATCCACAGTGTAACTCTGGCATGGTTTGGATAGGTTGTAACTAATGATCAATGCTGGACAAACTGTGAGCGTAAGGAGATCTCCAATTATTATAACTTGGGTCAGTCTCAGGACACCTGATCTTGGTGTTTCATTATGTGAAATACCTACAACTGGCTCCCAAATTAATGAGTATAACATTTTAGGAACAAATGCAATACATGTGCATCAAAAATGAATCTCTACTTACTTACTTTCTTTTCTAACAAAATTCCTGCATTCCCCTATCCTACTCGGTATTAATTCCTTAAGAGAATGGTGCTTTGTGACACCCTCTGTGTCTTATGTGTGACTTATGGGAAATATCTGCATGTTATTTGATCTAAGGAGTAAGATAGCCAAGCATTGTACTGTCCTTGTTCAATGTCGATAGTGTATGCTTTCACCATTACTTGTCAGACTGGCACAAGGAGGGTTTACCCTCCCAAGGGACAGGGGTTAATTGTAGGAGTGCTTATGATCTGTTCAATGAATTTGGATCAAACCTGGAACCCTCCCGGTCAGAAGAGCTCAGCTACTAAATTACTACTTGTTGTAATCCCCAGCTTCCAAGGGTAGGATCCCTCTACTGAAAAAGAATATTGCAACTTGATGAGGGCTCAGTCTTAAAACTTCCCACCATTACATAAAAAGAGACATTGTTTGAGGAATTGAATGTCTTGTAGTTAATTCCAGCTGCAAGTTTTATTTTTGTTTTCTCATTTGTTCTCCAGATGTGGATGGCATTTTGGTTTATTCCATGATGCCCTGAGCTTTTTGCTATGTCGTGTTTGTTTTATAAAGTGAGCTCCTTGCCTGTTTGCCTGGGAGGACATTAAAAGTTAGTCACAACCTTGGAGTGTGGGATAGATGTATGGTGAGCTTGTTTACTTCTTGTTACAGTCCAATAGCTTCTAATGAAATAAAAACTGAAACTGCTGGAAACACTTGGGTCGGGCAGTATCTGTGAAGACAAAAACAGTGTTAATGTTTTGAGTCTAATGAAAGGCCATTGACCTGAAATGTTAACTCTGTTTCTCTCTCCAAGATGCTGCTGAATGTTTCCAGCATATTTTGTTTTTGCTTCAAATCTGCAGCATTTTGTGCAGAGAGCTAATGTGGGAATAGATTAGATGGGTACTTGATGGTTGGCATGAACACGGTGGGCCAAAGGGCCTGTTTCCATGCTATATGACTCTATGATTCCAGAGTTCCTTTTTGTGTTGACCCATAGTTTAAACTGAATCCAATAAATCCAGTTATAATATTCCGTGGGATGGAAGTTTTATTATGTGAGTAATTTGTTAAAAAATATCAGCTATTTTTTTTTAACAAATAAAAATCTATACCTGTTAAAGATCTAAACCTATCCTTGAAATGAAATGAGAGGAATCTCATGTGAATCATAAATGCCAGTGTAGACCATTTGGGCCAAATGGCCTATTTCTGTGCTGTTAATGTGATTAACCTGTTTTATTCTGAAAATAATAGAATTCTCTCAAAGTATATTTGGTTTTCCTGGAAGAGGCCTTATAAATTTAAAATGAAACCAAGTATAATTTGATACTGTCCTTTTGGAAAGACACTACTTTTCCCCTCACAGAAATTGACACACGATATTCCTTCACTCTCAGGAATACTGTAGGAACTCTGTTGTTATCAAGATTAACAGCCTTGTGTTTGCAGACTTTCAATGGCCAAGCTGTGTTGGCTTCTTGTAACGCTGCTTCAGCAAGACCAAGTTGCCATCATTTAACAAATTAGAATAAGTGTTTGAAATCCCGCTCAAGCTTTGTGTTTCTTTGTGAGTGTACCCGTGCTTTAATAATGCCAATAAAGCAAAGAAAGGAGCATTTCAAGTCCAATTCTTTATATTTCTATGGCTAGAATTGACTGTGAAATCTTGGGTCTCATTACAACATGAACATAATGGGATACAATAGCTAATATATATAAGTTAATTTCACAGGTAGAGTCATCCAAATAAGAGGAGCCTTTCCTCAATTGAATAACTTCTCACAGCTGCTACATTAAATGACAGCACATTTTAAGCTCCTTCCTTCACTATCACAGAGAAACAGACAGAATTTAAGACACAGAATCAGTCTTTAGGTTCAACTCCCCTTTCCGTTTCATAAAACACCAGCTCTCTACCTAATTATAATCAGCTGCTCATGTCATACCCTTACGTTGTTTTAACCGTGAGAAGGTGCCTTATATGTCACCCCTGTCCTTGCAAGTACAGGATTGCACAATATATGTGGTTTGCATTTGTAAAGTGGTGACATTTTTATCCATGACACAGAGGAACTCTGCATCGTGATCTTGACGAGTTCCTTGAAAGCTACACAGCAAAATTAAGCACATGAGCCTCAGTTGCAGGCAGCTTGGATGAAGAATATTCACATTCATTGGCATGGAACCGAGGCCCAGACAGGAAGCTCCCTGCCTCCTTGATCCAGTTGGATAACCAGGCTGAAGAGTTGTAGAGCCACCAGAGAAGATTGTGCCTTGGAATGAAAGGGCATGTTAGTCTCAACCTGAGCAGATAAGCTTCTGGACTGAGCAACTGAGGCAATTATACATGCCCATTTGATGGGATTCTTGCATGTATTATTGGATTCATGATATCTATTTACAATGGAAGAAATGATCACAATGTTGCTTCCACCAGTTAGCAAACTGAGTATTCCTCCAGTCTCCAGCTGCCTCCTCTTCTATCCCTGGCCTCTTTCTACCAACCCAACCCCTTGAGTATTTCCTTTTCTGTTTTCCCTCCTATGCTACTCCGGTTGGTATTGGTTTATTATTGTCACTTGTACCAAGGTACAGTGAAAAACTTGTCTTGCATACCGATCGTACAGGTCAATTCATTACACAGTGCAGTTACATTGAGTTAGTACAGAGTGCATTGAAGTAGTACAGGTAAAAACAATAACAGTACAGAGTAAAGTGTCACAGCTACAGAGGAAGTGCAGTGCAGGTAGACAATAAGGTGCAAGATCACAACAAGGTGGATTGTGAGGTCAGAGTCCATCTCATCGTATAAGGGAACTGTTCAATAGTCTTAACACAGTAGGATAGAAGCTGTCCTTGAGCCTGGTGGTATGTGCCCTCAGGCTCCTGTATCTTCTACCTGATGGGAGAGGAGAGAAGAGAGAATGACCCGGGTGGGTGGGGTCTTTGATTATGCTGGCTGCTTCACCAAGGCAGCGAGAGGTAAAGACAGAGTCCAAGGAGGGGAGGCTGGTGTCCGTGATGCGCCGGGCTGTGTCCACAACTCTCTGCAGCTTCTTGTGGTCCTGGGCAGAGCAATTGCTATACCAAGCCGTGATGCATCCAAGGAGGATGCTTTCTATGGTGCATGGTTTGTGTTCTGGTTACCAAATGATGCTAAGTAGACACTGTTCCTCCTGCAGATCTGCTGATTTCAGTTGCCACAGATACATCTGTTTTGTTTCCCACTGGATCAGCATTGTATTTCTGATCATCCACATTCCTTCACCAGCCTTTTTCTTTAGGTGATGTTCCACCTCATTCTATCTAACCTTAGCATCCCCCACTAACTTTTTTTTAAATGTCATCTCCATCCTTGGCAGAAAACAGCAATCTTGAGCTTTGTGATCTCCGTGAGCAGAACTGGGCAACACTGTGGTGTAGCGGATAATGCTGCTGCCTCTCATGTCCAGTGCCCTGGGTTTGATCCTGACGTCTGTCGCTATCTGTGCACATTTTCCATGTGCCCATGCAGATTTACTCCAGGAGCTCCAGTTTGCTCTCTCAGTTCCAAGACATACTGATTGGTGGATTAATTGGCCACTATAAATAGTGTAAGTGGATGATCAGATAATAAGGGTGAAGTTGATGGGAAAATGAGAGAGAATGGGTTATAGGGAAATGTTCGGGGATGGGATTGCTCAGAAGGCTGGCATAGACTCGTTCGGCCAAATGACCTCCTCCTATATTGTTAAAAAAATATTGGTTTACCCAACATTACAGGAGGTTGCATTCCTAGAAAACAGTCTGCATTGCAATTTTCTATATTGCGAAGCCACGTGATCTGTGTATGTGTCAAGAAACGCAAATTGAAAAAATGTATTTGTTTTCGTTTTTTCACATTAATTCCAATAAAGCAAATTTTATATTTTATTATATTAAATATTGCCCCAACTTTAGCATCCCTTTTCTCCCCAGAACATTTTCTCCCTGAATGTGTTTTTCCCTTTGTGACCTATGGCTGCTTGTTCGCAATATTAAAGCACTTATTTATGGGTGGTGGTAAATAACTGTGAAACGAGTCCAGTATTTGCCTGTGTTTCTCCTGGACTGAGCCACAATAAAAGGTTTGAGTGTATAGTATAATAATTTGTGTTGAGTCTTTGCTCACCTGCTGGTTTAGGAAGGCAGTTGAGCATTACTTCAGTTCCTGCTGTTCAGTTATTTTTTGAGTAGTCCACTGTGGAGTTGGATGATAACCAGAGCTATTATGCAGAATGCCACAGCCTTTGGTAAATAAAACAGCCAAGCCCTATCAGATGGAGTGCAATCAGGTTGCCAGAGAGCTTTCTTTTTTTATGACCATCTAGAGATGTTGTCACAGCTGACTCTGTCTGAACCACAATGAGCCTATTGTTCGTGCAATATTAAACCAACAAAAGGTTCATGAGATACTGCTGCTGCATTCTCTCAAGGCTAATTTAATTTTGTTGCATTTCTTTCGTTATGCATTCTCTTTATTGTCAGGAGTTCAGTTTGGAAAGGCCAAAGTCTGACTGGGTCTGCTTGCCACTGCTGTCTGTGTGCCCGAGCTGGCTTTGTGCGAGGATTTGAGAACAGGCAGGGCAAGTGTTGAAGCCTGATTTGTCTTGGCTAAAGAGGATCAGCCAGGAGATGGACAGATCACCAGCTGTTGATTGATGTTGGACTTACAGGGGATGATTGGTCACCGCACGGTCTGTAGTTGTGTCAGGTGACATTTCGCTGTTGCTGCAATGTTTAAGCATCTTGGCTAGAACCTTTATTATGCTGCCAGTGATGAAAAGGTAGCAAACAGTTATAGTGCGCTTTTCCCATGACTTCCACACATTGCCTGAAATAGAAGAAACCTAATTTTAACCCACAAAGTTGGGGCTGATGGCATTTACATTTGCAGTTTGTCAAGTTCCTTTTTGGGAACTATGCAACCCTACACTCCTGTTTGAAGGACAAACGTGGAGTGTCTATGGCCCAGGCCACAAGCAGGCCAGGGAACATTGTATCTGCAGACAGGGGATCTGACTCTTGCTGTTGATCCCTGATGCAACTTTGTTCACTGTGAAGGAACCAGTGCAAGCACTGATTGCCCCTGGGTAAACCAGCTCTAAATCACATGGTTAAAACTAAAGGTATGTCCATGCCACAAGCCAGCTCTGCCTTCAGCACCCACCCCTTTCACCATTCCCATCCCACCACCAATTTCCCCCACACAATCATCATTCCCCTCCACCAACATAAATTTAATTTTTTTAAATTTAAATTTAAATTTTTAAAAAATTTTATTTACAGCATGGTAACAGGCCCTTCCGGCACAACGAGTCTGCGCCACCCATTTTAAACCCAAATTGACCTACCCGTTCGTCTTTTAGAACGTGGGAGGAAACCGGACCACCCGGAGGAAACCCACACAGACACTGAAGAACGTACAAACTCCTTACAGACGGCGACGGGAATCGAACCCCGATCGCTGGCGCTGTAATAGCGTCGCGTTAACTGCTACGCTACTGTGCCACCACAGTATACAACATATCAGTATTCTTGAGGCCTGTGATCTAGCCAGTGTAGGGGAACCTTGATCCTGGACTCCAGGGGGGGACAGGAAACAGCTCAGGCCCTTGTGGTCTAACACAGTCACTTGGAGTTCAGAGCAGTAATGTGCACTGCCACTCATATGAGAGTGAATTCTGGGGCCACCTTACAAACACACTACCTGCCTGTCATCCTGGTCTCTGCAAACAAGGCATCCCAAAGTGGACTTGGTCTCTCATGACATTGACAAGGCTCCACATTATAGGCTCACCCAGAAGACTGAGATGCATGGGATACATGGTGACTTGGCCGTTTGGATTCAGAATCAGCTTGCCCATAGAAGACAGAGGGTAGTGATTGATGGATCTTACTCTGGCTGGAAGTCCATGACTAGTGGTGTTCATCAGGGATCCGTTCTGGGACCTCTGCTCTTTGTGATATATGTATATAAGAATTACTTGGATGAAAACTTGGATGGGTGGGTTAGTGAGTTTGCAAATGACACAAAGATTTGTGGTGTTGTGGATAGTGTAGAAGGTTGCCAAAGGACATAGCAGGATATAGATCAGTTGCAGATATGGGCGGAGAAATGGTAGAGAAATCCAGCCAAGTTTGAGGTGTTGCACTTTGGGAGATCAAATGTAAAGGGAAAGTACACAGTTAATGGCAGGATCCTTAATGGTGTTGATGCACAGAGAAATCTTGGGGTCCAAATCCATAGCTCCTTGAAAGTGACTGCCACTAGGTGGTAAAGAAGGCACATGGCATGCTTGCCTTTATTAGTTGAGGCACTGAGTTCAAGAATCAGGAAGTTACGATGGAGCTTTATAAAACAGTGGTTAGGCTGCATCTGAACTATTGCATTCCTCTAATTGGGCAACCAGAATTGAAAGATATGGAGGATTTGGAGAGGATGCAGATAAGGTTTACCAGGATGCAGCCTGGACTAGAGGGCATGTGCTATAAGGAGAGGTTGGACAAACTTGGGTTGTTTTCGTCTGGAACAGCAGAGGCTGAGGGGAGATCTGATAGAAGATTATTTAAATTATGTGAGGCATAGATAGACAGCTGGTATCTTTTTCCCAAGATTGAAGTGTCTAATACTAAAGGGCATGCATTTAAGGTGAGTGGGGGAAAGTTCAAAAGAGATATGTGGGGCAAGTTTTTTTTTACACAGAGAGAGGTGGGTGCCTGGAATGCGCTGCCAGGGGTGGTGGTGGAGGCAGACGTGATTGTGGTGTTTAAGAGGCTCTTAGACAGGCACGTGAATATGCAGAGAGTGGAGGGATATAGACCATGTGCAGGTAGAAGGGATTAGATTAAATAGGTGTCATTAGCTTAATGAGTTTGGCACAACTGTGGGCCAAAGGGCCTGTTCCTGTGCTGTACTTCCCTATGTTCTATGCAGCTGTTCAAAAATTCGTTGTGTTACATTGAAATAAATGGTGCTCTATAATTGAGAGAGGATTTTGTTTTCTGGAAGTGAAGCCAATAAAGACCACCTCTAATGCATCTTACATCACACCAGAAATTTGATCCAGATCTTACTAGTCCAAGTGGTCCTCACACATCTGACGCACTTTCCCTGTCTGGTCGTGGATCAAATGAAGTCATTCCCAATCGTGCTGTTTTTGCAGTGCACACTGACTTCTAGGTTGCAACATATTAAAGCATCTGCTTTCACTATGGGTGGGAAGGCTAAACCACTCCTGCAGGCTTCCAGGCTATGGACGTGCTCAGCTGGGTGCCCTTACCAGGGAGCTAGTTGAAGTTGGGTGGACAAGGTGGTACTGTCTCAATCATTGTGAAATTTTAGTGAAATTGGGAATGCCTAGTTATCTCAATGTGAGATGAGGGAGTTGGCTGGAAACACTCGATATTTGTCTATGAGATTTATTGTAAATATAGCAGCAGAGCCATAGTCTGTCCATGGTCTGTGATGTGAACATCTGAAGTAAGTAGGCTTTTAACATTGTGTTTCTTTTATTGTTATTAGTGTACATGAGTGCCAGATTTGTGATGTTGGTAACTAGAACTTGCACAGGGTGGGTTGAAAAGTAGCAGATGGTTATTATTGGTCTGTGGACAATACACACAGAGTGCAAGAATGAAACCTCAAGACAAGTGGCTATGTTGGTTTAAAGGGTCACACCTGCATTTATAAAGCCATTCAACGCTGTAGAAACATATTGCAGGATATTATCCTCCTCGTGGTCATGATTAGCAAACTATTGCTTTGCTAATATAGCAGTGTCATTTTAATTAACGTGACGTTTGCAAATAGAAATTTGCTCGTCAGGTGTACTCTGCACGCCACATAGGAGCAACAGCTCTTGTTAATTCTGAAATTTGTTTCCAGTGAAGCCAAGAGAGCTGAATTTTGGAGGCTGAGTGCTGTTCAAAGCTGCTAACTATATTGTACATTTAACAGAAGCGATTAAGGATACATTTCTACCCTAAGTCATTCCAGAACAGAACATTTTAATATGTCCACTTGATGTCCTTGTCTTGTGTTGCATGAAGAGCAGATGGATTCAATTTTCTAGCTCTGACAAAGCGACAATCCTTGTATAAAATGTCCGACATCATTTTAGGCTCGCCCATGTTGTGTCTCGGACCAGGAGTTAATTGCAGAAGAATTGTTAGCAAGCTTACATGGACTCATGTGCTTGGTCAATGCACATTGTGATTGGGCAGTTTTAATTTTGTTTGTTTCCCAGCTGCATTAACTGGGCAGTTCCTGTTCTCATATTGGTGACGGCTGTTTCAATTCCTGTTGGGAAGAGCCCTGTTTACACTGTTTGGCTCCTGCCTGGCTGGAACTCTCCCCTTTGCCTGGAGAGCTTGTTAAATGTTTGGATACTTGCTCAGAATTTGCTGCAATACACTGTAAGCCAGCTTTAATGTTAAATGTGATGTGGCTGTTGTCTGCAGGGCTGACCCTGAGTTTCCAGTTGCCTGTCACTCTCATTCTCCATCCCACCCCTACTGTAACCTATCTAACCAACCTGTCTGTGCCCTCCAACACTGCTCCAACAAAGCCCAGTGTAAGCTTGAGTAACTGCACCTCCTCTTCCATCTAGGCATAGTACAGCCTTCGAGACTCAATTCACCAGTTTCAGATAACTTGCTTTTCCTGTTTGTGTCAGGCCAGTAGGGCTACAAGGCTATCTATCTGTGATATTGATTCAGTTTTTCTTTACCCTGACCTCGCTCCATCAGAGTTACTTCCTTTGTACTATTCAACCCTCTGCACCCTGTCTGCAACCTAAAACATGTTTTCTCACTGGCTCAGGTCTGACAAAGAGTCTTTGACCTGAAATATTGATGACCCCCTCCCAAAACAAAACCTAGATGTTGCCTGACCTGTGTTTCCAGCTTTATCTGTTTTTGTTTTTAATATTCAGTGTGCACAGCTTTATCTGTTTTTGTTTTTAATATTCAGTGTGCACACACTGTCCACAATTGCTTGAAGCCGTGTGAAGCTCTACCCCCATGTTTATTATTTTTATTGTAGAACTTTACTGTGGAGAATTAGACATGGGAGGAAACTGGAGCATCCAGAGGAATCCCAATGAGAACATACAAATTCCACACTGACAGGATTGAACCTGGGTTACAGGAGTTGTGAGGCAGCACCTTAACTGGCTGTGTTACTGTATTGCTCCAAGTACTGACCTCATTAAGTGACCATGTAGGTACTTTTTAAATGTGGTGAGGATTTCTCTCCCCACTATTCTTTCAGACTATGACCAGTAGACCAATCACCACTCTCCTTAATCCTCCTCCCAAGTAGTTTATCTGTACCCTGTAGTTTCTGAACTTTGTTGACTTCCTTGCTGAGGGAAATCGTCCATTGCAGGCAGCCCCCAGAACACTCTACACAAAAGATGTATTTCACTGTGTGTTTCAATGTACATGTGACAAATAAAGATATCTTATTTGATTCACACCAAATGTAAATAACTTTTAATTAACTATACTCCTAATCCAGATTGTTATCAGCATATTTGGGGGCCAAGACCTCAATCAGCCTCATCTTTCCCTGATGTTTTTTGGGCCAATCTCTCCTCTTTTTGCTGAGGTGACCCTGATAAAAATCATCAAAGGCCATGTCTGTCCTCTGGCCAGATCAGCTCTGATTAACAAGTGTTCATCACACTTGTATAAACAGTTCCAGCAGTATTTGTATTACCTGGACAACCTTGGTCTCCACCCTGTAACAGATATTCCCTTTGTTTGCTCCATCCTTCCAATTCTGTAACTTAAAACGCACCTGATTCCTTGCATTTCAAATTCTAATGAGAGGTCATCAACCTGACACATTAGCTCGGTTTCTCTCTCCACAGATGCTGCCTGGCCTGTTGAGAGTCTCCAGAATTTTCTGTTTTTATTTCAGATTTCCACCTTCTGCAGTTTTTTTTACATTTCAAAATTCCCCTCATCATGGCTATCTCTCCTCTATTCTTTCAGTCCAGATGAAGGATTCATTTCTCTCCACAAATGCTGCCTAACCTGCTGAGTTTTCCAGCAGTTTGTTTTCTGCTCCAGATTCTAGCATCTGCATCCAGATCTAGCATCTGATCTAGCATCTAGCATCTTTCATTTATGTTTGCCTGTTTGAGTTAAGGACATATATGCTTACCCAGATAAGTTGAACTCTATACTCCTCTGCCTGTGTTTTGAATCCAACTTCTTGTGAAAGCATTTTTTAAATTATTAAGCACATTTAGGTAGTTTGATTGTTCAATTGCTTATGCTACATTGTAAACCTCTATTTGAATCTTCAGGGCCCCTTGTTGATTGCTCTGCCTGTTTTATGCTAGTTGAGAATTATTAGCAAGCTGCTTGAAGTAATGTGGTGCGACAGGGAGATGCTAATGGTTGTCAACTCTTGCCGTCCCGCCTCTGACCAATCATGGAGTGTCATTAGAGATAAATGGAGGGGGATGGGTGCAGGTAAGAAATATAGTGAGCTGGACCATCCTGAACCCAGACTCATTGCTCATGGTTCCAACCTACTAGATTTTCTTTCTTCAGGTGTGGAGCCATCTGCAGTAGCCCGACAGCCTTTGAGAGCTCGTGGCTGTCAAAAACTTTTTTGTTTTTAAGTGTCTCTGAAAGCCAAAGACTTAACATCGTTCAAATGTGTTTAAACAATTAACAAAATAAAGAGTGCATTCTTGATTTTATTCTGTATTTCATATCTAAAGTCTTTAAGCTTATTTCTAGCCTGCTAAATAATTGATGAGATGAATCCAAATCATTTTGATTTTAAATTCCTTTCCTTTGGATAAATACAAGGGTTTGGTTTAGATTTGAGACAAAGAATGAAACTAAAAGAGCCAAGTTTTTAAAGGATTTTGACAGAAAGGTTAAACCTGTCTGCCATGCCTTTGTAAAATTAATCCTTTCCCAGTTCTTCCGTCAGTGCTTCAAATCCTCCTGGTGTGAAGGTTTCACATGTTAAATCTGTCACATGCAAAGTTGGCTGATTTCTGCTGGTGCCAAGTTTGTTAAGTGTGAGCAGGAAAATTGCAGCTTGGCTGCATATCTGTGTTGCCCTGTCTTAAAGCAGCCAGTGCTGTTTCTCTTAAACAAGGTTTTGAGAATTAATTAGTCTTCATAAAAGTTTTTGTTCAGAATCCTTTGTGCCTCAGTTTGAATTATTCTCAATGTTAAAGGCACATTTTGAACCAGTACTGTCATTGAAAAGAAACCTCATTGCAACAGCCTGTTAAAGTCACATTGAAAATCTCAAAGGCTTGTCTAAACCCTGTTTACTAAGCTCACCTATTTAATTATGGTGCTATCGACATGTGTTGTCAGCTCTGCCATCAATTTTGATCAGCTTCTGTGAGACATAGAGCCAATTTAGGTAAAAGTCCTGCCTGTTACAGTGAAATATTCTGCATCTGAATGGCTTTTAGACCATTTCTTTAACCTCCATATCTCTCTACTCGTGCTGATTAATCAACCCATGGAAACAATATTTCACTATTTATCTTCAGAAATCCTTTTGTGATATTTAATGCTTTAGTTAGATCCCACTTTAAGCCTCCTCATTGAAGACAGAAACTTTCTGCACTCCATCATATCTATGTAGCCATATGTTCACACACAACTAGCCATTATGACGAGAAATAAGTAATTGTAATTACATGGGACCAACTACTGCACGAAGGATTTTATTTTCAAGGAAGAACCAGAACCAACAAAGCTTTCAAGATATCCAGTTCTTAGTGAGAAGATGGAGGAGATTAGTCTGTTGATGGTAGACTTTGCCACATGGATAATTCATTTGATTCATGATGCTTGGTGCTTGCTACTGTCATTCCTTAAGTAAATTGTGTGAGCAACCTTTGAAGTGGGAACATCAATGCAAAGAAATGGGGAAACGAGTGCAGAAAGTGGGAGTTCCAAAGCCATCGAGAATGCAAGCTCTAATTGGACTGACTTGAATCTGGGTCCAGCAGCTAATGATGATTGAGTATTCTGAGTAAATTAAAGTTTGCAGATAAGAACATTGCACTTCTATTGTTGATGGAAAGTGAAGCAATGATCTGAACTCATCTGAACATGCATGTAATTTCCATTGCCACTGGAATAGCTACAGTCCTGTCTCTTTTCAACTATAGAAGGCTCTATAATCTTCTGGCATTTCACTTCATTTGCCAAGACCCTTTAATGTAGTGATGTTTATGTAGGACTTGCAATGTGTGCAATAAATCTCTATGGAGATACAGTGTCACCAAATTCTGGATTTGTATTGTTGTAAAGGGCAGTCTTCATTCTAACCACAATAATGTATGTAATAGTTGCTGGCGCTGCTCTGAGATTCCTCATGATTATTTATTTTGACACTGACAGGGTTCCGCTTAAAGTGCAGTACTTCACTCACTGAGTGTTTTAAAATCTCTCCAATGGAATAGGTCGAGAAACTGATACAAAAAAAAGGTTGCAACAGATGGGTTCTAGCCAGCTTCCATCTTGTTGTCTGACTGCTTGCCATCAATAAGTGTGCATTTCTGAATGCTTTTTATCAGCTTGAAGCCACTTGTATCTTTTGTTATAGGAAGCCAAAGGACTAGTATGGAAATTAAACGGGATTCTCTCCTCCCATAACTGTTGCCTTTCTCAAAGGTAATACAGGGTGATGGAGCCATCGGATTCGCTAAAGCAGGAGGGGATGATTTTACTCCTTGTAAAGAGTATAAGCGAGGCCATTCATCCCATTGTATGTGTGCTGGTCCTTAGCTGGACCAATCACAAATAAACTCACTGTCCTGTTCTTTCCCACCAGTCTGTACCCTCTGTTGCTTCAGATGTTTCATCTATTCTTATCTATACTTAAAATATCAACTGGTCCATGGGCTTGTCCCGTGCAGCCACAAGGTCACAAGTGCCATAATTTGCCAAGCTCAGCGATCTCCAGCAGTTACGTTATCTCTTGGAGAGAGGAGGAAAGAACTATGGGCCTGATTTAACTACCCCATCCTTCCTCCAAAGGTAAATTTAGGGTGGCTTAAATCTTGAAAATAACTCTAAGTATCTCTTGGCCACTTTGAACACCATTCATGCACTGTCACATTTACCTCCAACCTCTGCTATACCAATACACCATCAACTTTGATTGTAACTTTTATCTGACCCCATCATCTCATTCTGTTGGTGACTATATTAAATTTACAATGCCTTGTCAATGACTGACTTGCCAAAGGAAATATTCTTTTTTTATTGTTGTCCACAACAAAATATTTCTTAATATTGAAAAAAAACAATGTTGGGTACCTTCTCAACCTCAGTGGAAATGGTTTCTCGTTGCCCTTTAGTGACATCTGTAAATAGTGTCAGGTTCCACATTCACTCCCATCTTTTCCTCATAGTAACCTCTCTCAATCCCTTTACTGCTTGTCCGGTATCCGTTACTAGATAAACCAAATTTTCTCATAACGTATGTTACTGAAGCCAAATTCAGTAGCCTGGGATTTGCAGTTAGTGGCTAATGAATAGCATTTGCCCTTCATTATGCTTGAACTTGTATACAGGCTTTTAGCAGACATTATCCATGGGGAATTATGCTAATCAGAAATCAAAAATAGTGCAGAACCTAGTGAGCAAGTAAAGCAACGTTGTGATGCTTCAACCAATCAGATTGAAGAATAACAGTGAGACCATTGGTGCAACCATTTTGAAGAGTAAATCAGAATTTGTACTGAGTGGTGCAGAGTCTGAACTGGGATCTTCTGGTAAGGATGGTTAATTCAAAGTAAGATTCTGTATTGAACGCAGAATAAAGAGGGGAAAAGATGGGATTGACTGAGAGATAAAAATGATTAAAAGGAAAAGTAAAAAGTTATTTAACCTTTTTAAAACATTCAACAATAAATAAAATCTGAAGGAATGAGAATCAAACAATTGAGCAAGATTTTCTGATCTGTTCATTGGGTATCTACAAGTCAAGTATCTTGACTTCTTGTCGTTGCAAGTACTTGAATCGTGAATCCTTTACAGGAATAGTTTGTAGCGAAGCCTCTGAAAGAGCTGTGTGGTTCAAATAGCTTCTTCCTGATTTCTGTGCTTAGCAGGACACGTGAAAACCAGAAACTGCTATCTGGTTTGCTCTTCAATATGTTTGCACCAATTGCCTCACTGTTATTCTTATCACAGAAGCCAGGCATTGTCTTCAATCTCCCATGCAATCCCTGTCCTTGACCATTCATCTGGCCACCAGACCAAACCACAGTGAAAACCTTTGTTGACAGCCTGTTAACTGAGCCACACGTCAGGTCCTGTTTCCTCTTTCACTATTAATTCTGTAACCCTGTGTGATTCTGGCCCGTATCATGATATCTTTTTTTGAAATCTAGATTGTTTTTGTATGATGTACATCACTTCCTCACTTTTTTTCTATTTTTAGCCTATTATTTTACCTTAGAAATACATAAGTGCCTTTGTTGTTCCCTTTA
The DNA here is from genome assembly GCF_009764475.1 of Pristis pectinata. Classification (NCBI taxonomy): domain Eukaryota; kingdom Metazoa; phylum Chordata; class Chondrichthyes; order Rhinopristiformes; family Pristidae; genus Pristis; species Pristis pectinata. The sequence goes on along the minus strand of NC_067405.1, from coordinate 128,442,233 downwards.
CATATCATAAACTTTTCATATTGGTTCTAATTTCTATATTCACACCTGTTAATTTGGGTTCAATGTCTTGAGTGGAACGTATTGCTTGGTTTCGAGTGCAGCTATTGTCTTTGGCACTTAAGTGTTCAGCAATAGCCATCAAAGGCAATGTAGCACAAGCAGCCAAAGCTGAATCTCTTCTGTCAGGGGCATCCTACATAGGATCTGTTCAGGTGGGTCTTGTGATCTATGCTCTGGCCCATCAGACCATAATCACACTTGCTGGAATGATGTTAAAAACAAAACACTGAATGTTTATTAAGCATAATTGAGAAATGTATTATTATAAACTTCGGATTTTCAATATGTCTTTTTCAATATATCTTCTACATACTAATTGGTGTCTGTGAAGAATGTTTTGGAGGCACTGTTCCCTTCTAAAGAGAGAGGATTTCTAGTTATCTCCTTTGTGACAGTATGCACATGATGTGTTGCCTTACCTCGGCTTCCGTTCTCCAAACACTGGCTTGTTTGCTAACCCGGAGGACTGTCTTTACCAAACTGTTCATTGAAGTGCAGGCTCTGCCATCTTTGGCTCTGTACAGGGTTAGCTAACTCTTGGTAAAATGGTGGATTCTCCTCCTCTTGCAGATGACCGCATTTGTTCACCTCCATTTATGGAACTCGCCAGCCAGTGTAGTGAAGACATGATGGCAGAGCTGAAGAAGCACAAGCTGACATTCCCGTTCAGTAAGTGTTTGGAAGGCAAATCAAAGCCCTGGGACAGATGCAGACTTCCTGTGGTTCCCACTTGCTGTTTAATATTCAGACTTTTCCTTTAACACTTTTGAAACTGACCTTAAGTGTTTGTAATAAATTTCTTACAGCAGTTTGTATCAAGGGAGAGCATGAACTGTGATTTTATGTTGAAAAAATGTGGTGATTCTGCCTCTAAGAATTCATTACCCAGCTTGGCCAAGCCATCCTGGCAGACCTATCCCATCAGCATAGCAATAATTTGGTCCTGGAGAGCCACAGATACAGTCTGTCTTGCATCACTGTGCCCACCGCCTCACTCTCCAAAATGCCAAAACACGCCTAACCCCCTCCCCTCCCTCCACCGACCATTTTATTCTTTAGATATTGTCTCCCTTCCAATCTGTCGCACCTGAGACAAGAAGATCAGATTCTGGAATTTTATTCTTCCTCACTTCTTGTGTTGTGTTTTTGCTGCCCCATTTTTTAATTCCAATCTCTCCTCCTCCATGCAGAGATGTATGTTCCATTGGTTCCTGAGAGGAGAGGGCAGAAAGATGTGTCCAGACCCTGCCAGAGCTGTACAGTAACAGCTCACCAAGACTCTGTGAACTGATATTTTAAATGTTTAAGTTATCAAAAATAATGAATGTTCATCCTTCTTTTCCAGTCACAGCCTGCCCCCTGATTTCACTGTGACACTATCACAATCCCCTTTCACAGTAGTATATTGTGGCAACCTATCTCTTGGCAGTTGTGGTACTGCTTGTAACTAGGTCAGCACAGAGCTGTTCTATTCCCCCAGTGAGACACTCCTGACCTTTAGGAAAGTTTGAGAGAGCAGGAAGCCCTGGGTTGATTGGGTAGGGACGTGAAGGACTCCTTCACGTTCATACCTGCACTTGCCCCTCTCGATCACAGCTCTGCATTTTTTTCATTTGTATTGTCTTGCAATTAGCATTTCTTCTTGGCCCAGCAACACTGGATCAATACTCAGTCGTTGGTACCGTACACTACTATTGTTTCTGGGGTAGACCACTCCACGCTTGGGGAAAATTGGGGAAGGTTGCCAGGGGGTTCTTGTGATCACTGCAAACATTTTAATGCTCTTCTTTTCTTTTTAGTTTGCAAAACCAGAGTGGCACATGGCACCAACTCTCATGAGGTGAGTAATAATACAAGGCTTTGTAAGAAGTGAGTCAGCCACAGTGAAATGCAGTTTATTTGAAAGAGATTCCCATTCAAATGAATGCACCATTTTAAAACTGAAAATTGCTAATTATTTTTAGAGGAATCTTGATTAGCTTTATGTCTTCCTCTTACATGAAACTGTAGAGTTTATTTTTTCTAGCCCAGTGTTAAATGAGATTTGGTGTATAAAAGAAGTGAACAAATTTGATGGTATCCATTTGTCAAGGGATGTTTTCACTGAGGGCAGGACTATCTGTGTAGCAGTGGACTGTGAGATACTTATTGAAACTTTTCCTTGTCTGTTTTGATCAAAGCCTTAACCTAATACAAGATTATCTACGTGTTAACCTTGCATAAGTTTCTAGGTAGTAACCATTAAATGCACTTCACAGGTCTAAGTCAAGTTAGCAATATTTCCTCTTTTTATCCATCATCCCAGTGTCAAGCTACCGAGTGCCCAAGCCCTTACTTCAGACACTAGTAGTCATGTTTCACACCATTGTCTCCAAGAACTTTGCACTATAGACAATAGACAATAGGAGCAGAAGTAGACCATTCGGCCCTTCGAGTCTGCACCGCCATTTTGAGATCATGGCTGATCCTCAACAATCAATATCCTGTTCCTGCCTTGTCCCCATATCCCTTGATTCCCCTATCTATAAGAAACCTATCAAGCTCCTTCTTGAAAGTGCCCAGAGAATTGGCCTCCACTGCCCTCTGAGGCAGTGCATTCCACAAATTCACAACCCTCTGGGAGAAGAAGTTTTTCCTCACCTCTGTCCTAAATGGCCTAGCCCTTATTCTTAAATCATGCCCCCTGGTCCTGGACTTACCCAACATCTGGAACATATTTCCTGTCTCTATCTTGTCCAATCCCTTAATAATCCTGTATGTTTCAATCAGATCCCCTCTCAATCTTCTCAATTCCAGCGTGTACAATCCCAGTCTCTCCAACCTCTCAGCATAAGACAGTCCCGACATCCCCAGAATTAACCTCATAAACCTACGCTGCATGCCCTCTATAGCCAGGATATCCTTCCCTAACCCTGGAGACCAAAACTGTACACAATACTCCAGGAGTGGTCTCACCAGGGCCCTGTACAAATGCAAAAGAATCTCTTTGCTTTTGTACTCAATTCCCCTTGTAATACAGGCCAACATTCCATCAGCCTTCATCACTGCCTGCTGCACTTGCTCATTCACTTTCAGTGACTGATGAACAAGGACTCCTAGATCCCTTTGTATTTCCCCCTTACCTAACTCCACACCATTCAGATAATAATCCGCCTTCCTGTTCCTGCTCCCAAAGTGGATAACCTCACACTTATCCACATTAAACTTCATCTGCCAAGTATCTGCCCACTTACCCAACCTATCCAAATCACCTTGAATTCTCCTAACTTCCTCTACACATGTCGCACTGCCACCCAACTTTATCATCAGCAAACTTGCTAATGTTATTCACAATGCCTTCATCTAAATCAACAGCGTAGATCGTAAACAGCTGCGGTCCGAGGTCCGAGCACCGAGCCCTGTGGCACCCCACTAGTCACGGCCTGCCATTCTGAGAAACATCCATTCACCCCTACCCTTTGTTTCCTATCCGCCAACCAGTTTTCTATCCATGTTAATACCCGCCCCCCAATTCCATGAGCCCTAATTTTACCCACCAATCTCCTGTGTGGCACTTTATCAAATGCCTTCTGAAAGTCGAGGTATACAACATCCACTGAATTTCCCTCGTCTATTTTCCTGGTTACATCCTCAAAAAAACTCCAGCAGATTAGTCAAGCATGATTTGCCCTTGGTAAATCCATGTTGACTCGACCCAATCCTATCATTGCTATCCAAATATGCCGCTATTTCATCCTTAATAATGGACTCTAGCATCTTCTAGCACTAGTGAATTGTTTTTCAGCGTTTGTCATGGGGTGGCCAATTTGCAGAAACAAAAGAGATAAATTGGTAGTGTTGGTTCATAGTGGAATGGACTATTGGAAATTTACATTTAACCTTTTAAAATTAACAAGCAAACCTCATCTCAGTAGCGAGATAACTCTTCCACTATTGTATGAGCCAGTTAGAGGTCTCTTCATTGAAGTCAATAGAAATGAAAATTGGGAGGGATTTGCAGCATGCAGCAGGTCTGATGTAGTTCTGTTTCACGATATTGTCCTCAGCATGCAACTTATTTGATGATTAATCACTTACCTTTGCAACTTAGGGAGAATTTCCCTGTCACTGGGCCAAGCCGTCAGGCATGTTATCTTCCAACAGAAATGCCCACAAATTCATACTGCTCCCCCTTTTTAACCCAAGTAGCTCCAAGTGGCACAGAGCCGATGGAACTTGCAGCTTGTGAGCAATGACTAGAGCAAAAGAAATAGAAGCAGCAGTGGGCCTTGCTGCCCCTTCTGCATGCTGAATAAGATTGTGGCTGACCTTTTATCTTGGTGCTACTTTCCTGCACTGACCCTTCATTCCCTCAATATCTAAAAATCTGCCTATCGCTACCATGAATATAGTTATTGACTGAGCCTCCTCAGTCCTCTTGGATTGAGAACTCCTAAGATTCGTTATCCTCTGGGTGAAGACATTTATTTTCCTCTCCCTTAAGTGACTGACTTGTTATTTTGAACCTCTGATCCTTGATGGTAGACACCCCTGGCAGGGCAAACATCAGCTCCATATCTACCCTTTCAAGTGGCCTAACAAATGAGATCATATCTAATTCTATTTAAACTGTGGAGAGTATAGACCCGGTCAGCTTAATCTCTCCTAATACAGCAATCCTACTATCCCAGGAATTAATCTTGTGAACCTTCACTGCACTCCCACAAATATAAGTGTGCCCCTCCTCAGATAGGGAGAGAAGATCCGTGCACATTATTCCAGATGCAACCTCAATGGGACCCTATATAATAAGAACAAGATGTTTCTACTCTTGTACTCAGTCCTGCTATAAAGGACAAAGTGCTCTTTGGTATGCACTTGCTCAGTTCGGTTTCCTGTATAAGTGCATCTTGTTACGCCACTGGTATTCTGTTTTTAGAGTTGTGGGAGTTGTTTCAAAGCAGTTTGCCCTCTAAGAACTACAGTTCCTCAGAGTCACTGAAGGCCATGGCCCTTTGTTTTTTTTTGGCATGACTCTGGGAACTTCAGAGCTCAGGACTCTTTCACAGGGATAATTATTCTTAAAATGGTGCTAATTCTGTTATTGCAGTAGTGAGATCGTGGGTACGATCAGGCCAAAAAGCAGCCTCCATCTGTAGTTAATTGGATGAGGTCCAGCTGAAATCCGTGGATAGTTCCTACAACAGCTCCAGTCAAGCATAAAGTACCCAGACACCCGTTCTGCAGTCTCCCTAGTCAGCAGTGAAGAACACGTCCTGCTGTTCAGGTTGGCTAAGCACGCCAGTTCTGCAGATTTTCTGGACAGTTGGATAAAGTGTTTTGGAGCAGACTCTGAGGAGCCAGTTATGGCTCAGTGTTTGTTTAATTCTCACTCTCTTCACTGATTTGGCTGTGGAAGTTCCAAATATGGGTCTCTTCATAAAGTTAGCAGGGAATACACAGCCCAAAGGCTGAAAAACCAGCTTAATAAGTACTGTGCCTAGGCAGCATTTGAAACTGAATAACCTAAAGGGTACAGAAATACTCTTTTAGTGTCATCATTAATCTGATAAATGTGTAAGGAACAGAAGCAGGAGGAGGCTTTCTGGCCCCTTGAGTCTGCCCTGACATTCAGTTAGATCGTGGTCAATCCTCTCCCTCAGGCTCACCTTGCTGTTTTGGAACTGTACAGAGGAGGTTTCCTAGACTAGTCCCTGGTTGTCTTATGACAGAAGGTTGGACAGACTAGCCCTGTATTCACCAGAGTGTGACTTGATTGAAACATAAGATCCTGAGGGGTCTTGACAGAATGGAGATGGAGAGGATAATCCTTCTTGTGGGAGAATCTAGAGCTAGATGTCACTCTTCATCGTGGTAACATTTTCTCTTGTAGTTGGTGAGAATTTTAGTCACAGATGGGCTGTATGCAGTGGTATTAAACACTACTAGGCTCTCTGCTCTTTTTTAGACTTAAATAAAGGGTCCTTGTGCTGCAATAAGATGCTTTGCTGATAACATCTAAATTAATAATGTGGTCGTCAGCAAGCTGGGCTTGGGTTCTAGCATTAGGACTGATGTTCCCTGTTTTGGCTCGTGCTGGCTTGGGATGTCTGTTGTTCTTTGGAGCTGATTCATTGCAATTAGGTGTAAAGCAATATTAAAACAAAATAATAGAGATAGAAATTATATTAAGAAAGGGTAGCTTGTATATTGAGAGATGGCAGACAGTGGGGAGTACAACAAAGCATAGAGCATTGTCATCACAGACTTTCCTGGAGAAGGGCGCCTTCTGGTGCTGATTTCACCGTGTTTTTACAGATGGTATTACTGCCAATAACACCAACTCCTGGACTGAGCCCATTGTTATTTCATCCTTGGCTTCAGCTTGGACATCAGTGTACAAACATTCTTCAGCCAGGAACTGTCTGGTGGATTGGCTTCTCCAGACATCATAGTCTTGGCCAGAAAGATTGTCTCCAGCTTTCCTTGTCCAGCTTGAACTGAGGGCTAAAAGGCTGACAGGGTTCACATATGTGTGACAGCAGGAGGAAAATTTCCAGCACAAAAGCAGGGAGGTTCCCATTAATAGAAGGAATGGCGTTTCCCCTTATCTGCTCTCTCACAAGTGAGAGTACAACAGTCATCTTGTTCAGCGGCTATGGTGCCAAGCACTCTCTGCATTTTAGTGTAGACTGTTGTGTAGACTGTCTCACTGATAAGGATGTGCCAGCAGCCTTTACATTAGGTGGTGAAGATTATTGTGTCAGGCTTTATCTCACCATCTGAGACAAAAGCACAGATGCTTTTAGAATACTTTTTTTTTGCTGTTGTCTGTACCTTTCTGTGAACTTTCAGGTAGCCCAGGTGACACTCTGGTGCATTGTAGGGTGAGTACACTGTCAGTTCTTGAAGAGTCATTTTGGAGCAGGTGTCATACAGGAGACATATAAGCCCAGCCTGTTGGTTGGTTCAAGGCCATATTAGTGATTCTAGATACGAGGTAAAGCAAGGAATTCTGTTAACCTGACACACCCACTCACAAACGTCACTCAAAGAAATGTTACATTGTCTTGTTAAGTGGGATTCTACTATGTACTAAATGGCACCATTTGAACTGGCTATGCTTCTAAGTGATCTGACAGGGAGTTAACACCAGTGGACCTAATAACTTGCATTGCACAATGTTCTGTTTGTGGAATATATTACTTTTACCAATTTAATCATTACCTCGTAGGTGTCTGTATTTTGGTTATTGGTGTATTTTTTTTCTTCCAATTCCTTTAATCCACGTTCTTAAATTTTTGCCAACAAAATTTTCAACATCTCTTCCAAAAGACACCAATCTCCAACAAAAGGAACGATTAAGTGAAGGTTACGTAATAGTTCTGCTGTTTCAATAAACACTGTCAGCAGCCAGCTCTATTCCTTCTAAAGGCTGCTTTTCTCCGGATCAGTGGAAGTTGGTCTTCTTTGTTATAGCCTTGGTATCTCCTGTCCTTTGATTTAGAGGATTCCATAAGACATAGTGCGTAAAACTGTGGCTTTTAATATCTTCTTGTCTTTAAACAACAGCTGCAAAGCCTTTGTGTTGATTCAAAACCTAATGTAATGCAAATAAAAACTCCAGTAAAACACCATGCCAGCAATAGCTGCCAAGCATGCAGAGTTTACACACATTGAGACTTTGCTTCTGGAATGCTGCTTTTGCCTTTTAAAACATATATGCTCACCAAACCCATATGTCTGTGATTGCATTGTCATGAATGTGACAGTGGTGAAGTTGTATATGGTGGTAAATTTTAATAGGGCATTAACATTAAAATTTACCACCATATGTGCATGTGTTGCCAATTTCAGTTTGGTTTCTTTTTGTAGAGATGGAAAGCTCATGCATTTCTTCATTTAAGGTTTCTAATAACCTACAATTTGCCAAATAATGAAAACAAGAACAAATTCCAAACTGAGTAAAAATTAAAAATCAAAAGCTTGTAGTTTTAAGTTTCATATTTTTCTAAAATAGTCTTGCAGTGTAGGAGGGCATTCTGCCCATCGAGTCTATGTCAGCTGACAAAGCAATCCCATTTATCCTATTCTCCGCTTATTTCCATTTAACATATCCACCCTGATTCTACTGCCACCTACCAACACTAGGGCTTTATTTACAGGCCAATTAACCTTCCGATCTGCATGTCTTTTTGATGTGGAATGAAACTGGAGTACCAAGAGGAAACTTGCCTGGTTGCATGCAAACTCCACACAGACAGCACCCAAAGTCAGGATCAAACCCAGGTCACTGGAGCTGCACCATTGTGCCATCCCTTAAGCAAGTAATCTTCAAACATTAGGGATTAGGTTGGCAGAAATTATATTTTCTCTTTTTCATACTGCAGCAGTTCTGATCTGAACTCTTTGTGGACATTCACAAGCTATGGCTTGCTTCTGGTACATTACAAATACCTCTTCTTGGTCTTTGTAGTTCAGGCTGGGTCAGTAGAATTCTCTGACACAGTATTCCGGATTAACACTCCTCACTTCTCCACTCACGTCATTTTTTTTGGTTCTGGTGCAACCTTCTGTATGTGACCTGCTGTGTATTGGACAAGGTTTTTGCAGCTGTTGCTGACAGGTAGTCAGTATGGAAATGTGAGCTTTCCTTGAGAAAATGATACAATCAATGTATTTTTCGGATGGTACTTGACACAATAGTGCCCCTGGCAGCAGGATGAACGTTTGCGGAAGAGTCATCTGATGGGTTCCACTTGTACCTTTTGGAGAGACCACCAGATGGCACCAGAATCCCAGAAACAATGGACTGCAGGGAGTGAGCGCACACTGTGCTGGAATATACCCATGGCTGGCTGCTGGTTTTGTGGAGAACCTGATGCAAGATGCATCGCAAGCATCAGTGTATTCTGAGCCCCCCACACCTGTTCATTGCAGCCAGAAGAGTGAAGCGAGCTGGAAGTTCGGTGTAGGTGCATTTGACCTTTCGCTCAAAGTACAGGGCTTCTGTAAATTGCTGAGCTGAGGAGCTGGATATTCTTTTAATCTGGCCCCTCAGCTTTACATCAGCCATTGATGTTATACCCAGCACAGTCTATTCAGATGCAGACTGTCACTGACCTTCAGTAGGAAAGTGTAGTTTGTATTTTAAATTAATTAACGTTAGTAAATGGATTTATTGTTGTTTCATTTATTCAACTGGTTCTAAAAGTTTCTGATCATAAACATTTGGAAAGAATGAGAAGACCTTCTGGCAGCATGGGCTGTCTGAAGGCCAGAGGGGTGGTCTATGCATGGGCCTTGCGTCCACTGCCTGTGTCCTGGTTGCTAATCGCAGACTGCACCTTGCGAAACAACAATGGCAGCAATGCCCAGCAGTGCATTGGGAGCTGTGCCACTGCAGAAAGAAAGTGCAACAATGGGGCTAGCGCGGTTTGGGGGAAGGGGTGACCATGCGGATTTGTCTGGGTCGAGCACAATCCAGCCCTCTAACCAGTACGCTGATTAGTTACAGAAAAGGTTCCTTGGAAAATCAAACTTTTAATTAAATGAATGTCAGCACCAGCAAATTATTTTGTGAGAGGAGTAACCTTGAAGTATGGAGAGTGTTTTAATGTGATGATAGATCTTTCCCAATCTGATGTCACCTGAATTGGTGTCCTCCGCTTGGTGCTAGGAGGTTGGAGCAGGCTGTGGGTGGACATTTCTGCCTCTGCTCTGTAACCAGCTGTACCAGACACCACGTGAAAACATTGAAACTTGCTTCTCATTTGGTTCAAAAAAAACAAAAGAAGAAATACCCATTGGTTGAATCTGGAGCAACCCTCCATCCAATTCCACACCCTGCTCTTGATCAATTTGGAGAATGGGTGGGATAAATATTCCCAGGAGAATTCTTCTGCTGGGTAGGCTGGTGATTAGTTTGTTCAATCTACCTTGATATTTAGCACAAATCTATGGACAGATGAGACTTGTAAGAAGTGCTTCCTTTCTCAAAAATGAGACCCTTTAAGAAATAGCAAAGGGGACAGTTCAGACTTGAGTGGTTTAAATAGTCTGCTTTGGGCAGGCATGGTAGTGTAGCCGTTAGCATAACGCTATTACAGCGCCAGCGACCCGGGTTCAATTCCGGCCACTGTCTGTAAGGAGTTTGTACGTTCTCCCCGTGTCTGCATGGGTTTCCTCCGGGTGCTCCAGTTTCCTGCCACATTCCAAAGACGTACGGGTTAGGAAGTTGTGGGCATGCCATGTTGGCACCGGAAGCATGGCGACACTTGCAGGCTGCCCCCAGAACACTACGCAAAAGATGCATTTCACTCTGTGTTTCGATGCACATGTGGCTAATAAAGATATCATATCTTATCTGATCTCCAACAATGTGCCATTTGCAAGCTTTGATAGGTGAGAGCTGGGCTATACCAAATTAACCAGTGGAATGTAGACGAGAGGGGAGGACATAAAGTCTATAAGAGCAGGAGGTTTTTCCACAACAAAGTACAAATAATGCAGAATATTTTGTTTCATCTCCACTGTTTGCCTATCAGTTTTGGCTCAGTGGTAGCATGCTTATCTTTGTAAGTTGCAGGTTCCAGACCAGCACTGAGACCTGAACACACAATCTAGAATGGCACTCTGTAGAAATGTAGCACCGTCAGAATTGGTGCCATTAATACCAGCCTCCTGCCAGACCCTCGGTTGGACCTGAAGAACTATGAGAGTGCTGGAAGAAAAGCAAGGCCCCTTTCCCAGGGTCCATGCTATTTGTGGGAGCAGCTGTATGACACTTCGCTATCTCACTAACTCTCAACTGTCCTTAAGAATTACTGCTTTGGCTGTGACGTACTGGGGATGTGAAAGGCAATATACCAATGCAAGTTCTTTCCACCCCTACTTATGACTGATGCAGAAGCTTAAAGTTAAGTGTCAGTTACCGGATAAGGCACATCCAGAAGTGGTGTGTGGGTGATTAGTATCTTTAAAGAATGTAAGAATGAGTAAAACTGAAAATATTTCCATATTTCCTTTCAGCATACAGTAGATGGAGGCCACTCAGCCCATTAAATCTATGCTAGCTCACAGACCAGTCCTGTTCCCCCACTAATTGTTACCCCAAACTCCAATCAATTCTACCACCCACTTGCACTAGGGGTAAGCTACGGTGGCCAATTAACCTACTAACCTACATGTTCTGGGGATACGGGAGGAAACCAAAGCACACGGGGGAAATTTGCGTGTGCGAATTCCACACGGACACCACCAGAAGTCGGGATTGAACCTGGGTCGCTGCAGCTCCACTAACTGCGCCACTGTGCTGAGAGGTTCAGGTGTCCGTGGACCTGGAGAACGAATGAGTGGGTGCCAGTAGATGTAGTATTTATGATACAGACAAAATTGTTTCCACAGATGGCGATCATTTTCAGTGAGGAAGGCTTGAAAGACATAAAGCCCCAGTGTGTCATCCAGAGCTTTATAAACCACAATGCTGTTCTCCACAAAGTGTTTGTGGTTGGCGAGTCATACACTGTGGTGGAACGGCCATCGCTGAAGAACTTCTCCACTGGCGTTTCAGGTCAGTTGCAAAAAGCCCCAGTGAGAATACTTCATTTCCTGTAAGCACATCATATGCCACTTTCTAGCAACTTGACTGCATTAACTTTTAATAGCTGATCCCACAGCCTATTTACCAAGGGCCTTGTTTTAGGTGGAATTTTGTTGCGTCCTTACCCTGATTGGACACATTATCAAATGGAGGAAATTACACCAGGCCTGTATCCCCGAGATGCAGATGAAGTCCAATCCATTTATTTGCTGAAATATGCCAGGGGACATTAGGACTGATGTTTCTACCTTGGCAACTGCTTCACCAAAGTTAGAAAATTATCAGGAATAATTGGTCCTTGCTCGGTATTTAATCTTTGGTTATGAATACTTTAGATGCCCTGAAGTCCATTGCAGACCTATTTTGTTAATAGATATGTAGGGAATCATGTGCAGATGATTAATTTTTTGTTGTCAAATTTCCATTGGTTGCAGACAGAAAAACAATATTCTTCAACAGCCACAATGTGTCAAAACCAGAATCTTCATCTGATTTAACAGCGGTAAGTTGTTACCTCTGACAGTATATTTTCTTTTCAGGTCAGATGCGCTGACATGCTCCGCTGTAAGAAAGCATGTCAGCATGTTGGAAGATGAAACGACTGCTGTTCTCTAGTTTGTCCCATACTCGTGGGTAATAAACTTGCAAGTGGAGTAGTTAATGGAACTTTTGGGTGTAGTGTTTTGATAAACCTAGCTGTCAGGAACTCTCAGCGTGCTTGTGTCATGTGAATTTTGGGTGGCGGGCTGTAAAGGAAAGTTGACTATGAGCATCTGGCCCCGTGGTGATCTTAAAGTGCTTACACTGAGCTTGCAATTCATGAGATGAAAGTGTGCATTCTTTCAATGTTTGCCTGTGGGTTTGAGCTTTCACATCCAGTCTGTGACCATCCACATAAATAGGCTTAATCCTATTGATGTTTCTGCACTGGCAAAGTCTTGTTAAGTGGATAAAGTGCAGCATGCTGAGGCATGCTTTGTGCAAGACCTAAACTGAGGGTTTAGAGTCAGAGAGACATACGGCATGGAACCAGGCCCTTCAGCCCATCAAGTCTGTCCCGACCATCAACCACCCATTTACACTAATCCAACATTAATCCCATTTTTTATTCTCCCCACATCCTCCTCAATTCCTGCCAGATTTTATCATTCACCTACACTCTAAGGACAATATACAGCGGCCAATGTACACCTATACACCTACCACCTTCATGTCTTTGGGATGTGGGTGGAAACTGGAGCACCCAGAGAAAACCCACGCAGTCACAGGAAGAATGTGCAAACTCCACACAGACGGCACCTGAGACAGCACTGGGTGTGTGGCACAGTGAGATAGCGGCTCTACTATCTGGGCCACCCCTGATTCTGTTGCTTCCCGCAGTTGGTTCCGGGTTGGGTGCCCTCTTATATGTTACATCAGGCGGCCTGGCATTTGCCATCATTGCCTGGCCCCGCGTTGTCTGGGAGCTTCTCCTACAAGGGTTAACCTTGTGGAAGAGACATCCAGACATCTGCTGGACACTGCTGTGTGTTGCCAAGCTTTAGTGCCTTTCATGTGAAGGCTGCAAAAGTAATTTGGCATCTTTTTTTACAGATGTAGGAAGTACCCAATGGCATTTACAAACTGCCAGATAAGCAGATGACTTCTGGGTCAGACAGCCATCACCCATAACTACCTTCCAGTCACTAATGGAGCTGTTAAAGGATTTCTTCCAACCTGCGCTACTGTGCAGCTGATGTTATTTCTCTATTGCTGACACTGGGCTCTTGAAGAACTTGAATTAGATTTATTGTCCTGACTGATTTTAGCTGTGTCAGTATGACAGACTGAGACCTGTTTGCCACTATCTTCCCCAGAACTAGCCATTTAAAACTGTTGAAGGGCTTTTCCGTACTGCTTCCTGTTTTGCATTATAAGAGAAGCCTGTCCAGATATTATCCCTGCTGTCAGTTGCTAAGACCTCATCGTAGAATTCTCCTTTGAAAGGCATGGTCAGTTTCAGCTGGAGAATTAGCAGATCTGCTGAAGGTGGGCATTCTCGTTGTAAGTCGGCTTGGTGCCACCATTGCTGGATTGCGCTAGAAGCCAGCTGCATTGAGCAATCTATCATGCTGCTCTCTGTTGTATTAAATCAGCTGGTTGGCAACGAGCCTTAGAACCTTATCAACAGATGTGCAGTGGACTGTTTCTAGTGTACATCTCGGCTGTAAAGTTTGCTATTCCTCAGCGGGAAATCAAAAGTACCTCATATTGGACACTTAAATAAAATGCGTGCACATGGAAATCCAAAGCTACATAAAACATTTAAATGGATACAAATTTCAGAGCAATCAACAGAGACAGTTAATGCTTCCATGTTTTCAAAAATGCATTGCAGTTTGCAGTAATCTTTGATTTACAAATGTTTGATTTACATATTTTTGTTATAATGCTGTTGACTCTATGGAAGTATGTGTCTCTGGCCAAGGAAACCATTCTTCACAATGGCACACCACTATTGGAATACATTGTCCCAAAATGCCCACAATGCATTCGAACTAGCATTTAGCATTTATGAAATAGCACTTAACAAAACTTTCTAGGAATGTATCTGATTTGTAAATCAAGGAGCGGCAATGTTGTTTTTGGTCCCAAAAAGGTTCCATATACTCATAAAGAAAATTCTCCAGGTCCTCCAGCTCTAAATCAGGAAGCCCTGTACTTGTTGACTAGGATTGGAGCAATCCATGATGATGACTAATTTCTTTAGCTTGCCTAATTCAGCTGTTTGCTGTCTCACAGTAGTACATTAAATTTTTTTTCTAGTTTCAGTTTGCATTTTAGAACATAGATCAGTACAGCACAGGAACAGGTCCACGATGTTGTGCTGAACTAACTAGTAATTAAACGCCTAATTAAACTAATCTCTTCTGCCTAAACAATGTCCATATCCTTCCATTCTCCACGCATTCTTGTGCCTATCAAAGATCCTCTTAAATGCCTCTATCATATTTGCCTCCCCTACAATGTCTAGCAGCACATTCCAGGCACCCACCACTCTCTGTGTGGGGAAAAGAAAACTTGCCCCGCACATCTCTTTTGAACTTACCCCTTCTCACCTTAAATACATGCCCTCTGGTTTTGTTGTGTAAAAGTGAGGTATTTACTTGGAACTGCATAGATTAGCCACATGTTTTGCTCTCAGTTGCTGACTAGCTGTTTGCGCTTTCTGTAGCTGGATGTGGTGGAAGGTGTCTGCAGGCCCCCAAGCGATGAAGTCATCAGGAAAATATCCAGGAACCTGCGTGAAGCACTTGGAATTTCCCTGTTTGGCATTGATGTAATCATCAATAACCGGACCGGCCAGCATGCTGTCATCGACATCAATGCATTCCCAGGTAAACTACTTGTTCAGTTCTTGGAAGAGATCACACTTCTGCAGAATGCTGTAAACTTGGGCTCCAAGTCATCGATGTTTCTCCGAGAGGTTGGCGAAGTTTTCCAAGTGCAAGTAATTGCAGCGGGAAAATTCTCTGCCTGTTTAGATTTCCCATGTGAAGTGGGAGCAAGTCCTTGGGGCTCGCAATGGGGATGCGTGAGGAAGAAAGAAATAGGAAGATGGGCAGCACGGAGATGCAGCTACTAGAGCTGATGCCTCACAGCTCCAGTGACCTGGGTTCAATCCTGACCCCTGAGGTGGTCTGTGACAGTATGGGTTTCCCCCTGATGCTCCTCTTTCCTTCCAGATCCCAAAGCCATGCAGCTGGGTAGGTTAATTGCCTACTGTAAATTGCCCCTAGTGTATAGGTGCATTGTAGAATCTGGAGAGAGTGAGGGGAACGTGTGGAGAATAAAATGGAGTGGGTGTAAATAGGTGCTTGATGATTGGTACAGATTCAGTGGGTCAAAGGGCCTGTTTCCATTGCTGTATGATGACATGTTGGTGACGTTGGACTGTGAGAAGAAGGTCAGTGGAACTGTTACTTAATGTGAGATCTGTGGCCATTTCTGTACAGGCACTGCTGTGTAATTCTGCTTCGGAAGCTATGGTGTTTGTCAGTGAAGAGACCCTTCTTAACACTACCGCGTTATTCCTCTTTTGCACTATTTATTTATTTTTGTAACTTACAGTAATTTTTATGTCTTGCACTGTACTGCTGCCACAAAACAACAAATTTAATGACATATATGTCAGTGATAATAAACCTGAATCTGATTCTAATAAGGAGAGAGATTCCTAAGGAAAGATAGATGTGGCTATAATAGAAAAGGAAGTCAAGTCAAGTTTATTATCATAAGCACAAGTACATGTATGCACAGGTGCAATGAAAATCTTACTTGCAGCAGCATCACAGGTACATAGCATCATATAAGCAGCATTCACAAGAAAAGTATAAATTAAACATAAATTACACACAATTTTTACAAGAAAGAACACAATTAGAACAAAAAAAACACAGTCCATTTTAGTGCAAAGTGATCAAACTGATCATAGTGTTGCTAAGCTGTAGTAATTAGGGTTTTGCCAGTTGGTTCAAGAACCGAATGGTTGAAGGGAAGTAGCTGTTCTTGAACCTGGTGGTGTGGGACTTCAGGCTTCTGTACCTCCTGCCCGATGGTAACTGCAAAAAGATGGCATGGCCCGGATGGTGGGGATCTTTGATGATAGATGTTGCCTTCTTGAGGCAGCGCCTCCTGCAGATAACAGCAATGGTGGGGTGGGATGTGCCTGTGATGTATTAGGCTGAGTCCACTACCCTCTGCAGCTTACGTTCCTGTGCATTCGAATTGCCATACCAGACCATGATGCAATCAGTCAGGATACTTTCAACAGTACATCTGTAAAAGTTTATTATGAGTTTTTGGTACACTGGTTCTGTTTCCATCTGCCCGTGTGAAGTAGTTTCATATGGCAGATGTCTGAGGATTAAATCTGTACTTTTCAGAAAATCCAGCATTGCATTAGCACCAACGTACAGCTGCATTTGGAATGTGTGTCATTATTTAGATGAGAGGGGAATGTATCAGCAGCAAGGTGAAAAGTCCAGGTGGTTGCAGGCAGCTATTACGAATCCACTGCCATGATCATAGAGTTAGCAACTGCTGTGGTTTCCAACAGATTTGGAGCATAAGGTAACGGCAAAGAATAGGGCGGCACAGTAGCGTAGCGGTTAGCGCGATGCTATTACAGCGCCAGCGATCGGGGTTCGATTCCCATCGCTGTCTGTAAGGAGTTTGTACATTTTCCCGTGTCTGTGTGGGTTTCCTCCGGGTGCTCCAGTTTCCTCCCACATTGCAAAGACGTACGGCTAGGTTAATTTGGGTTTAAAATGGGCGGCGCGGACTCGTTGGGCCAGAAGGGCCTGTTACCACGCTGTAAATAAAATTTAAAAAAAAGGAGTGATGCAAATGTCCATATTTTTCTGTTTAGTTTTAGAATTTTGAAGGCACTCATCTTTTGAGTCGACAGCTCAGTACAATGCAAAGGAGAGGTTTTATGGACCACCCTGATTTTTCTTCTGTTTATCGGAAATCTGGAATTGGGAGATGGTCAACAAAAATTCCTTTGCAATGCTGTTCTGATATTTAAATCCACAAAACATCTTTTCCCACCAAGCCCTGTGATCCAACCACATATTATCCTTTAACTCTATCTTCTGTTGTTCTATCCCCCCAACCCCTCCTCCCAGCTCCATACCTCCATCCTAAAACTGATGGCATGCCATCAGCTACCTGTGTTATAATCGTTGGAAATTCTTTCCTTAACCCCCACCTTCTGTCTTTCAACCTTAAAGTATTTCTTGACAATCAAGTTTTAGTCGGCACCTCCCTGTTTCCAGTACAACATCTGTTTTCTGTAAGCCTTTCTGCAGCATACTCTATGTATTAAAGTTCCTGTGTTAATACTGGTTACTGTTGTTTTTGTAATTCTAGGCAATTTTATATTCAACTGGGGTTTATATAAGGCTTCAAAGCGCTGGCTGCCCAAAATATTTCAATGAATTAATGATTATTCTGGCCCTTTGCTGATGTTTTTTTTTTATTGGCGTAATGGAGAAGCAGTGGTAAGAGCATGGAGACTGCGCAGTTAATTATGTAAATTACATAACCTTGTAAGCTTAGGATACAGGTCTGCTGTATCTGTTGGCACTTCTATAATCATTATATCTCTGCTGTGGAAGGACTGCACAAGTCCAGGGAAATGGTGGAAATAGACAAGCTCCAGCAACGTAAATATTCCATTTGTGTGCACACAATCTTAATGTATTAACATACCAGTAGAGGTAATTGAGAGGAGCAGAGGAGGGGAGAAATTCCATTTCTCGGCAAATGTCAGGAAAAAGGGGGCATGTATCAGCTGTAGGCAGCTGGGATCAAGCAGGTCCCTTGAGTACAAAGGATGTAGAAGTACACTTAAGAAGGTAATTAGGAGGGCAGAAAGGGAACCTGAGATGTTCCTGGTGGATAAGGTTAAGGAGAATCCTAAAAGATTCCATTATTTTTAAAGGAGAGACTGGATAGGCCTGGACTGTTTTCCCTGGGGTGAAGTTTATAGAGGTTTATACAATTATGAGGAGCATAGTTAGGGTGGATAGTCAGTCTTTTCCCCAGGGTAGGGGATTCTGAAACTAGAAGGCGTAGGTTTAAGGTGAGAGGGGAAAGGTTTGAAGGGGATTTGAGGGGCAAGATTTTCACACAGAGGTCGGTGGGTATATGGAACGAACTGTCAGAGGAAGTGGTAGGTGCAGGTACAATTGCGACATTTAAAAGACATTCAGACAGGTACGTAGATGGGAAAGCTTTAGACGGATATGGGCCAAACACAGGCAAATGGAATTAGCATAGATAGGCGTCTTGGTCGGCATGGACGAGTTGGGTTGAAGGGCCTATTTCCATGCTGTATACCTCTATGAATCTATGTGTCTTTCTGCTTTTTGGCAATATCTTTAAAAGCCGCCTTCTGCTTTTGAAAGCATGCAGTTTCCAGCAAGGGACATCATGTAATGGGTTCTGTTTAACAACCAGGGGTTATGAGAAACTTGCCGTGTCTGACTTTTTCTGATCCTTGTGGTACAACGAGAATGTTGAATTCCAGGAACCAACTGGCACACTTCCATTTCCATCCAGTGTCAGGCATGGATATCCCTGAACACATTCCCACACTTCGCTTCCCTCCATAACTGAAGTTCATTACAAAGCATAAGGAGGTTATAATACCTATAGCTCATTCTCAAAAAAAAAGTGCACCTTTGTGGTGCACTTAACTCCCAGGCTTTGCAACCTTAAACTGCAAATGTTCACTCTTCAACTGCACATCTGTAGGTATGATACTTTGGGACTATTGTAATGGATGTTTATTGTCATAGACTCTCCATTTGAGCTGCATTTATCATTGTCATAAAAAAGCATAGGAACCAGAGCAGGATATTGATCCTTTCAGCCTGTGCCTACTTGATTTGCACCCATTCCACCACCCTTTCCTTATATTCCCCCTACCACACTAGTGTGCTATGACTCCAGTGTGAACCATCCACAAAATGCACTGAATAAATTCACCAAGGTTCCTTCAAGAATATCTTCCAAGCCTGTGTCTTCTGCAATTAATGACAGGAGGAGAGGCACAGAAGTTAAAATTGGAGGATTATAGGAGGGAAAATCGAGGAGTGGAGCCAACTGAATTTCAGTTTGAGAGAGCCTGTGAGTACTGAGTGTTTGGTGGCATTGTTCTATGTAGGGAGGATGAGAGTTTGTGATGCACGTGCATATAGTGTGCAAGGTGTAAGTAATACTGTCAGAAATCCATCTGGCAAGTGATTGCATTGATTAGGAGGATGAGTTTTTATTTAGCAAAGTCCTGTATCTTATTAAAGTTCTGACCTTGTGTATGTCAGTTGATTTTGGATGGTGAATGATGCAGACATAAGAAAGGATATCTTTATTAGTCACATGTACATCGAAACACACAGTGAAAAACATCTTTTGCGTAGAGTGTTCTGATGTTCTGGGGGCAGCCCGCAAATGTCGCCATGCTTCTGGCGCCAACATAGCATGCCCACAACTTCCTAACCCGTACATCTTTAGAATGTGGGAGGAAACCGGAGCACCCGAGGAAGTCCACACAGTCACGGGGAGAACGTACAAACTCCTTACAACGGCGGGAATTGAACCTGGGTCGCTGGCGCTGTAATAGCGTTACGCTAACGGTTACACTACCGTGCCTGCCCGAAACATCATTACGTTTCTCCTGCATGAGCAACAAATTTCAGTGACAATAGGATATTTCAGCCTACCTTAATATTATTGCAGAACACCCTTGAAAATTTTCAATGGAATGTCATGCAATGCCGACATGTTTGGATCAGTGATGTGTTTTAAAATGAAGTGGAAACATTTTAAGCATTATTTAGCTGCAAATTGGGGACCAAGTCCCAAAAGACAGTGTGATTTTAATTTATCTAACTACAGTATCTAATTTTAGGAATGATCCTTTTGGCTTTCAGTGAGATTAAAGACTGGGTTCAGTTTGAACTGCTCCGAAAACAAAGAAAGTGTTTCTCATGGGATTTGAAACCAAAGGAATAGAAACAATTACCAAGACTTTCAAAAGTCAGATGCCAACTTCTAATTGTATGTCATGTGTAAACAGAAAACTTTCTTGAAAATGTTCTTTTAGCCATAAGCTTAGAAGAAAATTAGAAATGCTTAACTGGGGAGAAAAAGAGATATATCGTCCTCTCAAGCCAGCAGGTTAAAGAGAGAGTATCTGAGTTTTTAAACTTGTGGTTGTTTTGTCAATCTTCAGTGCTTGACTGTTGCTATGGGCTTCTTCTATATCAACTTGCTATGCTCTCCCAGTTCCTCATAAGGAAATTGTTTTGTGACTGAGCTCAAGGTAAGTGGCTGTAAGCTGGGAATCCATCTGTGGAAAGTAATGAAGAACTCTCATATGGGTCTACATGGATTGTTAAACGTGAATGATGATGTGCAGAGATAACTATGGTTATATGGAGATAAAATGCTTCTGAGGAAAGCTTGTGAAGAAGTGCAAACTCTTATTGCAGCTGTGGCAACTTTGGAAAGAAAACATTTAAGAATTAATTTGTGCTTTTAGTTGATTGTTTGTGGTGGGACTGATTCAGAAGTGGTGATGGCCAGATACATTTCATGTTGTAGAATATAGTTGGTGAATGTTTAGAATTTTAAAAATTTCCACTAGCTAAGCAAAAAAAAACAATAGAATTATTTTTTATTTCAGTATTGTTCAATTGAAATTTATTTTTTTGGAATGAATGGGGCAAGTAACCAATGCAGGGTTGTTTTTCATCACTCCTGACTGGGCACTTCCTGGTGTGAGTCACACCTTGACCCTGAAACAGTTTCTTCATCAATTGCACACAGCTGAATCCATTCCCCTCCCCTCCATGTCTACACTTCTCACTGCCTCGGTAAAGCAGCCAGCATAAACAAAGACCCCACCCACCCTGGACATTCTTTCTTTTCCCCTCTCCCATCGGGTAGGAGATACAAAAGCCTGAAAGCACGTACCACCAGGCTCAAGGACAGCTTCTGTCCCACTGTTATAAGACTATTGAACAGTTCCCTAGTACGATAAGATGGACTCTTGACCTCACAGTCTACCTCATTATGACCTTGCACCTTATTGTCTACCTGCACTGCACTTTCTCTGTAGCTGTTACACTTTATTCTGCATTCTGTTATTGTTTTACCTTGTACTACCTCAATGCACTGTTGTAATGAATTGATCTGTGCGAATGGTATACCAGACAAGTTTCTCACTGTACCTCGGTACATGTGACAATAATAACCCAATTCCAATTCTCTTTCGGGCTATTTTGGGAAAACTGGGACAAAGTTTTCCTGGAAGCAGCTATTGTTTGCCACTCTTGGATCAACTAAATATTCCCAGTGCTTTGCTAGAATGGGATCCCTGTTGGGCAAATCACATGCTTTCATCCTCTGGTGTGTTGTATACCACTTACTCTCCCACGCTCTACTGACCCCACCCATGATGTGGATCTCGACCCATTGATCCTAAGCCTCCATGGTGTCTCCAGTCTCCAGCTGCCCCCTAACCCACCCCAGACACTGACCTCTTTGCCATTCCATATCCCCAGCCCGGCCCACAGACCACGATCATCTGATTAACCCCTTGCCAAAGCACAGTCTATGATCTTCCTTGGAAATCAAATAAACTGTAGATGCTGGAAATCTACAGTGAGAACAGAAAATGCGGGAAATACCCATCCCTGCCCACTGGCCACCCACTCTAGTCTTCTACTGACATTCAAAGCTCACTCTTTGCTCCTGCCACGTCTGGCTACAACATAGGCCCTGATTGGGGTGATGTTTGCTGGTTATCCTGACTCCTACACCTCAAAGTGGCCTCAGTTATGACTCCCAGGCACGATCTTGAATCCAAAAATGTGGGGCCCTTGTCCGAAAAGGTGGCTGGCACTCAACTGCACTGCTGAACATTTGTATGCAAGAGAATTTCCATTACGTCCATCAGGCTAGCCCTAATCAGTCAATAGGAGTTTCTGCAGGAAGGTGTGATCCTTTATAAATATCGGTTCTTCATATTCCCAAAATAATCTGCAAAAAAGTTTGTGTCTGTGCATTTACAGGAAAACAATCGTTTGTCTTGACTTTGTTGCAGGATACGAAGGCGTGCCAGAGTTCTTCACCGAGCTGATAAACCACATTCAAGTTGTTCTGCAAGATCAAAACCCGGAGTCACCTCAGTTCAGCCAGAACAATACCGCGCCTGAGCAGGCCGCAAGCATCTGTGGGGACCGGGCCCGTCCTGCTGCCTCAGGTTTTGTGACCATGGCGACAAAGGAGGCGTGGCTTATGGAAGATGACCCGAGCAGCAGCAAGAGGCTGCAGCACCAGCGGCTAAGTTGCAATTCAGCTTTGCCACCCAACTTTCAGAACTGTGTTGCCCCCATGGCAACCAAAGCTTCCTCGCAATAACTACTGACTAAACCCAAGAAAAAAATCATTAATGGGGATCAATGTGATCCAATTTCTTAAATCAATAGACCAATTTATGTTTTGTTTGAATGACTTCACAGATTGGTGCAGGGACTAGAGCACAGTATCGAAAGGTTCCTTGAGGAGCAGTTTGCAGATCCTTTGATAAAGTGTGGATACTCAATCTAGTTCTTGTCAAGCATTGATATTAGCAAAAATTGCTTTGTTAGGCTTTTACCATACTGGAACTATTAATTCTCTCAACAGGAATCAACTATAATTGGCTAATTCAGTTCATCAGGAATCCTTTCTTTCATCCCATCTATTTGGGCATTTCATCTCTCTCTTCCGTGACACTTCACCTCAGTCAGCACACAGGAGCCCTTTTTAAAATCGCTGTATAGTTTGCTCTCAGGAGCTGCGAGCTATTGTGAGAGTTCTGTGAAGTTCACAGTTGGTTAAACCCCTGTGAGATCTGTCAGTTTGCAAGAATCTGGTTGAATTTTGGGACAAGGTGTGCTGTAAGCTTTACCCAACAAAAGAAATTCTCAGTAAATAAAAACTCTGTACTTCAAATAAAAATAGAAAGGGTAAAGTTGAGGCGATTGTTGAAGTATGGTAAAGTGGGGGTTGGGTCCAAATAACAGCATATTTGCTTGTAAGCTAAGTGACTTCTGAAAATACACAACACGGATTTCAAGAACAGAGGTATGATGATGTAATATCCTACATAGTCTTATTATTGTTAAATTTAATAGTTGTTAACAATGTACTTCTATACATCTCTTGATTTGAAACAAAGGTGTGAACAAAACTCAGCTGTAAAGCTTCATCTGTTTTCCACTGTGTACATAGATTGTGATGTTTACAGTGCAATGTTACAAACAGTCATTACTTTTCCTTTAGTCCCCTCTCTAAGAAGGAAAAAGAAGAGTGACTTTGAGGAATTTGTAGGATGTTTTTGCTCATTTGCCAGATTTTTCATTTACAAGCAGTGGATAGGTGAGGTCTCAAGTTCTTTCCCATGATGAGAGGGCTTCGGTATTTAATCAGCATTTTGGAGTTTCAGTGGCACTCGACATTGAACCTGTGTTTGGACAATCTTAGAATGAAATAGCAAAAGGAAGTGTCACAACTGTTTATCTGAGCACTTGCTATGTTAAAGAAACAGAAGATGGAGAAGTTAACCTCTTAAAACCAAAGTGGGCATTTTTATTTTACTAATTCCATGATTTCTTGCACCCACTGCTCCTCGAGCTGCCTTGTTTTACATGGAACTAAAACTTATATTTTTCTGATTCAAATCCAAAGTCATTATGTATGAAGACTGCAGGCTGAATGGACAATGTATCCGAATAAAATCTGCATCATTTTTTTGGTTGAATAATCACTGCAGTTTCATCTGATTTATTCGCTAAAGGATCTTAGGAAGATTTTATTGAGATTATTCTTAAAAAAGCTACACCTTTACACTGCCCTAATCTTCTTGCAGCTCTTAAATATAACTCCGGCCTGGGAATAATTTGGACTTGTTCTTTCTTCCCATGGAAACCAGGCCCAAATATGTTTACAGCAAATAGTTTAGTGCACTAGATATTAGACAACCACTTTGGCATGTTTGTGTTTTTCCTCTCTTGTCGTTGGATGAAAGTTAGTGAGGGGTGGCTGAGTGACTGCCCTGCTACCTTGTCAGCATTGGCAAGACTCAGTTACACTGGTCCATTCTTTGATATAACTACTGAAAGGTAATTTAGCAGTTTAAACATGAAAAATTAGAACTTTTGTTTTCCATTGAATTAGAGCTTCACGATTATCATGTCCATGTGCAATATTACCAGGAGGTGGCACTTTTAGATCACCTTAATAGCCCCTGACTATAAGCATCTTAGGCAGCTGCAGCTCAAAGTCATGAACAGATAACTTAACATTTGATCTCCCCCCCCCCCCCCCCCCCCCCCATCTATGCTCGTGGAGTTCAGAACAAAGTAAATTTCCCTCATTAATTTTATAAGAAGAAATCTGGGGGAGTTAGTGTTCTCTGTAACTTAACATATACTTTTTAATGGTCAGACAAACTTAATGGCAATGGCAAAATAAGGAGGGCATAGATACAGAACAAATTCATTGTATCATATGTAGACCTACATCTGGATTCACCGCAGTTGACAAATTCGTTGCAAGGTCACGTTCAATAAGCTAAACTCCTGTAAAATAAATTACTCGCTTTCCTTCCAGTTCCATGTTTCCCAATTGGTGCCACCTTGCGAAAGGTCAGTACCAGGTGTAGTACATGAGGGAGGGTAGTTTAGGAGGAGAGGTTTCATTGTTCTGTTGCTAAGCACCTTTTGGATGTGAGGCGTTGGTAGTGAGGAGGAACCTGGCAAAATATTAAGAAAATTAAGCCCTTTGCTAGGTTGACAAGAAACTAAACTGGAAATTTATAGCCTTGTACTTTGTACAGTGTTCTTTTCTCAGCAGCTGTTTCTTTATAATAGCAGGCGGTCCATGGAATTTTCATCTAAGTGTTCTGGGTTTGTGCAAGAATAATGTTTTTCATTCAAGAATGTGAATGCTGCAACATAGAACTCATTCAGTTAAGTTATAAAGACCTACTTTTGCCTGGAAATCTGGGATCATGAGACCCATCATACTTGGTACAACTGATTTTCTCCCTTCATACATTTAGTTGTCGCATAAGCTGATACCTTCCACATACAGAAGCATACAGCTGTTTTGTTTTGACAAAGTCCTGGCTTTAAAGTGTAGGCCGGCCTAAAACTCAGCAGTTTGGGATTAAGCTAGATGGATTGGAGTAAAGTTAATCCATTGCATCCATTCAACCGTCGCTGTGACATTACCTAAAGCTTTCTGGTAATATTGCACAATATTTTAAGCTGTGCGCTTAAGTGACTGGTGAAGTGTGTATTTAGTGTGATACATTATATTGTGGCACCAATTTTCCTAGTCTACACACCAGAATGTTTTGAATTTTAATTTATCTGATTCTAATCTTAATAACTGCTGCTTATATAAAACCAAAAATATTTGATGTTTATTCTACTATTTTTATTGCATGAAGAACTATATCTTGTATAACTGAGTCATATTTCAGAACATTCTTTGGTTGGTCCATTTGGAAAGACTTTCTTGTATAAAGTTTTGGTTCTGGATGTTGATAAGCCATTCAGAAAGTTTCAGTGACCAAGAGCAGACCAATTCAGGTATTGCAACTTTGTCCATTGCTTTTTGGATTGTAAACTAGCTACTTAATTAGTGTATTTCTTAAAAGGAATGGACCTTTGTATACAGATCAGTCCTGACTTTTCTTTTTTTAGTGTAGGGGTTGTCCTGTGCACCGTACCCAAAAGCAGTTGTTTCAGTTTCATATAGTTACCTGCAAGAGAAAATGTATAAATGACATGACTCTTAAACCTTGCTTTATAACTTGTTTTCTTTTGTAAATGTTACAATATTCAAGAGTACTTCAGTAAATATTCACTGTTAAAAATATGACTACTTCTGGTTGGAACAGTGATAGTGGGCCAATCTTGCCTATGGAACAGAGACAAATTAGATGGGATAACAAAAATGAAGAGAAAAGAACAAGAGTCTAATCCTCGTATTTAATAGATATCAGAACATAAACATCTAGCATTGATCAAGGAAATTTGAGAAACTGAACAAGGCAAAACCAGGGAGTAAGAATTGATTTCCATGCAAAGTGCTTCCTGTATAACCAACAGGAAACTGGGGGATGATATATTGAGAACTTGGGAAGAAGAGGGGTACACCCCTTACAGCATAATTATTCTGACTGATAGATTTTAAGTTTAGTTTTCAATTTCACCCAGTTATAACAAGGGGAAAATATTCTTTGAATGGAAGAAACCGAGCCTGTCTTTGTTTTTGCCCTATTTAATGTTTTCTGTTTTTTTTTGTTGTGTTTGGTAATGAAATATTTATTTAAAAAAAAAGCTCCAAATTGGGTTCTTGGAACTACTTTTAAAAAAAAACTGTAGACTAACTCCATAAAATGCAGTTAGATATTTGACTCATTCCAAGTTATGCCTTGAAATATTATTGCTGCGAGGAATAGCACCTGTTTTAATATGGTTTATGCTGACTTTTGATGACAGCTTGAAGACTCAAATGTGAGCTGGATTTTGAGCATACATTTGCAGTGTGCTGGTTTGGAGAAGGTTGAGAAGAAGCAGGGAAGTATGGATTGAATTTGGTAATTAAAACGGATTAGATTGCACCTTGTTCCAGTAATCATCACATATCTTGTGGTTAGTGATTCCTTTTGTGGTAAATAGAGACAACAGCATGGTGATGGTTGAAAAAGGAAAGTTAAGGACATCACTGTTTGATATTTAAGTAGTTTCTACAAACTGAGGAGTTATTTCAGTTCTAAAAACCTACAGGACATTCACTAATGAGTTGTGTCTGATCTCTCAAATTGCCAAAGTAGTGAGGTGCACCCCTTTGTGACTGCAAATTTTGTAGTTTTATGTGGACCTGATTGAAAAGTATCATTTTAGTGGAAAATAGGATTTAGATGCAACTCTGATATGGTGGTTTTAGAGCCCAGATTAATTGATTGAGAAACAGTTGAACCTGATAATGGTAGCTGTACCAATCATCGATTGTCCACACCTTACACTTAACAGCTTTCTCTCTATGTGGGAGACATGTCTCTGGAATTGTTCAGAGGAAGATATAATTGGAAATCACAAAATTCCCTTGTTTCAGATAATGCAGTTTGACTCCTTAGAATGTTATGATGGCAAAAGACTAAGTAAGACACAAGTTGCCATTGGGTTGCTCCAGATTCCAGCATCTGCAGTCTCTTGTGGTGTTGCCATTGGATATCATTGGTTAGTTGATTGGATTAAAAGGCAGTTTGTAAATGAATTGTGTTTTTGGTGTCATAGGCTTGAAATAACTGTTCCTTAGAAATTGAGCTTCACCCATTTTTGGTGCACTAAAACATCACTGAATTTGGCATTAGCATCAAGTCAGCTTCCCCACCAGAAAATCGTGAAACAGGCCAAACAGATGTTTGAGGCAGTGCTGGTGTGGTTTATACCGAGAAAGAGGAATGAAAAGAGACTCATGCATTTCCTGATGGGAACCTCAGAGAATCATTGCCATTTCCATGGTTTTGCTGAACTAGGCTCAGAGAAAGTCACCAGGCCTTAAAGAACCCATCGTCACGTTCGCAGGAACAATCTGTACAAATAGCTGCCGTGTAGGTGGGGAATGTGGGAACAATGCAACCTTCAGTTTGTGTGGCTAACATCCCTCCCAACTCCAGTCCTATGAAATGTACTGCCCTGACTTAAGTGGCTGGATGCCATTGTGATATGCAGGATGATCACTGAGGCAAGGGTATCACTGAGGTACATATCATAACAAGGCTGCAAGCAATGGTGGAGCAATGGAAAATGATTGTAGGAAATATTTTGATCATCGGACTATGAATCTTTCAGATGTCGGGATCAGAAGGTCAAAATCAGAATGGACAGCTTTTAATTCAATACGACCTGGATTTCAGCCCTTTGTATACCTGTATTTTTATGACCGTCATAAATTGGTTATTTTCCCAACATTGGAGCCAGTCTCAGTGGTGCAGCAGTGGCAATGATCTCATTCCATGCGCATCTGACACTGCATCAAGGTGAGCTAAGTCCAGTTTTGTGAGGGGAGCGAATTCACCCAGATATGATTGTGACCTTCTCTAGATAAAATTGAATGTTGCACAATCAGCAAAAGCAAACAGTAATCTGTCATATTTCTAGGGGTGGCTTTAAAGCTCTGTTCTCACTGACCAATTTCACTGTTGCCACACTTCAGAAGAGACAAGGGTCATCTTTGGTGTGAAGTAATAGGTATAGGGTGTAAGTAACTCTTATACAGATTTTCCACCTAGAGTGATATGTTACCTGAGTGACTTAGCAGGTATAAAAATTGTTCCACTAAAACTGTACATGCTGACAAATTGTTTGCAATTTCAAATATTTTGATTCATAGCTTAAAGAGCAAAGGGCATTGAAACAAGACCCCTTCAACCTGGGATCAAATCTGACCAGGACTGAAAGGCATTCAGAGCTGCTAAGGGTGTGAGTAAGGGGCAATCTATGGGTCACTGCACTAAAATGTTCTCACATTTGGATTTCTTAATGGGGGAATGTCAGGCAAAGGGGGATGACACTGTCTTGGTTGATGTTTGCAGATGTCAGCTCTGGATTGTCGTGGACCTTTGTATCTCAAGTTGGTAAAGTAAAAGTTATGTCCACTGACACTCACCACAGTCAGGTCTCAGCATAATGACACACTCTTGCAGTAAAATGTTTTCTGTTGGTAGTACTATATTAATTATGAGGTGTGGCTTATAAACAATACTTGCAATATCCAGAAACTGTTGTGTCTCAACCTGTTAATCGTTGCCAGTACATTACACCTGTTCTATTGAATATTTTCTGTTTCAAGCATAATTTTTGAAATGATCCCTGATGTCTTACTCAGCCTGTATAATTTGCCTGCTGCTGTTGCCACTGTCTGGTGTAACCTTTAGAACTGTATATGTAACTGACCATGGATGCATGTCGACAGGATCCACTACCTCTTAGTTGCTCCAGCAGGTAGCAAATACCCAGTGACTTGCGTGTTAGTGAATAGTGGCTTTCTTTTTTTTTATTAACTGGTTTATTCTAAGGTGTTTGAAAAGCTTGAAAGAAACTGACTGAATTGAAGTCTGTATTGAAGTGAAGTCTGTATTGAAGTGAAGTCTGTATTGAAGTGAAGTCTGTATTGAAGTGAAGTCTGTATTGTAGTAAAGTCTGTATTGACCGAAGATCTGCCTCTGCTTCGCAGTGCAATCAGTTGGGTTTGACCAATTCCCTCACATGTGCCTTGAATCTAACTGTGCTCCTTTTCACTGTGTGCATGATCGTACTGTCACCAAAATAGTAAAAAAATGACAACATTTGGAGTGGTCTGTCTCTTATTGCTTTAAAGTGTGCAACCTTTTAACCAAGTTGCTGTTCATTTCTAAACCCATTTATTGAGCTGCCTAAAATTCTTACTCCTATTTCTCTCTTATTTTTCTCCTTTCTACTTTATATTTGAAATACAATTTACTAACTCATGGAAGAATCAGTCTAAATATTTTATCCTTTTTGTTTAAAATTTTGTTCTTTACAGTTGCCATTATGGTAAAAATGGATGTTTCCAGTTTTTTTTTCAAGTTGCTAAAGATAGTGCAAATAAAATAGAGGATTCTGGAAATTTTCAGCAGGTCAGGCAGCAGACATGGAGAGAGAAATACCTTGCCAGTCTGGAGCATGAAGAGTCCCTATGAAAGGTGATGTTAAGGTGCTTTTTGTTTGAGAGTTCTGTACAAAGAAGCAGATTGGCCAGAATGAGCTACTACCCAGAATTGCCTCCTATAGTCTACGCGTATCAGCACGGACGTGGGTCATGTGGGGAGGGTCAAACACATGGGCCACCTGCGATGTATAGTTAATTGGGGAGGATGGGTTACCATTAGTCCTCAGATTGTAGTGCAGAGGTCCGGCCACTCATGGGCTGTGACAGAGGTAAAACGGGTGGAGCTGCCAGTGCTTTAACAGTTTTTGAATGTCACTAACATTAAAACTGAAATGAATGAAAATAAACATTAAAGTTTTATTAATGAATGAGTTAATTAAAATACATTAAGCATCATTAAAAAAATCATTTGCTTCCTAATCTGCAGCCCTGGAACCCCCATTTAAATTGATGAGATCTCCAATCCTGCACAAGGTGTGAGAGGTGATTTTCCCCAAAACAGCACAACAGGATCCAACTGATGACCTCCATGGAGTGACCAGTGGCAGGGGAAACTGACAAATTCAGTCTTTGAATCTTCAGTTCATCTCAGACTCCAGTTGTTTTGAATGGTTGACTGTTGCCCATGAGATTTGACTCACTGCTTTTCAGCTCATGTTGTCTCAAAGCTCAACTTGTTAAACCAACTATGAGTAATTTGGTGTGCATTCTGATACTGTATAAACTCCAAGAAGAAGCATTCCACTGAAGCTTCTCAAACCTCAATTCATGAAAAGAAAGACTTGCATTTGTACAGCACCTCTCACAAGCTTAACGTCTTCCCTCTTTATACTGGCCATCTCACCTCTCCATTCTCAGTCCTGATGCAGGGTTTCGACCTGAAGCGTCAACAATTCCTTTCCTCCCACAGATGCTGCTTGACCCATTGAATTCGTCCAGCAGATTGTTTGTTGAGTCATTGCAATTGTTTTCGGTCCTTAATTGTCTACTAAAATATCCTGGTTAAATGCTGAAAAATTGAGGGGGTAATTCATTTTCATGGAAATAAAGATTGGTTCCAGCAAAGAAGGAGGCCATTCAGCCCACTATGTGTGCACCAAGTCTCTATTAGAGCACCTCTCCAGTTCTACCCACGGGCCCCTTCTCTGTAGCCCCGCAAATTTTTCTTCACCGTATTCTTATCCAACTTCTTCTTGAAAGCCAAATTGGAACCTACCTGCACTACATCTGCAGGCAGTGCATTCCTCTCATGAGTTCTGGGTTGTGCTGGATACAACAAAGTCAACGGGAGCTGACTATGGTTCAGGTGATGACCTTCCAGAAGAACTGAGGAAAATTAGAAAGCAGAAATGTTTTAAGTTACAGAGAAAAGGGACGGGTGGAAATTACAAAGGGGTTGTCGTTGAAAGGGTGATAGGATGCTGCCTGGATTGGAGAGCATATCTTATGAGGATGGGTTGAGTGAGCTAGGGCTTTTCTCTGGAGAGAAGGAGGATGAGAGGTGACTTGATAGAGGCGTACAAGATGATAAGAGGCATAGATTGAGTGGATAGAGACTTTTTCCCAGGGCGACAATGGCTAACACGAGGGGGCATAATTTTAAGGTGATTGGAGGAAGATATAAGGGGGATGTCAGAGGTAATTTTTTTTACACACAGAGAGTAGTGGGTGCGTGGAATACACTACCAGCAGAGGTTGTGGGGACAGATACGTTAGGGACATTTAAGAGACTCTTGGATAGACACATGAATGATAGAGAAAAGGAGGGCTATGTGGGAACGAAGGGTTAGCTAGATCTTGGAGCAGGATAAAGTGTTGGCACAACATTGTGGGCCAAAGGGCCTTTACTGTGCTGTTATGTTCCATGTTCTATGCTGCTCTGCCTGGCCTCTTGTGTTTCCACTTATTTTACAAACCAAGTGCCTCCTAGCAAAATATCTTTCACCAAGCAAACTCTGATTCCTGGTGACACATGTAGGGTGTCTAATAATGTGGAAGTTCTCAGAAAATTTCTGGTGTGAATATTGAGTGTTGGCGCATCCTCTTTTAAAACCTCCAGCAGTAAGTGTATTGGAAGGTTGTACTTGTTTATGGAATGATCTGTCTGGATGGCATGCAAACAAAAGCTTTTCACTGGATTAGAGAGTATGGATTATGAGGAGAGACTAAAGGAGCTAGGGCTTTACTCATTGGAGAGAAGGAGGATGAGGGGAGACATGATAGAGGTATACAAAATATTAAGAGGAATAGATAGAGTGGACAGCCAGCGCCTCTTTCCCAGGGCACCAATGCTCAATACAAGAGGGCATGGCTTTAAGGTAATGGGTGGGAAGTTCAAGGGAGATGTCAGAGGGAGGTTTCTCACCCAGAGAGTGGTTGGTGCATGGAATGCACTGCCTGGGGTGGTGGTGGAGGCTGATACATTGGTCAAGTTCAAGAGATTGTTAGATAAGCATATGGAGGAATTTAAGATAGAGGGATATGTGGGAGGAAGGGGTTAGATAGTCTTAGGCGTGGTTTGAAGGGTGGCACAACATGGTGGGCTGAAGGGCCTGTATTGTGCTGCATTGTTCTATGGTATCTTGGTATGTGGGACAATAATAAACCAGTAACCAAGTGAACATAAAAAGGGGTTGGTGGCTCCATGATTGGCACTTGGAAGCCTCCAGTGACAATCCGCTGATCCCTTCTAGGAATGGGTGCTGGGTCAAATGCTACTCATTAAGGTGCTTTGCAGCCTCAGTTACCACCAGGCAATATGAGTGACACTGTGCACCTTAATGTTCTTCAGATGGCCGATTCTTATGCATGCTTCATTTACCAAGAGAGTGTATTGTGCTAAATTTGGGCTAAATCACCTACTTCATCTTAGGGAATATTTAATACCTGAAGGAGGTGTCAAAAAGTGATCCTTCAGTCCCTGACATATCCAGTTCTGGTGAATGTTTGTCAACCTGAAAGGTTAGCTCTGTTTTGTCCTTCCCAGATGTTGCTTGCACCTGGGAATGCTTTCCAGCAGCTTCTCTGCAAATGTCAGATCTCCAGCATCTGCAGTAGTTAGTAACTGATTGATTACAATGCAGGCGCCAGCATTCACAGCCTCTGGAGCATTTAATGCAAAATTGCAGAGCTCAGCAGCAAATAATGCTGTATCTGGAAATTTGTCAGAGTTGTAACAGGATGACGTGCAATGCCACACAACCTCCCCCATCTTTAACTTCTGAAGGCAGACTGTCTCTAACCTCAGTGCCATTTTGCATCTTACTTGATGGGAGGACTGTTGTCGTCGCTAGCTAATTGATCAAGATTGCACTATGACAGTTTTTTAATCTTGAGAATTGGTTATGCAGAAATGCCACAGAGATTTAAATGTCTAAAAGTGATAATGTACACCATGAAAGCTCGTTTTTCTCATTTGATGTATCTGGGGTCTTGAAAGACCTTATGCCTTGTATTGAGCCAATTCCAGTGATGTGAAATGAATCCAAGTGCTTTCTTGTTGCCCTTCCATTATTATCCATTTTTCAATAAGAGACCCACAAATCCCTATATCCCTAATTTGCTTTTTATCTGGTTAAATGGACATTAGACACTATCTGGAACATCATCTATTAACAGCTGCTTCTCTGCAGTAGTGCAGACCAGCTCACACCATAATTCTAAATGAAAAGTTAAAAGTAAATCATTTTTGTTCAATAATATTAATCAAGTATGTTTAGAATGAACATGTATGAATAGATAAAACTGAAGCAGGAATTTTACCTGTAGTTATAGTAGGATGCTTACAACAGACAGATTAAAGCATAAATCACAAGGCTATTCACCCCTTGTGTCCATGCTCTGCAATCATGCTTAGTCCCACACATTTACTCTTTGTCTGTAAATTTTGTACCTCTCTAATGCCCTTTTTAAAATTTGTGGATCCATTTTCTGTTTTATTTCCAAATCCATAAGAACTGCGCAGGTAGAAAAAAACATTCTCCTCCTCTTTTGTCTGGATCTTGTGATCTTAAATCTATCAGTATTGACACATTGCCAGAGGGAACCAAATTTTTTCTCAAACCACTCCATCTGAGATGTTTGTCTTGAAACTCTAATTAGGTCACCTCTTAATCTTCTCTGTTCCAAGCAGAATAGGGCTAATTGTTCTAACCTTTCGTAACCAAAGATCCTCGTCTCCAGCCTAGTAAACCATGTACCCTTAAGACCTTACATTTTCCTCAAGTGTAATGTTCAAATGTGTCCTTGGTAGTCCAGTTGACACCTAACCAGTGATTTATAAGATTTTCATATTGTCCCTTTGCTTTTATATTCCAATCCCAAGTAACTTGTTTTTTTTAAAAACTGGCACATAAACATACCCAACCACACTTTAAGGATCTCTCTGCTCATTCACACTTTAAATAAATTTAGAATCTTAAATTCCCTTTTTTACCCCTCCAAAATGAAAGAAAAAATGTTGCAAAGACCATGGGCTAAGTAATTTTATTTTAATTACATAAATTGTATATAGAATATACAGTACAATTAGTTTGACTTGGCACAGACAGTGACCAAGTACAACACTATTTTAATGAATTTCATGTCTTTTCATAGGGTATTCTAAAAAGCCATTGCATTTTAATCCATAAAGTAAAATATTGCAAACTCATTCAGCTACTGTAGAAAGAAAAGAATGCAATGAGAGTTGCCCTAAATAAAGTGGTGCAAAATGATTTTAGTAAGCATAAGTATGGCAGCACCTCAAAGGAAAAAAAGAAAACGATTTGAGCACTCATGATTTTGATGCACTTGATAAAATATTACTTGTCAAACAAAGTGTACTTTGAAGGTGCTGATAATTGCTTCATTATTAGGCTTTGTAGCACTGCATTTAACGACTACGCATTTGGTGTAACCTTCTTGCCATTGCTTCCAGTTCACTTTCAATCTCTTCAAGGCTCTCCACTTCTTGCTCCTGTGAAAAGATTAAGTATTCATTGAATTATTACTTTAAGTATACCTTCTCAGAATAAAGATGACAGACACTTTGAAATTAAGAACATGGTAAAAGAGCTGTAACCAATGACTGTAATGGAAAGAGATGACTGCCATGCTGAAGTACTGAATATTAACACAGTTTGCCTGTCCATTGGTTAAGCATTTGTACTGAGTCATGAAAATTGCAGTTTGAAAACAGGCTCAGAGGTGACTTCCAAGACCATAATTTATCTTATTGTCTCATAAAACCAGGTTAACAATAATAAATACTATGTATAAGTACAAGCTTTATGATGTTTCAACCAGAATGGAATTATTGTTAAATATATTATAAAAACATAATTGATCCATAAAGCCATTTTGTAATGGGAGTTGAATGCAACAGCAATAAATACTGTGTTTTGAGAGGTGCCCTGAAGATGTTATCAGAGCTTATTTGCAAGCTAATAAAACTGAAACAAACTTATTTCTCTCCTGGTTCAGTGGTTTTAATTTTACTATTCTGTACTTCAGCCTTTCCCTCAGTTTATCTTCAAGATCATTCCACAATCTCCCCTTCACCTCTGCTCTCAGCTTCAAATGGATCTGCACTAAATAATAGAATCACATTCAACTGTTTAGGCTACTCCAGGGTAATGCACCAGGGCAGCAATGGATTTATAGGGTTTTCTTTAGATAAGCAAGGTTTGAAAATAGCAAAGGGCAAGTTAATTGTCATGTTGGCAAAATAATGCAAATCACAATGGGGTAAGGCCACATTTTTCTGACTGTTGGCCACACTGAACCCCAAACCTCAGCTGGACCAAATGGGCAAAGAGCACTCCCACTCAATGCTTAGTGTTTTCTCAATGTCACTGAAGGTTGGCAAAATATACTGAACCAGAGTAAAATATAACAGGCAGTACACCTCTTTCTTGTTAGCTATTTTCAAATAAACATGCACTGGCCACATTTCTAAATTCATGCTTCTGCTGTCTTGAACCTCAAATATAAAAGCAATGCACCCTTGTTATTAAGGTGCTATTTGCCACTTGCAAATCATTCAATTTTGACTTAAAGCTAGTTTTGCAAAAAGGATTTTCTTTTGCACCAGAGTTGGAGTACAGGCTGTGGACTCAATGCCACCAGAGGAAACTGAAATGATTTTGAGCCTTTCTCCCCTTCGTTTTACAGGCAATTTAAGCCTCAATGCTCTTTGGTATTGGTTTATTATTGTCACTTGTACCGAGGTACAGTGAAAAACTTGTCTTGCATACCGATCGTGCAGGTCAGTTCATTACACAGTGCAGTTACATTGAGTTAGTACAGAGTCCATTGATGTAGTACAGGTAAAAACAATAACAGTACAGAGTAAAGTGTCACAGCTACAGAGAAAGTGCAGTGCAATAAGGTGCAAGGTCACAACAAGATAGATCATGAAGTCATAGTCCATCTCATTGTATAAGGGAACCGTTCAACAGTCTTATCACAGTGGGGTAGAAGCTGTCCTTAAATCTGGTGGTACATGTCCTCAGGCTCCTGTATCTTCTACCTGATGGAAGAGGAGAGAAGAAAGAATGACCTGGGTGGGTGGGGTCTTTGATTATGCTGGCTACTTCATCAAGACAGCGAGAGGTAAAGACAGAGTCCAAGGAGGGGAGGCTGGTGTCCGTGATGCGCTGGGCTGTGTCCGCAACTCTCTGCAGTTTCTTGCAGTCCTAGGCAGAGCAGTTGCCGTACCAAGCCAGATAGGATGCTTTCTATGGTGCATCGGTAAAAGTTGGTGAGAGTCAAAGGGGACAAACCAAATTTCTTTAGCCTCCTGAGGAAATAGAGGCACTGGTGAGCTTTCTTAGCCATGGCATCTATGTGATTTGACCAGGACAGGCTGTTGGTGATGTTCACTCCCAGGAACTTGAAGCTCTCAGCCCTCTCAACCTCAGCACCATTGATGTAGACAGGTGCATGTACACCACCCCCTTTCCTGAAGTCAATGACCAGCTCTTTTGTTGACATTGAGGGAAAGGTTGTTGTCATGACACCATTCCACTAAGATCTCTATCTCCTTCCTGTACTCCGCCTCATCGCTGTTTGAGATATGGCCTACAACGGTGGTATCATCTGCAAACTTGTTAGATATCACAAGTTTACCATTGGTATGAAGCTGCAAGTGTTTTTGTACCAATATTAAACTAGTGGCATGAATGTAGTGATACGAACATTGCAACCTTAATCACACATTTAAAATAAGATCCCCTAATCCCCTTGCTACACATTTTGTCTCCCTTGAGTTCTGCACTTTCTTCTCTCAGTCTTGTGTTGAGTCATCTCACTGAATGTAACTTTCCATATCTACATAGTAGGTGAACCCAAAGTGTATTAATTGATTTTATTTAATCATCCACGTGTATGACATGCATGCAAATCTATTGTGTGAATATTATGCAAAAGTGGTGCTTTGTGGAAAATAAACTCATTTGTTAAGTTAGTAAGCAATGATCTACATGAATCAACGGTCAGTGTTAATGTTCTTTCTGCCATTCTGGGAACTGTGCAAAGCTTCTGTTTCTTCACTTATACCTTATAATTATGCAGTAGAGCATTTCAGATGCCTCAACTCAGTAAGCATCCAAATAAATTATAGTGCAGCCAGCAGAATTGTCATTTGTCATTCATCATCAAGTCTACACATCGATAATTACCAACTGGTGAGTTACTAGAATCTATCCATGGCATGAAACCATCCTTCAGGCACAGTTAATGCTTTAAGGAAAGGAGAGAATTTGAACAAAATAAAGAAAGTAAACTTTTTTTTGGTATCATGCTTAGCATTCCAATATAGTCAACTAGGAATTATAGCCTAGAATTCCCTCAAACCTCTGCTTCTCTCATTTAAGACACTTATTAAAACCTGGTGCTTTGATCACCTGACCTAGGGGCTCTCAAGTAGCTCTTGTTCATCAATGCTTCTGTGAAGTTGTACCATCCTGAAAGCACCACATCAAAGTCACGTTATTGCAGATAAATATTACTGAATGTGGGGTCAACAAAACATTGAACCACTTGCTCTGTCACTTGGAGGTTTTTCCTCATTGTTTGTCTCATGACCATCGGAGATCTAAAGTAAATCTGTTCTGCCATTTGAAAGTTCTGTTTCCAAATGGCCAGTGAGGAATTCCAGAGGAAAAAAAAATCCTTCCAAAGACTGGTGAGAATGTAGAACTTGCTACCATCAGGAGTTGTTGAAGCTAACAGTATAGATGCACTTTTAGAGGTGACTGGAAAGGAATAGAAGATTACCCTGAGATGTAGACAAGGAAAGGCAGAAAGAATCTTGAGTGCAGCATGGATACTGGCATGGACTGCTGGAAGTAAATGGCTTGTGTGATCCTTTGTATTCCATGATATCTTCAGGTAACCATTATCCCCAAAATCAGTACTACCCGATTTCAGTAATACTTTCTCTTCTAGTCTAATAATCATGTTATAAGCAACACCTTTCCTTACATTATTGCTTTTATAAGTAAGGGACTGTTCTGCCATCTAAACTCTTTGTAGAATTCATAAAATTAATTGTTTCTACATCATATTGCTATTGTAAGTAAAGAAGTCTGTACTTGGTACATTTACAGTGTTTTTCTTATAAAGGCTTTGGTTTCAAGTGACCACAATTCTGGAATTCCCCTTAAAAAAGTTTGGGTTGAGACTGTCTGTAGTTTCATGTTCTGTCCAGTAGGTGCTGATTGGAACACTTCTGCATTCCTAATTCCAGGTGTGACAGGTGGCCATGTTAATAAACTATGCAGGTGAGTCATTGCCCTCATTTAAAAGCAAAAACAATTTAATTTACCTCTGGATTGTTGTAATGATCAACTTTCTATCTCAACCTACAGTTTTCTTCTCTCTTCAAGGCTTGATACATTCTCTCCAGCTTCCAGTGAAGCAACCCTCTTTCCCCTTCACCTAGCATCCTTCGTTGATCCCTCACACCTCCTATTGAATGTTAGGGTAAATATGGATCCAGTGCGCACTTGTATAACACATTTCTTGAAGTACCTTTCCTTGTCACATTGTTAATAACACTGATATAATTAAATACAATGTATGCAACCTGGGGAGCAACTAGTGTAGAGGATTAGCCATCCATTATAAATCCAATGACTTTCACTTCCATTCAAAACTTACAACTGTAGACTGGACAAATGTCCATGAGCCACTTATCTAGACAGAGGTATCATACCCTTTGTTGCAACCTATCAAGCTTCAAGATATTAAACAGAAAGGCAGCCATTTCCTTGTTTTTCTGACGTTGATGAATTGCTCTCCCCAAGGACAGAGGTTGAGAGTTTACATGCAGTTGCCAAACTATAGAAACATCTGCTCCCCAAAGGGAGTACCCAAGCAATGGCTTTCAGACACAAGCTTAGCAAGTGACTGCTCTGCTCTAGCAGCTAAAGATCACAACTTTAATCCGGATTACTGCCAATGGGAAACACCACAATACATCAGCTAAGCACTTAAAAATGATACAAACCTCACTTTTCCTGGTGGCACTTCCTTCCTCTTCTTTCTTATCCTCAACATCAAGCCTTTTTCGCAATGTGGATGATGCAATGAACATCTTCTCTTTCTGCCTATCTTCCTCAGAATGAGATCTTCTGTTTCCCTGCAAGTGTTGGAAATGACCACGTCTGCTGTGTGGTTTGGGATTTTCAAATCTGATTGATTTATCTTCATCACTCATTTCTTCATGTTTTCTCAACTTCTGCTCTGGGGCAAATTCATCCATCTTTTGTTTATTCTCCTCCCACTCTTCAGACAACTCATCCTTTTCATCATTCTTGCTTGAATATTCTTCCTCTACTTTTTCTGAATTCTGGTGGCTCTTGTCATCCTCATTAGACCTTATTTCTTCATCTGAGACTTTCCCATTTTCCCCCACCTCCGAGCTGTCACTGTTGGTTGCTTCATCTCCCCAGACTTCTTTTGAAGGCTCTTCACTGTAAGTTAGCTCCTCATCCTTACTGTCTTCATAATGGTTGTGGTTTTCTTCCTCGTCCTCTTCATCACTCTCTTTGATTTGATCTTCACCCACTTCTTCAGTGTCCTCCTCATCATGTGCCTCTGTACTATGCTTCTCACTTTGCCTCCATTCATGGGACTGGTCCACAGCAGATTCATTTTCAGAGGATTCACTTTTCATTGACTTATTTCCTATTGGGAGTTTCCTTGCTGTTCTTCTATCTCTATCAGTTGCAATGCTGTTCGCGTCAGTAGTTGTATCCTTAGTATTCATAAAGCTGTGCCTTCTTACAGCTGGTTGTCTCTCCTTTATGGTCTCCTCCTCATCATCCTTAATTACCACTTTTTCAGTCGAGGATCTTTGCTGTTCTCGTGCTGGAACCTCTTGAGAGTAATCTGCAAAACAATCGATACACTAAGTGAAATTTCAAAATACATCTCAATTATTTGCTTTTACTCAGTTATCATAACTCACAATGACAAACACATCTTCTCTAACGACAATAGGGTGGCAATTTGCCTTTAATCGCTAGTGTATGCTTGGCACCCGAATAGAGAAATGAATATTAGGAGGGGAGTATAAACAATAACACTTGAGTTCCAAAAATCAAAGACAAATCTGTCCCTACAATTCCTAAGAGGAACAAAGGCAAACAACTTGTTCATTGTTTAATGGAAATCATCATCTTAATTTAATACTGGCTCCATTCCCCACTGTCTCACCCCACCCCACTCCAGACCCCCGCCCCCTCACCACCAACATGATGGTAAGGATAGATGATAAGGATAAGAATGTATGCAGAATAAAACAGAAAATGCTGGAGCTACCCAGGTGGTCAGGTAAAATCTGACCTGTCCTGCTGCTTTTTGTCAACATCTGCAATACTTTGCTTTTAAGATATATACGTGGTTACAGTGTCACAAGTCACAAACTAATTAAGTTTTAGCAATACTATTGTTTGCCATGTAATCTATTTTAGGCAGCCTCAGCTGAATAATATTTGTAAACTAAAATTGCTGCCTCATACAAGTACTTTCATCCAAAATGCTGCACAAACATTTAGCTAATGTTTCATAATTGATTAGAAATATGAACTGCAACTGAACAGGTGTTTGGATTAAGCTGAACTTTTGCAATGTGCCCTTGGTGGGTTACCTCGACACGGACCTATCTTTTTGTCATCATCATTCTTGAGTGCTGAAAGTTGCTTCTCTTTATAATCATTGTTCTCCTTCTTCTGTAGTGCCATCTCATTGGCCCCTGAACCAAAATGTCAAAGAAAATTTGTTATTGAAACAGAGCCTTTCAGTCTCATCCAGAGCTGGTGGATTTTATGGAAATTAAGTATCATTGCCTTTCTCAGATTTCCAGTTTACTCTATCCTTGATAATATCAGATACTAACATTTTGCCACTCTGAGAATGAAGTTACTCCCACCTTCATGTTCTCTGTCAACATAGAATATTGCAATAACTTAAAGTGGTACAAACAGAAGTATCAGGTTTCACTATGTTTAAGTGCAGATGCTTTTATTAACACTTGTTTAAAGTTGCTTAAATCAGATTGCCAATTGTGTGTTTAACTGCTAGAAATAATGGACAATGGAATTAATGTTCATGGTGAAGGCTGGGTATTTTATTCAATGGTTAAGACAGTTGACTGATAGTTGGTAGGACTCCTAGCAGTGTGGAGGAACAGAGGGATCTTGGGGTCCACA
This sequence comes from Pristis pectinata, assembly GCF_009764475.1. Taxonomy (NCBI): domain Eukaryota; kingdom Metazoa; phylum Chordata; class Chondrichthyes; order Rhinopristiformes; family Pristidae; genus Pristis; species Pristis pectinata. The sequence continues at coordinate 128,400,587 of NC_067405.1, read as the reverse complement.
TCCATAGATCCCTCAAAGTTGCTGCGCAGGTCAATAGGGATGTTAAGAAGGCGTATGGTGGGTTGGCCTTCATTAGTCGGGGTATTGAGTTCAACAGCCGCGAGTTAATGTTGCAGCTCTATAGAACTCTGCTTAGACCACACTTGGAGTATTGTGTTGAGTTCTGGTCGCCTCATTATGGGAAGGATGTGGAAGCTTTAGAGAAGGTGCAGAGGAGATTTACCAGGATGCTGCCTGGACTGAAGAGCATGTCTGACAAGGATAGGTTGAGTGAGCTTGGACTTTTCTCTTTGGAGAGGAGGAGGATGAGAGGTGACTTGATAGAGGTGTACAAGATGATAAGAGGCACAGATCAAGTGGACAGTCAGAGACTTTTTCCCAGGGCGAAAATGACTAACACAAGGGGGCATAATTTTAAGGTGATTGGAGGAAGGTATAAGGGGGATATCAGAGGTCAGTTTTTTTTTACACAGAGTGGTGGGTGTGTGGAATGTGGTTGTGGGGGCATATACATTAGGGACATTTAAGAGGACTCTAGCCATATGAATGATAGAAAAATGGAGGGCTATGTAGAAGGGAAGGGTTAGACAAATATTAGAGCAGGATAAAATGTTGGCACAACATTGTGGGCTGAAGGGTCTATAATGTGATGTAATGTTCTATGATTTCATTTGGGGAAATTCTGTGTGCTAGTTTGCAACAGGAAGCTGGCATTAGTTAGACCTGCAACCATGATAAGTGCCTTTGTTTTAGCTGGTGAGATGCCATCAGCACCTCTGGCCAGAATAGATCTAAGACTTCACCCTGCAAGCTATCATACAAGCCGTCTACATTTTGGTGGAGTGGAATGTGTCCTTATGGGGAGTGCTATAATCAGTGTTGGGCAAATAGAATCCCCAAAAATGTTCTTTGATTCCTCGGTGGCTTGATGGGCAATTCCAAAATATACTGATCTTTCCTCCCATGTCAGATATCTCGCTGCTGCAGCAACCACCATCTCGATATATAGCAGGACTATTATCAAACAAAAATTAACATCGAGCTACATGGGCTATTGAGCACATGACAAACATTTAGAGTGACAGAATGAGACAGCATGGAGACAGGTCCTTCAGCCCATTGGGTACATGCCGATTACCCAGCTCCCATTTTCTTCTCCCCACATTCCCGTCAATTCTCCCCAGATTCTACTACTCACCTACACATTAGGGGCAATTTACAATGGCCAATTAACCTATGAATATTTAGGTGGAAACCAGAGCATCCCAGAGGAAACCCCTGTGGTCACAGGGAGAGCATGCAAATTCCCACAACTCTCCCTGAGACCACATGGGTTTCTTCCAGGATGCTCCCAAGGTCAGAATTGAATCTGGGTCACTTGAGCTGTGAGGCTGCAGATCTACAAGGCACACCCCTGTGCTGCCATCCAAAAGTCAAAGGGGTAAACTTTAAGATGACTTTTAAAAGAAGTGGGGTGTGCATTCTAGAGTTTATGTTTATGACAGTGCCAAGGAATATAGAATAGTTATATTCAGAAGGATTAGCAAGCCTGAATAGAGGTGCAGAAATATCCAAGGCTGGAGATTACTGAGAAAGGAAAAGGTGAGACAATAGAATTATTTGGAAAAAAAAAGCGCAAGAGCCAAATAGTGAGATGTAGCCTAACTAGAAATAGTGGTTATTGGTGAACGGGACTTCGTGCCAGTTATGAAGATGACAGCAGAGTTTGGGAAGACCTTAAATATAAGGAGGGTAGAATGAGCAAGGCCAGCCTGGAGCCTGGTGGCCATCAGGTCCAGAGGTAACAAAGGGTATGGATGTGGAGTTCAGCAGCTGGTAGTTGAAGAGAGGTGGAGTTAACACGTGTTATGGCAGTGGAAATAACAGGTATTGGCCAAGAAGAATTTTTCTAAAGTTGTGTCTGGTGCGATTTGTAGTACTTAAATGAAACACCAACTCATTAGGGCCGTGCACATTACTGGGCAGAGTATTATATTTTCCTCCTCAATTAGGGAAGTTTCAGAAAATATGTTGTGTTCACAGGGAAAATGGGTGTTAGTTTGGTAATTACTGCGTGCGAGATGGACACTATCCAAGCACATTCTCAGTCTTAGAAAGACAAAGACTCCTAGCTTAGAGTCAAAGCAACAGTTATCAGGGAGTACCTTCAGCAGCAAGTTCCTGCAATTCTCGCAGAAGATTTTGATGTCGAAGCATGCTGATTATTCTCTCATCTACAAGGAGCACAGAATTGGAAAGTAAAATGCAATTCATTAAAATCCAGGACATTGAGTAGGTGTCTGAAGCTACTTCATGGTGAAGAGAATTGTAGATTTTACAGTTAAACTGTAGAAGGCAAAAACAATTTAAATCAATTAAGTGAAAATCAATTTTCCTTAAAAATCTGGAGGCAATAGTTCATTTGCTGTGAGAAATGACATGGGTTTCATAATTAACTTAATGAACTGGTGATAGAAAATGAAATGATTTGAGTTCAGCCTACCTCCCTTGAGAGTCTCCATGCACTCCTGGCTGATTGGCAAAGGGCTCGGTTTGGAAAGCGTGTCGGAGATGACCTCGACAACACAATTCATTACCTACAAGGGAAAAAATAGGTGCCTGGGTGTTCGTGTTGTTCAGGGGAAACTGGCCCCCAAGGGAAAAGACAGCCAAGGTCAGAAAGAGGTCAAACAACAATCGCACGGAGACTGTCTTACCTTGGCGTCGGCTTTCGATTGCTCGATGGGTACAGGGGATGAGGAAGCTGCAGGAAGGGGAAAAGAAAAGCAAAGGTATGTAATCGAATCTACTGTCCATGCGAGGGGAGTTTCAGCACGGAATGTAGGGGCTAGCGGCTTAAGAGCGTTAATAGAGCACTGGAGCTTCTAGAGACTGATTCAAACAGTCAGCTCCTTGCTACTGCACCATTATAGGCGCAACAAAACCCCGCTCGGCATCATTTTGGTGGGACAGAGGATTGCTGGTTTATTATACACGCTTGCTCTGCCAGCGACCGGAGTAGGAGCGTCAGCAAACCCCGCTGTCCTTGGTGCTGAAACAGGGTCATTGCCGTCTCTCTATTAACTAAAGTCGATCCACTTTTTCTTTTTAAAAAGAACACACACACACACACACACACACACACACACACACACACAAATTGTAACAATCTATGGAATTTAGACTCAAGAAAATGGGAAGCAATTAATCGTCCTTACCTTGCCTCGCGAGTAAAAGTACGAAAAATACCAGGGCGATCATTTTTCTTGCAAAATGTGCATCAGCTAAATGGGTGCAAAGCAGTCTCTGCCCAAGCCGTTTAATCCAGACCCTGCCTCAAAAATAAAACATAAGTACAAGGCAAAGGATTCGATGCGATGTGAGACTGGTTGCGATGAACTGACCGACTCCTGCAGCTCTCTGGAACCAGCGTGGATTGCAGCAGTAACTCCAGCTTTAAGTCCCAGCAGCCGGATGTGACATCGAGCACAGTCAAATAAAATCCCAGCAGCGTCCAAGGCAGAACCAATCCAGGTAAACCCAGTGAGCAGAAGCAGCCAGGAAACTACCTGGCATCATTTAGTTATATTCTCACTCGGAGCAGACAAAGGGCTTCCAGGAAATCAGCTAGTTCAATCTTTGTCTAACATTAATTCAAACACTATTCTTAATAACGTTACCATTTGCATAAAGTATGAACCTTTAGTTACCTCAAATTTTGCTTTAATCAATTAAAATGCCATCTGTGCCAAGAACACTCTTTAATCAATACTTGTACCTGTGAAACAAGTTTACAACGCTTTTCGATCAGGATACATTCAACAATGTATTTTTTCCATATTTCCTTATAACATAGAAGGAGGCCATTCTGCTCAACAAGTCTATGTAGGCTCTTTGTTTATTTGCAGAACACGATAACGTAACATGACTTTTGAATTTTCCAAGAGTGTAAAAATACACCATTGCATTTTAAAGACAATTGTTATCTTTTCTGTTAGCAATCCTGAAACATTATCTTGGATAACAGACATTTAAGACTCTAGCAACAGAGGTTGTTCAAAAGAGTATAAATAGTGATAAGCAAGGCAAATTGGCATAATTTGTACTGTACCAAAAAATTAATGAAGTGACTCATTATTTGAAGACTTGTAAATGAATACTCACCATGATGCAAATGTCCATAATACCACACCACCGCAAGGAAATAGGGGAGAGGAAAGGTGAAAGATGGGAAGAAAATGATTTTATTTTTAAATGTTCATTTGTTTTATCAGATAATTTGCAGTAAAGTGGTCAAAATGTCAATCTTTGTGCAACTGTGTTCTGACAAAGGTGGACACAATGTCATAAACTGACTCCACAAAGTTTTTATTCATCAGTGGATTGGATGTTACACAAAAAGTAAAAAATATAAACAGCAAATAATGAAAATCTGAAACTAAGGTCAGCAAGTTTTGGAACTATTCAACAGGTTGGGCACTATTTGGAGGAAAGGAACAAAACCGTAGTGTTTGTTTGCTCCATTCTTGAGCTGGTGGTTGGTCAAGTATTGGTATTGGTTTATTATTGTCACTTGTACTGAGGTACAGTGAAAAACTTGTCTTGCATACCATTCATACAGATCAATTCATTACACAGTGCATTGAGTAGTACAGAGAGCATTGAGGTAGTGCAGGGTAAAAACAATAACAGAAAACAGAGTAAAGTGGCACAGCCATAGGGAAGTGCATTGCGGGTAGACAATAAGGTGCAAGGTCAAACAAGTCCATTTCATCATATAAGTAAACCATTCAATATTCTTATCACCATGGGATAGAAGCTGTCCTTGAGCCTGGTGCTATGTGCTCTCAGGCTCCTGTATCTTCTGCCTGATGGGAGAGGAGAGAAGAGAGAATGACCCAGCTGGGTGTGGTCTTTGATTATGCTGGCTGCTTCACCAAGGCAGCGAGAGGTATAGACAGAGTCCATGGAGGGGAGGCTGGTTTCCGTGATGCACTGGGCTGTGTCCACAACTCTCTGCAGTTTCTTGCGGTCCCAGGCAGAGCAGTTGCCATATAAAGGCATGATGCATCCAGATAGGATGCTTTCTATGGTGCATCGATAAAAATTTGTGTGACATGCCAAATTTCTTTGATGTCCTGAGGAAGTAGAGGCGCTGGTGAGCTTTCTTGGCCATGGCGTCTACGTGGTTGGATAAAGACAGGCTATTGGTGATGTTCACTCCTAGGAAACTTGAATATCTCTACCCTCTTGACCTCAGCACCATTGATGTAGACAGGCAGACATTGATTTATCTTAGAAAATGAAACTTGCTATGTAATATATAGATCAGAATGTAAATAAAAGAAATAGAAGCAGGAGTAAACCATTCAGCCCTTCATACTTGTCCTGCCATCCTATAAGATTATGGCTAATCTTTTAACTCAGCACCACTTTCCTGTACTAACTTCATATCCCTTGATTCTGTCAATATCTAAAAATCTATTGATGTCTGTTACAAATTTACTCAGCAACTGAGCCTCCACAGCCCTTTTTGGGAACAAATTCCAAAGACTGAATACTCCCTAAGTGGAAAACTTTCTTCCAATATTTGTCTTGGGTAGCCAACCCCATGTTGTGAGGTATTTCCTTGGAAACATCCTGTTACTACATGAATAATTTCATAAAATTCAACAGACTGAATACGCACTGGAATACGAATCGAGTCTCACTGTGCTTCACCTGCTGAAGAATAGATCTGTCCCTTTTAGACTAATTACATGACATTTTGGGAACTGACCTTTACAGTTAAGGTTATTAATACCCTTTTTTTAACATCAGGTAAACTGACAGTCCAGTAAACATACTGACAGCTACTGAATCTGCTAGCAGCCATTTGGGATGTGGATATTCAGCTGTGATTGTATTAAAAATGACAGATGGTAGCATATTAACTAAAATGCTAAAAAAAGAATGATTTTAAAGATATTGGCACCATTTCCTCAAGTCAGAATAGTATCTAATCATTGAATGACCAGAGCAAATAATAAGCACAGTACGTTTAACAAGCAAATCTCATAATCAAAAGAACATGGCACCCACGCTCACTTTTATGGTAAGTAATTTATTTGTCCAAATATCTCATGGGTCACCGATGAAATGTCTATCCTTGCAGCAAGTTGTGTAATGTGCTGCCTTATTACACTGAAAATGCTAACATCCATGCAAATCTGAACAGAAAGAACAGGCTATTGAAAATGATCATTTGGTTTAGTAATGGGTTAAGAGGCACTTTTATTTTCAGAAATTATAAATTGCATGCCTCTGAATCTTCCAATGGCTTTAGAAAAATTCACAATAAACCCTCACTAGTGCAAAATTAACTCTAAGGAAGAAACTCAATTACTTGTTCAAAGAGAGGGTGTAAATTATTGATTTAAGTGTCTTAATTTGTTTCATTGTTTTTCCTCCTCTTTCCGTCTTTGTGCTATTAGGGATATTGCTTTAACCATATAATCTTGTTTTATTGTATCAATGCATAGTATTAAACAACCTAATGCTACTTTTATTTTGAAAAAGAATCTATAAAATTATAAATCCCATTTGTATAAGAGCAAATAAAATGTTACTTTGTGACTTGAACCCCCAAAGATTTGAATAGATTTTATTTTCAGTTACGTATTAGAGTTACTATGGATTATTGTTCATAACTACATCGATTTTCACACATGCACAAAGATAATTACAGATTAACACAAATACATAGAGAGAGAAGCACAGAAATGCAGGTGAATATGCACATTGTACAGAATAATGGACATTGTACAGAAAGATGTACATATACACACATTCACAGAGATGTGTTATCAGACACAAATACAGATGTGCACATATTGACACATGTTCATGTGCATGTACACAGATATTTGTGCACAAATGCAGATATTCACATGTATACAGAGGCATACACGTGTATCTGTCTATAACCATTTGTATGAATATATGTATTCATTTGCAAACACACATACATACACGCACATATAGATAAACCATATACAAGTGCATCAATGTACACAGCCATATGTGCACTAACAAACATAAATGTACCTGTGTACATATACACAAGAGCTTCAAAGTGAAACCTTTTTCGGTACTTTTGCTATTTTGAATGAACTAACTCACAAAAAGAAACAGTGTAATTGTCTGTGAGGAAAAGACTTAGAATTGCAGAATAGTAAATGGATATTTTAAGTTTATGATCAATTTAGTCATCCCTTTGCCATTCTGTGACCACAAACATAATTGTTTCTTCACGTCCTTGTATCCTGACATCTTTCAAAGCACAGATGCAAAACTTTGAGCCTACCTGAAAGTCAAAAGAGCTGCAGATGCTGGAAATCTAAAACAAAAACAGAAAATGCTGGAAATACTCAGCAGGTCAGGCTGCATCTGTGGGAAGAGAAATAGGATCAACATTTCAGGTCAGAGACCCTTCATCTTTCCACAGATGCAGACTGACCTGCAGAGTATTTCCAGCAATTTTTGACTTTGTTTTTGCCTAACTAGTCCATGTCGGTGGATAAACTTAACAGCATTGACAGATTTCTTGCCCAGACTTCTAACTCTGGATTTTGTTTTACATAATTAAGTATTGGGTCTCAATGTTTATTCTGTTCATAAAATCCATGAGTGTTAATTTAAATACACAACACAATCTCTTGATACATTAGCAGTTTGGTTTTCCAGCCATCAGATGGTGACGATCAGCTTTGGATATCAGATGCTGAGCGCCAGTGCAATTTAGAGACTGGGACTTTGATTGTTTAGATACCAAACATGATTTGCTTCAGTATTACCTCTGATATCTGTCTGAGCCTTCAGTCTTCTCACTCCTTGTAGGCTCCAGATAATTGCCAGGAAATTGGAAGTACAACATAATATTTATTACAGGAAATGAGTGAATGTTGCTAATGGAGGTTATGTCTTAATCATTAGGTTACCACAAAAGTCTCATGGGGATTGAAGACCAAAAATGTTTAAAGGTGCATTTGTCATCAAACAATAACACTTGTGCAAGATAGAAACTCCTTTGAACTAATGTTAAGGATGAATTGTAAAATGGACCTAAGTGAGCCAGGAATGAATCAGGGTCATAACGGTTAGACATTATTTCTATCGCTCTTAATACTGCTAACTCTAATTGGTTATCTTCCTGTGGATTTCATGACATGACCTCCTGCATAACCCACCCTTGCCCTTGTCGTTTCTCTTCTCCAATATTATTAATAAGTGAAAGCATTAAAAAAACAGATTTTTAATGCCCTTGATCATTCCTTCCAATCGTTATAGAAAGAGAATGTGCTCAAAATACAAAGGAGAGCGGCAGAATTGATTTATTATAATTTGACTTTTCTCTCTTTGAGCTGTTCTATATTTTCAGCATTATTTCAGATTTCCAGTGATTATGGTATATATTCTTTACATTTTAGTGTAACTGATGACTGTCCAGCTCAAAGCTTCATCTGCAGTTCCGAGACCCACGTTTACTGAAACTCCTTGACCAATAAATCATTATAAAAAAGTAGTCTATCACAAGATTAACCATTATTTTCATCATCAAAATTTTAATTTGTTTTTGAGTGCCTGCTGAAGAGTAAATATCCCCACTGTTTACCTCACCTGTTCTGGTCTCCCTGGCAGTAAAGCTTGAAAGCAATAGATGGCGCTCTCCCAACTTCCACCTATGCTTTTCATATGTGAGTCACCTGGAAACTAGGCACCTGGACATTTTGCTTCACTGAATGTACCACTAGCCAAGTGGGAAAATGTCCACCTTCACTCATGCATGCTAGTATGACCAAGGAAGGGAACTCATCAAAATCTTCAAAATTCATTGTCTCTCGCACCACGTATAAAATATTATTTAAAATTAACCACATATCGGTGAATTGCTACAAATGATTTTAAGGGAGTACCTTGGAGTAGTGAATTACTTCCTCCCACTCCTGTTCTGTGGATGGTAAGGCCAATGTAGAATCTGCAGAGACCACTGCAGGCAGGCAGGAGGTGTTTGACTGGACAGGCGGTTGGGTAGTTTGGGAGATGCTGTTCTCCTTCTACCATTTTTGCTGGGCTTCTGTATGCTCCTGATGCATGTATCCAAAGTTCTCAATGCTTTTCCAAATGCTTCTCCTCCACTTTGAGCAGCCATGGGACAGAGATTCCCAGGAGACAGTTAGATTTTGCATTTCTTCAAGGATACTTTGGGAACATTTTCCTCTGGCCACCTGGTATTCCCTTGCTGTGCCAAAACCCAGGATAGTTTGTCTGTTTTGGAAATCTGGTGTTGGGTATTCACATGATGTGGTCTGTCTGTTAGAGCTATTGGTACTGTGCACTTGATAAGCAAAATATGAAGCCAGTTACTCCAGGAGTCAATTCTACAACTACTATAACCAGGTTAAGGTCAGAGATCATGACTGAAAGAGGAGAGCTCTCCAAGTGAAAATAGAAAATATAGCATCTTAGATAGCATGGAAAGATCAGCACTTCTAAGGTGCATTTGTTAAAAGTTTAGAATTGGTAGAATACAAGACTACCAGGCATTCATTTACTTCCCTTATAATGGTTAATATACATATAAGCATCGTATAAAATGTTTCTTTTCCATGTCCTCTTTATAAGATGTTCTTTAACTTATAGTTTTGAATTTTTGTAACTTAAAGTAATTTTTACGTCTTGCATTGTACTGCTGCCAAAAGACAGCAAATTTCATGACATATGACAGTGATAATAAACCTGATTCTGATCCTGAACATCTTTTGAAACCTGATACTTTTGGGGAAGAATTTTGTTTGCGCCGAATCCACATAATGTTAATATTATAAATTAAGATGTTTCAGAATGCTAAGGTTAAAGTAAAATATGAGTGTTTTAAAATATGAGTGTTTTAAAATATATCACTTATAAAATAAGTGAAGAAATATCTCCATTTTTGTAAAAAAACAGATTAGGTACTGAAAAACCATCTGTGACTTCAGATGTAACATTGGTATTGACTAGCAGTGAAAACAATTTTTTTTCTTTCATCACTGCATTGCGATCACTATAAAATATTTCTTTTGGTGGCACAAATAGTTAATTTTTCATAGTTGGGTGGACAAATAGCTTTCTGCTGTATGGGTTAGTAATTGAAGATGTCCAAAAACAAATAAGGTTCATCTTATGTGGCACAAAGCCTGGAATTCAATAGATGGTCAGAATAATTAGCTGTCTATTTATAGTGATTGGCCTTATTTTCAGAATAATAGAAGGGAATAACTAAATAGGGTTTTTATTCCACAAAGAAATAAAGAGATATAATCATAACACTCAACACTTGTGATTGCCATTTTCCACAATCGGAAAGTAACTCAGTCTGTATCACAGGCTGAATGTCCGTATCCAAATTAAGGGATCTGATATATCCATAATGCTGTTCTCTTGTTTGGTAAATGGCTGAATTTCAATGAGTTATGATGCAATCTGCCTCCACTTAAAGATATTATTTCTAAAGGGCAAAAGAATAGAGACATCAGTAATCTAAAACCCATTGTAACAGACTTTAATGTAACTATATTGTGTGAGATATTTTGAATAGGGTTGGTTCAATGGCAGCATAATTTTTCATTCAAGATAAGGTAAAAGCAACCAGCAGTGTGATGCAAGTATCTTTTCTATGGAAACTTTCTGAAGTTAACAAAATAAATATTTGATTCTGCTATAACTATAATAAATCTGAAAGCATTCAGCCAAGTCATCAGCACAATTGATGATGAGATTACTTGGTTGAACTTTCTTTTGAAATGAAACGTAGTTGGCAATCTTGCCTCCAAGTAAGAAAGTAGCTGGTTCATCCTTCCCTTCTGTACTTAAGTACAAAAAACAGACTCCTGAGGAAATTCTGCCATTGCCACAGGCCTGTAAGTTGTATGAAACATTCTACTGAAGATTCAGTGTCTTTTAAAGATGAAAGTAAAAATGTACCATGACAGTATTTGTAAGACAGAAGGGATTCTCAGAGTGCTCTCAATATCCCAACAAACAAACTACCGATTAATTTAGTTTTATTTTGTCTGTGGGATCTTATTGTGCACTGATTGGCTTATATTATTTGCCTAAAAAATTGATTTCAAAATGATATAATGTTAAAGCATTTTTAAACAACCTGAGGATAAATGATAAATCTAAGAAAAAGGATGACGATTGATTGATTTTTATTCAGCTTCATTTTGTTTTAGAGATTATCATATTGATATGCACAAAAGGGCCAACAGTAGTATTGCTATCTTTGTCTGATCCATTTAATAGCTTTGAACCTTTTCAGTCAATTTTGTACATCAAAGTTGTGTTTACTTTCAAAATGAAGTGTGAGTAGCTACCATGTGGGATGATCACAGTCAAAACTCCCATCAATTCATTATCACATCTTCCCATTTTAATTAACTAAACAGCTTAAAGCTTACACTTGTGCCTTTAATAGCCATACACCCAAGATCATAATCACAACTCTCAGATAAATATTTTGAAGTGCTATTGAAGCTTTGGAGTGAGTTCTTAATCAAAGAAAAATATATGAAAGGGATGAATAGGTTACATGGAAATAAGGGCAGGGAGATGAGATCAATGGAATTGCTCTGAGAGCTGGCATAGACACAACTGGCAGAAGGGCCTCCTTCTCTATCATTAGAAACTACGAGGATAAATACAGGACGTTCACCTGAAAGAGCAACAATATCATTGCAGAGAGAGCATCTCTTGTCAGTAAACTCTTTTTTGGGATATGGGCATCACTGACAAAGCTAGGATTCACTCCCCATTTCTTGTTGCTATTGAATGGTGGTGGGGTTTACATTTCAACTGCTGCATCCCTTGTGGTGTGGATACCCTTACTTAGCTGTAGGTGAGCAGTTCCCAGTGTTTGGCCCTGCAACAATGAAGGCATGCCAAAACAATCCAAGTCAGGATGGTCAAAATAGTTTTGTGGAACCAGCAGTCAAGAAAGACTGAAGATGGACAAAAGGATTGCATGGAAGTATTTGAAATAATAGATTATGAAGAATATTACCAAGAATTAATGAAAAGAATCAACCTTTGAGAAAGTGAGAGGCCAAAATATCACTATTACAGAAGGAGAAAGGAACATCAGAAGATTATGTGAGATAAACATAATGTGAAGCATGTGCCAATTAACTAACGTTGATGCCAGACAAGTGCCAGGTAGTTGCCTTATGCATACAGAGAGACCAACCACTGATCTTTTATATTCAGTGGCAAAACCCACACTGAGATGATAATATCAACATCTTGGGGGTTCTCATTGACCAGAACTTGACTGGATCAGCTACAGAAGTCCCACAGCTGCAGAGGTTAGATATTCTGTGGTGACTGACCTACCAAAGCATCTCCGACAACTACAAGGCATAAATCAGGAGTGCGATGGGTGATGTGGTGGCACAGCAGTTAGCACTGCTGCCTCATGGTTCCAGGGACATGGGTTTCATCTTAACCTTGGGTACCGTCTGTGCAGAGCTTGCATGTTCTTTCTGTGACAGTGTGGGTTTCCCCTGGGTGCTCTGATTTCCTCCCATGCCCACAGATATGCTGGTAGGTTAACTGCCTGCTGTAAATTGCCCCTGGTGTAGGTTAATTGCAAAAAGCATGAAAGGAAAGGGGCATGTAAGAAAGTGATGAATTTGCAGGGGTACAGGGAAATAAGGTAAATGGGCAAAAGGTCGAATGGATTGCTCCCCCGGCAGATAACGTGTAGCTGAAGGGCTTCCTTCTATGTTATAAGTAAGAGATAAGAATTTGCCTGGATGAATGCAGCTCCACAACACTTAAGAAACCCAAAACAATCCAGGATGAACCTACTTGATTGCCATGCAATCCACTGTCCTCAACATTCATTCAGCAATGGGTGTATCGTGGTTGCACAGTGAACCATCTACAAAATACATTGCATTTATTCTCCAATTTACCTGTACAGCATACGCTAAACGTGTGACTCAAGCAGCAAGAAGAACAGGTGCATTGAACACCACCACTTGCAGGTTCCCCTCCAAGTCACAAACCAACCTGACTTGGAAATAAATCGTCTCAATCCTGGAACTCACCTCCCCAGCAGCACGATAGGAATGCATTCACCCGAAGGACTGCAGTGGTTCGGAAAGGTGCCTCACAAAGGGAAGTTTGGGATTAGCAATAAATGTTGGTTTGCTTATAAGCCAAGACCCTGTAAAAGGAATAAAATGAAATAAATCATCTAGTTTCAGCAATATTTACAACTATATCACAAAATATATGGATGATACCTAGCTTAGAATTTATTGCAACATATACTGGAGGTGTAGTTTTACTGAAAGCCAATCTCTGCGAAAAATTAAAATGTGAACTTGTACAGTCTTGCGATCTATGAAGTAGAGCAATGGAATACATTAAGTCTTTCTCCCAGTGGATTTGACAATAAATTATTCTCTCCAACAGATTGCATGAAACCCAGCACAGCTAGCACACAATCTGCTTGTAAAGCAGAAAGCACAAAACTGCAATGCTGTCACTGCTGTCAACATCTGCAGGAAATTAATCAGCTTCTCCTCTCCAACCTAAGTTCTCAGCAGTGGGGGCAATGAGAAGGGAATGCTGAATTTGGGCCATGTAATTACTCACGGGATAATGAGGGCATGATTTTAACCCTGTCAGCCTGGGGGAAAGGATGCACACTTCAATTCTCCCAACCTGGTTACTCAGTAGCAATGATTTAGCCAACACAGGATCGACAGACATTAGGCAAACTGCCCAAAAATATGCTCAAATTTTAAAATAATCCTTGTGTGACGAGGAGGAGCATGAGCGAACTGAATGGCTCCCTGTGTTCTGAACTGTCCACGGTTCCACAAATGATCTCCACGTCCCAAAGACGTGCGGGTCAATAGGTTAATTGGCTACTGTAAATTGCCCCTAATGGTGTGGGTGAAGGGTAGAATTGGTGGGGGGGGGGCAAGAGGGGAAGAGTTGATGGGAATGTAGGGAGAGTAAAATGGGATTAATTTAGGATTGGTGTAAATAGGTGCTTGATGGTCAGCACAGATTCAGTTGGCAAAAGGGCCTGTTTTTGTGCTGTATGGCTCTAGCTTCTAATTTCTAACCTCTCATCCACCTTACTGGGCAAATCTGTACTCAGGATTTCACTTGTGGGATAAGAAGCATTTAAGAACCCCATGGATATAAATTGGGATCAATCAACACTCCATGTTGAACTCTATCTTTGCCATTTTCAGAATGATGGTATTCTGATAAAACCACATTAAAATAAACTTTTCTTCAGTGAACTTGACAAGAACTCCTGAATCCATTGCATAGATTTGACAATATGCTCTAAAGTGCATATCTAAAGTGCACTCATGAGATGATGCACACAGACAAATTTTTCATAAAACAGTAGAAAGCACTAGGGTGGGTCTTCCAAAATGGAAATCCAACTATTTCCACTTCCAGTAACAATCAACTTTTCCTCCTTAAATTACGCTGCTGTTGATTCAGTCTCCACACCTGTATTCAGGAGACCACTCCATTCCCAGCCCTCCTTAAAAGAAAAGCAAACAAATTAGTCTTTACTTATTCATTTGTTTAATTCTTCCCTATTCCATTGGAATTGCAGTCAATCTAAAAATTAAGTAGGCCATATCCTTAAATAATGCAGGAATAGGGTTCTGTCCCAACTGCAGGAAAGTAACAGTCAATGCTTTGAAGCTGCCCCTCCTCCCTGGGAAACCTATATGATAATAACAATTAAGATGTAGATTTGAAAATGCGTCTCTCAGTCTGGAAATTAATGAAGCAAACAAAGGCTCTTAAAAATGACTAACTGCTCAGGGTGCACCAAATTAATTTGTTTTGACAATCTGTCTGAAGAGCCACCAATCAATTTAAAAATGAAACTTGTATGTCACACTTCAAAAGTAGATGAGGGAAAGGTATTTTCTGGCAATCAAAGGGGCATTGAGGATTGATGACTATTTTGAAAGGAATATCAATTTGGCTGTGCAGCATATTTCACAAGCTATGGTTCATGGGCGAAGTGTGATGAAGAACAAAGCACGTTTGCAACTACATCTTTGAAAGTAGGAAGTCCTTACTACTGGAAGTACAATATTTGTGGAAGCTGAACACATATTTTATCTTCTGTTAATTGGAGCAATTTCAAAAACAAATTGGTATAGGTATTGGTTTATTATTGTCACTTGTACTGAGCTGCAGTGAAAAACTTGTCTTGCATACCAATTGTATGGGTCAATTCATTACACAGTGCAGTTACATTGGGTTAGTACAGAGTGCATTTGATGTAGTACAGGTAAAAACAATAACAGTATAGAGTAAAGTGTCACAGCTACAGAGAAAGTGCTGTGCAATAAAGTGCAAGGTCACAACAAGGTAGATCATGAGGTCATTGTCTATCTCTGGTCATGAGATGAGACTAATTATTGAAGACTACCGGATAGAGGTCAAGATTAGAGCTTAAGAGTAAATCTTGTTGATTAAATTGCTAAGACAAGTATTCTAGAAGTTACTAATTTAATATAAAGGTTGTTAAATTCATGCATATCCATTTATGCATTTGAAATATAGCAAATTACTCTGGAATCTGTCATCTCACTGAAATCAAGGAGTTTTCTCAATAAATTTCTGATCAGTTAAATAAAGTAGGAACCCCCGTCTAGAAATTAGAGTTTGCCCTTATTTGGTGTACTAGGTGGTGCTGCGTATGGTGCTAACACAAATCAGGAACTGCCAAAAATCATGAACGTGGGAAAATTTACCTGTAAAATCTATCAGTGTGCTTTTCACCGATTGCTGTGTTAAAGCAGAACTGTACAGTTCCTGACTGCAGTTGTCTGCAGAAATTGTGGCTTCTACACCTTTGCAGCTGGGAGTCATGAGAAATGAGTGTCAGCTTGAAAGAACCCTCTCCATGGCAGCTGCAGTACAACAACTCAAAAGGCTGCCCTGGATGTGAAGGAAAATGCAGGGAAGGCATGTGTGACCATTCCACCCCCTCCCCGACCTTGATCTTCCTCACTGATTGAGTCCTATGTCGTGAATGGCTCCACACTACATGGGCTCTTTATGCAGCCGGGTTACAGCATATTTATGCTGTGTGTGGTTTTGGTAGTCCACAATGAGCACTGTGAGACTCAGAAATGACGTACAGAGATGTACAGCATTGAAAATTCAGGCAGGTAGATGCAGCCAGCAATACATTGCTCAACTTACATCTTTAATTCACATCTCCTTACTGACAAAGTGCAGGATTGTTCCTTGATTTAGTCAGAGTTACAAACAAAGTGCGCATTTTTGGTCAGCCAGAGATGAGGGCTGTGCACATTGATAACACATCATGTATGCAAATAACACCAGAAAAACTCAGCCACACTAAAATGAATTGTGACCATATATGCCTCATTCAATTTCCCACTGGGTGGGCCTTTAATGCTATTTGGTTAAAAGGTGAGCAAAATGGCTTTTGTGCATAAAAAATTTCCGGGCTTTTAACTTCATAATGTACTACTATGTGACCTATCCAAACCGAGGGCTGATAAAGAACATACAGACACCATGGAAGAACAATTGGTCACAAGACTGACCATTCGTAGACTGGTTTGAGGTCCATACTCACTTGGGAATGGATCCATACCCTGTAATGGGAAAGTGCTTGCTTTGTTACAAGTTCAACAAAGAGCTTTCTGTCTGCGTTGTTTTCCAGGGAGTTAACAAGGATTAACTCACTAGGAAACAAAGTGTTAATCCAAATGTTGAATGGGAACCAGAGCATATGGAGATCCTCCTGTTCACTCAATAGGTAGCAATTGACATCATATTCACTCTCAGTCGTTCACAGTCCTGTAATAGGAGAGTGTGTATGTAATGGTTCTCACAGTCAGTCCTAGGAAATGGAGCAAGCATTTTTACAGTTAGGTTTAGGGTTATACTTGCTCAGTGTAAGGCAGTACACAGTGTATTATACTGACTTAAAGTGAAATAATGCACTCTCAGTGTATGACAGTCACCTAGTGAGAAACATTGGAATGCTGGTATTCCTTGTTTTATTTTGGAGACATTGATGCCTGTTGATTAACACATCACCTTTGGCCCTATGCTTCTTGATTAGAGACAGAGATTCGCATTGAGTACCTAAGAGTTTAGATACAATTACTTTGATGCCAATTTGCTGGGAAGTGCTAATGTGTTATAACACCATTAACGTTGTTGGAATGAAGAAAGTGGAAAGAAATGAAACTGATGCATATTTTTATTTTGTTTCACTAAAGTGGAACATTCAAGGTAAAAGTAAGATTGAGATTATGTTAGTAGCAAAAGATTATGATATCTGTTTTGTTTGTCTCAGATTAAACTATACAGCAATAGAAATCACTCATCCCTGTTAGCTTATTGCTTTCTAGATGGATTTTTTCTAACAAAGTAATAGCTGGCAGCTTGCACATCTCAGCATGTTAAACACGAGCAGCCAAGTGTGCTAAATATATCGCAAGTCCCCCTGGTGTATTCCTGCCAGGACACTGTGTTCCCATCCATCAGCAAGTCAACTGTCATGTTTCAATCTGCCGTGTGATGTTCCCTGCTCAGGAAAGTCTCAGGCCAGTTGGACCAGAGGAAGTACAATTCAGCAAAATACTGAACATACAAATAGGGAGTAGGGTGGCAATCCAGCTCTGAATCTTCCTCCTGCTGCTCCCCGTTTTCCTATTGAAATCTCACTGGTGCCACACAGGTACATAGAAACAAAAGAAAATAGAAGCAGGAATCGGTCCTTCAAGCCTGCCCCACCATTCAATATGATCACGGCTGATCTGCCCCAGGCCTCATTTTCTTTTCTGTGCCAGTTCCCCATGACCCTCAATTCCCTGATCTTTCAAAGGTTTATCTACTTCCTCTTTAAATACCTGCAATAATCTATGCTCCAGGATTGAGAATTCCTGATATTCACCACCCTCTGTGAGAAGAAATTCCCACATACCTTAGTTTCAAATGATTGCCCCTTGATCAAGAGTCTACCACTGGTGGAAAGAACTCGACACCTACCCTGTCATGCCCCCTCAGGATCTTATAACCTCTCTTATTCTTCTAACCTCCAAAGAATATGGATGTAATTATTTTTAGCTGTTTTGTGATAGGACAACCCTCTCATCCCAGGAATTAGCCTGGTGAATCTCTCTTGGACTGCCTCCAATGCCGGTATATTCTTTTTAAAATAAGTGGACCAAAGCCATACACAATACCCCGACTATGGCCACATCTGTGCAAATGACTGTATAAACTACCTGCACTTATATAGAACCTCAAACATCACTAAGTGTCCAATGGCATTCAAGAATGTACAAAAAAATTGACAATATTTGACAGAAAAGGGTCTCAGGATAAATGTGCAAAGCCTTAGCCAAACAAGTTTTCTTTGGGGGGACCCTAAAGGAGAAGTAGAGAGGCTAAGGATTTTAGAGAATGAACTCCAGGCAAAAGAGAGTACAAGAAGGCAGAACTGGAAGAATAAAGTGACCTAGAAATATTGCAGGGAGATTGCAGAAATGTGGGTGTTGAGTGACTTTGAAACTAGGATGAGGATTTTAAAATTGAGCAGAACTTGTATAGGTCAGTAAGTGCAGGTGTAAAAGGTGAATGAGACTTGGACCCAAATACAAATCTCTAGTTTACTGATGGTAGAGTATTTGGATAGATATTTAGTATAAAATATTCAATGTGCCTTATATTTAGATTGTCATTTGAAAAGATGGTTTAACCTCTTTTGTTGCTTTAAGTAAAGAGGATAGGCCTGACTGAAATTTTACAGACACCATCTAGAACCCAAATCAGACTGTCTGATGAACACCCATACACCACCTTAAATAGTTACCACCCCACCCCCCCACCACTTCCCACTCCAGCACACTTTGACTACAGACTGCATCATTATAAACTGCACTGCAGCAAATGACTTAGGCTGCTCCGACAGTATTTCCTAAATCTGTGACCTCTACCATCAAATGGTGCATCAACAACTGCAAGCTCATGGGATCACCACCACCACTACCAGGTTCCACTTCAAGTCACACCTTGACTTGACTTGGAAATATTTCAATGTTGCTGAGTAGAAGTTGCTACCTAAAAGCACCCTAGGAATTTCTACAATATCTGACTGAGAAAAATCAAGAAGTCAGCTCCCCACTAACATTCATCACTTATTACTCTGATAAGTGATGATGGACCTTCTTCATAAGAAGCTACTTGCATGGTGTTGGTGTTTGCATGTAACCCCCAGTAGGGAGTATTGGGATATTTACACAAGGACAGTGAAGTAACTGGTTTCTCAATAAATCAGAAGAGGCATGATATGAAAAACCCTGGAGGAAATGCTGCTCCAACAGAATTAGCACTGTTGTCCTCTACTATGGGTAAAGTTCAGGCACAGGGGTTATGGATCTATTGCATTCACCCTTGGTAAATTGTTCTAGTGCATTTTGTATGTTGTACATGCAATCACGCTATTGAGCTGATGAAGAAGGTGGGTATTAAATCTATTCGTGAGTGCTAATGGAACTAATTGCCCTGTTGTTGAAGTTCTTAATTTTCTTGCATGTTGTTGTGGTTGTACCTATCTGAGTGAATAGTAGGTATTGTAGCGGCTGCTACCGCGATGTGAAAACAAGACACTAATCGAAGGGTTTCAGAACAAGAACTGGTTTATTTTCCCGCCTTGCGCGGGCCTTTTAAGATAGACTGTTCCTGCCCACTTCAAAGGGCAATGACGTATACGCTATATCATCAAACCTTTCCCGCGCACAGGTTCTTCCTGTCGCTCGGGGAAGACGAAGGCCCAACGCCATCTTGGGCCTCGCCGCTCCGACGGCGCGCGACCCGACCGCTGAGCCGGTTCGCTTGCTCGGGTGGTGAGTCGCTACACAACACCCCCCCCCACCCCCTCAGAACCAGCGATACGGTCCCCAAGGTCCGCGGGCTGTGTTAGCCGTTGCTTAGGAGGTCGGACTCTGCGTCGCAGTGCTGGAACCTCAACCGGTTGTTGTAGATCTAAATGGGCCGGTTTGAGGCGGTCCGTTGTGAAGACCTGTTCCTTGCCCCCAATGTCCAAAATAAAGGTGGACCCATTATTCCTGATGACTCGGAACGGCCCCTCATATGGTCGTTGCAATGGTGCCCGAGGTGTGCCCCTGCGAACGAAAACAAAATTACAGTCTCGTAGTTACTTGGGCTCACAGGATGGGGCTTGACCGTGCTGCAAAATGGGAATCAGTGCCAAGGTGCCGAGCCTCTCGCGCAGTCTTTGCAGGACTGCCGTGGGTTGTTCCCCTTGGTCCCGAAGGGCGGGTATGAAATCCCCTGGGATGACCAGGGGCGCCCCATACACGAGTTCAGCTGACGAAGCGTGGAGGTCTTCCTTGGGGGCAGTGCATATGCCGAGCAGGACCCAAGGCAGTTCGTCGACCCAGTTAGGACCCTTCAGGTGGGCCATCAAGGCTGATTTTAGATGGTGGTGGAAACGTTCCACTAACCCGTTTGATTGAGGGTGGTAGGCCGTGGTGGTGTGCAGCTGCGTCCCCAGCATGTCCGCTAATGCAGACCAGAGGCTGGAGGTAAATTGGGTGCCCCTGTCCAAAGTGATGTGGGCCGGAACACCAAAACGTGAGATCCAAGTTGTGAGCAGCGCCCGGGCGCAGGAATCAGTCATGATGTCAGATAGAGGGGTTGCCTCTGGCCACCTCGTGAACCAGTCCACTGTGGTAAGGAGGTACCAGGCTCCTCTTGAAACTGGCAGAGGACCAACGAGGTCGACGTGGATGTGGTCGAACCTTCTACGGGTAGGCTCGAACTGCTGTGGCGGGACCTTGGTGTGTCATTGAATTTTCGATGTCTGGCAGTGCGGACAAGTCCTGGCCCCACTCACTGACCTTTTTGCGCAGGACCATGCCAGATGAACTTGCTGGCGACCAGTCGGACAGTTGTTCTGATGGACGGGTGCGCCAACCCATGTATCAAGTCGAAAACATGTTTCCGCCAGGCTGCAGGAACTATAGGGCTGAGTTGACCTGTTGTGATGTCGCAAAGGAGGGTCTGCTGACCTGGACCGACTAAGAAATCTTGGAGCTGCAGGCCCAAGACTGCGGTTCTGTAGCTGGGCAGTTCGTCGTCAGCTTGCTGTGCGTCAGCTAGGGCCATGTAGTTGACACCCAGGGACAGGCTGTGGATGGTCGGTCTGGAAAGTGCGTCAGTGATGACATTGTCCTTTCCAGAGACATGTTGGATATCCGTTGTGAATTCGGAAATGTAGGACAAATGTCTCTGCTGACGAGCTGACCAGGCATCGGAGACTTTGGAGAAGGCGAAGGACAAAGGCTTATGGTCAGTGAAAGCGGTGAAAGGCCTGCCTTCTAGAAAGTACTGGAAATGCCGGACCGCCAGGTACAGCGCTAGAAGTTCCCGACCAAAAGCGCTGTATTTCAGTTCAGGTGGTCTAAGGTGCCTGCTGAAAAATGCCAAGGGTTGCCAACGGCCTTTGATTAGTTGTTCCAGTACTCCACCAACCACGGTGTTGGATGCATCCACCGTGAGGGTGGTTGGGACGTCTGTCCTAGGGTGTACCAGCATCGTGGCATCTGGCAGGGTGTCCTTGGCCTTAACGAAGGCAGCCGCAGCCTCGTCGTTCCAGGTGAAGTCCTTGCCCTTACCAGCCATCAGCGAGAACAAAGGGCGCATGATATGGGCTGCTGCAGGGATGAACCGATGGTAAAAGTTGACCATCCCCAGGAATTCCTGTAGGCCTTTGACCATGTTGTGGCGGGCAAAATGGCGGATAGCTTCTACCTTGGCGGGTAGGGGTGTTGCTCCGTCACTGGTGATTTTGCGGCCAAGGAAATCGATAGAGTCAAGTCTGAATTGGCACTTGGCTGGGTTGATTGTGAGGCTGAAATCGTGGAGACGGGAATACAGTTGGCGGAGGTGGGAAAGGTGTTCTTGGCGGTCATGGCTGGCGATTAGTATGTCATCTAAGTAAATGAACACAAAGTCCAGGTCTCGGCCTACTGCGCCCATCAGCTGCTGGAAAGTCTGCGCAGCGTTCTTAAGGCTGAATGGCACTCGAAGGAACTCGAAGAGGCCGAATGGGGTGATAATCGCAGTTTTGGGGACGTCATCCGGGTGGACCGGGATTTGGTGGTGTCCCCAAACGAGGTCCACCTTGGAGAAGATGCGGGCCCCATGTAGGTTCGCCGCGAAGTCCTGGATGTGAGGGATGGGGTAGCGGTCTGGGGTGGGGGCGTCGTTCAGCCTGAGGTAATCGCCGCAGGCCCTCCACCCGCCGGTGGCTTTGGGGACCATGTGCAGGGGGGAGGCCCAGGGGCTGTCTGACCTGTGAACGATCCCCAGCTCCTCCATGCGATGGAACTCTACCTTTGCCAGGCGGAGCTTGTCTGGAGGTAGTCGTCGTGCTCGGGCATGAAGGGGTGGCCCTGTCGTAGTGATGCGGTGCCGCACCCCGTGTTTGGGCATAGAATTTGTAAACTGAGGTGCCAAAACTGATGGGAATTCGGCTAGGAGCTTGGTGAACTCGTTGCCCGACAGGGAAATGGAGTCCAGGCACGGGGCTGGTAGGCTGGCTTCTCCCAGGGGGTAGGTCTGGAAAGTTCTGGAGTGGACTAACCACTTCCCTCGCAGGTCGACTAACAGGTTGTGGGCCCGAAGGAAATCGGCTCCTAGGAGTGGTCGGATGACGGTGGCAAGAGTAAAGGTCCAGGTAAAATGGCTGCTGCCAATTTGTAATTGAAGTGTATGGGTACCAAAAGTCCGTATCGTTGTGCCGTTTGCGGTATTGAGTACCGGACCTTGTTGCCTGTTATGAGTGTCACGGCCAGTCGGGGACAAAATACTGACCTCTGCTCCAGTATCAACGAGGAAATGCCGCCCGGACTGCTTGTCCCGAACGAATAGAAGGCTTTGTCGGCGGCCAGCCGTCGTAGCTGTCAGCGGCGGCTGGCCCTGGCGTTTCCCTGACTTGCAGGGTGGGGGGCATCGACAGGCCTCTGCGCCCCACCTCTGATGATAGAAACACAGCTGGTCGCCAGTGTCGTCATCTGTGTTTCTGGGGTGTGGTCGCTCGGTTGCTGGGACTGGTTTGGGCAGGCGTTGGGCTCGCGGCCTGGCGATTTGGCCAACGGATGAACCGCTCTTGCATTTGGCCTTCCACAGGATATCTGCCCGGGCAGCTACCTCACATGGGTTGCTGAAATCGGCGTCAGCCAACAGCAGGTGAATGTCATCAGGTAGTTGTTCGAGGAAGGCCTGTTTGAACATTAGACAGGGCTTGTGTCCCTCAGCCAATGCCAGCATCTCATTCATTAGGGTGGATGGGGATCTGTCCCCCAGGCCATCGAGATGAAGCAGGCGGGCGGCGCGCTCGTGACAGGAGAGGCCGAAGGTCCGAATCAGAAGGTCTTTGAAAGCTGGGTACTTATCTTTCTCCGGAGGAGACTGGATGAAGTCTCCGACCTGGGCGGCTGTCTCCTGGTCCAGAGAGCTGACCACATGGTAGTACTTTGTGGAGTCGGAGGTGATCTGCCGAAGGTGGAATTGTGCTTCAGCCTGGTCGAACCAGATGCTGGGACGAAGCGTCCAAAAGGTGAGCAGCTTGAGTGCCACTGCATTGGCTGCTGCGTTGTCGTCCATTGTGGGGGTCCAAAATCCATTTGGACCGTCGGGGTCAACAATGTAGCAGCTGCTACCGCGATGTGAAAACAAGACACTAATCGAAGGGTTTCAGAACAAGAACTGGTTTATTTTCCCGCCTTGTGTGGGCCTTTTAAGAGAGACTGTTCTTGCCCACTTCAAACGGCAATGATGTATACGTTACGTCATCAAACCTTTCCTGCGTGCGGGTTCTCCCTGTCGCTCGGGGAAGACGAAGGCCCAACGTCATCTTGGGCCTTGCTGCTCCGACGACGTGCCACCCGACTGCTGAGCCGGTTCGCTTGCTCGGACGGTGAGTCGCTACAGTATTCTATTATGCTCCTGACATTGTAGATGATGGAAAGTCCAGGAAGGTCCAGGAAGTGAGCCATTCCTTTAATGTACCCATCTTCTGCTCTGTTCTTTAAACCACCATGTAGATGAGGCCTGTTTAAAGTGCTGACCAATAGTGACTCTGTGAGATGTTGGTCCATGTGGATGACTTTGTGAGGATGAAGACACTGAAGGTTAGAGAAAGATAGTTGGTCTTTCTATTTCTTTGTATATTTTCAACTGAGATGCACCTCTATTTCAACTAAGGCTGCCCAACGAAGCTCCAGGCAGGAATTGTATGCAAGCCATTTCTGGTTCATTTATTATAGCAATATATCACAGGGTAAGTTGAAATATTGAACTAACTTGCTTACATATTGCTTTAGGCTCTAATGTTATTCAGATCTTCCATTGGTCTTGCAATATAATGTTGGTGGGATGCCAATGGGAACTTCAGAGAAATCACTATGATCATTAGCAGGATTTCTACCTTCTCTCAATGTAGTTACAATGGAAAATCCGTAGTAGCCCATGGAACTTCCATCCCTTCATCTTGCATGTGTGGCAATCACAAGAAGTAATTGATGTATTCATATTAATTTTGTCCCTATATTAAGGATAAATATATTCTTTTTTATCTTGAGGATGATTAGCAATTATTAGTCATTGTTAGTTATTCATTTTTTAACAAGTATCATAGAATCACAAAGCACAGGAAGATCATTTAGCTCAGTTTGTCTGTGCCACTCTCTGCTCTCTCCCCTTTTTCTTCATTAATTCTCCAATTCCTTTTTGAAAATTACTATTGACTCTGCTTTCATCACCCTTTGGGCAGAGTGCATTGCAACTTGCTAATTAAAAAAAAGCCCTTACCTCCCTTCTGATTCTTTTGATAATTATTTTAAATCTGTGTCCTTTGGTTTGCTGAGCTTTCCCTGCCAGTGGAAACAGTTTGTTGTTAGTACTCTGTCAAAACCCTCACCATTGTGAGTACATCAATTAAGTCTCCCCCTTTACCTTCCTGACCAGACGAGAATAGTTACAGTATCGAAAACTCATGCAGCTCCTGAATAATTTGAAATAAGATTGGTGTTCTCAAATCTGGAAAGCAGTGTGAAACTATTAATCTTTAACTTGAGACACCGAAGGAAAGTATGCCTTAAGCATGGGGCCAATGACAATAACATCTCCATTTTTACCTGACTTAAACCATGGAGGCTACCCCAACAACAGATAGGCCATTCATTTAATCAGTGAAATTTACTTTGTGAGCAGAATGCTTGAGTGATGTTATTCTAAATAGTCAGCTCAGAAAGAGCAGGCTGTCACAGGACAGGATGTTTTTTGTTTATTTGGCATAACCCAATCATGCCAAATAATTGGGTTTCTTTCTGCTAAATTATGGGCTGTACTAAACACCTGGCTGCATTGATGCCTGAGGGGTGTGTCTGCTTTCCTGCACTCCTCATTCTGGTTTTGCCATAAAAGTTAGAGTCAGCACCAGACAAATAAGCTTTGCGTGCCTCAGCCACTGTAAATTCGATTAGGATACATGCGGATCAAATAAGGAGGAATTTGAAAGCTCCTTTTATTGGACTTATCTCCTTACTGAGACCAGTATTCCTAAATCAGCCAGAGATAGATCAGTTAATTTTGATTGTGCAAGATTAACAAATAATCAAAGGCTGCGTATTGCACCAGTAGTCTGATTTAAGGAAAGCACTGATAGATGGTAGTTGCATTCTAACTGGCTGCTGTTAATTATTCTCCATTTTCTAAAGAAATAACAAATGAAATATAATTGGTTTATTTTGATCTAATTGCTATATTATTGATGAAAAGCTACCATTGGAAAATTACATTTTACATTAATATGAAATTGTTAAATAAGAAACATTCAGGGAAACACCAGCATCTCTTTATTGCTGGTCTATTAATATTCAAACTGTTTAAGGGGGCTCTCATTAATATGGTTGGCAATAGCTGGCCCTGAGGTAGATAAGTGGGTCCAAGCTGTTAATTGCTTGTCCAAAAATCATCAAATGAAGTTCAAATTTTCTTATCGGAAAATATATTTCATATTTACCAACTTTTAAAAAATATGTCATGTAGTATACAAGACAGGTGATTGGATGGAAAAACAAAGATGGTTAGACTGCGTCCTTCAAATACTTATAGAAACTGCAGCACCCTTGAGTCCCCATGTAAGTCGTAACTTGACCTAGAAATAAATTGGTGTTCTTTCTTCATTGCTAGGTTAAACTCTTAGAACATAACAGCACAGTGGGATTACCTCACCAGGATGACAATGGCTCAGACAGGCAATTTCACTGCCACCTGCTTAGGGGAAATTAAAGACAGGCAGTAAATGTTGCTCCACTCAGCTGGAATCAATAAATGTAGAACATTTAGTGTGCTAATTTAGCCATTATTAAACTAGATCACATTTGCCTTCATAAAAAAAAGTGTCTTTTTTTTAACAAAGAATTATTTAAAGAACTGAGCTTTCACTACACATGGATGATTAGATTGAAAGTCAAGCTAGGATGAACTGACCAGAGCAAGAAGCCTTTCAGTTTGCGCCACTCCCTGGTTCTTTCTCTGCATTCTTGCTAGTATTTTCTTTACAAATATGTATCCAGTTCCTTTTTCAAGGTTACAACTGAATCTCTTTAACCACCCTTTCAGGCAATGCATTCCTAATAAGTATAACTTGTTTTACCAAAACATATCTTCTCCTCTTTTGCTAATTCACTTCATTGCATGTTCTTGGGTTACTGACCCTTCTGCCAATGAAAGCAGAAACACCAGAGGCCATTTAGCTCCTCAAGCTGCTTCTGGCATTTAATGGGATAGTGCCTGAACTATGATTCCACCCTGTTTATGTGCCTTGGCTCCATTTCCCTTAATATGTGTGGTTAGCAAAAATCTATTAATCTGAAAGTTAAAGTTAACAACTGACTTAGCTTCAGTAATGTTTGTGGGAGTTTCAAACCTTCATCGTTTCTGTGTGGAAATATTTCCTTCCTGAGTCTGATTTTTATACCGATGCCATCCCACCCCACCTAGTCCTAGACTTCCCAACCAATGTAAGGAATTTTTTCCCATCTTTGATATCAGTTGTCACGAATATGTTTTAATTAAATCACCTCTGAATTGTGGTGATGAATTATAAACATATTTTATGTAATCTTGAGTCTCTAGGCATCATTTCTTTAAACCACTGCACTCCCTCCAAGGCCAATATATCCTTCCTACAACTCTCTCTATTTAAAACCACTTCATGATCTTGAGTGCAGTATTTTTGTGGTTACAGTCTGTACCTGTATCCTGTGTTTTTTTAATTGATTTGTTCACAGGATGTCAATGTCACTGGCAATTGCCAGCAATTCTTATCCCTCCCCAGTTGCACCCAAATTAAGCTGAAAAGTGAGTTGATAGTCAACCACATTGGAGTTTGGAGTCACAAATAGGATAGATAGGGCAAGTCTAAATGGCTTTAGCAAACCAGATAGGTTTTTAACAACAGTCAGATAGTTTAATGATTACTGTTATGCAGACTAGACTTTTTTATTAAATTCCAGATTTATTTACATTACTTGAAGGTAAATTCCCCAGCTGCCAAAATGAACTGTGTTTCTTGATCGGTGATCAAGAACTCTGGCTGCTTGTCCAATAACTTAGCTGCTGCTCCATCATACGCTTACGGACCTTAATATTGTTGCTTTGATATGGCTTCTTAGAATTGTGCAACAGTGGACAGAATAAAATTTTCTTATTGATTGTTCACTATCTAAATAGCAGACACTGCCAGAACTGAGCATTTCTGGCATAGAGGTGATGGGATGACTGACTTGGACTGTAAATTTGAATGACCTGAATTTTGCTGGGTTTAGCTAGCAGTTGGCATGTTCCTTCATAACTTCTGGCAAGTTCAGAAGTCTTGATGGTCATGCACTGCTAGAAATTTCCAGGCTGAATTTACACTGGGAAATCTGCTCTCTGCTCTTACTTCAAGTTAGACCAGGCACAAGGCCTGTTAGCACCATTCACTTGATTCAGAAATTGATTGGTTCAGATGAAGGGTCTCGACCCAAAACGTCGACTGTCCATCTCCCTCCATAGATGCTGCCTGACCTGATGAGTTACTCCAGCTTTTTGTGTGTTGTTCCAGATTGCAGCATCTACAGTCTCTTGTGTCTCCACTTGAATGGAGAGTTTATGGCTGCAGAGGGATTAGGGGAAGAATGAAATATGTTATACTGTCTAAGGATTTGTGTATGCAGTAATGTATTTTTAATTATTTAAGTTTGTACGTTCTCCTTGTGTCTGCGTGGGTTTCCTCCGGGTGCTCCTGTTTCCTCTCACATTCCAAAGACGTACAGGTTAGGAAGTTGTGGGCATGCTATGTTGGCACCGGAAGCCTGGCGACACTTGTGGGCTGCCCCCAGAACACTACGCAAAAGATGTATTTCACTATGTGTTTCAATGTACATGTGACTAATAAAGATAGCTTATCTTAAATATATTGGTTATTTTTTGGTAAGCGATTTAAACAACTTTTAAAGTTTTTATTCCATTTTCAACTTTTTAGCAGAGATTTCTAATGTTAGGAGCTAACAGAAACATTCAAAGGTCTTAACACCCTAGAGGGGTGAGCAAGGCTTTGCTACGGGGGGGGGGGGGGGGGGGTTTGTTTTGGCCAATCCACTTGTCTAAATTGTGCCATGTGAGGTCCTGGCACCCGTGCAGGGCCTTGCTGCTTTGCTCCAGGACAGTCTTGACCTCACCTTTCTGGATGTGGACCAAGGATGTGGCAATGGTGCTGGAGTTTGGCAGCCCCCACCCAAGCCCCACCCCTCATGCCATGTGATCTTGATAAAATGAAATTATCACCTTTTCCCAGGACTTTTGAGAATTCTAGATAATTACTTTACTGCATGAAGCCCCTATATATTCACTAATGGAACAGGACGTGCCTGTACTTGACTGATGACCTCCTCAGTCTATTGCTCCCTGACCTCTGGGTCTAAAGGCACTCTATAATTCTTTAAGTAAAGGCAAAGTTCTGTGGAATTGTGCATGCAGCAACTGTGGAGAGGGAGAAAGTTAATAGGGCTAATGTTCACATGTTAAATGTAAATAATCCCAGTACCACTCCCACTTTTAATGATGGGGGGATGAGGAAGAGAATGTGGCAGGAGATCCATCTGACCCCATGACCTTTACTTAAATATTATAATGAGGCTGGCTACATCAGACTTCCATAAGAAAACTTTCAAAGTCGATCATAAGGAACGCGTGCCAGTGCCTTTACATTCTTTTGAGGTTAAGGAGTTTCAGCTTGTCACCGAACACTCTAACTTCTACAGATGTACTGTTGAAAGTATCCTGACTGGCTGTATCATAGTCTGGTATAGTAATTCGAATGCACAGGAATGTAAGAAGCTGCAGAGATAAGTGGACTCTGCCCAATACATCATGGGCACATTAAACCCTACCATTAGTAGTATCTGCAGGAGGTGCTGCCTCAAGAAGGCAACATCCATTAATAAAGATTCCCACCATCTGGGCCATGTCATCTTCTCACAGCTACCATGGGCAGGAGGTACAGAAGCCTGAAGTCCCACACCACCAGGTTCAAGAACAGTTACTTCCCTTCAACCATTTGGTTCTTTAATCAATTGGCAAAACCCTAATCACCACCACAGTTTAGCAACACTATGACCACTTTGATCACTTTGCACTAAAATGGACTTTGGTGTGCTTTTTTGTTTTAGTTGTGTTCTTTCTTGTAAACATTGTGTATCATTTATGTTTAATTTATGTTTTTCTTGTGAATGCTGCTTATATGATGCTATGTGCCTATGATGCTGCTGCAAATAAGTTTTTTATTGCACCTGTGGATACATGTACTTGTGCATATGACATTAAACCAATTTTAACTTTCTTTCCTCTGTTTCAACTTTGATGCCGGTAGCCTGGATTTCCTGGCCTTGGGAAAAATGGCAGTCAGGAGGTGTGAGCTTCTGCATGGAAGAGAAGATTGTCCTGTGCTTCTTGGTAGCTTGGAGGATCAAGGCGAACCTTTTCAAATGATGTTAGCACGCTGAGGGCAGCAGCCTAACGGTTAAAATAGCAAATTAGATTAAGAATTTCAGACCATTGATTCAGAAACATGACTTTGAACCCCACCACAGCTGCTAAATTAATACAATTAAATAATCTGGGATTAAAGCTTGTCTCAGTAGTGGCAGCCATGAAACCACTGGATTGGTGGAAAAATGTATTCAGTTCATTAACATTCATCAGGGTAGGAAATCTTTTACCCATACCAGGTCTGGCCTGCATGTAAATCAGATCCACCAGTGTGGTTGACTCTTAACTATGTCCTCAGTGCAAGGACTTGGTTCATCCTTCATGAATATACCCCCTAATAAGTAAACTATGAGATCATTTGCTAATTCCTATTAATGTAATGTCAATGGATTGTATCACTTGCAACTGATCTACACCAAGAGCAGAGGTTTTGGCTGGAACTAATAGGAGGAGGCAAGTGTGATGGGGGGAACGTCATCAAAAGGTGGTCAGGCTAATCCCGAATTAACCCATGGAGTCACAAAACCTGCAAGCTGTGACACACCAACATGAATGGATGACAGAATAGCTCTAATAATAGTTGATCAACTGGGATGAATAGTTTCAGTCAGGGGAACTTTGCACTGTGATATCCCTAGGTGGGACTGAGCTCGCTTTGGTCTCTTCCTCTGCACAATTATACAGGTGCTATACAGGTGGGCACAATATGCAGGGTCTATAACCCCACAATTAGAATAATATTTAGAAGTAACTGTGGTATGTTTTTGATTGCAGTGTGTTAAATAGACACCCCAATGCAACATTATAGGAGACAGTGTCAATGGTGCAAAACTCTCTCCGACTTGTTTTACCACCGAAGCCAATGATAACATCTGACCAATTAGCAGGATTATACAAATGTTTAATGTCCTTGCAAGGCAGAGAGTGCAAGCAGGCATAAATAATTTTTAAAAGTAAACCTTTAATAAGGATTATTTTAAGTTGGATATAACCTTTAATGTTCTTGAATCCAATCTAACATCTCTGTGAATGTGACACGATGAATCTAATAATTTAATGTAATCAATACACAACAGTGTACCCCTTTGTAAATAGAAACAATATTCCCTCTGCTTACAACATTTTAAAGCTGAAGCAATTGGCTCAAAGACCAAAGCATTGTTTAGTCAAATGGCTTAGCACAGTGCAGTGACAGCTTTGGAACAAAAGAAGTCCCAGATCTACTGGGCCTTTAATTTTCTTTAACAAATTCAGTGATATTTTCATTCAATGAATTGGCTTTCAGGATCTTCTCTTTGAAGATATTGCATTCTTAATTAATGGCATTGTGCACTAATGAAACTGGAACAAACCCCAATTATCTTTGAAAGGACAGCTCAACTCGAAATGGTTTGTCACTTAAACAACAATTTTATTTTTTAATGCACTTTTGAAGGCTATTTTCTGTTGTGAGTAGCTTTGATTTTTAATTCATACTCTATGTGTGTTAATATTATGTTATGATGTAAATTGATACCCAGATTGTTGTGTTGTGTGACAGGAAGAAGTGGGTTTACAGGATCATGACACAGACCAGAGACTGACAACTTTGGCTGCCGGGAAAGAAGGAGTTGCTTAACAACAGAAGGGTAAAACTGAGATCCATTTTGGGCCCAGGGAAGGGCCCTAGGTATAAAGTGAAATAAATAAATCATCTCCAAAAGAATCTATTTCCTTTCCAAAAATAAACTTGTTATATAATGTCTTTCATGACGTCCTAAAGCACTTTCCAGCCATGAGATACTTTGTGAAATGTAGTTACAGTTGCACAAATGTAGTTAATATAGTTTAGGAAAACCCAGTAGCCAATTTGCACTTAGCCAGATCCCACAAACAGCAATATGATAATGATCAAATATTTTGCCTTTTTTTCCAGTAGTGAGAGGTCAAATCTACCACAGAAGAGTGTATCATGGCCCTGGCTCTTCTTCAAAATTGAAATTGGATCTTTAAGAGTCACCTGAGAGAGTGGACAGCCTCTTAATTTAAAGTTTCATCCTCCGACAGGGCAAAACTTCAGCACCGAAGCAAAGCAGAAAATGTTGGGGATACTCAGCAGGTCAGGCAGCTTCTGTGGAGAGAGAAAGAAGGTTAATGTTTCAGGTCATTCGTTAGAATGGGTTGCACAACCTGCAATGGTGCATCAGATTAGATTTTGTGCTGAAGTCTCTGGAGTGGGACGTGAACTTTTTGACTCAGAGGTGAAAATACTACAAATTGAGCCACAGGTGGCAACTCTGACCTGTGCAGAGAATAAGCCTTTCAAGAATTCATCGTTACTTCTCTTGGAATGAATGGTGACATTTTAGACTTCAGCATGACCTTTGGAGAGGCCATATTGGTACACTTGTACATATAAACTACCTCTCTGTAAACGGAGTCTGTTGATTGTTTCTCCTTGCTATTTTCTCAATTTTTTTCTTACTTTACTAAAACACCTATTTATTGTATGGTTTTGAATTCTTAAAGAGGACCTTTTTTTGTGAACTTGACTCTTCCCTTAACAGACAATGATTAACCAACTGAAGATTTATGGCATTTTCTGTTTTTATTTTAATGGCTTATTGCCTCATTTGGTTTGAGTGTGCCCATGTCCGATCAGACCCCACTCTCTTCAGGCAAGTTCTTCAACTGTGAGAAGATTACCTTCAAAGTCAAATACACTCTAGGATGCCTTTACCCCAGGGAAACTGCCTCTGCATTTATCTTTTCCCAGTGATTGAACTCTCATCTCCATAATCAAATATAAGGAGTTTCCTGGGTTTTGTTTCCTTTCCAAGGCAGCAACAATTATGGAATGGCCTCTTCTAACATTGTTTCCCTTCCCACCACACTCAACCCCTGCCACCATGGCTTCAAATCTAATCTCCACTTCCTACCACCTTCCTAGTCCCCCACACCTGATCCCATTCACTCCTCTTCAGGTCAGCTTCTCCATGGGGCCCATTCCTTGTTCAGTTCCCAGTCAACAATCAATGCTCCAGTTAAACCTCCTGACCTCTGAATTTGGAAGCATTATCGAAGTTTCCATTTGTTAGTCAGACTTGAACTCCTGCCTTCCCAAATTGGCCTGAGAAACAGAAGAACATAAGAACTTGGAGCCGGAGTAGGCCATCTGGACCTTTGAGCCTGTTCTGCCATTCATCAAGATCATGACTGATCTACTACCACAGCATCATTTTCCAGGGTTATTCCCATATTCCTCAGTTCTCTCAATATCCAGATATCTGTGGACTTCTGTTTAAGATGAACTCAATGACTGAGTCTCCACTGTCCTCCAGGGCAGGGAATTCCAAAGATTTGCAAAAATTTTTCTTCATCCCAGTTTTAAAAGAGTCAAAGAAATGTCCTCCCTGCATCATCCATTCACCCTTCAAAAATCCATTTCAATAAGTGCACAACAATTGTCCAAATTTCTGATAAGCACTTCTGACAGTTAACTCTGTTGGGAGCCCTGTTTTGGAAAAAGTATCCTTACAGGGTTATTTTCCTCATTGCCCATTCCCTGTTGCCGGTCACTTCAACTCCCCCTCCCACACTATCACTGATATGTCAGTCCTCGGTCTCCTCCACTGCCAGGAGAATTCCAAGTGCAAACTGAAGGAACAGCACCTCATCTTCCGTCTTGGAACTTTGTAGCCTAATGGCATGAACATTGAATTCTCTCACTTTAAGTGATCCCCACCCCCCTTCCCCACAACCCCCTCCCCACCATGCTTCTTCCCTACTTTTTTTTCCTTTCTCTCCTTACCTTTGACCCATCCCCCAGTGGATCTGCTCTCCCCTCCTCCCCCACACCTGCCTATCACTGTCTCTTACCTGCATCTACCTATCACCACCTTGTGCCCACCCTGCCTCCCCTTTTTTGTCCACCTGTCACTGCTCTGCTTTTCCCTCCTATATATTGGGCTTCCCCTTTTCCTACCATCAGATCCTGAAGAAAGGTCCTGACCCAAAATGTTGACCACCTGCTTTTCTCCACGGTTGCCGCCTGACCTGCTGAGTTCCTCCAGCATCATCGTGTTTTTCATCTAGATTCCAGCATCTGCAGTCCTTTGTTTCTCCAGGGTTATTTTCTGGGTCACCAGGGAAACAATACAACCAGCTTTGTTTTGTAATAGCTGACATTATCAAAGTAAATATTGAAAGATATTTTATTAAAAACTTGTAAAAGAACAAGGACAATTTAATGTGTTGTTGGCAATTGAATGCTACCATTGTATGTATCTGTCTTTCTCTCAAGATAATAATAAAAAATCTGCTCTTAATGGAACTGCCAATGAGAAACTCTGCCTTATCCTCCCACCTGGCTGTGTAAAGCTTCTTGACAATCCTTCTCTTGTCCTTGCACTTCTGCCACACCCACACCACTCCCTATCAGAGATCTTTTCAAATTAGAAAGCTTGATGGAAGATGGATAAATCTGCACCATAGCTGGAAGGTGGGTCATATTATTCTGTAAAATTAGGTTTCACATGAAACTGGTCAACCCCAGGAACACCTACCTTTTGTGAGGCATGACTGAGTGGCTCAATCCAGCTGTGTAATTTGATCAATCAAATACAGCAAAGGACCTAAAATATTTGTTCTTTCCCAACAAACCAAGGGATAATGGAACTAATAAGTCTTGTTGGTTTCCAATATCCTCACCATGTTGCTGTGGTGAAAGGTTATGCTGTTATCTATTT
Organism: Pristis pectinata; assembly: GCF_009764475.1. Lineage (NCBI taxonomy): Eukaryota > Metazoa > Chordata > Chondrichthyes > Rhinopristiformes > Pristidae > Pristis > Pristis pectinata. The sequence goes on along the minus strand of NC_067405.1, from coordinate 128,365,665 downwards.
CTATGTCTAGAGAAACATCACTGAATGGTCAAAATCCTGAGCAAGAAAGTGATCATGAAAACGGGTGCCAAACGCTGTAGACAATTGATAGCAGTTGCTAGTGGAGCCACAAGGAGAGATTTATTTGCATACATGATGCTCAGGGAGCTTTGGGTATAAGTGGTGTGATCTGCCAGCCTTTAGTACAGTTACACAGGATAACCATGTAGTAATTCAGGATTTGTACTTGTAAAGCAAACTTAAGAGCCTGCTCTCCACTCGTGGCTGGATCTTTTAATGTGAGGGGTGCTCAACAGGAACCACTGCTTCAAATATTGGGCTGCATTCAGGATGTCAGATCCTGGAATGGTGAATTCAATAAGGGCACGGGCATCCTGCATTTCCAGCAGATGAATAGTGATGTTTGTGGAGGTAGAAACCTGGGAGAAATCTTGGAGCAACAGAAGCAATCTCCCCAAAAATTGCTCAATAAGGACGAGCCTTTAACTCATGTTTGAGCAAGCCTCCATCCTACCGTTAAGGCCTGCTTTTTTTCCACTCTGGGCCCATGCAGCTTCTTCAGTGCGTATGTCTCTCCAAACTTCCAGCAATGACATGAAACATCCAGAAAAGAATAATCTCTTTCTGTGTTCTGACAATATACGTAGGTCAGAACCCATGAAGGTTTTCATCAGTGTCTGCTTAATGCATGCATAAGATAAAGACTGACTATTGTTGATATCACTGGCTGCTGCCTGAAAGTAACTGGAAGCAAAGAAGTTAAGAGTGGTGATGGAAGGAGGTGCAGGGAACACTGTGACAGTGGGTTGTCTTCTTAATACAGCAGATAAAACAGTGATAGACTCTCTAGAGGAGTATGCACTCCTCATACGAAGTAACCTGGGACCTTGGTTACCTTTTGGGAAATTAGGATGCCTGGGAATTCTTCTGCTCCTGGCACCTATGGTTTCACTGATTCCTTTGTCTCTGGTTCAAATGCAATGGCCAAAAGTTTTCCCATTTTCAAAATAAAAACCTTTATCTTATGCAGTGATTCTATTTTACTTGCCAAGAAATAGGATTAAGATCCAGTGGTTAGTGATTTTAATTAGAACAGTTAACAGCCCCTTGGAACTGGAAGGCCCATTCCCACTCCAGTGGAATTGATGTTTCCATATGTTTTTATTTCTATGCTTTCTTAAGACAATGTTACAGCGATAACGTTTTCTCACTTATTTGCCTGCATCCTGTTCTTTCTCTCGTACACAGTAACTCCACCCTAATTCTCCCACTTGGCACCTATACTAGGGGTAATTTCTAGTAGTCAGTTAACCTACTGACCAGCACATCTTTGGGAAACGGAAGGAAACTGGAGTATCTGGGGGAACCCACACAGTCCCAGGCATAACATGCGAACTCCCCACAAACAGCCGATTAAACTTGAGTCACTGGTGCTGTGTGGCAGCTGCACTACCTGATGATTGGAAGGTGCTGGACAGCCCAAATTCTAGCCAATAAGACTTGGGCCAACCTTGCTGAGAGACCTTGTGTAGGAGGGTTGGCTTATGATAAGAGTGGGTTTAGCTGGCAGGTGAGTGGGAAACGTGAGAACGTTCTGGGCTATCTATTATGCTTCTGCCTCTGGGCTGCGAAGTAGTGGCCCTGTCTAAGATCTAAATGCACAGACCTCCAGCAGAAAATTACCGATAATTCTTAATCCACATTTCCTCGCAGCAGAGAAACCACTCTTTAAGGTTATAAAACTCTACCAATTATGGCAACTCCTATGTTCGAAGAATAACTGTCATTACATTGCTTTAAAATTTGAAAATTGGATTCAGACTAAAAATTTCCAATTCCTACATTTTAGATTTGAAAATTGATTTCTATATAAAATTTTGAAAAATCAAATAAGGAAATGGGAAACAAGTCTTTAATTTCCAACCCATGTTATAAATTGGTGAATTTACTTAAAGATGGAAGATTTTTAAGAGCCAGTGGATTAAATTTTAAGCAATAGCTTTGTGCTAGGAGTTGTCTCTTGAAAAGTTTCCATTTAGCCAAGTGGATTATTCAATTGAAGCTGCATTGTCAGGGAGATGTGATATGTGGTATTACCTCTCAATACCTACTGGATATTTGTTGCACACGTTCACCTTGTAGAATTATAATAATTCATAACAATGATAACTATTGCATGTTGCTGGCCAATGCTCTTGAGATTAAGAATGCAGTTGAGGTAGTCCCTCATGTAGTCCCGGTTCAATGAGTGCACATATTACCTGGTTACAGCTGCTCCCTTATGAAACAAATAGCTTTGCTCATCCAGTCAGGTGAAGAAAATGGCTCAGATAACAAACAAAGGTATGGAGCACAGCCTGTGCAAAGAAACGTGGATCCATTAATGTCAACAGAAAGCAGGAAATTAAAGTAAGCTTGCAAAAGATTCTTTGTTTGCATCCCTATAGTTATTTTCTCCTTATTCATGAATGGTGTTATTCTACTAGACATTTAATGTGGTTCTGCAGAAGCTAGACATGCAAAAGGCATCACTTGCATCGAAGTATCTTCTTTGGGCAATGACTATCAGATCAGAATGAAAACCAGGATCACAGAATCAGCTAAGAAGGAATTTCATTTCCATCCATTGGCTGAAATATTTTGGATGCATTTCTATTTGAAAAGCATTAGGGGGGTTCTTGGACAACATGTTGCCATAATTTCATGAATTTTAAATGAAATATTTGAAATAAAAATGGAGAAGTATTTGAGATAAAATGTGTGTGTTTTGTTTTCCTGGGAAGGCTTGTGCATAGCTGGTGTCATTGCCCTCTGGGAGGAGAACTAGTTCCAAAAGCTGGCATCAGCTCAGAGCTTAAATGCTCACTGCACATCACATCACCAAGCAGTTCCAGAAGCTGTGGCACATTCCCACTTCATACTCTATTGGAAAGGTGGAGTTTGCTGGTCCATCCGCAGCTGTTAAGAAAATATGTTTTATAAAACTTTGCACTGCAGGGTGCTACGGAATTCCATAAGCACTGTGTAGAAGCAGAGAAAAAGATTGATGTGTAGACTTGTAATGTAAGTACCAAGCTAGGCATTGGCTGAATAATCAAAAGTGCACAACTCGTTCTTAATTGTCAGAAATGTTCTGCTTAAATCCTTCAGTTCGCAAGTAATTGGCACTGAGTAATATTGACAGTTATACAGAATTACATTCTACTTAGATTTCCAAATTGGCAGCCTTGCCAAATTTAGGAGGGTACAGATATAAAAACAAATCATTTAGATTCAGTGTTTATAGTTAGAGTAGAGCATTAGTGGTGATGTGGGGGTGAGTGTGGGGGCGGATGGAGGGAGAAAGTATTTCCTAGAAATAAACTAATCTCACAGAAGGAGGTTGCAGCCAAAAAATTTGAAATGACTCTGACATAGTAAGAGGAGCACCGAAACTAGCTGATGCCCTTGTTTTATGCTTTTCCTCATTCTCCTCTACACTTTTCCATTTAATGCCATCAGCACAACTTTCAATTCCTTTCTTCCTCATGTGTTTATCTAACTTCTTAAAAATAATTTTGTAGATACATCCTTGATGATATTTCCTCAATGTGTTGAAGTGCCAATATCTCTGAAGCACACATGAGGATAGGAATCAGTAGACCATGAGGTTGGTGCTGGGTTTGGGTTCACGGTCTTTGAACATTCTTTTCCTCAGTCAGCTAAAAGATATGCTGATGTACAGGAGATGGTGGTGACTTTCGTTACTGATGTCTGCCTAAACTGAGAGATGGCTCTTAATGATTGGAAACAGACTCACATTTTCCAGGATCTGCAATCCCAATTGTCAGGGTGGTTGATTGAGGACCTGTTTTGTATGAGGTCTATTGTCTTATAAACTTCAGTGAAGAGGTCAACAATGGCAGGATTTTGGCCTCAGGAGATGGAGTACACACAACAAAGATTGAACAGTTTCCTGTTTGTCATACAGAATAATTCCATTCCAGTGACAAACATAAATTACTGGCCAACTGACCCCTTCAAAAAGGAAATCCGCTATTCCAAGGGTAATAAACGCTTCATTTCTTTTGCCATCTCAAAGTTGAAAGAAATTTGCAGCAATATTTCATCTCCAAGATGTTTCAAATAAATTGTAAGTAAGATAAATTGGCCTGAAAATATAGCACAGACAATTGGTCATTGTGAAATCATTTGAAATCTGAAATGGTTAAAAAATGTAGATGCCGCTGCACGTAGAACATAGAACAATCCAGCACAGGAACAGTCCCTTCAGCTTACAATGTCTGTGCCAAATATGATGCCAAATTAAGCTAAATCTCTTCTGCCTGCACATGATCCTTATCCTTCCACTCCCTGCATATTCATGTGTCTATCTAAAAGCCTCTTAAACACCACTATTGCATTTGTTTCCACCACTACCTCTGGCAGCCCATTCAAGGCATCTACCACTCTCTGTGAAAAAACTTGCCTTGCACATCTCCTTTAAACCTTCCCCCTCTCACTTTAAAAGCATGTCCTAAAGTATTTGACATTTTTACCTTGGGGAAAAAAAGATTCTGACTGTCTACCTTAGCTACACCTCTCATAATTTTATAAACTGCTATCAGGTCTCCCTTCAGCCTTCAACGCTCCAGAGAAAACAACTCAAGTTTGTCCAACCTCTCCTTACAGCTCATATCCTCTAATCCAGGCAGCATCCTGGTAAACCTGCGCTCTTTCCAAAGCCTCCACATCCTTCCTGTAATGAGGTGAACAGAAATGCACACAGTATTCCAGAGGTGGCCTAACCAAAGTTTTATATAGCTGCAGCATGACTTCCTGACTCTTATACTCAAAGGCCCTACCAGTGAAGGAAAGCATGCCATATGCTTTCTTTACCAATCTATCTACTTGGATGGCTACTTTCAGGGAGCTATGGACTTGGGCCTCAAGATCCCTGTAACATGGCTTACATACAATGAGCGTTTGTTGGCTTTTGGACTGTACTCACTGGAGTACAGAAGAATGAGAGGGGACCTCATAGAAACATTTCGAATGTTGAAAGGACTGGACAGAGTAGATGTGGCTAAGTTGTTTCCCTTGGTGGGTGAGTCCAGGACTAGAGAGCACAGTCTTAGAATTAGAGGGTACCCGTTTAAAACAGAAATGAGGAGAAATTTCTTTAGCCAGAGGGTAGTGAATTTAGGGAATTCTTTGCCACGTACAGCTGTGGAGGCCCGATCATTGGGGGTGCTTAAGGAGGAGATTGATAGGTATCTAATTAGTCAAGATATCAAGGGATATGGGGATAAAGCTGGAAATTGGGGCTAGATAGGAATAGTTTTAGTTTAGCTCATGAAGCAGATTCGATGGGCCGAATGGCCTACTTCTGTCTTGTGATCTTGTGAAGTGACAAGACAAGTTTCCACCCATGTTTGATGTGAAATGAATAACAATGCCAATCAGTTGTCATTGTTGAACTCTTCCCGTGTCTATCAGTTTTCATAACAGTCAGAACTATGGGATAACAGGAGGGTAAACAGGATAAAAGCAGGAGAAGAATAAAATCCATAGGATGGAGAAATAGGGGACCAGTCAATGAAAGACAAAGACAGGGAAATCAGGGCAGATAGGAGTTGGAGAGGATGATACAAAAGGTGGGGAATAAAATTAAGTAGAGAAGGAAGACAAAGCCAGGAGACAAAGATTGTCTCAAAGCTCATTGCAATCATATTTTTAATATGTTTCATTAGAGTAAAAGACTTGCTCATTACTCATATTAAGACTTAGTAGAAGTGGCTTTCAGTAATCTTTTTAAAAATATGAATTTTCACTCTGTGAATACTAGCTGAGCTCCCACAGGTATTTGCTCACATGGTAAAAAACAGCACATGTAACATCTTGCTGCATGTTTCTGTCATGTGCATGTGTTTGATGGACCATTGCATGCTCTGTGTTCACATAAAGAACCTTCTTAAGCTGGACACTGGGTTATGGTCCTGTTTGAAAGGGACCTGGATCCTCAAGAAAAACATTTTGAAGTAGGTGGTCTGTCTTCTTCTTGACTGGCTATTTATCAGTTTTATATAACTCTCTCTTTTAATAATAAATTAGTTAGTTGTTGCTGTGGTCAAACTAGAGCTCATTTTAAATAAACCGGCTGTTTAGTTTGCGCTTTAGACGTTGTGTACATGTGATTTTAATCAGATATCCTTTTCCCAAGCTGATAAGTATGCAAAACACAAAGGAAATGGAAAAGTTTCCATATGGCTACAAGAATAATGTTATTTCCTTCTGCGTCAAGCCCAGTAAGTCAAATATCAGATCTGTATTAACAGGATGTACCCCTGAGAAACAGCTTATTAAACATGATATTTACTTTATTAACTTACATTTTATGAATTTGTGGACTATTGGATACCTTGCCAAATCCTTTTATTTGATATGCAGCTCAACAGTGCCATTTTCAATGAGCTTGTTGTTTTATGAACAGAGGTACCAATTATCCATGTCCTTTACTCTCTGATTAGCACACATGTACTGTGATTGTTGCAATAAATGACTCATTTGGATACTAACATGAAACAGGCACAGCAACAATAATTAGCATCATCTACCTTTACACATACACTGGAAAAATACAACAAAAACTCTCATTTATATGGCACATCTACTATAGGAAAAGATCCCAAGGAGTTTCACAATGGCACAATCAGACCAATACTGGCATTAGGTTTTGGCTAAGTAGGTGGCTTTTACAGTGGGCTTAGAGAAAGAGAGGCAGAGAGATGCAGAGATTTAGATAGGGAATTCCAGAGCTTAGAGTCTGAACCATTGGCTCCCAATCTGCTCAGAGGTTTGTAGGGTAGTGGTGCCGGTAGATGGTGATGCCAAGGATTTCAGCAGATCCATAAGGTTTTAATAATAATGTGGTAACTTAGTTAGAAGATTCAGAACAAACACAATATATTCAGCACACCATCATCCCAGGCTACAGTGCTGCCAGCAGTTGTCAGGAATCCTCAAAAGGTGTAGTGCATGGAGTTTTGTGGGAGCAGGAGAGCATATTTAGTGAATGCAGACCAACAGGGTCTTCATTTAAATAAAGCTCAGAAACCACTGACCTAAACCACTGAAGTCAGAGCCACCATTACCAGTTTGAAGGATGTGGGAACTGTACAAAGGGTTAGAGTTGAAGGAACATTGAAAACTTGGAAGAGAAATGTAGGCAATCTGAATCAGCCCTTTGAAGATCAAATCTTTGAAGAGGTTAAAATATCCTCTTTCTGGATCACAGCAAATGAGCTATTGGCGTTTCTGCTCTAAAGCCATCTCCCCTGACCTTTATACTAAACCAGCAGGATACTCCATGAAGGAGTTAGCTTCATTGATCTACATGAATGAATCCATGCTTGAAACACAAGGAATAAGCAAACATCTTCTGTCTTACATGATTTATTACATTGTTCCACACAATGTGCCACAGGGGAAAGCATGCCCAAGGTAGACTTTGGTCTTATTCCACACCAGTTATTTGAATATACATATGTTCTGCTGTTAGATTTGGTCAATACTTTTACCTGAATCCTGAAACAATCCTAGCAAGTTCTGTTGCTATTTCATAAACTCAATCTCATAAACTTAATAGTAAACTGATTAAAAAATGATGTAGAATGTTGAAAGGCAAATTGGACTAGTTAGATAGCACTTCTAGGAAGCTGCCCTAGCATAATGGGCTGAGCAGCCTTCATCTGTGCTGTACATTTTATGGAATGGGAAATAAACACTTAAGACAGTGAAAAACATGAAATAAAAGCAAGATATTTTGGTAATACTCAGTAGTGCAGAGAGAAACAAAGTTAATGTTTCAGGTTAAAGACCTCACATCAGAAATGAATCATTGACCTGAAAACTGTGCTCCTCTCTGCAGATTCTGCCTTTTCTACAGAGTATTTCAAGCATTTCACTTTTTACTTTAAGAACATCGACATTAATAACTTTGAATTGTTATTATTGTTTCACTGTTCTGTTGATCAAAAGTGCTACATACAGCTCATTGTCACCAACTCCTTCAACGGCTTAGTGTAGATAGGTTTAAAATAGTACAAGCAAGGAGGTTCTAGCCTTGGTTTCTGGTCTGTACTGGATTAGTGGATGCCAGATAACAGTTGGGTCTTTGCAAACTCTTCTCCTATGCACCTGAGAAAGGATTCACTAATTCCTCTGTAAATTTCTTTGCAATTAGTGGAAATGATTTTATGATGTTGAAGAAAATTTGCTGGAGCATAATCATATTTTAATCAAGCCATGCACACAGCACAGGAGGAACTCAACGGGTCAGGCAGCATCTGTGGAGGGAAATGGACAGTCGACATTTCAGCTCAACCCAAAATGTCATCTGTCCATTTCCTTCCACAGATGCTGCCTGATCCACTATGTGCCTCCAGCACTTTGTGTGTTGCTCCAGATTCCAGCATTTGCATTCTCTCACGTCTCCATTTTTAAGCAAGCCATACTGGAGTTATACGACTGGTTTGGTTTGATTTCAGGAAGAAACAGCAGTGTAGCTGGTCATGTATCTGGATCTCTTTGGTTTACTGTGAGCATATCGAATGAGAATAAATAATAAATAAGAATTCTAAGAATAATAGATCACAGCCACTGTGTTGTACATTAAAAACAAATTCTTTTTAGTTGCCTTTTTATTGTTCTGAAAACATTCATTACAGTTTTTCATTTTCACGGAGCTCATGTGGTTGAGAGACATCATGAACTGTTGCTGCACACTTACGGTGGGCTTATAGTATAAACCCAGCTTAGACAGAAGGGAAAATCAATTTCCTCCTTGGGCTATCAGTGGAGCAATAAATCCAGTATTAGCTGGCCAAGTCATGATTGCAGAGGATTGGTAAGAACTGTTCTTTTTTTTGCTTGGATTATAGAGATAGCTGAATGACAGTAAATCTTCTCCTTAATTATCAGTATGATTTATACTGCAGGCAAATATTAACCAAGGGAAACGGCTGAGGAACTATCACACTGCCATTTGGGCTCTCGTGCTGGGATACTTTTTTTTGCGATTGTTTAAACTCAAAACTAACCACTACTTACTAATAAGGCTGTTTTAGCATATGATGAGTACAAATTCTACATATTCTCAATGTACCTGCAATAACCAGAATTAAGCTTCATTCGATATCTTGATAGTTATCATAGAATCATACAACGTGGAAACAGGCCCTTCAGCCCACTGAGTCCGTGCCAACTAACAAGTATTCAATTACACCAGACTTGCATTGATCCCACATTTTGTTAGATTCTCCCCACATTCTCATCATCAATGCTGCACCACCCCCCCCCCCCCCACCCCGTCTACACACCAGGGGCAATATATAGTGGCCAATCCACATGTCTTTGGGATTTGGAATGAAACCAAAGTAAATAGAACACAAAACATAGAACAGTACACCACAGGAAAAGTTCCTTTAGCCCACAATGTTTCTGCTGACTATGATTTAAACTAATCCTATCTGCCTGCACGTGGTCTATATCCCTTCATCCCCTGCCTGTTCATGTGCAAGTCTAAATGTCTCTTAAATGTTATAGTTGTATCTACTTCCACCATCTCCCCTGGCAGCATGTTTCTGGCAACTACTATTCTCTGCGTAAAAAAACTTGCCTCGCAAATCTCCTTTAAACTTTCCCCCCTCACCTTAAATCTATGCCCTCTATTATTTTACATTTACACTCTGACTATCTACCCTATCTATGTCTCATATAATTTTATATACTTGTATCAGGCCACCTCTCAGCATCCGACATTCCGGAGAAAACAATTCAAGTTTGTCCAATGCGGGTCACTGGAGTTGTGAAACAGTTGCTGTACTAGCGGCACCATTGTGCTGCTCATACAGTACGTTGTTGTGATCTCCTAAATACTGGTTACGATATATTCACTAATAGATCCAAAAAGGAATTCAGGATAAATCTGAATGATTAGAACTTGCCACAACATCACGGGCCTGGGAGGCTTTCTGACTCCTGTTCTTGCTATAGTCCTTTATAGAGCAAAGCAATACCATTGTGCCTGAGTGGATAGGATATATGATTAATGGACATAAGAAGAAAGGACCACAAGTAATAGTTGAAATAGCATGGATGCGTTTAAGTGGTATGTGAGATGAGTACACAAGGGAGAAAGAAAAAGATTTATGTGGAACAAAACAACTTGCTAGCCCAAGTGTGTCGATCTGGCCTGAGATGAATTTATCATGCATTAAGATGAGAAGGTCAGCATACAATGGTGTCAATGGCTCACTTTATTATACGATTTCAAAACAAAATTAACATCTTAAAGTGCCTTTCTGGAGATAGAATTAATCATAAACCCTATTATGATAACTGTTGAATAGTATTAAATGCACAAGACTAGGTTATAATATAGCTTCAAAAGTAGGATTGAAGAGGTACCTGAGATTCAGTCAGCTGGAAAGTTAGCGCGATGCTATTACCAGCGCCTAGTGATTGTGATTCGATTCCGTCGCTGTCTGTAAGGAGTTTGTACTTTCTCCCGTGTCTGTGTGGGTTTCCTCTGGGTGCTCCGGTTTCCTCCCACATTGCAAAGACGTACGAGTAGGTTAATTTTGGGTTTAAAATGGGCGTACAGACTCGTTTACCACGCGTAAATAAAATTTAAATTTAATTTAAATAAACTTCCAACAGGTTACAACTACTAGTTGTCTCCTATCTGCACAGAAATATCTATTTATACAAGTAAATGCTAAATATCAGCATTTGCAGATCATTGATGGAACTCATACTATTAAACGAATTAGGGAAATTTTCTGATCGGCTCGCAGTGACTAATGGTGTTCTGCGAGGGGTCAGGAGTAGGGTCCGCTACTTTTCACGTTTATATGCTAATGATCTGGATGATGGAATTGAGGGCATTCTGGCCAAGTTTGTGGATGATACAAAGATAGGTGGAGGGAGAGGTAGTGTTGCGGATGCAGGGAGTCTGGCAGAAGGACTTGGGCAGGTTGGAGATATGGGCAAAGAAGTGGCAGCTGGAATACAGCGTAGAGAAGTGTATGATCATGCACTTTGGTAGAAGGAATAAAGTGTAGACTATTTTCTTAAATGGGGAGCAAATTCAGAGATCAGAAGTGCAAAGTGACTTGGGAGTCTTAATGCAGGATTCCCTAAAGGTTTATACTTGCAGGTTGAGTCGGTAGTAAGGAAGGCAAATGCAATGTTAACATTCATTTCAAGAGGACTAGAATATAAAGCAAGGATGTAATACTGGGACTTTTAAGCATTGGTCAGACCACATCTTGGAGTATTGTGAGCAGTTTTGGGCCCCATATCTAAGGAAGGATGTGCTGGCATTGGAGAGGGTCCAGAGGAGGTTTACGAGAATGACCCTGGGAATGAAAAGGTTAATGTATGAGGAGCATTTGATGGCTCTGGGCCTGTACTCACTGGAGTTTAGAAGGATGAGGGGGATCTCATTGAAGCCTACAGAATATTGAAAGGCCTGGATAGAATGGACGTGAAGGGGATGTGTCCAGTAGTGGGAAAGTCTAAGACCAGAGGACACAGCATCAGGATAGAAGGTCATTGCTTTAGAACAGAGATGAGGAGGAATTTCTTTAGCCAGGGGGTGGTGAATCTGTGGAATTCATTGCCACAGACTAGTGTGGAGGCCAAGTCATTGGGTATATTTAAAGCTGAGGTTGATAGGTTCTTGATTAGTAAGGGCATCAAAGGTTACGGGGAGAAGGTGGGAGAATGGGGTTAAGAGGGAAAAATAAATCAGACATGATTGAATGGCTGAGCAGTCTCAATTGGCCAAATGGCCTGATTCTGCTCCTCTGTCTTATGGTCTTATAGAACTTGCCAACAATGAAGTCGTCTTTTTTTTCATACATCAGCCTGCCTCCTGTTTTCTCTTGGGTTTTATATGTTATTATGTTTTTTGTTCATTCTATTGATTGTCATTTCCATCTGAAAGGGCAATGCAGATGATTTTCTCTCTGATCCAACCACTAGATAAATCAATATATCCTGATTCCCTCCCCCCCTCCCCCACTTTGCATCTACTTAAAACTTAGATATCTCCCCATTGAAATAAGAAACTCTAATAGTAGAGGTACTCCGGAGGAGAAACCATGTTTTACCTATTCTGGGATGTAATTAATGGTGAATTGTCTTGGAGAGACCTAGTCCATTGGGTCACCAGGAGTCCAATTATATTGATACAGTTTACTAACTGACCATACAACTGAAAAACTGGTTTGCTGATAAACAAAAACTCCAATTTTATCAACGAAGGAGAAACTTTCTTGAAGATCTCTGCATGTAACGTAGATTTTATCATAAATTCTTGGTGGGTGGTAGAGTTTATGCTCCCTTAAGACGTTATTGTCATTATATTGATGTTCAAGCTGATTCCTTGGAAGGGTCAACAATATCCTGATCCCAAACCCTCAACTCAAATATTCAAATTTTGCCTGTCAGACAAAGTCAGAAGTCTAGATTTTTGACTCCTGGGTCAGCTGCTATATTGTGTAAATTAATTGGTGGAAGATATAGGGAGTTAATTTCTGCTCTATCAGATCACCCCATCTTTCAACCCCTGCTACTGAGTGGTCACAGCTCACAAATGAGGTAGTCAAGGGATGCTAACATTTTGGATGGCTTTTTGTCTGCCATTTCATCCTAAATTAAGCAGGACACTTGTGTCAGTGGTTTAAAATTTAAGCTCTGACCTAAATGTTTTTGTTCCAACCTGCGAACAGCCACCTGCCACCTGTTTATTGTCATCTTGCATTTAATGCCAGTAGTGAAGAAGGATCCAGTTGGCCACCTGACTTCAACAGTGTCTGTGGAAAGAGAAACAGAGTTAATATTACAGGTTTTATTTCTCACTGTTACCATCAGGCAGGAGGTACAGAAGCCTGAAGTCCCACACCACCAGGTTCAGGAACAGTTACTTTCCTACAGCCGCCAGGTTCTTGAACTGACCTGCAGAACCCTATCTCAGCAACAGAACACTACAGACCACCTCTTGCACTACCATGGACTTGTCTCTGTGCTTTTTTTTGCACTAATGTCTTGTTTTGCGCAGTCTTTTTTCTCTTCACTGTCTTGTATAATTTATGTATAACTTACGTTGTTGTCTGAATCTATGTACCTGTGATGCAGCTGCGAGCAAAATTTTCATTGTATCTATACCTCACCGTACTTGTGCATATGACAATAAACTCAACTTGATGTTACTTGAGGTGGAACACCATTTGTTAAAACCTGAAACAGAACATTTCCAGTTCTGATGAAGAATTTTTGATTTGAAATGTTAACACTGTTTATTCTCCCCCTTCTTGTTCATCTCTTATTTACATTTCCTCCAAACAGATCAGCTGTAATTATCGTACCTCCACTCTCCCTCCCCCAGCTCATGTTAGTTAGTCTGTCCATATCTCCTATCACAGGCATTCTCTTTGCTCTCTCTGCAACACCCTGTCCCTTTATTGTAACTTAAAATATTTCTAACTCTTCCAAGTTTGAATGAATGGTCACCTACCTGAAACATTTGCTTCTGTTTTTTCCTCTCCACAGATGCAGCCTGATCAGCTGAGATTTTCCAGTAAATTTTTCCAACATTTGCCATTCTTGCTTTCAGAATTCAGGCACAGTGGTGCAGCTAGTACAGACTCTGCCTCACAGTGCCAGAGACCTGGGTACAATCCTGATCTCAAGTGCTGTCTGCGTGGAGATTGCATGTACTACCCATGAGCGCGTGGGCTTTCCTCTGGGTACTCTGATTTCTTCCCACATCACAAACTTGTGCAGATTGGCTGCTGTTAAGTTGTCCCTAGTGTGTAGGTGAGTGATAAAATCTGATGAGAATGTGGGGAGAATAGAAAACATGGGTGGGAGAGTGGTGAATTAATGTAGAATTAGTATAAATAGGTGGCTGATGGCCGTCGTGATGTTGTTGAAGCTGGGGCCAAACCAGACAAGTTTTAGGTGATTTTTTAGTAACAAACCTGATTATTTTTGCAGCAGTGGGCTGAAGGGCCTGTTTCAGTGCTGTATCTCTCCATGATGTTGTAAGTCAGCATGCTTGCTGATGATTCCACAATGTTCAATTTCAGTTGTGACTCCTGAGCAGAAGTACCAGTCCACAAGTGTATTTAGCAAGACCTAGACAATATACATGCATGGACTGACGTGTGGCAAGTGTCAGACAATGACCTTCTCCAATAACCCACCCTTGCATTTTGACATTCAATAGCATTACCATTGCAAGATCGCGCCACAATCAACACACTGGATGTCACCACTGACCAGAAGCACAATTGGATCGACCCTATAAATAACATGACTACAAAAGCAGATCTGAAGCTGGGTATCCTGTGCAGAGTGATTCATCTCCTGGTATCACAAAGCCTTTCCACCATCTACAAGGTAGAAGTCAGGAGTGTGATGCTCTCACTTGCCTGGATGAATGCAGCTCAAACAAAACTCAAGAAGCTCAACTCCTCCCAGATTCTACCCCACCATCCAGGACGAAACACCCTATCTACCACCCTAACATTGATTCCCCTCAACTCCTGGCACACATCTAGACTACTCCGACAGTATCTCCCACACCCTCTGCTACCAAGAAGGATAATGGAAACAGGCATCACCTTCTGTAATATCCCCTCTAATTCAAACACTATCCTGACTTGGAAATATATTGCCATCCCTTCATCATTGCTAAGTATAAATCCTGGAACTCCCTACTCAACAGCACTGTATCTTCACCAGAAGGACTGCGGTGGTTCAAGATGGCAGATCACCACCACCTTCTCAGGGGCAATCATCGGATCCAGAACAAATGTTGGCTTTGTCAGCAATGCCTAGATCCTGCAAAATGAGTGCTCTTGGTCCCACATAGGATTGGTCCTTCCTAGGTCTTTTGTCGCTGGAAGGGGACTAGAACTCACAACCATCTAACTCAGAGGCAAGAGTGCTACCAATTGAGTCACAATTGACTTGCAAGACTGGGGCATGCTACAATAATTGGATTTGAGCATCCCATGTATTACTTGGATCTTATTCCTTCACTTGTTGAAATGAAAAAAAACATTAAACACAAGCTTTGAGGCAAAGAAATTCAATATTCGATTAAGCTGTTCTTCTTGTGCAAGGCTTTTATAAAGTCTTCCTTTAAGTAATTAATAATACACAAGGCGTAAGTCGTAAAGTCTGGTCCATTAGGGAAGATCAATAATACTCCAATCCTCATAATGGAAGCAGGTTGAAACAAAAAAAACATCTAAATGAATTGCATATTTCAATAAGGGAATTAGCAAACAGTGCTCCAGAGTTTAAATACTAAAGCAAGAAATAATGAATGACTTTAAACAGCTCTCTTGAGAACATATGTTTCACTATATATAATGCAGAGAGATGGTTTGATTGCATCCAGTGTTTTTTTTTTGGATTAGTTTGCTTAATATCCTGTCAATCTCACACTGTTTACACCCCTCAGTGAAAGTGTTCCTGCATATTCTGCAATTTTGTTGGCTTCACTTTTAACTAAGAACAACCTTTGGATATGCAAATGAATTAAGTCCATCAATCCGAGTTGATTCAATTGAAAAAGAAGGATTTTGTACAGCAAAAACTACTCAGCTGATGTGTATAAAGATATAATGGTCACAATATCCGTGGACTATTTGTCTGGGAAACAGTCAGCTTCCAGGTGCAAAGGAGAGGAAAATGGAAACAGATTCAATCACAGCAAGTTCCTGCCCCTCTTTACAAAACACTGCTTAGTTTGCACTTGGAACCATAGTGTGCTGTTCCACTTGCCATGATATAGTAAGGATGTTATAGTGCTGGAGAGAGTGCAGAGGAGATCACCAGGATGTCAAAACAAGAGACTGCAGATGCTAAAATCTGGAGCAAAAAGTAAGCTGCTGGAGGAACTCAGCAGGTCAGGCTGCATCCCTGAAGGGAAATGAACAGTTTACATATCATGTCAAGACACTTCATCTGGACCACTAGCAGCAACTCTGGAAGGAAATAGACAGCGTTTCGATCGGTCCAAATGAAGGGTGTCGACCTGAAACATTGACTATCCATTTCCCTCCATAGATGCTGCCTGATATGTCAAATTCCTAAAGCAGGTTATTTTTTTCACCAGGATGTTGCCTGGATTGGAGTACTTTAGTTATGGGGAGAGACTTGATAAGCTGAGTTTGTTTTCCCTGGAGTGAAGGAGGCTGAGGTGTGACCTGATAGAAGTATGTAAGGTTTTAACTGGTATAGATAGGGTAGATAGCCAGAGTCCTTTTTTTTTTACCCTGGTGGCATAGGGTAAACAAGAAAAACAGGAAGGCATAGTTTTAAGGTGAGGGGAGGGAGTTTTTTAAAGGGTATCTTAGGGGTAAGTTTTTTGCACAGAGAGTGGTTGATATCTGGAGAATGCAGCCAGAGGAGGTGGTGTGATTCAGATACAATTGCTATGTTTAAGAGGCATTTAGACAGGCAGTTAAACAAGTGAGGCATAGAAGGCTACGATCCTAGTGTGGGCAAATGGGATTAGTGTAGACTGGCAAAAAGGTCAGCAATAATGTGGTGGGCTGGAAGGCCCACCTCTCTGCTGTACAACTCTATGACTCTATGATTTCCAGAATTTGCAGTTTAATGCCTTTCCACAAACATTCTGACTGTAAGGAAGCATATCAAAAATAGTGATTGGGCATCGAGGTGTGAATCAGTCACTGGCTTCACTCGTGTACATTGCCATTTTGGTTGCACCTCTTCAATAATGGAGGTGAGGGACTGTTGGTTTAATGATTAAGTCCATTGTCCTTCCTGGTTTTAGCTCTGTTTTGTTTCTTTTACTCAGTTCCTCACGCTGTCAGGTTACGTACTCTTCTGCCTGAGATGTTAAGTTAAAGCTCTGTTCGCCTGTTCTATTTAGTATGAACGATCCCATGAAATTATTGAAGGAAGAGTGGGCATGTTCTCCCCCATGACCTGGATAGTGTTTACATCATCAATCAATACCATCGAAAGGAAAATAAGTGGGGATTTAGCTCTTTGCTGATTGTGGCGGCCTGCTGCCTACAAATTGGCCTACTCTGCTTTTGTGAATTTTGTGAGCCTCCTCTACACTGGCGAGACCAAATGCAGACTAGGTGACCGTTTCTCAGAACACCTGCACTCTGTCCGTAACCGTGATCTGCATCTCCCCGTTGCCAGTCACTTCAACTCCCCCTCCCACACTATCACTGATATGACAGTCCTCGGCCTCCTCCACTGCCAGGAGAATTCCAAGTGCAGACTGGAGGAACCACACCCGATTTTCTGTCTTGGAACCTTGCAGCCTAATGGCATGAACATTGAATTCTCCCACTTTAGGTAATCCCCACCCCCCTTCCCCACAATCCCCCCCACCCACTCCATGCTTCTTCTCTTCTTCCCTTTTCTAGCCCTTTTTTTCTTCTCTCTTCTTACCTTTAACCCATCCCCGGGTGGATCTGCTCTCCTCTCCCCCACTCCTGCCTATCACTATATCTTACCTGCATCTACCTATCACCTCCCTGTGCCCACCCCGCCTCCCCTCTTTTGTCCGCCTATCACTGCTCTGCTTTTCCCCCCTATATATTGGGCTTCCCCTTTTCCTATCTTCAGTTCTGAAGAAGGGTCCTGACCCGAAACGTTGACCGCCTGCTTTTCTCCACGGATGCTGCCTGGCCTGCTGAGTTCTGCCAGCATCATCGTGTTTTTCATCTAGATTCCAGCATCTGCAGTCCTTTGTTTCTCTTTGTGAGTTATCAGGTGGCTCATGAGGCTCATGTGAGAACTGCAAACTCCTCCACAGAAGGGGAACGTGGTGACCAGCTGGTGAATAGGTGTTTGGTTTGTTAGATGGTGCACTCATTTTGCTGCTTAAACAGGCTTCCTTGAGTTCAAGGTTCACAATACGTTCCCATTTGAGAAGTCGTGAATCAGAGATTCCCAGGAGTGAATGGGGATGTTCCTTTTTTTCAAAGAAGCTTTGAGCAAATCACAAACCTTTTTTTTCTGTCTGCCTAGTAATAACTTCCTGTGACAGAGCTTGCTATAGAGTGTTTGTTTTGGGAATCTGGTGTCAGACATATAAGTGATGTGGCCTGCCCAGGCCACTTGAGTGAATGTAATTAGGGCCTCAACACTGGGAACGTTGGCCTTGGAGAGGATGTTGATGTTGGTTCATTTATCCTTCCAGTGAAATTCGAGGATTTTGTAGAGGCTGCATTGGTGGTATCTTTCCCTTGCCTTGAGATAGTTCAGGTATCAGAAGCATACAGGAAGGTAGGGATTACTGTTGCCTGAGTTTTGATATAGGTCTGAGAGTTGATCTTCAAATACCCTTTTCTTTAATCAACAGAAGACTGCACTGGCACATTGAAGGCTGAGTTGAATGTCATCATCGATGTGTGTCTTTGCTGAACGCTATTACAGCTCCAGTGACCCGGGTTCAATTCCGGCCACTGTCTGTAAGGAGTTTGTACATTGTCCCTGTGTCTGCGTGGGTTTCTTCCGGGTGCTCTGGTTTCCTCCCACTTTCCAAAGACGTACAGGTTATGAAGTTGTGGGCATGCTATGTTGGCGCCGGAAGCATGGCGACACTTGCGGGCTGCCCCCAGAACACCCTATGCAAAAGACGCATTTCACTGTGTGTTTCGACATACATGTGACTAATAAAGATATCTTGTCTTATCTTATCTTATCTTATATGGGAAATGGTCCATGTTTGCCAAGGGCTTGCTGTGGCCTTTATTGTTGCAGGGCTGTATGGTGCAGCAGGGTCAGGTTGGTAGAAGACTCTTGGTCTTGAGGATGTTGAGTGTCAGCCCATCCTCTCAGTGAAGGTGTCAATGATGGCTTAGAGCTTGGCCTCTGAGCATTCACAAATGCAAGCATTGACTGCATACTGCAGATTGACTACTGAGGTTCGGGTAATCTTGGTTCTGGAGTGTAGTCACCATACATTGAACAGCTTCCCATTAGTTCTGAGGATTAGCTCCACTCTTGCAAGATGGAGATGCACACTGCAGCAAGGAAGATTGAGAAAAGTAATTGGCTGTGGAATGCTTTGGGGCATTCTAAGGAAATGAGGATGCAAGTTCATTCTTTGTTCTTTCAGATGTGAACTGACTTCACAACCAAGTGATAGTTCCTTTTCAACAATTTATAAATGGTAGCTACACAATCCAAAGCTTCCAGAAGAGAGTATTGCTTGCACAGATTACAGCATGGAAAGCAGTTCCATTAAATTGATTGGAGGAGAATCATATGCTGTTGCTTATATTTCCCTGAACGTCTTCCCTTCCTATGGATGCCACTCTCTGCTGGGAGTACCAGATCACAAAATCACCCTGACAGATTTTGCAGACCGCTGAAGATACTGATTGGAGTGAGCTGCTTTTCCTAACAGTTGATGTCCACGTAAAAACTCAGGAACATATCGAGTTTAAGCCTGGGATGTTTTTATCTGGATGGAATTTGCTGCTTTCTTGGAGTAAATTGGCATCACTAATACATAAATTTCCCTTCTGTGTAGGTGAGTGGTAAAATCTGAGTGGACTTATTGGGAATGTGGGGAGAATAATGTATGGGGAAAGTTAGTGGATTACTCTGTAAACTGGTACAGAGTTGATGGGCCAAAATGGCCTTCTTTGACATAAGGAAATATGGAATTAAATCAAATATTGTTCACTGAACAGTCACCTCTTGCCACCGATTTCGGTAGGCTTGTTATACCTGCCCAAGGTTAAACCCAGTACAGGCTCAGAAAGTAGACCTCAGCCTGAAAGCTGGGAAGTTTGGGGAATTTTGTGCTGCCCTGATTGACTCCAAGGGGCAGAGGTAGCAGGCAGCACAGCCCTGCTGGCTTAAACCCATGGCCTTCAGGACTTCTACCAGTAATGTGCTGGTGTCTGGGTGGAAAATCTGTCCTATCCGCTCTTCGAGAAAATGAGGGTGTATGTCAATAACACATCAGAAGCAAAACAACAAAGCCTGCAACTCAACTAGAGCAACACATTGTACTTCACCGAAAGCTTGAGAAATATAAATAACCACCGCTGTAAATTTTTGATGAGTGTTGGGACTATGGAATAGAGATAAAAGGGGTATCAGACATGTTGCAGGAAAGTGCCCTGATTCCATATCACCTCTTTTAATTTGGATTAATATGCATTTATTATTAGCTGAAGTTATCAACTTCAAGGAAATCTATAAGGGCCAAGGTACCCGTTTTGTATTTTAGTGAAATAAGTTGCTGAATTAAAAAATGATTGTTATGTGAGTTCAATTAAAATTGTGTTTGTGCACTGTTCAGCAGAAGCGAGTGTGCAGATTGTGTTCTAATGAATTATAAATATGTGCAACTGTAGCTGTCCAGATCCTTTTTTATCCAGTAACATTGTCTTAGAGAGCACATCTTTCATGCACTCCTGTCAAAGGCCTTCTCCTGGTCCAAGGAGATGAAGCAAGTGTCCAGCCCCCTGTCTTGTACAAGGATGATTGTATCCCTGAGTAGCACAATGCCGTTTCGCAGAACACCAGCGCCCTGTCCGTAACCGCAACCTGCATCTTCCTGTTGCCAGTCACTTCAACTCCCACACCATCAATGATATGACAGTCCTCAGCCTCCTCCACTGCCAGGAGAATTCCAAGTGCAAAGTGGAGGAACAGCACCTCATTTTCCATCTTGGAACCTTGCAGCCTGATGGCATGAACATTGAATTCTCCCACTTTAGGTAATCCCCAACCCCTTCCCCACAAACCCTACCCCCCCCCCCCCCCACCATGCTTCTTTTCTTCCCTTTCCTAGCCTTTTTTTTCCTCTCTCTTCTTACCTTTGACCCATCCCCCGGTGGATCTGCTCTCCCCTCCTCCCCCACACCTGCCTATCACTATCTCTGACCTGCATCTACCTATCACCACCTTGTGCCCACCCAGCCTCCCCTCTTTTGTCCACTTATCACTGCTCTGCCTTTTGCTCCTCTATATTGGGCTTCCCCTTTTCCTATCTTCAGTCCTGAAGAAGGGTCCTGACCTGAAATGTTGACCGCCTGCTTTTCTCCACGGGTGCTGCCTGGCCTGCTGAGTTCCTCCAGCATCATCATCATGTTTTTCATCTAGATTCCAGCATCTGCAGTCCTTTGTTTCTCTAGCCCAATGCTCTTCTGCTGGACACAACACAGGTCTGATCTGGGTGCATCACCAGAGCCAGAGCACATTTGACTCAGTTGGTGTTGACCTTGGACAGAATTTTGCAATCTGCATTAGACAGTGAGATGGGTCGCCACTTTCTGATCTCTTCTGGTGATGATGTCCTGGCACATTGGCACCTGTGGATCTGTGAGCTTTTCTCTTCCTCCTCTGTGTGATCCAGACCATCCTGGCTTCTGGACTTGGCTCGCTGGTGATCGTCACGGTTCTTCCTCATCCCCCTCATTTTCATCCTCCTATTGTAATCTCATCCTCATCCACTCATCGTACTCCTCCTCAACTGCCCCACTGCCCCATCATCATCCTCCTCATAATCTGCATCCTCATCCTCCTCATCATCCTCTACCTCACCCTCAGCTGCTCATCTCCCTCAACCTTCTGTAATTTTCATCCTCATCCCCCTCATCTGTTTATCTTCCTCATCCTCCTCATCTTCTTCTTCCCCTTTCTCATCATCCTTAACGTCTTGGTGCTGGATGATGATGGACGAGGGGTGAGTGGTGGATTGAATGGGTGTTCCCGAGCACTGGACTCCTTGCCCGGGACCTGGTCCTTTTTAAGAAAAACAGAGACAGAGAATGCTGGAAATACTCATCAGGTCGCACAATGACTGCGGAGAGAGACCTTGCAAGTCGATGGCATTTCATCAGGATTGGGAAAAATTAGAAATCAAACGTGGTTTAAGTTGTTGAGTAGGTTGGGGGTGTGTGTGGAGAGGACAAAGGAATGTCCATGGTAGGGTAGAGGGAAACAGAGACTCAGAGGTACAAGTTGTGTGCTGTTGGCAGAGAGAGGATGGTGAAGACTTGTAAGTCACCGCTGATCTGCCTGGAGGAGGTGTAAGTAGAGGGGGTTGACTGAGGGCAGAGGAAAGAGATATAAAAGAATGTGAGATGCAAAACACTGCAGTTTAAGATATTAAGATATTTATTTATTAATCACATGTACATCGGAACACACAGTGAAATGCATCTTTTTGTGTTACTGAGAATGTGCTGGGGTGCAGCCCGTAAGTGTCGCCACTCTTCCGGCGCCAACGTAGCATGCCCATAACTCCTAACCTGTATGTCTTTGGAACGTGGGAGGAAACTGGAGCACCCGGAGGAAACTCACGCAGACGCGGGGAGAACATACAAACTCCTTACAGACAATGGCGGGAATTGAACCCAGTCACTGGCACTGTAATAGCATTACGCTAACCGCTACACCACCATGCCGCCTAGTTGCTGGGCATCTCAAACAAAAGAGAAAGCTGGAAATGCTCAGTGGGTCAGGCAATGTCCATGGGGATTTCCAGCTTCTACAGTTCATTTGCTTTTCAGGTTTTCATTCAGTTAATCCTGCTTCTGCACAAATGATGTAGGCAGTCATGGGTTAACAGCATGAATAAATTTGTGGGAACTAGGATTCTGCCATTTGGTGTCTCTGTGCATCTTTGGATACATCCATCTGTAACTGTGTTCTTCATACAGAGGACCAGGATCCACACTGATGTCCAGCACAGAATAAGTACTCAATGGTATTTAGTGCTGAGTTTTTTGATGACAGTTCTCCCCAGAGCACACAAAAATATTGCACCATGTAGAGTAACTTCCAGACCCACACCCTGCACCTTCATCGCTGTCACTCTTGGCTCCCTCCCATAATCTATCTCTGAGAACGAAGGCAGTAATGACAGATAGTACCCAAGATATTCTTAACATGAATGCTTTCGGTAATTGGTGTGAAAATATATGTTGCATCAATCAGGTGCCTTACATAAACTATGTTTTCTTTGCAGAGTAAATGATTGCCTGTAAAACATGGTAGAGAAATGCCAGGGGGAAAGAACAACTACAATTAGCCCACAAAGTGCACAAGAATAGAAAACTTATCAATTCAGTAAAGGCAGGATGGGAAGTTTGTTGGAGAGCTGCCAAAAACAGTTTGGTAATGGAAGTAATCAAGTTCTACAGTGAGCTGTTGGAATCAGAGAGTCACACAGCACACAGGTCACTGAGTCCAGACCAACCATCAAGTATGCATTTATTCTAATCCTACACAAATTCCATGTTTATTTTTTTGTTCTCTCCACATTTCCTTCAACAGCCACTAGATTCTACCACTCAGCCACACATAAGGGGTAATTTGTAGTAGCTAATTAACCTGCCAACCCGTACGTCTTTGGGATGTGGGAGGAAACCAGAGCACCCACAGAAAACCCACACAGCCAGCAGGAGAGCATGCAAACTCCACACACACAATACCCGGGGTCAGGATTGAACCAAGGTCCCTGGAGCTGTGAGGCAGTTGCTCGACTAGCTGTGCTGTTGTTGCACTTGAGTCTCTAGCCATTTATCTAAATTGTGATGTCTCTGCTATTTATTCTGTCTGACATTCTACACATATTTTCTTTGTAACCTTCTAGATGATCCGTATGTAGATGACCCCTCTAGATCTATAATGAGACTTCACTTGCCTGAACAAAAATGCAGATTTACACCCTTGGGGGAATAATAATCGAATAATTTAGAATAATAACCTAAAATAATCCAGCTGCCTTTAGGTAGAGAATTTCAGAAAGTGGCTCTAGAGATGATGCTTGCATTATCCTGAAATTCCCACCAGACAGATGCTAGTTCATCAGCCAACACTCTATGTGAGATTAGGCAACTTCTAATTGAACATGAGCGAGCAGAGCCATTGGCCCCAGCCCCCTTTCAAAATGCCCATCCCACAGTATCAACTTTGCTTTTGAATGTTAAACCTGTTCCTTAACTCCTAGGAAATTGGAAGAATCTTTCCAGCATTTGTAACCAGAAAGAGCAGTTGCCAAAAGTTACAATTCCACAAACTGCTAATTCTCCCGGAGTTGGTCAGCCTATGGGTGTATTGTACCTGAGCATTACAGCTTATATAACACCTATTTTTGCCTCACATTTCTCTTTCAATGAAATACATCCCAGGGATGATTATTGGCCAGGATACCTACTGATGACCAGCACAGAATGAGTACTCGATGGCATTTAGTGCTGAGGTCTTTGATGACATTTCTCTCCAGAGCACACAGGGCAGTAATGACAGACAGTACCTGAAACATTCTTAACAATGAATGCTAGTTGACTAGATCTGTAAATGCCTTATCTATTGGGGAAGGCCAGAAGCTAGTTTTCTTCAATGAATTACTCATAAGAGACTTTTGGATAGGTACATGGAGCTGAGAAAAATAGAGAACTATGGGTAAGCCTAGTAATTTCTAAGGTAGGGACATGTTCAGCACAGCTTTGTGGGCCGAAGGGCCTGAAATATGCTGTAGGTTTTCTATGCTTTTATGTTTCTATATCTTGTCTCCCAAATGGTTCTCAATAGGAAGGTACAAATCAAGACTGGGATGAAATGGTCTTCACTTGGCCATACGAATGAAGCCCCAACAGAATCCAAGGCCTGTCGCTAAAATAAAGTTCTCCAAGTGATTGACACTCCCATCCACTGGCTTAGTCATTCAGTCTCTCCACCACTACTGTAGCCTGGCTGAAGTGCTGGTCTAGCTGTAGAATGCACTTCAGGAACTCTTCACATGCACCTACTGAAGCTGCAACCTCTCTCACCTAGAAGAGAAAGGCCAAAGGCTACAGACAAACCTCGTTATTCACTACCTGACTTGCAAATTAGCCTTCCTTCTTTGTCAGTGGTTGAAAATTGTGGAACTCCTTCCCTAAAAGCATCTGGGATCATTTTCATCGAGCTTTCAAGATGAGGACCCACCATCATCTTTTCAATGGCAACTCAGGATGGACAATAAATGCCAGCAATGCCTATTTCCTCAGAATAAGGTGACTATCATTGGGCTATGGCAAAATCTTACAGTTGACTCTGCTTTGCTTACTGACATAGAACTAACTGAAAATGAATGTACTTCAGAAGGAAAATCCAGGCTTGTTTGTCTGAGTTTATTCCCTGATTTGCACAGGAGTCTTTCAATCACTCCTTCCTCCGAACCTACATTTATTAATTCTAATTTAATTCACAGCAATGCTTGCATTCCATTAACAGTTTTGCACCATTTAGTAACCGTGAAATATGTAGAGATTTTTCTCCAGATAGATTAACTTGTTAAGACAGTGTCTAAATATAATGCAATTCCCGCAATCTGCTCCAAATTTGCTACATCAGTGAATCTTTTTAAGGCAATGCAACAAATTCCAATACTTCCCAAGGTTTCCTGGCAGCTGTTCTTGGGGACAGGAGTATTTCTACACACATTCAGCTGAAGTTTGGTGAAGTTTTGGAACTGCATGAGTATCAGCTTTATTCACCCAATCTTAATTTTTTTTTCCGTCATGTGATACTTCCAAGTTGTATGAAGATTAAACCCTCTACATTAGCAAGTGAGAAGATTCTTTCTTTCCATCATTTGTAGTATTACAAAAAATATATTTGGGGAACTGAACATGGCTGGCAAATCTACCACTACCCACCCCCAGTGCTTTTTTGAAGGTGCAAGTAAGCCCATGTCCACATTGAGGTTGTGGGGTTTTTTGGCAGGGATTCACATGTAGTGATGATGAAGAAATAGGTGGCATATAATGATGTATAACTTGGAGGGACTAGTATTCCAAGCATCAGCTGCTCTTGTTCTTCAAACTGAAACCCTGGCACATTGCTCCAATGAACCTTACAGGTGGTACACACTTTAGTAACTGCTTTGTCCTGGACAGTGTTGAGCTTCTTGAATGCGCTAGAGCAGCTCTCATCCAAGCAAGCCACGCATAGACTTGTGTCTTATAAGCTTTGGGGTGTCAGTTGTGAGTCCCTTGCTTCAACGTACCCTATCTCTGAGCTAGTCCTGCAGCAACAGTACTGATCTGAACCATCTAGTTAAGTTTCTAGTCAACAGTGACAGGATTTTGATGGTGGGAGACTTGGTGATTGAATGTCAACAGAGGGTGTTAAGAGTCTCCCTTGAGGTTGTCATTATCTGTCTGACACTTGCAATGATGTGACTGTTACTTGCCACCACTAGCCTAAGACTGAATTTTGCATTGATGCTCTGGGTGCAGTCACAGGTTGCTTCACTCTGAGGAATTATGAAAGGAAGTGAACAATCCACAGTCATCAGAGAACATCTCCATCTTCCCAGCATTGGGAAGGTCATTGACATAGCAGCTGAAGATGTTTGGGCAGAGGATATCGCTTGGAGGAATTTAGGCAGAAATGGCAAATATTTTCTGTAATCCAGCAAGATTCTGTTGTCACGAACCAGCAACAAAAGAAACACACTGAGCATGATTCAGTGTTAAGAACTATTTTATTAATCACTACTTATGATAATACGTAAAATAAAAGTAAAAATGTTAGTATGTTAGAATTCAAAAATGTTAAACCTCGAACGTTAACCCCAAAACTAAACTCTTCGTGTGTGTGTGTGGCAAAGTCCAAAACTCCCAGTTCCGGAATGGTTCTTAAAGTTCAGTTCCGCAAGCCATAAGGTGAAACATGAGCAAGGGCTTCTTCAACAACCACCGTTGTCTGAAGATAAGATGTAGATGTAGAAAAACATAGAGAGAGAGCACATACGAAATCCAAATGTTCCACGATGGAACCCAAACGACACTTCAGTGTTTACTCGGTAGTGACTTCCTCACCCCGAAAAGCATCCGAACCGTGGTCGTCCACATACAAATACCTGTTTCCTTCTACAGGTCAGCAACAAAGTGAACTCCACTGGATTACTTCCAACTTCCATACATGGATTTCAGTGGCAAACACAGTTATTGTTTCTCATCCATCGATAGAGAAAACAAGCAGGCTGGTGTCTCTCTCCCTTCTCTCTCTCTCTCCTTCTTCTTCTGACTTCTTCAACAACGTCATTATGTCCTTTATCTTCTATTGACGTAAGCACGCCCCACACACACATACACACACACTCTCTATCTTAAAGGGACTTTCACTGAGTCCGTAACACTGTAATCCATCTCAACACAGTCATCTTGGTGACAAGTTAAAGGTTTTGTTGGGACATTGCTTGAAGTCAAGTACACCACATACTACAAAACTGCATGTACCTGGTTCCTCAGTGAACTAGAAATCAAAGGCTGGGATCATGAAATTTTGTGATAAATGTTGCCAGATGTCACAGAGGTTGACAGAATAGATGTCTACCCTTCACTGCCAATTGCACAGTGAATAATGAACACTTTTAGTCATAATGGGATTGCTAGGTCCAGACTGATCTGACACAAGACCATGGCACTGAGCTCAAATAGAAGAAACTTTCACCCTGTTGGTTCTGGCTCTGTTCTGAATAATTTGCCCTACTGTGATAACTGAAAGTGTTTCCACAGATGTGTTTTATGAGATTTATCTGATAGTTAATTAATACATTGGATACAGGAGCTGTTTGTAGGAAATATTTTCATCTTTTTTTATTTATCCAGGAGGATATAGGCATGCTGACAAGTTCAATATTGTTATCATTTCCTAGTTACCTTTGCTAGGAATCAAATACATTGCCTGGGGTCATATATAGGTCAGACTGTGTAAAGATAGCATGGTTTCTTTCCAGAATTGCATTAGTGAATTAAGTTTGCATCTTCTGATGAAATAACTTTCTTACATAGAATATAGAGTACAGAATGAGGTCATTTGGTCCAACTACTCTGTGCCAGTTTTTATCCTTCATGACTCTCCTTCCATCTTTTCCCATCTACATCCATCAGCATAACCCTTTCTCGCTAATGGACTCCTGTTGAATACTTCTGAACTATCAATTGCTCCTTTAGATTGCAAGTTCCACATTCACACCACTCTGGGTAATGAAACTATATTAATTCCTTATTTGATTTCTTAAGGAGACTATCTTATATTAATGGCCCTATTCTTAGGTTACCCAAGTACAAACGCACTCTCTCAATCAAAACTTTTCATCATTTTAAAGACCTCTCATAAACTATCCAAACAGTTCCCTAAAAAGTAAAGTCAAATAGAATTGAAAAATTGGCTATATAAGAAGCAACACACAATCTGCTGGAGAAACCGAGCAGGTTGAGGAAAGGAATTGTCGACATTTCAGGTTGAAACCCTGCGTTGATCCTGATTGTGTATTGCTTCAAATTCCAGCATCTGCACTCTCATGCGGCTACATAAGAACTAGGATTATGTGTATCCAGCCCCTCGAGCCCAATCAATGGTTTCCCAACCCTTCACCATCCCTGTCCCTCCCATAAAATCAGGATGCAGCACATTTTCCTCAGAGGTCTCATGGGAGCAGTTACAGAAATGTGCAACTTTTGGACCCAGTGCGTTGCTGTCCAATGGTAGATGCGTGTGCTGCAGGCATGCTTATGGGCTGCAGAATGGAGATACCCAAACGAGACCTTGTAAGAGTATGGTGAGTTTGGTACAGCAAGGATAATAATCATTCAAGCCACATACAGAATTGGAGCTTTGTGATGAAGCTGTAACCAAATTTCTGTGTAGACTGACTAGCTGTCAGCAACAGTGAGGGGGCCATGGTTATAAGTGCTTTTTGAAATTCTGATTCATTTCAAGCTGCAATTCCCTTGCTTTCTCTTAAGCCTATCCTTTCTTCTTAACTGTGTAAGGGACCCTGAATCACTGAAATACCACTGACATATGTCGTGAAATTTGTTATTTTGTGGCAGCAGTACAGTGCAAGACATAAAGGCATAAAAAATTATTATAAGTTACAAAATTAAATAAATAGTGCAAAGGAGGAATAACGAGATAGTGTTCGTGGGGTCATGGACCATTCAGAAACCTGATGGTGGAGGGGAAGAAGCTGTTCCTGGAACACTGAATGTGAGTCTTCAGGCTCCTGTACCTCCTCCCTGATGGTAGTAACATGAAAAGGGCATGTCCTGGGTGGTGAGGGTCCTTAATGATAGATGCCACCTTATTGAGGCACCGCCTCTTGAAGATGTCCTCAATGGCGGGGAGGGTTGTGCCCATGATGGAGCTGGCTGAGTTTACAACCCTCTGCAGTCAACATGAATGTGAAAATAATCTTTTCCCTAAGTCACAGATATAAGTTTCTGTTCAAGAATAAACCCTGAATCTTCTTGGCTGCACAAATCGCATATGGCTCTTTAAAAGTAAAATACTCTTAATTTAAAAATATGTTGTGTATTCATTTATTTTTGCACCAATGTTATGATATAAGTAAACATCAACTAAAATTAAATAAAACTGACAACAAAATCAATAACTTTCAAAAATGTTGTGAATGGTTTGACTTCCAATTGTTCTGATCCAAGTAATATTGCTTCTGTTATTGTATATATAGGGTAACAGAAAGTGTTTGAAGCTTAATCAAAGCTTGGGGGTTGGCTGCTTGATGATAATCTTTTCTCCATAGCAATTGAGCTGAGTTTACTATTATTATAGAAACTGGTTTCTTTACAACTGACGACTAATTTATCTTTTATGTCTTATGAATCACACAACTGAATTATTCTATTATGCCCCTTCTTAAAAAGTTGACTTTTTTATCTTTGTGAATCATTGTGTTCTTCAGGTTGTGGGATGTTAGTGATGCAGGAAGGAACATTTTGGAATCCTTTGTTATTGGTTATGAATCTGGGTCAGGTACGGCTATAGATGATGCAGAAATTAGCTTTCAACTCTAATGGAATTCTGTAATCTGTAATTCTGATTGTGAAACTACAGGGTGGTCATAAATCTCCATTTGGCTGATTAGTGCCCTTCAGAAAAGGAAAGCTGTAGTTAGCTCTACTTCTTGTGACTCCAGACCCATTGATTGCCCTCTGAAGTTAAATAGTAAACTAGTCAGTTCAGGGTAATAATCCCAGTTTCTATATCCATTGGAAGATTGTGTTGGATGTCTCTCCTTAACTCCCACTGCTGATTGTGACTTGTAACCATAAGATTTAATGAAATGGATTTTAATTGTTACACCTGCATTAAAATTTCGTTGCTCAATTCATTCTCAGACAGTGCAGACAAGGCTAGAATTTACAATGCAACAACTAGCCTGAACAGATTGGCTTACCAAGTTATTTCAAAGGACAATCAACTACATACTTTGGGTCTGGAGTCACATAAGGAGAAGGTAAGTAGAACTTTCTTTTCCTGCAAGCCAAATGTATCTTCATGACAATCTGATAATTTCACTTTCATATTTGCTAATAATAGCTTTAATTCCAGTTTACTCAATTAACTGAACTGCGGCTGTCTTGAAGGGATTCAAGCATAATCTCCAGTTCATTAATCTGGGCCTCTGAATTATTATTCCCTTACTGTAATTACTATACAGCCATTTCCACTGCTTTGTGTCAATGACCAACATTCCTATCATTTTTACTTAAGAGAAAAAAGTAAATTCATTGGGTGTTATAATAACAGTTAATGCAGGAGATACTCATCAGGTAAGGCAGCATCTGTGGAAAGAGAAACAGACTTAATATTTCAGGTCAAAAGCCCTTTGTCTGCACTTTCTGTTTTTATTTCAGATTTCCAGTATCCGTAGTCCTTTGATTTTCAATTCATTTTGTGATCTTTTTCTTTGCCATCACCATCCATCAAGGCATCTTGTGAGACACTGGGCAGCACTTGTGAGACTTGTTATTATAAATATTTCAGAGTTATAAATAGTGCAAAAGAGGAATAACAAGGTAGTGTTCATGGGGTCATGGACCATTCAGAAACCTGATGGTGGAGCGGAAGAAGCTGTTCCTGGAACACTTAATTTCAGAGTTAACATTTCAGGTCAATGACCCTTCATCAGAACTGGAATGGGGAGAATTTCAGTGTGTTTCCAGTTACTGAGAGGTTGAGAGGCGGATGGAAAGTCTGTGTTCATGTGGAGACCAAGATTGTCCAGTTGACACAATATTTTTAGTGACATCCAGTTAGCAAAAGAATGAGGGCAATTAAAGAGAAAGACAAAAAAAATCAATTGAATTTGCTGAACACCATAGTGGTGGAAATTTGAAATAAAAGAAAGTCTCAGTAGGTCAAGCAGCATCTGTAGGGAGAGAGAGAAACAGAGTTAATGCTCCTTACATCAGAAGTGGCCAGTTCTGACATAAACAGGAAAGGGTTGGTGATCGAAAATTGTTGAATTCAGTAACTGAGTCCCAAGGACTGCAGCTTGCCTAGATGGAAGATGAGGTTTTTTTTGAGCTCGAGTTTTGTTTGCCAGGTTTGAAACCAAAATGACAATAAAATGATTTTGTTGATAATGACGTGTCTCCAACCAAATGTCTCCTTACAGACTAATAACCTTTGATTAAAAACTAACAAACACTAAAAAGTTTCTATTGTCACATGTTTTAGTGCAAAAATGTCTCCTGACAACTCGAGCAGCTTGAACTTGGAAGGGGTGACAAGTGATTGTTCCAGGGACTGGGCTTTGGTGAAATTCCCAGTCTGGATTATTATTGATTTAATTCAGAACTTATACAACAATGTAAATATGGTGTTTTTGATTACTTTCCATGCTGTTAGGTAACTGTAGAAACTGTAGATTAGGAACACAATTATGTGAAAGATAAATTTCAGTATCCTGAAAAAAATAAGCTGTTGAAACAAATAAGTCACTCAATCCCTCCTTTAACTCCTCAGCAGGCAACTGTCTGAGGCTTGCTTCAGTGTAGGTCTAGAGCTGACAGATTCCTGAATCAGATCTCTGAATCATCTCATACTGATTATTTTGAATCAAACAATTTAGTTTATCTTTTCTTAGTCAGGTTACCCTCAAACTCTTGCCAAACTCTCAAGGAAGAAGCCAGACCACACATTATGCTTGAAATATTATCTATTGTTTGCCTATCAGTGAAATGATGCTTTAAATTAATGTTGAATTGATGGTGATTTAATTGACACATGTCAAAGTACACAGATTTGTCAGACAATTGAAGAGCATATCATTAATGGAGGGAACTACTTAATAAACAAGTCACAAAGTTTGTACAGGCAGTTTGGTGTACTGCTGTAAATCAGCACTAATGGATACTGAATATTACAGATTCTGATATTATTTATTGGTGAGATTTTTGCTTCCATAGGGAGCCCACAAGTTAACAGATTTGAATAACTAATTAATAGCCCAAGCCTGCAGAAATGAGTAACAACATTCAGAATTTACATAACCTCATCCTTACAAGCAACGTGTTTGAGTGAATCACCTTCCTTCCCTAGGATGTTGAGTTAGTGAAAGCCACTGGTTGTGGTTACAAGCCTCACTTGGATGTTTAGGTCAAACTGAAGCCATTTTACACACAATTGAAATAAATGAACTGGATTTCAATACACATTCCTTAATCTCAGATTACTTAACATTGTGTAACACTCTCAGTTTTCCTTGTAATAGGTTAGCTTTGGACCACTAACACATTGCCCTTAAAGGGACCTTCTACCACCAAGGTGAATTCTTACAAAGGTAAGAAAAAAATTCTCACATAAAAGGAAAACAGAAGATGGTGATTGTGAAAAAAGCAGTTCTCTTTTCCACCCTGGAGATAGTTCCTACATGAACCTGATTAGAGTATCTATGACATGTTTAAATCATACATATGATGAAGAAGAAAGGTTGTCTTTTAATCTCCAGCTTCATTGCCTCAGCATTGCACTGAAGTCATATGTCAATGCATGTACTGAAGACCTGAACACACTTTGCTCTGCCTACTGCAAATTTGACATCTCATTTTAGATTATTACCCGAACCTGGCAAGTGCTTCAAGACTCAAGCTGTTTCCCCTTGTAAAACAATACACAGATCAGTGTCATGGCTGCTAACGCTACCAAGCCCATTTTGAGCCTGTTACTGGTCTTCTAACACGGGCAAACTAATTTAAAATTAATCCCTCTTGCCACTGAAAAGAAGCAGTGTAAAAACAAAACGCATGGAAAAATACGGCTATCTGTCATTTTTGGTTACACTGAACATCTACACCTACGCTGTCCTTAAAAGTAATTTTAATATTAAAGCCTTATTATTGTGGAGTACTTCTGTTGGCACCGATAGAAACTGTAGGAAAAGTGCATTTCAAAATTTCAGCTATCCTTTAATTAATACCACACCAGTTTCATGCAGCTCTCTGTGATAATGACTGAAAATGCAGAAAGCCTCTGCTCTGTTGCAGGAGTCCTTTGAATCAGAATGTTGGATAGAGTTGGAAAGAAATGAAATACTGATGGTTAATTAGTTTTTCAAGCACTGACAGCTTGCAATGTCTGATATTTATAGACACCCTATAACAGTTCACCACAAGTTAGTATCAAATTAACTGAGCTGTATAAACTACTTTATTGAGCTTATTTTACTTTTTGATGAATCACACACAGGGCATTTTAAATGTGCATAACCTTTACGTCAAATGAATCAGTACTATGATCCTACTCCTCCGACTGAGAAGCCACACTCAAAGGAATCCTGACATCTATGTAATATTTTGTCCTTTCTATAATGTGTGACGATAGTGTTACATTGGAAATGTGTCTTGTGACTGTCAAAACACTAGATAAATACTTTCAATAACCACTTTCCTATTGAAGAGAAGAGCACAAATATTTTGTACTATTGTATTATTCTTTAAAAGGTTTGGAACATTCTGAGGTTGGTGTGACAAAGGGAATGGTAAAGTCAATGGGAACTGAAAATGATTAAACGGCCTGTAAATCACCTCGTAGTGTTGTGGTAAACCAAGCTAAGAGTGATGAGGCTGTGGAGGAGGAACTGCTGGACGTTGACCACAGGATTAATAACTTGCAGATGTTTCTAATTATGATCAACCATGAAATCCATACTCGACCACCGGAGTGGATACAAACTGGGTTAACGGAGAGAGATAGCTGGGTGTACGTGGTTGATGATGAATGAACAAAATGTAATATACCTTTTTTTGCTGACTACAGAAAGTCAGATGGGAAAGTGAGCTGTGAAGAGGATGCAAAGAATCTGCAAAAGAACGGGGACAGGAAGTGAGTAGGGAAGAAAGTGGAAGACGTAGTATAACATGGGGAAGTAGTGATATTCATTTCAAGTGAAAAAAGTACTTTATAAGTAGTTAGAAATTAGACCTGTTGGTCTTGCAGAGGGTTCTAGGAATGTGGGTGCACAAAATGCATAAACGTATCATGCAGACAGAACATGCACCTTCTTCGCAGTTCATAACTCCACCCAGTTCCACATCATCTGCAAACTATTTGTATTCTTTCATATATTACGGAAATATTGATATATTTTATGAAAAGCTGAGGCCCAACCACTGAACTCTACAGTACCCACCATTTCATGCTGTTACTCTGAAAAATACCCATCTTTTCCTCCTCTATCCATCAACCAGATTTCAATATGTGCCGATACATTATCCTAACACCATGTGCTTTAATTTTACACAGTAACCTTTTATGTGGGACTTTGTCAAATGTTTTCTGAAAATCCATGCATAGCACACCCACTGATTTCTCTTCATCTATTCCAGTAGTTACACCCTCAAAAATCACCAGTATATTTGTCAAACATGATCTTCCTTCCAGAAATCCACTGATATACTAGTGCTTATGCTACGCATCAAAGTAGCCTACACATCTGGCCAAATCACCTCCACACCACAAGGAGCATATGACATTGTGAGTTTTTATTAAGATGCCAGGCCAATGTCAGCTGTGCTAAGGTGCCTGGAAGAGTTAGGCTAATTTCACATTGGCTGCGATCTCACCAGAAAGTGATCACTAGCATGGTTTACCCCAGATAAAACAGCTTTTGTGTGTGATTTGTGCATAGGAAATGTGTGCAAATTGGTCCAGTTGCTAGGCTGATATGTTTGCCTTGGAGACAGCACAGTGTGGATTTGCCAGATTAGTTCCTGGGATGATGGGATGATCCCATGAGGATCACGTATGTTTGATTTATAACCACAGGAGTTTAGAATGAAAGGGGTCTCTTTGAAAAATACATAATCCAGACAGCGTATGTTCTAGGACCAGGAGCAGAGGCTAAGGATATGATGTTGACCATTGAGGTTGAGATAACAAGAAATATTCTTTATTTCGTGAGCTGACTATATTTAAGATATGTTTCTTGTAAACATATTTTGTGCACTGCTCTTTATCTGAAGGCTGATGTTTCAAAAACAAATGCTCTGAAAATATCCTTATCAACATGTTCATGTTTATGAGAATATACAAAATGTACTCAGAGCAGATGTTCCTGTAAATGGGCTTATCTGAATTAGGCATAATTGCATTTGAATTTAAAAGAAAGCCTTTGGTCTTTTGTGTGGCTGTTATTATTGCAACTCTTTTTTTAAAATATTACCAATCAACCTCAAATGTAAAGCAGGAAAAATTTAAAATACATGTTGTTCTCAAAGCCAAGCAGTAATTATTAAT
Organism: Pristis pectinata; assembly: GCF_009764475.1. Classification (NCBI taxonomy): domain Eukaryota; kingdom Metazoa; phylum Chordata; class Chondrichthyes; order Rhinopristiformes; family Pristidae; genus Pristis; species Pristis pectinata. The sequence goes on along the minus strand of NC_067405.1, from coordinate 128,330,043 downwards.
GTCATGTGACAAGTTTTATCCCATGCAGGCTACTGTATATGCACTATTTCACATAATGAAACATAACACCTATGTAAATGCTTTCTATGCTCTCTTTAATTAGAATTATTCACTACATTCAAAGTTTTTAAGTGTATGTCCCTTTTACTTTTGTATCAAATTTCCAGTCAAAAAACACATATTGTTTAATGGCAGTCTATTTCACAAAACTCAGAAGGTGAAACAGTAATATTCTGATTTGCACTACCTGTGGGAAAGGCTTACCTGCTGGGAACAGGTAGCAAAAATTGAACATGGTAGTGTAATGGTTAGCGTAATGCTATTACAGCACCAGCGACCTGGGTTCAATTCCAGCCACTGTCTGTAAGGGGTTTGTATGTTCTCCCCGTGTCTGTGTGGGTTTCCTCCGGGTGCTCCGGCTTCCTCCCACATTCCAAAGATGTACAGGTTAGGAAGTTGTGGGCATGCTATGTTGGCGCCGGAAGTGTGGCGACACTTGCGGGCTGCCCCCAGAACACTCTACGCAAAAAGTGTATTTCACTGTGTGTTTCGATGTACATGTGACTAATAAAGATATCTTGGAACAGTTGAAAGATGCTGCGTATTCTGCACGCAAATTGCAGGCGCATATTTCAGGCACTGCATCAGAAGTACAATGTTAGAAAATGATTCCCTGAGCAGTTAATTGAGAACTCTGGACAATGAACTCCAATTATAACAAGTGTACTAGTCATTTGTGATAATTGTGCTTGGTTAAAGTTCAAGCCCAGTCAAATGCACAGTATTGAATTTAAACATACTAAGAGACGAATAAGAGACTCAAACTGCTTTTGTAGTAAGTGAGTAAGATCTGTAAGTGAGGATATTTTCAACCAAATCTACAATAAAAATGAGGTACGAAATATTTGCTTTGGGTGTGAAAAAACATCGGATGGAATTTAACTGCGTCCTTCAGCTAAGTAATCCAAGCTTCTTACAGTTGTCTGCAAAATGCATCTCATTTCAAGTGACATAGGAGGCCATTTAGCCCATTGAATATATGCCAAGTTTCAGAGTAATTCTATTAATCTCATTCCCACAGTTATTTCCTGTAACCTACTCTCTTTCATGTCGCCATCAGCTCCATCCTACCACCCACCTACACTAGGGGCAATTTACAATAACCAATTAACCTAGCAACCAGTACTTCTTTGGGATGAGGGGAGAACCCCCTGCATGATCACACATGCAAACTCCGCATGTAGGAGGTCAGGATTGAACCCAAGCTGCTGGAACTGTGAGTCAGCACCGCTGCGAGATGACTAAACAATATTCAGCAATGAATACAAGTGTATAGTTCATTGAAAGCAGCGTCACAGGTAGACTGGGTGGTGAAAAAGTTGTTGAGTGCGCTGGCTTCATCAATCAGGGCACTGAGTATAGGAATTGGGACATTATGTTTCAGTTCTATAAATTCGTTGGTGAGGCTGCACTTGGAGTACTGTGTACAGTTTTGGTCACCCTGTTACAGGAAAGACGTGGTTAAACTGTAAAGAGTGCAGAAAAGATTTACGAGGATGTTGCCAGGATTAGAGGGCCTGAGTTACAGGGAGAGGTTGGCCAGGCTACATCTTTATTCCTTGGGTCATAGGAGAATGAGGGGCGACCTTATAGAAGCACTTAAAATTATGAGAGGAATAGATAAGGTGGATGATAACAGTCTTCTAGAGGGCATTGGTTTAGGGTGAGAAGCAAAAGATTTAAAAAGGACCTGAGGGACAATGTTTTCACGCAGAGGTTGATGAGTTTATGGAACGAGCTACCAGAGGAAGTGGTTGAGGCAGGTACAATAGTATAATTTAAAAAGCACTTGAATAGGTACATGGAGAGGCAGGGCTTGGAGGGATATGGGCCAAATGCAGGAAATTAGGAACAGCTGGGTGAACCATGTTGTCGGCATGGACTGGTTGGGCCGAAGGACCTATATCCACGCTGTATTGCTTTATGACTAAGTTATGGAGTCTCAACTCAATCATGAAAATTACACAAAAACATAATGAAGTAACATAAAGCTTTGGGAGTTATGCTTTCTGAATGGCATTAAAATATGAGTGCAAAAGTATAGGACATGGATGCCAAATTAGCCTCAGCTGACCTCATCTAATACCAAACAATGAGTTGATCAGCCGGCATCTGTGGAGAAAGAAAAAGGTAATATTTCAGGTTAGTGACTTATTCCTAGTCTCTTTCATGTCGTCATCAGCTCCATCCTGATTCACCTAGCACGGACTTACACTAGGCCACACCTCTGAGCAGGAGCAAGTCATGCGATAAAGCAGTAGCAAGTGAAAGCAAGTTTAGTAATTAGGATAGCCAGGGGCACAGTAAAGGCAGAGAAGGGAATACTCAGTTAAACTGCATTTATTTCAATGCACGAGGTTTAACAGGTAAAGCGGATGAACTCAGAGCATAGATTGGCTCTGAGGACTGGAATGTTATTGACATGACAGAAATATGGCTGAGAGAAGGGCAGGACATGCAGCTCAATATTCCAGGCTACAGATTGCTGCAGGCATGACAGAGGTACTAGTTAAGCGAGGATGGGGTGTTGCCTTTTGATAAGGGAGGACATAACAACAGTACCTAGAGATGACATTATTGGTGGATTTTCCAGCGAGGTCATATGTGTAGAAACAAGAAGGGGATGGTCACTCTAGCGGGGCTGTATTATAGACCCCCCCCCCCCCCCCCAGTAGTCAGCGGGAACTTGAGAAGCTGGTAAAATTGCTCATAGTTGTAAGAATAATAGGATTGTATTAAAGGGAGAATTTAATTTCCCCAGTATTGGCTGGGCCACCCAACGTGTTAAAGGCCTAGATGGGGTGCAATTTGTGAAGCATGTCTGGGAAAGTTTCCTGAGTCAATATATAGAAGGCCCTACTCGAGATGGTGAAATACTGGACCTCCTCTTAGGGAATGAGGCAGGGCAGGTAACTGAAGTGGCAGTCAGGGAGCATTTTGGCTCCAGAGACCATAATTCTATTAGTTTTAAGATAGTGATGGAAAAGGATAGGACAGCTCCACAGGTTGGGGTCCGGAACTGGCGCAGGGCTAATTTGGGGGAATTAGGCAGGATATAGCAGTGGTTGATCGGGTGAGCCTGTTTGAAGGGAAAGAAACGATTGGCAAGTGGGAGGCTTTTAAGAGTGTGATATCAAGAGTCCAGGAGCAGCATGTTCCTGTTAGGGTGAAGGGTAAACCTGGCAAGTTTAGGGAACCTTGGCCGATGAGAGATATTGAGGCTCTGGTCAAGAAAAAGCAGGAAGCATACATTGGGTTTAGAAGGTCGGGGACGAGTCAATCCCTTGATAACTGTAAAAATATTAAGAATACACTTAAGAGGGAAATCAGGAGGGCAAAGAGAGGGTATGAGATGGATCTGGCAGTTAAGGTTAAGGAAAATCCAAAGAGGTTCTATAGCTATATTAAGAGTAAAAGGATGGCCAGGGAGAGAGTAGGTCCCTTAGAGATCAGCAGGGCCATCTATGTCTCGAGCCACAGGAGATGGGTGGGATTTTAACAAATATTTCTTACTGGTGTTTAATGAGAAAGTCATGGTTGCTCAGGAGATAAGGGAAACAAGTGGAGATGTTTTGGAGGACATTCATATTACCAGGGAGGAGGTATTTGCAGCCTTACAGTGCATTAAGGTGGATAAATCCCCAGGGTCTGACCAAATGCAGCATTGGACCTGTGGGAGGCTAGAGAAGAAATTGCATTGGTCCTTGAGGAGATGTTTGCATCATCGTTAGCCACTGGTGAAATTCCCGAAGACTGGAAGGTGGCTAATGTTGTTCCATTGTTCAAGAAGGGTAGCCAGGGAACTACAGGCCAGTCAGCCTGACATCAATGGTGGGGAAGTTACTGGTGGGAATTCTGAGGGACAGGATCTACCAGAATTTGGATACACAGAGTCTGATTAGGACAAGTCAGCATGGCTTTGTGCACGGAAAGTTATGCTTGATGAAACTTTTAGAGTTCTTTGAAGAGGTAACCAAAAAGGTAGATGAAGGTAGGGCAGTGGATGTTGTCTATTTGGACTTTAGCAAGGCCTTCGACAAAGTCCTTGTATGGTAGTCTGTTCTGGAAGGTTAGGTCCGTATGGTCAGAGAGAATGAGGAGGTGATAGAAAGGAGTTATATGCAGGTGGTCACACCAGGGCGACGGGAGTCAGGCAAGTGGGTCACAGTCAGGAGGGGGAAGGGGAAGAGTCAGGTACATACATCTCCATACAGTGAGGGGTTTAGATGGGGTGGAGTTTGTTAAGTGTGTTCAGGAAGGATTCTTGACACAATATGTAGATAAGCCTACAAGAGGAGAGGCTGTGCTTGATTTGGTATTGGGAAATGAACCTGGTCAGGTGTCAGATCTCTCAGTGAAGGAGCATTTTGGAGATCGTGATCATAATTCTATCTCCTTTACGACAGCATTGGAGAGAGATAGGAACAGACAGACTAGAAAGGCGGTTAGTTGGAGTAAAGAGAATTATGAGGCTCTCAGGCAGGAAATTGGAAGGTTAAATTGGGAACAAATTTTCTCAGGGAAAAGTACGGAAGAAATGTGGCAAATATTCAGGGGATATTTGTGTAGAGTTCTGCATAGGCATGTTTCATTGAGACAGGGAAGTTATGATAGGATACAAGAACCGTGGTTTACAAAGGCTATAATAAATCTAGTCAAAAGAAAAAGAATAGCTTACAAAAGGTTCAGAGAGCTAGGTAATGTTAGAGATCTGGAAGAGTATAAGGCTAGCAAGAAGGAGCTTAAGGAGGAAATTAGGAGAGCCAAAAGGAGCCATGAGAAGGCCTTGGCGGGCAGGATTAAGGAAAACCCCAAGGCATTCTACAAGTATGTGAAGAGTAAGAGGATAAGACGTGAAAGAATAGGACCTATCAAGTGTAACAGTGGGAAAGTGTGTATGGATCCGGAGGAAATAGCAGAGGTACTTAATGAATACTTTACTTTAGTTTTCACTATGGAAAAGGATCTTAGTGATTGTAGTGATGACTTGCAGCAGACTGAAAAGCTTGAGCATGTGGATATTAAGAAAGAGGTGGTGCTGGAGCTTTTGGAGGGCATCAAGTTGGATAAGTCGCCAGGACCAGATGAGATGTACCCCAGGCTGCTGTGGGAGGCGAGGGAGTAGATTGCGAGCCTCTGGCAATGATCTTTGCATCATCAATGGAGACGGGACAGGTTCCAGAGGATTGGAGGGTTGCAGATGTTGTTCCCTTATTCAAGAAAGGGAGTGGAGATAGCCCGGGAAATTATAGACCAGTGAGTCTTACTTCAGTGGTTGGTAAGCTGATGGAGAAGACATTGAGAGGCAGGATTTATGACCATTTGGAGAGGTATAATGTGATTAGGAATAGTCAGCATGACTTTGTCAAGGGCAGGTCCTGCCTTATGAGCCTGATTGAATTTTTTGAGCATGTGACTAAACACATCGATGAAGGGAGAGCAGTAGATGTAGCGTATATGGATTTCAGCAAGGCATTTCATAAGGTACCACATTCAAGGCTTATTGGGGAAGTAAGGAGGCATGGGATCCAAGGGGACATTGCATTATGGATCCAGAACTGGCTGGCCCACAGAAGGCAAAGAGTGATTGTTGAAGGGTCATATTCTGCATGGAGGTCAGTGACCAGTGGTGTACCTCAGGGATCTGTACTGGGATCCTTACTCTTTGTGATTTTTATAAACGACCTGGATGAGGAAGTGGAGGGATGGGTTAGTAAGTTTGCAGATGACACAAAGGGCTGTCAGAGGTTACAGCTGGGCTGAGAAGTGGCAGATGGAGTTCAACCCAGATAAGTATGAAGTAGTTCATTTTGGTAGGTCAAATATGATGACAGAGTATAGTATTAATGGTAGGACTCTTGGCAGTGTGGAGGATCAGAGGGATCTTGGGGTACGAGTCCATAGGATGCTCAAAGCAGCTGCACAGGTTGACTCTGTGGTTAAGAAGGCATTTGGTGTATTGTCCTTCATTAACAGTGGAATTGAATTTAGGAGCCGGGAGGTAATGCTGCAGCTATAAAGGACCCTGGTCAGACCCCACTTGGAATATTGTGCTCAGTTCTGGTCACCTCAGTACAGGAAGGATGTGGAAGCCATAGAAAGAGTGCAGAGGAGATTTACAAGGATGCTGCCTGGATTGCAGAGCATGCCTTATGAAAGCAGGTTGAGGGAACTCGGCCTTTTCTCCTTGGAGCGACAGAGGATGAGGGGGGACCTGATAGAGGTATATAAGATGATGAGAGGCATTAATCAGGTAGATAGTCGGAGGCTTTTTCCTAGGGCTGAAATGGTTGCCACAAGAAGACATAGGTTTAAGGTGCTAGGGAGTAGGTATAGGGGAGATATCAGGGGTAAGTATTTTTTTACTCAGAGAGTGGTGAGTGTGTGGAATGGGCTGCCAGTAATGGTGGTGGAGGCGGATATGATAGGGTCTTTTAAGAGACTTTTGGATAGGTACATGGAGCCGAGAAAAATAGAGGGCTATGGGTCTCTAAGGTAGGGACATGTTTGGCACAGCTTTGTGGGCCAAAGGGCCTGAATTGTGCTGTAGGTTTTCTATGTTCTTTGTCCCATGGAATCTAGGGCGAACTAGTTAGGTGAATTCAAAATTTGCCCGGAGGTCGGAAGCAGAGAGTGGTGGTGGAAGGTTGTTTCTTGGAATTGAGGCCGATGACTAGTGGTGTGCCGCAGGGGTCAGTGTTGGGACCCTTGTTATTCATTATTTATGAATGCACAAGGCTTGATCAGTAAGTTTGTGGATGACAGGAAATTAGGAGGTACTATTGATAGTGAAGAAGGTTATCGTAGATTACAGGGGAATCTTGATCAGTTAGGGAAGTGAGCCGAGGAGTGGCAAATAGATTTCAATGCAGAAAAGTGTGAGGTGATGCATTTTGGAAAGTCAAACCAGTGCAGGATCTAAACTATGAATGTAGGGCACAAGGAACAGACAGATCTAGGAGTAGAAGTGCATAGTTTGTTGAAAGCAGCATCGCAAGTAGACAGGGTCATGAGAAAGGAATTTAGCATGCTAGCCTTCATCAGTTAGGGCATTGAGTATAGGAGTTGGGGCATTATGTTGCAGTTGTATAAGTCATTGGTGAAGCTGCATTTGGAGTATGGTGTACACTTTTGGTCACTCTTTTGTAGCAAAGACATGGTTAAACTGGAAAGAGTGCAGAAAAGATTTACAAGGATGTTGCCAGGACTAGAGGGCCTGAGTTGTAGGGAGAGGTTGGCCAGACTAGGTCTTTATTCCTTAGGATGTAGGAGAATGAGGGGCGATCTTATAGAAACGTTTAAAGTAAGGGATATGGGCAGGAAATTGGGACTAGCTGGGCGGGCACTGTAGTCAGCATGAACTTGTTGGACCGAAGGGCTGTATTGTTGTATTGCTCTATGACAATTGTCAGAATATTATTAATGCTTTTGTCTGAAAGTTGTGAACTTGTATGACTGTAGCACTGGAGTAATGCACACCTGGAGTCTTAGAGTCCTTTTGTACTGGAGTTTCTGTGGCATGCTGTAGAGTTAGGCCCCCTCTGTCCTGGACAATAAAATGAAACTGAAAGCAAGTACTACAGATGCTGGAATACTCAGCAGGTCAGGCCACCTGTGTGGAAACAGAAACAGAGTTAGATTTTTCAGTCGACAGTCATGTTGTATTGGAACTATTGGTGGAAAAGATAAAGTCTTGTATCTCTAGGGGGTCAGGAGGTACTCTAGACATAAGGTAAAAAGGCTCTATAATCATATTGCACTGTAGATTGTCAGCATTTAAGCCAATGAGTCCAATGCAGTGGGACAGAGTTCAATGAGCTCACAAAGATAGTTCTTCACATATTAGATTGTGACAAAACACTTAACCCCAAGCAGTACTTAATTCACCATATACACATCACTAACCTATCATCTGTCTTTCTTGTATAATTTTTTGTATAATTTATCTTTAATTTATGTTTATCTTATGAATATTCTGCATCTGATTCTATGTGCCTGCATTGCTGCTGCAAGTAAGTTTATCATTGCACCTGTGCATATATGTACTTGCGCATATAACAGTAAACTCAAATTCGATTTTGAATAACCTCAGTCAGTATGCATAGCTTACATTCGTAAGCCCCATCACACTCCAACACACAAAATAGTGCTACATAATTCACAGCATACATGCACTGCCAGCAAGAGGTTAATTGGCCACTATAAATTGCCCCATGTGGGTGAGTGGTAGAATCTGTGGTGGAGTTGATGGGAATGTGGGCAGAACAAAATGGGATTAGTCTAGGATTAGTGTAAATGGGTGCAGTATGGTCTCAGTGGGCTGAAGGAGCTGTTTGCATGTGTGGTGTGTGACTACAACTCCATTCAAAACATCCAAAAAGACTGCACAACCTTTCCAGAATGTTAGCATAGTGTTAATTTACTGAACTAACAGTCAGAGTTTAGGACCATTGATCCAGAAACATGGTTTTAAACTGCAGCAGGGAAACTGGGGAGAATTCTAGTAAATAAATCAAGGATTTAAAGAGATAGCTGGTACGTGGAGAGGTTGAGGTGAATTGTATCTCTGGATTTAAGTATTGATTAGATGAGGAAGTAAATGGTGACAAGGGGAAATGAAATATGATTTGTGTGAGGCACTAATACAATCACGGGACTCTTCACCGAATGACTTGTTCCTGGGGCACATAGGTCTCAATCAAAATGGCACTAAGGCAAGACAAACATTAAATCTCTTTGTATAAGTGTAAGCTTAATATTTTGTTTATTTTTGTTATTTAATTCAGAAACCTGATAGGAATCATTAATAAAAACAGAAAATGCTGGAAATACTCAGCAATTAGTCTAACTCCTGTAGAAAGGGAAATAGAATTGATCTTCCAGATTGAATATCATTCATGGGGATTGATGACAGCTTATGAACCTAAAACGTTAACTCAGTTTCTTTCTCTACAAATGATGCCTGACCTGCTGAGAATACCTAGCAATCTCTGTTGATTTTAAAGTTCCAGTATCTACAGTATTTTGCCTTTACTTCATGGTTTCAAAAGCTTTAAGGAAATTTAAGGAAACATGTTTTCACCTGATACACTTATAGCTAACATCTCGCCATGTGAATTGTTTAGCATGAGGGCATCAGCTTTGAAACTGTATTATTTTTCTCAGAAATTAAATAAAATGCAGTCAGTGCATTATACTGGCAACTATTTAATATGTGAGTGCTTTTATTCCTGTTCAGTCAATATGACTTCATTGAAAATGAGTCAATTCAGATATCATAATAAGTCTAAACTAAATAGGGCCAATTGAAGATAATTGAATATTCTGCAGATGATTGTTTGAATGACATCTGGTTGTGAATGCTGTATGTTGTTTCATTACTAAACAAAGCAGCATTTGTGGACTTTAACATTGTCCATGGGAGTGATCACATAGCAACCATTTAGAAATAATTCCCATCCTGGTCTAACTGAAATGGATTCAGCTGCAGATACTCTTATGAAATACAGAAAAAAATGCAACAAGCAAAACAGATAAATATAGCTTTTGCTGCAAACATTGATTTTTATCCAAGATGATTGATAGCAAATCAGGAATCAAACATATTTCTTCCTTAACCTGAGTTTCTAACTCAAATGTAACACTAGTTAGATGTGATATATATTCCTGTTTCTACTCTAACCTTATCTTGGCCACTGAAAAAGATTACTGGGATTTTAACCCAGGGTACATAATACCTCATGAAAGCAGGATCCCTTCACTGGGAGCACATTGTTATAATGTGTTTTCTAGTGTATGAGGAAAGCTCAGAGTGCAAGTACTTGATCACTGACCAGGAAGATTTAACTTTATCAAGTTATGAATACCACATAACCAGGGGAAACCTACATTGTGTTCACTAATATTTCAAGAGGCTTTTCTCTTAGAATTAACTATTCTGCAGGAATTGAAAAGCAAAACCAAAACTGCAGATGCTGGAAATCTGAAATAAAATCAGAGAATGCGGTACCGGGGGAGTGTATGATGGGGAATTGAGAAACTTCAGGTTGTGATGTGCACCTATTAAATTTAGCAGAAGCAAATCCGCAGGTGGAGAGGTTACAATTGAAAACACCCACTCTGTGAGCACCAAGATTGAAGCAGTGTAACTTTTCCTCATTATTGCTGCACGTAGCTACAGGATTAAATTACCATATTCTAAATTTTGTCTAGGTTGTCCAGGAAGGATGGGCAATTCACTAAAACCATCTTCCTTCAACTGAGATTGAAACTGAAATTTCCACTCTTGATGCCTCCTTTCCAAGAATAGCATTGTCACTGATCCTGTTTGTGATCTTTCTCAGAAGTATTTGGATAACCTTACAAAAAACAGACTTTGCAGCCCATTATGGTGAGGAGTCTGGGAACAATGGAGGCAGTGCTGTGATACAATGTGCAAGTACCACTTGGTTAAGAGCAGGATCTGATTCTCACTGTTATATACCACTTCCTTCTGGCAGGAAGCCAGAGCAAGTTGTCCAGTTCAACAAATAATCTGCTGGAAGAACTCAGCGAGTCAAGCAGCATCTGTGCAGGGAAAGGAATTGTTGACATTTTGGGTCAAAACCCTGCATCAGGACTGATGAGGTTGTCCAGAAGTCTTCAGCCAGGGACACCTGGGAAACATTGGTGAATGAGGGGGAGTTGAATACTTTGCCAGGCTGGAGAGTGAGAGAGCGAGAGGTGATGACAAGGGATCAAAGCCTGGAAAATAGAAGAAACAAAGATCCATGGTTGGTTTAGTCAGTTGGTTGGTGGGTAAGGGGTCTGTAATTATCTCAAAAACCATGTTATAAGAGGGTGGTCTAGGGGAAGAGGCAGCCCTGAATTCTCCCAGGCCCAGAAACACTGCCAACTGCACTGGTCTTGTGCAACCAGCCATTCCACCCTTCCTTTCACTGCTGGGATTCACAGCCAGGTTTCCTGAGCTTGTGATGTCCAGCAATCACCAGTTCATCCTAAACTCTGAAGTGCAATAAGGGATCCCAATTCAAGTATTCTAATGAAGTGACCCATTGCTCCAGACCAGGACATGGGCACTCTTTCATTTGTTAGTGGTTGTCACATAAATATGGTCACTAGTTTTGATCTTGCTCAGCTGGAAATACTTTCTCTACATTTGTCTTAAAGCCTTCATAATATTAGGAGCTCATCATCATTTTTCTTTTCTGGGGAAAGAGGGATCCAGACTGTTCTGATAGATACAACTTCCAATATCATTCTTTCCTACACTTTTTTCAGTGCCTGTCCAGAGGAGACCAACCTGTTCAGTTATTGAACTGTATGATAACCAAGGTCTGTACAAGTTTTATATAATCTCTGCTTTCTCAGTTATCAAAAAGCTCTTGTGATGTTTTGTGATTTTGTATCTGTGCCCTTTTATTTCTGTATCCCACTCATTTTCCAAGGAATCTGTAGCTCCCTTGTTAATCCTGCCAAAATACACCACTGATTGTTAATTTGCCCATTTCACATGCATTCTGAAAGTTTATTATTATATTTTTATTTTATCATCCCCTGCTGTATTAAATATATCTGGCCCCCTTCACTCCAATTTGATTTCATTCATGAATTTGAAATTTTGATTTGATTTACAAAAACCTTTAATTATGTAGGTGCTTTGCAGGAATTTATCAAGCAATTTGACCTGGGCTGCTTATTGTGCTGATGGATTTCAAGAGCTAGGTCTTAAGGAACATCTTAAAAAGGGGAGAGAGGCAGAGACCTTTAGGAAAAGAATCCTAGTGCTTGGAATCTAGAAAACTAAAATTAATTGTATTGATCATAGAAAAACCACTCAGCCTTGATGGAAATTGTCTGATACAAAAATTCCACAGTTAGTTAATCCTCCATAGAGCTCACTCTGCAGTCATTTATCCATTGTGCTTTTAAACTGGAAATGCCTGACATTGGTGCCAAACCCTGTCAGTTCCTGTTAAAGTCAGGGTCTTCTACCCCCCAGGTGTGTGTTGGCTGAACAAGCAGCAGATTTCCTTTTCATGTCAGAGGAAACAAACATTGAGTTACCAAAATAATCAATTCTTTATAGTAGCATATAAAGAACGGTTATTTCTCTTTGATATGCATTTAAGTTCTTGTACTATTAGGATCTAGTATCACATCTATATTGAACATTGGTTAAATTTGCAGCTCAAAGAGAACTTCATTTTACTACTTACATCTTAATTTAAAAGTAGAGTCTCCAACCATAAGCTAACAAATAAATTACTTCATTTACTTGCACATTTAGTACTGCAAAACATTTTTAAAAATTATTTCAGTTTACCAATTTTATTTAAACATAGCAACATTTATAATGTGAACAAGTAATTATGTATTATTATTCTCCATTATAGGGTTGGGGTGGCAACTGTTATGATACTGAACTTCAACTTTATTGGTTTGACCAAAAAATACAAATTCACATCCACACTTCAGCCTTCTGCATGTGTAGAGTAATCTGTATTAAAAATAAAATAAATGAGGCTGGGTGTGGAAAGCCAATATATATTTTATAAGTACAAAGGTTGAGGTTATTTTAAAACCATCTTGCCAAGAGTTCTGGATTTGTCAACTGTTTGAAATATAGATTTGTAAATAAATATTTACAGTGAATAACCAAACATGTTATTGGAAGATAGTTAGTTTGTTCTGGTGTTTAAGGTGCATCATGCATGAAACTTTGAACACCCATCCATATGTTACATAGGACCACAGTTACAATATAATGGCTCTTCCAATTCTGAAAGTATAATTCAAATATGAAAATACACTGCAGCTTTTTAGTATATGTGCTGGCTATCTAACGAGACTATAGATTAAAGCTCAGTTAGTTTATTTTCAGGGTTTGCTTTATCTTGGATACTTCCTAAAACTGGCTAATTGTGTTCAATATTCTTCCTTCAGCTAAACAAAGGGTAAATTTAAAAGTAAATTTAACTGCCCCAAATGTCTGTCTTGATTGAAAATGAGAGATTGGACTTAGTGAATGATACCAATATTTCTTTTGAAATGCAGTGATGTGCTGCCAAGTTATTGTGCACTTGACTTTAGTACTATGTGTAGTGAGGTTTTAACAAAATAGTTGGTCATGCAGCATCATACAACTAAACACACTTGTTCTAGAACCAGAAAACACTACAGCACAGAAAACAGGCCATTCAGCCCTTCTAGTGTGCCAAAACAGTATTCTGCTAGTCCCATTTACCTGCACCCAGTCCATAACCCTCCAGACCTCTCCTGTCCATGTATCTATCCAATTTATTCTTAAAACAAGTGAGCCCACATTTACTACAGATGGCAACCCATTCCATACTCCCACCAGAGTGAAGTTCCCCCTAAACTTTTCCCCTTTCACCCTAAAGCTATGTCCTCTCGTACTTATCTCTCCTAATCTAGAAGAAAAGCCTACTTGCATTAACTCTGTCTATACCCCTCAATTCTGTAAACCTCTATCAAATCTCCTCATTCTTCTGCACCCCAAGGAATAAAGTCCTAACCTGTTCAATCTTTTCCTGTAACTCAACTCCTGAAGACTTGGCAACATTCTAGTAAATCTCCTCTGCACTCAATCTTACAAATACCTTTCCTATAGTTAGGTGACCAGAACTTCACTCAATACTCCAAATTTGGCCTCACCAATGCCTCATACAACCTCACCATAACATCCCAACTCCTATACTCAATACTTTGATTTATGAATGCCAGGATGCCAAATGTCTTCTTTACAACCCTGTCTACCTGTGATGCCACTTTCAGGGAATTATGTATCTGAACTCCAAGATCCCTTTGTTCCTCCGCACTCCTCAGTGCCCTACCATTTACTGTGTATGTCCTACCTTGATTTGTCCTTCCAAAATGCAACACCTCATTTTTCCACATTAAATTCCATCTGCTGTTTTCTGGCCCATTCTTCCAGTTGGTTCAGATCCCTCTGCAAGCTTTGAAAGCCTTCCTCACTGTCCACTACACCCCCAATCTTAGTATCATCAGCAAACTTGCTGATCCAATTTACCACATTATCTTCTAGATCATTGATATAGACAACAAACAGCCCCAACACAGATCCCTGAGGCACACCACTAGTCACAGGCCTCCAGTCTGAGAAACAATCATCCACTACCACTCTGTCTTCTCCCACACAGCCAATTTTGAATCCAGTTTACAACCTTCCATGGATACCTAGTGTCTGAACCTTCTGAACTAACATCCCATATGGGACCTTGTCAAAGGCCTTACTATAGTCCACGTAGACAACATCCAGCCTTTGCTTCATCTACTTTCTTGATAGCCTCCTCAAAACTCCACAAGATTCATTAAAACTATACCACGCACAAAGCCATGCTGACTATCCCTAATCAGCCCTTGGCTATCCAAATACTTGTATATCCAATCTCTCAGAACACCCCCCAATAATTTACCCATTACCAATGTCAGGCTCACTGGCCTGTAATTACCTGGTTTACTTTGAGATCCTTTTTAAAAAGCAGAACTACGAGCTACCCTCCAGTACTGCACCTGTGGCTAAGGACATTTTAAATATATCTGCCAGGGCTCCTGCAATTTCTACACTAGCCTCACTCAAGGTCTGAGGAAATCTTATCAGGCCCAGGGGATTTATCTACCTTGATTCACTGTAAAGCAGCAAGCATCGCCTCCTCTTTAATCTCTATATGTTCCATGACACTATTGCCTGTTTCTCTTCCTTCCATATCAACTATGCCAGTTTCCTGACTAAATACTGATGCAAAAAGTTGTTTAATATCCCCCCCCCCCTCCCATCTCCTGAGGCTCCACACAGATGACCACTCTGATCTTCTAGGGGACCAATTTTGTCCCTTACTATCTTTTTAGTCTTCATATACTTGTAGAAACCCCTCAGGTTTATCTTCACATTATCTGTGAAAGCAACCTGTCTTCTTTTTGCCTTCCTGATCTCTTTAGTATTCTTACTTTTTCTATACTCTTCAAGTACCTCATTTGTTCCTAGTTGCCTATACCTACTATACACCTTTTTCTTAACCGGATCTCCAATATCCCTTAAAACCAAGGTTCCCTATGCTTTTTAACTTTGCTTTTGATCTTGGTAGGAACATGCAAACTCTGCACTCAAAATTTCACCTTTGAAGGCCTTCCACTTACTGAACACATCCTTGCCAGAAAATTTATCCCAATCCACTCTTCCTAGATCCTTTCATTTCCACAAAATTGGCCTTTCTCCAATTTAGAACTTCAACCTGAGGACCAGACTTGTCCTTATCCATAAGGAATTTGAAACTAATGACATTATGGTCACTGGACCCAAAATACTCACCTACACATACTTCTGTCACCTAACCTGTCTGGTTCCCTAATAGGAGATTAAGTATTGCATTCTCTCTTGTTGGTACCTCTATATTGATTTAGAAAACTTTCCTGAACACATTTGACAAATTCCAAGCCATCCAGCCTTTTCAGTGTGGGAGTCCCAGTCAATATGTGGAAAATTAAAATCCCCTACTATTACAACTTTGTTTCTTACATCAGTCTGCTATCTCACTACAGATTTGTTCCTCCAATTCCCTCTGACTATTGGGTGGTCTATAATACAACCGTATTAGTGTGGCCACACCTTCCCTATTCCTCAGCTCCACCCATATGGAGCCAGTAGACGAGCCCTCTGGGCTGTTCTGGCTACACACAGCTGTGATATTTTCCCTGACTAGTGAAGCCACTCCTCCCCCTCCATGTCTGAACCAACAGAACCCCAGAGCATTAAGCTGCCAGTCCTGCCCCTCCTGCATCCAAGTCTCACTAATAGCAATAATGAGATAATCCCACATGCCAATCCATGCCCTAAACTCATCTGCCTCACCTACAATACTCCTTGCGTTGAAATAGATGCACCTGAGAACATTTCTATCACAAACTTTTTATTTCTGTTGATACCTGCAGTCCTCACATGACCTTTTTCCTCCTCCATCTCACTATCTGCTCCAACACTCTGGTTCTCCTCCCCCTGCAAATCTAGTTTAAACCCCCAGAGCAGTACTAGCAAAAACCTACCTGCAAGTAGGTTAGTCCCCCTCCAGTTTAGGTGCAAACAGTCCCATCTTCCCTGGAAGGAAGCCCAATTGTCTAGAAACATGAAGACCTCCCTCCTGCACCAATTCCTTAGCCACATATTTAGCTGCATGATCCTCCTACTTCTAGCCCCACTAGCTCATGACACAGGTAGCAATCCTGAGATTGCAGCCTTGGAGGTCCTGTCCTTCAACTTTACACCTAATTCTCTAAACTCTTCACAGGACCTCCTCCTCTTTCCTATCCACATCATTGGTCCCTATGTGGACCACAACATCTGACTGCTCACCCTCCCAAGAATATCAAGAACTCAATCCAAGATGTCACAGACCCTGGCACCAGGGAGGCAACAGACCATCCAGGATTCTCAATCTCTCCCACAGAACCTCTTATCTGTCCCCCTAACTATCAAATCCCCTATCACTACTGCTCTCTTTTCCTCCTTCCTGAGCCAAGGGTCCTGTCTCAGTGCCAGAGATGCAACCACTGCAACTTGTCCCTGGTAACTCATCTCCACCAGCAGCATCCAAAACAGTATACTTATTGTTGATGGGAACAGCCACAGGGGTGCTCTGCTCTTTCAGTCTATACCCCTTCCCTTCCCTGACAGTTACCCAGCTACCTACCTCCCTCCTGACTTTTAGCGGTGACTATCTCCCTGAAACTCCTGTCTATTTCTGCCTCACAAATGATCCAGAGTTCATCCAGCTCCAGTTCCCTAACTCAGTTTGTCAGGAGCTGCAGCTGAATGCACCTTTTACAGGTGTAGTCATCAGGGACAAGTGTGTTGTCCCTGACTTCCTACATACTGTATACAGAGCACACAACCACCCTAGCTGCTGCCATCACTACCTACTCCTAAATTAATTAAATTAAAGGAACTTACCTCTCTGGGAAGCAAGCACTTCCTCAGTCTCTGCTCACCAAAGCCTCAAAGCTCCACTCTTACCCTGGGCCACTCACTGGCCACTCCTCTTCAGTTACTCCTCCTTATATTTGTCCCTGCCAATTACCTCAAGTACACACTCCCAATAATCAAGCACTCAACACTCTGTTTAACCCTTCAGTTGCCCTCCACTTATTAAGCTTTTGAAATACACTCACCGCACCTGAAAGGGAAGTGCTGCTCCAATGGCTGTCGGGCTCCTTCTGTAAAAGAAAAGTGCGCGAAACACACAAGCTTTTGAAATACACACACCCGACCTGAAAGGGAACTGCTGCTCCAACGGCTGCCGGGCTCCTTCTGTTCTAGTACGTTCTAAGATGCTCTTCAATTTGTATCAATGTTACCTTATCCATCAGAATGAAATTTTTATTTTTGGTGAAGTTATTCCCTACACCTTTATCTTGTTGAAACACCATGATGTTCGTAAATGACTTCGAAGCGCAATACTGCTTCTTACTCAAAGATTTAATTTTGATGAACTTTGGGTGATCTCCTGATCTTGAGCATTTCCAAGAAAATGATGTCTAACACCATCAAATAAAGATTTCAAGGTGAATATTTTATCCTAAGCTGTTTCCTTTGTTTCCTTTCATGCTTTTCTATAAATAATAATCATATATGTTTCCATCTGTGACAATTTCAATGGAACACCATGTTACTGACAACATCTGACTGGTCAAGCCAGCACAAACACAGTAAATGAAAATAAAAACACTGCAGATGTTGGAAATCTAAAATAAAACAAAAGTGCTGGAAACATTCAGCAGGTCGGGCGATATCTGTGGAACTGAGAAACAGAGTTAACTTTTCAGGCTGAAGACCCTTTGTCAGAACTGGGACAGAGGGAATAAGTTAGTTATGCTGCTTGACCTGCTGAGTATTTCCAGCAATTCCTGTTGTTGTACAAGCGCATTTAATCACAGAGGTTCAGAGGGACCTGCTTCACTGAAATTGCCCCCTAAATTTTAATTTCAAAGGGAGCCAGTGCTGGTTTGTGCTGACAATGATGATACATGCCTCAGCTGATGATGGGCAATAGCTATCTGGTGATGCAGCTGATGGTCCATGTGTCTGATTTTCCATTGAAACTTCCAGGGAAGATCTGTGGAAAGCACAGAGAAACATCATATACAGTGTTATGGTGAATCATCAGGAGATTGTGACAGAAGTGCAGCCACTTTCCAACCACGCTCCCAGTACAAAAATCCAAATAAAGAAAGTACAAAATGAACTGGGTTGTTAGGAGGAAATTCTGCACTGCATGTGTTCTGGGGTACTTAACAGTGCTACTGGGTATCAGATCCTTCAAACTCAGGATATCAAGCTCAGGGCTGATTCCCCAGATGCTTGCTTAAAAGCAAACAGCTGAGACTTGGGCTGCATTTTGTAAATTCATCCACACATAACATTTACCTCTTCTCAGCTCCCCTGTTAGGTGAAAAGGTGGAGACATAAGAGTCTATAGATGCTGGAACCTGGAGCAAAAAACAAACTACTGGAGGAACTTAGTGAGTCAAGTAGCTTCTGTGGAGGCAAAGGGATGGTCAAATTATCTGGTCAAGACCCTGCATCAGGATTTGTCCAGCACTGGTGTGTTTTCGCTTTGGTAAAAGGGTCAGAGGATGACATTAGTTCATCCACCCTGATTTTCACTTCCATTGACCTCAATGGAAAGATGCACAGCAGGAGACTGATTTAATATCCCGCTGTTTAAACTGCTCTCCCAAAGGCACCAATGTCAAAGGCTTCAAGGACCAGATTGTTCAATGACTTGTCTGAATACATTTAGATAGTTGAGTGTAGAAGACACAGAACCCAGAATGTGTTCCAAACTTGTAAAATCTCTATTGGCCCCCAGAGGGGCACTGCTGCATTACACAGCCTAGGTTTGTAAACTTATTTTCTAATACAGTGACTGTCTGAAATGTTGCTGGTCACGGCAATCAAGGCAGTCAATAGTAGCATTTTTGCTTGGTTTTGGCACCGGAATAAGTATCATTGGAATTTGGAACAATATTTTTCTGAAATGAAAACTTAATTTTATTAACAGAACAATGTGGTGCATGTGGTAAACTCCCAGCATAATCCACGGTATATACTAAAGTACATGACGATATGCATATATGGTTCTGATCCTTGTAACTAGACTGGGAGGTTTTACTGTGAATGCCCTTGTCTATGTGCATAGGTTCAATGTCCCCTAATGCTTAAAGTTAGATTCAACCTTTTGAAAGAGAATAAAGGTCACATTGTTAATGGCCATTTTCAAGAAGAGAATACCACAGATGCATTGGTGTTTCAGCTGCTGAGCAGCCCAAAGTCACCCCTGATTATATGATTTTATTATCAATGACAGGTGTTGAAACTGAGGTAAATGGACCCCAGAGAGATCAGTATCATTTTGAATTCTCATTAAAGTAGAATCTTAAGCATATTAAAACAGTATAGTATCTTGAATAATAATCTGATGCAGGCAGAAAACTTTATTATTATGGAAGACGTGAAGCAATATACATTTTTGTCATTATTCATTTTGTTTCTCTTTTGTTTACATCAGAGGAAGGACAGCTACAAACACATATAATTTCTCCTACTTGTTCAATACAGATGGCACTGAATTGAGGGCTATAATTCACCAGCAGGTTTCTTTTGCTGATTATAGACCACTAAATATCAACTGTTAATTTGATTAATTGCTGGAAACCAGTGATGTGCCGGTTTTGAAGTCAAAGGCCATTTTTTTTTATACAGGTTTCCTATTGAATTCCTTAAAGTTTACGTATCTTCTTAGGGATCAAGTTGATTGAAACCTACTCAAAGCAGGGATTACTCCCTGCCTGAACAAATTTGAACCAGTTGAAAGGCTCATCACTGTAACACTTGAGCCCTGTAAATGGTTAATCAAATATAAGTGCAATTCCGCTGTGCACATTCAACATAATTGGTATTGGTTTATTATTGTCACTTGTACCGAGGTACAGCAAAAAACTTGTCTTGCATACCGTTTGTACAGGTCAATCCATTACACAGTGCATTGAGGTAGTATAGGGTAAAACAATAACAGAATACAGAGTAAAGTGTCATAGCTACAGAGGAAGTGCAGTGCAGGTCCTGGAGGTCGGCCGATCGCCAGTCCTGTAAGAAGATTTAAAAGAACATTATTGTTAATTCTTAGAGACATAGAATTTAAATTTAAAAGAGAAGAACAATTATAGTAGAAGTAATGAGCAGATCTGCAGAGAGCAGCTTGCAAAGAGTTGCCATGCTCTGGTGCCGTCTTGTTCAATTGAGTTCAAATATCTGTAAGATAGGACTTCCTAAGAATTTATATGAAAATCTAAAGCTGTCATTGCAAAATTCATTGCAGCCAGACTGCTATGGGACTGGCATGGATGTGCACATTTCACTATGAGCATCTTTCAACATCATACTAGCATCCTCCAGTTGACAACTAACAAAGAAAAACGAGAAGAGTTGTTACTGTGGTGACAACACTGGTCCTGAAACCCAATCTTTTGAATTGGCTGATTTCAATTTGAGAAAATGTTTATCAATGTCACTAGGAAGCATTAGATGTACCTGTTTTAAATAGAAACAATACTGAGGCTTTTGAGATGTCAGCTTAGATTCAGTGATTGTAACCCAATCACTTTGTCAGATTGTTGTGGGTTCAAACTGAGTTGCATTGTGCTGCACTCTTGAGTTTGGTGCCTTTTATCATGAAATTTACATCATTGCCCCAACTATTTTCTAAGCAAGATTCAAGGAATTTTACCAAAGTCCTGGCTTAACAATTACCCTTCACTAAAAATCGAAAAAATTAACTCTGTTTCTCTCTCTGCAAATATTGCCTGATCTGCTGAGTATTTCTAGCATTTTGTTTCAGTTATCATGAAACATAGTCAGTTTATCTCAGTGTTGTTTGTGGGCCATCGCAGCACAAATTAGAAATGACAGTCGCCTAAGTGACAGAGGATTCTGAACTATGTAATTGTTGTGACTTCGGGCCATTCCAAGATCACAAAGAGTGTGACATAAAAAGAAGTTCTTTATTTACATCTTCCATAAATTCCTACATGTCATTGCCCATTGTGCGGTATATTGTGAGAATTTGAAAATGGAGATCCAATAACACTTGGATTTCCCCCAAATTGCAACCTGTAGCTAGTTCCCAATGAAAGCAAAACATTAACTTTGCTTTTCTTTTTTTAACATTGATTGATCTGTTGTGGATTTCTAACATGCTTTTGTTAAAGGTATTTCCTAATATTCTGCAATAGTTAGCCAGTTTAAACAAATAGCAACTTGGGACCTATGATTCAAACTATAATCATGACAACTCAATCTGGAGTCATAAAATAATATAAATCTCTGTAAATCTTTTCTGCACCCTCTCTGGTGCTATTGTATTCTTCTTATGTCTTAGTGACCAGTATGATATGCTATAACTTAACTAGGTTTTAGCTATATACGTTTAGCATGTTTTTTCTTACCACATTATTTATCTGTCCTGCTACATTCAGGAATTTATGTATTTATTCTCTAAAATCCACCAGTTTCTTTACACTACTCGGTGTCTGACTGTTATTGTATATTCCTTTGCCATATTTGTTCTTCTCAAACACTTTACCTCACACTACTCTGAAACAAATTCCACCTGCCACTTTTCCAGCTGCCTGACAAGTGACTCCATCAAAACCTTCCTGAAACCTTCAGCTTGCTTCCACATTATCAACCATAAAGTCAATTTTTACATCATCTGCAAACTTCTTAGTCGTGTCTCTCACACTTACCATGAAATACTAGTCTCTAGTCTCTAGAAACAGCCTTCCAGTCACAAAGCACTCCGTCTTGATGATTAATGATTTGAAGCTGACCCATATTGGTAACAAGCAAGTGTGACTGAGATTGAGACTAAAGCAAACAGTTTAGGAAATCTAATTGATAATTACATTACATTTTGTTGTCCTACAGTTGGATGGCATGGCCCATTCCCTATATCTTCTCCTAATCTACCTGCCCTTTTACACTGCCAATGATCCAAGTCCCTAGGTTACAGCCAATAAAACCAGCCAACAATGGGAACAACAAGTACAGTGAAAGTAAAGTCACTGAGCCTCCCTCATCTAGTTTGTGGCCTAATGGACTTAGCATGTGCTATCTCTCTGCTGGTTTTCTGTTTCATTGTTATGGAAGCATTCCAAGGTCTTCAGGACGATGAGTTCTAACTGTAATTAAAATCCAGACTGAACATACTTTTCCTTAAAAAGGAGAAATAAAATAAATTAACATAACTACATCTTAATATTAAAGTAGCAAATAAACATGGTGGGAAAACTCAGCAGCACAGCATCAGTAGAAAAAGAGACAGAGTTAATGTTTCTGCTTTTATTTCAGATTTCTGGCACCTGCAGTTTTATTATTTTCAATCCAGAAAAACTTAATATTGGAAAACAGTGGGAGGAAATCTATGTTTGATTATATTTTAGTAAACTACAAGGGTTTACTTTTCCCACAGAAAGAGAGAGCAGATAGGACTCCGAACTAAACCAGTTATGTTTCTCTCTTATGGCACTAACAAATAGTTTTTTGTCATGGCAAACCCATGAGCAACCTTGCATTGTGTCAGAAGTCAAAGACAACCTAATGCATTAGTTTTACAGAGAAAAAGTTTTTACAGAACTGTAACTCAGTATCTATTTAATTCGTAGAACATAGAAGAGTTCAGGAACAGCACAGGAACAGGCCTTTGACCCATGGTGTTGTGCCGAACTAATTAAGCTAATGACACCTAATCGTTTCTGCCTGCACATGGTCCATGTCCCAGGAAACCTCGACTTGGAGAAGGAGCATACGAGATAGTATTGAGAACTTAGAATCCATGCATTAGGACCACACTGAAGACCAGTGTAAGTGGCAGAAGGAGTAAACCATGTAAAAAATTCCCCATCCTAACAGCCACTTACTGCCACATCCAGGACCAAACTTTATTACTGCTTCCTGGGTAACCTTGACTTCAGTTGCCAAGGCCCAAAGATCTCGAATTTTCTCCCCAAACCTCTTCTTACTTCCTCCTTTCCTCTGTTAAGATGCTCCTGAAATTGAACTCCTTTAACCCAGCTTTCAGTCTCCTGCCCTAATATTGCCTTGTGGTAGTTAGTTTTGGCTAATAATACTCCTGCTTTAGGATATCTTGATGCATTGAAAGGGAAGGTTGCTGCTCCTTTAAACAATATGCTTCATAAAGAATATCCAACTGTTTGTGCTGAAGATAAAAGAAAAAAAAAGGAGTGCCAAACTCTGGTTTTACTTATGTGACAACCCAGGTACTGATTAATTTTTCCCAGAATCCAATGACTACATCATGTATTATTATATTGCAATAACAGACAGATATTTTCCCTGAAGGAGATTTTAAGAAGGTATGTGGAAACAAAGGAAGGGCTATTCAATGAAGTTCAGTCATTGAAACTATTTTGAATACCTGTCCAAGTAAGTGTTAAGTGAGTCCATGATGATTTCATGGTGTCTATTGGAAGGTGCATCATCAATATGTCAGCCTATTATGCAGGATGAATCACCACAGAAATGTATAGTATCTCGATGGTTGTGTAAAGGCTGTTGCTGACATATGGGAAAAGAATGGATCTGTGTGGAGAAACATTGTAAATAAATTCAAAAAGAACAGATTTATAATTAAGTGGCACAGTGACAATGGGACCGATTTTCTTAGTCTCTCCTATCACCTCATTGTTATGTATGAATACACAAGCGTAGCCCATTAAGCTTCACCTCTCATTCAATGAGATCATTGCTAATATGAGTGCAACATCAACTCTTGGTAACCTTTCATCCCCTTGCTTATTAAATATCTATCTACCTCTATGTTAAAAAGACTCTGATTCCATAGTGTCAGAGAAAAATATTTCACCTCATCTCTGTCTTAAAATGGGTGATCCCTTATTTTGAAACTGTGACCCTTAGCTCTAGATTCTCTCACAAGGGGAAACATCATCTCCACCTCATTCCTGTTAAGGTTGCTCAATACCTTACATGTTTCATTCAAGTCCCCTCTCACTTTTCTAAACTCCAATGGATAAAAAACTAGCCTGTGCAGTTTTCCTCATAAGGCAACTTGCCCATCCTGGATGTGCTGTGTATGTTGATGATGGAAGCCAACTACATCTTGGATTAAAACCATCCGTGAATGTGAAATTGCGCCAATGTACAAAATGGAGTTCCAATCAGCAAAGGGTGGGAATTTCCGGAAAATGCATGCTACTGAAGGGGCGGACATTTGTGCAAGTACATAGCATAAACTTGAACTCCAATAGATATCTAGAAGCAAACAATGGGAGTCGATGTACTTCAGACCTGCCTGGTGGAAGCATGAATCAAGTACTATTTTAACACCAGCCCTTTGAATCATACTGGAAAATGGAACAGCCAATATCTACCTATCAACACAGGTAAATGAGGAAAAGATGGCAGTGGAAGTCTAAACTTTCCTCTGGGGTCCAGAGAAGCTCTTCTCAATTTCACCGTAAAACAATAAAAAACTATCCATGTTAGCATCCTCTGCCTAATCAGGTGAGAAGCATTGGCTTCCTTGCGTGTGTCACTCTGGGCAAAATCAGATTATGTTTGGCTGTCAAAACACTTCATTATATAATTGAGGTTTAAGATTTCAATCATGTCCCCTGAAGAAACTGAATGAATACATAAAAATGGAGTGTGCCATAGGTGCACTATTACCAGGGTGGAAATTTTCATTAAATTCAGGCCCAACAAGTTGCTGACTTACAATATTCATCAGTAAGTTTCATCAAATGAATCCACAGTAAAACAGTGTAAATTCTGCCTTGTTATTTTTTTTGGAACACTCTATCATTTGATGCTTCTCAGTCTCTGTAGTGCACGGTTCATTCCGAGGTCACCATCTGCCTCTCCAACAAGGTTTGTGACAGTGTGCAATATTCAACTTTTGAGCAAACCAGATTGTAATAAGATCAAGATCCCAGTTAGTCATGATTGTACCCTTTTGCCAGATGTTCATAAATGGTGTCATGAGATTGAGTTTCTCATTGCTGGGAAAGAAAATGTCAGCCTAATGTCACTTTATCTCTGAATGTATAACAGACCGGTTCAGTTCAGCTTAATGAATAATATTTCATGTCAATACAGGAACAAAAAGGGCCTTGATGATTTAATGTCAGCATTGGATAATGTATTGAAAAACCAGGACAGTCACCATATCACATCCTAGTCTAAATTCTAGTTAAGTATTTTTACCAGTGTCAGCTTGCTCAAGGTTGGAAAGTTCCTAATTTAAACCATATAGATCAATGCTCAGGTGCAATGAGATTTGCTGCCCTTTAGATGAGGTGTTGATGGATGGTAAAGATCTCATGATGTTGTTCAAACAAGAGCAGGAATTTCTACTGATGTCCTGGCCAATATTCCACCCTCATCTAACACCAATAAAAAAAATCACCTTGTTGCTCCATGTGTTAGTATAGGATGTCCACTGTGTTTACAATATTAACTACCATCTCCCAAAATCATTTATTTCCACACAAGTTTCAAAAATGTTGAGGCCAGGCTGAGATATTAATTACTTCTGTCAGGAGACATCAAAAAACCTCTTGGTTTTAGTGTCTGCTGTGTAACTGATTGACGCAAATTCAAACAATTTGCCAGGATTTTACCCAACTAATCTTCCCAAGAAGCCACTATTCCATCTCTGTACCGAACTGGGAATTTGGTGCAATCGTTCTCTCTGTGCCTGTGATTGAATAGCTTATCCGTAATGGCTCAGAGCAGTAGCTTTCCTCATTGGCTGAATTTGATTTAAGTAATTATGGTACTACACAACAGTCTCACTGGATCCTGTCATCACTAGCCCCCTGCCCCCCACTACCCACCCCCAATTAAGGCACCTCTGATTTACAGAGTTCTGGCTCTACTCTGACTGCCATGGATTCCAATCTATGACTTACTGGTAAACACCTGCCAGCAATGAAATGTCTGCAGCATGCAGAAATACAAGGACAAGTCTTCATTTAAAATAAGTCTGAATTTTATTCAACCAGCTAAAGAAGAAAGGCAACATTTGATTTCGAAGGCATTGTTGAAGATACGTTTGGAGAATCTTAATCCATAATCTTGATCTAACTAAATTAGAGTTTGGACAAACTTGGATTGTCGGAGGCTGAGGGGTGACCTGATTGAAGTTTATAAGATTATGAGAGACATGACTCTCATAGAGGCATATGAGAGGTGGATCATCTGAGACTTTTCCCCAGGTTAGAAATGTTAGATACTAGAGGGCATAGCTTTAAGGTGAGAGTTTAAAGGAGATGTGCAGGGCAAGTATTTTTTACACAGACAGTGGTAGGTGCCTGGAATGCACTGCTGGGGGGCAGGGAAGGGGGTGGGTTATGGAAGCAGACACAATAGTGATGTTTCAGAGGCATTTAGACAGGCACATGAACATGCAGGGAATGGAAGGATACGGATCATGTGCAGGCAGATGGGATTAGTCTAATTTGGCATTGTGGTCGGCACAGACATTGTGGGCTGAAGGGCCTGTTCCTGTGTTGTACTGTTCTGTGTTCTACGTTCTAAATAGTCTTTGCTTAAATAATATAGACAAACTCAGCACTTTAACAGAAAATTCCCCAACATAATAAATACATTGTGCAAATTGGTGAACATTTCTGAAACTATTGTTACATCACTGCAATCATTTCTAAAACTGAAATGAATTGACACTCTTGTTAAAAATTTTCATTCAAAAAAGTTCAATTTTGAAAGTACAGGAAATGCAGAAAAAATGCAAAGAATTTAAAGGTTTATTAACAGGCTTTATTTCTTTGACCAATATACTGTATATATACTTGGGTAAGAATTGATATTATAAAATTTCCATTTGACGATGCTTTGACTTTCAATCTTTTTTCCATGGCTCCACAATGTAGAATTTACAGACTGTTGCAAAATACTTTACATTCCAACACAATGGATTTATAAATTTAGCTGATACATTACATAATATATACTAATATATGCATATGTATATATAATGTGGTCCTCTGAGTGACTAGGAGGGAAGCCTGAACAGAAATTATATTATTTTCTGCATACAAACTACAGCAACAGTGGCGGAGAACAATAAAATACACATAACAAAATAATAGCACCATAAACATCTCACAGAGCCTATTTATTTATTCATTCATTTATTTATTTATCTATCTATCTATCTATCTATCTATCTATCTATCTATCTATCTATCTATCTATCTATCTATCTATCTATCTATCTATCTATCTATCTATCTATCTATCTATCTATTTATTTATTTATTTATCTATCCGCCCTTCCATTTATTTATTCACTCATCCGTCTATCTATTCATTCATCCATCTATATATCTATTTGTTCATCCATTTATTTATTTGTTTGTTTGTTGTTTGTTTATTGAAATATTGCACAAGAAAGGCCATCTGGCCCTTAATTGTCTATTGATTTAAAAGAACCCTAACTTTCCTTCATTGGTTTCTAAATTATTTCACGACATTTTGCTCCATTACCTTATCTTGGAGCACATTTCATACATTGATTAATCAAAGGCATGATCATCATGGATTCGTAATTTTGAATATTTTCAGGAAATAAAGATCAGAAGCAGATTAGTTGACATTAGGGTGAATGATGAATTTTGAAGAATCAAATATTCTTTAGATGATTCCAATGGCTGGTATTTCACAGATTTTCTCTACGACACATTTTCTATTGTGGATTGAGATATTTATAGCAAATATTTGATTACAATATTAACAATGTCAAATCTGTATAGATTATGGTGTTTGGTTCTTCAAGTGGTCACAACATATAGAAATACAGCATTTTATAATCTCAAAACTATATGAGTTTCTGTTTGCCCATTATGGACTGTATATTTTCTTCCCCCTCTATCCACTTGTTTCATTACAGTCACCGGAACCAAGGCAGGTGGACCACAAATTCCTGTCGAACTATCGCTTTTGTATCATTAGCTAAAACAGTCCTGCCTTGTCTGAGGCTGATATCTGGAATGCACTGCCAGAAAATATGGTGGAATCAGATATAATTACTATGTATGAGAAGAAGTGTTTAGACAGGCACTTAAATAAGCAAGGCATTGAGGGCAAATGGGATTAGTGTAGGTGAGCAAAAGGGTCAGCCTGTTCATGATGGGCTGAAGAGTACGTTTCTGTGTACAACTCTATGACTCTATGACACACCCTTCTTTACTCTACAGCTGTAATACTTTGAGGAATAGGTGCTGTTGGCTGGGGTGTTTTAGCAACTCCCTGCCTAATAAGGGATCTACTGTTAGAAGAAGGAAGCAAACTCTGGTTGAAGGTATTCCCAGAGATTTAAAAATAAGAGACCCTGACCAGATGATACAGTACCTCGAGGTAAAAATGCTTGTTCTGATTTTGTGTGAGAAGTCCCAAGAACCAGAAGGTCACCCAACAGCAAACAAAGAGAAGAAAATGAAAAAATCAGAAAAGCTTTCTTAACAAGTCATCCTTTGCTCCCATGCCACAATCTACACTTTCTCCAAACTCCCATTGCCCATTCTTCCCATGTCTCCAACATTCTCCACCACAAAATATTTATTGAGGGATTGTTGAGGGGTCGTATTCTGAGTGGAGGTCAGTGACCAGTGGTGTACCACAGGGATCTGTACTGGGACCTTTACTATTTGTGATTTTTATAAATGACCTGGATGAGGAAGTGGAGGGGTGGGTTAGTAAGTTTGCAGATGACACGAAGGTTGGGGGTGTTGTGGATAGTTTGGAGGGCTGTCAGAGGTTACAGAGGGACATAAATAGGATGCAGAGTTGGGCTGAGAAGTGGTAGATGCAGTTCAAGCCAGGTAAGTGTTAAGTGGTTCATTTTGGTAGGTCAAATATGTTGGCGGAATATAGTCTTAATGGTAGGACTCTTGGCAGTGTGGAGGATCAGAGGGATCTTGGGGTCCGAGTCCATAGGACGCTCAAAGTGGTGGCACAGGTTGACTCTGTGGTTAGGAAGGCACATGGTGTATTGTCCTTCATCAATCGGGGAATTGAATTTAGGAGCCGTGAGGTATTGTTGCAGCTATATAGGTCCCTGGTCAGACCCCACTTGGAGTACTGTGCTCAGTTCTGGTCACCTCACTACAGGAAAGATGTGGAAGCCATAGGGAGGGTTCAGAGGAGATTTACAAGGATGCTGCCTGGGATGCAGAGCATGCGTTATGAAAGCAGGTTGAGGGAACCTGGCCTTTTCTCCTTGGAGCGACAGAGGATGAGGGGGGGACCTGATAGAGGTGTATAAGATGATGAGAGGTATTGATCGGGTAGATAGTCAGAGGCTTTTCCCCAGGGCTGAATTGATGGCCACAAGAGGACATAGGTTTAAGGTGCTGGGGAGTAGATATAGAGGAGATGTCAGGGGTAAGTTTTTTACTCAGAGAGTGGTGAGTGCGTGGAATGGGCTGCCGGAAATTGTGGTGGAGGCTGATACGTTAGGGTCTTTGAAGAGACTGTTAGATCGGTATATGGAGCTGAGTAAAATAGAGGGCTATGGGTAAGCCTAGTAATTTCTAGGGTAGGGACATGTTCGGCACAGCTTTGTGGGCCGAAGGGCCTGAATTGTGCTGTAATTGTTCTATGTTCTAATAATTCTCTGCTGTAATTGCATCGTCAATGACAGGTTCCATCTATAATCTCTGACTAGCTCTATTTTTTAATCATTTGATTATTAACATGCTTGTAAATCCTGGTACAATTTCCTTTTATATTATCTGCCAGACTTCTTTATATTCCTCTTCACAGTACTTCTTCTGTATTCATTAATCATAATTCTATTCTGTAACAGTACAGAAAGTCAATACAGAACCACATTTGATAACACTAAGAATTAAATTCCTAATTTTGATGTCGTGTTCAAAGCATCAAGATGTGCAACTGAAAGTTATTTTTATGAATTAAACAGTTTTTGATAAACTGGAATGCACCATTAGAATAATTTGACTTTTTTTCTTCCTAGGATGTTCAATGTATTTTCCTCATGAAATACCTGCCAGTTTTCTTGCCATCAGGTGAAAGAGTCAGGACAATTTGCAACAATTACTTTCGATATAGCAACACGATGACCACTTTGATTATTTTGCACTAAAATGGACTTCATTATTTTTTTGTTCTAATTGTGTTCTGTCTTGTAAAAATTGTGTTTTATTTATGTTTTTCTTGTGAATGCTGCTTATATGATGCTGTGTGCCTGTGATGCTGCTGCAAGTAAGTTTTTCATTGCACCTGCGCATACATGTACTTGTGCATGTGACAATAAACTCAGCTTTGAATTTGACTTTGACAAGGTTGACATCTGCCTGAAATAAACACCCCACAAGCTGCTAACTATATTTCCTGCAGGAAAGAAAACAACATAAATGAGAAGTACACATGTATTTATGCAAAGCTTTGGATTTATGCCAACTTTTCTCTTTCGGGTTAGTCAGCCAGTCTTCTATCCATTACAATGTTTCCTCTTACACCAGAGCTTTTGTTTTCTGTAATAATCTTTGATGTGCTGTATCAAACACCTTGGAAGATCTTAGCATGCCCGCTGGTTCACCCACAGCACAAATTCTAAGGTTAGAATTTACAGACTGTTGCAAAATACTTTACATTCCAACACAATGGATTTATAAATTTAGCTAATACATTACATAATATATACTAATATATGCATATGTATATATAATGTGGTCCTCTGAGTGACTAGGAGGGAAGCCTGAACAATGTTACTTCTTCATGGACCTCTGATTAGTCAAACAAGATTTCTCTTTCACAAAATCGGGTTGACTTTGCCCAATCACCTTCAATGATCCACGATGGCACTGGTGCATGGTAACTGTCTGCAAGCTGCTCTCACCATATCTGTTCATTTCATCTACTTGTAATCGTTCTACTCTTTTAAATCTAAATTCCATGACTTTAAGAATTACTCAACCTCATCATGGCCCTTGCACCTTATTTGTCTACCTGTACTGCACTTGCTCTATAACCGTAACACTATATTCTGCATTCTGTTTTGCTTTTCCCTTTGTACTACCCCGATGTACTTATGTTTGGAATAATTGTATCTCGGTACATGTGACAATAATAAACCAATTACCAATTTTCCCTAAACGCTCTGCTACCACATCTTTACGTATAGCTTCTAACATTTTCCTTATGACAGTCGTTAAGCTAACTGGTATTGGTATTGGTTTATTATTGTCACTTGTACCGAAGTACAGTGAAAAACTTGACTTGCATACCGTTCATACAGATCAATTCATTACACAGTGCACTGAGGTAGTACAGGGTAAAAACAATAACAGAATACAAAGTGTCAGAGCTACAGGGAAGCGCATTGCTGGTAGACAATAAGGTGCAAGGTCATAACAAGGTAGATTGTAAGGTCAAGAGTCCATCTCATTGTATAAGGGAACCAATAGTCTTATCACAGTGGGCTAGAAGCTGTCCTTGAGCCTGGTGGTATGTGCCCTCAGACTCCTGTATCTTCTGCCTGATTGAAGAGGAGAGAAGAGAGAATGACCCGGGTGGGTGGGGTCTTTGATTATGCTGGCTGCTTCACCAAGGCAGCAAGAGGTATAGACGGAGTCCGTGGAGGGGAGGCTGGTTTCCGTGATGTTTCCACAACTCTCTGCAGTTTCTTGCAGTCCTATGCAGAGCAGTTGCCGTACCAAGCTGCGATGCATCCAGAGAGGATGCTTTCTATGGTGGCCATGCAACTGTCTCCCTCTTTTTGAATAAAGGAGTTACATTTTCTATCTTCTAATTTAATGGAACCTTC
This sequence comes from Pristis pectinata, assembly GCF_009764475.1. Taxonomy (NCBI): domain Eukaryota; kingdom Metazoa; phylum Chordata; class Chondrichthyes; order Rhinopristiformes; family Pristidae; genus Pristis; species Pristis pectinata. Next base: position 128,298,037 of record NC_067405.1, on the reverse strand, counting down.
CCCAAATCTAGGAAAATTTGGGAAATTAAAACCAATGCCTCAACCATCCCATGAGCTACATTTAAGAATCCATCAGAACCCAGAAACTTGTCAGCCAGCAGCTTCAACAGTTTGCAACAGTGATGGTAATTTTTCTGACCCCCTTTCTCCCAGTCCTCAATCTGCAGCAATTCCTGGGATGTTAATCGAGATGCATGAAAAATACCTCTTTAATTCACCTGCCATTGCCTTGTTTTCTATTAGTTCCCCTACTCACTTTGCCTGAATATTCCTGAGTAGTGATGACTTAATACAAACCATTTTTGATATCTGCAATCCCTTTATTTTGATGGAAGTAAAACTTGATACATTTGCTCAACACAGGCACTCCCATCTGCAGGGACACCTGTAGTAAAAGTGACTCAAACCATTTGTCTTTTATATTGCTTTGATCCAGCTGCTAGAAATAAAGACTCAAAGTTCAAGCTGTTGATTTGCAACATTCTTCAGTGTACTGTTGTGATCATACTACAAATGGACAAGATAGAGATTCAAGAAATTACTCCACTGAGAATATGAGATGTACAATTATGGAAACGGCTCGTTGCTGGGTTGGGTGAATGCTAGGCTGTAGTGGCAATAATGTAAGTTAGAGCATGTGAAAACAGGGTCAGGAGGAGGTCACTTGACCCTTCAAACCTGCTCCATCATTCAATATCATCATGGCTGCTCTGCCCAAGGCCTCATCTCCTCTTCTGTGTCAATTCCCCATAGCCCTCAATTCTCTGACATTTCAAAAGATTTATCTAACTCCTCTTTAACTATCCCTAATGATCGAGCCTCAACAACTATCCAGGGTAGAGAATCTCAGACATTCACCACCCTCTGCGAGGAATTGGTAAATTGGTTTATTGTTGTCACGTGTATCGAGGTACACCGAAAAATGCTGTTTTGCATGCCATCCATACAGATTATTTCATCACATCTCTGCATTGAGGTAATACAAGGGAACAGCCATAACATAGTGTAGAAGATAGTTACAGTTACAGAGGAAGTGCAGTGCGGGTAGAAAATCAGGTGCAAGGCTATGACAAGGTAGATTGTAAGGTCAAGAGTTCATCTTATTGTACAAGAGGTCCATTCAATAGTCGTATAACAGTGGGATAGAAGCTCTCCTTGAGCCTGGTGGTACATGCTTTCAGGCTCTTTTATTGTCTGCCCGATGGGAGAGGGGAGAAGAGAGGACGTCCGGGTTGGGAGGGATCTTTGATTATGTTGACTGCTTTACCGAGGTCCTGTGCATCTCAGTCTTAAATAACCATCCTCTAATCTTATAACCAGGCTCCCTCATTAAAGATTCTCCCACTTGCGGAAACATCTAGACATCCTGTCAGGCCCCTTCAAGATTTATGCTTCAATGAGGTCACTCCTCATTAATCTGAACTTCAAAGAATATAGATTTAATTTCTTTAGTAGCTCATGACAACCCTCACATCCCAGGAATCATTCTAGTGACAGATAATCCTCTCAGTCCAGGAATGAGCCTAGTGAAAGGTTTACCTCAAAGAGCAGATTGCTCTGGATCAACATCGTCTTTGGTTTACGTTGACATCTGAAAGTAGAGGTTGGCTAAAAATTGCTCCAGAGTGAACTATGGCACGGTTAAATGGGCTGCAAACAACATATAGTTTGCTAAAAAGTCATCACTCAAATGACAATAGAGGGGCTTGGAATTTACAGAACAAAGATTATGTAAAAAAGCAATTAACCAAATATAATAGTAAGTAGATAGAGCTGATTTGAAATACTTGGATGAAATTAAATAAATTAAGTAATGCCAATGAGAATTAAAGGTATAAACTGTCTCTGGATTATGAATACACAATTTATGGACACCCCTATATATGAACAAGCTCCTGTACATATATACATACATATGAATGGCAGAACTAGTTTCCTCTCTCTCTCCACATTTAGTCATTCTTCTTTCTTATCAGTCTTGTGTTTTTGATGCCATTCTGTACAATACTGTGGAGGCACGGTTACCATATTGAGTGATTTTTGTGCATCAACTTATGGACGTCTGTAAAAATGGAACCCGTTTGTTACCTGGGGACGGACTGTATAAGGCAATTGTGAATCATGCTGCCATAGCATCATTGGCCATGTGAGGGCAGCTGTGAGCACAGAAACTGACAGGAATGCTAACAATGGCAATAAGACCCTTCCAATGAAGGGTTGCAGACCCAAAATGTTGATTATTTCTCTGTCCACAGATACTGCCTGAGTTTTCCCAGCAATTTTTGTATTAAACTATCTTTGTTAAAGACAAGGAGACACAAGAGACTGCAGATGCTGGAATCTGGAGCAAAAAACAAACTGCTGGAGGAACTCAGCAGGTCAGGCAGCATCCATGAAGAAAAGCAGGCAGTCAACGTTTCAGGTCAGGATCCTTCTCAGGACTGAAGATAGGAAAAGGGGAAGCCCAATATATAGGAGGGAAAAGCAGAGCAGTGATAGGTGGACAAAAGAGGGGAGGCAGGGTGGGCACAGGTTGGTGATAGGTAGATGCAGGTAAAAGATAGTGATAGGCAGGTGTGGGGGAGGAGGGGAGAGCAGATCCACTGGGGGATGGGTCAAAGGTAAGAAGAAAAAAAAGGAGGCTGGGAAAGGGAAGAAGAGAAGCATGGTGGTGGTGGGGGGTGGTATTCCCTAAAGTGGGAGAATTCAATATTCATGCCATTAGGCTGCAAGGTTCCAAGACAGAAAATCAGGTGCTGTTCCTCCAGTTTGCACTATTACCTGTATATTACCTATCACCACCCTGTGCCCACCCCACCTCCCCTCTTTTGTCCACCTATCACTGCTCTGCTTTTCCCTCCTATATATTGGGCTTCCCCTTTTCCTATCTTCAGTCCTGAAGGGTCATGACCCGAAACATTGACCGCCTGCTTTTCTCCACGGATGCTGCCTGGCCTGCTGAGTTCCTCCAGCATCATCATGTTTTTCATCTAGATTCCAGCATCTACAGTCCTTTGTTTCTCTACTGGAGGATGTCAGTGGGTCCGGCGGCATCTGTGCACCTCCTCCAAGCTCATCTACTGGATTTGGTGCTGCCGGTGTGACCTCCTCCACACTAATGAGACCAAGCGCAGACTAGGCGACAGGTTTGTAATGGCCATCCCAAGCTGCCAGTTGCACATCATTTCCCACACAGATTTACCAGTCCTCAGCCTTCTCCATTGTCAGGACGAGGCCCAACATAATCTAGCTGAACACCACCTCACAGTCTACTTGGGTAGTCTACAACCCAATGGTATGAACATTGAATTTTCCAATTTCGGGTAACTTTCCCCTCTCTCACCTTCCCACCCATCTCCACTCCTCCCATTTTTGTTCCCTTGCTCGCCGTGCTCTCTACCAGCTTCGTCCCCTCCTGGCTCCATCCATTTACTTCACCCACTGCATCTCCTCCCCCATCTGGTCCTATCTTCCCTCTATGGTTCCCATTATCACCTTCCTTATCAGATTCCAGCACCAGTATTCTTAGTGTTTCTGTTTATCACCCTCCTGGCTCCATGTCTTTTCTTCCCCTGGTCTGATTTCATCTATCATCCAGCTGCCTTTGTCTCCCAACTTCACACCTCCTCTCTGGCTCCTTCTGCCCGTCATCCTTCATCCCTCCTTAGTTCACCTGTTACCTACTGGCCCCCACCTCACCCCTCCCTCCTCTCCTCTTTATATCAGCTATCTTCCCTCTCCACGCACAGTCCTGATGGGAAATGCCAACACTTCCTTTCTGCCCAGAAATTGGCTAATGAAGGCTTGGGCAAAGCTCTGCATTAATAGTAACGCAAACATATTCAAGTCAGGTTGCATTAACGGAACCTGCATGACGTTGAGATACACAATCTTTTCTTATTGACGTGTTTAATTGGTTTAATGTTAAAACATAAGAAATAGGAGCAGTAGGCCATCTGGCCCGTCGAGCCTGCTCTGCCATTCAATAAGATCATGGCTGATCTGGCTGTGGACTCAGTTCTACCTACCTGCCTTTTCCCCATAACCCTTAATTCCCCTAATATGCAAAAATCTAACTGTGTCTTAAGTATATTTAATGATATAGCCTCCACTGTTTCCCTGGGCAGAGAATTCCACAGATTCACTACTCTCTGGGAAAAGCAGTTCCTCCTCATCACCATCCTAAATCGTGAGGCTATGTCCCCTTGTTCTAGTCTTACTTAACAGGGGAAACAACTTGGACGTGTTGAACATATATATTTAAGAGTCAACATTTTTGGAATAGGTTTATTAAAAGATATTGCACAAATCAAGTCATTTTTGTCCATCGATATAACTACATAAACAACATTTGTATGTACAGGTTCCAATAAGTGTGGCGAGTGGGAAAGTGAAAATGCAGAAAATTAAAACTTTCAAACTATTGATCTCATGATTAAAGTCAACAGTAAGCTAGTCCTACAGTATATAGACATATTGGTCTGTAATCATAAACGTATCGAGCAATCTGCATCCAGCTCTGATGGGCCAATGCCCATTTCTTTTCACTTGCCATCTGGTCGGGAAGAACCATGGTGGATCTCTGGTGTGTAAGTCAGAAGCACTATCATTACCCACAAGTGTAGCAGTGCCTAAAAGAGAAACAGTCTTTTAACCAAACAAGTGTAAGGAAATGTTTGGAGAAATATCTACACTATGACCAAATTTCTCACTGTGAAGGTACCAGAACCAACCCAACTGTCAATTTCAGGGAAACAGCTTGAATGGAGGTGTCTCAGAGTGGAACTCACAGAGGTATTCCACATATAAATGGGAGAAAAGGCACATCAGACAAATATTTCAAACAAAGCCTCAACACTGGGGAAAAATGGAGCAAAGGTAGAAAGCAGCCAAAAGGACAAATGTAGGATTTTTGTCTGAAAGATGATTAACAAGTAGAACATATTTTAATAATTCATAATTTTAGCAATTTATTTTAGCTAATTTTGTTCATTTTAATAGGTTTTTATGTTAGTGATATGCACAGAGTTACAAAAACTCTCATGGGTTTGACAAACCCAAAGGCAGGGCTTCACTGGCTATCAAAGTTTTTCAGGAGTTTTGGGTGCAGCATTTCTTTAAAAGTCAACTGGAGGCTTTTTCATCATTCACGCCACGTGGCTGGAGTTTGGGGACTTGTGCCACCAAACTATCAGACCAGGCAAGTTCAGGCACAAGGCAACCACTGGCATTGTGACCACTGTGGGCAATGGGCTCATGCCAGTAAGATCTTCTAAATATTATAAGTCGCTATTCAGCAAAGCTCATTAAATTGTTTTTAATTGCTTACCCATTTATTTTTATTTGACTGCAAGAAACCTTAAGTTTGTTAAGGAGTTAAATTAGATCTTTGATATGATCTTTATCTTCACATTTCTCAGTTACAACAAAACCATCTTTGTTTTCTTTTCTGGTGACTTAGTTTCTTGTAATGATAATTTCTGCTTAGGTGGATGTCAATTGAGAATTCCATCAATTTCAGTGTCTGACTGCTGAATACTCATGAATGTACAGTTTATTAGGAACAGTAATATAAATAATTCTCTAGTTTATTATAACTGTCTACTCTGCTAAAAGCTAAAGTAAAACTGGTCAGGCTCATCAGTGCAGCAAGCTTGAAGACAAACATGGGCAATCCTAGCAGCCACGTGTAGTATTATTTGTGCATATGGTTAGTTGTACTCAATCCATGCAGAGGAATCTTAGCACCATAAGCATAATATAAAAGTGCTTAGTAATTCTAGAGAGCAACTTTAATATCTCAGCTTTTAGATTAAATGTGACCATATAGACTTTTGCAAAGAGTAACCTCTTGCATTGAAGATGGTTAGGACAAAGAAAGAAAAGGTATGGACACAAATGAGGAGCAACTTTATGCTACAACAGAAAGAAATCAGGGCATTGGAATTATCCAATCAAGTCAATATGCATCCCTGAAGCCAAGGTTTCAGAAATCAATCTGAGTGTTTTTCTGACTCAGATTATCAACATTAGCAATTTAGATTTTTTTTCTTAAGAACAGAAAAGACTACGAGTTGAACAGGTCAGACAGCATCTGTGAAGGGTCATTAACTTGGAACATTAAACTCTCTTCTTTCCCAAAGAGCGTGCCTCAAACCAGAAAAAAATACTCAGCTGTTATTTCAGATTTTACAGTGTTTTGCTATTGTATACAATGGTTTTCCTGGCACTGCAACTCCAGAAACAATCTACATATTCCCTCCAATAGCAATGGAAAGTTCCTAGGTTATCCTAAAAGAGGCTAGAAAAAGTACAGTTAGAGCATTAATAATACAAGGCAGCGGCAGAAATTCAAATTCAGAAATTCATTAATCTTGGCGCTGTTAATATTTATAAGTGGAGATGTTCACATTGGTGAAGATAATGAGTAAAGGCACTTCTCCATAGGGTTATCAACAACAACAACAACAACAGGACAAGTCAATGTCTGACATTCTTCCATCTTCTCAGCATCCTTGACAGTTCTGAGCAGGTCTTGGTTGGGGAACAGAGCAAGACAGAAGATTGAAAAGGTGGATAATCTGTTTCTGTCACTTGAGAGCAGCAAAGCCACTGGGTAGTTTTATTTCTTTACTGCTCCTGAAACTGAATGGTGTTCCAAGCATGAATGGCAAATTTAAGGCAAATAAATTTTGAAGCTCAAAAGTTAACACTTTCTAATTTTCATTAACAAGTCGACAAATTGAGTTTTGCATTGGTATTTTAATAATACCACAAAAAAAAACATGAATAAAGTCAGCATTTTTCCCTTTATGTCTGTTAGTTAGATGAATGTGAAGACCAAAAAAATTAATTGAACCTGCCTATTAACCAGCAGGTGAGCTCTAGGGCCAGATTTTAGTCACAAGCTCAGAACAGACACAATGCTTCCTCACACTCAATTGTCCAGATCTGGAGACAAATCCAACTTCGACAGTCAGCTGTGGCCTCCCTGCAGTAATGAATTCCAGGGGCTTGTATGTCATTCATCCTCTTTCATTCCGCTGTTCTGGTCAGAACTATCTAAAATTAGAGCACTTAGGATCAATCTATATTGAATTTCCCAGTCTCAACACTTGTCATTTATAATCCATAATTGACTCCACTTTAGCAGGTACATTGAGATGTGGCTGTGGAGGATAAGGTCATTTGCCTATGTCCTTGCGTGCAGAAAATGCTGGGATTTATATGACCAGGACAGACCTATAGGGACTGGAATTAGAGAGTAATTTTAGGGAAATACACTTAGACTTTATCCCTCTATAATCTCTCTTTTCATTCATCAGCTCATAATGAGAACAATACACAATACTTCTCTCAGCCATACTGACCACAGAAGATATTTGATTCAAAAATGGCTTAAAGAAATCCCTTAGCATTGTGTAGCCAGTCCACGAGAGTAGACAGATTATTCTGCCATTTATTCATCGACACACCATCCACGTTTTCAGGTGAGATTTTGAATTTGCATTTTATTATGGGGGATATGAGGATCAGGAACATTATTGATGGAAGCAACAGAGCCAGCAGCTGTTGTGTAGTGACAACCCATGGTTCGTAATAGAAAAAGCTGTTGGAGATGCAGGTCTGAACTGAGTGTGACATAAAAAGCTTATAAAGGTGCTGCTGGCCCACAGCACTCTTATTCCATTGGACGCTTTAAGTTAAATCAAAATCTAAATGCTGAGACATACCAGAATACTTTAGATATACATTGTAACTGGTAAAAGGATAAACTCACCATATAAATAATTACAAATACCCTTGCAATTGGATATCGTCTCAGAAAAATTCCTAACCGGATGCTGTGAAAGACATGAGGTGTTACTTCCAGTGCCATCAACATAAAAATAAAACATTAAATCGTAGTATGAAAGATAAAGCTTAAGATCAAACGTACACAAATTGCACGCAATTATATTCATAAAGAAAAAGCCAGAACAGAATTTAGTGGCAGACACTTGCCTGAATCGATCAATTGTATTTGCTGCTTTGCGGACTTTCCCATACATTCCTGCTGCAGAACTGTCGGTTTCACCAAAAAGAACTGGAACGCTTCTCATACGAGCACCTACAGGTCAAGTACAATTTATTTATTAAAATACTTCAGCAATTCAGACTTTTTTTTAAAAAAAGAAAAGCAAAACTGACTGGAAATCTTAGTCATATCTCTGTGGGTCAGGGGAAGATCATTGATTAATGCTACAGTACAGCAGCATTTGTCCATGGCCAGCCCTCCAAACTAAAATCAACCAACATACATCCACGTTTCCAGGTGAGATTTTGAATTTGCATTTTATTACAGGGGACATGAGGATCAGGAACATTATTGATGGAAGCAACAGAGCCAGCAGTTGTTGTGTGGCGACAACCCATGGTTCATAACAGACAAAGCAGTTGGAAATGCAGGTCTGAATTGAGTGTGACATAAAAGGCTTATAAAGGTGCTGTTATTAAATATGATATGATGTCACGTGCAAATCATTTTTTAGATTCTCAAAGATGAAATTTCTTCAACCAAAGAAAAGGTTTAGAAGATTATTTCAGTCACAAATTTTGTTTGTTATTTCCAGCAAATATTCACTGAAACAAAAAAATGTTTTCAGGTTTCAGACAAAAATACATCAGGGAGAAAAATACTGATTTTTACTTCAGTTGTGAAGCCCTGGATAATATTCAAGTTTTACAACTTTTTGACAAGTGATTCAAACCCATTCCCGGTCAAGAATCAACTTGAACTACCCAATTTTACATTCAGATCTCATACAAAGTCAATTTTATAATGGAAGTATAAAAATAAATTTTACTAAGTGAATTCAATTACAAATGAAGGCCTTGAAAGCAAATCCATTCAAACCAAGGGCTTAATATTAAGATAACATGGGCCACTGGCCAGCTTAGAACTCCAAGCCATGAAATTTCTGAAGTCATTGCTGTCACTGAAAGCAACGATTGCCTGCCTACCTTCATTATTTTCCAATGCAGGTACGTTAATAGCAGTGCCATTAACACTGCTGCCCTGTCCATTTTTAAGTTGCTGCTCAAGGCGTTCCAGTTGGAAAACAAGCGAGTTCTTCTCAGTACTGAGGGCCTCCAACATAGTCTGCTTCTGGATCAAAGTTTCAGTCAGCTGGTGTAGTCTGTTCTCCAGTTCAGTGTGGCTGCTACTCAAAGCTTTGTTTGTAAGCTGAAGGTAAAGAAATAACTTAGCAATGAATGAGAAGATTCAGCCTACCAGTGCCAGCTCTTTGATAAAGCTTTCCAAAAAGAATGCCATTCCTCTGTTCCCCCTGTAACCATACTTTACTCTTCACTTCAAATATTTACTTGCTTGCACTAGATTACAATACAATGCTTCAACCACTACCTGAGGCTAAGAGCGAGTTGAGAGAAACTTAGCAAGTATTTCTCCAATTAATATTGTACTAAATATTTTAAGAAGAAAATAAAATGCAGACGATCCATTTTCTGTAGGACTGCAATGACAAAGTGACAGTGTCTTGGCAGAAGAATGTTTCTGTTTGGGAGGAAAAGACACACTCAATTACATTTACAGCTAAAGCTATTTCAACAATGGGGTTATATGGTTATCGATATTAAAAAACCGCAAATGTTGAAAATCTGAAATAAAAACAGAACATGCTGGAAACAGTCAGCAGATCAGATGATACAACAGTATCATTTAAGAAGCACTTGAATAGGTAGATGGAGGGGTGGGGTTTAGAAAGATATGGGCCGAACGCAGGAAACTGAGACTAGCTGGGTGGGCACTGTGGTTGGTATGGACTCAACGGGCCAAAGGGCCTGTATCCGTGCTGTATTGCTCTATGACTAAAATCAGGCAGCATCTGTGGAAAGAGGAACAGGTAATATTACAAGTCTGAATCTGGTAATCAACATGTATTCTTGACTTTCGAATAGAAAGCCTCAGAAAGATTTTTTGAGGAGTAGGATATACTATGCAAACCTACCACAAAACACATTGTCTACTAGGATCCCTGCCCTACATACTTCTGAGGCTAAGACTACTTACAGAAGGCAGCTCAAAGAACTGAAGAGATATTACCTACACTGACTTTCTAAATAAAGCCTTTCCACCATCTACAAGAAACTTATCAGGTCTGGAAGGAGTACTCTCTATTTGCCTCTGAGTGCAGTTCTAAAAGCTCCGGAGGTTCAATGTCAAATTGGACAAAGTAGTCCGCTTTATCAGGAACAGGATCCACCATCATAAACATCCACTATTTCCATCAATGCAACAACTTAGCAAGGCTTCAAGCTTGCCATCCTGAACAAGGGAAGCAGAAGCGATGGGAACACTTGCAGGTTCAGCACCCATTCACACACCATCCAGATTTGTTATCATTGGCTCTTTGCCATTACTGGATCAAAAGCCTGAAACTCCCTATCTATTAGCACTTTAGGAGTACCTGCACTATATAGGCTGCTGCAGTTCCTGGTGGTAATGAGGACTGGACTATTAATACTGCCTTTGCCAGCTGCACTTGCATAATAAAAATGATAAAGAGTAGTTACTATATTAGAAGATAAAATAGAAACTTTGAAAGTGAATGTCAAAAATTACTTTTTCATACATGTGAATACAAACCAAACATCTGAAGCACTACCTGGTTCCTGAGTTTTTGAATTTCCTCCTCTCGGTCCTTTACTCTCATCTGCAGTGTGTTCTTTGTCCGGTGTAGTTCATCTTGTGTGTACTGAAACTCCTGAATTCAACAGGGAGGGATCAATAGAAGTGCTAACTTACTGGAAATGGACAGAAACTTCAATAGCTGAATAACTAATTTAAAAAATCTCTCACAGACAGATAATATTCACACACGCCAATGCTACAGTTATCCTTCTGTATAGTTTAGAACAATTTCCATTGGAGAGAGCTCCTTAACTCATTGTTGTCAACTATTTTGATATTTAAGAAATATTCTGACAGAATACAATTCATATTCCTAAAAAGCAAAATCCTTTCCACTCTAAAAGGTGTGTAGCATCCTGAAGTGCTACATGGCCTTCAGTGGTGCTTTACAAAGCTGAGTCTAGGGAAAAAAAAATAATTTTTAACTAATCAATTTAATGGAAGTTTTATTTTCTTAGGTGGTTTGAAAAAGGGGAACATTTGTCCATGCCATTGGTTAGCGCTTTTAACTTACTAGCTTAATTTTTAACAAATACAAGAAATGTAAAGACACATTTAGTCCATATTACCAAAGAACTTTATGTCCATTACTGAGAGGCTAAAAAAAGTATTTGATTTAATACTGCAAGATACCACTAGATACCATGTCACATCATTAAGAAAGTTAGAAATTATTTTGTTTTATTAATATTCAAAATGATGATTTCACTGTTTTTCTAGAAACAATCACATGGCAACACAATGGATGCTGAGCAACAAACAATCTGCTGGAGGAACTCAGTAGGTCAAGCAGCATCTGTGCAAGGAATTGTCGACATTTTGGGTCAAAGCCCTGCATCAGGGCTCTTGAAAAAAAAAGCCGACACCCCCTTCGGGCCTTTTACCCTCTCTAAAAAGAGTATCGATGTAAGGTTTCGACCTAAAACATTGACAGTTCCTTTCCTCACAGATGCTGTTCGACCTGCTGAGTTACTCCAGCAGATTGTTTATTGCTCCAGATTCCAGCATCTGCAGTCTCTTGTGATCCAATGTACAATGGATGTTGACCTCACAGAGCTGTATTAAAAGGGAATCATAACAGTTTACATTTTACTTTTGATTTTTGAAAGAAGATACACATGCCTGTTTCTGACGTTCTAGTTCAGCTTCCATTTCCTTTTTGGTTCCCATTAGTGAATTGATTTGTTCTTGTAGTTCTTGAATTTGTTCCCTGGACGACTCTGCCTCACCTAATTGTTGTACCTCTGTATCCTATGGTTAAATTCAAGTGTAGAAGTTGAATCAGTCAGCAGTGTTTCATTTTTAACAAACCATTACATACATGCAGCTTCTTCCAAATTGTACAAGACTTTTCTAAATAAATTTAAAATGGTATCAATTTCACTGTAAAGCCCATGCTCAAATCAGAATGAAACAATTAGAAATTTACCTTTTTGTTGCAAAATAAATGCCACCCATAAAACCAGCAATGACAAACATAAATTGCATTTAAGTTGGCCTGAACATTTTGATTATGCATGTGCAATAACATATTGGGATTATTTTTTTCCTCATTCCTATCTGTTGAATTATCTATTGCTTAACATGGCATTATTACAATTAGGTCTTATGTTGAAGTCACTGACAGCGATGAGGCAAGCTTTATTTGCCGAGGATTTTGTAATTTGATATCCACTGTTTAACATCGTTACCATTTTCTGTATTGAAGAAATAGTTTTACATAAGAATGCATTGTACTACAGTATCCAGTATTTGGTAGCCTTGTGTGCATCAACACATAGTGGAATACTACATTTCAGTGCAAAGCTTTGTTCATGGTATCATCTAACAGCTGAGGTCAAGATGATATCCCAAATGATTGAAAAAATGTAATGTTTATATGGATTAGGAAGTCCTGGATTTCAGTCTCCAAGTACATACACCTTGAAAAATATAGATAACCATAATCAAAGCTACTTTGTACTAAGAGTCCACAAAATCTTAGATTATTTTAACAGAAAGTTAAATTACATCATTAAAAACTGGTGACTCATTGAGGGGGTGGAGGAATATTCAATACAGGTGCAACACAGGCATAGTATGCCAAAACATTTTCAGGGTCAATTGAATTTTACTCATGGACTGTGGGCACTCACCATTACAGTTCATTCATTTACTATAGCAACAAATTGGCTGGCATAATTAAAAAAAAATTCAGGCTGTGGGCATCACTGGCAAAATTGTCATTTACTGCTCATAACTAATTATTCCAATGATGTCATCAGTTTTCTTTATTAATCAATGTAATTGTATGATACAACAGTGGTTTGCTGCACTACCCAACAGAAAAGTTATGAAGTAAGTGGATTAATATGTGATCGGAATCCCATGTTATGGAAGCAAATTTCTTTCTCCAACAGATCTTCTGTTTGGGTCCATCATCAATATCCTGCAGCAAGGTGGGAGAATGGCTCTTAAAGAATTTTAGGGCAAATTAACATATCCTAGGGATCAAGATCATCTCCTAGGGGTCAGGAAGAGCTTAAAAAGAATTACCCCTTCCTGAACTACCAGCTCCTTTTGGATAACTGGTTCGGCAGCTCCATGCCCCATTCAGTGCACTACCACCCGTGAGCATATACCACCTTTTTTCAGCTCACAGTTAAAATAGGGGATTTACTGTGAGCACGACCGCGCCCCCCCCCCCCCCCCCCCCCCCCCACCCATCCCCAGTTTCCCGAGTTCAACAGCCTCCCAACTATCTTGGGCTAGGATGCTGGGCTCCCATTCAAAATCCTACCCAAGAAGTGAATCATGGATAAATGCAGAGCCAAAATGCCAGATTTTCCTGTGGGAGCCATTTCCTTCTTGTGAATGAACAAAACTCGACACAACAGATAAAGCAAGCAATAAAGTGCATTATTTTAGCGGGAGTTTTATAGCTGTGACAAGATGTCATTAACTACCTGCAATTCTGTCCTCAGACTTTGGATCTGACCCAGCAGTTTTTGGATCTCTTCACGTTGCATGTCGCGCTCATGCCGCAGTTCCTCCAGCTCCATTATGCTGACAGCGTGGCTCTCAACACCTTCAATTCCTGAACCCTCCTTTAGGCTGTTAATCAGTTTCTCTTTGGACTGTGGAAAAATGTGTAAAGATTTAATAACAAATTTGTATTAAATCATTTTGGAATGGTGATTGAGAAAAAAAACGTTACTTATATAAGCCTACTTTTAATCACTAGCACCTCTGTAAATTCACATCACAGCACATTTGTAATTTCAATTGGGAATGACAGGTGACCCCCATGTTACAGGAGGGGGGTTACTTTCTAGAAAATGGTCCATATTGTGATTTTCCGTAACATGAAGCTGCGTCATCCATGTGTCAAGAAATGCGAGCAGAAATAAATAAATTTTGTTTTTACTCCCCCTCCCCCCCACATAAATTCTGCAAGAGCAATTGTTATAAAGCAAATTTCCAATACCCAAACAGCCGTAATATGGGAATACCTGTACCATATTTTTATTTTAATATATTGCCCATCTTTGATGCAACTTTGGTAAGTCCTACTCAAAGTGAATCATTCATTAGTGATTACATCAAAGGCAACACATTGATTTTATGCTTAGGAGTCCAACCTAAGATTAGCATTTTCTGTTGGGAAACTGCAAGAACTTCTAATGATAGGATAAGAAAAATATGAAAATTGACACAAACTACCAAATTAATAAATGGCACATTTTGCCATCTATTGACCATATTCCAGTACTACAATGCACCAGTGAACAACGTACAAGTTTAAAAGAAAATATATGATTTATCATTTGTGTCTACCTTGACAAGTGTACAGTGCACAGAATCAATATTTCCCAGTGCAGAGGACCTCTTTATCCCATCATTGATCTTTCAACAAGAGCTAATCTAATCCTATTGTCTACTTCTTTCCTCTGACAACAAAACTGGCATAAAGCTTTATTTTTTAAAAATTTTATACAGCACAGTAACAGGCCCTTCCGGGCCAACATGCTCACATCGCCCAATTACACCCATGTTAATCTACAAGCCTGTATGTCTTTGGAATGTGGGAGGAAACTGGAGCACCCAGAGGAAACCCACACAGTCGCAGGGAGAATGTACAAGCTCCTTACAGACAGCAGCAGGAATTGAACCTCGATTGCTGGCACTGTAATAGCGTTATGCTAACTGCTACGCTACCGTTTCCAATGTTGCACATGCAATGATAATCACAAATTAATTTCCTAACATTACATTATTATGGGGCATACTCAGGACTTTAGTGGTGCTGGACTAGCATATTTTTTGGACAAGATGCTATTCTATTAATATACCAACACACTTTTAATTCAGTTTTTTAAAGATGTTACACAGTAAAATAATAAATTTTCCAGTGAATCTGGTAATTTAAACAAAGCACAGGAACAAGGGCCCCAACAAGTGGATGGGGAGTGTGCCAAGTATCACGTGGTGAGCCAGATGCTGAACCATTGGGATTTCAGAACAGTTGGATAGCTGTTCATCATAGTTTTACTGTATTTGTTATCTTTTCCAATAGTAATTCAAGGGTCTCTAAATGCTTTATTCTCTACCTCAATGTTCACTAGTCGTAGAGCACTCTGTAAGAATCTGATGAAAGATCTCTTTATTCCCAATGTTGCATTTGCAGTGATAATCACAAATTAATTTCCTAACAATACATTATTATGGGGTATATTGTACAGGGTTTATAGCCTGCAAATTGCTTGCATTATTGTCTTGGGTCTCTGGTGGCACAAAATGTATTCCACATACTAAATTATCCATTTGACAGTACTTAGCTAAAGACAAACAAATACACAGTTTGCTGTACTTCTCCATAACCTTGCCCTCACTTGAAGGATTCTGGTAGCCTTTTGTTTGTAGTCCACCAGTTCCTGTTTAGCAGAATCCAAACTGGTCTTTGCAAGTCTGAGCTGTTGCTGCTGATCATCTGCCCTCCTCTTCTCTTCAATCGCCTTTCTTTCAGATGCTGTCAGTGCTTCCGCCAGGCTTTGGCGCTCACACTCTATCTTATTGAGTCGAGCTGCAAATTCATTCTTAACAGAAGAAACAAAAGAGGGAATTTATTTCAACAGACCATGTCCTTGACTTTGGGCAAGTACAAGGCTTTCGCTAAACAGTATCTGGGGAAAAACACTCTCATTCAATAAAAGGTTTTCTGCACATTAAATCAGCAATTGCTCTCTATCATGTATTGCACCTACTTCATATTTACTGTCCAGTCTCTCAATGAATGACCGTGTTTTGGACAGTATACTCAAGCATTCACTGCATCCAGAAGAAGAATAAACAACATTGACGAAAGTTAAAAAAAAAGTTACTTTTAAGCTAGTCATAGAAAAATCATCAGTTGAGAAAAGAAACAAGAGGCAAGGCTGGGGGCAAGTGTCAATTGTGGTGGAATTCCATAATATGCATCGAAGTTTGAAAGTAGATGTTCCATACGTCAGCTTTCATGGATAGTGAATTAACTCAACCAAGACAAAAATAATTAGAGACGTGGGGTAGAAATTCATCCTCAGTCATGTATGTTAAACTATATATTCATAGCTGGATATTGTACTCAGCTGCAGATTTTCACTGAAACTGAGTTTCAGAAATAGAGTACAATGCACAGCCACTCTCATATCCTGCTTTTGCTATGTACAACTAAGGACAAATTTCTATCTTATTGCACTTTTCTACAGTCACAGGCAAATTCTTACTAATCACAATGAATAAATTTTTTGATTAAACTGGTAATGAGCAACATTTTTTTTTACATTGTCTCAGTGCTATTACACAACGATAAAATATGATCATTGAACCAATTGATGTTAAGCCTCCCGAGAGAAAGGATAATTGGGAGATTGATGCCATAGCTTTTCACCATGAGAAGCTTTAGAAACTCTTAATACACCACTCAAATAAAAACTGCATTTACTCCATTGAGGATAAATGGCACCTACAGAAAAGTGTGCTAAATGAACAAAACTTTCAAACTCCATTTTGTGTGATTAATAGCTTTTTTAAAAAAATATAATGATTGATATTGCTTAGGATACAGAACACAAAGAATGAGGATTAACCACTCAAAAGTTTTCATACTAAATTCTTGGATTTTGATTTCTAATGTTTACTGCATTAAGTGCTTGGAAAGCAATCTGACACAGAAAACACTTATCCAAACATTTCAGCTTCAAAGTGCATCATATGACAAACTAATTAAAATATGTCCATATATTCTGGTTTAATGCAAATTACAAATCAGACCAAGTTAAATCCCTACTTGAAAAACTCATATTATATTGTTTACTCTTCAGCTGCCATATACTGGCTTACCTTTTGTCCATACCAACCTGCATTTGAGTGTAATTCTCTTGCTCTCTTTTAAGTGTTGATTCAGCATCCAAAAGCCTCTCTTGCATTGTCTGGTAGGCTTGGTTGTGTAAGTTGCTCCCTTCATTGTGATCTTGCAGTATCCTTTCAGGAAAAAAAGGAGCACCATTATAAAATTCTCTTTGGGATTTTGGGATGACTAAATGGATTAGTCCATAATATTCCTAACTGTGTCACTGCTCTCAATGTTTAGGAATCTACAATTTGCTTGTCGTGTAATATTGCTAATTAGAAACAATCAAATTAGAGGCACTAAACATTGTCTTATTACGTCAAGAAGGATTCACATTAACAGTAAAACTCATTTAACCTCCAATAAATGGGTAATTAAGTTGGAGCACCAATGTTTTACATTGGTGCATAATGAGGAAAGTCTCAATGCCAATAGAAACAATAACAAATGAAAATAGTTTTGGTTCATCTGAACGCAGCACATGGCAAAATATAGATTATGAAAAAAAGGAAACACTTTGCATATAAAGGTACAGGAATTCTACCAGTTATGCCAGCTTAATGAGGAAAATGATTAAGGAAACCAGCATATTAATTGACATAACTGATAAGAATGGATTATCCTTATGGGTGAAATATGTTTAATTGTAATAAGAACTTGGGCTTATAAAACTTGGGCATTTGAGAACAGTAACACATTTATTCCACAAGCAGACATCACCACAAATGGTTACTTAAACATTTATGTTTTAAGTAGTGAATCTATGACACTTGCCTGAATGCTGAAGAACCTTGCTGACTCAATTGTTATTTTTGTGCTTTTTAAATATTCTGTGTTACTACGTTCATACTTTGAAGTCTCTAATTCTGCTATATCCAATTTTAAGATGATGTCATCATTTGGCTCCATAAATAGAAAAGTGCTTCACTTGCTGCAGCCAAATGTCTTAATGTTTAAAAGATGCATATAAATTAATGCAAAAGGCAACAACAAATAAAATAATGCCCAAATCCCTACAACGTGACAGGTTGTTCTCTAGCTGGCTATGAAGGGGCCATGCAGATCACAGGATCATTATCTGCAACATAACAATGCTGATCTTCAGAATCTAGCTGGAAAACTGGCCTTCAAGAGGCTCAGCCCAAAGGCAACAGTAGGAGCAGAGAGGCAGCACTATAAAAACTAAAACATAACATTTATTAAAATAAATATATTTATGATACAGATGGAAAATAAAGGTAGTGGATTAATTTTTCCTATTTTGATGTAAAATATGGTTTCATGTTCAGATCAGTACTGATGTAATAAGAGTTTTTCTAATTATTTAGCACTAAAATAATTCAGTATTAAGGACCATCTTTCTGCTGCAAGTTTCAGGGTAATGGTTTCAATTTCATTTAAAAAACGACTTTCATAATAATGTTATCACATTTTGCTCAAGTTGCAGTATTCCTTTACGTCAGGTGACTCTGAACCACACATAGTACAAGTCAAAAGCAAATCAATCCCTCTGACAGTGCATCACTACCAATTTTGTGAACTGCATCCTTTGACTTCACTTTGAATTTTATAAATGAGAATTTATGTGTTTCAGTATCTAATGAAAAGTATGCAGACTAGGAGAGTCATTAAAACCTGTTTCTTTCATTCTGCAGCATGTCTATCGCTTCAGTACGTGTCTTCAGAAGTTGATCTGCCTCTTCCAATCTCACTTTGAGCACAGCCAGCTGCGAATCCTTGGCGCTCAGCACCTCGTTCAGGTCATCCACCTGAGAACGCAGTTCCCTACTTATCCTATCCGTCTTTGAGTTCTCGGTATTCCATTTCTCAATCTGTTTCCTGGCTTTATTTAACTCTAAAACCACAAACATTACAGAAAAACACAATTAGATCAAAGTACATTTGAGGGAGGCTGTTCACTCCAACTAATAATTGCATTTAGAATTAATCCAGTGTTTTTGCTCTACTATCCAATTTAGAGGACTATTCTAAAAAAATGATCGCGGTTCATGTGCTCTGTATCTTCTCTTAGTTGTTTAATCAGTCTAAGTTTATGCTCCTTCATTTCTGTATTTTAGTTTACTTTGGAGTAATTTATGTAATCCATGCCAATTTAGTACCTTGTATGCTTATAGCCTCTCAAGATGTCTACTAAATCAAGTGACAATAAAAATTTCAACTTTTCTTTGCATCTAAAACATGTGGTTCCAGGGATAAGTCATGCTTTTGCCTACTCACTGCATTATGCTTATTATTTGGATGCTTCCCTCAAGTTGGAGACAAAAAGTGAACACATTATTCAGGGTGTGCTCTTACTTACTTACTTACTATGCAGTTCTGACATGACATGCTATGACTGGCACTCTGCTGATCCAATAACATAACACAACATTCCACTTCCTTCAATTTTTGCTGTGGCATGACAACTTAACATATTGAAATGTAATTTCAGTCAAACCTTTGCAGCAATAAATTAATTTGTCACTGTGGTGTAAATGAAGCTCTAGATTACAATTCCATAATTTCAAATTCTCAGTGGTATACCAGAAGAAAGATACCCCATTGCTACCAAATTCTTTATTTTCTGTTTTTTTTTCAACCAAGCTTTGTTTCTCTGTGGAATATTTCCACATCCAAATGATACTTTCATTCAACATGCTTGAGCCCACAACTGACTCATTATCCCAAACCAGAAACCATGGATGAACCGGGAGATCCACTCCCTACTGAAGTTGAGGACTGCCGCATTCCAATCAGGTGACCCTGATCTTCACAAGAAATCAAGATACGACCTCTGTAAAGCTATTAGAGATGCCAAGAGACAATACCAGTTCAAAATAGAGTCCCAGACCAGCCGTCAGTTGTGGCAGGGCTTACGTGCTACAAAACGAAGTCGGGCAGCATAGTTGACAACAGTGCATCCCTTTCTGACGAGCTTAACACATTCTATGCATGTTTTGAACAGAAGGGGATTGATTTGTCACCACCCACCCTGACAGCCTCCAATGCAACTGAACCAGTGGTCACCATTGAGGATGTAAGATTAGTCTTCCGCAGAGTGAACCCAAGGAAAGCATCTGGCCCGGATGGTGTCCCTGGCTGTGCCCTCAGATATTGTGCTGATCAGCTGGCGGGGGTATTTGCAGACATACTTAACCTCTCCCTGCTTCAATCTGAGGTTCCCACCTGTTTTAAGACGACCACTATCATCCTGGTACCTAAGAAAAACAAAGGAATGTGCCTTAATGACTAACGACCAGTGGCTCTGACATCCACCATCATGAAGTGCTTTGAGAGGCTGGTCATGACACACACTAACTCCGGCCTCCCAGTAAACCTTGACCAGCTGCAATTCGTTTACCGCCGAAACAGGTCTACAGTGGGCACCATCTCCCTGCACCTGCACTCATCTCTGGAGCATCTGGACAGAAAAGACACCTACATTAGACTATTGTTTATTGACTACAGCCCTACCTTCAAAACTATAATTCCAAGCAAACTCGTCACCAAATTCCAAAACCTGGGACTCAACACATCCCTTGACTTTCTCACCAACAAACCACAATCAGTGAGGATAGGCAGCAACACCTCCAGCACAATTATTCTCAACACTGGTGCCCCACAAGGTTGCATTCTCAGCCCTCTACTCTACTCCTTATATACTCATGACTGCGTGGCCAGATTCTGCTCTAACTCCATCTACAAGTTTGCAGATAATACCACCATGGTGGGCCATATCTCAAATAATGATGAGTCGGAGTACAGGAAAGAGATAGAGAGCTTAGTGACATGGTGTCATGACAACAACCTTTCCCTCAATGTCAGCAAAACAAAAGAGCTAGTTATTGACTTCAGGAAAGGGGGCAGTGTATATGCACCTGTCTACATCAATGCTGCTGAGGTCGAGAGGGTTGAAAGTTTCAAGTTCCATCACCAATAGTCTGTCCTGGTTCAACCGCGTGGACGCCACAGCCAAGAAAGCTCACCAGCGTCTCTACTTCCTCAGGAGGCTAAAGAAATTTGGCATGTCCCCTTTGACACTCACCAACTTTTATCGATGCACCATAGAAAGCATCCTATCTGGATGCATCACAGCTTGGTACAGCAACCAGTCTGCATGGGACTTCAAGAAACTGCAGAGAGTTGTGGACACAACCCAGCACATCACAGAAACCAGCCTCACCTCCAGGGACTCTGTCTATACCTCTCACTGCATTGTGAAGCAGCCAACATAATCAAAGACTCCACTCATCCCAGACATTCTGTCTTCTCCCCCCCCCATTGGGCGAAGATACAAAAACCTGAAAGCACGTACCACCAGGCTCAAGGACAGCTTCTACCCCACTGTTAAAAGACTATTGAACAGTTCCCTAGTATAATGAGATGGACTCTTGACCTCACAATCGACCTTGTTATGACCTTGCACCTTATTGTCTAACTGCACTGCACTTCCTCTGTAGCTGTGACACTTTACCCTGTATTCTGTTATTTGTTTTTACCCTGCACTACCTCGATGCACTGTGTAATGAATTGATCTGTTCGAACAGTACGCAAAACAAGTTTTTCACTGTACCTCGGTACAAGTGACGATAATAAACCAATACCAAAAAGCAAAGCCAATAATGCATTTTTTAAAATTGTAGTTGCCATACATAGATTCCATCTTCCTTTCTGAAACATTGCTCGTGTTGGCACTCAACACTCACTTGTGACGGCTATTCTTCAAGTTCATATCAGCAGTTAATAGCTGCTGCACAAAGAAAGACTGTAGAGGAATTCAGTCTCTCTCACTAGGTCTAAATTTGAGCACATTTTCTCACTGGATAACTACTGTCAAAATCAGCAGCCCTGTAAATGTTTTTTTTATTTCTTACTTTATTTCAGGAATACTGAGGTCAGTATTGTAAGTAGGGTAGCAGTGAAGCAGAATACTGGGTATGTGAAATGTCCACATTTTGTCTACTGGAACTGTGAAAAAGTAAACAGTACAGAAAAAAAAGTATACTTCTACAGAAAACTTTTGATCCACGGAACATCAAGCAAAATACAAATATTCATAGGTCCACACCTGTGGCTATAGTCAAAGCAATTTAAGACTATTATGTAAGAAATGCCTCGTCCAATATTGAACCTAACTGGCTTAGTTAGAACACTATTAGCAATAAGCCAAATAAATGCCTATATGCCTTGAAGCGACACCAGAGATACACAATAGCACCATCACTTACACTGAGATTAACTAGTTCAGCAAAAATCTAGGCCCTAACATTTAAATTAAATTGAGGAGGAGGTGGAACATTATCAGAATTCAGGGTTTCCAGGAAGCAGTGCCAAAATTAACAGCAGGATATTGTTGTTCTGCAGGTTTCTTACTCAACAGCCAATCTCAACTGCATGGGTGGTAGCTTGCTGGATGGTGTGCGGCAAAAGTTGAGTAAAGGACAGAGGGCAGAATTGGAGTGAGGTAGGAGAGATCACGGAGACTGATGGCGAACAGGTAGGGAAGATGAGGATTTTGGGCAGTTAGAGGATTTGTGAAAAGACATCCTGGTTGGACCTAAAGATAACATTTCTCTGTCCCCGCTGGCCCAGAAGGCCTGGCACCTCAATTGCACAAACAATTATCTAATAGTGGATATAGATAACCAGTGCTTCCCAAGTGCCCAATGCTTCAATTCCTGCCTTACCTTCTTGTGTTTGCTTTGACCTCTGAATCAGTGAAGCCATTTCTTGGTTTAAGGAGTTGACCTCGTTCCGCAGCAACTGGTTTTCAAGTCGAAGGTTCGACAGCTCCAGTGACTGATTCTCATCTTTAGTTGAGAAAGTTGCACCACCTGCATTACCCAACACTACTTCTTTTGATGGCTCTAGTTGGGCACTTGGATTCACACTGGAGCTCTCTGACATTTCTGAATCTTTTAAAACGACAATTAATAAATGAAATAAAAAGCACACATGAAAATTTTACATTTTGAAAACTACTCTAATTTCTATACAAATAAAGACAAAGTTAATGGCTAGCCTACCAGTAGATGTTACTATTTCAAAATCTATTTCAGTGAATTAGCTCATTAACTTTCCACAGTGCAAATCCAGATATGTACATCTTGTAAAACATGTTAGGATAAACATTACAGGATTTCATATGTACAGCTTTCCTCAATAGTATTGTGGATCAATAGTTTGAGGAGCCTCTATAACTAATGATAACACTGACAAGATTAATTTTAATGTCCAGACAATTGTATACAACTCGAATTTGGGTTGGCCGACCTTTGGTACCCAATTGCCCAACGTGATGACCAATTCAAGGAGACCACCAGTGGGACTGAAAAATCTCAAAATTCATTTATCTCTACTGTACAACTACAAAAAAAAATCTACAGTCTAATATGCAAATGCATTTCTTTTTGGCCTGTCAGGATCCAGAAAATGAAATCGACCATAAGAAGAAAAGAGAATAGAAAATAATATTACAGGCAAAAATGAAATTGTGTATATTGTATATAGGTCCTCTGCAATAGCACAATGAAGAATCTGTTCTATTCTGCTTTAGTTCAAAAGGAAGCAGACTATAAACACATTACTACCACTTTCAAAACAAACGTCTGTGCAGATCTTGCCTACTGCTCTGGACCCGAGAACGCCTATTTTCACGACCTCTTAGTTTTCTCTCTCCTGCATCCTCCCACCTGATTCTAGCTATTCTAAAACCCAGATTCTCCATCTCATTTCATCAGTCCTTCCACCATTCTCCATCCAATCCCTTGCCTAACCTCGCAACGCTCACATTCCTGCTTTCATGCTAATATTCCTAACTACATTCCACTTTGAGGAAGTTCATAGCTATCCTGCATGCTTCTTTCAGCAGTCCCTGAGCCGACAATGAAACACCAGTCATCAACACCAAACATGCAACAAATCCAAATGCCCTTGCTTCTCTTGCTGACCTTTCCACTCATAAAGGGGTGGGGATCTCATGGTTTCCTTCTGCTCTACTTTGCTCACTTGCAAATAAGGCCTTGTCATCACAACAACTGCACTGACATCAGCGCTCGACTGAAACTGTGTACACGTGACAGCAACCTGCCCTAAAATGCTTCTATTATCCGCCCCATAACTTGCATCCAATCTCCCACTGAAAGATTTGTCCTCATTATCAAATGAAACATTACACAAATAAGAGAGTACTGAAAGATTAGACAGTTACACTCTGCTTAACTATCCCTTGCGGAAACTATCCTTCGCAACTTTCATCATAAAACATTCTACAGTAATGCTGCAGTTGTTAACCACACTTAGCTCCACTTGAATATCACCTCTCTTGATTCCTTCAGTGCCTCTAAATTGTCGTATTGGTTGTCCAACATTCTGAAACAATCGAGAAATTTCACGCCAACTAAATATTCAGGGAATCACATTCAAATGAAGAATCATCTTCAATCCTCAAAATCTCAATTTCTAGTCATGGACACAAACTCTCTCTGGAAGGTGTGTGAAACCGATCTGGACAGTTCACAATTTTTTGGCATCATATTTGCCTCCCTAGTTGAGCTTTACTCAAGACATCCATAGAATCAGACAGGCCACTTCTGTATCATGGCTAAACCTAATCCTTTCTTAGTCTGTTTCCTGCTTTTATCATCTCCAGATTTGACAATTACAACGTGCTCTTAGATGACCTGTTCATTCTGTTCTCTGTAAAACTCTGCCCAAAATTCTGACAATGTCCTAACTTGTGGCAAGTTTCATTCACACATCATGACCTACAATGGCTTCTATTTAGGCAATGCCTTGATTCTAAAATTTTCATTCTTGTTTTCAGATTTCACCATGGTCTTGCCCCTCACTTGCTGTTACCTACTGCAACCTTCTAATTCTCTGAAATATCTGCATGCTGCACATTCTGGTTCCTTGATATCTTTGAATTTAAAATTGCTCCTATTTTGATGGTGCTGCTTTGAATTGCCAATGTCTTAATCTCTGGAATTCCCATCAAATTCTCTTTATATTTACTTTACTTTCCTCCTTTAAGATGCTTTTCACAATCTACTTCTTTCAAAAAGCTTTTGGTCATCAGTCCTAATATTTGATGTGGTTCAGCAACAATTTTTGGAAAAAAAAACTTGGGAACATTCAAGGCACAATACAAAAGATTATTGCTGCTGCTACTTCTGTTTACAACTAATTATGCAATGGTCAGGATCAAATTGTTAAGTATGCAGCTGGATTAGTTGGCCCATTTTCCTAATGAGTGATCAAACCAGAGGTCTTTAATGCTTTTGAAAGAACCAGGATTAGACCAAAGTCACTTCAAAATGGAAATAATCTCAGAGACACTCACACCCTGGATTAAAATCAGATATGCAAAGCATTTGTACTAACACTCTTATAAAGTCTTTCCCATATTTACGTGACAAAATTTATACATAGTTGACAGTTTCCAGAGTATACTGTTAACAGGGCAAAAGATATAATAGCAAAACCTGACTACAAAATCAGAAATCTGTCAGCAAGGCTCAGCTGGAAGACAATTACCATGTTTTCTCTTTCCCCTGCAAGCAGGAAACAAATAAATTTAAAGCAGTATCTGAAGTCTTTCACCTCTGATAGCAGCTATACAAATATACCAAATCCACACATTAGGCCATTTCATAAAAGTACTAAAAACCAGGAAAGGAAAACCTTTAAACTTTGGTAACTATGGGCAAATTTTCAAGTTATATAAAAAATGGTAGATTGAAATTGTTTGAACTAATTTCAAGTGGAATCTCTCCAACCAAGCTCTGTTACCAGATAAAAAGGTTCTTATTAAATTGATTTAGAATTGGATTTAGCTACAGATATCATTAAAAAGACAACCTACCAAGGATTAGGACCAACTAATTAATCAGCCACAGATTCACATTATGTAAATTTATGAATGTGGCAAAATGGCAATTACTGTTGTGTGCAACCACAAGAAATCCAAACATGTCCCATCTCCATAACTGAGATTGTTTGTAGAAAATTAGTAAAGAGAAATATAATGATTCTATTTTATTGAAACATTTTCCTACCATGTCCAGTAGCAGAATTGTCCTTGATAAAGCTCTCCTCAGCTGCCTTAGCAATATTGGTGCCAGATGTTACTGAACTGTGACTGGAAGTCCGAGAATGAGTTTTTGGTGTGGGTGTGGAAGGCTTTGCTGCCTCATGCTTGATGTCCACCTTTCCATTTAATGATTTTTCTGAACTATTTAGGAAATCAAAAAGTTGGTCATCATTTGGCTCATCCCTTTTTGGTCGTACAAACTGAATTGAGGGCCTGCTTAGAGAGGAGCTTGCAGATGTACCAGCCGTGGTGTCAATGTTCTGTGACGATGAAGATACATTAGAAGCTCCAGCCAGAAGGGTGGCCTTTTGTCTCTTAATGTTATTAGCAGCGGAGGAGACATAACCAGGGTTAGTGTGGATCTGGTGATCAGGTTTACTACTCAGCTGATTCAGGGTAGAATACTGGCTAGAAGAACTGGCTTCACTGCTCTGAGTGCGTGTGGCAGTTACAGCATCGATGGGTGCATTCTGCAGTGCTGCTGCTGCTCCCTGGTCCACTTTGTTCAAGAAGTTTTCTGCTTTCCCTGCCAGCTCAGTAAACCATGACATTCTGAACTGATATCAGAGCCAAAAAGGTGATATTATAACATGACCTGATAACAAAAGAGCAAAAGCATATTTTAGTACACAAAATGAGAGTCCACACACCATAATTAGTTGGTGCAAAACAGATGAAATGCCCCATTACTCAGTAGTGAACCTAAATGGTATAGAATATCATAGGATAGCTTCAATGATAAAAATTGTTACTGAATTGTGAGCAATATGGTAATGAGTGCAGTACTAACTTATACACTGTACAAAATAACGCTAAACTATAAAATGTATGCTGCACAGTGATCATTAACATGATCACCATAATATTGTGCCAGTGAAGTCAACTAGGTAATGCCAAAAAATAAATTGCAGCACATCTAAAGTACATCTTGCCATTTGAAATTATTTAAAAAGTCTTGATTATTATTTTCATTCCTGTCATAGTTCAGACATTACAATGCCCTTTGTACAGTTTATTATTCTTTGAAGTCATTCTGCAGTTGCCGCAGTATGTGAACAGCAACAGGATTAAAGATTAGTTAATCTGCTCTTTTTGATGGTAATACTGGAGGACTGATGCTGTCTAGAACAATGGAGTACCATAGAAACCTTAGCATGTACTTGATTAAGCAGAATGACTTAATTTAATCCCACTTGCAGAAGGTTTCAATAATGATAGTGGAACCCCATTAGTAATGCACCCAAGTATCAACCAAGAATATAACCTCTACTAAAACCAAAAACATTGGAGTTGGGCTTCATAGTATTAACCAAATGACCCATATCCAACCCTACATTTTTTTTTACAATGGCCAGCAAAAAATGAAATAAAACAATGTAAAGTCATCTTCAAAGATGTTGTTGCAATAAAATCACATTATAACATAAGTCAAGAATGAATAATAGTTCCAATACAGATAGTAACTAAGCCTTGAAGCAGAATACTTAATATTTGCAGATTCACTGTACATTAGACAACAAAACCTAAATGTTAATAGTCACTGTATACTTTAGGTTGATTTTTCGAATTCATTCTCTGGCTATAAATATAACTTGCAAGGCCAGAATTTACTGCCTTTCAGCTTTATGAGCTGCTACAGCTTATAGCACAGGTGGCCCCACAGCACTGAAGGAGCCAGGATAAAGCATGGAAATGGCACCCACAGACTAATCCTCCACCAATCCCATTTTAAACCCTAGAATTTTGACCAACAATGAAGGAATAACACAAGCCCAAATCAGTTAGGTCCAATGACTTGGCATTGATTAAGTTCTCACACAACTGCTATCAATGTCACTTTTAGCAGATGGGGGTCAGGGTTTGTGTGGCACTGTTAAAGAACTGATGTTCCGCAGACTATTCATATTGCAGTCACAATGTACTGCAGGAAGGGAATAAACATTTTCATTGGTGGTGGTCAAGTTGACTGCTTTGACTCACGCGGCTGTGTCCTTGATAACTGCTGTTGCTGCTGCAGCTATAAAAGGGAAGGATATTTCATTACATCTGATATGATGTGGGTTTGAGAAGTCATGAAATGAACAGCATGGCAGAGAAAACACTCTCTTTACTTGTTCTAATGCCCACAGATTTATGACCATAAGTTTTGTTTAATAACAATTTTATAATGTTGATGGAGAATTAGGTGGCAATACCAAAGAATAACAAGAGGAGGTGATTAAATGCTCCCTTCAAGAACAGTGATTAACTGACACCTACATAGCAAAAATGGAACTTGCTACCTTGGCTAGATGGTGCAAATGAACATTTTTATGCAACTGTGATCATAATCAAAATTCAGAATTTAGATCAACACGCAAAAAGCTGGAGGAACTCAGCGGGTCAGGCAGCATCTATGGAAAGAAATGAACAGTCGACGTTTCATGGACTAAAAGAGGGGAGAGAGCCAGTATAAAAATATGGAGGGAAGGGGTGGAGCAAGAGCTGGCAGGCAATAGGTGAATCCAGGTGAGGGGAATGATAGGCAGATAAGGGAGGGGATTCCAGCATCTGCAGTCTTTTGTGTCTCCATTCTGAATTTAGATGCTGGAAATGCAACAAATGAGGCAAGTGAAAATAGATAGCAATCTTGGGAACTTCTGTGCCAGTGTTCTGCGACTGTGATTCCAACAAAACTTTCTTCCTTTACGTCACCTATGACGTGCCACTGCAAAATTTCTCCACCTTATATCCCCAATGACTTGAGGTTTACTAAGGCTCATTGGTATCCTACTTGGTTGAGTGGGTGTTCACATGCATTCTGGATAGTGGCATTTCACTGGGGTTGAGGATGATTTGCATCCACTCCAATTTCAAGATGACTAGTGGGATCTGTAGAATCTGCCACAGATGCAGCATGAGGTGCACATTTTACTGGACATGTGTGCTCCTGGCAGAGGCTTGAAGTACTTGATGCTTTTTCAAGTGCTGTGTCTCGTTTTCGAGCTGTCATGGGTCAGAGATTCCCACAAATTGGTGGGGATGTAACACTTCTCAGAAAAGCTTTGAGAATATCCTTGAATTGTTTCCTGTGCCCACCTGTAATTTCCTTCTGTGAAGGCACTTGACAGATGTTTACCGAGTCACCACACATCCTGCCACATTTCACATTCCAGGTAGTTTATTTACATTAAGGATTTCTAATATGGTAAACAAACCAGCCCAAGGCAATACCTCAATGCCAAATTGATGAGGCAAATTAAAATGGACGTGAGGCTGATAGACACTGACAAGCGTCCTGTGAAGCAAGGAGAGCAGTGCAACTTCAGCAGGCCTGAGGATGAGCCCCCAGTCCGGCTGGTCGAAGGAATACCACCCCACCTTCACCCCTCCTCCCTCGCCTTCCCCTCCCACCCCCCCTTCCCCTCCCTCCCATCTTCTTCCCACCCACCTCCTTCCACTCACCCACCTCCCTCCCTCCTTCCACTCACCCACCTCCCTCCCTCCCTCCCCCCTCCTCTCCCCCCCTCCCTCCCCCCTCCTCTCCCCCCCTCCCTCCCCCCTCCCTCCCTCCCCCCCCCTCTCCCCCTCCCTCCTCCCCCCTCCCTCCCTCCCCCCCCCTCTCCCCCTCCCTCCTCCCCCCTCCCTCCCCCTCCCTCCTCCCCCCTCCCACCCCCTCTCCCCCTCCCTCCTCCCCCCTCCCACCCCCTCTCCCCCTCCCTCCTCCCCCCTCCCACCCTTCCTCCCACCCACCCTCCCACCCCCTTCCTCACACCCATCCACCTTCCTCACACCCAACTCCTTCCCCACCCACTTCTTCCCCCGCCCCTCCCCCGATCACATTTACCGGGCTCCAGGCCGGAGGAAGGGGGAGAGACGGGACCCACCGGAGTGAGCAGCGAGCTGCCGCCCCCGACGACCAGCCCCGGCCGAGCGACGGCGACTGCGGAGCCGCAGACGTGGAGCAGGACCCGGAAATGCTCAATCAGGACCCCGGTGCAAGGCATCCGCACAGAATGCCTGTGTGTGTGTGTGTGTGGGGGAGGGAGGGAGGGAGAGAGAGAGAGAGAGAGAGAGAGAGCGCCAGCGAGGTGCCGCTGACGCGCGTGCGTCATGACGCAGGCTGAACGTCGCACGTCGTGGGAGGAGGATGGGAATGGGGCTGAGGAGGTGTCGAGGGCGTTGCTTTCCAGTGGTTTAATTTAGCGGTCCAGTGCCTCGGTGAATGCAGCTGGCTGGCACATTGCAGGGTGCAGGAGTTTGTACTGAGGGCTGCCCTGAAGCTGGGTGCACCCACTGCAACGACTTTATTAGGGGAGGACCACAGTCTAGGGTCGGACTCCACTGCACGCTGAGGGGCTGGCTCCTTAGTTACAGCCCCTCAAACCCTCGGTGAGTGCATCGTCTAAAGAGGAAATGCAAGTGGCATTGCTGCTTTGTAATGGTATGCATTAGTCTGAAGGCACGATGAGTGTAAAGAAAGACATGCACTGATTGTATTTTATTTTTATGAGTAAAAGTATATTTTTAAAATTAAAAAATCATGAGCTCTGTTTTTGGTATTGGACTGAATGCTGGAAACATTCAGCATCTGTGGAAGGAGAAACAGAATTTACATTTCAGGTTGAAGATCATTCATCAGAACTGGAGAAAGAGAGAATGGGGAAAGATGGATGGGACGAAGGGAGAATCTCATATTGTACATAATTGTTGTGAGGATGTGTATTTAACAGGTAGGTAGAGGATGACAAAGAAGTGTGATGTGTTGCAAATAGCTGGTCTGTTGTGGTGGCGCTGAGCTCACTGTTGCTGCCACTTTAATGTGCCTTTAGATTCATAGTGTTGTACAGCATAAAACAGACCTTTGCTGACCAATGTGCCAATGAGGAACAGACACCAACTATCTACACTGTCTATGCCTATTCTACTACTCTGTATTATCATGAAAAATAAGAGCAGATGTAGGTCATTTGGTCCTTCGAGCATGATGCACAATTTAATGATCATCCAAATTCAGTACCCCATTCTGGCTTTCTGTCACTAGCCCTTGATCCCTTTAGCTTTGAGAACAAAATCTAACTGCTTGAATATATTGTTACGGACTCAGTGAAAGTCCCTTTAAGATAGAGAGTGTGTGTGTATGTGTGTGTGGGGCGTGCTTACGTCAATAGAAGATAAAGGACGTAATGACGTTGTTGAAGAAGTCAGAAGAAGAAGGAGAGAGAGAGAGAAGGGAGAGAGACACCAGCCTGCTTGTTTTCTCTATCGATGGATGAGAAACAATAACTGTGTTTGCCACTGAAATCCATGTATGGAAGTTGGAAGTAATCCGGTGGAGTTCACTTTGTTGCTGACCTGTAGAAGGAAACAGGTATTTGTATGTGGACGACCACGGTTCGGATGCTTTTCGGGGTGAGGAAGTCACTACCGAGTAAACACTGAAGTGTCGTTTGGGTTCCATCGTGGAACATTTGGATTTCGTATGTACTCTCTCTATGTTTTTCTATATCTACATCTTATCTTCAGACAACGGTGGTTGTTGAAGAAGCCCTTGCTCATGTTTCACCTTATGGCTTGCGGAACTGAACTTTAAGAACCATTCAGGAACTGGGAGTTTTGGACTTTGTCACACACACACACACACACACACGAAGAGTTTAGTTTTGGGGTTAACGTTCGAGGTTTAACATTCTTGAATTCTAACATACTAACATTTTTACTTTTATTTTACGTATTATCATAAGTAGTGATTAATAAAATAGTTTTTAACACTAAATCATGCTCAGTGTGTTTCTTTTGTTGCTGGTTTGTGACAATATAATGATGTCACGTCAATTGCTTTCTGTGGTAGAGAATTCCATAGGTTAACCACGCTTTGGTCTTAGATAGTCTACCCTAGCCATAGATCATGACCTCTGGTCCTTGACTAGCCTGCCATCAAGAATATCCCTCTTGCATCCAATTTGCCCAGTCACTTTAGAAATTTGTAGGTTTCTATGAGATCCCTTCTCATTCTTCTAATTTCTAGTGAATATAAACCTAATTGCCCAATCTTTCTTTATATGTTTGTGCTGCCTTTGCAGGAATTGGTCAGGTCTGTGATATTGGCTCATTCAGCATTAGATTTCCAGCATCTACAGCTTCTTTTTTTATTTTCACTTTCAGATTAATATATGATTTATGTTGGGAATTGAAATTGGAAACAGAAGCTGCTGATCAGGTAGTGTCTATGGAGCAAGAAAGAACTTCATAACTGGAAAACGCTAAAAGATACTCAGATTTAAAATAATAACATGGATGGGGAAGGAATACATAGAAAGACAGTGATAGGGTGTGAGGCAGGGCAAATTATGACAAGAGGCAGGAATGATGCAACACAAGTGGGGATAGTAATGGACCAAGTGAGGAAAAGTTGGGTCTGGAGGTTCCTAACAGCCTTATCCTTTCCATTGGCAATTTCCCCATACAATTCCAAGTGTTTTGTACATCAGGCAGATCGACTGCAGCTTGGTTGAGATACTCAGCAGGAGAGAGGTAGCAGTTAATGCTTCAGGTCAAGATTCTTTAATCAGAACAGAAAAAGAGAGAAAACAAACATGTTTTCAGAATATACCATTTTTTGCTTTTCACTTGAAGATTGGTTGATCTTTTCATGGTAGCTATTCACTCCTGTTTCCACTCTAATTTTGCTGCCTTTGGCCCTAGCACTAGTCTTTTTTTCAAAATGTCAAGAAGCAAGAGCAACACTTAATATTTTGATTAGATACATTATTGCCTTCCAAACTCAACAATGAGTCGACCAATTCCAGATCACAATGACTTGCCCTATTCTTTCAAGGAACAGCTTTTTGTAATAAATTTACACTTTGTGTACAGCCATTCTTTGTTTCATGTAAATTTAGTAAATTAGTTTACTATTGTCACATGTACTGAGGTACAGTGAAAAACTTGTCTTGCATACTGTTCATATAGATCAATTCATTACACAGTGCATTGAGGTAGTACAAGGTAAAACAATAACAGATGCAGAATAAAGTGTTACAGTTACAGAGAGAGTGCAGTGCTGATAGACAACAAGGTTCAAGGTCATAATGAGATAGATTGTGAGGTTAAGAGCCTATCATATTGTACTAGGGAACCGTTTAATAGTCTTATAATAGCAGGATAGAAGCTGTCCTTGAGCCTGGTGATACATGCTTTCAGGCTTTTATACCTTCTGTCCAATAGGAGGGGGGAGAAGATAGAATGTCCGGGATGGGTGGGGTCTTTGGTTATGCTGGCTGCTTCACCAAGGCAGTGAGAGGTATAGACAGAGTCCATGGAGGGGAGGCTGGTTTCTGTGATGTGCTGGGTTGTGTCCACAACTCTCTGCAGTTTCTTGCGGTCCTGGGCAGAGCAATTGCCGTGATGCATCCAGATAGGATGCTTTCTATGGTGCATCAATAAAAATTGGTGAAGGTCAAAGGCCAAATTGCATTAGCCTCCTGAGGAAGTAGAGGCACTGGTGAGGTTTCTAGGCCATGGCATCAATGTGGTTGGACCAGGACAGGCTATTAGTGATGTTCACTCCTAGGAATTTGAAGTTCTCAACCCTCTTGACCTCAGCACCGTTGATGTAGACAGAAGTATGTACATTGTCCCACTTCCTGAAGTCAATGACCAGCTGTTTTGTTTTGCTGACATTGAGGGAAAGGTTGTTGTAATGACACCATGTCACTAAGCTCTCTATCTCCTTCCTGTACTCTGACTCATCGTTATTTGCAATACGGCCCACTATGGTGGTATCATCTGCAAACTTGTAAATGGAGTTAGAGCAGAATCTGGCCACGCAGTCATGAGTGTATAGGGAGTAGAGGGCTGAGGACGCAGCCTTGTGGGGCACCAGTGTTGAGGATGATAATGGCGGAGGTGTTGCTGCCTATCCTTACTGATTGCGGTCTGGTGGTCAGGAAGTCAAGGATCCAGTTGCAAAGGGAGGTGTTGTATCCCAGCTCGATGAGTTTAAAGATGAGTTTGCTTGGAGTTAGTATTAAAAGTGCTGTAGTCAATAAACAATAGTCTAATGAAGGTGCCTTTACTGTCCATATGCTCCAGAGATGAGTGTAGGGCCAAGGAGATGGCGTCTATCATAGACCTGTTTTCACAGTAAGTGAATTGCAGCGGGTCGAGGTTGTCTGGGAGGCTGGAGTTGATGCGTGCCATGACCAGCCTCTCAAAGCACTTCATGATAGTGGATGTCAGAGCCACCGGGCTGTAGTCATTGAGGCACACTACGTTGTTTTTCTTAGGTACCGGGATGACAGTGGCCTTCTTAAAACAGGTGGGAATTGCAGATTGAAGTAGAGAGAGGTTAAAAATGTCTTCAAGTACCCCTGCCAGGTGAGCTAAGGACACGACGAAGGACACCATTGGCCCAGATGCTTTCCACAGGTTCACTCTCCGGAAGACTGATCTTGTGTCCACAACAGTGACTGTGGGTTCAGGAACATTGCAGGCTGTCAGGGTGGGTGATGACATTCCCATCCCCTTCTGTTCAAAACATGCATAGAATGCGTCAAGCACATCGGGAAGGGATGCGCTGTTGTTGGTGATGCTGCCTGACTTTGTTTTGTAGCCAGTTATAGCATGTAAGCCCTGCAACAACTGATCGCTGGTCTAGGACTTGACTTTGGACTGGTATAGTCTCTTTGCATCCCTGATAGCTTTACGGAGGTCATATCTCGATTTCTTGTTAGGGTCAGGGTCACCTGATTTGAATGCCGCAGTTGTAGACTTCAGTAGGGAGTGGTTCTCCTGGTACATCTATGGTTTCTGGTTTGGGAACACCCAGATTGTCCTCTTTGGTACACAGTCCTAACACACCTGATGATAAAGTCTGTGATGGTGGTGACATACTCATTTAGGTTGGCTGCTGAATCTCATTGCCCTTTTACATAAGAACATAAGAAAAAGGAGCTGGAGCATGGCATATGGCCCTCTGAGCCTGTTCCACCACTCATCATGATCAGCTTCTACTTCAGTGCCATTTTGCAGCACCATCCCCACATCTTTTGATTTCCTTAATTCCAGAAATATATTAATCCCTGTTTTGAATGAACTAGCAATTCAGCTTCCACAGTTGTCCAGGGTTAAAAAAAACTTCCAAGTATTCACCACCCTGTGCGTGTAGAAACTACCCCTCATGTCAGTCCTAAATGGACTACCCCAGATTCTCAAACTGCCCCAGCTCTTAGACTCAAGAGAAACATTACATTAGGTCAAGCCTATTAAGAAGTTTGTAAGTTTTGAGGTTAACTTTTGTCAGTTCATCTTACCTGTTTTTCTTTGTATCATGAATTTTTTTTTCTCCTTCTTCCCTGCCTCTATACCTGCTTAACTCCAATTATGATGAAAGGTTACCAGACTAAAATGTTAATTTTATTTCTTTCTCCTCAGATGCTGTGAGACTCTTAAGTATTTCCACCAATTTTTATTTTTATTACAATTTAATTTTTTTTAAAAACAAAATATTCTGTCTGTAGAGAGGCCCAACGCAAGCTTGAGGAACAGCATATCTTCTGGTATGTTCGGATTCAATTCTGCAACTTCCAATAACTTGCTTCCTCTGTCTATTTCAGAACTGGCCACTTCTGCTGCAAGTCATTTGTCTGTGATATTAGCTTGTTTTCTTTTTCCCCTCTATTAGCACATGCTGACCTGCAATTTGCAGTATGTCCTATTCATCTCTTCCTTCCCCAACTTCTCTTAAACTTAAAACTAACCTTTTCTCCTCTCTTTCTCAGTTCTGGTGAAGGGTTTCACCCGAAAGATATCTGTCCCTTTTTCCACAAATGCTGCTGACCTGCTGAGTGTTTCCAGCATTTTTCTGTTTTTGTTTCATATTCTTTTTGTTGTAACGTGGGACATAACAAATTCATCAAAATTTGCTGTGTATTTATAAAGTTAGGAATGTTCTAGAAGATACTTGTGATGAAACTGAAATGGGATTACTGAGCTTCACCTGCTGCCCAGGCTAATTAACAATATAATTGAACAATCTGTTCTGGATTTAAACTGAGCATTCTGCATTTCCAGATTTTGTCAGATGGAATAAAATCACATTAGCCGCTCTCAAGATCGCAAGGTTATTGGGCAACAATAAATGTATATCCCAGAATTCTTCACTGAATGGCTTATATATTCTGAGTCCAGACAATCTGTGTTGAAAGCAGGCTAAAGGATGTATGGTTAAGAATATACAATTGCTGCAGCTGTTGTTAAGGAAGTGAAATGGAAAAGTGCACAAAATCTAACACACTGTTAAAACTGGTTCATAGTGTTTATGTATTGAAAGAAATCTTTAAGGAACAATGTATTTTTCAACATATGTAATAGATGAGTTCAGTGCCTTTTATGCATGCTTTGGTGGGGAAAACCATGACACACCCACATGAGCCCCCACATCTCCAGATGACCCTGTAACTTCAGTCCCTGAGGCTGATGTCCGGGCATCCTTCAAGAGGGTGAATCCCTGAAAGCCGTCTGGTCCAGATGGTATACCTGGCCGAGTAGTAAAGATCTGTGCAGACCAACTGGCTGGAGTACTTACGGACATATTCAACCTCTCGCTTCTGTGGTCTGAGGTTCCCACCTGCTTCAAAAAGGCATCTATTGTACCAAGTGCCCAAGAAGAGCGTGGTGACCTGTCTCAATGACTACCGTCCAGTAGTGCTCAACTGTAATGAAGTGCTTCGAGAGGTTGGTTATGGCGCTAATCAACTCCTGCCTTAGAGATGACCAGGATCCGCTCCAATTTGTCTGCCGCCACAAGAGGTCAAGAGCAGATGCGATTTCTCTGGCCCTTTCACTTTGCTCTGGACCACCTGGACAACAGGAACTCATACATCAGGCTACGTCGACTACAGCTCGGCGTTCAACACAATCATCCCATCCACACTCATCATCAAGCTTCAAGACCTGGGTCTCTGTACCTCCCTCTGCAACTGGATACTCGACTTCCTCATCGGCAGACCTCAGTCAGTGAGGATTGGGAACAACATCTCCTCCTCACTGACCATCAACACAGGTGCGCCTCAAGGCTCCGTGCTTATCCGCCTGCTCTACTCTCTGTACACACGTGACTGTGTGGCTAAGCACAGCTCCAACGCCATCCTCAAATTCTCTAATGATGCTGCTGTTGTCGGACTAATCACAGGTGGCAATGAGTCAGCTTACCGGAGCGAGATAGGACACCTGGTTAAGTGGTGGTGCCGCAACAACAACCTCTCGCTCAACGTCAGCAAAACTAAAGAGCTGATTGTTGACTTCAGGAAGGGGGAGGAGGGTGAACATGTGCCAGTCTTCATTGGGGGATCGGCGGTGGAGAGAGTCAGCAGCTTTAAATTACTGGGCGTTAACATCTCAGATGACCTTTCCTGGGCCCAGCACACAGATGCAGTCATAAGGAAAGCACGCCAGTGTCTTTACTTCCTAAGGAGGTAAAGGAAGTTTGGCTTGTCACCAAACATAGAACATAGAACAATTTCAGCACAATTCAGGCCCTTTGGCCCACAGACTAGGCTTACCCATAGCCCTCTATTTTACTCAGCTCCATATATCGATCTAACAGTCTCTTGAAAGACCCTATCGTATCCACCTCCACCACCGTTTCCGGCAGCCCATTCCACGCACTCACCACTCTCTGAGTAAAAAAACTTACCCCTGACATCTCTATATCTACTCCCCAGCACCTTAAACCTATGTCCTCTTGTGGCCACCAATTCAGCCCTGGGGAAAAGCCTCTGACTATCTACCCTATCAATACCTCTCATCATCTTATACACCTCTATCAGGTCCCCCCTCATCCTCCGTCTCTCCAAGGAGAAAAGGCCGAGTTCCCTCAACCTGCTTTCATAAGGCATCCTTGTAAATCTCCTCTGTACCCTCTCTATGGCTTCCACATCTTTCCTGTAGTGAGGCGACCAGAACTGAGCACAGTACTCCAAGTGGGGTCTGACCAGGGACCTATATAGCTGCAACAATACCTCACGGCTCCTAAATTCAAGTCCCCGATTGATGAAGGGCAATACACCATGTGCCGCCTTAACCACAGAGTCAACCTGCGCCACCACTTTGAGCGTCCTATGGACTTGGACCCCAAGATCCCTCTGATCCTCCACACTGCCAAGAGTCCTACCATTAAGACTATATTCCGCCAACATATTTGACCTACCAAAATGAACCACTTCACACTTATCTGGATTGAACTGCATCTGCCACTTCTCAGTCCAACTCTGCATCCTATCTATTATCCCTCTGTAATCTCTGACAGCCCTCCAAGCTATCCACAACACCTCCAACCTTCGTGTCATCTGCAAACTTACTAACACTCTAACAAACTTCTACAGGTGTACTATTGAAAGTATCCTGACTGATTGTATCATGGTATGGTACGGCAATTCGGATGTGCAGGAACGTAAGAAGCTGCAGGGAGTAGTGGACTCTGCCCAATACATCACAGGCACATCCCACCCCACCATCGGTAGTATCTACAGGAGGCACTGCCTCAAGAAGGCAACATCCATCATTAAAGATCCCTACCATCCGGGCCATGCCATTTTTTCGCAGCTACCATTGGGCAAGAGGTACAGAAGCCTGAAGTCCCACACCACCAGGTTCAAGAACAGCTACTTCTCTTCAATCATTCAGTCTTGAACCAACCAGTAAAACCCTAATCACCACAGGTTAGCAACACCATGACCACTCTGCACTAAAATGGACTTTGTTTTTTATGTTCTAATTGTTTTCTTTTTTGTAAAAATTGTGTATGATTTATGTTTTCCTTTAATAATTCCTTTTATAATTTATGTTTTCCTTTGATTTATGAATGCTGCTTATATGAGGCTATGTGCCTTTGATGTTGCTGCAAGTTTTTCATTGCATTTGTGCATACATGTACTTGTGCATATGACAATAAACTCAACTTTGACTGTTTTCTGTAGAGCTGATCTGTCTGAAGGAGGTTATCCTTCCCTGGCTCAAGTAACACACTGTCCTCTTTAAGGCTGGTTGGGAACTGTGGCGGTTGAACATGTCACTTTTGACCATGTCAGTCATGTGGCACGTGCCCACTGTTTGCAAAGGTTGCTGCGGTTACATCAGCTAAGCACACTGTTGTACTGGAGTCACTAAAAATAATCTTCTGATCTCCAGTCTAATTAATCCTGTAGAAAAATCTCTGGGCATTAAAAAGATTATTGTTTAAATTTATTGGAGCATTTTCACCTATTAGTTATAAAAATATTGGGGAGATGTAGAAAGGTGCCTGACTGCTTAGATAAGCAAGGGCCATTTAAGGACCCCTCCCCCTCCACCCCCCACCCTGAATTTAGGGAAATAG
Organism: Pristis pectinata; assembly: GCF_009764475.1. Classification (NCBI taxonomy): domain Eukaryota; kingdom Metazoa; phylum Chordata; class Chondrichthyes; order Rhinopristiformes; family Pristidae; genus Pristis; species Pristis pectinata. Next base: position 128,258,523 of record NC_067405.1, on the reverse strand, counting down.
CCAACAAAAACTGACAACCTAGTATGCTTAAAATTACTTTTCCTAAAAATGACCTTTCCTTGAGTATATTCCTTACTTATGTTCCAAAGCACATCATTGAATATAAACATTAAATGAATTTCAGAAATGAAGTGTTAAAATCCCCCCCCCCAACACATTTAGTCCATATTTTACTTAAATCTCGTACAGATTACATCTACAGTAGATACCAATATTGCATTTGTTTCATTCTCATTGCTGCCTTCTGATTAATTTATCAGTTGGTCTGCAGGAAGTAGTAGCTTTAAAAGCAGCAATTTTTAAGCAAAATTGATTCTAGCTTTCAAAATGTAAATTGCATCCAAGCATTATCAATAGTTCAGAGGAATGAGCTAGTGGCATAACTATCAGGATCAGGTATAATGGGGCAAACAGCAGCCAAATGCTGAATGAAACAATGATATTCTATTTCTCTGTGTTAACATCTAAAAGCGAATATCAATTACAGGTTACAGGATAGAAAATCCATTAGATTAATTTAAACTGCATACAAGCCAACCTACAAAATTGAAGATATTTATAATGCATTGCTTTTGTGATGGAGAAGTATTTTCTTGAATCCACCAGATGTCAGTAATGCATCAAAAACATTATAACATATACTGTGTATGCTCTGCCTATCAATAATAATGTACTTTATATTATTAATATTTAAATTATCTATTTTTGGAGTAAATATACTATCGATTTGTTGTTCAATACAGTGCAGCTGATTTATATTTCTGTAATTAAACCTTGCTTTTTTTGGCAAAATTAATTATATAGAATCGGGATGTTTACATCCAAATAACTAGGGTTAGATCATTGGTAGTTGGTTCATTATTGTCACATGTAAAGAGAAACAGTGAAAAGCTTTTATTCACATGCCAGCCAGACAGATCATTCCATACATTAGTACATTGAGCTGTAATAAGGGTTAGAATTACAGAAAAAGTGCAGTGCAGCTGTACACATTAGGATTACTTTGGTTTTGAAGAGTAGATTTTGATAGAAGTAGAAAGTTGCCACTAATTAAATTTTAAGGCGATAGATGTGACCTGCCTGTTATACTTCGCCCCTCCTTAGTCCTCCAATCACCTCGGGCTCCTGTCATACCCTTTCTTTATACTGGCCGTCTCTCCTCTCCACTCTCAGCCCTGTTGCAGGGTTTCCACCCAAAATGTCAACAATTCCTCTCCGCACCCCCCCCCCCCCCAACAGATGCTGCTCAACCTGTTGAGTTCCCCTAGCATATTGTTACTCTCTCTTGTTGGAAATGGTTATTGCCTGATATTTTGGTAGTGCAAATGTTACATTGCCATTCCTCAGCCTATATGAAGGCATGGGCTGGTTTATTTGTTAAAGAGATGCGAGTGGAATTGAAAATTGCATAATCATCAATGGGCATTCACACTTCTGATGTTATTAAGGAAGAAACATCATTGATGAACCACTGCCCTGAGGAACCCCTGGAGTAGTGTCCTGGGGCTAGGATGATTGACCTTCAGCTACCGTAACCATCTTCCTTTGTGTGAAGCATAACTCCAAACACGGGAGTCCTGGATGCCCAACCCCGAGAAGCCATGTTCAATCAAATTCTATATTGATGTCATTCTCACCTTGCTGCTGGAATTCAGTTCTTTAGCACATGTTTGGACCTAGGCTGCAATGATCAATGCATTGATCCTGGCAAAAACCCCAACTGGGCAAGTGCTGCCTGATAGCACTGTTGGCAACACATTCCATCAGTAAATGATCGAATGTATATTGATTGGGAGGTAGTTCGCTGGATTGGATTTGTCCTGGTTTTGTGAATAAGACGTACCTGGGCAATTCTGCTTTTTATTGGGTAGAAGTCAATGTTGGAACTGTACTAGAAATGCTAGGCCAGACTTGTAACCAGTTCTGAAGTGCTGGATGTTGTATGATGTCATAGTATTTGTTGTTTACAGTGGTCTCAGCTATTTCTTGATATCCCATGGAGTCAGTTGAATTGCCTGTAGACTGGCTATTGTGATAATGGGAATCTCAAGAGGGAGCTGCGAAGGATCATGCACTGACAATTTCTGCTGGCCACAGTTGTAAATGCTTCTGCCTTAGTAAAACTGAAGTTGATGGGTAACTAGGGATTAATATCCCAATGTTTAGAATTATACCTTGCACAAAAGGAGTTGATTATGGTGTTGGAAGTCAACCATCCAAGCATCACTGCAGGAGTTCCTCAGGGCAGTGTCCTAAGGGGAACCATGAAGGGTCTATCTAGTTCAATCCAAATATGCTGTTGAGCTGACTTTACATATTCCAATTATCTAGTTCCCATTTCCAGATCAGAATCAACTCAGCTGACTGCTGAGGGTTGTAAGTTCTTAGATATTTTCAGGTTGTAACCACTCCATTTCCCCTGTTGGAATTTTTTTTTACCTGTGGAGGGAGCATGAAAATGTGGCACAGTTCATAATTTTGAGGTGAGTCAGGAAAAAAAATCCTTTGTATCAGCAGTCAGAAATCATGAATGTTACATTATCAAAAGAGTTGGGAGATTTTCTTTCCCCAAACAGAATGAGTGGAACATGAAATGCTCTGTGGAGAAAATAACTTCTGGTATAGCTTCCATAAGTGCAATAAAATCTAAACATAGAGACACAAGAGACTGCAGATGTTGGAATCTTCAGCAACAAACAATCTGCTAGTGGAAAACAGTGGGTTGAGCAGCATCTGTAGGGGGAATGGAATTGTAGGCATTTTGGGTTGAGACCGTGCATCAGGATGTTAGGACACAAAACATCGACCATTCCTTTCCCCCCACAGATGCTGCTCCAACCACTGAGTTCCTCCAGCAGATTGTTTGTTGCTCTAAAGTCTAGACATTATGGGCTATCAGTCTCTAAGGTAACATGCCAGGTTCACAGTGTACTCGTGATACTCTGCGCCGTCTACCTGCAGATAGGGGTGAACGTGAATCAATTTCATTGATAAGATAATGAATAATCTGTATCAGTAAAGTCTTGTGAATTCCTGGTTGACTTTCTGAACAACAACCCTGCCTGCTTAATTTATGAAACAATGATTATACAAATTACTTATAGAGTCTGGATCACCGGAGACAGATACAGCACCTGCAATGACATCATACATCATGGAATTGGAATATTTTTTATTTCAAAAGTATACTTTATTCATAATATACTGGAAATACAATCAGTACACACGTTTTTCTGCATTTGTTATACCATCAAATCAAAAATTCTCTTACAATGTGTTAATGCCACCCATTTTTGGACAATACACATTAATGTTGAATATAATCTGCACCTTGTCTCCCTGTCCCTGCAGCACATGTTGCTGCTAGGCTTGTGGGGCCAATACACAGGGTGGCACAAAGGCCATTTCTGTTGCTCAGCACCAATTCAACTTCTGCAGCTAAGGGACAATCACCATTTTCTGGACTTCTTTGAACAGAGGACAACCATGATAGGAATGATAGAAGTACATAAAGTCAGAGTTCTAAGGCAACAATAGAACATAAATGTTTTAGATTGAATGAGCAGAAGGTGTAACCACTGTTATTCTCTGCCTTGTAGCAGTCAGGGGTGGGGGTAGGGTGGGGGGTTTGGATGAAGGGGTGTCAAGAAAAAAAAATTACTTTTTGTTTTTGTGGACACTGGAAGGTCAGGGCTGCACCAGGTTGACAAAACCGGACCCTGCTGGTTTGTGTCTCTCTTTTATCCCTCATTCCTTATCTTTTCTGAGATCAGGGTTGTCCAGAATTATCCAGAAATTACAGATTATTCTCCTGAACACTGCTAGCAGGAATCCTGGAGAAAAATTGGAGTACAGGCGACCCCCGCGTTACGGCCATTCGGGAAACGGAAATACACCCTTACAAAATTTGCAAATCACGATCCAAAAAAAAATTGGAATTAAATTCGCTCTTTCGGAATTTAGGTGAAAAAGTACTAGAATTTTGTTTTAGTTTATTTCCTTTGAACACTTCCATGGTTTATTGAGGAAATATATTGGAGACGGTGAAAAAAAGGTTGGGGAAAGTTGTGGGGATGTCCTGTTATGGAGAATGCTGGAATTGCAGTTTGAGAACCTTCCAGAATTATTGGGAAGCTCTTTGGGTTGGGGTAATCTGCTGGTCTAGCATTGCCACTAGAGTTCGTTTGAAAGAAAAATCAGATCCATTATCCGTCTCAATGATCACCATTATTTAAATTTAAGCTTAAACATGTTATGTACATAATGTACTTGCCTCCCATTCCAGCCCTTTTGATTTTCCCGGTTACACTAGGGGTTTAAAAATACGAAGTTCAGGCAACCCTCTTTATCACCTTTCAAAATAAGGTATAAATCAAGTTTTATTAATACGTTCATTTTTCCTCAATAACAGTTTTTTAAAGTTTTTTTTCCAAAATGGTTCGTGAAGTTCTTAAATTTTAAAATTGGTTATCAGCGTCACTGGGCTCTCTTCCTGCAGTTTCACATGACTTCCCGATCACAACTGCCCCACCTATTTTCCTGCAAGTTTTAACAAATAATAGCTGATCTTGTTAACTGCCTGTTACACCCCACCCCCGTAACATTTTGCTCTCAGCAACAAACGCCATGGTAATAATTAATTCCTGCAGCCATGACAACCTTTCGTTACATCTGGAGTGATAATTGATAAAATGATAATCATGTATTTTGTTAAATATCATGGAATCAACGAAAGATTCCACATCACAACATGTAGAATAATTTGAAAACAAAACGTTTGTTTTAAAGCATTTATGCTTCTACCAATTTCCCAGTTTTAAACAAAATTGAACAACTTTTTGATGATTAGGCAGTTTCAATAGATTCTCGGGAGAACTAGGGAACCATGTCTCACCGTTTCACGGCATTGTTCTGGTTAATTTTTAAACCTACACCACACCAAGATAATAGTGCATAGTTCTACACTACTCGGAAAAATGCTGCGTTTCTTACATTATTTCAACAGAACACCACGCCCAATTTCCCTGAGGAAATGCCGTGAGCAGAGATTTGTTGGGAGTGTTTAAATGGAGGTTGCAAGTGTCAATCAATGGTAATTTCCTCTTTCGCTAGAGCATAAACTGAGTTTGCGCAGACTGGCAATCAGTGCGAGCGGAGGAGACCTTGATGAGGGGGTGGTAAAGGTAAGCGTGATTGCTCACTTTGCCGTTTAAGGTAGGGTGAATCCAACGTTTAATAACCTTCAGTACAGTATTACAAATGGAGGCTATTTGGTGTAGAAAGAGGCGAGCTCTTTTGTTTAAGGGCAACACGAGATTTGCTAACATCTTTCGGATACAATAGGTGGTCCATGGAAGTGGAAACAAAAGACAGATGTTGTAAATTGTTAACCTGAAGATCAGATTTCCAAACACATAAAAGCAAATTAAACAGCTAAAATGAACCCGTAAGGACGATGTTCGCATTTTGTAATGGGCAGCTGTGACTTAGCGGGCATCATTCGAGACTTGCGTGGTAGGTTTAAATCTCCAGAGACTTCAGTTTGAAAAAATATAAGTTGACATTGTAATGCTGTGTTAAAGAAAACGTCCTTTAGATGAGACTTTTAACCGAAATCCACCTGCTCTCTAAAATGGTATAAAAGTATGCCAGAAGAGTAAGGGGTTCCACAGATGCCGCGGCCAGATTTATTTCATCAGCATCACTAAAATCAGATGATTTTGGTTGTCATTACGTTGTTATTTGAGGGAGTTTGTTGTGCCTATAATGGTTACTGTATTCCTATTCTGCAAAAGTGGGTACTTCAAAATTGGCTTTAAAATGCTTTGCCCCCCCCCCCCAAAAAAAAGCATTAACTTGTGTAATAATTTATATATTGGGACTCTCCTTTAGAAGGAATGCAACATGATTTGTTGTGTTTATTGGTGCAATAGGTGAGGTTTCATATTGATACAGTATTTCCATCTGCAATTGAGGGGGGGGGGGGAGGATGGAAGGGAATGATGTAAGAAGCTGAGAGGTGGAAGAAGCAAAGGGCTGAAGAAGGAGGAACCTGGTAGGAGTGGACAGAAGGCCATGGAATAAAGGGAAGTAGATGGGGAATAGGAGGGAGGTAGTTGGACAGGTCATGAGGGTGGGGGAGGGGAAAGAGAAGGATGAGGGGCCACAGGAATGAGGGAAAATGGAGGGAGGGGGACAGCAGAGGAAAGGGGTTACTGGAAGTTAGAGAAGTTGATGCTGTCAGGTTGGAGACTACCAAGGCAGAATATGAGGTTTTGCTACTCCAACCTGCGTCTGGCCTAAACATGGCAGTAGAGGAGTCTGTGGATAGACATGTCAGTATGGGAAGTGGAATTAAAATGGTTGGCCACTGGGAGATGCTGGCTGTTGCGGTGGACGAAACGAAGGTGCTCGGGGAACTGGTAACCCGATCTGCGTCGGATTTCACCAATGTAGAGGTGGCCTCTAAATAAATTACATCCTTGGATTCACAGGTGAAGTAATGCCTCACCTGAAAGGACTGTCTGGGGCCCTGAATGGTGGTGAGGGAGGAGGTGCAGGGACAAGTGTAACGCTTTGTACGGTTGCAGGGTTAAGTGCCGGAGAGTGATCAGTGGGGAGGGACAAGTGGACGAGGGAGTTGCAGAGAGAGCGGTCCCTACGGAAAGCGGAGGGGAAAGGAAGATGTTCCTGGTGGTGGGATCCCATTAGAGGTGGCAGAAGTTGCAGAGAATGATGTGTTGAATGTGTAGGCTTGTGGGGTGGTAGGTGAGGGCAAGGGGAATCCTGTTCCTGTTATGTCGGGGCAGGGGTGGGAAAAGATGGACAGAGGTACGGTAAAGTATCATGTATGCCTTTTTAGTTATTTGCTCTGTTTCATTCAGGGATTTGAGAAAATGCATTGCAAGTTCCCTCTGCATTCCCCACTGTCCCTTGCCATTGCTAAACCACTTAACATTTCCTCTCTCTCTATTGTCATATCTATCTTGCATGTTTCATCCTTAATTACAGTGTCTCCATGGTTCTGCTCTTTTGTGACAGCAAATACAAAGTATTCATTTAGAACTATCCCACATCTTCAACTGAACTTTCTGTCAGATTATCCTCTTGTTCTTCTATGTATTCATAAAACATTTTTGTTATTTTGTCAGTTTCATTAATGCTCTTCACAGATTTGTTTTGCTTTTATCCTTCCCCTTTATGCAGATTTGAGCTCTTGAGCATCCAACATAAAACTTCTGTTAATCTTGGTTTGTGTTGTCGTTTTAACGTCCATGGGTTTTTGAATTTGAGAATCCCATTTCTTTGTGGAAACGTAAATGTTCTGAGCCCACACTCTCTCTTCCCTGATTGCCTTGCACTGCCGTATTTGCAATAAAGCTCCAATATTCCACACTCACTGTTTGGGGAAACTGGATAGTTTGGCATCTGGTTCACCAGGTGATGTTTGCCGAACACCCCTTCAACTCACTGGGACCCTGGTTTCAGCTGACCAGATTCGCTGGAAAATTTATTCTAATACTGTGTAACATCTAAGCAAATTAAATTTGGTGTGTTTGGTATTAAATGAAATAACTTCCAATAGTTTATCACATCTGCCAGTCTGGCACCATAAGTCCTGAGTGTGTCAGTTATTGGAGTTTCTCTGTAGGTGTAAGAGACAACTGTCCTTTGATTTTTGGCCTGAATCCATCTGGATGGGATAAAACTAGTCAATGCATAACTTGTAACTCCTTTTCAAAAGTTTACTTAGATTACTATATACTACAAATGAACTAGTACATTAACACAAGCACCATAAATAATCCATAATTCAGTACTTGTCCTTTACAAGGAAAAGTGGCATGAACTTCCCATGGATAACAAAAAAATAAGGATGCCACTAAGACTCTCTACAATGTAAAAGCATTTATATGAGTGGCCTTCTCCTGTTCCTAAGGCACAGCTGTGGATGATGTAAATGTACTTTGGTGGTGGGGTGGGAGGTGTCTGAAGATAAGATGTAGATGTAGAAAAACATAGAGAGAGTACATACGAAATCCAAATGTTCCACGATGGAACCCAAACGACACTTCAGTGTTTACTCGGTAGTGACTTCCTCACCCCGAAAAGCATCCGAACCGTGGTCGTCCACACACAAATACCTGTTTCCTTCTACAGGTCAGCAACAAAATGAACTCCACCGGATTACTTCCAACTTCCATACATGGATTTCAGTGGCAAACACAGTTATTATTTCTCATCCATCGATAGAGAAAACAAGCAGGCTGGTGTCTCTCTCCCTTCTCTCTCTCTCCTTCTCCTTCTTCTTCTTCTAACTTCTTCAACAACGTCATTACGTCCTTTATCTTCTATTGACGTAAGCACGCCCCACACACACATACACACACACTCTCTATCTTAAAGGGACTTTCACTGAGTCCGTAACACCTCCCACCTAAAAAAAATTTTCCCAAGAAAATTTTACCCGCGCTTACAGTTAGTAATGTTAATAATTATCATGCTACACAACTACAGACTATCAGATTAGTACAGATACATGTTTCCCATTTAACATCGAGAAAGACAATCAGCAATCACATTATCTTTGCCTTTAATGTGAGTTATCATGAGATCAAACTCTTGCAAAATTAAACTCCAGTTTAACAGCCTTCTGTTCTTGTTTTTGACTCGGCTCAGAAACACCAATGGGTTATGATCTGTATATACAGTCAATGGTTTCTGAGCAGTGCAAACATATACACTGAAATGTTGCAAGGCTAAAACAAGCGACAGTAATTCTTTCTCTATGGTGGAATAATTCTTTTGATGCTCATTAAATTTCTTTGAAAAGTAAGCTACAGGATGGTCAATATCATCAAGGTCACCCTTCTGCAACAACACAGCTCCTGCAGCTTCATCACTGGCATCTACTGCTAATGAAAATGGCTTTTCAAAGTCAGGTGTTTTGAGCACAGGATGGTAGCATAAAATGGCTTTCAGCTTCTCAAATGCTTCTTGACAAGAATCTGTCCAAACAAACTTTACTCCCTTCTTCAGAAGATTAGTTAGGGGAAGAGCAATATCAGCAAAATTTTTACAAAATTTTCGATAATATCCAACCATTCCCAAAAATCTTCTAACAGTCTTCGTACCTGTGGGAATAGGGAACTCAGATATTGCTTGAACTTTTGCCTGAACAGGAGCTTGCTTGCCTTGACCTACGACATAACCAAGATACGTCACAGTGGCACGACCAAATTCACTTTTAGCCAAGTTAACTGTAAGGTTAACCTTGGAAAGTCTTTCAAACAACCTTTCTAACGCAGAGATGTGATCTTCCCAAGTATCATTCCCAGTCACTAAGTCGTCAATGTAGGCATCTGTATGTTTTAACCCATGAATCACTGAATTAATCATTCTTTGAAATGTTGCCGGAGCATTTTTCATTCCAAATGGCAAAACATTGTATTCATACAATCCAGAAGGGGTTACAAAGGCAGAAATCTCCCTTCCTCTATCTGTTAATGGAACACACCAGTACCCTTTTAATAGGTCAATCTTTGTAAGAAATTTTGCCTTTCCCACTCTGTCTATGCAATCATCCACCCTAGGAATAGGGTAAGCATCTGACTTTGTTAGAGCATTCACTTTCCTGTAATCTGTGCAAAATCTAACAGTTCCATCAGGTTTAGGTACAATAACACAGGGCGAACTCCAATTTGAAGTAGAATGTCTAATAATATCATTTTCCAACATGTATTTTATTTCCTGATCAACAAGTTTACTTTTTTCTACATTCATTCGATATGGGTGTTGTTTGATTGGTTTTGCATCCCCAACATCAACATCATGGGTAATTATCGATGTTCTGTTTGGAACATCTGGGAACAGATTTTTAAATTTTAAAATTAATTCTCTCATCTGTTGTTTTTGTGAAACTTGTAAATGGTCCAACTTCGTTTCAAGGTTCTCCAGGATATTTTGGTTTTTTAGTTTCGATGGAACAATATTTGGTCTAAATTGGCCTTCCTCAACATCAACATCAGGCATTCTAGAAACAACCTTTACATCATCCACCAAGGCCACAACTGAATCCCTCTCATAATAAGGTTTTAGCATGTTTACATGACAGAGTTGTGTTTTCTTGCGTCTATCTGGTGTTTTGATTATATATGTTAGATCAGTCACTCGAGATTCAATAACATAGGGTCCAGAAAAACGAGATTGCAAGGGATTATTTTGGCTAGGGAAAAATACCAACACCTTTTGCCCCACTGCAAATGTCCTAGGCCGAGCATGTCTATCAAAATATGTCTTCATTCTTATCTGGCTAGTTTTCAAATTCTCTCTCGCTAACTGGCAGACTCTCTCCAACCGAGTTTTAAATTTTTGGACATAGTCCAACAGACTCAAGTGAACTTCCTCATTAACCCATTGCTCTCTTAACAACTCCAAAGGTCCTCTCACCCTATGTCCAAACACAAGCTCAAACGGACTAAATCCTATTGACTCCTGGATCGATTCTCTAACGGCAAACAAAAGTAAATGGATACCTTCGTCCCAATCCTTGGTGTTTTCAAAGCAATAAGTCTTCAGCATATTTTTGAGAGTAGAATGAAATCTCTCCAGAGCTCCTTGAGATTCTGGGTGATATGCAGATGATACAATCTGCTTTGCTCCCAGCTCATAGACTATTTGTTGAAAAATTTTTGACGTAAAATTACTACCTTGATCAGATTGGATTTCTTTTGGCAAACCAAACAAGGTAAAAAATTTTACAAGAGCCTTTGACACCGTCTTGGCCTTAATATTTCTAAGGGGTATTGCCTCTGGAAATCTAGAAGTGGCACACATGATGGTTAACAAATACTGATTTCCAGTCTTAGACTTTGGTAATGGGCCAACACAGTCCACAATCACCTTCGAAAAGGGCTCACCAAAAGCAGGAATTGGTTTCAAAGGAGCCACAGGGGGTTTTTGATTTGGTTTACCTACCATCTGACATGTGTGGCAGGTTTGACAAAACATCACCAAAATTTAAAACACTGTCCAGCAAGAGAGATTGACTAGCCCCAGTAACTCTAAGAATTTTCACTGGCACCTGGGGTGACCCATCATTCAGTGAAACAAAACCCTCTGATACATAAGAACGGAATTCCTTCCTCACCTCCACCAACTTTTCAGCCTTTACCTCTTGCAAGGACTGATCTTTAACAGCATCTCCTAAACCTTTCTGATTTTTAATTGCCTGAAAGCAAGCATTGGGCACAGCTTCCTTCCTTTTCTTCAAAAGGGCACAATTAGCTATCACATGGCCAGGTTTCTTACAGTAATAACAAGTACGCTCAACAGGTTTCTCCAGCCCTGGCTTCTTTTCATCTTTTCCTTTTTGATTACCTCCCAATTTAATCTCCGGTTTACCTGGATTGTCCTTATAACTCTTTTGAAAGGTTTTAGGTTGTCCCCATTTGGATTTATGGGTTAAAGCATAATCATCTGCCAACCTAGCAGTTTCTTGTAAAATTTCCACTCCCTTTTCATTTAAATATGTTGTTAATTCAGCTGGAACACATCTTTTAAAGTCTTCCACTAATATCAATTCTTTCAATTTATCAAAATCCCCATCTACATTTTTAGCTATGTACCATCGTTCAAAACATATTCTCTTTCCATTGGCAAATTCCATATAAGTCTGATCTGCAGATTTCCTCAAGTCTCTGAATTTTTGTCTATAAGCTTCAGGTACCAATTCATAGGCCTTCAAAATAGCTTGTTTTACCTTGGTATAATCAGCTGCATCCTCAACAGACAAAGCAGAATAAGCTTTTTGAGCTTTACCTTTAATCACACTCTGTACCATAAGAGCCCATCCTTTCCTTGGCCAAGTTGAACTCACAGCAACCTTTTCAAAATGTTGGAAATACTGATCAACCTGATCTTCCTCAAAAGGAGGGACTAATCGAACCTCCCTGCTGGCTGAAAAACCATCATCAGAATCAGATTCCACACTCTTTTGCATCATTTGTAAATCATGCTGCCTCTGTTTCTCCTTCTCCTCACTATCCAGCTCCATCCTCTTCAATTCCATCTGCTTCATTGCTAGATCAGCCTCTATCTTCATCCGAGTTAGCTCTCGTTCAGCCTCTATCTTTAACTGGGTTTGCTCTTGTTCAGCCTCTAATTTCTTTTGTCCCAACTCGAACTTCAGTCGTGTTTGTTCAGTCGTGTCTTTCATCTCCACAGCAACCTTCATCCTAATTATCTCTAAATAGGAGGCTTCTCAATTTCCACTGATCCAACTTGTACCTGTGACAACTTGCTGCTGCTCTTTTTACTTCTGGAGCCCTGCCATTGCTTTGCTTGAAGCTGGCAAAACTGGGAGGACTTCCAGGTGTTGCTCCTGTCACTTGGGGGTCAGCTCTACACACAATTAAATCTAGTCCCATTTCCTGGGAAGACTCGGGCAGAATTCTTTAATGTACAGACACCATGAAGAGGGCTCTGGTGACCACCCATTGTTTACCAATGCTCCCAGTAATGCATGGCTGCTCTTGTGAAAATGTGGATAGCAAATCTGTGGATACCCATGGCTGAGTGTAATAAGGTATTATAAGGCACTACAAAGTGCCATGCACCAATATGACTGGTATTCTAAAGATTTTATGCAGCTTAACACAAGTGTTACTTCAACTCTTACACTTCTCTCTGACTCTGAACGCCAGTCATTCTGGTGGTCACTTGGAGGAACATGTTTATATCTGTACAGAGATTCTCTGCTGTCTGCAGTATTCTTGCAGGTTGTTTTTCAAATGTTATTTTGACAATCACTTCCCTGGAACTTGCATGAAAGAGTTTGCTGTCTTGATTACAGGTGAACAATCCTGTTAGTAATTTCCTTGCAAACTTCTAGTTTTTATAACACAAACAATTCACATAACCACTGTTTCACCACTATTCCCCCACCCCCAATTTCCCCAAGAAATTTTGATTATACCACCTCTATCTTTCTTAGTCTTTCCTATTTGCAGTTATTCTGTCAAATGATTCCTCAATCCTGTGACATGGCCTACTGTCCTCTCAAGGGGATATCATCTTCATTAACCCACAAAAAAGAACACAAAATGCCGGGTTACTCGGCAAGTCAGGCAGTATCCATGGCAGGAATGGGGTGAGGAGAGAGTTGATGTTTCCAATGACCCTTCATTAGAACTGGAAGGGGTGGGGTGGGGGGGGGGGGAAGTGTTTTTTTTAAGATACAGTGGGGTGGGCTGGGGTAGGTGATGGAGAGAACAAAGGTATGTCTGCAATTGGGTGAAGACCAAGGTTGTCCAGGTGACAAAAGCTGTTTATGCCACCTAAGAGAGGGAAATGAATGACTGATTTCTTTGGAGCATTTAAATAGAGCTGAATGAGGACAATGAGAGAGGGGAGGGGGTACAGTGCTGGTTCTGTGCGATGTGAAATAGTGCAGTTGCTGGAACTCTGAATTGAGAGAATTCTGGAAATAATCAACAGACCAGGTAGGTGGATGTGACCTTGCACCAGGCAGGCCAGTACTTGCACAAACAAGAAAAACCAGTCATGTGAAAACCGTTGAATTCAATACTCAACCCTGAGTGGTGCAAATGATGAGGTGCTGTTCTTTGAGCCTGCCTGTTACATTAATTCTCCATTTCACTCATATTCTGATCTCTGTCACCCTATGCCTCTCGCTATCTGTCACTAATTTTAACCAGTTTCTGACACTATTCCAACGAATACCCAAATTAAGCTTGAGAAACAATGCCATATCTTCTTTGTAGGTACGTTAAGCTCAATTTTGGATAACTGGACTTTCCTGTTTGTGTCAGAAATGACTAGTTCTGATGCAAGAGTCCTTTTTTAAAAAAAGAAATGAGGAGTAAGCTACTCAAGCCTGCCCTGCCATTCAATATTGTGGCTTATCTGCATCAGGTCTTGTTTCCTCTTCTGTGCCAGTTCTCCACAGCTCTCATTTCCCTAAAAAAAATGTACTTCATCACCTGTCATCCACCTAAACTTTAACTTCTTTTTGTCAGGGAATGTCCAGTTTTATGAAGCTGAGATACAATTTTTTTTTGCAAAAGGTTGACAGGAAACAGCTGCATGAAAATAAATCAGTTTCAGAGCAGTGTAGCCCAGCCCACAGCAGAAATACATTTGACTGTAGGTAAACCAACATTAAAGTGGTTAGTAAAGACAGTTTTGTGGCTTTGCAGAGAAGATGACAGACTTGGCATTCTAATATGTGGTGAAAGACCCGAAGGATTTTTAAATAGCCTTTTAAAACAGGCTGTGAGCTGAAAGAAATGTTGGCAGAGCTATCCATAGAGAAACAAACAAGATGCTGAGTAATGCTGCAAAATGGTATGCTTTTGCTGGAATTTAACTGTGTGTTTATTTCATTGAACCCTGGTCTGTCAATCTTACAGGAATACTTGAATTAATTACTGTTAGTGGTACAGAACTTGTTTTATGTTGTAACTTTTTTTCTGCTCCTTTTAACTTAAAAACTTATTTATTGGGTTACATTCCCTGCTTTGTTTCTTTTGAACAGATGGTCTAATACCCAATTCCCTGCAAAGCCAGTTTAAATCTTCCCTGACTCCACTAGGAAACCATCCTTTCTCTATATAAAAAAAATCACAAAGTCTCAATGCTTCTGCTGTGCCAGTGTTGGAGTATGGGTGAGGACCTCAACTGTTCACTTTCCACATCGAGTGTTCTGTAGCTGGTCAGTGACATCTCTGATCCTGGCATGAGGGAAGTAACATGCCATACTGGAATTGTATCTGGCTACAAACCCCTGACTATCTCACTAAATATTAAATGTTTCATTGCTTTTCGTTTGCTGGTTTGTCCTCCTACAAAGCTTTGCCGAGGCACACTTGGTGTTGTGGCCTTGGCTCTGGTTATATTTTCGTGGGGGAAATCATTGACCATTGCTTTTGCCCATATTGAGAACTGATTACCAATTAAGAGAAGGATGTGCTCCTATAGCACCAAATTGGTCCTCCTTATCTGCCTGGAAGTCATCCATTCTCTCTGCTTGGATCCCTTGAGCTTCTGCATGACCACTACCTTACAAATAACTGGGGCTCATGGATGCATTGTGGCAATGCCAGCTGTTATTGCAAGCATAGATATTGAGCCTCAGCTGCTTATTCTGATCCTCCCTAAACACATGATGGTCCAAAATCATGTGGGAGGTTCCTTTGTGTAGGATCTTGAATTCACTGCCAGAAAAGATGATGGAAGCAGATTCAGTTGTCAGTGGAGTTGAATAAATGTTTAAATATTGCAGTGTGCTTTTGGGGGGTAGGGTAGCATGGAATGGGACTTGTTAGATAACAGAGAACTGATATGGCTTCAATGGGCTAAGGGCCTCCCATGCTGTAATGATTCTATAGTCTGTGGATTCAAAGGGACTTCAGTGCCCTGCAGGAAGATATCAGGAGCATTGTCAGGTGGGCACAAAGTAGCAAATGGAATTCAGTCTGGAGCAATGGGAGGGAGTGTACTTGGAAAGAGTATAAAAAGCAAAGGACCAGACAATAGGAAGGAAAGTTAAACAATTAAATAGTCACGAGACATGGTGTAATTGTTTTGTCATAGAAGAACTATATAAACCACAACTTGAATCAAAGCTGAAGTACAGTGTACAGAACATCACACCACAGCTAGAATGCAGCAACACTAGGAAGAGTACTTGGGAGACCTGCAAAGTTGTTGCCAGAGCTGTGAAAGTTTGAGGGAAGATTGGCAAGGCTGTTATTTTATTTAGAACTGGCACAAGTTGGGGAGTCTAGATATAAAGTCCAGTAACACAGAGGATAGATATGGAAGGATCCAAGGCCAGAAATTAAGACTTCCTGTAGAATTGTATTGAGTTTATTTATTGTACAGTTTTCCATAGTAGCAGTTAGTTAACCAAATGGCTGGATATTTTCTTTATCCCACCACTAGAGACTTCTCCTATAGCTTGGCTCCAGTTATTACTGAGCATACACACTCAGTTTTTATTTTGAGATACTTGTGTTGTTAGTTGAATTCTGCAGTTAGTAAACTGTGTTTTTGCAGTGGTGTTCTTGAGGATGTATGTGGGAACCAGTTACAAGTAACTTATCTCCATAGGAGCTCTTAGGCAGAGTACAGTGAAAATTGATGGAAATTGCCCACTACGGAAGTATGAAGGAAGTCAGCAACTGAAACAAGCTCCTGGCTCTTATTTGAATTTCCAGTGTCTTCCTGCACACTTTGCATTATTTAAAGTCAAAAGGGGGAGAAAAAGAGATGATGTATATTATAATTTAACTCGTATATGACAATAGCAAATCTCCTTTTGAGTCCTGCTTGCAGTACTTCAAATGGCACGCTAATTTATAAGAATATTAATACTGTGCCTTTAAATGCAGACTTAAATGCTGAAAAACGATCTGCATCTCCTTGAAGACGAGGAAATTTAACTGTAGTCCTTGGGTCACTGAGTTTTGTTGTTTACCAGGAAGCTTTAGAAATTGGAATTTGCTTATCAGTTTGAACCAGCTTAGAATTCATCAGCCTCTTTAGTGTGGCGATACTTCTACACTGAGTTACAGTGGGTTGACACTAGTTATAGATTTCTTGCAACAATGTTTCAGTAACATGTTTGTACAGGCATTTGTTTGTCAAATGTTTCCACATTTGCAAATTTTATGAACACAGTGCAGGTTATTATTTACCATGCAAGGCACATCCTTCTAACTTATTCACATTATATCAGCATGATTATTTATTTTTCACACACATTCCACGTGTGATAGGTCTGAGCATGGGTTTCAGCCCCTCAGTGGCGAGAGGACCCTGAACATGTGGTCTTTCCCAAAAGTCTTTGCAGTGACTGGACCAAGCTCAAGTGTGTCACTTAGCATTTGATCCTGGAACCAAGGAACAGTCCCAATGTACATACAGAGTGTGGCGAATTAACAATTACAAGGGAATTTCTCCACAGGAGTTGGTGTATACAAATGCCTGTTTACAAGAACATCTTGCACATTTTGTTATTTGGCAGGTGGGGAACTTTTTTGAAAGTTTATTGTTTTGTTTGTAGAGAACACATTTCACATTTGTGTCTTAGGAAATAATGTAAAACTTCTGACTTACCAACTATCTCAAAAGTTAAACATTATCACTAATTTTAAAACAAAACTTGCTTCTATGCTAATTTTTTTCTGAAATGATTACATTTTGCAAGTTGTTAATATCTGAGCAAAATTAATTGACATTTGTTTTTAAATCAGCAGTTAACTCAGCAACAGCAGAATGCAGTACCTGGCGGTTGGATTATTGGTACTAAACCATTTCTTGGTTAACACCCTTACCGTCCCACTGGAAGAGCTGGAAAATGGAGGCCATCATTGGGTTGTACTTGTTGCTGGCTCCAGTGGCTGGTATAACTATAGGCATCAGGTAAGAAATTGCATCAAATAAAGAGGCATGAAGTTAATCAGGAAGCTTGTAAACAAAAATCATGTGATGGTTGAAGTTTTATCCTTTTCTACTGAATCTGATATTTAGACATATTTTTGAATGAAGCTGATAGTTTTGGCACTATATTCAGTTAGCCTTTCCTGCTTAAAAATGTGTTTCAGTCACAACAGTGGGACTGAATCCAAGTATTTCTGAATCCATTGAGACAATACAGTGCAACTGATCAAACGCTACCTCAGTACCAAGTAATCCATGTCTTAATGTTTGTTTGCATGAGCTGAAGAAACACTTAGGAAAATTTTAGCTTTGCAGTGCTGGTTTTTGGCCACCCTGAACACTTATTGAGCTTGGGTGCTTCTAATTCCTTCTGCTTGCCACTATTCATTGAAATGTGTAAAGGAAAGTTTGAAATTTTGTCAACTATTTCCACTGTCATGACGTGTAGTTGATTAAGACTCTACTCCTTCCAAAACTTGCAGCTCTGATTGCTGATGGGAAAGAATGTGGGCAGAGAGTTATAATTGGAGGAAGGGATAAGTGGTAGCTTAAACAAATGGTGTGACTTTCTTTTTCCAAATGTGTTGGCTTAAATAGAACTGCTTCTGATATCTCACCATTTTAATCATTACTGTTATAGAGCAAATAAAAACAGGAAAATTTTGTCAATACTTACGACAGGCAACATCTGTGGAGAGAGAAACTTAAGTTAGTGCTTGAGGTCAATGACCTTTTTGTCAAGACTGGGAAAAGTTCTAGAAAGCTGGCATCTTTCTCTATAGAGAGGAGGGGGAAGGGATTGGAAGAACAAATGTCTGCGATAGGACCGAGACCAAGAGAAGCTAGATGACGCAGATTGGTGGTGTGGATGTTGACCGGGAGAGGAAGCAGGAGGCAGCTTATCTGTCTGGAGGAAGTGTAAATAGAAAAAGAGGAGAGAAAAAACAAATCTGCTGGAAGTCTGAGGTACAGAACACAGCAGTTGTTGGAAATCTGGAAAAAAAACATTATGCTGGGAAAGCCCAGCAGGTAGGGAAGCACCTGTGGAGAAAGAGGAAGAACTATCAGAACTGGCTGAGGATTGAAATGCAAAAAAAATGGATGCTGGAAATCTGAAACAAAACAGAAAATGCTGAAAAAATCCACAGGTCAGGAAGATTCTGTGTGGAAAGAAACCGCTAACACCCCAGACTGACCTCCCCTTTCCCCAACCTAGTGATGAGAAGCCATTAACCAGAAACACCATCTGGCTCTCTCCTTCCCACCCCCACCAATGCTGCCTGATCTGCTGAAGATACCCCTTATTCCAGAATCATATGAGCTAGTTCTGAGGATAAACAGTCTTTCCAGTCTATCAAAGGGACTCAACATTGACTTCAATATTTTCAGATAACCAGTTTCCTTCATAATCTCTATTTCAGATTTCCAGCATCTGCTGTGTTCTGTGCCTCACCGTTCCAGCAGGCTTATTCTTTTGTCTCTGTTGTCTTCCTTTACAAACAAGTCCTTCAGTTAAAGTGAATTTTGGGAAATAAAGCTACAGATGATATGAAAATGGCAAATGTCACTATTAATATTTTTAATATTTTTATTTACAGCGTGGTAACAGGCCCTTCCGGCCCAACGAGTCTGCGCCGCCCATTTTAAACCCAAATTAACCTACCCGTACGTCTTTGCAATGTGATAGGAAATCGGAGCATCCGGAGGAAACCCACGCAGACACGGGAGAACGTACAAACTCCTTACAGACAGTGACGGGAATCGAACCCCGATCGTTGGCACTGTAATAGCGTCGCGCTAACAGGAAACTGACAGTGTCCTCCTGCTCAGAACATCCTCTTTTAAGGCAGGCACGGTAGTGTAGCAGTTAGCATAATGCTTTACAGTGCCAGCGACCCAGGTTCAATTCTGGCCGCTCTCTATAAGGAGTTGTACGTCCTCCCCGTGCCTGCGTGGGTTTCCTCTGGGTGCTCAGGTTTCCTCCCACATTCCAAAGACATGCAGGTTAGGAAGTTGTGGGCATGCTATGCCGGCACCAGAAGCGTGGCAACACTTGTGGCTGCCCCCAGAACACTACACAAAAGATGTATTTCATTGTGTGTTTCAATGTACATGTGACTAATAAAGATATCTTAACTATTATGCTTTGTTGGATGGTGCCAGCTGTAAACACCACTATGATTTTTTTTTCTCTCTCCTTAGTAGCCAGCAGCAGTATTTTGCAGGTTATTCTTTAATTCCTGGAGAAGATTGGCATCTAAGCCATGTACTTGGGAGCAAATTCAGTGTCCTGTTCTTCACTGGGGAACCAAGCTGAAAAGGAGAGAGTAGAATTAGCAATCTAATCTTGTGCTAGTGTTTCCAACCTGCAAGCTGTACAATTTATTTTGTGACTGAGGATGAAGATTGTGAGGAATTAATCCTCAATTCCATGTGTTGGGAAACCACTTAGTCCTACACTGTTAGTTTGAGGTTACACCTTTAATTTGTCTTACTTCTTTGTGAGATAGGAACTCGATCAACCCATGTCAATGCCAGTTCTCAGAGCATACCCATTTGGTACCCAACTTTTGGTATACTATTTCCCATTCTATTAGCTATAATGGCTATGCTGTTTATATTTCTATGCATCTTAAAATTAGATTAAAAAAACTTTAATGGAGCCAATTTTGCACCATTAACAGGCGGATATATGCCATGCCTACCAGATTGTCCACCAACATGGTATTCCAGATGAGCGAATTATTGTCATGATGTATGATGACTTGGCCGAGAATGACGAGTAAGTGTGTTTTAAATTAAGAGTTGCAGGAATTTCATCTGTGAATGCACAGTGATTGAACAGCCTGTGTGTCTATTTTGCCTGCCCAACAGGAATCCTACAAGAGGTATTATTATTAATCGGCCCAATGGCACAGATGTATACAAAGGCGTGGTCAAGGATTATGTACAAGAGGTAATCATTTTGAACTATGCTTGAAGTCCTCCCTTGCATGTGTTGGGAAAACATTTAATCCTTCACAGTTAGTTTAAGGTTACATCTTTAATTTTTCATGATGCTAAATTAATTATTATTATATCAAAATGTCAGCATGTCTTCACACTTTAACAATAAAGCATACAAGCTATTTTCAGTGTCTCTCAAGGTTTAAAACTTTCATGGGAATGAAATTTAACTGTTGCAAGTTAAAAACAAAATGTTTGCAATTGAACGAGAACTTTTGTGGATTTTTCAAATAGTCATGCTATATCTTGCCTGCAGATAATGAGTTGAACAACCTCCCTAGGATGTGCACTGAACTTCTCTCCCTCATGGGAATGGTTTCGTCTCACTAGCTGTGTTCCTTCTGAGAATGGGCATCAGTACATCTGTGCACCAAGGCTTTATTACAAAAGACCATTCTTATTTCACCAAACTCATTTCTTTCATAAGGAATTTGTGTAATGTTCATCCTCTTGGATGTAATAGCACAGTATGGGCTCTTTGGCCCACGATGTTGTGCTGACCTATATAAACCTTCTCCACAATCAATCTAACCCTTCCCTTCTACACAGCCCATAACCTGCCATTTTTCTTTTTTAAGAAAATGCCTACCTCTGACACCTCCCCTGAACTTTCCTCCTCTAACCTTAAATGAATGTCCTCTGGTGTTGGCCATTGCTGCCCTGGGAAAAAGGTGCTGGCTGTCCACTCTATCTGTGCCTCTCATAATCTTGTACATGTCTATCAAGTCACTTCTCATCCCTCTACGCTCCAAAAAGAAAAGCCCTAGTTCGCTCAACCTTTCCTCTAAAGACATGTTCTCTAATCCAGGCAGCATCCTGGTAAATGTTCTCTGCACCCTCTCTAAAGCTTCTACATCCTTCCTATAATGAGGTGACCAGAACTGAACACAACGCTCCAAGTGTGGTCTAACCAGAGTTTTATAGAGCTGCGACATTACCTTGCGGCTCTTGAACTCAATACCCCAACCAAAGAAGGTCAGCATGCCATACACCACCTTAACCACCCTATCAACTTGCAGAGCAACTTTTGAAGGATCTATGGATGTGGACCCCAAGATCCCTCTGTTCCTCCACACTGCTAAGAATCCAGCCATTAACCTTGTACTCTCCCTTCGAGTACAATCTTCCAAAGTGTATGACTTCACATTTTTCCAGATTGAACTCCATCTGCCACTTCTCTGCCCAACTCTGTATCCTCTTGTATACTGCTGTAATCTACAACAACCTTCTACACTATCCACAACACCATCAACTTTCGTATCATCTACAAACTTACTAACCCACCTTTTCACTTCCTCAACCAAGTCATTTTATAAAAATCACAAAAAGCAGGGGTCCCAGAACAGTTCCCTGTGGAACATCACTGGTCACTGACCTCCAGGCAGAATACTCTCCATCTACTACCACCCTCTGCCTACTGTGGGAAAGCCCATTCTGAATCCACACAGCCAAGTTTCCATGGATCCCATGCCTCCTGACTTACTGGATGAGCCTACCATGGGGAACCTTGTCAAACGCCTTGCTAAAATCCATATACACCACATCCATTGCTCTACCCTCATCAATTGTTTTTGTCACCCCTTTGGGAAAAACTCAATTAGGCTCATGAGGCATGACCTGCCCCTCATAAAGCCATGCTTACTATCCCTAATAGGGCTATACTTCTTCAAATGCTCATAAATTCTGTCCCTAAGAATCCTCTCCAATAATTTGTCCACCATTGATGTAAGACTCACTGGTCTATAATTCCCAAGATTATCCCTATTCCCTTTCTTGCACAACATAGTAATATTCTCCTTGCCTAGCTGTGTCAGTCTTGGACTCTTTCTCACTTGTGGGTTGAAGACCACCTAAGCTGCCACTTAGAGTGATAGCATACTGTGCTGCTGATACTGTTTCTTTTCAGATGTGACATTAAACGTATGGTGTCTTCTTGCTCAGTTGAACCTAAGAGGATGGCTGGAGAGTGTATTGGCCAAAACATGTCTTCTAATCAACACCACCATGAGGGAATTTCATTTCTCTTTGAGTTCCTTGGATAAGTTCTCAGGCCTGTTTCTTAAAATAGTGAAACATCTTCACAGGTTGTGAAGGATCTTGGGTTATTGGAGGACAATGAAAATTGTCAAAATGAAGCAGGTTTGTAAGTTCATTCACTCATTTTATGTCTTTTGTATCTATCATTGGCATACAGAATGTGACCCCAGAATTATTTTTGGCCGTTCTCCGAGGAGACGAAAAAGCTGTAAAAGGCAAAGGTTCTGGCAAGGTTTTAAAAAGGTAAGGCCTTTAATTTTGTGTCCTTGATGTACAACTGGTTTACCACTACTTCATAGGACTGATTGCAGCATCTCCATTTCCAGTGGTGATCTTTCTATTAGCCATTATTTGTAAATAGATTTGACTCTATGTATAATAATGGTGGCATTGCTTTTTTTTTCTCCACGTTATTTCATATTTCCTTATAACCTTGAGGGAGGCCATTTAGTCCATCACATCTCTGCCAGCTCTGTAATTCAATCCTTTATTCCCCTTTCCCTTCCCCCTTATTTCCTGGTAAGCACTTCTTTCTAACGTGTCCACCAATTCCTGCTAACCACCTACACCAGGGTTAATTGGCAGTAACCAATTAATATTCCAGTGCACCTTTGGGAGGTGGGAGGAGAGCAGTGTAGCTAAGGAGAAAACACAGTCACAGGGAGAACATGCCAACTCCACACAGCACTATAGGATCAATCCCAGGTCATTGAATCTGTGAGATGGCAGCTATTGTGCCACTCTTGCTGTGCCAGATTAGACTTCTAGAACTGTTCATGTGATCTGTCATTCATGCAGCAGAAATGCAAAGTTTGGTGGAGTGTTACTTAAATATTAGCCCTGTGAATTCCTGCCTGCTGTATTTTACTGAATTATTAATTTGAATAAATACCTGTACACATCACTTGCATGTATTACCAAATAAACTACAGCAATAGGGCTATAAATATTTGGTATATTAATTGAATTTCACCTGCTGAGTAATCTATTACATTAAGAGGGACATTGTTGTACACTCCAATATATCCAGCCCAGGTCCTTCTTGTTTTGAAAAGGAAAAAGACAAGTGCTGCTAATGGGCAGCTGATTCATTACTATTTTATCTCCTAAGATAAATTTCACCACCAGCATGTTTTGAACAGTGCAGAAGTGCTATAACTAACTGAATCTTGAAACAATTCATTTATAACATAGTGGTTCACCAACTTGTTTTTATGTTACTTTCTCATTGTTGCATTTATTACAAGCTGGAACTAATATTTAGACAGGTTAAGTTTTGGAACTGTCTTTTCATAGAAGATGTGTATTT
This sequence comes from Pristis pectinata, assembly GCF_009764475.1. Taxonomy (NCBI): domain Eukaryota; kingdom Metazoa; phylum Chordata; class Chondrichthyes; order Rhinopristiformes; family Pristidae; genus Pristis; species Pristis pectinata. The sequence continues at coordinate 128,234,705 of NC_067405.1, read as the reverse complement.
TGGCATTTGACCTCTTTTATAATTACTTCAATTAGGAAATAGAGTAAACCTTCAGTAATTCAGTACCCACAGAACTTTAGTGCTGTTGATCAGCAGATTTTCTGGACTGTTGGAAAGAACTCCTATTGACACCCCAAGTATTTTTAATTTCGTTTTTGTTTTAGATGTTACACAGTAGCATAATAAATTTTCCAGTGAACCAGGTGAGATTAATGGAAGAGTGGGAAATGGGCTGAGCCATCAGGATTTTTGAACAGTGGATTATTGGAATTTTTATTGTACATGGTAATTAACAAAATTGAAAGTCATCTTGAATAATTGAATGTAATCTTAATTCTTAGTCATATTAAGGATATTTGTTGTAATTTTGTCTATTTAAAACTCCCTTGCAAAAGTTGGATTCTACTTTGTGACTTGTCCTGATTTTTTTTTTAAGCTTTGAATTTGTTGCAGCTGTGCCTGTTGATCAGGTCTGATAGCTGACTTGAGGTTTTATTTTGTTTTGGCAGTGGCCCCAAAGATCACGTATTTGTTTATTTTGCTGATCACGGAGCAGATGGAATACTAGCATTTCCCAATGATGATGTGAGTAACTTTGCCTAAACTTCCACTTTATCAATTCCCTAGATGCACAAGTTAAAGGCATTCATCATATTCATTGTCCAAACTGTTCAAATTGCTGTTTAATCAAAAGAACTGACTCTCATTCAACCAAAATCTAAAAGATCACAATTCCTGCATGCCTATGGCATTCATCTTTTTAAACAAGAACGTATGTTTCATATTGGTGTGATCAGAAACTTGATATCTGTCTAGGTGGTGGAACCAAAGTTGGGCAGGGCTTTAAGTGGTTTAGCTAGACTTGTAAGGGATTGGAGGGGGAAAAAAATGGGGTTACTGGAAAAGAGTGAGGGAATGGGCCCGAATAGATTGATTTACAATGAGTGCCGTGGACTTAATGTGTGAAAAGGTTCCTTTTTCCCCTTAACAATTCTACCACAGGATTGTTTGTACTAAAATGCACAGTAGCAATTGTTACGAACCAGCAACAAAAGAAACGCACTGAGTCATGATTCAGTGTTTAAAAACTTTTATTAATCACTACTTATAATAATACAAAAAATAGAAGTAAAAATGTTAGTATGTTAGAATTCAAAAATGTTAAACCTTGAACATTGCCACACACACGAAGAGTTTAGTTTTTGGGGTTAAAGTCCCAAACTCCAAGTCCAGGAATGGTTCTTAAAGTTCAGTTCCGCAAGCCATAAGGTGAAACATGAGCAAATGTCACGAACCAGCAACAAAAGAAACACACTGAGCATGATTCAGTGTTTAAAAACTATTTTATTAATCACTACTTATGATAATATGTAAAATAAAAGCAAAAAGGTTAGTATGTTAGAATTCAAAAATGTTAAACCTCGAACGTTAACCCCAAAACTAAACTCGTCCTGTGTGTGTGTGTGTGTGACAAAGTCCAAAACTCCCAGTTCCAGAATGGTTCTTAAAGTTCAGTTCCGCAAGCCATAAGGTGAAACATGAGCAAGGGCTTCTTCAACAACCACCGTTGTCAGAAGATAAGACGTAGATGTAGAAAAACATAGAGAGAGTACATACGAAATCCAAATGTTCCACGATGGAACCCAAACGACACTTCAGGGTTTACTCGGTAGTGACTTCCTCACCCCGAAAAGCATCCGAATCGTGGTCGTCCACACAAATACCTGTTTCCCTCTACAGGTCAGCAACAAAGTGAACTCCACCGGATTACTTCCAACTTCCATACATGGATTTCAGTGGCAGACACAGTTATTGTTTCTCATCCATCGATAGAGAAAACAAGCAGGCTGGTGTCTCTCTCCCTTCTCTCTCTCTCTCCTTCTCCTTCTTCAACAACGTCATTACGTCCTTTATCTTCTATTGACGTAAGCACGCCCCACACACACATACACACACACACACACACTCTCTATCTTAAAGGGACTTTCACTGAGTCTGTAACACAAAGGCTTCTTCAACAACCACTGTTGTCTGAAGATAAGACGTAGATGTAGAGAACATAGGGAGAGTAATTACGAAATCCAAATGTTCCATGATGGAACCCAAACGACACTTCAGTGTTTACTCAGTAGTGACTTCCTCACCCCGAAAAGCATCCAAGTCGTGGTCGTCCACACAAATACCCGTTTCCTTCTACAGGTCAGCAACAAAGTGAACTCCACTGGATTACTTCCAATTCCCATACATGGATTTCAATGGCAGACACAGTTATTGTTTCTCATCCATTGATAGAGAAACTAGTGCGCGCACACACACACACACAGTATCTTAAAGGGACTTTCACCGAGTCCATAACAATGTATACACATGGATCTAGTTCAAAAATTCAGTTGCATTTAAATTTAGTGGAAAAGAACTTCAGAAAAGGAGTTCAGGGCCTATACTGTAACACCACAGGCTCTAGTGCATAAAGTAAATAAGTTTCTATCACCTGGTTATCTCGCATTTTGTATCTTCCTGTTCCAATTGTGATTTTTCACACATGCATATTTCTACACATTCTGTTTTCCTAATTTTGTTCTGGATTAATCTGTTTTGCTGCCTTCAAATGCAAAACAAAATAGCAAAATTGTTTGTTTTTCTATTTAAATTGTAAATAATAACCCCAGCTCATCTTGTGATATCACCTACATACATTTATGGCAGTGTTATTTTGTGCCACTGAATTTCTGTAATTATTCTATATCCTCATAAGCTGCTCTTTCCTTTAGAGTTTTCAATTGATCATATGGCTTGTATCAACTAGTCTTGTTGATGGAAATTATTTTTTTGTTTGCACTGATATGGGGAGAAGAGGAACATAACTTTTGTGTTAATACTTCTATGCCCTGTTCTAATTTTACCTCTGGTTTGGAGTCTTTAATTTGGTTTTGGTGTTAACAGCTTGTGTGTTCTTTTCAGCTTCAGGTGGCTGACCTGCAGAGGACCATCAGATACATGCACAAGCATAAGAAATATGCTAAGGTACTATCAGCTTCCAGAATTTCCCCAGGCCTAGAAGGCTGGGGAAAGGAATAGGTTAAAAGTTTGCCTTTTAAAGAAACCATGTGCTTCATATCAAGGTGAAGGGCTACATCCTAACATTTATCTGCCTATTGCTACTGGAGGAGAGAATTTATTTAAAAAAAAAAATTTGTATTTCCCTTTTAAAATCATGCTGCATCTCCTTCCACCAGTAAAACCAATAATGGAAATTTCAGAGTATAATTACATTAAGGTAAAAATAGAGCTCTAATGCGGCTTTAGAATGCTACTCTGGAGAAAGCAACATGATTCCTTGATGCCGGTGTAGTAAATGTGGTTTCCTGACAGTTGCAAAGGCATCAGAAGTGGCTGCAAGATTGTTCCATTGTGGGAGGGGGTGGGGGGAGCCATATTTTCCAACTGCTCAGCACTTTTGGATTTTGCACGGGAGTTTCTATGCATCTTGAAGTGACTTTTTTTTGTCGTGGCCATTATTTATTTTGTGCTGTATCTCCTGTGCAAGCTCCTTGTGCCTGAAAGAATATCTGAACCCTAGGAAAAAAGGGGGATGGGTGTGGTTGTTTACTACTTTGCTGGGAAAAATGCAAGAATACATTTGAGACCAAATATGTGGACATTTCCTCTTTTATTTCAAGCTACAGTTTCAGTATTTACTCAGTGTTTCTTGCATGTACAAACTGAGGCATACATTTCATCTCTTGAGTATCAACATTAATCTCTAGTTGGATCAGAGACAAAGGGAAAATAGTAATTGTTTTTGAACAAGTTTAAACATCCAGGTTTTCCTTTTGCTTATTAGTGATCTCTGCATGCTTTTTTTAAAAAATACTTTTAACAGTTATGGTTTAGTCAGCATTCAAAAACATTGTGTGATCTCTAATGGCTTCACCCACTGGGTTCTCCTGCTGACAACTTGTGATCCGTCCAATCCAGTTTAAGCATTGGGTTGAACTTTAACTATGTACCACTTCCTTTTACTTGGAATAAAGTGATGCAAAATAAATTAAAGCAAATGTTAGAATGAATCTGCCACATAGTATTGAGCACTTTATCAGCTGTGTGCTTATTTTTTTGGAAGCAGAATAAATTACACAGATGTTACTGTGTTATAAATTTAGTACTTGTGTCAATGATGCTATGGATACTTGTGTTCAGGATACTTTTATAAATAAGCTAACAGTTACTCCCTGTGCTATGGTTTAGTTCCTATTCTTTAACTGTGTTTTGTGTGTGTGTATGTTGCTTTCCAATTTAGTAATAGGTGGAGGCTTTGTCTTTCCTAAATTCCAGAGCAACATTTAATAAGATGTAATGGACCATGTTTGCTGTAGCTCATGTTAAATGGCCCATTTAAACTGCTTCCGCAGATGGTGTTTTACATTGAAGCTTGTGAATCAGGATCAATGATGGTGGACCTGCCAGAGGACATTAATGGTATGATGGTTATAGCATTTTATAACTTGCAGTCAAGGCAAAAGTTTAAAGTTCAAATCTTTGCCAAAAAGTTTTCCAAGGTTTTATGATCTTTGATTTGCCTTTTCAATGTATCTTTCCAAATATCTTTTATTTTGATGACCATTTGATCATGTTTAGAGCTATATTATTCTTTCCAAAACTTGATCATATGAATTTAGAAATAAAACATTATTCATGTACAGCTTTTATCACAGGCCTCTATAATACCCATGTTTTTGCTATAATCGCAATGTTGTAAACTTTGAAAATCAAACTGCAGATGCAGAAAATATGAAATAAGAATATTTAATACTGGAAATGCTCACCAGTTCAGGCAGCATCTGTGCAAAGAGGAACAGGACTGTTTCTGATTGGAGATCTTTCATTGGAACTGGGAAAATGAGGGGATAAATAGAAGTTGGACAGAGTGGGAGAAGCATGAACAGGACAAAGGGATCTATAATAAGGTGATGTTAGGCTGTAGAGAAAGAAAAAACAAAGGGACAAGCTGTGACAGGAAGCAGGGTGGGAGGATGTATAGCTGTGGGAGTATGTGGGCTTGTAATGGATGTTGGTTGTTGGCTGCTCCCTGAGATGGAGACAGAAAAATCCAGAAAGGAAGAGTCAAAAATAAACCATGTACAAATAAAAGCAGGGTAGAAATTACCAGTAAAAGTAATGACACTCTTAAGTTCTGTCAAGTGCACAAAGCAGTGCCAATACAGTAGCCAATGTATCAGGTAAAGAGTTCGGGAAGAGGACAGATAGGACTGAAACAAGAACTATTCCATGTATTCCACAGAAAGAAAAGTATAGATAGAGACCATGTGAGAACCCATTGCTATGCCTTTTATATTTTTGTTGTATGTGCCAGAGATTATTTTCTCACTGTCTTCTATTGAAAGCTGCTTATTTGCCAATAAGAGCTGAATTTGTGTATTACTCACTAATAATATTTTGGTGTTTTTCCTTTCCCTGGAATGAGTCAGTCTGCTTCCAGCTTTCATTTCTTAGGGTGGTTAAGAGCATGGTCCTATGGCGCAGAGTAGCTCAGAAACTTTGTGTACTCCCAGGAATGTTCCCGTAGGCCCTTTGTTCAATTTGCCATCCTTTTATTTTGTTTCATTTATGGTGACCTCCCCAATGCTAATATAGCAGTAAACTGATCTTCAGTCCTGCTTTGCCAATGAGCTGTCTTGTACTGCCCAGTACTTAATAAGGTGCAAGATTCTATAATCCAAAAATTCCATCTTCTGGCCATCAAGCTCCATTTTATTCAATTGGATTTTGAATCTTATTCCATCCAGAGAATTTGCTTGTCTCAATGTTTTCTTTTACAGTTCTGCCCATATTGTGCTCTTTTTAAAGTTGACTTTTCCAGTCCTGCAACTCTCTCAAACTGTGACCTCCAAATTTCTCTCAAGTTTACCACTTACACTCTGCCCTGCTTATATCCTAACTTCCCAAGGTATCAAGACCTACCTTCCTTATTTACAAATAGATACACAAACTTGGCCAGTGCTGCCTCTTCCAGCCTAGTGTGTTCTGGTAATTATCTTTAGTAATGTTTACCCCTTGACTATTGGTGATGAAGATTTCCAATGGCATGTAACTTTTTCTTCCTGTCTTTCCTCTTTTTGATCCATATTTTGTATTCCAAACTAATATTTAGTGACTATTTCTTCCCTGTGAAGTAACATGGCTATTTTCTACATTTCAAAGTTATTGTATAAATGGAGCTGATATTATCAACTCAAATTTTAGCAATAAATAATTTGTTGTTTGATTAATAGTGTCAACTTGCACTCTTGATGTCTTGTAAAGTGTACTGCTTGTCTAAAATCTTCCATCAATGTTCATCAGGGAAAAGAAACTTAACACTTCAAATTTGAGCACCATTCCCTGGAGTTTTATTCCCTAGTCCATTGAGCTCTACCTCTTTTTTTTAATTACAGTGTTTGCCACTACTGCTGCCAATCCAGAGGAATCTTCATATGCTTGTTATTATGATGAACTTAGACAGACCTATTTGGGTGATGTGTACAGTGTTGTGTGGATGGAAGACTCTGACCAGGTATGTAGGAAAACTTAAAAATAACTGTACTATTTGTGTGGTTGATTTTAGTTCCTTGTAATGTTAATCTTTCATGTAGTAGTAGTAGTCATCTCAACCATGTCCTCTGGTAGCTTGTTCCATATATGCACTGCCCTCTGTGTGAAGAAGTTGCCCCTCAGGTCCCTTTTAAATTTTTCCTCTCACACCTTAAACTTGTGCTGATTTGATATCCCCTTTCACTGGAGAAAAAGACTGTGTGTGCATTCACCCTACCTACACCCCGTCATGATTTTATACACCACTATAAGGTCACCCCTTCCCTCCTACGCTCCAAGGAAAAAATCCTAGCCTCTCCTTATAACTCAGGCCCTTGAGTCCTGGCAACATTCCTGTAAATCTTCCTTGTGTTTTTGTAAATCTCATGGTCAGGATCTTGGAATGAACACCAATTTGCTGGAATAGAAGGAACTAACCTAGTGTGATGTTTGAAAACTTAGATAATTAAATGACTCCAAATATCAATATTTGGTGGAGCCGCACTCAATGCAAATAACAGAGAAATGAAATTCATCTTGATATGAAAATTGAAGCTGCAGTGATGCACTGTCTCATTGCAAGGCCTTGTCTGAAAATATTCTGGTGGATGATTAGAGGATCCATTATAATTGGAACGTGGAGAAATTTGTTTGTAATAAATTGCCTTTTCATTGTAGCATTTTATTTAGGACTCGCAAATATTCATATTAAATTGCCTTGACTCAAAGTTTGTAAAATCAGTTGAATGTCTTAGTGTAACTGGTTGCTGTTTGTTGTTCTTTACGCCTGTAAATTTTTGGGATTCTGTTAGATACCAGAATTCTGCGTCACATCACTTATCCTAGGTGACTTTGAAGACTGATGATCTGACACGTATTTGTACATGGCGCTAATGCTGCAGAAGTTCGATTCACATTCCATTTACTTTTAAGGAGGACCTGAGAAAAGAATCATTGCATCGTCAATTCAGAATTGTAAAGAGCAGGACCAACACAAGCCACGTGCAAGAGTATGGAAATCTGGTAAGGATTTCACTTTGTGGTCTACAGTGATGGCATTGTTCCATCTCTTGGAAGAGGAGGCTAGAGAAGATGAGCATGTTGCTTTTGAACTAGTTACTTGGTTAAGAAGAGTTTGGTTTTAGTTTTCTTCCACTTGGCCCCACCACCCCTCCCCGCCATTACCCTTCTGTCTTCCTTCTTTTCAGTCAGCAGCTATGTTCTTATTGCACGTCTAAAATCAATATTATGACAATCTGTGCTCTTCCACAGGTGCACAGCTCTTTGAAGGATGGGGTTAGTGTAATGTCGGTGTAAATGGGTTCTCAATGATCAGCACGGACTTGGTGGGCCAAAAAGCCTGTTTCTGTGCACTGTGACTCTGTTCCATTCCTCCTTTCATCTTCCACTGCAAATGTAGAACTTTAAAATCCAGCTTAAGAAAATCCAGTTTCTGAGGTGAAGTATGTAATTTCTGTAAGAAGTTTCCAAAGATGATGATGTTGGGCCAACCCAGCCATTAGGTCTCCATTCCTAATTATTTGGCATCCCTTTCCAAAGCAGAAGCATTACTGAAATCCTCAAATGATCACTTCATTAAGGGGCAAGGTGAATTACTGTTATTCCTAAACCAACTGAGGAATGTAATTTGAAAGTGCCATATTATAAGCACTATAGAAGTCCTGCACCTTTTCTTTCTCACATTATTACTTTGTGCAAGGGGCAGCTTATTGAATTTAACCAGGTCCTACAAATAATTGCCATTGGCGTTTTTTGAGAAATAAATTGCATTAAACCTTGCCTGTTTCCCAATTTTTCTGTGGTGCTACCATGTTTCTTTAGAGGCAGAAGATCTAACAATGCAGCTTAAATCATCAGTTTAGATAATACACTTGTGTTACGTCCTTTGTAGGACTCTTTTCCCTAGAACACAGCAGGTTAGAGCTGGTGGTTCGGGGGAAATAATCAAAGTCTTTAAGATTATGGCAGGTTTATAGGAAAGCTGCAGCGAAGCTATTTCTACTCATAGATGCAACCAGAAGTAGGGGCCTATTAAATCCAGCAGGAAACTTCAGCAGAAACTTCTGCAGAGTGATTGGAATGGTACCACAAGAGCTATTGAGACAATGGTATTAACACATTTGAAGGAGAGCCCTTTAAACATCTGAAGAAAATAAGAACATGTTAATGAGCATTAGATGAAGGACAGTGGGATGAGACTTGTGCAGAGCATGGGTCAAATGGTTGCAGATGTCCTGTTAATAATTTGTATGTAATCATACTATTATATATCAATTGTACTCCTTTTGTCTGTGTGGATTAACTTTGGTTTTTAAAATGGACTGTGTGGCAAGCCCAGATGCTGTACCCCATTTGCATCTCTGACTGGCGCAGAGCTGTCAATATTTACTCTGGTTTTAAGTGTTATTTAGGAGCTTTCATGATGGGTTTGGGACTCTTGCCTTCTGACTCTGAGCATGTTGGCACGGAACAAAACTGTCATGGATGGGAGAGAAAATTGCTCATTAATGGTATTATTAGACAATGGATTGTTTAAAAATGTTCTTTTATTGTCCCCCAGACAGTTTCCCACATGAAACTGAATGCATTTCAGGGCTCAAAGAAGGGACCCCCCAAAATGGAGCCTCCAGTAGACATTGTAGATGCAGTGCCAAGCCCTGATGTTCTTCTCAGCATTCTTAAACGCAAGTATATGGCAACAAGTAACATTGAGGAGGCTCGGAAGCTTCTGACTCAGATTGGTGGGCATCTGGAGGTGAGCATTGTACACAATATTAATCCATTGCAGAACCACTTGTGCATTATTACCTTCCCAAATTAAGAGTTAGTGAATCCTTCTTGGTGTTCATAGTCTGGTGATGGTAATGCGATTAAAATTATTCTTTTGTATGCAATGAATAATAGTACTTCTCTATTAAACTGTTGATTTAATGATGGAATTTGCTTTGACTTTTGGTCATCAAATTGCCTGCAAGCTGCAGATCACGTGGTAGAAGGATCCATTTTCTGATCCTGGACTCACCATTGATTCTAGGGTGTTCCAGAAATAGCTGAGCCGATGCACTTTGTATTTGGTTCCTAAGCATTGCACCAGCTATTGTTAGTGTACCTAGTGTGGTCCAGTCATCCGAATGGGGTTGCTGATCTTAACTAAAAAGTAAGTTGAGGTAAGTTTTCTGTTTAGACTTGGGTTGAAATAATGGTAGTTTGTTGTGCTTTGAAATATTTTTTTTGTTTTAAAGATTTTTTTTAAAAGATCTTTTTCATGGCATGAGTTTTCAGAAGCCTATTTGAGCAGTCCATGGATGTGGCCTTAGTTCCTGATGCCTGACATCTCATCACCACTCATAAGCTACTGTGCCTCACTATCTGGCCAGTATGGGTAGTATCTGAGAGATGCAGGCCAGACTACACAATCTAGCTTGTGTCTAACTGCTTCTGTCTCTATAGATACTGCCTGATCTGCTGAGCATTTCCTACACTTTCAATCCTTATTTCTCAGTCAGTACCTAGTAAGCTGTTGGAAATCTCTTTGTATCATTAGTGAAGTTAATTGACCATACATAGTCATAGGCACAGAAACAAGCCTTTGGCCTACCAAGTCTATGGCAACCATGAAGTACCCATCTATACTAATCCCTTTTATGAGCACTTGGCCCATAGCTTTCTATATCTTGGCGACTGAAGTGCTCGTCCAGATACTCATCCAGTGTTGTGAGACTACCTGCCTCCACCACCCAGTCAGGTAATGCATTCCATATTTTAACCAGTCTGAGTAGAAAAAGTTCCTTCTCTAATCCCTTCCAAATTTCTTGCCCCTTTTTCTAAACCTATGCCCTCGAGTGTTAGATATCTCTGCTATGAGGAAAAGTTTCCTATAATCTACCCTTTCTGTGCCCCTCATAATTTTGCATAAGAATATCTGAACAGTCACTCCTACCCCCACCCCTTCGGCCTTCTCTGCCCCAAGGAAAACAAACCTGACCTGTTACTGAAATGCTCCATCCCAGACAATATCCTGATGAACTGGAGATGTAAGAGGTTGCAGGTGCTGGAATCCGGAGCAACACACAAACTGCTGGAGGAACCCAATGAGTCAAGCAGCATCTGCTGGAGTGGAAAGGAGTTGTCAAAACCCTGCAGCAGTCCTCCTCCTCCACCAATGCATCTGTTCTCTTGCAGAGAAAAAGGGTAATTCAGGAGTCTATGAAGAAGATTGTTTCCATTGTTACAGAATCTGAGGAACAAGCATCACGGATTCTAAATTCTCGAAGTCGTATCTATGATCACACATGCTATCAAGCTGCAAATTACCATTTCAAAACTCGCTGCTTCAACTGGCACACACCACTGGTAAATACCTAATTTAATTGAAAAATTACTTTTTAGAAAGAAACCTGCCACATGTTACTTTGCTTTATTGGGACACCAGTTGTGATCGAGGTTTTGAGATATCATTGTCATCAAAATGTAGCCACCAGAAATTCCTTTTCTTTGCTTGCTAATCTGTAGAGCAGCAGTAAAAAGATAGTGGGCTGGAACTTGCTGAGGTAACTTTGCACTGAACTGTTGGTGTCTATTATTTTAAAGTCAGTGCAAAAAATCCTGAGATTACTGGCAGTGATTCTCTGGGTTGCACTTGGAGCAATTATATGGCAAATCACCTGCTGACCTTGTGCCAGATGAGGCCATCAGCCAACCCCTTCGACTAGAGGAGAACAGCTGCAAGGGGTAAGAGGAGCATACAGGAACTTCCACTTTAGTTGAATGCATTGAGTGCACTTAAATGCCTTTTTAAGAGTTTTAAACTTTCTAATTAGGATATTTTAATTGACTCAGTGATTTTAAATTTTCTGAATGAAACCTGCCCATATGACTTTTACACTGTTGACCAAGTAGGGGCTGTGGCTAGGCCAATTATCTAAAGTTTTGCAGCCAGTATGTGGGTGGGACTTGCTCTATGCTCTGTCCTGTGTCATATAACTACATTACATTGCACAACCCTACCATTTTGGATAGTGACTGTTTTTGCAAGTGAATTAGTGTTTTTAGATTCAGGAAAGGTAAGGTCAACCACTTCCATTTAGCAGCTAGCAGGCAACAAGGTGTGGTCCAGCATAAACTAAATTTGCATTGGCTTGTGATATAGGAATCATATGAGACTGAGAGTCTCAAGTGGGTAACGTACTTAAACAAATGCACTCATGTGCTGATGCTTCTCATCTCTATTGTACTGTCAACTTCTAACAGTTCCCTCCTAGATATCACCAAAAAGGCATTCCCCATGTCTTCACTTGCACACTGACTGCTGTCTTGTTTGCTCATGGGGTTCCCTCATGGTACAGTGTTGTCTTGTCATCTGCTGCCAATCTGACAGTGGAATTTGCAGAATATGATCATGATTTTCTTGACCCCTATTTCCTTGGCTTGTGAATGGTAATTAATCGATGTGTATTGCTCAAAGCCTAATTATACTACTTGTCTGGAATGGAGTGTTAACCATGTACAACATCCTTGTAAATCTTTTCTGCACTCTTTCCAGCTTAATGGCACTCTTCCTATCACTAGGCAACCAGAACTGCACACAATATTCTAAATTGTTATTAATTTTTTTTGCAGAATGAGTATGCACTGAGACAACTTTATGCTTTAGTCAATCTTTGTGAAGAAGGTTTTTCAATAAACAGGTAAGGTTTTGTTTTGATTTGTATCAGTACATATTGTGTTATAGTCCAATGGTTTTCTTTTAAATGATTGGGAAAACCTTGTAACCAATAAATTAAATGAAAATATTCTTTGTTTTATTTGCAGTATTATAATAATGAAAGCAGGAAGTTAGAGAAAAATGTCCCTATGACTCAAGGCACCAATTTGTAGTGCAGTTGTCCACATAACACATTTGTTTCTGCATGCAAACATTTTCTGAGCATTCTCACTTTTCTTCTCATGCCCCATCCTGAACACTGGTCCCTCGTGTTTTTTTTTGATTTACCAATCCCTTATTTTAAGAATTTTATAAGAACTATTTGAACTAACTATTGTATCTCCTTTTACAGTATCCTTCAAGCCATGGATAAAGTATGCCTTGTGAGGAGTTAAAATGCACTGGACTGAATATACAGAAAATTTTATTCTTTTCTCATTTGGGACTGAGAATAATGGAACAGATTTGTTTAATTTACTGTGGAACAAAATCCTTAAATGTCTTGATTTTAATATTGCTTCCTTTCATACATCTTGATTTTCATACTATGTCAGTACAACAGTTTGCTCAGATTGCCTTACAGATGGAAAGCAATTTAACGTGAAATATGCACCTTGTAACCAAAGATGATTTTCCCTTTGGTTGTTTTTGTTTTGATAGTTGTAAGTGACTAGGATGAGGGGAAAGTACTAATTGCCATTGTATAATTCAACTATACTCAGAACTACATGTGTGTATAAAAACAATGAGTATAAATCACTGAAATGAGGAAAAACCTTTAGCATGTCCATTGAAAATATTTGAAATTTCAGGAGTGAAACTATTGACAATTGCACACATTCTTGCCTCTACCAGGATTATTAAATACAATTTTAATAAATTTACCTCTCCCACTTATTGCTGTCTTAATATAACATCCTTGTATTTATGAAAGTGCACTTCTTTTCATCTTGATGAACACTAATATTGACTCATGATATGCAAGGGAAAGCTATTGAAGTGGTTGAGAAAGTTACCCTGAGGAATTCCCAAAATGACTGGAGTTGTAATGATTGGCTGTCAACCACACTAACTACAACCCCCTGCCACTTGGGAGTTTTTGTTGAGCCCTGGTTGGGAAAGGCTGTTTGATTCCATTTTCTCAACCAAATGCTACCTTGATGGGAATTGACCTGCATCCATACTTGGAGTACTTTCTTTTTGAAACGGTTGGTGTGAAAGGTTCACGTGTATGGGGCTGTCAAGTGAGGAGGCTGGGCAATGTGATGTCATCTATGAGCTCTTGACATATAGTGGGGTGAAGTTAAGTTGAGGCTGGAAATGGGCAGTAATGGATCAGATCAATTATATTTGTAACCAGTTACTGATGTACTAATGCCTCTTTCATGACCCTGGGATGGAAAGCTTCCACCTGTATGTTATTAAGTAAGTGAATCATTGATAATCTTGCTGTCATGCCTTTCAATTATTGCTGATTTGTATTTCTCAATCTATGTACATTTTGTTACAATGCTTGACTCTGAATCAGATTTTACAAAAAAAAATTCCCATTTGTGTAGTAATAATACTGATTACCTGCTCAGAAGCTGATCTTGGAGAATTGTCTCTCCCACAATGTGTATCTGAAGGTCCCAAGCCTCCTGGACACTTGCTTTTTGTCTGCACAATTCCCTTGGGCTGATGGTGACACATTTGAGGCAAAATACTAAACTCTGTTATCATGCCACAAACAATGATAAATCAAGTCCTGCTGCTCATTGCCAGTTGAATGTGTTTCAACCTGGATCTCTTATGATCTTTTTGTCCTGCAAGTTTTCATTCACCCTTCCAAGATTATACTATTTCTATATCTGCCACTCATTTGAGTTCATACTTTCATTACATTGCTAACTAATGCTGGCATACTCCTTCCCCATCTATGATCTCTGATGGTGCTGAATCTTCCTTCCTCAGTCTGCTGCTGGCCTTCATTTGGTAGCCTCTAATTCTTAAGTTTGTGCATTCAATTCTCTTGCCTGAGACTTAACACAATTTAACTTTTTGTGATCAACTTTTTAAACTTCTTAAAAAGTTAAAGTGCACCAGTGAGGTATAGCTTCACTGTAGAAGGTGGAATCTTTACATGAAGTGTTTAAACCACAAGCTTCAACTGCTCCTTTGGGTGACATAAAAGATTCCAGTACACCGGTTCAAAGATTAGCATGGAGACCATCTGGCTCGATCTTTAATTATCCCTTCATTAAAATCAAAACAGATTGCCTGGTTGTTATCATGTTGTTTGTGTGAAATTGGTGCAAGGTTTCTACTTTGCAACTGGGACAGACTTCAAAAGTAATTTATTGTTTGTAAGACTTTGAGGCAAGATGAGATGCTATATGAATGCAAGTCTCACTTTATTCCCTCAGTGTTGGTCATCTCTACCTCAATTATTGGTGACACTCATTCTATCCCATCTCCCATCCTTTCAGCTAAGTGCCTTGCAATTTATTTCCTCTTATTATCTTTTGGATAGGCAGTTTCACATATTCAGTCTCCTGTGTTGAAATAGTTAAGTCTTTACCATTTACTCAGCTTTTCTTTATCTGGACTGGAAACTGTCAGCTTGTGTACAAATTTTCACTGTAATGGAAACTGGAAGTAATATCATTGCCAGCAGTTCTGTCAGGTTTTGCCTGATGTACAGGGGTGAGCAGGGTGAGTGTGTGTTGAATCAGGGGAGCCGTGACCTGGGTCCATATTTCCTTAACATTTTAGATAAGGATCAGAAATAGAGTAAGATGTGATATCATCATCTTTATGAGAATCATTGGAGAGGCTCCATTTTGTTTGCAGAGCATCTGTTTTGGGACTACAGGAAGAACAAGAATAAACTTCAAGCTACTATTTTACCTTTTAATCTCTGATGAAAATTGAACATCTGGTCCATTGATCTGCAAAATAAGCAATTCAGCTGTTGTCTTTACTGTTGTACCTGTAACTGAGGTTCAGTTTGGCAATGGGTGATTTCCAAGCACACAATGCAATTGAAACTTCAGTCTTCCATCACTTTCCATGGCTGCCTTTATGAAGGGGCAATCCAGCTGGTTGTGAAATAGTTAATAAGCACCCCCATCCTCTCACTCCACAATTTCCTGTTTGGTTTCCAAGAACCTTGACAATTAACCAATGTAAAAGCCCAAGCATTAAATTTCCATTACCTCAGGGTGGCTTAGATTTTCTGGTGATTGACTTCAGTGCAAATCATGTGATAGGTATGGGAATGTTTTGGTTTTGAGCTGCAGAAAGAATGTAGCATGGGATTTTCCCCGGAGCAAGAGGCAATTCTATGACAATTTGCATATTGTGTGATTATTCAACACTGAGGATTTTTAAATAAATTCACAATCCCTGCCTTTCTGAGAACAGGCTTCAGCAAAAGAATAATTTCTGCCACTTGTGTGTCTTGCAACATGAAATAGATGCACTGCAAGAGCCATCTGTTCTGTTACATTGAACATCTGTTTACTCGCCAGCACAGTTGTGAGGGAGTGTTGCTTAAACAAAGCACTTGGCACTTTTGCTGAAGAGAAGGGGAATTATTTCTTCATGTGTGAGCTTTTATCAGAATCATCATCTTCAGAGAAAGTAGACCACAAACTGCTAGAGATAGGTGCAGGGTCAGGTTGAGGGGAAAGGCAGTTGTAAAGCTGTTGTTCTCTTTGTATTAATGAATCTGACCTGCTCTAGATAGTTGCAAATGCTGTGGGGAAGCTGGTGAGACAGTGGAAGAAATTTAAATTATGGCTAGCTATTTTCAAATTATTTGGCAACAGGCCTCCTAATTTTACGTTCTGCTTGGGTGGCATTGTAAGGATCATAGGTAGAAGTACAAATTACAAAGAGGTATCAATAAAAATAAATTTCAATATACACAGATACAGTATGTCTTCTAATTTGGACCTACAAAGCAGATTGCAGAGCACTTCCCAAATGATGAAAAACTGGGATCTGTAGAGGTCCAAGAGAGTAAGAGCCCATGTACTTTGATCATTAAAGTATCATGAACAAATGCAGTCTTGCATAGCAGCTTGATGGCCTCAAGCCAGGTTCAGCCACCTGTCTAGTCTACAGGAGTCAAGCATGAGTGGAGACAGATCTTATGAAATTCAAACTCACCTTTGAGGGGAATGTGAGATGAAACAAAGTATATAGTAATTAATACTATTTAGTATTGTGTGTGGAACAGGAGGTAATGGGTCAATTATCATACCAGCAATTTGAAGAATGTTATGACGTGTAGAAAGCAGTGACATTTCATTCATGGCCCTCTCAATTATGCATTTTCAAAATGACAGCAGTGATCGTCCTCATAATTGGCATAAACAAAATAGAACACAGAAAAATAACACTGCAGATTAAATTCATAACTAATGCCAGAATTTATAATTCTTTTCATGGGATCTTTCAAGAAGAGGAACCCGGATTCCTTTAAGGTTTTCAGGCTATACCCAGGAACACTGAGTAACACCATAGGGAAAGGAAGCTGCTGAGCGGTGAGATTTGGAAGGAAGTGGTGATAAGAAGTTGAAACATTTAGACAGAGAAATGAAACTCGCTCAGTAGTAGCAAAGCTAATTTAGGCAGTGGTTGCAACTGATCAAGTCAATCTCAATCCAGCAGTGGAGACTTGCACTTTATAAGGAATGAAAAAAAAATTAACATTTTCAGATTCTCCACTGGTTTCAACATGTGTTCCTAACTACATCCCTGAGAAAACTAGGCTGAAAGATTAACAAATATTTTCTTGGACAGCCAGTTGGTTCTCCACAGTGTTTGCATAAAGAAACTTCAGGCATATGACCACCAGCTCAGACTCGGGGGAGAAAGGGAGAAGGGGTTCATTCAGATGGTCACTTAGTTAATAGAAGCTTTAATATTTTTATTGAAGTGCTGGATGGTTAAAATCACACAAGCATTGTAACAAAAGAGAAGTGAGAAGGTTGTATTTTTTCAACACAGTTTTATACAGGAATATCTTAGAGATTTTTGTTCTCTGAAATGTACAAAGAATTTGTATTATTCAGTGAGAGGGATGGGTAGTTGTGGAATGGTCCCTCATGGAATACTACTTAGTGATCACCACTAACATGCTACTTGGCAACTTTATTTAACTTTACACTCAGCTTGCTAAGAATAAATCTGTGCTATATTTAAACTTATAAAGTTTACATTTAAAGCTGTTATCTGGTATGTGCCAGCACCAAGAAATGTCACACAGAGAAAGGAGCAGTAGTAGGCCATTATTATGGAGTCATAAAGTCACACTTCATGGAAACAGGCCTTTCAGCCCAACTGGTCCATGCCAACCAAAATGCCCATCCAAGTTTGTCCCATTTGCCTGCATTAGGCCCATATCCTTCTAAACCTTTCCTATCCGTGTACCTGTCCAATTCTCTTTTAAAAGTTCTTATTGTACCGGCCTCAACAACTTCCTCTGGCAGCACATTCCATATACGTACCGCCCTCTGTATAACAAATTTGCTCCTCAAGTTCCTATTAAATCTTTCCCCTCTCAGCTTAAACCTATGCCCTCTAATTTTTCATTCTCCAACCCTGGTAAAAAGACTGAGTGCCTTCACCCCATCTCCGGCCCTCATGATTTTGTACATTTCTAGAAGATCGCATCTCAGTTTCCTACCCTCCAAGGAAAAAATGCCTAGCCTGTCCAACCTCCCCCTATAAAAACTCAGTCCCTCGAGTCCTGGCAGCATCCTTGTAATTATTTTCCTGCACTCTTTCTGGTTTAATAACATCTTTACTATAGCAGGGTGACCAAAACTGAACACAATGCTCTAAGTGCGGCCTCACCAGCGTCTTGTACAACTGCAACATAACATCCCAACTTCTATACTCAATGCTCTGACTGATAAAGGCCAATGAGCCAGAAGTCTTCTTCACGAACTTGTCTACCTGTAACTCCACTTTCAGGGAACCATGTACCTGAACTCAAAGATCCCTCTGTTCTACAGCACTCCCCAGGGCCCTACCATTTACTGTGAAAGTCCTACCTTGATTTGACTTCCCCAAATGCAATGCCTTGAACTTATCTGACTTAAAGGCACAACATTAGCCATTCTCCAGTATTCCGGCACCTCACCCGTGGCTAATGATGATGCAAGTATATCAGAATCAGGTCTATTATCATTGATATATATTGTGAAATTTGTTGTTTTGCGGCAGCAGTACAGTGCAAGACATAAAAATTACTGAAAGTTACCAATAAATAAATAATGTGAAAGAAGAATGACGAGGTAGTGTTCATGGACTGTTCAGAAGTGTGATGGCGGAGGGGGAGAAGCTGTTCCTAAAACATTGAGTGTAGTCTTCAGGCTCCTGTACCTCCTCCCTGATGGTACTAATGAGAACAGGGTATGTTCTGGATGGTGAGAGTGCTTAATGATAGGTGTCACCTTCTTGAGGCATTGCCTCTTGAAGATAACCTCAATGGTGGGGAGGGTTATGCCCGTGATGGAGCTAGCTGAGTCTACAACCCTCTGCAGCCTCTTTCGATCCTGCACATTGAAGCCTCCATACCAGGTGGTGATGCAACCAGTCAGAATGCTCTCCATCATACATCTGTAGAAATTTGCAAGAGTCTTTGGTGGCATACAGAACCTCCTCAAACTTCTAATGAAATAGAGCCACTAGCATGCCTTCTTCGTGATTGCACCAATGTGTTGGGCCCATGATAGATCCTGCGAGCTGCTGAGCTGCTCACCCTTTCCACCACTGACCCCTCAATGATGACTGATATGTGTTCTCCTGACTTCCCCTTCCTGAAATCCACAATCAATTCCTTGGTCTTGCTGATGCTGAGTGTGAGGTTGTTGTTGTGACACCACTCAACCAGCCAATCTATCTCACTCCTGTACACCTCCTTGTCACCATCTGAGATTCTGCCATCAAAAATAGCATCATTTATAGATAGCATTTGAGCTGTGCCGAGCCACACAGTCATGAGTGTAATGAGAGTAGAGCAGTGGGCTAAACATGCATCCTTGAGGTGCGCCTGTGTTGATTGTCAGTGATGAGGAGATGTTACTACTGATCCGCACTGACTGTGGTCTCCCGATAAGGAACTCAAGGATCCAGTTGCAGGGGGAGGTATAGAGGCCCAGGCTTTGAAGCTTGTTGATTAGTACTGAGGGGATGATGGTGTTGAATGCTGACCTGTAATTGATAAACAGCAGCCTGACAGATGTTTTGCTGTTTATCTGCTCAAAAACCAACTGGAGAGCCAGTGAGATTGCATCTGCTGTAGACCTGTTGTGGCCGTAGGCAAATTCAGCCAGGGTTCCTGCAATTTCTTCTCTAGCCTCCCACAATGTTCTTGGATATACTAGTCAGGCTCCAGAGATTTGTCTACCGTCAGATATTTTAAGGCATCAGCACAATGTACATTCAGTCCTCCAAACCTGGTCATCCATTCAATATGCCTGACCATCTATCCCAATACCATGTTCCAGCTGTCTTCCCATCCTCAGAAGCCTTTTGCATCTAGAAACCTATCTATCTCGTATTGTCTCCTGCACTATCACTGACCTCATCGCCTTCAGAGACCTTCCCTCTATGGCCTCCAACCTCATAGTTCCCCTATCCTGCACTGCCTGTTTCTACCACCTACCCAAGATTCACAAGCCCAACTGCCCTGGTAGACCCTCTGTTTCTGCCTGCTCCCGCCTCACTGAACTTGTGTCCTCATATCTTGACTCCATTTTGTCCCCCTTGGTTCAGTCCCTTCCCACCTATGTCCGTGACACTTCGCATGCTTTCCATCACTTCAATGACTTCCAGTTCCCTGGCCCTGACTACCTCATTTTTACCATGGACGTCAAATCTCCATACACCCTTCCATTCCCCATCAGGAAGGCCTTAAGGCTCTCCACTTCTTTCTTGACAACAGACCCAACCAGTTCCCCTCCACCGCCATCTTCCTCGATCTGGCAGAACTGGTACTCACCCTCAACAACTTCTCTTTCAGCTCCTCCCACCTTCTCCAAGCTAAAGGTGTAGCCATGGGCATTCGCATGGGCCCCAGCTATGCCTGCCTCTTTGTCGGCTACATTGAGCAGTCCATGTTCCAAGCCTACACCGGTAACGCTCCCCAACTCTTTCTCCGCTACATTGACGACTGCATTGGGGCTGCTTCCTGCACCCATGCTGAACACATCAATTTCATCAACTTTGCCTCCAACTTCCACCCCACCCTCAAATTTCATTGTCCATCTCCGACACCTCTCTCCCCTTTCTGGATCTCTCTGTTTCCATCTCCGGAGACAGATTAACCACAGACATCTTCGACAAACCCACTGACTCCTACAGTTACCTTGTCTACACCTCTTCCCACCCTGTCACTTTTAAGGATGCCATCCCCTTCTCCCAGTTCCTCCGCCTCCACCGCATCTGTAACCATGCTGAGGCTTTCCATTTCAGGACATCAAAGATGTCCTCCTTTTTCAGTAACTGGAGTTTCCCTTCCGTCACCATCAATGCTGCGCTTACCCGTATCTCCTCCACTTCCCTCGCGTCTGTCCTCAACCCCTCTCCTGCTGGCGTAACAGGGATAGGGTTCCCCTTGTCCTCACTGACCACCCCATGAGCCTCTGCATCCAATACATCATTCTCCGTAACTTCCTCCACCTCCAATGGGATCTCACCACCAGGCACATCTTCCCCTCACCCCCTCTCTCCACTTTCCGAAGGGACTGCTCTCTCTGGGAGTCCCTTGTCCACTCGTCCCTCCCCACCGATAACCCCCTAGCATTTATCTCTGCAACTGCACCAAGTGCTACACCCGTCCCTACACCTCCTCCCTCACCACCATTCAGGGTCCCAAACAATCCTTCCAGGTGAAGCAGTGCTTCACCTGTGAGTCCGAGGGAGTCATTGATTGCATCCAGTGCTCCCGGTGCGGCCTCCTGTACATCGGTGAGACCCGACACAGATTGGGTGACCAGTTCATCGAGCACCTTTGCTCCATCCACTGCAACAGCCAGGTGGCCACCCACTTCCATTCCACATCCCATTTCCATGCTGACATGTCTTTCCATGGCCTCCTGTACTGCCATGGTGAGGCCAGGCGCAGGTTGGAGGAACAATGCCTCATATTCCGCCTTGGGAGTTTCCAACCTGATGGCCTTAACATCGATTTCTCTAACTTCCGGTAACCCCTCCCCTTCTTTTTCTTTCCCCTCCCGCCCCATTCCTTTGTCTTCCCTTATTCCCATGGATCCCCTTCCCCCACCTTGACAACCTGCCCATCTCCCCTCCTCCATCTTTTATTCCATGGTCCACTGCCCTCTCCCACCAGATTCCTCCTTCTTCAGCCCCGGCCTCTTCTACCTATCACCTGTCAGCTTATAACATTTTCTCCCCCCTCCCTCACCCACCTACCTTCCCCCTCTCACCTGATCTCACCTATCACCTGCCTGCGTGTGCTCCTCCCCCTCCCCCCACCTTCTTATTCCGGCTTCTGCCCTCTTCCTTTCCAGTCCTGATGAAGGGTCTCAGCCTGAAACGTCGACTGTTTACTTCCCCCCATGGGTGCTGCCTGATCTGCTGAGTTCCTCCCGCGCCTTTTGTGTATTGCTCCAGATACATCCAGCATCTGCAGAATTTCTTGTATCTCCTTCTTAAATATATTTAGCTCCTTGGCCTCTACAACCCATTGCAGTAGCAAATTCTGGATATTCAAAACCCTTTGAGTGAAAAAATTTCCCCTTGCCTCAGTCCTAAAAATCTTTTGCTTTGTGATCTGCGTCTGTCACTTCTTACTCCAGACGATCTAGCTGGGGAAAACCAGCAATGTTGTGGAGGCAGTGTGATTATGGGTTTCCCCACAGGTACAATACAGCGCCAAGCAAGTGATTCCCCTCTGCATTCATTCATCGTCCTTACTCCCAGCTCCCCAAATATAACTTGCTCTTCCCACTGTGCTCACTACAGTTCTCTCCTCCCAAATTTTGATGACATCAAACATATCATCCACTTGTTTTCCAGCAGGGTGGGGTGGGCTGAGTGTTTGTAATGCTGGTAGGAAGCAAAAGATACAGTGGGTCAGAATTTGTGACCAGCTTTCTGCATCCACCGCTATCCTAGAAGAAATCTAAAAATGCTGTCTCCTTAATCCCACACATATATTCTCACCGAAGTCAGCGAAGAACTCTGTGCCTGGTCTAACCTTTCTTCGAGTAGAGTCTCCAGTGAAACTGCCACACCTTCCCACTCTGCGTGACACCATGAGATAGCTATTGCCAAAACAAGGATGGGAAATCAGCAGTGAGCAACTGTCAGAAATTATGGGATGCATTCACTGGAATCCTGAATTTGCTGGCGCTTGCCCACAGAAGCACCAGCAGTTATGGGTGGAACTTGCAGTGTTTTGAGTAAGTATATATCTTTAATAACTAGGCTTATCTCCTGATACATGTATCAGCCACTGCAGTGAGCAGGTTGTAGTTCACTATCAGTTAAGTGTGTTTGGCTAGAAGTTCTAACTTTTTTTCTAGAGCAGCAGAAGGTGAGGGGAGAGCTGATAGAAATTTATAAAATTATGAGAGGCATAGATAGAGTAGGAAGCCAGTATCTTTTCCCCAGGGTCAAAATGTCTAAAACTAAAGAGCATGCATTTAAGGTGAGAGAGGGAAAGTTCAAAGGAGATGTGCAGGGCAAGTTTTTTACGCAGAGATTTGTGGGTGCCTGGAATGGTGGTGGAGACAGAAATGATAGAGGCATTTAAGAGGCTCTTAGGCACATGAATGTGCAGAGAATGGCGGGATATGGACCTTGTGACCCGGTTTTCCGGTTTCCTCTCACATTCCAAAGACGTACGGGTTAGGAAGTTGTGGGCATGCTATGTTGGCGCCGGAAGCGTGGCGACAGTTGTGGGCTGCCCCCAGAACACTCTGCGCAAAAGATGTATTCCACTGTATGTTTCGATACACGTGGGACTAATAAAGATAGCTTATTTTAAGATTATTATCATCTTATGTGCAGGCAGAAGGTACTAGGTGTTATTGGCACAACATCATGGGCTGAAGGTCCTGTTCCTGTGCTGTACTGTTCTATGTTCTATGTTTTATTTTTATTACTTGTCTTACTGAACGTTCATATTTCTAATTTTTCATGTGTCTATCATGTTTCCCTAAGTCTTTTCACTTTTAACTGCTTACCTGTTTATCTTTTAAAGGCATCTCAACCATTCCTTTTGGAAGGCAGCCAAACATTGGACTTGGCAGGGCATTGCCTGTCTTTGTGATCTACATGTCTGCTGCTATTTCTGCTCTCACTGATCCCACTTTTCTCTGTTCGTCCCTTTATGTCTTGATAAAGGCCAGTCACCTGGAACTGTTGTCCACCTTCCCACTTTGTCTTTTTTTAGATGTCCATGGCAATTTTTTGTATTTCAGATTTCCTTTATTGGTATCTTTTAAAAATATTTACTCTGCTGTGTGCTTCCAAGTCGATGACTCTGAAAGTAAATGTGATTCCAATTGCCATTTCCTGATGATTCACTGCCAGACTTAAGGACAAAACTGCAGACATAAGAACGTAAACTTTCTGCTTTGCATGTGACTGTAGATTTCTCAACACTGCCATTGTGAAATTAAGCATGTTGACTCTATATCTGAATTTCAGATGAGTCAGTTGTCACAAGATTATAAAATGTTTAGTTAAAAAACACACACTGAAACTTAATTTGTCACAAGTTTGGAGATGTTGACGAACATGAAAGCTAATGAGATAATCATATTTCTCTCCAGAAAAACAATGGTTTTTAGCACGCTGTTAAATGACTTCCATGCATTATCTGCCATTCCTTTATTCACAATTCCATTTCGCGTATTGTGTACCATCTTTAATAATTTTGTTAGATGATGAGCTGGATTTTGCTCTGTGATCCTGCTTAGAACGGGAGGGTTAGTAGAGGAGAAGGACGCAAAATCTGGCAGATGCTAACTGCTGTTTGGCTACTCAACCAAGATTTCTCCCCTGCCCTTTTTGGGAGTATCATTGGCTACCCCAATTGCTAGTCGTATTGGGGCTGGGCACCAGCTGCGTTCCTCTTATCCATCTCAATATCCCAGGACTGCACAGTGGAGCATGGGCCTAAACTAGCAGCAACAGAGAGGTGGGAAAATGAAGGAAAGGCTTGTGCAGCATCCTCATCACAATGTCATAAATACTCCCTTCCAGCCACTTACCTTTACTGGGCTTATTTTCTGGCAAATTGGTAAATTAGTTTATTATTGTCATGCCATCCATACAGATCATTTCATCATATCAGTACATTGAGGTAATCTTGGAATTGGAATTGATTTATTATAGTCACATGTACTGAGGTACAGTGAAAAACTTGTCTTGCATACCGTTCATACGGATCAATTCATTACACAGTGCATTAAGGTAGTACAAGGTATAATAACAGAATGCAGAATAAAGTGTTACAGTTACAGAGAAAGTGCAGTGTAGGCAGACAATAAAGTGCAAGGCCATATCGAGGTAGATTGTGAGGTCAAAAGTCCATCTTATCGTACAAGGGGACCGTGCAATAGTTTTATAACAGTGGGATAGAAGCTGACCTTGAGCCTGGTGGTACGTGTTTTTAGGCTATTGTATTTTTTGCCCGATGGGAAGGGAGAGAAGAGAGAATGTCCAGGGCGGGTGAGGCCTTTGATCATGTTGGCTGCTTTACTGAGGCAGCGAGAAGTAGACGGAACAGACAAGGTCAACAAGGTAGACAGAACAGACAAGACCTCTCTTACCTCTTGAATATTTGGCTCCTCTTTTAGAACTGCAACTGTAGTCCACAGTAGCAACTGGGGATTTTGTGACTGAATCCAGGATGTCTCCATTGGGAGCAGGAATCCTATTTCAATGCTGTAGTGAATTATCGATGAGTCCAGAATCAGAGGCATTGGTTGAAATAGGCAGAATCGAAGGAGAAGACTAAAGACTGAAGAACCTCCCCAGTTATTTCCTGATCACCTTAAGTTCTGTTGCCCTTGTTTATGTGATTTCTCTCCACTCTTTCCTTACAATGTATCTCTCTAAAATTAATGGCATGTTCATAGAACTCTGAACTGCTTCTTGTTGTAGAATATCTCCCTTGAACTGGAATTAAAGGTGTGGATTGAACAGAGCGTCATCCTTCCTCAGCGCCACCCCACTCTGGGACTTTTTATTCTGCTTCGAGTTCTCTTAATTTGTCTAAGATACCGCTTCATTTATAATCAGCCATTCATTCAGCAAAGGTTACTCCTGCTTTGAGATTGCATGTACCACAACTTTCCTTGTCAGCACTTGGAGGAAGTAAATGTTGTGATCACCAGACTTCAGAATAACAGAACCTTTCAGTGTGAGACAGGAGAAATGAGTCAACATATACCGCGTGAGTGGAGAAAAGTGACTCAGAATCAGAATCAGGTTTGTTATCACTGACATAGTAAACACAGGAAGGGACTCCTATTAATAACTTAATGATGAACCTGTTCAGATTCTAAAATTCTATTATATGATGCTTACATTCAGTTTGGAATTGATAACAACATAGCAAAAGGTAACCTTAAGTTGACCCTAACTAATGAAACTGATCTTGGTTTAAAAATTCATAATTAAAGTTTCAGATTTTATTTTGAACTAAAATCTGAATAGCATTCCCTGAAACAAAATTATTTAAACTTAACCCTGAGATCATGGGTTGTTTTTAAGTCCTGGCAACTTTTTACACTGAAGGTAAAACACTAACAAAATGGAACACTGAGTGGGTGATCAAACTCATTGTGCTTTCTCAGCTTTTCAACTTTGTGTATTCTAATCTGCTTGGTGAACATGAAACTAGTGAATTGTCGCAAAACCCCATCTGGTTCAGCAATGTTCATTAGGGAAGGAAATCCACCTGGTCCAGCCTAAATCTGACTTCAGAACCACAGAAACATTGATGCCCTTTACTATCTTCTGCATGACCTAACAAAGTGGAACAGTGTGTGGAACTTGACTCTACGGGATGCTTCCGGGGACACACACTAATACAAGCATCAACGGCTACTTGAGAGCCATCAGCAGGGTGAAATAATCTGTTCAAAACTTACTGGTATTCCAGAGCAAGATGTTGTCCATGACTGGGTACTGTACACTGCACCAAGTTGGAGTATGGTGCAGGACTCCAGGACTATTGTCCAGGACTATGTGTTGAAGGACAAGGCTTTATGGGGAAGAACCACAGTTTTGGGGCCTCCCACCATTGCATTCTTTTTACAACCTGTGTTAGGGCAAGCACGGTAGTGTAGTGGTTAGCATAACGCTATTACAGCACCAGCGACCTGGGTTCAATTCCGGCCACTGTCTGTGAGGATTTTGTATGTTCTCCCCGTGTCTGCGTGGGTTTCCTCTGGGTGCTCCGGTTTCCTCCCACATTCCAAAGATGGATGGGTTAGGAAGTTGTGGGCATGCTATGTTGGCATCGGTAGTGTGGCAACACTTGCGGGCTGCCCCCAGAACACTCTATGCAAAAGATGCATTTCACTGTGTGTTTCGATGTACATGTGACTAATAAAGATATCTGATCTTGTCTTAAAACTCCATGAACTATTTGCTCAGTGATTGGATTAACGTAACAGATGAAAGTGTTGATTTGGATATCCTGTATAACATACATTCAAATTTTTTATGAATTCTGTATATTTTGAAATGAAAATGAAGGAATTACTGAAGACAAAAGACTGCAGATGCTTAAATCTGGAACAATAAAACAGAACACTGCAAGAACTCAGCAGGTCAAGCAACATCCATGAAATTAAAAAGTGTAAGTTGATGTTTCGGGTTGAGACCCTGCATCAAGATCTGAAACACTGACTTACACCTCAAAAGGAACTATTGTACTACTAATGCGGTGCATGAAGAAGGCTGCCTGTTGGGCATATATGGCAGCCTTGCCAGTAGCAACAACATTCTGGGAATGAATATTTTAGAAAATTAACAACTATTAAATTTCAACTCTCACCTTCTAATTTTTTTTTAATGGAAGTGATTTTATCTGAGCAGAAAACCCGCAGATGCTGGAAATCCGAAACAAAAATGGAAAATGATGAAGCACTCAGCAGGTCAAGCAGTGTCTGTGGAGAGAAGCAGAGTCAATGTTTCAAGTTGTTGTGGAAGTCCAGGCATGAGGAAATGGTGTGTAAAATTGCATGTCATAATCTAAGAGCATATAGCAAGACTAGGCTTTTTTCAGCCCCCAATAGCTAAACTTGGTATGTGTAATTGAGTTAAGTCAAGTCAAGTTTATTGTCATGTGCACAAGTATGATGAGGTACAGGTACAATGAAAAACAGTATGATACTGGAGGAACTCAGCAGGCCAGGAAGCATCCGTGGAGAAAAGCAGGTGGTCAACTTTTCGGGTCAGAACCCTTCTTCAGGACTGAAGCCTGTATGTTTTGATGTACATGTGACTAATAAAGATATCTTAAAGATAGGGAAAGGGGAAGCCCAATATATTGGAGGGAAAAGCAGAGCAGTGATAGGTGGACAAAAGAGGGGAGGCAGGGTGGGCACAAGGTGGTGATAGGTAGATGCAGGTAAGAGATAGTGATAGGCAGGTACGGGGGAGGAGGGGAGAGCAGATCCACCAGGTGATGGGTCAAAGGTAAGGAGAGAAAAAAAAAGGGTGTAGAAAAAGAGAGATAGGCTAGGAAAGGGAAGAAAAGAAGAAGCATGGTTGGGGGTGGGGGGGTTGTTGTGGAGAAGGGATGTGGGGATTACTTAAAGTGGGAGAATCAAGATGTTTTTCATCTAGATTCCGGCATCTGCAGTCCTTTGTGTCTCTAGGTACAATGAAAAGCTTGCTTGCAGCAGTATCACAGACACATAGATTCATACAGCACACAGAATATAAATGATAAATAAATTATACAAGACAGTGAGGAGAAGAAAAAAAGACTGTGCAAAACAAGACATTACGGCAAAAAAAAACACAATCAAAGACAAGTCCATGGTGGTGCAAGAAGTGGTCTGTAGTGTTCTGTTGCTGAGGTAGGATGAGGGTAGTGCAGATCAGTTCCTTGGTTTTGTTGACGTTGAGCATGATATTATTGCAGCACCACTCGACCAGATGTTTTACCTCACCCCTGTGCGCTGACTCATCACCATCCATGATTCAGACAACAGTGGTGTCATCAGAAAATTTCTGGATGGTATTGGAGCTGTTTTAGCCATGTAGTCGTGGGTGTAAAGAGAATAGAGTAGAGGGATAAGCACGCAGCCTTGAGGTGCACCTGTGTTGATGGTCAGTGAGGAGGAACAAGTTTAGCAGTACAAGTAACAAATATGCAACCATTCCATTGGAATGTTCCGTTGAAGGGAACATCTTTTCATTGGATGTCACAGGATAATAGCAGTCTTTAAGATAAAGTTCAGGGCTTTTAGGTGTTTGGGTCAGCATAAGGATGTGTCAAGCAACACAATATGTATGGAGACATATAGTAAAGACTTAATTGACTGGTGTCTCTAAATTGCAATCTGCATCTCCCCATTGCCAGTCACTTCAGCTCCCCCTCCCACACTATCACTAATATGTCAGTCCTCGGCCTCCTCCGCTGCCAGGAGAATTCCAAGTGCAAACTGGAGGAACAGCACCTTATTTTCCATCTTGGAACCTTGCAGCCTAACGGCATGAACATTGAATTCTCCCACTTTAAGTAACACCCACTCCCTTCCCCACAACCCCTCCCCACCATGCTTCTTCTCTTTATCCCCTTCCTAGCCTCTATTTTTCTACCTTTTTTTCCTTTCTTTCCTTACCTTTGACCCATCCCCCGGTGGATCTGCTCTCCCCTCCTCCCTCACACCTGCCTATCACTATCTCTTACCTGCATCTACCTATCACCACCCTGTGCCCACCCCGCCTCCCCTCTTTTGTCCACCTATCACTGGTCTGCTTTTCCCTCCTATATATTGGGCTTCCCCTTTTCCTATCTTCAGTCCTGAAGGAGAGTCCTGACCTGAAACGTTGACCACCTGCTTTTCTCCACGGATGCTGCCTGGCCTGCTGAGTTCCTCCAGCATCATCGTGTTTTTCATCTGGTGTCTCCAATAGATTGGCTGTGAAGTAGCTACAGGTTGAAAAGAAAAATGTGACCTAAAAGAATGAAGAATGAAGCTTGTGTTGGAGGCAGGGTCCTGTTGTAGTTTAGATCTTGGAAGTGGTGTCAAATTCATCAAACTTTTGAGCTCCCTAAAGCCCTCAGAGTTACATTTCTATGTGCCATACAGCTGTTTACTCAGCCCTCTCCTCCAACGCCTCATGGAATCGATCGTAGGAAGCAAATCACATCTTCTCCTGTAAACACAAACTTGTTGTTCTAAGTATATTAATTATCTATTTTTCAAAGTAAAAAGAGGAACCCAAGGGTGACAAAAAACTATTTTGTGCAAGAAAACCTAGATTAAGATTAAGATTAAGATATCTTTATTAGTCACATGTACATCGAAACACACAATGAAATGCATCTTTTTTGCGTAGAGTGTTCTGGGGGCAGCCCGCGAGTGTAGCCGCGCTTCCGGTGCCAACATAGCATGTCCACAACTTCCTAACCCGTATGCCTTTGGAATGCGGGAGGAAACCAGAGCACTCGGAGGAAACCCACGTAGACACGGGGAGAACATACAAACTCCTTACAGACAGTGGCCAGAATTGAACTCAGGTCACTGGCAATGTAATAGCATTACACTAACCGATACACTACCATGCCTACTTCGCTTAATCTAACATCAGACCATATTCTGAACCTTCCTGATAAAGCAGGCGCTGCTCCTCTTATGCTTGTATGTTAGTTGAGTCACTGAACTGTATCCAGAGATCCTAACGAACGATCCTGAGACATGCTTGAATCCAACCTCATCAGCTGGAGAATGAAAGAAATACAGTAAAACTCCGACAATCTGCCACCTGATTGTTCAAATTCAAGTTATACTTTACTGTCATTCACCCATGTGCTATAAAAACACATGGAGGAACGAAATTTCGTTTCCCCCAGACTCACACAACAGAGGACATACATAGAACAGAGGACATACAATAAACACAGAAAAAAAAATTGTGCAAGTACAAGTAGTGCAAAAAATGGTATATACAATATACAAGATTAGTGCAGGGTTAGTGCAAAACCGAGCTGGACGAAGAAAATACAGAACTCAGTGTTTTGTACTAAATGTATAAACATATTCAGCAGCAGCCAAAGTTCTTAATAGCTGTTATGCAAACCAGGGCTTTTGACACGGCATTTGTCTGAAACTGTCTCCAGGGAATTCCTGATGGTCCAGTACCTGGCTCACTCATTAGTCTGGAATATGAACTGCATGTCCAGAATCCAAGTAGGATGTGTGGTCAGGGCTGGAGGCCTGGAGTACCTTTGGATCCGAGATCCATACTGAGCTGGATGTACAGTCAGAACCAGGAATGGGGCCAGGAACATTCAGGGTTAGAAATGTGGGATGGTTTGCAGCTGAGTGCTTGTCCCCATTTCCTGGTCTCTTTAAACACACTGGATTTACTGGAAAATTTATTATACTACTGAGTAACATGTAATAAAGACTGAAATAAAGGTGGGATTTAATAGAGCTACATCCAATAATCCAGAAATTCTGCCAGTCCAGTACTGCAAGAGTCTCAAAGGTGCAAGGTTATTAGAGTTTTACTATAGTTTCTGTAACAGTGATCAATTAGTGTAGCGGTTAGCGTAAAGCTTTACAGCGCCAGCGACCCGGGTTCAATTCTGGCCACTGCCTGTAAGGAGTTTGTACATTCTCCCCGTGTCTGTGTGGGTTTCCTCTGGGTGCTCCGGTTTCCTCCCACATTCCAAAAGACGTATGGGTTTGGAAGTTGTGGGCATGCTATGTTGGCACTGGAAGTTTGGCGACACTTGTGGACTGCCCCCAGAACACTCTACGCAAAAGATGCATTTCACTGTGTGTTTTGATGTACATGTGACTGATAAAGATATCTTATCTTATGAAATTATCAGATTGTTGTATCTGCTTCACTAATATCCTTACGGGAAGGAAGGCTGGTATCCTCATACCTGGTCAAAATGTGAACTTAGCTGCAGGTCAATCTGATTGCCTCTTACCTATCCTCTTATTGCCTCTTCTCTGACCAGCCCTTCAGTTCACAGGTAATTAGAGATGGTCAATAAATGCTGGCCTGCCATCAATTCCCAAACTTGTGGTTGAATAATTCTAACTATATGGCACTCATTGAGTTAAGAATTGTGATTTGTAAGGGCTGTTTTAATATAATCTTCACTAAGTTAAATGTATGGCCTCATGGATTTATTATGAAGTGACATTCTGAATCCCTGATAACTAAGCTATTTAATAATTTATCTACTGCTTGATGGTGTGATGATGTTGAGTGGACTGTCCAAGAGTTCTAAACTTAAGTCAAGACGTTAAGCCCTATCTAGTTTAAGTATCTACAAGTACCCTCACTTTAGGGAGATTATATTGTTTCAACCTACACTTCAAGAACTAGTTTACTTCAGAATCAGAATCAGAATCAGGTTTATTATCACTGACATATGTCGTGAAATTTGTTGTTTTGCAGCAGCAGTACGGTACTTCACTACTTTAGTCTCTATGGAAAGGTCTAGCTGTCAATAATCACTATTTCAAGCAGTGGGTACCCCCTCCCAACCAAGGAGAAGATACTTCCAGCTAACGATGCAGCTTAAACACAGTTTATTTTATTTTAAGTGAGACATGTTTGATTCTAATAGGTAATTCTTAACAAAGATTTGTAACATACAAAGGATTTCCAAGCACAAGTTCAATTCTTACAAGCTAAGAAATCATTCCAACAAGTTGCAGGCGAACAAGTCGTCCGTCACAAAAACCAAAGGCTGAGGAATGAATTCTAGGTCTTCTTTCTGTCACCCCTTCTCTCTGTCATTCCTACCAACCCCGACTGCCTTCTAACATTTATACTGTTTTTCTACTAGTTGGCATCATTGGTAAGTGATGTTTCTCAAATATATTCATCAGGCTACATGGATGGAGTGTTTAATTAGGCCAGCGTAGACCCTCCTGTTTCTCTTGATCAGTTATAGCTTAACTAGGCCAACATGGACCCCATTGTTTCTCTTGATTAAATCAAGAGGGTGAGCAAAGAATACTACTTAGAAGTTAATTTATTGAACAAACATCTTGAACCTTGGACAATTTCTGCTGATGTGCTAAAGAGAAGTTTAACTTAGATAACAACAAAAATCTTGACCCTTGGACAGCTTCTGCTGCTGTGTTAAAGAGCTGAGGATAGCAATAAGCCATTCTGGGGTTTCTGCTGCTGTGCTGAGATTAGCAATCAGCCTTTTGAGCCTGGAAACTGTGAATATCCATCACAAGGGTCCGTCTTCTACCAGTTCCTCCAATTTATCCCCCGAACAGTTAGGGCGATTCCTGTTGCTGGTTTTCCAGTGGCTGGGTATCTTTCAGAGTATGGAAACTAGAACTGTACATAACATTTCAAGTGAGGGAAGACCAGTTCAAGCTTCAGCCTTGTCAGACCAACTGTAGACTTCCATGCTTCATTCTAATTTTTTAATACCAGTAATGGAAATGAGTTTTTTTATAATCCCCAGTCTACACCTTTCATTATATACCATAATGGGTCATTCCTTCACCAAATCTTGCATTTGTTAACATTATATTTCATTTTCCGTAAGTCCCTGATGACTTCCAAAGAAGAATGTTAATTATGCCAACCGGTATTTTGATAATATAGCCAGTAGTCTCTTTTAGCCGTTCTTTAAATTCCATATTCTGCATTGTCTGCCTTTGGTGGGGCAGGGGAAACGGTTGGGAGAATTGGGAGGGGGGAGAGTTATTAGCCCTTTAAAGATTTAAATTACCAGCCTGTTGAATCTTCTGAGAGGTGACAAGCCAGGTCACAGCCTTGCAGGACTGTCATCAGGGTAAAGTGTGCCATCTAGTGGTCTGCTTGAGAACTGATGTCTAATTCGACACATAAAACATAGAACAGCAGCACAGCACCAGACAGGCCATTCAGCCGACGATGTTGTGACAATCTTGATGCCGATTTATATACTAAATGTTCTCCCCCTGTTTATTATCCATATCCCTCCATTCATTTCATATTCATGTGTCTATCTAAAAGCCTCTTAAACTTCACCAAACTGCCTGATGCCATTACTACCCCTGATAACCCATTCCAGGCACCTGTGTAAAAAACGTGCCTCGCATGTTGCGCCTAAACTCCCCCCCGCCTAATATTAAAAGTATGTCCTCTGTTATTTGACATTTCTACCCTGGGGAAAAGATTCTGACTGTCTATCCTATCTATGCCTCTCATTACTTTAAAAACCTCGGTCAGGTCTCCCCTCAGCCTCCGACACTCAAAGGAGAACAACCCAAGTTTGTCCAACCTTTCCTAGTAGCTCATTCCCTCTAATCCAGGCAACTTTCTGGTAACCCTCTTCTGCACCTTTTCCACAATCTCCACATCCTTCCCATAATGGGGAGACCAGAACTGCACACAATACTCCAAATGTGGTCTGAGTTTTATATAGCCGCAGCATGATATCCTTACTCTTATACACAACACCCCTACCAATGAAGGCAAGCATGCCCTGCATCTTCTTTACCACCTTATCCACTTGCGTAGCCATTTTCAGTGAACTACGGACCTGGACCCCAAGATCCCTCTGTACCTCAATGCTACTAAGGGGCCTACCAATAATTGTATACGTTCTCCTTTCATTTGACCTCCCAAATGCAACACCTTACACTTGCCCAGCTTAAACTCCATCAGCCACTTCTCTGCCCATATCTGCAACTGATCTATATCCCGCTGTACTCTTTGATAGTCCTTTAAGCTGTGCACGACTCCACCATTCTTGGTGTCAGCCACAAACTTGCTAATCCAAGTCATTGATGTATATCACAAACAGCAGAGGTCCCAGCACTGATCCTTGTGGAACACCACTGGTCACGGACCTCCAGCTAGAATAACAGTCTTTCACCCCTACTCTCTGTCTTCTATGGGCAAGCTAGTTCTGAATCCAAACTTGCAATTCACCCTGGATCCCATGCATCTTTATCTTCTGAATCAACTTACCATGAGGAATCTTATCAAATGCCTTTCTAAAGTCCATGTAGATCACATCTACTGCCTTATCCTCATTAAACACCTTTGTCACTTCCTCAAAAAATTCAATCATGTTTGTAAGACATGACCTGGCCTGCACAAAGCCATGCTGACTGTCTCTAAGCAGGCCATGCCTTTCCAAATGTGCATAAATCCTATCCCTCAGTATCCTCTCCAATAGCTTCCCTACTACTGATGTGAGGCTTCCTGGCCTATAATTACCTAGATTACCCTTATTTCCCTTCTTGAACAAAGGCACAACATTTGCTAGTCTCCAGTCCTCCAAGACCTCACCTGTTGCTAGTGAGGACACAAAGATCCTTGTCAAAGCCCCAGCAGTTGCCTCACTTGCTTCTTTCAATATTCTAGGATATATGTCATCAGGTCCAGGGGACTTATCCACCTCAATGCATTTCAGAAGACCTTTCAGAAGCACTATCTCCTCCTTAATCTCAAGATGTCCCAGCACATTAGCATGCCCCACTCTGTTTCCACTATCCTCCAATTTCTTCTCCTCAGTAAATACTGACACATTTAGTACCTCAGCCACTTGCTCTGACTCCAAGCACAAATTCCCTCCTTTATCCTTCAGTGGACCTACCTTCTCCGTACTTATCCTCTTTTTCTTAATATAGATATACAGTGAAGGAGTCTGTGCATCATGATGAAAAGAAAACAATACAAGGATAATTTATTGACAATTTATTGCCCTGGCAGATTTTTTCCAGATTTAAGACAAAGTATGAAAGTCAAAGCTTTTTTATATTTCTTTCCTTTACATTTTAATATCAGCAGGACTGGCTGAAAATATGTTTAATGGGGCTGAAGTAAACTAAAAATAGGTTCACTGACATGTTCTCATTAAATACTCTCTCCAACAACATTTTTGAGGAGGCTTTCATGCTAGCAATGGTTACAAGTGTTAGGACTTTGGATATTGTGGTTGTAGGACTCTGATTGAGATATTGAGGGACTTGTGTACCAAGAATGCCAAAAGAAATTTGGTTTGTCCCCTTAGACTCTCATCAACTTTTACTGATGCACCATAGAAAGCATCCTATCAGGATGTATCACAGCTTGGTATGGCAACTGCTCTGCCCAAGATCGCAAGAAGCTGCAGAGAGTTGTGGACACAGCCCAGCGCATTACAGACACCAGTCTCTCTCCTTGGACTCTGTCTTTACCTCTCGTTGTCTTGGTGTAGCAGCCAGCAGAATCAAAAACCTCACCCACCCGGGTCATTCTCTCTTCTCTACTCTTCCATCGGGTAGAAGATACAGGAGCCTGAGGGCACTTACCACCAGACTTAAGGACAGCTTCTACCCCACACTGATAAGACTATTGAACAGTTCCCTTATACAATGAGATGGACTCTGACTTCACGATCTACCTTGTTGTTACCTTGCACCTTATTGCACTGCACCTTCTCTGTAGCTGTGACACTTTACTGTGTACTGTTATTGTTTTTTTTACCTGTACTACGTCAATGCACTCTGTACTAACTTGATGTAACTGCACTGTGTAATGAATTGACCTGTAAGATCCATTTGTAAGGCAAGTTTTTCACTGTACCTCGGTACAAGTGACAATAATAAACCAATACCAATACCAAAAAGTGCCCTGAAAATCAAAATACTGCGGTTGCTGGAGATCCAAAATAAAATATCTGGAAACACTCAGCAAGTCGGGCAGCATCTGTGGAAAGAGCAACAGAGTTAATGTTTCAGATTGAAGACACTTCATCAGAACCGCACAGTGGCACAGCTGGTAGAGCTGCTGCCTCACAGTGCCAGACACCTGGGTTCAATCCTGACCTCAGCTGGTGCTGTGTGGAGTTTGCATGTTCTCCCTGTGACTGCATGGATTTCCTTCAGGTGCTCTGGTTTCTTCCCACATTCCAAAGACATGCCTGTTGGTAGGTTAATGGACCACCATAAGTCGCTCCTAGTGTGTAGCTGAGTGGTAAAGTTTGGGCAAAGTTGACGAGAGTATAGGGAAAATAAAAATGGGATTAATGCAGGATTAGTATAAATGGGTGGCACAGACACGGTGGGCCGAAGGGCCTGATTCTATCTCTCGATGACACTCTACGACAGAACTGGAAAAATGATAAAACATGTTAGTTCCAAGTTGCAGAGGGGATGGGGGGAAGTATAGATACGACAAAGGGGATATCTCTGATAGGTGAGACCAGGGTTGCTATGGTGATAAGATGATGATGAACTCATTGATAGGTTAATGAGGGAAGTTAGACCGAGAGAACATGAGCTAAGGGACATCTAAAAGCAGTGAAAAGCAGCTGCCCAGCTGCCGGGCTGTGCTGGTGGAGAGGGAAGATCTGAGCCAATATTACAGTGGGATGTACAAGGGATTCTGCAGATGCTGGAATCTGGAGCAACACACACAAAATGCAGGAGGGACTCAGCAGGTCAGACAGCACCTATGGAGGGAAATAAACAGTCAATGTTTCGGGTCAAGACCCTTCATCAGGACTCCATAGATGCTGCCTGACCTGCTGAGTTCCTCCAGCATTTTGTGTGTTTTATTACAGATGGATGGCATGCAGCAGAAATGGCCAGTTCTGATACAAATTGAGAAAGCAAGTTACCTGAAGTTGTTGAATTTACCATTGAGTCCTGAAGGCTACATTGTATCCAGACAGATGAGTCTACATTGGGCCTTGTTATAAGAGGGCAGGAAGCCAAGACAAATATGTCAGACTTGGGGTGGGATGGAGAAGCAAAATGCCCTCCCAGGCGAGCTAGCTAGCCCCTGCTTTATCTTTACCCTTCTCTTAGAGCCGAAACCAGCAGGCTGAACTAGATGGCTTCATTAAGATTTGGGTCTCAAAATGGTTCCAGCTTCATTGTTCCTTCGAAAACTGCCTCAAAAGCAAATCTACCCAATTTTGTATTAAATGGGGTATGACAAATGTTAAAGGGGAGGCTAGTAATACTTTGTTCTCTGATAAAGATTATACCTGATACCTGATTATTTCATAAGTTTTCCAAGTAAGTGTGTGTGTGTGTGTGTGTGTGTGTGTGTGTGTGCGCGCGCGCGTGTATGCGTGTGTGCATGTGTGCATACGTCTGTGTGTGCATGCGTCTGTGTGTGCATGCATGTGTGTGTGTGCGTGTGTGTGCGTGCGTGTGTGTGTGTGCGTGCGCAGTCGCACACCTTTTATTGAACATTGTGGGTGTTTGGGCTTTATTTCTTGATAAACATTCTGGTTTTCAATGACCAAAAAAAATACAACTCTTGAAAAGGAGGCTATTTACATTACAAAGGGTATCTTCTTCCACCTTAGTAATGTTGGCTGCCTCCGCCTCTGCTTCAGGATAATTGTTGCGAAACCTTCACCTGCATAATAAGAGCAGAAAATGCTGGAGATACTCAGCAGTTCAGGCAGCATCTGTGGAGAAAAAAACAGAAACAGGCTGCCTCTAATCTTGTAATTATGTCCCCTTGTTTGAGATTCTTCCACTATAATAATCTTCCTTATACCATGTTATGTCCCCTAAGGATCTTTTATATTTCAATAAGATTATTCCTCATTCTTCTAAACTCCAAAGAACAGAATTCTAATTTCTTTAGCTGCTCTTGATAGGACCAATGCTGTCACTGATGCACCATAGAAAGCATCCTGTCTGGATGTATCATGGCTTGGTACAGCAACTGCTCTGCCCAAGACCACAAGAAGCTGCAGAGAGTTGTGGACACAGCCCAGCACATCACGGACACCGGCCTCCCCTCCTTGGACTCTTTCTTTACCTCTCGTTGTCTTGGCATAGCAGCCAGCATAATCAAAGACCCCACCCAGCCGGGACATTCTCTCTTCTCTCCTCTTCCATCAGGTAGAAGATACAGGAGCCTGAGGGCACGTACCACCAGACTTAAGGACAGCTTCTACCCCGCTGTGATAAGACTATTGAACGGTTCCCTTATACAATGAGATGGACTCTGACTTCACGATCTACCTTGTTGTGACCTTGCACCTTATTGCACTGCACTTTCTCTGTAGCTGTGACACTTTACTCTGTACTGTTATTGTTTTTACCTGTACTACATCAATGCACTTTGTACTAACTCAATGTAACTGCACTGTGTAATGAATTGACCTGTACGATCAGTTTGTAAGACGAGCTTTTCACTGTACCTCGGTACAAGTGACAATAATAAACCAATACCAGTACCAATCCCAAGAATTAGCTTAGCCGATCTCTTTTGGACTGTCTCCAACGCCAGTATATTCCTTCTTGTATAAGGAGACCTATATTGTGCAAGGTCATCCAGTTGAGGCCTTGCCAGTACCCTGTACAATTGTAGCTCTCCTTCCCTGACTCTAACTCTTTGTGATTTGCACACAGAAGCACCTAGATCCCTCTGTACTTCACTGACTGAGTGTTTTGTAAGCATTCATTCAAGTGCTAATTTACAGCACGTTAAAAGGAGGCCTGTTCACTACTGGGCTAATGGACTTTTAGGTGCTCTTGTGGGTGGTAAACTTTCTTCCAGAGCTCCTGAAAATAAAACAAGTATTTACTGTGTACTGTTACTGAATCACCAAGTTACTGGAACATCAATAAGCCTGATCAACCTATTCTTTTTTGTGTGACAATAATTGAGAACATCCAACAGTGTTAGAAATGAACAGAAATGTTGAATATTTTTAAAATATTTAAAACTTTATTTATACAGCTCAGTAACAGGCCCTACCGGCCCAACGAGTTCACGCCGCCCATTTAAACCCATGTTAACCTACCCGTACACGTTTGGAATGTGGGAGGAAACCGGAGCCCCCGGAAGAAATCCACGCAGACACAGGGAGAACGTACAAACTCATTACGGACAGTGACGGGAATTGAACCCCGATCGTTGGCGCTGTAATAGTGTCACACTAACCACTACACTACCATACCACCCCAAATGGTAAGAGGTTAGGAAAATGTAACGTTTAGAAGGACCTGGATGTCCTGATACGTAAGACAATGGAAGCCAACAAGCAAATGCAGCAGGTATTTAGTAAGGCAAGTGATATATTGGCTTTTATTGCAAAGGGCTTTGAGTACAAGGTTAAAGACACATGATTACAATTACATCAGGCCTTGGTGAGAGTACACTTGGAATATTGCTATCAATTTTGTATCCTTGACTAAAAAAGCAAACTATAGAGGGAATGTAGCAAAGATTTAGCCTGGGATGACAGGGGAGATTGATAAGGCTGCACCTCTATTGTCTAGAGTTTAGAGAAATGAGAAATGACCTCATTGAAATATACAGAAGAATCAATAGGGCAGATATGGGGATGATATTTCCCTTAACTGAGATGTCAAGAACTAGAGGTCACGCTCAAAATAAGGTGCAGACTATTTGGGACTGAAATGAGGAGAAATCTGTTCATTCAGAGGAAGGTGATTCATTAGAATTTTCCATCCCAGGGGACTGTGGAGGCTCAATCACTGATTACTTTCAACACTGAGATTGATGGATTACTGGATGTGAGAGGAATCAAGGGCTGCAAGGATACTGCAGGAAAATGGTGTTGCTGGAGAAGGTCAATCATGGTCTTGTTGAATGCAAAGAGGAGGCTAAATGGGCTATTCCTGTTTCCATTTCTTATGAATCCATTTATTTGTCCCTGCCTTACTCCATAAGACATAGGAGCAGAATTAGGCCATTCAGCCCATCAACTCTGTTCCACCATTCGATCATGGCTGATTTATTTTTCCCTCTCAACCCCACTCTCCTGCCTTCTCCCCGTAACCTTTGATGCCCTTACTAATCAAGAACCTACCAACCTCTGCTTTAAATATACCCAATGACTTGGCCTCCACAGCCGTCTGTGGCAATATGTTCCACAAATTCACCACCCTCTGGCTAAAGAAATTCTTCCTCATCTCTGTTCTAAAGAGATGTCCTTCTCTCTGAGGCTGTGCGTTTTGGTCCTAGACTCTCCCACCAAAGGAAACATCTTCTCCATGCCCACTCTATCCAGCCCTTTCAATATTCGGTAGGTTTCAATGGGATTCCCCCTCATCCATCTAAACTGCAGTGAGTACAGGCCCAGAGCCATCAAACACTCCTCATATGTTAACCCTTTCATTCCCAGGATCATTCTCGTAAACCTCCTCTGGAATTCTCTTGTTTCCTCTGGTTTCCTTTGCAAACCCCTCACCAATGCCAGCACATCCTTAGATATGGGGCCCAAAACTGCTCACAATACTCCAAATGTGGTCTGACCAATGCCTTATAAAGCCTTAGCATTACATCCTTGCTTTTATATTCTAGTCTTCCCGAGATGAATGCTAACAATGCATTTGCCTTCCTTACTACTGACTCGACCTGCAAATTAACCTTTAGGGAATAGAACCATAGAACAATACAGCACAATACAGGCCCTTCAGCCCACCATGTTGTGCCGACCTTTAAACCTCGCTTAAGACTATCTAACCCCTTCCTCCCACATATCCCCCTATTTTAAATTCCTCCATATGCTTATCTAACAATCTCTTGAACTTGACCAGTGTATTTGCCTCCACCACCACCCCAGGCGACGCATTTCCATGCAACGGCGACCACTCTTCGGGTGAAAAACCTCCCTCTGACATCTCCCTTCAACTTCCCACCCATTACTTTAAAGCCATGCCTTCTTGTATTGAGCTTTGGTGTCCTGGGAAAGAGGCGCGGGTTATCTACTCTATCTATTCCTCTTAATACTTTGTACACCTCAATCATGTCTCCCCTCCTCCTCCTTCTCTCCAAAGAGTAGGGCCCGACCTCCCTTCGTCTTCCCTCATAATCCATACTCTCTAATCCAGGCAGCATCCTGGTAAATATCCTCTGCACCCTTTCCAACGCTACCACATCCTTCCTATAATGAGGCGACCAGAACGACACATAATACTCTAAGCCTGGTCTAACCAAAGTTTTGTAGAGCTGCATCATTACCTCGTGGCTCTTTAACTCGATCCCACGACTGATGAAAGATAACATCCCATAAACTTCCTTAACTACCCTATCCACCTGCGAGACAACTTTCAGTGATCTGTGGAGATGAACCCTGAGATCCCTCTGCTTCTCCATACTACCGAGAACCCTGCCATTAACGTTGTCCTCCGCCTTGGAGTTTGTCCTTCCAAAGAGCACCACTTCGCACTTCTCCGGATCGAACTCCATCTGCTACTTCTGCATCCTATCAGTATCCCTCTGCAATCTCCTACAGTCCTCCACACTATCCACAATACCAGCGAACTTTGTATCATCTGCAAACTTGCTAACCCACCCTTCTACCCCCTCATCCAAGTCTTTAATAAATATCACGAAAAGTAGAGGTCCCAGAACCGACACTTGTGGGACTCCATTAGTCACAGCCCTCCAATTTTAATGCACCCCTCCACCACAACCCTCTGCTTTCTTCAGGCAAGCCATTTTGAATCCACTCGCCCAAGTGTCCGTGGGTCCCTTGCCTTCTGACCTTCTGAAGAGGCCTACCATGTGGAACCTTGTCAAACGCCTTACCAAAATCAATGTAGAGCACATCAACTGCACTACACTCATCAATCATCCTAGTCACCTCCTCAAAGAATTCTATCAGGCTTGTGAGACATGATCTTCCCTTCACAAATCCATGCTGAATGTCCCTAATCATTACGTGATTCTCTAAATTTTCATAGATCCTACCTCTAAGAATCCTTTCCAACATATTTTCACCACAACCGTAAGGCTCAATAGTCTGTAATTCCCTGAACTACCCCTGCTACCTTTTTTGAATAAGAGGACAACATTTGCCACCCTTCAATCCTCTGGTAGCATTCCCGTGGACAACGAGGTCTCAAAGATCCTAGCCAACGGTTCAGCAATCTCCTCCTTGACCTCGCGGAGCAGCTTGGGGAATATCCCGTCAGGCCCCGGGGACTTATCTGTCCGAATATTTTATAACGACTCCAACACACCCTCTCTCTTGATATCTACATGCTCTGGAACATTAACCTGAACAGCACTGTCCTCTGCGTCATCAAGGCCCCTCTCCTTGCTGAATACTGAAGAGAAGTATTCATTGAGAATCTCACCCATCTCCACAGCTCCAAGCACATCCTCTCACCTCTGTCTCTAATCGGTCTAACCTTTACTCTCGTCATCCTTCTGCTCTTCACATACGTGAAAAATGCCTTGGGACTTTCCTTAACCCTACTCACCAAGGCCTTTTCATGTCCCCTTCTTGCTCCTCTCAGCACCTTCTTAAGTTCCTTCCTTGCTGTCCTATATTCCTCCTGAGCCCTTTCTGATCCTTGCTGCTACACCTTATGTATGTTGCCTTCTTCCTCCCAACTAGTTGTTCCACCTCTGTTTTCACCCATGGTTCCTTCTCCCGCCATTCTTTCTCTGCCTCAACGGAAGAAAATAATTCCTAACATCCTGCAAGATATCCCTGAAGAACGACCACAACTCCAAAGTACATTTCCCTTCCGAAATGTTATCCAAGAAAACACTCCCAAGTTCTAGCCTTATAGCCTCATTATTTGACCTTCTGAATTAAATATATTCCCGTCCTCTTTGCTCCTATCCTTGTCCATGACAATGCTAAAGGTTAGGGAGCGTTGGTCACTGTCCCACAAATGGTGACCCAACGAGAGATCTGCCACCTTACCCGGCTCATTACCTAACACTAGATCTAATATGCATATCCTCTTGTCGGCCTGTCAACACACTGTGACATGGATCCGTCCTGTACACACTTTACAAACTCCGCCCCGTCTACACATTTGGCACTAAGCAGGTGCCAATCAATATTTAGGAAAATTATGTCTCCCATGACAACAAACCTATTGTTCCTGCACCTTTCCAAAATCTGCCTCCCAATGTGCTCCTCAGTATCCTTGCTGCTAGCGGGGGGGGGGGGGGGGGGGGGGGGGCGAGTCGCTATGGAATACTCCCAGTAGAGTAATTGCTCCTTTCTTGTTCCTAACTTGCACTCACACTGAATCTAGAGAAGATCCTTCTACATTATCCACCCTTTCTGTAGCTGTAATAGTATCCCTGACCAGTAGCACCAACCCTCCTCGTCTTCTGCCCCCCTCCCTATCCCTTTTAAAACACTGAAATCCAGGAATATTTAATATCTATTCCTGCCCTGATGTCAGTCAAGTCTCTGCAAGAGCCACAATATCATAGTCCCATGTATTTATCCAACTCTCAGTTCATCACCCTTAACCTCATACTTCTTGCATTTAAGTAAATGCACTTCAGCCTATCCACCTTTCTACTTTTACACCCTTTTACTCTGCTTCTCCTTCCTCAAAGCCTCTCTGCCTGTTAGATCTGACTTTCCACATCTACTTCTTCCTCTCACATACCCCTCTGGTTCCTATCGCCATCACAAACTAGTTTGAAACCTCCCGAATCACTCTAGCAAACTTGCCTTCAAGGATAGTGGCCCCCCTTGGGTTCAGGAGTAACCCATCCTCTCTGAACAGGTCCCACCTTCCCCAGAAGAGATCCCAATGATCCACAATTCTAAAACCTTCCCTTTTGCACCAACTCCTCAGCCACGCATTCATCTGCCATCTCCTCCTATTCTTACCTTCACTATCGCGTGGCACTGGCAGCAATCCCGAGATTGCTACCCTTGAGGTCCTGCTCTTCAGTCTTCCTCCTAGCTCCCTAAACTCACTTTTCAGGACCTCATCCCTCTTCCTACCTATGTCGTTGGTACCAACATGTACCACGACTTCTGGCTGTTCTCCCTCTCGCTCAAGGATACTGTGGACCTGATCAGAGAGAGCCTGGACCCTGGCACCTGGAAGGCAACATACCATCCGGGATTCATGCTCACTGCCACAGAATCTCTTAACTGTTTCCCTGACTATCGAGTCCCCTGTCACTACTGCCTTCCTCTTCTCCTCCCTTCCCTTCTGAGCAGCAGGATCGGTCCCAGTGCCAGAGACCTGGCTACTGCTGCTTGATCCCTGCAGGTCATCTCCCTCAACAGCTTCCAAAGTGGAAAACCTGTTAGTGAGGGGAA
Source organism: Pristis pectinata (assembly GCF_009764475.1). NCBI lineage: Eukaryota > Metazoa > Chordata > Chondrichthyes > Rhinopristiformes > Pristidae > Pristis > Pristis pectinata. The sequence goes on along the minus strand of NC_067405.1, from coordinate 128,190,168 downwards.
CAGCCTCCGGGGTCCTCTGCTCTATCTGCCTGTTTGTTTTCTTTTTCCTTTTCTCTCCCCCGACAGTCACCCTTCTTTCTGCCTCCTGGACCCTAGAAGTACCTGCTCTAAGGGGGGTGACTGTCTCCTGATGCACAGTATCTACATAACTCTCTCCCCCCGATGCTCCGCAGTGTTCGAAGCTGTGAGTCCAGCTCATCAATTCTGAGCCGAAGTTCCTCCAGCCTCAAGCACTTACTGCAGAAGTGGTCACTGTGCACCACAGCAGGGTCCACTAGCTCCCACATCATGCAGCTGCAGCACTATCCTGCACTAGTGCTCCCAAGTCCCTTTGCACCTCCAATTTCTGAATTCACTCCCCGTTTAGAAAATAGTCTACACTTTATTCCTTCTACCAAAGTGCATGACTGTACATTTCCCTGCAATATATTCCATCTGCTTCTATGCTCTTTTCCCCAACCTGTCCCAAGTCCTTCTGCAGACTCCCTGCTTCCTCAACATTACCTGACCCTCCACCTATCTTTGTATCATCCGTAGACTTGGCCACAAAGCCATAAATTCTGTCATCCAGATCACTAATATATAACGTGAAAAGTAATGGACCCAACACCGACCTCAGCGGAACACCACTAGCCACCGGCAGCCAACCAGAAAAGGCCCTCTTTATTCCCACTCTTTGCCTTCTGCCAGTCAGCCAATCTTCTATCCATGCTAGTACCTTTCCTGTAATACCATGGCTCCTATCTTGTTTAGCAGCCTCATGTACAGCACCTTGTCAAATGCCTTCTGAAAATCCAAGTAAACAACATCCACTGACTCTCTTTTGTCTATCCTGCTTGTTACTTCCTCAAAGAATTCCAACAGATTTGTCAGGAAAGATCTCCCCTTAAGAAAACCATGCTGACTTTGGCCTATTTTATCATGTGCTCCAAGTACCCCGAAACCTCATCCTTAATAATACAGTCTAACATCTTACCAACCACTGAAGCCAGGCTAACTGGCCTATAATTTCCTTTCTTTTGCCTCCATCCCATCTTAAAGAGTGGAGTGACATCTGCAATTTTCCAGTCCTCTGGAACCATTCCTGAAAATAGTGATTCTTGAAAGATCACTACCAATGCCTCCACAATCTCTTCAGCTACCTCTTTCAGAACCCTAGGGTGTAGGCCATCTGGTGGTGACTTATCCACCTTCAGACCTTTCAGCTTCCCATGCACCTTCTCCTTAGTTATAGTGACTACACACACTTCCGCCCCCTGACCCTCAAACTTCTGGCATGTTGCTGGTGTCTTCCACAGAGAAGACTGACGCAAAATACTTATTCAGTTCATCTGCCATTCCTTTGTTCCCCATTACTACCTCTCCAGCGTCATTTTCCAGTTGTCGGTTGTCCACTCTTGCACTCTTTATATATCTGAAAAAACTTTTGGTATCCTCTTTTATATAATTGGCTAGCTTACCTTCATACTTCATCTTTTCTCCCCTTATTGTTTTTTTAGTTGCCTTCTGTTGGTTTTTAAAAGCTTCCCAATCCTCTAGCTTCCCACTAATCTTTGCAATATTGAATGCCCCTCTTTTGATTTTGTGCTGTCTATGACTTCCCTTGTCATCCACATTTGCTCATCCTCCCTTTAGAATGCTGCTTCTTCTTTGGGATGAACTGATCCTGCGTCTTCCGAATTACACCCAGAAACTCCTGCCATTGCTGCTCTACCATCATCCTTGCTAGGGTCCCCCTCCAATCAACTTTGGCCAGCTCCTCTCTCGTGCCTCTGTAGTTACCTTTACTCAACTGTAATACCGATTCATCCAATTTTAACTTCTCCCTCTCAAACTGCAGGGTGAATTCTATCACATTATGATCACTGCCTCCAAAGGGTTCCTTTACCTTAAGCTCTTATCAAATCTGGTTCATTGCACAACACCAAATCCAGAATTGCCTTTTCCCTAGTGGGCTCGACCACAAGCTGCTCTAAAAAGCCATCTTGTAGGCATTCTACAAATTCCTTCTCTTGGGATCCAGTGCAAGCCTAATTTTTCCAATCTACCTGCATAATGAAATCCCCCATTGCCCTTTTTGCATGCCTTTTCTATCTCCTGTTGTAATTTGTACCTCACATACTGGTTACTATTCAAAGGCCTGTATACAACTTCCATCAGGGAGTTTTTACCCTTGCAGTTTCTTAACTCTACCCACAAGGGTTCTACATCTTTTGATCCTATATCACTTCTTGCTAAGGATTTGATTTCATTTTTTTCCAACAGAGCCACCCCACCCCCTCTGTCCACCTGCCTGTCTTTTCAATAGGATGTGTATCCTTGGATGTTTATCTCCCAGCTGTGATCTTTTTTCAACCCCAACTCTGTGATGCCCACGACATACCTGCCAATTTCCAACTGCCCAAAAGCTCATCTACCTTATTTCATTTACAGCGTGCTTTCAAATATAACACCTTCAGTTCTGTATTCACCACCCTTCTTCTCAAATTTGTCTCCATATTGCCTTAAGTTAAATTCTTATCCCTTTCTAAATTTCCTGTCTTTATTCTTTACTCTGGAGACTTCAGTAACTCCCCTGCACTCTCCTTCCCTTTTACTTTATTCATACTTTTCCAATCTGTTGAACCCAACCCCCTACTATTTAGTTTAAAGCACTATCCACAGCCCGAGTTATGGAATTCACCAGGACCCTGGTCCTAGCATGGCTCAGGTGGAGACCATCCCATCGAAACAGCTCCCTCCTTCCCCAATACTGGTGCTAATGTCCCATGAATTCAAACTCACTGCCATGCATTTAGCTCTCTGATCTTATTGACCTTGTGCCAATTTGCACGTGCCTCAGGTAGCAATCCAGAGATTATTACCTATTTCATTCTGCTTTTTAATTTAGTTCCTAGCTGCTCAAATTTCCTCAGCAGAACCTCGTTCCTTGTTCTACCTATGTCATTGGTACCCACGTGGACCACGACAACTGGATCTTTCCCCTTCCATTCCAAATTCCTCTGCAGGTCAGATGAGATGTCCCGAACCCAGGCACCAGGCAGGCAACACAGCCTTTGGGACTCTTGATCCTTGCAACAGAGAATTCTGTCTATTCCCCTGAAAATACCATCCCCAATTACAATTACATTTTTCTTCTCTCCCCTGTCTTGAATGGCTCCCTGAACCACAGTTGCTCATCCTTCCTACAGACCCCACTCTCATCCACACAGGGAGCAAGAATTTCAGACCTGTTGGACAAGCTCAAGGGCTGAGGCTCCTCCAACACTACCTCTTGGATCTTCCTACCTGCCTCACTCACAGTCACACCCTCTTGTCCCTGACCACATATTGAATTTGAAGTAGTTAATCTAATGGGTGTGACTGCCTCCTGCAGCACAATATCCAGGTAACTCTTCCCCCTCCCTGATGCATCGCAGTGTCTGAAGCTCAGATTCCAGGTCATCTAGGCACACTCTCAAAATGACCATTCCAAAATGGCCACTCTGCTTTACCCCACCTTCCTTTTATTGGCTGAGTTGCCACACACTTAGCCAATCACACAACTTTTAAAAATAGCTGCTCCCTCCCTTCTGCTGCTCCGGCTGCTGGAGAAACATTGGCTTACGGGGTTAGAACTTTACTTGACCAAGAAGGATGACCTGTCTTTGCTGTTAAATAGCCTTCTCTGTAATTGGATATGTAGGTTCAAGAATAGATTGTGTAAGCTAGCATTTGGTCCAAAAATTGCCCATTAGAACTGTAGAGTAAGAAAGATGTAAACATTTATTCAGAGAGAGAGAAGGGACCCCGACCCTGGCTCCTGCCACACATCGACTATTGATATTTACTGCTTGCCAGCGTAAGACCTCAAATGCAATCTATCTCATGGGAAGCAGTATTCACCAAGCATCACAGGAGAAGGCTCCGGAGGAACGTGTGATGTTTATTAGCGCTCCCCATAATATATGGCTGAGTACACGGATCCATGGATAGTAAGTCAGTGAATAATGAGTACTACAATCAGTCGGAAAATGGATCGCTTGCTGGGGGGAGCTGAACACTGGCTCTGGGCTTGCTTGTTACTGCAAGTGGAGGGATAGTGCTGAATTGGTCATTCAGATCCTACAGAACAACAACCAAGCTAGATCGACAAGCTGAGAGAGATTGTACAGAGGGCATAGTTTTTATTGTCTTTTGGGCATAGTTATTTCCATGTTGGGCAGAATTACGGTCATTCTTGTTAGAATAGCAAATATAATCATTACTATTTTTATTAGCATATTGGGCATAGTTATTGCTATACTTTCTTGTTGCTATTGCTATCTTCATACAAGTATCCTGTGATCTATTTACTGAGAAATAAAGACTGAAAAATTGGAATTAACTTTCTGCTTGATTTAACTACCTTTGATTGCCTTTGTAATTCTTGGGCTCAAGCTAAGTAAGACAAAGAAAGATGTTCCAGGTTTTGTAATTTTGTGTAGTGATTATCCTTCATTTACACCTCCTCCAAAGTGACCTTTACATCTCTCACTACCACCCTCCCTCTATCTGTGGTCTCATTCCTACTTTTCATTTAAACTCAAATAACAAGCAGAAAATATTCAGCAGGTCAGGCAACATTTTTGGATCAGAAACAGAGTTATTTAATCTCCACTACCTTCCTCTCCCATGGACCTCTTTTGTTCTTTCTTCCCTTCTCCCTTTGACCTGCATTGTAAAACCTGATCACCTTTCTTTCACTTTTCCCAAATAGCTCTCTCTTCTCCTCCACTTTTAATGGCCTAGGTCTTTGACCAATCTTTCTTAACTTTTTTGTTTCGTTAACCTTGCTATATAGATAGAACTTGTCATTGTTGGATCTTCTTGCCTTTGTCTTTATCTCTCACCCCTGCTAACGTAAGAATATTGAACCGTTGCAAGATTATCAAAGGCCCACAAACCAATTTCTTGCCTGTGCCTTCAGTGTGAGACCAATTCATTACCACTCACCACTTGCATGCTGCTTGTCCATTCTCTGCTATTCTACCAAGGAATGAACTAATACATTCACAAAAGACACAGAAAGCTATCTTACTTCATTTGTCATCTTCCATGATGGGACCAAAATACTTCATGCAACCATAAAACAAGATCTAAACCATGGTCTCTTTACTCAGTCACTTTAATATGTTTTGATGCATTCAAATCTGACAGACGTACCAAAGATCCCTTTTGCAAGTTTCCATATACAATAATGGTGTTAGGAACAAAGGAAAGATCCAAAGAGAAATATGATTGTATTTACATTTGTTATAAAAGGTATAAATAATACTGATTTAAAAATAGTCCAAGATATTGAAAAACTGAACTGTTAAGTCCTACACTAGCTACAAGGGGAATATACTGAAGTTCCTATGAAAGGTCAGAACTGAAATGTGGTCCCATATTTTCCTTTAAGATGCTCGCTGGATTATGGCAAATTTCCAGCATTTGCTGATCTCCTTTCAGATTTCCAGCGTTTAGATTTATTTTTCTTGTGACGTGCAGAAGGAAGAAACCATGGTCTATCATAAACGAAAGGGAAATCAGAAAGGTGGGAGGTCCTTAATGGGTGGGTTATCAGTCTCTTCTGCCTGATTTGCCTGCTTATATATGAAGCAATAGTCTTTTTGTGGCTGTCTCTTCCGAAGGATGGACTTGAGATGGTGAGGGACGGCATCAGGAGCCAGTTGCATGCTCTTCTCCTCCACTATAAGGTGCATGCAGTAGTCCTTGGATTCTGAGACACCAAACTTTTCAGCGCACTGTTTGGACAGCTTCTCTGCAGTTGTCTCAGGGTTTATGGCAAACGTTTTGATGTTGGACCCAAACTCCAAAAAGCACACGCTCAGGAAATCCTGCAAAATGCATAAGAAATATGTTGAAACCAAATGAAGAGGCAACAGACATAAGCTGCACCTGCCATAAACAGTAGAGGGTGCTAGATACTGTAATCAGAATGATATCCCTTTGCCTACTGTTTTACTTGAATTAAGGAAGGGTTCAATCCATCGTCCAGTATATTTGTTTATAATTACATTTTCCTCAAAAGGTGGCAGTGTTTTCAATGATATTACTCCCCTACTGCCAGCATTAAGTTATTAGAGGAATGGGAATTCTGAGGAAGTTTTTTTCTCCATTCCAGATCCTGTATTCTCTGCGCTCAGCCAACTGACCACTGATTGTGGAGCCAAAGCTGTGATCTGTGGGGACCAGAGTGCAGCCAGTCTAATACTACATGGCCAGATGCTGGAAACTTGAGTTGCCTTACAAAGGAGGTAATCTCACATGTGTACAACATGACTGTTGCATAGAAAAAAGATTCAGTAAAATCTGTTATGCATTATTTTGGAAAATTAAGCATTTCCAGGAGTTGATCCAAGAAGGCAACATGAATATTTATGTAAAACTATATACATAAAACAAAATTTCTACACATTATAACTGCAGTAGAATGGCAATTAACTAGTATAGTAGCACAGCTAATAGAGCCTTTGCTTCATAGCACAAGAGACCAGACCCAATCCTGACCTCAGGTGCTGCTTGTGTGGAGCTTTCATGTACTCCCTGTGACCACATGGGTTTCCTCCAGGTGCTCAGTTTTCTCCCTCATCCCAAAGATGTGTGGGTTGGTAGGTTAATTGGCCACTGCAAATTGCCCCTCGTGTGTCGGCAAGTGTATAATCTGGGGGAAATTGATGAGAATATGGGGAGAATAAAAACTAGGATTACTGTAGGATTAATCTAAATGGGTGATTGATGGTTGGTGCTGCCTTGGTGGGCTGAAGGGCCTGTTTCCGTGCTGTATGATTCTATGAGTCTATGACTCCTCACTGCCATTTCTTTCTTCCTGATAGCAGATCTATTTAGGACTATTTATATGCTAGATTCTGTTTCTGCTTCAGTGCCTGGGTTCCCAAAAATGCTCCAGCATCCTCTCAGGCTGCAACTTCCCTGTGGAGTTCCCCAAATGATAAACTATCTGAGACCAGTGATTAATCAGACATAAAGCTTGCAAAGTTCTCCAGTTACAATCCTCAGAAGCCCCATGAAAATCTTTCCATATTAAAAACTTAGATGCTTCTTAAATTATTTCATTATTCCTATTCAGCTGGAAATGACACATGAATCTTCCTTACTTCAAATATATTAAGTGTAGGGGGGGGGGCAATGTTTTAGAGTCATAGAGCAATACAGCACGAATAAAGGCCCTTCGGCCCAACGAGTCCATGCCGACCACTGTGCCCACCCAGCTAGTCCCAATTTCCTGCATTCGGCCCATATCCCTCCAAAACCCGCCCCTGCATGTACCTATCCAAGTGCTTCTTAAATGATGCTGTTGTACCTGCCTCAACCACTTCCTCTGGCAGCTCGTTCCATATATTCACCACCCTCTGCATGAAAAAGTTGCCCCTCAGTTCCCTTTTACATCTTTCCCCTCTCACCCTAAATCTATGCCCCCTGGTTTTGGACTCCCCTACCCTGGAGAAAAGACTGTTACCATCCACCTTATCTATGCCTCTCATAAATTTAAACATTTCTATAAGGTTGCCTCTCATTCTCCTACATTCCAAGGAATAAAGACCTAGCCTGGCCAACCTCTCCCTGTAACTCAGGCTCTCCAGTCCTGGCAACATCCTCGTAAATCTCTTCTGCACTCTTTCCAGTTTAACCACGTCTTTCCTATAACAGGGTGTCCAAAACTGTACAACATACTCTAAGTGCGGCCTCACTAACGACTTATACAACTGCAACATAATGTCCCAACTCCTATACTCAATGCCCTGACTGCTGAAGACCAGCATGCTAAAAAACCTTTTTCACCACCCTGTCTACCTGTGACGCCACTTTCAATGACCTGTGCATTTGTACTCCTATGTCCCTCTGTTCCATTACACTCCCTAGTGTCCTACCATTCATGGTATAGGTCCTACGCTAGTTTGACTTTCCAAAATGCATCACCTCACACTTATCTGTATTGAAATCCATTTGCCACTCCTCGGCACTTCCCTAACTGATCAAAGTCCCCCTATCATCTATGATAACCTTCTTTACTATCGACAACACCTCCTAATCTCGTGTCACTCACAAACTTACTGATCAAGCCTTGTGCATTTGCATCCAATTCATTTATATAAATAATGAATAACAAGGGTCCCAACACTGACCCCTGCGGCACATCACTAGTCACCAGCCACCATTCTGAGAAACAACCTTCAACCACCACCCTCTGCTTCCTACCTCTGAGCCGATTTTGAATCCACCCAACTCGCTTTCCCTGGATTCCCTGGGACCTGACCTTCCAGACTAGCCTACCATGCGGGACCTTGATGAAGGCCTTGCTAAAGTCCAAATAGACAACATCCACTGCCCTACCCTCATCTACCTTTTTGGTTACCTCTTCAAAAAACTCTTAAAGGTTCATTAAGCATGACTTTCCACGCACAAAGCTATGCTGACTCCCCCGATCAGACTCTGTCTATCCAAATGCCGGTAGATCCTGTCCTTCAGAATTCCCTCCAGTAACTTCCCCACTACTGATGTCAGGCTAACCCGCCTGTAGTTCCCTGGCTTGTCTTTGCTACTGTTCTCAAACAATGGAACAAACCTACTCATTGTTAATGTTCACAGATAGCCATAACAAACCAGATCATCATTAAGTCATACAACACAGAAACAGGCCTTTCAGCTCACTGAGTCTGTGCCCAACATCAATTATCCACTTACACTAATCCTACATTCATCCAGTTCTTGTTCTACCTGAAGTAGTCCAAATCGGATTTTTTCTCTGGAAGGCTCTCCAGGTTAACTGTCATCTGTTGATTGATTTTACTGCTGAAGTCTAGTGTTTTTGTTCACAGACACAAGAGCAGTTCAGATATCTCTACCTCTGCCTGACAATTAATTTCAGTTGTTTTCAATACTGGATGCTTGCCAGCTGAACTTCTCTTTTTATTCCCCACTACTGTGTATCATCAGAAGGTTTCTGGGTGAGGCGATAAATTAGCAGTAAACATGCATCCGACTCCAGAAAAGGGCTGACCCATAAACAAAACACTAACTTCCTGTCAAGCTTAGACTGATTCTGAAGACTATCATCAAAGATTGTCCAAGCAGGGGACTTCCTGTTTAAATCTGGAGATCGGGAGGTTGGAACACAACACCACTGAGTTGTCTTTTTATCTCAACTAATTCTTGGCAATTTAGATACCTTCTACTCAGTCAAGTCACCATCCTTTTGGTACTCAATCAAGACTGTCACTTTTCGGCTCAGGCAAGTTGTCCTTTTACATAGATAATATTGAATGGGTCATTGTGAGGTTAATTGGAAGAGGCTGGAAGAATAAGATCCTGCACTATTTAAATCTTGAATCCCTGTTTCCTCATACATAACATCCACAATTCCGTTACAACATCTATTAAATGCGAAGGCTTCTTTAAACAAAGTATTGTATTTTCCCCAGGAGACAGTGAGAGCCATGAATTTATATCAGAATGCTGTCCAATTTGCAAACAGTTCTTTATTCCCTCTGGATTTTGAACAATGTTCACATTTATTCCTATACACTGAAGTGAGAAAAAGCACAAACATGAATTGAGGTGTTAGATATTTTCATACACATGCTAACTTGATAATGAAGATGCACAATACATAGGAAAATACTTGCTAATATTATGCTGCAAATCATCTGGCTATTGTTGGCTTGGCAGAGCCAGCTAGTCACATGGCCATGATCACTGCTCCCACAGAGAGTCACTTGACATAATCAGCCTCATTTATTTTCCAATTCCTGAGTGAGTTCAGGCTTCAGACCTTAGAATATGATTGCACTCAGCATATTCTTGTGATTAAGTTGATTCCAGCCCAAACTTTAAGCAGTGTTTCATTACTGCATACACTTTATAGCTTACAGATGTGTACAAGGCAGCCAGTCACTTCAGACTTTACTTAACTCCATAAGGCCTGAAGCTAATGGAGAGAAGTTCATCTTTGGAGAATGCTCAGTTTCCCAGTGCAGGAGGGAGGGAATGGAGGAGAAAGTCCATGTGACAGGTCTCTGGGTCAACTGCACTGCCTTGGGCCTTTCCCAGAAGGGTGATGGATCCACTCCTGCAGTGCCTGCTGATTGACCTGCGGTGGCAAATGGAGTAAGTGAACCCCCTACCTCCCTCTCCTGACCTATAAGGGTCTCAGAAAACTAGATGGTGATGGCTCAGGTTGTGATCCTCTGTGAATGGATGGTTGCTAGGGTTCTGAGGGAGCCACAGCAGCACAGCAGGTATTTTTCTGTTTTCCTCCTTGTGTTGACCTTTGTGCCTTAGAGCTTTCTGACTGCTGCTACTGCTCTGGCAGAAAAGCATGTTTCCACCCCTACCCCTCCTCCCACCACTGGAGGTCAGGGCTACATGAACTATATGGACAAAAATTAGCCTGCCCTTAACATGCATTCCTACTAGTCCATGGGCTGAAATTTGACTCCACCCCTGTGGCTGTGTCCAGAAAAGCAGCTAAAAATCCCCTCTTAGCCTTTCACCAATATGCAATATGTGGGTGATAAATGTCGAAGGGCAAAAAGGTTGGCATGGATTTAGTGGCCCATCTCTGAGCTGTACAACTCTATGACTCCACATTGTATTTTCAGAAGTTCCTCAATATCCCCAAGCTAGTCAAGTGATCCCAACCCAGACTCATGAAGTCACAGCTGGAATTCAACAGCTGACATTTGTTGCTATTGCTTTAAAACACAAATTATTAATTTAATAAATTGTTAATAAGCATAGTATTAACTGGGTTAGTTGGTTGTAAAGAGTCCACACTTCAAAAATTTAGAAAGGACAGGAAAAGTGTAATACAAATGTTTTCTTTCTCTCATTGTAGCTGTGTATGAAGCACTGGTGGGTTGAATTGTCCTCCCTTTCCCCTCCCTCTGCACCAGATATCCCATCTGTTAGGCAGGTAGGTCTGAAGTGGCCTAGCCCAGAGCTATAGGTTCAATGTGGTCTGCATTTATTGCACCAGGACCTCAGAGATATCTGCTTTACAATTCCTTTTACTTTCAACGTTATGAAAACCCCAAGATTGTGATTTCCCTATGAGGCATTTAGAAGAAGGAGAAGTGATCTCATCGACAGAAAAGATCCTGAAAAGGGACTGACGAGCTGAGAGACGGTTTCCATAGGCAGGAGAATCAGAAGCTAGGGGCATTGTCTTAGGATAAGTGTTGATCATTTAAGGCTGAAATGAACAGTAATTTTGTTTTAACCAGAGGGTTGTAAATCTTTGGACTAAAATTATTAATTTAATAGGTTGTTAATAAGCATAGTATTAACTGGGTTAGTTGGTTGTAAGAAGTCCACAGTTCAAAAATTTAGAAAGGACAGGAAAAGCATGGGCTTTGGATGCTCAGTCACTGAGCATATTGAAGGCTGAGTTTGATTTAATTTTGGACACTGTGGATTTGTGAATTATAAAGGAAAATGGACTTGATACATGGGGTTAGGGTTGATATACAAGATCATCCATGAACATATTCAATTGCAACACAGACTCTAGGTGCTGGACAGTCTACTTTGGCTTATGTTTCTCATGATCTCATGGGAAATATCCTCATTGAGTACAAATATATTTATGCAGAACTAAGGTTTGTTTTAATCTACTTGGTTTCTTTTCACTTCCTGTTAGCTTGGAGATTTGTGCTGTTGCTGGACATCATGAAACAATTGGAAGTTGTTTATTCCCAGAATACACTTTAGCTGATGTTGTCACTTAACTGTTCACATAAACAACAGAATTTTTTGAATCCTCATTCTTTATTTGCTTATGTGGCCATTTTGGGGAGCAAGAAAAGCAAACCAGTTTTGGTATACTAAGTGGTACAACAGAAAGCAGATGGTGATCAGATTAGTATATGTTAATTTAAAGGAGGTACTCTTTAAAAGGATTTTGTTCACAATATTATTTGCCATGTCACCCTGATAGCAGTTATGAGAGTTGGCATGGAAGGGATTTAATCTTTTCGTAAGAAGTTATAAAGAGTCAGATTTGAAGATTATTTCTAACAACATCATGTTGTTTATTTCCCTGCATGCCTAAATATTTGTGATGTGTTTGAACTTGACAGAATAAAGTTGTACGTTTTATTTTGTGCAGGAATTGAGTTGCTTATGTGCGCTGTGACACTGACCTGCATCGATGACCTCGACACTTGTTTCATGTTCAGAGTCCTCCTCCTTTCCCATTGGTGGATTGAATCCTGGACCTCATGACTGAGTTGGCGAGTGACAGTTTGCTTGTCAAAGTGCTTGATATGCTCTAAGGCGCCGTAGGTCGTAGTTAAATAATAATACCCTGAAACACACCAATTATGTACAATTTACTGCTCCACAGAATAATTGTGTTACTTACCACTTGGGACGCATTGTATTTAAAATATAGAGTTGCAATTAGCTTATGTTATTCCAAATCAGCAATATTACAGGTGTTAATTAATTTTGTGAACTCTTGGATCTAATTAGCTCTTTGTATATGTACACACACTTCTATGTTTTAATTTGATGTTCTAGGATGTCTCAACGCTAGTTTATTTCCCATCTTATCTGTAATTACCTGACATATTTCTGGAGCTATATGGGGCTAAGTTGGATAGCCATGGAAAATAGGCACTAGGATTGTGTTGCGTAATAAACTGGACCTATTTAACTTGTGCAGGATGCTCACGAAGTTCTGCATACAACCTGATTAACATGACTTCAGTGACCACCAGTGCTAGCCGCACTGTTTTGCAACCTTGACACATACAACAAGATCAAATTTTGTGCATGTCTAACATTAGTTTAAGCTAGCCAATACTGAATAAATCCAGCCTACACCTCTTAAGGAAGAAAACATCTCAATTTTTTTTTATTACTTAAAGTGGGAGAGTAATCCACACCCCCCCTCCCCACAACCCCCCCCCCCACCATGCTTCTTCTCTTCTTCCCTTTCCTATTCTCTTTTTTTTCTACCTTTTTTCCCTCTCTCTCCTTACCTTTGACCCATCCCCCAGTGGATCTGCTCTCCCCTCCTCCCTCACACCTGCCCATCACTATCTCTTACCTGCATCTACCTATCACCACCTTGTGCCCACCCCGCCTCCCCTCTTCTGTCCACCTATCACTGCTCTGCTTTTCCCTCCTATATATTGGGCTTCCTTTTTTCCTGTCTTCAGTCCTGAAGAAGGGTCCTGACCTGAAACGTTGACCACCTGCTTCTCTCTGTGGATGCTGCCTGGCCTGCTGAGTTCCTCCAGCAACATAATGTTTTTCGTCTAGATTCCAGCATCTGCAGTGCTTTGTTTCCCTAGGACGTGTACTTGATGGTCTGCATGGACACAGTAGGCTGAAAGACCTGTTTGACCATGACGCCATGACTAGAAAATGTTTCTCATAGATTTTCATATTTCTCATGATATAGAAGGAGGCCCTTCAGTCCATCAAATCTATACCAGAGCATTCTGACAGTCCCATTCCCTCTATAACCTATCCTTCCCCACATGCCACTAAACTCCCTTTAATTCTCTTGATCACTGGTTGTGCACACCTATGGATGTCCCCTCTGTATTACCCAGTGAGAGTCAGCTGCTGGTGGTCAGTGGTGGTGAGAGTTGGGAATGGCTGGGGGAAAAGAGAGGGAAGGTCAATAACTTGGAAGGAATGGGAATAAAAATCCTGCCTCATATGATACATTCCTGATTTTAATTTATTTCACTTTTCATAGAAATGGGATCATGTATGAAACAAAAACATGGTGCTGCACCACATGATCTAGGCAGTGGTACTTTATGGTTGGAACAGGAAGTGGAAATCTTTCTGGAGACCTTTGCAGTTTAGAGAAAAGATTACAGGACACTGGCAAGAATGCCCCTCAATTATTTGACTCACTTTGGTGGACAAAGTGTTTAGGGTGAAGGGAAAGGTTTGAAAGGGAGCAGACCTGAGGGGCAATCAGCAATTTTTTCACCCATTGGGTGGTGAGTATATGGAACGAGCTGCCAGAGGAAGTGGTTGAGGCAGGTACAATAGTATCATTTAAGAAGCACCTGGATAGGTACATGGAGGGGCGGGGCTTAGAGGGATATGGGCTGAGCGCAGGAAATTGGGACTAGCTGGGTAGGCGCCATGGGCGGCATGGACTCATTGGGCCGAATGGCCTGTATCCATGCTGTATTGCTCTAGGTGGAGGGGAATTGAGTCTTCCAGCCACAGAGTGAAGCTGCAACATGATGGGGCAACGGTTTAGCTGAATGAAAAGTCTCAAGGTACACAGATGTGGCTGCTGTGTTGTAAGAAGTTTAATGACCTTGAACATCTGGTGAAACTCAGGGAATGATTCATTACGAATTGTGTCCTAGCAACTGCACCACCAGCTTCAAACACTGCTCCAGAACAGGCACAGATTCTTAAAATGGATCTAACCTCATTATTGACGGCAAGAAATTGAATAACCATTATCAAAAAGCAAACAATCAGAAAAATCTGATTAATACGCAACTTTATTCATTGCCTGATTTCTTTCACGTGCCTAATGAAAAATAAGTAAGTGCAGTAAAAGTAAATACATTTACGGAGGGAAATTTGAATTGAATTTGAGAAACAGGATTAATTTACTTAACCTGTGTTCTCCATTAGGGGACTTGCAGTACTATACACAGGTGCAGCCATACCTTCTCCTAAATGTAATGAAGGATCTAGTAACTCCATCATATATTCCACATCCAGAAGTAGTGATGTCAGGTCGCTCCTTGCCAACACATACATTAACACAGGGAGGAAGTCATCTGCACCATGTGACTTTGCTGAAAACAGAAGCAGAATTGGAAAATGAATTAGTATCTTCCATACTCCCATGAAGCTGTTACTAGGTTTCTTAGGGACAGACCAATGTTCAAAAATATGCTAACATCTTTCAGATGTACTTCATGCTGTTTGGATTTTTTTTATATATGCAAGCTCTTTGCACACAAATAACAGACCCTTGGGAATCATCTCAGATGTACATACTGAACTTCCTGTTTGTTTAAATTAGATGTCCATATCATTGTCACTTTTTTCAAATGTGCACCTGCCCTTATCAATCTAGAAATTTCTATCAAAAGTGGTAAGTTTTTCCAAAATATTCAATAACTTATTTATAAATAAGACATATGTAAGTTATATAAGTTTATAAATAAGTTATACGTGTGAATCCAGAAGAGGCTGAGAGTGATTCCCTGGATCTCCACATGGTTTACTGTTTTGCGATTTTCTGCAGCATAACCTCCAGACCTCAGTGATTGGAGATAAGCTTCAGGCATTTACAAACTATTCCAAGTAAAATACCCATAAAATCTTAGCTTTGTTCCATCGTGTGCAGGTAAGTTTTTAAGGTTCCAATTGTGCTAAGCTCATCCTGGCCCAAAAAATCTAATTTTACTTGTAACTCTCTTAGATAGATATGTTAAAATAAAATGGATTTAAATAATAATATTCAATTGTTTTGTTTGTTTATGATATTTCATCATCTAACTAAATTGTGAGCATGTTCCAATTTTTACATAGTGCCCTGTAAAGTGTTTAAAACATGAGCTAATATTGTGCTTTTTCCTTTTACATCTGTGGTAATTCTTTAACGTGGTTGTTTGTTCAACCAGCTTGATCACATCACTGTTTATTGCATGTCAGGCACCCCTCTGACCTGTAGTGATGGCCTATGTCCAACCAATGCTGGCACCTAGACAAGGTTCTTACCCTGAGGACCATCTTAAAAACTATTCCGTGATCATTCTACAAAATCCACTTCCTGATGTTATCATCATCAGGGAGTTGTACATAACCATTCCTTGCAACTTGGCTTTTGAAAAGGGCATGCATTGGACTTTAAATATGAGCATTTCTGGAGGAACACATTAAACTCCATTGCATTACACAGGTACTCACACATGTATATCCTTAATATACGTATGATTATTAGAGGTGGGGGACATTCATTTCTTCAAGTCACTGCTATATGGTAAGATCAAAAGAATAGTTTTTTTTGGTTGGGAGCTTGTCTGTAGACATAATAATATTGAATGTTGTACTCTAGCATAAAGTAGGGAGGAGTCTAGATGTACATCCAGGGACATGCACGAGATGGGAAGAGTGGAATTTGCAAGGCCCCTGCTCCTCAATATCATGCAATAAAGTTGTGAGGTTGCGGATAAATGCAATGTTCTGGGGTTGAGATGCATTTATGTTCGTGAAATTAAACTTGTTACTTTGACTTACAGAAAGATGTCTAGTCAACAGTTTGAAAGGGCCCTTTAATGCTTTGCTGCAGCATAGCAAAATGATTTTGTCGGCCTGGAAATTCTTGGTGTAATCTATGATTTTTTAAAGTACTAAGTGATTGATTTTGAATGTGAAACAGGGAGGGAAAATAGGGGGCAAGAGGGGGCAAGGGAGGGGGCCAAGGAAGATGGTGTCTTGGGCCTATGCACGTGTGTGTGTGTGTGTGTGTGTGTGTGTGTGTGTGTGTGTGTGTGTGTGTGTGTTTGTGTGTGTGTGTGTGTGTGTGTGTGTGTGTGTGTGTGTGTGTGTGTGTGTGTGTGTTTATGTGTGGGTTTATGCATATATGGGCGTGCTCAGTCTGTGTTGCAAAGCCTGGTTTCCAGTTTATTAGGACTTCCTTGACATTGGACCAAGAGCTTGTTTCTGTAAGAACGCGTGCTAGCTATGGTGCAATGTCCACTCCACATTAAAGGAATTCATGAAGAGGCATCTTCCGCTCCCCAGAAATGGAGAGGAAGCAAGTCATCCTCAGCCACAAGAGACTGGCTAAGAAGAAAAAGGAGACAACAGCCAGTGAGTGTCAGCAGTTATACTAACTGCAGGAGTTGGGGCATCACAGCCACACTTTCTCTTATCCTTCCAGCAAGGGGTCACTAATGCTCAAGTCTTGCTGATAGACACCACACCATGTAACAGACAAGAAGTTAATCTGTTCATAATATGGAATTGTGATTAAGGCAGGCTTATGTCTTCAGTCAACAAAGTCCAATTGCTGCTGTGGATGCAAATGTACAAACTGGCAAATGCTTGTAAATTTTCTAACTATTAGTTAGGAGAGCCAGCAACATTTTCTAAAAAAATAATAACAGAGTCTTGAGGTCCATCCTTGAGACACTTTGTCAACACATGGTCTGTTGTTATAAAAACTGCTATGATAAAATTTCCTTATTCCTGTAGATATAAATACATCCAGTTTAAATAATCGCCCTCCTCCTGTTACATATTGCTGATAATTTGAAGTCTCATGCCTGAGGTTTTGCACACTGAACATCACAGGTAAATTTTCATCTTTATTGTCTGAGCATAAATCCTTATTGATAATATTTATGAAAGATTAAGTTGATGCTACTGCAACCCACCTAGACCCCCTCAACTTGTAGAATGGTTCCATTATTATCTGCAGAAAAAGCATTTTGATGGCTAACATTTGGTATTGGTACAACTTCTCTATTCCAATTTAACTGAGGAGATAACTTCACATTCCTAAGTACGCAAAATGCAAGGAAGAAAATTGAAAATGCAAATTTGGTTTTAAAATATGGATGTTGGATAAATGTTTTTGATTAATGCATTCCTGAATTAATCTCTGCTCCACTTTATTCAGCATTGTATGGTCAAATCTCATCATACAACTGATAATATGACAAAACACAGGAGAATATTGCTTGCAACTCATAACAAAGGGTTATGGGGTCAACTGTTTATTCTTAAAAGCTGGATACATTTGAAAAAAAACTGCTGAATGATATGCCTCCAATCTGTTGTATGCAGTCAGAAATAGAGCTTATTTCAAATTAGTGCACTAGACAGTCTATTGGGTTCAGCGTCACCGGTCTCTGAAATAAGCAAACCCACGTCCCTTATGCTCAGGAGAATTTCCCCAGATTTCTACTGATGTGAATCTTTATGGTATTTTAACATCTTCACAGTCTGACCTGGAACTGCAGTCATGAATTTGCATGTACCGTTCATTGACTTTTCAAAAAGCAACTACAGATGATTCATTAGAAGAGATTATATTAATTTCATATGGAATGCAAAAATAGACACTTCATAGATGAGCCAATTCCATCAACCCCTGTCTAGTATGGAAATCTCCTGCAGGCTGTGTTTAAATTAAAAATAGAATTTAATTAAATTCATACCAAGACCCTGAAGTAGTTAAAGAGATGGAAATCACAAAGCAAATACAACAAAATCTTTGTAAGGGTTATTCTTTTCAGACTCTCTCTTATCAAGGCAGACCTGCAGTGAAAGATGAGCTGTGGCCCACTATTGGACTTCCAAGTCCACTCAAGTACAAGCCAAGCTTCAATAAACATTCTTGCAGGGTTAAATTGAAACTGTCTGGTAAATTATATGTTTTTGAAGTAAGGTTATGCAAAATTATGGAGTGTGAGGAAGCATGCCAAAGCTAACATGTGTAAAAAGTTGTGTAACAAGGTGGTTAGATTAGTGAGTTGAACAAACACGTTGCTTCCTCCTTTCAGGTGGAGCTGAGCACACTGCCGTTATTCTTCAGGAACCCCCACTCACTGCTTCTTTTCATCTGTTTCCTTGCACGGTCAGTGTGGCCTTTCCTTTGCAAGGAAATGGAGATCACCCACCCAAATAATACAAAAATTGGTGAGTGAGGCATACAGTGGTATCACGTGTTGAGGCTCTGGTTAGACACAAGTTTAGATTTGCACTCATACATCTGGGCTTATCATGGGCAGTTTCCAACATCAGGCAAATAGCGTAATCATTTAGCAGTGTCATAATAGCCAATTACAAATTCACCATTTAATAGATAACATCAAGCACGTGGCTGTGTTGACAGTTTGTTACTCCTAGCTAATCCTCTGCACAGTTTTTACCATGTGAGGTGTTCAGTATTTGTCCTTGACAAGGACTTCAGTTATGTTCAGTGATGCCACATGTCTTTGCTTTGCGATCTTCTCTTTGTAAGCTTTTGAGCATTTTCTGTTGGCTCTTCCTTGAGTCAGTGCAGGAACTGACTGGAAGCTACATCTGATACCAGTTCATGAGGGGCCAGTAGACACTGCAAGGATTGCAGTAGGAGATGGGCTTTACAATCCACTCTGTGTAGGGAGTACTTCATACCGATTCCAATGCATCAACTATAACTGCCAGGACTTGCGACATTTTAGCTCTGCATTTTCTAAGAATCATTATTTTATTCTAGAGTAGGTTTGAGGCTTGCAAGTAGGTCTTAAAGGGACTCGCACCAATTGGTGTGAGTTCTACTGAAACTTATCATGGCCTTGAATGGGGGAATCTCCAGGGAGAACATCTGCTTTCCACTTTTAACATGCTGGAGAACAGTTAGAAAATCCCCTGATGACTCCAGACCAGGCTAAGTGGGACAGGGTCTAGTTGAGTCCTACTCAGCGTCTTTCCCCTTGACGAGGATGGAATTTAGGCTCTCTCTATTCCTGAAAGCCCAAGGCCATGGAGTTGTGGGTCCAGTTTTTCCAGGTGTAACTGCTACTTTTTTCCAGCTCAAGCTATCTTTATTTCGCTGCAGCATGCAGAGCTGGGAGGTGGGTTGGTGTTTTGTGATTTCATTCATGGAAAGCTGCCAGATTCTGAGAAAGGCTTGGCTGCGAGCGAGTCTCAGAGGAAGCAAGGAATCAAAGGGATTTTTGACCAGTTTAACAGATTGGGAGATTTGGCTGTGGCTGCTTTCCTGTGCCACCTTTTGACTGGTTCAAGAGTCACACATGACAGCAGAGTAACTCCAAATTGGTATCAAGCATTGCTTTACAGCTACCTTAGAAATGACATTGGTGGAAATTTGGGGGCGCATTCACCTCATATTTTATTGGCTTTTGGCAAATTTGAACATAGGAAGAAAATATGCTCTGGTGTTAAAATGGTAATGGGGTGGTTGATTTGTAATATGATAAACAATCTTATTAACCTTTTGGGTTAATATAATTCCAACTGGATGTCAGCAATTTTGCTAATGTCTTTCGATTCATCTTCCAATAAACCTAAGGGAGGAGTTCCATCCACAGAGCCTTCAAGATTGTTTTGCGGAGCTAATACTTGCCACCATGATAACTGGCTATCCTTCTTTATCACCACAGTAAGCTAGTCAAAGGCAACAACTGTTTTGCGGGATTATCTCGTGCACTGAGCCTCTGACACTGTTTCCATACATTAGACTATCACAAATGAAAAACACTATGATGCTGGAAGGAACTCAGCAGGCCAGGCAGCATCCGTGGAGAAAAGCAGGTGGTCAATGTTTCGGGTCAGAATCCTTCTTCCTCTGACTCAAGGAAGGGCCCTGAAGAAGGGTCCTGACCTGAAATGTTGACCGCCTGCTTTTCTCCACGGATGCTGCCTGGCCTGCTGAATTCCTCCAGCATCATCGTGTTTTTCATCTAGATTCCAGCATCTGCAGTCCTTTATTTCTCTAGACTTTCACAAATGATTGCTGGTATTTTCTCAATGGTGGTCTATAATTATTGATTAAAATGAATATATTTTTTATGGATTTCAAACAAAGACAGCAATTTGATCATTTTCTAGCAAATCCCAAGTGGTTGGGGGTGGGGTTGGGGGTGGGGGTCGGTAGGTATCTGTCAGGTTACTGCTGATTCTGGTCATTTGTGAATGGAAATATTCACCTACTCTGCCACTCTGACTACAACCCCCAATAAGGCTGTGACACATTGCACTTGAACTACATTAAATAAAAAATGGCATCAGTTACAAATTACATGGAAATTGGTCATTCAACTCAATTAGTTCCTATTAGAGTTTACCCTCCATTATAGCATGTACACCTAGTCATATTTACTCAAGCTTTTCCCATATCTCTTCATCCTTCACTTCAATTTATTCAATTTAATACTGAATATTGACAATAGTTTCTAACTGAATTATTAACCCTGGAGGTAAATTCCACAGAATTGTTGCAGGTGTGGGCTGATTGGGACCACTTTTTTCTCTGTTTCATAAAATTGTGGGTTCAAGTCCCACTTCAGGGATTTAAGCATTTGGGTGAGTGCTGCACTTTCGGAATTGGCGTCATTTGGATGATATATTAGATTGAGGCCACTCTTCCCACACCTGCCGTCTCAGGTAGACTAAAATACCAATGATGTTATTTCAAGAAAAGCAGGCGCGTCTGTGTCTTGGTCAATATATATGTCTCATCATCGTTACAACATATTATATGGTCATTGACATACTTCTGTTTACTGTGTATGCATTGATTTCCTTGTTTCCTACATTATAGTATTGATTATATTCATTGGCTGTAGAGCAAGATAGGGTACCCTGAAGTAAACTCTTTCTTTCTCTATAACTCTCCATGTAGAGTTGCTTTTTCCTGTCCTCTGCCCAAATGTATTGTAGTTCATCTTGTATATGTTTCTTCTCTTGTTCAGCTACTAGTAGTTTTTTTTATTTGGTAAAGATAATATTCAAAGGTCTAATTTGAATAAATGAAAGATATACTCTAGTAAAGTGATCGAGGACTATACATAGTGAAATTATAGAAATGTCCTTTTTGAATGTACCTGTGATGTTATCACAGTAAGTAACCACAGGACAAGAGAGACTTAAGGTTGAAGTACCACTCAAGTGCCTGAAACACCACTAGAACCCTATGAATTCTTTCTATGTGGAGTTCCCTCCCCAAGTCTCTACACCCTTCTCTTTTCCTTTTCAACTTTCCTAAAACCCATTTCTCTACCAAGCTGTCAGCCAGCCATTTGAATCTTTCCTTGCCCATCTTAGCATCTGTTTTCCATTGGGTTATTCACTGAGGTACTTCCCCCATTATATTCCAGAAAGTTCCCTGCTATTAGGACCAGAACAAAAACAATGTAAACCAAGCTTTGTTCATTACAATGAATAATGAAAGGCCTGGCAGTGAATCCTGAACAATAATTCAAAAGCAGCATCCTGTTTACATTCATAAATCACAATTTTCCACTTGATGTTTCCCTAACTTATTGCGTAATCAGAAATATTAAGTATCTGTCTTGGTTCTTGTCGTTAGTCACAAGCATAGCTGCCAGATAAAGAAAAAATCTCGCATCAGTGAAAACTCCCCTCTTGCTGTGCAATGTCCAGTTGAGCTTCAAAGGCTGAATGGAAAAGATGGATCTAACCTTCCTAATGCCTGCTTTTCATGCTGACAACAGGGCTTCTTGTGCACCAGTCTAGTACATTTTATAAAAAGATACAACTGTCATTTTCTTGCGATGGTAATATGCTGTAAAGGACAAAACGACGGTATTTTATGCTGACCAATACTTTTGCAAGGCCACTTCTGCATGGGATGTCACGAGATCAAGTAAGGTTGATTTCCTGGGCTTCATCAGAACTACTATTAACACCACTCATGATGTAATCCAATACAGATCAAAGCTCCCATCAATGCACCACTCAGCTGAAAAGTGAAGTGCAACTCTTGTTTATTCCTAATATTTTTTACGTATTAATCCTCAATATGCTTTCAAAAAAGTCATGCCTCAGGAGATTCAGGAACATGTTTCCCACTGTTGTGATTGAGGAAATGTTGTGTGGAGCAGAATAATGCCAACAGATGTTTAAGGCATTTCACATAATCCCAGGCTGCTGACACTGCTTGAAGCCTGGAAGATTCTGTCTTCCCAGTGTACATGGTATGGGAGAGGTTACAGACCCTCTTCCTTTATTTGAGTGGGCTGCTCCTCAACTTTTGTTGCTGTTCAGTCTCACCTTTCTAACCTTTGCCAAAAGGTGAGCAAATTGTAAGACTCCCTGATGGGCTTACTGAGCCTACCCAAGGTGGCCTTCCAAAGATTCAGATTGGATGCAATCAGTAGGTGCCTTCACTCCGCCTGCCTGCCTTGTTTCTGCAACCATATAATTGGATGACCCTGCAGAGAGAGCACGTCATACCTGCTGGTATAAACAAGCCTTCTGTGACAGGTGAGCATTGGAGGAATTTGCGTGCTTGGTTGACAATGCAAAAACATTCTGACTTAATTTAACAGGATTCCCTTCCAGTCTTGTATCTTTGGATGTTTATTGATCTACATTGGCAGTGAGGAACATAAACAGCAGGTTAACGTAACGCTATTACAGCGCCAGCGACCCGGGTTCAATTCCAGCCACTGTTTGTAAGGGGTTTGTACGTTCTCCCCGTGTATGTGTGGGTTTCCTCCAGGTGCTCTGGTTTACTCCCACATTCCAAAGACGTACTGGTTAGGAAGTTGTGGGCATGCTATGTTGGTGCCGGAAGCATGGCGACACTTGCGGGCTGCCCCTAGAACACTTTACACAAAAGATGTATTTCACTCTGTGTTTCAATGTACATGTGACTAATAAAGATATCGTATTGTATTGTTTATTGTTTATACCCCTTTTAGTAGTTGTGGGGATGGATACTATTGTTAAATTTCTTGTTATTTGTGTTGAAAACAAAGGGTGGTGGTTGGAGAGGTGGTTGGTGTGGATGAAATTTGTTTCTATAGAAACACAATATATTCCAGGGTCTGATCTGAGGGGTCTGTAACATTTGCCAGAAGATCAGTCCACTTGATCCCAGTTAACATGATCCCAGATAGATTCACGAGAGCCCTGCCTTCAATACTATCTGCCTTCAATACTATAATCCCAAGCAAACTTGTCACCAAACTCCGAGACCTGGGACTCAACATCTCCCTCTGTAACCGGATCCTTGACTTTCTAACAAACAGACTGCAATCAGTGAGGATAGGCAGCAATACCGCCGGCACGATTATTCGCAACACTGGTGCCCCACAAGGCTGCATCCTCAGCCCTCTACTCTACTCCCTATACACTCATGACTGTGTGACCAGATTCTGCTCTAACTCCATCTACAAGTTTGCAGATAATACCACCATTGTAGGCTGTATCTCAAACAGCGATAAGTCAGAGTACAGGAAGGAGATAGAGAGCCTAGTGGAATGGTGTCATGACAACAACCTTTCCCTCAATGTCAAAAAAACGAAAGAGCTGGTCACTGACTTCAGGAAAGGGGGCGGTGTACA
The DNA here is from genome assembly GCF_009764475.1 of Pristis pectinata. Taxonomy (NCBI): domain Eukaryota; kingdom Metazoa; phylum Chordata; class Chondrichthyes; order Rhinopristiformes; family Pristidae; genus Pristis; species Pristis pectinata. Next base: position 128,166,073 of record NC_067405.1, on the reverse strand, counting down.
TGCAGCTGTCTACCTGAACGGTGCTGAGGTCGAGAGGGTTGAGAGTTTCAAGTTCCTAGGAGTGAACATCACCAATAGCCTGTCCTGGTTCAACTGCGTGGACGCCATGGCCAAGAAAGCTCACCAGTGTCTCTACTTCCTCAGGAGGCTAAAGAGATTCAGTATGTCCCCTTTGACTCTCACCAACTTCTATCGATGCACCATAGAAAGCATCCTATCTGGATGTATCACGGCTTGGTACGGCAACTGCTCTGCCCAGGACCACAAGAAACTGCAGAGAGTTGTGGACACAGCCCAGCGCATCACGGACACCAGCTTCTCCTCCTTGGACTCTGTCTTTACCTCTCGCTGTCTTGGTGAAGCAGCCAGCATAATCAAAGACCCCACCCACTAGGGACATTCTCACTTCTCTCCTCCTCCATTTGGTAGAAGATACAGGAGCCTGAAGGCATGTACCACCAGACTTAAGGATAGCTTCTACCCCACTGTGATAAGACTATTGAACAGTTCCCTTATACGATAAGATGGACTCTTGACCTCACGATCTACCTTGTTGTGACCTTTCACCTTATTGCACTGCACTTTCTCTGTAGCTGTGACACTTTAATCTGTACTGTTATTGTTTTTACCTGTACTACAACAATGAACTCTGTACTACCTCAATGCACTCTGTACTAACTCAATGTAACTGCGCTGTGTAATGAATTGACCTGTAGGATCGATATGCAAGACAAGTTTTTCACTGTACCTCAGTACAAGTTACAATAATAAACCAATACCAATACCAGTGCTGGAGTTTGGAGCTCATTCACAAAGGTGTGGAGGGAAGGAGCCAACTAATCATTGACATTTGCCCTATTCTGAGATGCTGACAGTTGATAGTTGAAATGGAGTCCTCATACTTTAACCTACTAAAATTCGTGTTTTGTGGGGAATTTTATTTCGTTTTGAACCTCCATTCAAAACTCTTGCTTATGGCATAGACTGGCAAACAGGATGTCTCATTTAAAATAAAACTTACTGCAATATGTTTGCTCACAATTAGTAAACATCTAAAATCTATGGTCAGACATCATATTCTTCCTCAGTTGTCCCTTGAGGTCAAGGATAACTTGGCCTCATACAGTGAAGAGCAGAGGGTGCCTGTGCATGATTTTTTTTAGTGTGAGGTGGCTGTTGCACACCATCTATCACATGTTCCAGTTCAATGGCAAGGAGTTCCAAGATGATTGGAAATCAGGGTCTGATCTGAAATATGCACAAATACAAGTATGCACAAGTGCAATGAAAAACTTGCTTGCTATGTGCCTGTGATGCTGCTGCAAGTTAGTTTTTCATTGCACCTGTGCATACAGGTACTTGTGCATATGACAATAAACTTGACTTTGATTTTGACTTTGACTTAGCTGCATGAATGTACACATATACGTAGATACCACACAGAGCCTAGCTCACTCCCTAACCAGACACATAAGAAGCATGGAAAAATAATAGGATAGAAACATTTGGCCCTTTGAGCCCGCTTTGCCATCAATATGATCTATCTCAATATCATATTTCTGTTCTCTCCCCATGTCCCTTGTTGCCTTTTGTGTCTAGAATATGCACACACTCCATACACACCTACGTACTAAAGTGTCTCAGCACAATGATTTGCCAACAATATAGGCTGAAGAACTGACGGGCAGAGCAAATATTATTTAGGAATTTTATCCTGGCCAACATCAATAAAAATATTAAATATTAGCAGTTAATAGAAGTGAATTTCAAAGGTTGAGTACTCTGTATTATTGCAACTATGCTGAGCATTTAGAACTACCAACAAGGGATGAAATTCCAGCCAGACTTATATTCTCAGTTGGAAGTAACTTTTTTGTTGGCACATCCAACCATTGGGCAATTATGAACACTGGTCTGCAATAAAAACAGAAAATGCCAGTAAAATTCAGCAGGTCAGGCAGCATCTGATGAAAGAAGAACAGTCAGTGTTTCAGGTTGACGTGGTTTTATCAGAACTGAGAAAGAGAGAAAACAAATTAGTCCAAGTTGCTTTCTTCCTTCTTTCTGACCTATTGAATTTTGTCAGCATTTTCTGTTTTTATCTCAGATTTCTAGCATCTGCAGTTTTTAGCCTGCAGTGTCAATTTCAACCTCCATTTTGGGTTTAGCCCAGAATCAACCAACCCCTTACTCTATTCATACTGGCCAGGAATCAGACTTTTATATTGCCATGCATAAACATTTTATATATTTTCCACTGAGAAATAAAGAATCCATAGGCAATGTGATCCATCCGTAGCCAGCTACAGAAGTTAAGAATAACATTAGACTGAAAGCAAAGGCATATAATGTTGCAGAATGATAGTAAGTGTTTTGTTTTATTTACAGCGAAGTGTTCTGAGGTTTGGGAGAATTTTGTAAGCCAGAAAAGGATTATTCAAGTGGGAGAAATAGAATACTAGCATGAACTTACAAGAAATACAAAACCAGATCATAAGAGTTTCTGAAGACATTCAAGATAGTCTTGGGTGTCGTTTGAAGGGTGGCACAATATGGTGGGCCGGGGGACCTGTATTGTGTTGTATTTTTCTATGCTTCTATAGTTGAAAGTAGCAAACCTAAGCTTCAATTACTTAGAAGGACAGACAGTGTAATTAACAATGGAGAATATCGAAACAGAAAAGATGCTAAGCAAATATTTTGTGTCTGCTTTCACAATATAAGCCACCAAATGAATGTCAAAAATAGTAACCAGAAACAAATGCAGTGAGAAAGTTAAAATAACTAATGTCACTGGAGAAAGGATTTGCTTCAGCATCTTTTAACTGTTTTATATCAGTGGATAAAAATCCCAGGTTTTGTTTTCAATATCACTGCCTAATAGGATGGAAAAATATCCGATGTTATCTGATTATAACATGTGACAACAACAGGTGGAAATCCAGATAAGATTTGTTAAACGAGGGAAAATAAATAGAGTCAGGATGATTGGCCATTTTCAGACTGGCAAACTAACTGGTGGATCCTTCAGGGCTTGGTGATGGGGCTTCAGTTGTTTGCAATCTGTATTCTAGAAGTGGGGTTTTGGTTTTAAACAAAGGGAAGTCCATGGCTTCTGTGTGGTTTATATGACTGTGTGCTTTGCACTGAGCTACCACTTGTGATGAAGGTCACAGAAATCAAAACAACCTGCAGATGCTGGAAACCTGAAGTAAAAACAGAAAATGCTGGAAAAACTCAGCAGGTCAGGAGCATCTGTGCATTGGTGATGCAGTAGTTCACTTGCGATTCTTCAGTATTCACAATGTGGTCTCTTCTACATTGGAGAAACCACATATAGAGTTGATGATTGCTTTGCAAGGCACTTGTATTCAGTCAGCAGCGGTAACCCTGGGCTCCCTGTTGCCCTTCCATCCCACTCCCATTCTGACCTATTTGTCTACTGCCTCCTGCATTGTTACAACAAGGTCCAGCGCAAGCTTGAAGGACAGCAGCTCATCTTACATCTGGGTGCATTGCAGGCTTTGACAGTGTAACAAATTCTCCAACTTTCTGTCTCTATCAGAATTGGCCATTTTTGCTGCAAATCATTGATGTGATATTAGCTCTTGTTTTTCACTCCACGTTAGTACAATCTGACCTGCTAGGCATGTCTCACCGCTCCATCTTGACAACATAATACACAGACAAAAAACGCATAATCACCATCTAAGAGACCCAATGACTCATTTGACACAGTCTCACCCTATCACAGATATTCCCCTTGCCCTTTCCATTCCTCCTGTTACTTTCTCTGCAACTTAAAATTACTTTTTAGAATCTCCCTTTCCCAATTTTGATGAAGAGTAGCTGACCCAAAACATTTCATAGATGCTGCCTGACCTGCTGAGTGTTTCCAGAATTTTCTGTTTTAAGATTATGCACATGATGGAGGTCTAGGTTGACTTCTTACCTGTCAGAATCATACGGATTATTTCCAATGTTGTCACTTAAGGCACAATGTGATAGGGTTGAGCCACTCTCCACTCCCACTCATAGAGACATAGAGCATGAACCAGGCCCTTCGACCCACCAAGTATATGCTGACCATCAAGCACCCATTTACACTAATCCTGCACTCAACCCGTTTTAAATTCCACACATTCCCATCAACACCCCCCCCCCCCCCAGATTTTAACACTCACCTAGATGCTAGATACAATTTATGGCAGCCAGCTAGCCAACCAAAACTGCACATCTTTGGGATGTGGGGGGAAACCAGAGCACCTGGAGGAAACCTATGCTGTCACAGGGAGAACTTGCAGACTCCACACGGGAAGCAATGGAGGTCAGGATTGAACCCGAGTCACTGGAGATGTATGGTAGCAGATCTACTGGCTCTGCCACTTTGGTAATCAATGGAGTGAAATCCAATGACTTCTCTTCCTCTCTCCCACATCAGGCTGTGATGTTGATAATAACCCCTGGAATTTCTATCCACAGCTAACTAGCCACAGATAACTAGCCACAGATAACTAGCTATCTAGTTAAGAAGTGTAAAACGAATTTTATAGAAATGAAGAATAGTGAAAGTGAAGAATCGTGAAGGTGATTACCATTATTTCCAACTGACATTGAATCATAAATCATCTTGCAGGACTTGAGCAGGTAGGTGACCTTCTTGTCTGGTGAGTAGGTCTGGTGCATAGTGCTGAGCTTCTGGTGGATCTTTTCCAGGACACTTACTTCTGGTACACTAGTTGTCACACCCAACTCAGTGGTGGTTGTATTTTGCACAATCTGTTGGTTTTCTTTCAAAAGCTTCAGATTGCCATTTTTGGAATGAATTTCCTTTAACTGGGTGTTGATATTGTCCCTTAAGGGTTTCAGAACACATTTACATAAAGCTGCTTCCACGACGGCCTCTGAAATGGACAAGTTTTCATTAATTAAACAATGTCCACTGGTCACTGATGAAAATTTTAAAATGATCAGTACATTATATGAAATATATTTCTCCAACACATTGTATTTCTACAGCAGCTTTCCCCCCTTGGCTCCATAATAGTCCTGTAGCCATATTATTGACAGCTTTCTAGTATTTAGTTTAAACAATATGGGTTTAGAAATGTTCGAAGTGGGAATGGACTGTGTGATTTTAGAAATGCTGGGCATAATTTTAGTTTTATTGCAATGAGACCTCTAGTCAATATTTATTTTGCTTTTCAAGTCACTGTTTGAAGGCTAGAGGTAAATTCTGTTTGCAGATTAACTTTCATGAAACAGCAGTTTCTATTAGTGTGCTTACAGGACATTTTAGTACAAAACTGTGCATCCTATTTTGTTTAATATAAGGCCATGTTTAGTTAGAATACAATCCTCACGTTAAATGGTATTGAGGCTTTGGAAAGAATGAGGAGTAAGGTCAATAGATTAAGTCCCATTTTATTCATTCAGATAGACACAAAGAGCTATACTTTAGAGAGACAAATGTGAAGATTGAAATTTATGAGATTATGGAAGGCTAAATTCTGTTGGTATAAAACAACCACTTCAATAGTATACATTATTGAGGCCAGAGACTGCCTTTACAAATGGAGCAATGTTTAGATTATAGGATTTTAGCTTTCTTTAACCAGAAGATATGAACCTTCAGAAATGATGGCAGCCTTGCCTTGTAAAACCTGACTCACTGAAGCTTTCAGTTGAAACCTGGATCTGGTTCTGGCTGTGATTGCACTCACCTGGTACAAGAAGTGAGCACCTACAAAAGCTAATCTGGGCCAATATTATCTCCTGGGCTACTTTTTGTAATTACCTAAAAGAAATTTTCAACAGTTGTCATTTCTCTTCTTATTGCTCCCAACCAATCACATGATTGTGAATAGGGTGGGTTATGTTTGCATTGTGAAGCACTAGGCAAATGTACTGCTGGTTTCTGGGAAGTTTGGTTGCCACCAGAAGCAGCAAGCAAATGGTGTGCAGTCTACACAAATTACAGTCCAAATAAAGGTGAACAATGGCTTGCTGTTGACTTGAAGTATTTGCTAGTCACACCCTTCTCAGACCTCCAATGTACTCCACTTTCTTTGTTAATTTGGATGTCATCCAAATAATGTGGAAAACATGCCAATGTTATTACCAAACCAATTAAGTTTCAGTCTCAGCCCACCAGGTGATCCCAGAGAGCCCCATGAGATGTATGTCAAGTACAAAGGACCCAGGGCTAGGTTCCTGGGCAGATTTACTGAGGTAAATCGTCTTTCTCCACTTAAAGAGATTAAATGCAAAAGAGTTCTGCCTATGGAAGCTTAGAGGATGAACTATTTATCCGAATATCAATTGAGAAATGACAACAAATCTCTTCTTAATTTGACTAAATATTTCCAAAACACCATTTACTCATTTGCTATTTTTTAACCTACTGTACATCAGTTCTTTAGAAGGTAGCAACGTGTAACCAAGCAAGAATTTCTTCCAATATAACCTTAACATCAAAGACTGCTACAGTGCAAAGAGCAGCCATTCAGTCCACAATATTTTTATGGATCTTTTGTAATCCCCAATATCTGCTAATATTCTTTTTAAAATTTTTATTTGTTGACAGGATGTGGACATTGTTGGCAAGCCTTAAGTATCAGTGGTTTGCTGGGCTGGTTCAAAGGCCAGTTAAGACTCAACCGTGTTGGTGGATCTGGAGTAACATTTAGACCAGGCCAGGTAGGGACCACAGATTTCCTTCCCTGAAGGACATTAGTGAACCAGATAGGTTTTACAACAATCCACTTATGTGCCTGTGATGCTGCTGCAAGCAAGTTTTTCATTGCACCTGTACATGCATGTACTTGTGCTTATGACAATAAATTTGACTTTGACTTTGACTAGTTTCATGGTTGCCATTACCAACACTGACATCTTATTCCAGATTTAATTAATTGTTGAATTTAAATTTATCAGCATGCGAGAGTCAAATTCACATTTATTTTTTTGAAAGCAGCCACCCAATTGCTTGTTTTTTTTTTTTTTTTTTTTTTTATATAAAATTGACTTGATATTATTCTAAATTCCCCTTTAATTCATACTTGGACATATTAAATTTCTACCTGAAATATTATAAATAGTAAAGATACATCATTACCCAGTTTATCTTCAGATTGATAAGATGAGTCTGTCATTAAGGTCAGCTCTGTACTTTGCAATAAATAGCTTTTGAGTTGTGTCATCATCTGTCGGATCTCCTGCAGCATTTCTGTGCTTGATGTCTGACTTCCCATCATTTCTAGAGTGTAGGCTCTATAATCCTGAATCAACTGACCAAAGTATGAGCCTTTCTCTTGAGCAAGTTCTGTTATTTTCTTCAGAATCTTTCTGTCTGTGGAACGGAAGGCATTCAAAACATTGGTTATTGCCATTATTGACAATCTGTTTCTTGCCTTGTTCAGCATCATGGAATGGCGTTGCTTCTTGAGCTTCAGAGGAGTATTCACTGAATCCAGTTCTTCTTCAGTGCTGCTGGTAGAATAAGAGTCCATTTCCGCAATGGGGCTGAGTACATTACATTCAGGAGAGTACAGGGATTCATCAGCCATTTTCAACTCAGTGAAGTTACATGGTTGAACAGATTGACTGTCAGCACTAGTTAAGCTTTGGCCTGAGGAGTCGGAGGCATCTTCTGACAGATCCTTTGCTGTGTCTAACTCGGGACTGGTTGGTGTTTTGTTTTCCTGACCTGTAGCAGCGTCTTCTTGTTCATTTTCTTTCCTGGCAATTTTCTTCCTCCTTGGAGGTGCAATGGGTGTAGGCTGACATGATTGTTTCCTTTGCTCTGTGCCAGGCCTGACTGGAGTGCTGTTATTAAGGCCTTCATCAACATTTGTGGATTTCTCACTTAACAGTGGATTCTGTTCATTCTCTGCAGACTTGATGCAAGTTTGGTCTGATAGCTCACCATTCTGCGTGCCACCATTGCTTTGTGTCATCTCCTCACTCTTGTTGCTTGTAGTGTCTGTAAGCTGCCTTTCTACTGGCCGGCGCCTTGGTGGGATTGGTGGCAAGTGGCCGCGATTTTGCATTGTAATGCTGTCGGTCCTGATTTCAACTTCTTTCCTCCCAAGTTCCTTTATTGGCTCGACAAAACTTTCTTGCTTCTTTCTGAGATAAACTTCTGTATTTTTCTTGGGTTCTTCACCTTGAATCAACTGGCTTCTTCCTCTGCAGTTGTCAGATAATACAGCAATCACCTCTGATAGCTTTGGCCGGGGAGGCAGAGGTGGAGGTCTCCTCACTTTCAGATCTGTGTTAATTACAGGGTCTGAGCTTTGCTCCGGTGGTGGCCCAGATGAAGGAGCAGTGCTGCAGTATTCTTTTATAAATACAGGATTAACAAACCACAGCTTGTCATTTCCTGCTGACAATTCAATCTCACATGAGCATGTACTTCTGTCAGTGGACATATGCGGAGCAATTGCAAAGTTTTGAGTCTGCCTATTAATAACGTTCAAGTCTTCTGAAACTTTCAAACTTCCTTCTCGATACCCTCTATTTATATAAGAATTCCAGAAATCTAAAGCAAAGAGAACAATGAGAAATGAGATGGTTCATGCAAAAGAGCTCGTCATAAGTTACTCTTTAGTCCCTGATAAATACTGATAAAAGGTGTTAACCTTCTGTTGATTGTATATAGCTTATGAATTTATTTTATATTTTTCACTGTTTACATCAATGAAAACCTAAATATTTCATTGAATCTCATGGCACTCAGATTTCAAAACTCTGTTTAATCTCAGCGCATGGGACTGATGTTTGGAGAATTGGACAGAGAACCGTGTGAGCAGTTTGTACATTTTTCATTTTCCCATCTCATCAATGGGAAAAAAATCTAGTGCATCACAAGATGGGAACACGGATCTCTGAATTCAATTTGCCCACCCAAATGGTGAGTCTTTCAAATTAAGGACTAAGAATTCAACTTCGTGCATTCGTATAAGCTGCAACGAACCACAAGATCCTCATTTTGATTGCACAACTATTATTTCCCCTATTGAATTTGTTGGGGTGAATTTACATGGCTTTCTCACCTGCCCACCTGAACTTTGGTGAGAGAGCCAAAGAATTTGTACGTTCTCCCGTGTCTGTGTGGGTTTCCTCCGGGTGCTCCGGTTTCCTCCCACATTTCAAATACGTACGGGTAGGTTAATTTGGGTTTAAAATGGGCGGCGCGGACTCGTTGGGCCAGAAGGGCCTGTTACCACGCTGTAAATAATTTTTTTTAAAAAATCCACACCATTGGCATCATGTTCCTGGGTTTTAGTGGCTGGTTCACCTAAATGCAGTGAAAAAGCAGTAAAGCCCTTGTTTGGATTGAACTCCTATATATTTCTGGGGTGTCATGAAAACCAACAGAATGAATAAGCTCTGTCAAAGTAGTCCCATCATCAATGTCAATCAATTATAAAGAATTAGGAATTAACTAGAATATGATTTTTTTATTATCCTTAGCTTTTAGTTTTTTCAAATGAAGTATTTTAGTTGAGACAATGATGTCACAGGGAAGAGTGTAAGAAACAGGTCACCTGGGCCTTTGAGCCTGCTCTGCCATAAGTGTCCCTATACTCCTTGATTCCCCTATATCCAGAAATCTGTCAGCTTCTGTTTTGAATGAATACAATGACTGAACCTCCACAGCCCTCCAGAGCAGAAAATTATTACTCTCTGACTTCAGTAATTTCTCTTCATCTCAGTGCCAAACAGCCCGACTTAATTCTGACCGTGACCCTTGAATCATCCTCTTGCATCCAGCCTGTTGAACCCTGTCAGAATTTTGTAGGTTTCCATGAAATCTCTCATTCTTCTAAACTCCAGAGAATACCATTCTAGTCGACTCAGTCTCTGCTCATTTAGCAAACTCAGTTCCCTGGAACCAGTCCAGTGAACCTTTGCTACATTCTCTCCATAATAAGTACATCCTTTCTTAGGCAAAGAGACCTGTGCACAATACTCCAGGTGCAGTCTCACCAGGATCTCATATAATTGCATTAGATTTTCTTGTATTCAAATCTTCTCATAATATAGGGTATCATACCATTTGATTTCCTAATCACTTTTGCATCTCCATATTGGCTTTCACTGACTTGTTTACTTATGCAACATGCTGAAGGTGCATCAAACTTTCCTTGACAACATACCCATTCCCAGATGCGAAACAACTTCCAGTTCTTCAGAATTTGTTGCTTCTGCTATTACTTGCGGCAAAATCAGGGGTGATGGCAGTATATCCCTGTAAGCATAAAGGAAATATATATTGTTATCTAATGAAAGGATATTGCACAACTGTGTGATAAGTCTGAGTTGGTGCAAGATTTCATCATACTGTATATTATGGCACAATGGCATAATGCTTAAATTATTAACTTAGTCAGCTTGGAAATTGAAATTTAGTTAACTACTTAAAAGTATTGGTATCAGTAATGGAGATCATAAAAGTACTGTGTTGTTGGAAGAATTAAACTGGTTTGAGGTAGAAAATATGCTGTATTTATCTGGTTAGTTCTGCACAGATACCTTATCGAATTTGAAAGGGACTACCAAAGCAATCATTTTGTATAAGATCACTGAGTTTCATTATTTCACAGCTCCTTAAGTGTACCTTCACCACAAGGACAACCCTTATTTAGGAAGCACTGGCTCATCACCATTTTCTCAAGGCATTTTGGTGTGGGGGGGGGGGGGATGGGGGTGAATAATAAAAGCTGACCTTGCCAGCAATACCCAGATTATGGAAGGGAATAAAATAATCCTTAACTGATAACCATTTTGGTCCAATATATATCTATATATGACATGCAGCATTGTAAGTGAAAAAAACTTTTCACTGACAATACTTGTCTTCATAGAGAAGAGACAATGACAAGCTATTTCCCTTTACCGGAACAGTGCAACCATAGGAAAGAGTTAGTGCTTGAGGTCAGATAAATTTATTCTAATTTAAGGAAACTTTCAACCCAAATTTTGGGAGGTCTGCAAGATTAAGGGGGTGAGGGTAGTCAGCTGGACTCAACAAAGTGTTCTAACTCCCTTGAGAAGAACAGATGACTCTCAACTCATGGTTCTCAAAACTTTCTAGCATTATGGCTTTCCTTCCTTGCTTTATGTAGTTTTTCTCAGAGCTTCAATTTGATTCTGAAGTATGAAGTTTGGCCTAAGGCCATTAATTGTTTGTAAAGCAACGTCATTGTTGTAACATAGGAAAACATGGCAACCAATTTATATGCAGAAATAACAATTAAGTAAATGATCAGATAATTTATTTTTTTACTGAAATTACTTTAGGGATAAATATTGACAACCTCACAAGGAAAACTCTTCATATAGTATCTTGTTACATCATTCAAAAGGGCATCAATGAAATGTCTCATCTCAAGGGCAGCATCTCTGTTAGTGCAGTGCTCCCTCAGTACCACACTGGAACCTCATCCATACACTGTGCTCAGGTCTCCCGAGAGGTGATAGTGCCACCATTTTATCATGCTCACACCCTGATAAATACCCCACATTTTTCTGCTGGAAGTATCGTGATGTGCATGAGTAAATTAATTCTCTTTAATTCTCATGACTTCCAAGAGATGGTAAGAGTTGCAGCAATGACATCAATCATGCTGATTTTTGTTCTTTAGCAATGTGCCTGTGGTTTAGCATTATAATTGATGATTCATGCAGGCTTTCACAACTGCATATACTTCTGGCTTTCGTTCCAATAGGATTTTTGTTGCAAAACATGTTTATATTAGGTGAGTGAAAAAAATTATTTAATATAAGACCAAGTTGCATATTGGCTAATCATAAGTTGTCAGTCTGCTGATGGTGAAGTATAAAACAGTGCAAAAAAACAATAGTATAAAATACTGCAGAATAAATGTTTCTAATCATCCCAGGATGAGACAGTTGAATAAAAAGGAGGAATGTTAAAGAGCATAGAGGCTCATCAAGAGAGGGATGGTTGATTATTTGAATGGTATAAGTGAAAGCACCACTGTACATTTGATGAGCTGCCTGCTTCTGTGCTGTAATATTCCATGATTTCACTGAACTGACTCCACTGAACTGGGGTCTATCTGTTAACTGGAAACTTTGAGTCCAGGACTCCTTGTGATGCAGCCGAGACAGCTCACCAATTTGGCGAGGGTGGGAGGTCACCTAGCAACTTTCAACATTGTGAAGGGGTTGGGCAGGGGAAGGGATAGAAGAGGATGCAACTCAAGTAGAAGTTGGATGGGTCAGCAACATCCCTGAGAGGAACATTGGCTCATCCCTGTTGCACAAAGACACTAGGCTGTACTTGGAGCAACCCTCAGTCATCTCTTCAATGATTGCTGCTTAGGTTGCTGAACACCAGTACAAAAAGAGCAGATCATGCACAAACACATTGCACTCTTTCAACCAAAAGCCTGCAGTCAGGGTCCTACATGGATTATAAGAAGTGCTGTTCTGCTTGAAATAGGATTGGGCCTGGCTGCTCTTACTGGGTTCCTACTCACTGGGGTTTTAAGTGCTACTTTCAGGCAACTGCTGATATGCTTCGTCTGGCAGAGGTACTTAAAATTGTCTCTCATTGTTCTATATCCAAAACCAAAATATTAGAACCAATACCTAGAACCAAAATATTTGTCAGGAAAAATCATGTGTTTGTGAAACAATTGCTTGTTTGTGTTGATTCTCAAAGACCAACATCAAAGACGTGGATTGATAGGGGGATCAATGTTTGACTTCAGTTTTATTTTATTTGGAGACTGAACACTGATCAGTTCTGTAATATACCTGTCCTGTTTGCATGTGTAGTGGCTAAACATGTGACTCAGCAAACATAATGACTTACTATAGAATGAAATCTGCACTCACAAATTCAGACATAAATTATAAGAATTATTCTGTACATGACCTACCAGAGGTTATTGAGCAGCTATAGAGTTGTACAGCCATAGAGACAGGCCCTTCATCCCACCATGCCCATGCCAGCTGTCAAGGACATATCTATACTAATCTGTACCAGATCTGTAGTGCTCAATGCCTCAGTAATTCAAGTGCTCATCTAGGTACTTCCCAAATGTTATGAGGATACCTGCCACCATAACCCCCTCACCTCTGGGTGATAAAAGTTCTGCAGATCCTTTCTAAACTTCTTACCCGAACTAAACCCACAGCCTCTTGCTTTTGATACCTCTGCAACTGGAAAAGGTTTCCCACTCTCTGCCATATCTATGCCCCTCATATTTTTGTATACTTATGCATGGCAGATGAAGTTTAATCCTGACTAATGTGAGGTGATTCATTTTGGAAGTACCATTGATGTTAGGACATACACCATGAATGATAAGGTCTTAGGGCATATTGAGGAACAGAGGGACTTTGGCTTGCAAGTCCAAGGATCCTTGAAGGTGGCAGTACAGGAAGGTAATGTAGATAAGAAGGCATATAGGATACTGGCTTTGATTATTCAGGGCACTGAGTACAGGAGCAGAAGTTTTTTCTCCAATTGTATAAAACCTTGGAGACAGAAGAGACTGCAGATGCTGGAATCTGGAGCAAAAAGCAAACTGCTGGAGGAGCTCAGAGAGTCAGGCAGCATCTGTGGAGAAAAGGGCATTACCCTCCAGCAGTTTGATTTTCATTTATAAAACCTTGGTCAGGCCTCAGCTGGAGTACTATGTGAAATTCTAGTGACCATACTTTAGGAAAGACGTAATAGCGCTGCAGGGGTGTTGCCTGGGATGGAGCATTTCAGTTATGAGGAGGGACTGGACAGGCTGGGTATGTTTTTCCTGGGCCGGATGAGATTAAGATAGGAGATGATTGAGATATATAAAATTATGAGGGATATAGGTAGGGTAGACTGCAGGAAACAATTTCCCTTATCAGAGGTGAATAAAACCAGAGGACATGGATTTAGGGTAAGAGGGAAGAGATTTAGAGGGGATCTGAGGGGGACCTCTTTCACCCAGAGACTAGTGAGTACCTGGAATGCACTGCCAGAGGGAGTGATGGAAGCAGAGTTGCTGACAGAATTTAGGAGGTGTCTAGATGAGCATCTAAATCACCAAGGCATTGAAGGCTATGGGCCAAGTGCTGGCAGATGGGGTTGATCTGAATGGATGCCCACTGGCTGGCAAGTGGCCTGTCTCCATGCTGCATAACTCTATGCTCTCTATTGCGTTCCCCTTTCAACCTTGTCTTGCTAGCCTATCCAGCTTCTCCTCATGACTGAAATACTCCATCCCAGACAAAATGCTGGTGAATCTTCTCTGCACTTTCTCCATTGCAATCACTTCCTTCCTATAGTGTGACAATCAGTTAGTTATAGTACATTGTTTCCTTATCCTGGTTTTCTCTCTGAATTTTCTAGATGAGCGGACTTGACTATACTGGGCAGAAGGTACCTTTGTCATTGGTCTATGCCTTCAACAATTCTTGAAACCAGAACGTGAAATGTCAAGGTAGTTTCACTTCTGTTCTTTGGTTCCACGAAGGCAATCTTTAACATTGTACCAAAAATGGGCACGAAGGAATAGTCACGCTGTCTGCTCAAAGCCAATGGACAAATCATTTTCTGGTTTGAGTTTCATTTCATTTCACAGAGTCAATGAATGGTTATGGCATAGGAAGAAACCATTTGACCCATTGTAGCTGTGTTGCTTTCCATCAGTTAAGTACCATGAGAGCAGATGGGCAACCTGTTGCATGTGAGCCAAAATAATCTGATTTTAGCTATTTGCACAATTAAGTACATATTGAATGCACTGATGAGCCCAGGATCGGTACAGCTATCATTGCCTCAATAGCTAATAGCTACTATATACACCTGGAGCTGTTATGTATAGGAAGGCCACACCATCTTAAGAAAATAAGAGTGGGCAAAAAGAGTAGCACTGTCAGCTAAGCCCGTGTTCCAACCATGCCTCCACAAAAAAATCATACTGGTTAATTGGGATTACTAATTCAGAGCTAGTGGTTAATTCTGGGTGCTAATTTGTGGAACGTAAGATTAGAAATTGGAATAGAAGTAGGCCATATGGCCTTTTGAACCTGCACTGCCGTTCATCAAGATCATGGCTGATCACCTACCCTCGCGCCATTTTCTAGGACTGCTCCATATCCCTTGATTCCTTTAATGTCCAAAAATCTGATAATCTCTATTTTGAATGAACACAATGACTGAGTGTCCACAGTCCTCCTGGTAGAGAATTCCAAGGGTTTTCTGCCCTCTGAATCAAGAAAATTTTCCTCATTTTAGTATTAAATAGCCTACTCCTTCTTCTCAGACTGTGCCCTCTATTGCAAGACTCCTCAGTCAGGGAAATATCCATCCTGCATTTAGCCTGTCTGGCCACTTGAGAATTTTGTTAGCTTCGATGAGATCTCCCCTCATTCTTCTAAGCCTAAAGAATACAGTCCCACTCAACCTCTTCTCATGGCAAAACTGCTTTCCCAGGAACCAGTCTAGGTAGCCTTCACCATGCACTCTTTATACTAAGTACATTCCTTCTTCAAGGAGGAGCTCAAAACACTACACAATACTCCAGTTGCAGTTTCACCAAGGCCCTATACAACTACAATAAGACTGCCTTATTCCTGTATTGAAATACTCTTTTAATAAAGGCTAACATGCCATTTGTCCTCCTAATCATTTGCTGCCCTTGCATGTTGGCCTTTGGTGACTTGCGTAAGGCACACCTATGTCCCTTTTAACATCAACACTACCCAACCTTGAACCATTTAGTAAGTACTATGGTTTTCTGTTTCATGCACCAAAGTGGATGACCTCACATTTTTCCACATTATATAGCATCTGCCATGTACTTGCCCACTCACCAAGCTTGTCCAAAGTCCTATGAAGCCCCTTTACATCCACCTCTGTACTCACAAACCCACATAGTTTATTATTGCCAGCCAGCTTGAAAATATGACATTTGGATCCCTTAGCCAAACTGTTGATACAGGTGGTGAATAGCTGAGGCTCAAGCACTGATCCCAGCGGTGACCCACTAGTCACAGTCTGTCAACCCGAGAGTAATCCATTCATTTTCGTTCCCTGTTTTCAGCCCGATAACCAGTTCTCCATCCATGTCAGCATATTCAGCCCAGCTCCATGCACTCTAGCCTTGATGACCAACCTCCTTTTGCAAATCCAAGTGCACCACACGTACTAATTCCTCTTTATCTATTCTACGAGTCACATCTTCAATGGTCTGTAACAGATTAGTCAAACCTGATTTTCGTTTTGAAAATCTATGCTGACTCTTCTCGACACTTATTCATTTCAAGGTATTCTGCAATTACATTCTTCATTGTAGATTACAGCAATTTTCCTGTCATTGGAGTTCAAGTAAAAGGTCAGTAGTTCTCTATTTCCTCTGTCCCTCCTTTGTTAAATAGTAAGTCACGTGTGCCCTCCAACCTGCAGGAGTAATTCCAGAAAATATGACTGATAACCATAACATCCACTACTTTACCTCTTTCAAAACTCTGAGATGTAAGTTGTAGGAAACCTTCAAGCTCACCAACTTCCCCATTTTATTTTTTAACTAATCCTTCAGTTCCTCATTCTTGCTTGACTTTTATTCTTTAAGATATTTTTCAGGTTTTGTGTCCCTTGTGAAAAAGATACAAAATATTGATTCTTTTGCCTTTTTCTTATTCCCCATTCTAAATTCTCCTGCTTCTGTCTGTAAGGGGCCCGAATTGGCCTTCAGTAGGAGAACCACCGAGAGATACAGCATGGAGACAGGCCCTTTGGCCCAATGAGTCCATGCTGACCATCAAGCACCCATTTTCCTTTTTATATAGTCTATGTAGTCTTTAGCAGTCTTTGTTGTCTTTACTTAGTCTTTTCCATTTTATATATCTGTAATTGCTTTTACAGTCTGTTTTTGTGTTTCCAGTTTGCTATCATATTCTGCCTTTCTTTATCAATTTCTTGTAACCTCTTTTGTTTACTTTTAAAATGCGCCCAATCCTCATGCCTACTTTTATTTTGACAACTTTATTGGCCTCTTCCTTTGATTTAACACTATTTTTAATTCCTTTGACAGCCAAGCTTGTCCAAAGTCCCATGAAGCCCCTTTACATCCACCTCTGTACTCACAAATCCACATAGTTTATTATTGCCAGCCAACTTGAAAATATGACATTTGAATCCCTTAGCCAAATTGTTGACATAGGTGGTGAATAGCTGAGGCTCAAGCACTGATCATGTTTCCTATTGAGTTTTTGCGACTTGAAGGAATGTATATATTTGCAACTCAGGCAGCATTTAAACATGTTGGTTGCCCACTCAGTCCAGCAGTGACAAGGCCTCAGTGACTCTAAAGCGTCAGCTTCCCTTTAAGTTCATCAGATAAGCTGTGGGTCCCAAACAGGTGACCTGACCCAGCTGACCTGATCAAAGCCTCAAAACTGAGCTGGCAGAACTACCAGCAGTGAATTGAGGGGTTGTAGTATTGAACAAACCCCTCTTGAACATTTATTTGTGAATAGTTGAAAAACTGTAATCATCAGGAATGATGGGGAGCATAGATAAGGGTTCAAGAACTATGTAATTAATTGTGCTCTTGTTCCTATTAACAGTGATAAAGATCTTTAAATGAGGCAGAGTCTGTTTGTTATATGGAGAGATTGTAAACAAAGTTGGGGAAGGTCCAAGCTGTGTCATCATTAGGTTGATGGAGACAATGAGGATGTGAGCAACTGCTCACGAGGCTGAGGGTACGCAGGAAGAATTGAGTGATCATTGTGAGAGAGGTGATGGTAAACAATGGTTCAACCACCAGGAGGTGTGACTAGGGAAGAACTGAAAGGTCAGTTGGGCTCTCTGCTGAGACATCTTTAAGCACTAGAGCCAATGAAGTGAACTGGACACAGTCGGTATGGACCAGTTGGCTGAAGGGCCTGTTTCCATGCTGTATGACTCTATGATTCTAAAGACCATATACAGGCAATGTGTGAGTAGCCATTGTCTGACTACTGAGAGATAAAGTTAAACACACGGAGAAAAGTTACACATAGGCTGAAAGACTGCACAGGAGGACAGGAAAGAGGGGAACAGACTGATGACAAGTCACTTGAGAGTTACCTGTCAACTATTGCCTGTTGTTTAGAATAGAAATTTTTAATTAAAACACTCTCAGTCCTTTACACAAGCTATTGGTTGCTGTCCATGCACAGTTCCAACCTTACAAGGGTGGTGAATGAAACCAATGGGAATAAAACCAGGAGAGATGCAAACACAGAGACATAAGAAAGACTGCAGATGCTGAAGATCTAGGACAACACGTATTAAAAAAAATTGCTGGAGGAACTCAGCAGGTCAGGCAGCATCTATGGAGGGAAATGGACAGTCAATGTTTCAGGCTGAGACCCTTCATCAGGACTGGAAGAAGAGGGCAGAAGCCAGAATAAAAGCCAGGGGAAGGGGGAGGAGCAGGAGCTGGTGGGTGATAGATGAATCCAGGTGAGGGGGGGGAAGGTAGGTGGGTGGGGGAGGGGGATGTGGGAATGATGTGAGAAGCTGGGAGGTGATAGGTGGAAGAGGCAAAGGGCTGAAGAAGACAGAATCTGATAGGAAAGGACAGTGTACCATGGAATAAAGGGAAGGAGGTGGGGAACCAGAGGGAGGAAGGTGTGGGTGAAGGGCAGGTCGTGAGGGCGGGGCAGGGGAAAGAGAAGGTAGAGGGATAAGGGAAAACAAACGGTGAGGTTACAGAGGGGAGTGGTTACCGTAAGTTAGAGAAATCAATGTTGATGCCATCAGGTTGGAGACTACCAAAATGGAATATGAGGTGTTGTTCCTCTAATCTGTGTCGAGCCTCAACTTGGCAGTAGAGGAGGCCGTGGACAGACATGTCAGTGTGGGAATGGGAAGTGGAATTAAAATGGCTGGCTACGGGAGATCCTGGCTGTTATGGCAGACAGAGTGAAGGAGTTTGACGAAGCAAGCCCCCAGTCTGTGTCGGGTCTTACCGATGTAGAGGAAGCCGATGTAGAACACCAGATGCAATAAATGACACTGGTGAATTCACGTGGAAAGGACTGCCTCACCTGGAAGGACTGGTCAGGGCTCTGAATGGTGGTGAGGGAGGAGGTGTAAGGGCAGGCGTAACATTTCAGATGGTTGCAGGGATAAGTCCCTGGAGGGGGATCAGTGGGGAGGGACGAGCGGACAAGGGAGTTGTGGAGAGAGCAATCCCGGTGGAAAGCAGAGAGGGAAGGGAAGGGGAAGATGTATCTGGTGGTGGGATCCCATTGGAAATGGTGGAAATTGCGGAGAATGATGTGTTGGATGCGAAGGCTCGTGGGGTGGTAGGTGAGGACAAGGGGAACCCTATCCCTGTTATGTCAGGGGGGATGGGGTGAAGGCAGACTACAGGAAATAGAAGAGATGCGGGTGAGGGCTACATTGATAGTGGTGCAGGGGAAGCCCAGTTTCCTGAAAAAAGAGGACATCTCCAATGTTCTGGGATGTAAATCTGTTTTTCCTCTCTCTACCACTTGCTTTACACAATAACTCCCTGGGTCCAGGTAAAAATCACAAGAACAATTTGGAAGGACTATTAACTTCAATGCCTCAACCAGATACAGAAGCAGAGAATTCTGTTAATTCACTTTGTGCTCTGGAGGAGTCACTTGGGTGAAATGTGAAATATTTTGGAGGATGATTATTCCTTATCCAGACTCAAAGTCTATACAGTTTCTTGCAATAGTAGGATCATTGTGCTCAAGGAATGTTGCTGGGATCTGAAGTCTCAGACATCCCCTGGGGTTTCAAGCCAAAGATGATTTGGCTAACCTTTCATCTTGAAAGCTGTCAGTGGGACCATGACAATGAACTTCGACATGGTTATTTTAATGATAGATGGAAAATAAGAGCCAATTTTCTCCAGGAGTTATACTAATTATATTCCCACTTGGAATTTTATAAACTTAAAAACATTAATCATTTTCTTTAGTTTCTCCTTGATTAAGCTGCCAGGCGTCTCAGCAGTAGATATCCTTAGCTATGATTTTCTTTCATCCTCTGAGGTATGTTCCCATATTCAGGCCACAAAACTGTCAGACGTTCAGCCAAGAAAGGCTGGCTTGGAAATTTGTCCACAGTGAATGGTGTGGACGTGAGCCAGGCAGAATTTGTGAAGCTGTGATGGTATTGGGATCTGGGCAAGAAAACCTAATCCTCTGGATCCTTGCCCAATACGTTCACTTCGTACTGATGCTTTTCATCCCTCTCTGTCCACTCTTCAAATTGGTATTCTTATCCTTCCTCAAATTAGTTTGCCTCTCTTTGTGCACTTTCCTTAATGTTCCATCATTCTGGACTGCCCTTTCTCATGTTTCAAGCTGGCATTCCTCCTCTGCCCAATACAACCTTATCCACCCTCCCCTACCTCTGTTTAAGTCAATTGGAATTCTTCCTCCTCACTCCCCAATCTGTGCCTCTCTCCACAAGTCCTTCCTCAATGCTGTTTCCTCCACCATTCCTGTTCACCTAATGCTGGCACTTTGCAGCCTTATGCCCCACCTCTATGACCACATTCCTCCCAGCACAGGGACAAACACACAAGGGAGACCAACCAAGGTCATGTACTTCCCTAGTTATCTTCTAAAGAAATGTATAATGTGAGGTTAATGAATACACATGTACTTGTGTTGTACACATTCTTCCATAACATTAAGGATATGTGTTTACCTCTCTAAAAGCAGCTAAACTTAATTTCACCTTTGTTCCCATGTCAAAACTTTACTCCAGCTTCTAGTGCTACCACTGGTGGTTGGATCAACATCATGATGGTGGTAAAGAGAAAGTGTCTCTCCTCTGCCCATTTCATCTTCCCTGATCTCATCCCTGTCCATTACATCTCATTTTCTCTGTTTAAAGGAATCTAGTTTACTGCCACATCCCAAAGTTGTGCAGGTTGGTAGGTTAATTGGCCGCTGTAAATTGCCCCCAGAACAGGTAGATGGTAGAATTGTTGGGAATACGTGGAGAATAGGGAAAATTAGTGAGGAAATGGGATTGCTCTGTGAGACATCTTAGGCCAAATGGCTTCCTTCCATGCAGGAAGGAAAAAGGAAATCCCAGCCAACACGCAGCTCTCTGGCCTGTAATATCTACCCATTTTGTTGAGAGCTCTGGGACTAGATTGATGAACCATCTCAGGACCCATCAGTGAAGCATGGTAGAAGGCATCAAATCAAAGATAGATCGTTGCAAGGGAAAATTTGTTGTCTAATTCCACAGAAGTGATACGGACATTGAAGGTGATATCATAGGTAGATGTCACATCCTAGTTGGGTTATAATGCTTAAAAAAAGATATAAGTCCTTCTGTAAGCCTTGTAAGCCTTAATTGGTAAAGATACAATAATGCTGAGATACAGTTATGTCTCTGTGCTTATCACTGAGATGCAGTGTCTAAAATAAATCATTCATTACTCATCTATAAGCCAAGAATAATCACTTTTCTCCATGAGAAGCATTGTTGAGGACACATTTCCTCTCTTATACATAGAGCCAAATTCAATGAGTACTCATACGGGAATAGGTATAGGTATTGGTATTGGTATTGGTTTATCATTGATACATATACAAAATGCAGTGAAAAGCTTTTGTTTGCATGCCATCCAGATAGATCATTCCACACATAAGTACATGGAAGTAGTACAAAAGGAAAACAGAATACAGAATATAGTGTTACAATTACAGAGAAACTGCAGTGCAGGTAGACAAATAAAATGCAAGGGACACAACAAGGCAGACTGAGAGATCAAGAGTTCATCTTTTAGTGTATGAGAGGTCCGTTCAAGAGTCTAATAACAGCAGGATAGAAGCTGTCTGTCCTTGAGCATGGTGGTACATGCTCTGCCCGACAGCAGAGGGGAGAAGAGACAATGAGGGATTATGTTGACTGCTTTCGTGAGGCAGCGGAAAGTATTGATAAAATCAATGGACTGGGCTGCGTTCACAGCTCTCTGCAATTTCTTGTGGTCTTAGGGAGAGCTGTTGCAGAGAATACTGTAAATTCTTATACAATCCCCATAGCTTCTATGTTTAAAAGGTGTGCCGTGGACCTTGGCCCAAGTGGAATCATGTGCAACAATTTACAAAAGGGTTACATTGGACAAGTGCTTCCATACAGCTGAGTAAAGGGCATCATGTAGAGGAACAGCAAGGAAGAAGAGAATTCTATTCTTGAACATTGGAAATTAATTGATAGAATGCAAATTATATTAAACATGGTATATACATACAAACTAGTATTGTTCACTAGCACTGAACATGCTGGTATATTACATATATCCATGTGTTAGATGGGTTGAATAACAGCGACCTACCTGCTCACACAGTAGAATGCCACCATTTTGAAGATATCATCAAACACCAACAAGGAGCCATCCAAGTACATAACTGAAAAGAAAATATGAATAGAATTGATATTTTCATCACTGGTATCCCAGGCATAAAATAGTGACTAAAATTAAGCGACATATAAAAATGATTTCTGAATTCTCTATACAGTGACTCTAATTTTAACTTGGGGTGGGAATTGCCTGGATGGGGAATGAGTTTGGTGATCACAGTACTGAACATAACAGTGTGAAGCCCGGGCAATTTTAACTCTGAGGCTTCATCCACAGCCCCTGATCCAGTTTCCTACTTGAAACCATAGCACATAGATTGACAGCAGGAGGCTACAGCTGGGGAACATATGTGCAGTCTGCCGATGGTGGAGATGGATGGGGGGAGGGGGGTAGGATTGATGATCGGGAGAGTCTTGGCTAAGGAACATCTTAATATTTTCTCATTCCTGGCTCCACAAACAAATGAAGACATGGGAATGCTTACCTTTATACACCCACTTTACTCTGATTGCCCATCCTGCTCTACTCTGAAGCCCACAGTTTATGTAGTGGTCAGGGCTTGGTTACATTTAAAGCAGGACCTCACAAGTCTCTGCCAGATACATCTCTTGCCTGCTCAAAAAAGCAGATTAAAATCATGACCTGTAGGTTTGCAGGAGCTCTGATGGGTTTGCCTCAGAGTTAAAGTTGCCCTGGTTCTTTCTTGAGGTTTAAATATGATCCTCTTGGCCAGACGCTCTAATTTAAATGCATATATAAACATTTGTGCAAACCAGTCTTCCTGTTACTGACCCTGTTGAAGTTTAGTTTTAAATGTTAATCTCATAAGCTATCTGCCTTCCTGTCGTTTGACGTGAGACATACCACAAAACATGTCTGCCATGAAACTCAACACATGGTAGGGGTTAGCAAAAGAAACTAAAAAAGTAATTGTACAAAATTTTATCATGCTGAGAATTTCTTCCAAACTTTTAAAGTAAACAAGAAAGCTACATTAATAACACATTACAGCGTCCTTGTTCATGACAACATTCAGCCCGCTGCCTTGAGCAAACCTCTGGTCTTCTATTTCTTTCACCCCCCACCCCCCGAGTTCACCTATATCGAGAAAGCTTGTAAAGAATGAGAAATATGATATTAATCAGGAAGCAACTATTTTATATTTACACATCTTCAGAACAACACCCCATGAAGGAAGTGTTTGTGAAAGAATGCAATACGGTGCTTTATATAGAATGGAAGCTAGTGCCATGTTTTTTATTCTGTTTTGTTCTGGTTTCAAAGATGACTCTCAGGGCCTCCTTATAGATTTGGTTTTTATTATTCTTTTACCTTCTTTCTCGTTCACTGTTTTGATCCTCACAAATTTTCTGAGTTCTGGGTTTCATTAAGTTCCTATTTTCTTAATTTTATTGTGTATTTTGTTTTCTCTTTGTGGATCCTGACCGCAGCTTCTCTAGTTTTTCCAAGGCACAAGAGACTGCAGATGTTGGAATCTGGAGCAACGAACCATCTGATGGAGGAACTCAGTGGGTTGAGCAGCATCTGTGGGAACAATTGCTTTCCCTCCACAAGTGCTGCTCGACCCACTAATTATTTGTTGTTTCTATAGTTTTTCCGTCAGTTAATAATTCATCTCAGCTGACTTTCCCTCTCTATCTTACTTTATTTCACCTTCCCTGCTTTAGACCATTTTCATGGAGCAATATACTGATGTCCTCCTACTTATTCTCATCTGCTATCATCTTCTGCTTTCCCAGCATGTATTTCAATTTTCTTAACATAAGATTTCCAATTACATTTTTCCTCATAATGTAGTGTTTTGTTAATCAGGGGTATCCATTCTTCAGAACTATAATATCTCTGTACCAATACATGGCCACTACAGCTCTATAATTCTTCAGCGTTTGTATCTTTAAGTGTAGAACAGATTGGATAGCTGGGACCTTTTTTTAAAGGAGGCTGAGGGGTAATCTTCTGGAGGCTAACAAAGTTATGAGGTTTTAAACCCTACCTGGGATAATCCACAGGTAGGGTAGATAGTCACAGTCCTTAACCCAGGGTAGGATCTAAAACCGGAGGCCATGGCTTAAGACGAGGGGGGAAGGATTTAAAGGGGATCGGAGGGGCAAGTTTTTCAAGGTGTGACGGGCATATGGAGCGAGCTGCCAGAGGAAGTGGTAGAAGCAGGTATAATTACAATGTTTAAAAGACATTTGGACAGGTACATGAAAGGTTTAAAGGGATATGGGCCTAAAGCAGGCAAATGGGATTAGTTTAGATAGGGATTTTTGTCTGTAAGGGTGAGGTGGGCCAAAGGGCCTGTTTCTGTGCTGTGTAACTCTACGAATCTCTATGAATCTAACATGCTGCTTTCAGTCTATCTGTCTGCAAGTTAATATCGTGATCCTTTTGGAAAGCAGTGTTACTTTCTGTGACTGCTTCTCAAACAATTTCACAATCAGGAACACAGTACAAGGACACACACCAGAGGTATCAACACCAAGATGTTGGTACAAGCGCCCCCAATAATATTTCACCTCAACTCTGGAGCAACGTGTAATAATCCAAAGCAAGCCATCAACCTTAAGACAGTGCTATGGAGCCAGTGAGAAGGGCTACTGATGTACAAAAAAAAACTACACAAAGCTGCTGTCTGAAGGTAGTGAACCCAAATAATCAAGAGAGCTATAATATGCATTTCATTGCTGCAGACTAGAAAGATGTCACACTAATAATAAAATTACACCATGAAGATTGTTTCATGGCCTGTCCGTGGATTTTCAATGTTCTCTTCATTGTGCACTGTTCAGTCTTCACTGTACACATTTTGCAGCAAAGCTTAGAGATTTAACATGTATCTAGTAAATGTTATGCTCTGTGAGTAAGCTCCACCTCTTCTGATGTGTCTCTGTGTCTGATGTGTTCTTCTGTGTCTCAGCACATTCTAAAGACCCCTACATTGTTCATGTTGAAAGTCTGGTGGAATTACAGTTGAAAGAATAGAAAACCTGGGAAAATCTAGGGTTCTTGGTATTTAAAAAACTTGACTAGAGCATGCGCCTGGTAGAGTTCTAGTGCCATTATGGGGATTCTGTCAGTAACCCTCTCTGAAGGCATCAGTGGAACTCTTGCCAAATGAGAACTGCCCAATGAGATCATTGAGGGAGCTCCAATGGCTCTGTAGTCAGAAATGGAGGAAACACCTCAGGGGCTCCGGGAAGGAGAGGGTTGGGACATCACCACAATGCAAGGGTGAATTGGGATGTCCACCTCTCTCCACAGATGTTACCTGACCTGCTGAGTATTTCAGGTTTTCATGTGTTTACAGCTTTGATGTGTTGTGTGCTAATTTAAATTCTGTCTGCAGGAGAAGACACTAGGAAGCAATTATATATTGAGAGAGGACCATGTAACATTTATGTTAGGAATTATTGATACCGAGACCAGACAAGAGAGTGAGGAAGATTGATGTTGAAAGAATCTGTCAGCCTGGATATTTCCAGAACTGAGGGTCACAGCGTAAGGATAAGGGATGGGCCACTTAGGAACGAGATGACTAAAATTGTCTTAACAGAAGGAAGCATGTGAACCTGGGGACTTTGCTACCTCAGAGGGCAGTTGAGGTCAAATCACTAAATAGATTCACGAATGAGTTAGATATGGTATGAATGGCTAAAAAGATCAAGGGATATGTGGAGGAAGCAAAAAGAGGTTCCTGAATTTGGATGATCAGCCATGATCATGTTAAATAGTGGAGCAGTCTATAGGGCTGATTGGCCAAGTATTACTCCTGTTTTCTATTTGCTGGATTCTCAAGGGGTGGGCATGTCTACTGGGGATAATATCCTTACCATTAGTGCATCTCTATCTTGGCTTTAAGATTCTCGACTGGAAAATGGGCTGGTTGTTGTACTACTGGCTACTTCCTCTCATTTAGGTCTTGGTGGCGCTTGCTTTTAAGTTTCTCTGTTCATCGAAAAGCATTCACATTTTTACTTATGAGTTGCATGGCTTAAGTGATTGCTTGTGTTGAAGCAATCTTCATTATTAGTGTTATCCACTGCACTGTACTACTTCCATGTACAAGTGCGATATCTTTCTGGTCTGTAACAATGAAATGCATATTATACCTCTCTTGATTATTTGAGTTCACCACCTTCAGACAGCAGCTTGGTGTGGTTTTTCTTGTACATCAATAGCACAACTCACTGGCTCCGCAGGTTGATGGCTTGCTTCGGGATTTTACATGTCACTGACATCATGGTGTTGTTACATGTAGTGTGTGTCCGTGTCACTTAATTGACCTCTTTTGGTGCCAGGTAAACTGTGTTTAATTGTTATTCTGAATCTAACCTTGTTTGTGTCTCTGTACGTCTATCCATGAACTTTTAATGTCTCCCTTGTGGTGCACTCTTTGTAGAAATGATATTTCAATCTTCACTGTGCACACTTTTTTCCCATATGCAGAGCATTTCTTTTCAGCCACTCCAAAGCATTTGCAACATTTGAGCCAGCTTAGCTGTACTTTCTCATTGATTTTGGCTCTCTTTGCTTCTTTGGCTTTGGCTTCACAACACACACTTCCTTGGCATCAGCTCTGCAACCTTGTACGTCTCTATGCACATTTCTAGAGTTAACTCTGTTTCATTCAGCAACTGTTCTGTCCAGCTGGATGTCTGTATTCCACATAGAATCTGAACTCTGATGACCTAGTCTTCCAATTTGCAAAGTTGCAATTAAAAATGTATGGTAAGGTTATTCATGTTCTTTGATGCATGCAGAGAGCTGGTGGTGGTGAACTGTTTTATTTCCAGGTGGCTTGCAATGTGCTTGTAATGTAATGCACTTTCTAGAATTTCATTTGAAAGTTTTATAGCTAGTTACAATTCTCTCCCCTTGTGGTCAATGAGTTCCGCTAGCACCTTTACCTAGGTCAGCTCTGTTTTATGTGCCACAGCCCAGTTCAATATACAGTATAACTTTTCCTTCATTCTTTAGACAGGTTACTTGCCTGGAAATCCAATAGCTTGGGCGGCTTTATTTGCTCCATCATTCACTATCTCAGTGGAATCACAGAGCTCACTTGGAACATTTAAAGCCTTCCCTTTGCAAGCAGCAACAGTTTTCAAATGTAATTAATTAATGTTGTTTTTCTACCTATATTACTGCTGGAAAACCTTACATTTTATTTGCAAAATACAGCAGCTTTGAAGATGAATATTTTTAATTTTGCACACTCAGCTATTTAATGGCTATAGTTTTATGGTTTGAGATTGGTATCCGGTTTGAAATGGAATCAGGCT
The DNA here is from genome assembly GCF_009764475.1 of Pristis pectinata. NCBI lineage: Eukaryota > Metazoa > Chordata > Chondrichthyes > Rhinopristiformes > Pristidae > Pristis > Pristis pectinata. The sequence goes on along the minus strand of NC_067405.1, from coordinate 128,138,385 downwards.
GAACTATGCTTGTGATCCATGAGTCATGTATAAATATTGCTCTAAGCAGGTGCTGAAGTATTTGGTTCCATTTCTGGTGAAAGTCTTAGCCATTTGAAAAGTGGACTAGTGCTTCCAATTGCAATGACCTTCATCTACGTGCCGTTTCCTCATCATTGTCAGTGCACCCAATGCACGCTCATTACCTCCCTTCTGACAGAAATTAGTGCAAACAGTCATGACCAACGACCTACAATCTTCACCAATAAGGAGCACACCATGCATGAATTATAGGGCCCTTTAATTTTTAAATATGCGCTGACCACACCAAAATTTTCATTTTTATTTGCTGATCTTTTCTCAACAGACAACACAGCTTTAGCTCACTGTTTTCCTGCACTGTGCACCTCACTGCAAGAAGCTGTGACCTGTGGTCAGGCTAGCTGCTGTAATTGGGAGGCTGGAAATGACGGCACTTAAAGCTGCAGTCAAAGTGCAGAAGGGAGGATAGATTTGGAAGAAGGGAATTTGCTGAAAGACCCACGTATAGTACCCCCAAGTTTACTGATACTATCCTGAGATTCAGGCACTGTGCAGAAGGTGAGGGCAGGAAGACATCCAGCTATCAACTCCATCACCAGTGTGAAGATACTTAGATATTTATCTATTTATTAGTCACATGTACATCGAAACACACAGTGAAATCAGTCTTTTTTGTGTTACTGATTATGTGCTCAGGGCAGCCTGCCAGTGTTGCCACTCTTCCGGCGCCAACATAGCATGCCCACAGCTCCTAACCTGTATGTCTTTTGAAATGTGGGAGGAAACTGGAGCACCCGGAGGAAACCCACGCAGACACGGAGAGAACGTACAAACTCCTTACAGACAGTGGCGGGAATTGAACCCAGGTTGCTGGCGCCGTAAAAGCGTTACACTAACCACTACATTACTGTGCCGCCACACTACTGTGCAAGTGACCATGCGAGTGAATGCCAGGAGCCTGCCTCCAAGAACATGGCTTCATTGCCAGAAATTGTCTATTCGCCTCACCAGGAACAGTGCTGCGTTTATTCTGTGCTCACTCCTCCACTACTTCCAGCTTTACTGCTCATGGAAAAAGCAGCCCTCTTGATTGGTACCCTATTCAACACCCTAAGCATTCACTCCCTTTACCACCCATGCACTGTGGCTCCAATGTGTTCCCTATAAAAATACACTTCCTTCAGTAACTTGACAGGACATTTTATCAGGAGCTCGCAAAACCATGATCCCCATCACCTGGAAGGACAAGGACAACAAGAGCAAGTGAACACCACCAACTACACGTTACCTTCTCCAAGTCCATGCCACCTTAACTTGGAAATATATCACTGTCACTTCATGGTCGCTAGGTCTAAATCCTGGACGTCCCTCTCCAGCAGCACAGAGGGCATACCTTCACTTGGACTTCAGTGGTTCAAGAAGTCAGCATACCACCAATTTCTCAGGCACAATTAGGGATGGATGATAAGTACAGGTCTTGCCAGCTATACCCCCACCCCACATGGGCATGAAGAAACATTCCCCTCACCCACCTCCTTTCAGTCTCCTGCTTGTGACACTTCATTGCATCTTTCTCATCTCTTCTTCCCTCTTCCCTCCTCACTCCCTGACCATTCACTTCTAATATCACTGCACAACCAATTATCCTACCAAGATGGACAGATTCTCTAAACCTCTTGTAAAACTGCCGTGAACATATATCTATCTTTCTTGAAAAATAGCAACTTAACAATAGGCATTTGATAAGGTATGGCTCCAAAAGTAATTGCGGAAATTAGAAGCTCTTGATGCAGATGGTAATATCGTGCATGGAGAGAAGATATTGGCTAACTGACAGGAAACAGAACAGACATAAATGGGTCTTTATCTGGTAGGGAAGATACAATGAAGGGTGTACCACAGTGATCAGTGCTGGAGCCTCAACCATTTACAATTTATATAAATACATTGGATGAACGCACAGAAAGTACTGTATACCTGCTAAATTTGCTGATGGTATAAAGATAGGTAGGAAAGTAAGTTGTGAAGGGGATATAAGGAGGCTATAAATGGATATAGATAGGTTAAGTGAGTGGGCAAAGATCTGGCAAAAAGAGTACAATGTGGGAAAATTGTACATTTTGGGAGGAAAAATAAAAAAAATCATATTATCCAAATGGTGAGAGGCTGCAGTGCTCAGAGATGCAGAGGGATCTGTGTGTTCTTAATGCATGACTTGCAATTGGACTCTGTCTATACTTCTCGCTGCCTCGGTAAAGCAGCCAACATAATCAATGACCCCCTCCGACCCGGGACATTCTCTCTTCTCCCCCCTACCATCAGGCAGAAGATACAAAAGTCTGAAATCTCATACCATCAGGCTCAAGGACAGCTTCTATCCTGCTGTTGTAAGACTATTGAAGGGTCCCCTTGTACGATAAGATGAACTCTTCACCTCACAATCTACCTTGCCATGGACTTGTACCTTATCATCTGCCTGCCACTTCCTCTATACTGTAACACTATATTCTGTATTCTGCTTTTCCCTTGTACTACCTTGCTGTACTAATGATCTGTATGGATGGCATGCAAAGTTTTTCATTGTACTTTGATACATGTGACAATAATAAACCAATTTACAAATGGTAGTATGCATGGCAACAAGTAATTTAGGAAAGAAAACAGAATGTTTTTCTTTATTGTCAGTGGAATTAAATACAGAAGTAGGGAGTTAATGTTTCAGTCATATTGGACTGCATCTGGAATACTGCACACAACAATGGACTCTTTATCAAAGGATGGATGTAAATGCAATGGAATCCATTCAGAGAAAGGATTATTAGACTCATACCTGGAATGGGCAGGTTGTTTCATGAGGAAATGTTGGTCAGCCTATGCTTGTATCTGCTGAAGTTTAGAAGGGTGTGGGTGATGATTTGACTGAAACGTATAAGACCCTGAGTGGTCTTGGCAGTTTTGGTATGATGAGGATGTTTCTTCTTGTAAGAAAATCTGGCACTAGGGGTCACTGCTGAAAATGAAGTGGTTGCCCATTTTAGCAGAGATGAGTTAAAAAAATTTTCTCTCACAAATCTTTGTGACTTGCTTCCTCGAAGGGTGGTGGAAGCAGTCTTTGAATAGTTTTAAGGCAGATGTAGACAGATACTTACGAAGAATCACAACCTCAGGATGTCATAAATTGTGCTTTTCAACAAATTAAATGCATCTGAATGTAATCACTGATGTAAAGTAGGAAACAGGCAGCAAGGACCATGACTTGGAGCGAGAAGCAGGACTCTCGGTGCGAGAAGTGGGAGCCATATAAAGAGGTGAGTGTTGGGACCCAGTTCTTTTCCAGGTAGCGAGGGCCGTGACTTGGAGTGAGAAGCGGGATTCTTGGTCTCTAGTGCCTAGCTAAAGTAATGACAATGGGTCAGTAATGTGTTCTTCCTGCCAGATGTGGGAGATCTGGGAGATCTCAAGTTTCCTTGATAGCTACATCTGCGGGAGCTGCATCCAACTGCAGCTCCTTATAGACTATGTTGGGGAGTTGGAACTGCAGCTCCTCATTCATACGGGAGAATGAGGAGGTGATAGATAAATGCTACAGGGAGGAAGCCACACCTAAGTTGCAGGATGCAGGTAGCTGAGTGACTGTCAGGAGAGGGGAAGGGAATAGGCAGGCCATTCCCCTCAATAACAGGTATACTGCTTTGGATACTATTGGGAGGGACGACCTACCAGGGGAGAGCTGCAGCGGTCAGGTCTCTGGCACTGAGTCTGGATCTGTGGCTCAGAAGGGAAGGGGGGAGAGGAGGAGAGCAACAGTGAATAGGGACTCTATAGTTAGGGGAGAAGACAGAAGATTCTGTGGATGTGCAAGAGACTTCTGGATGGGATGTTGCCTCCCAGGTGCCAGGGTCAGGGATGTCTCAGATCGGGTTCACAGCATTCTAAAGGGAGGTGGTGGTGGGGGGTGGTGAGCAGCCAGAAGTCGTGGTACTTTGGTACCAACAACGTAGGTAGGAAAAAGGATGAGGTCCTAAAAAGTGAATATGGGGAACTACGTAGGAAGCTGAAAAGCAGGACCTCAAGGGTAGTAATCTCTGGATTGCTGCCTGTGCCACCCGCCAGTGAGGGTAAGAATAGGTTGATTAGGCAGATGAATGTGTGGCTGAGAAATTGGTGCAGGGGGCAGGGTTTCAGATTTGTGGATCATTGGGATCTCTTCTGGGGAAGGTACAACCTGTACAAAAGGGACAGGTTGCACCTGAACTGGATGGGGAACAATATCCTTGTGGGCAGGTTTGCTAGAGCTGTGAGGAGGGTTTAAACTAGTTTGGCAGGGGGATGGGAACCCAAGTGATAGGTCAGAGGATGGGGCAGTTGGTGTATAGGTTTATGCTGTGTGTAGAGAGTGTGAGGAAGGAGAGGCATTTGATTGGGCAAAATTGCAGTCAGTTGGATGGGCTGAAATGTGTCTTTTTTAATGCAAGAAGTATCAGGAACAAGGGTGATGAACTTAGAGTGAAGGAGGATGAGAGATGATCTAATAAGAGGCATAGATCGAGTGGACAGCCAGAGACTTTTTCCCAGGGCAGAAATGGCTATCACAAGGGGACATAATTTTAAGGTGATTGGAGGAAAGTACAGGGGGGATATCAGCGGTAAATATTTTGCACACAGAATGGTGGGTGTGTGGAATGCGCTGCGAGGGATGCTGGTAGAGGCAGATACATTAGGGACATATAAGGGGCTCTTAGATAGGCACATGAATGATAGAAAAATGGAGGGGTATGTGGGAGGGAAGGGTCAGATTGATCTTAGAGTAGGCTAAAAGGTCGGCACAACATCGTGGGCTGAAGGGCCTGTACTGTACTGTAATGTTCTATGTAAACAGGCAATCGATTTGTACACAGCAAGCTCCCACACAGTGCAGTCTGGTAATGATATGATACCTTGTTTTCATGATATTGATTGCATGATAAATATTGTTCCAATTATATTTTGAAATAATGACATGCATGTACAGTATATAGCGCCTTGGTTTAAGTTCTTGTACCTCTTGCAGGGCAGCACTTCCTTACCCTTGTGCTGGAGTATTGGCCTGGATATTTGTGCATTACTTTAAATACCTGCTATGCACTGCTGACTGCACAGACAGACTATGACACATCATGGTGAGTGGCTAATTTTCATCTGGATGGGATTTCAGCTACCATATTTGAAGTGCAGGATGTCAGTTAGTGCCTAAAAAATTGGATTCTACACAATCAACCAATTGCACTGAAATAAATTAGATTTAAAAACATCCAATATCCCATGTACCTAAATAATTTGTAAACCAGATTTGATATTGCACAAGATTTATAATTAGACAATGCTAAACTGAAGTGGCCTCTCTGGTAAGCCTCTCAGAATCTGTGGTAGAGAATCAGTTTAGGAGTTGAGTTACATTATAAATAATGGTAAAGTCTATTTTTGTGCTCTTCTGTTCTGACATTTGTTTCCAAATTAGGTGAATGATTTGATTCTGAGTGGGGCCCACTTTAGAAACAACCTTTACTGAAATGGTGATAAACACATTGTACAAGACTGTCAGCATTAAACGGTGGCATATGGTTAGTGGACGTCACAGGCTCGCTGCTATGCTACAGGATATACTCTGACATGGGCTGGGAATGACACATCTCTCACAAGCCCATTTCCCAAGGATGTTACAAGATATAAATGGAAAGGAGAAGTAAAACCTACTGGCCATATCAGCAGAATACATCCCAGAGGGAACTTCTAATGGGTTTAATCTCTGTAAAACACTGTTACGTAGACACTTTTTTGATCTAATATGAAGCCTCATTACTGGGTAGTACTGTGGTTTTCACACTGTTAAAACATCCGCATTTGTTGCCACGGCAACTCAGCCGCGGTCACCAAGAGTCAGGCTAAGCATCAGTTTAAATTTTAAGGAAGGAACTGAGTCTTTTATTTTAAATCTCATGCTTTCTTTGGTGACTGGTAATTATTAGAATCGCTCTTTTGTTTTTCCTTTTGCAGTTACGGAAACAAGACCAATTAGCTGACAATTCCTATTTACAAAAATTGAGTTATGCCCGGATTGCTGTTCTTTAATCAACTGGAAATACCTCAGCGACTCCATTTGTGTTTAAACACATGCAGTTAACTTGGCAGAGAGAGTTAATCTAGTGTTGTAATTAGTAACCCTGGGGCAAAGTGACATGAAAATCACAAGCTACATGTGGCAGACTTCTTTTGATCTATTCCTTTTCGTTTGGACAAGGAGCAGGGAAGTGGCATAAATCCAAATCCAAAGGATTATTATTCAATAATTCTTTGAGTTTGGTGGAGTCAAAAACTTCAATATGACTACCAGCACATATACAGAAGGGCAACAAAACCAGAAAGAATGAATTGGAGTATGGTTCTGTTTCAACCAGAAGTGCATTTGAGCTCTAAGTTCTTGTGACAATGGCATGAATAGAAATTCTACACATCAGAAATACACATCATACCTCATATTCCGCCTTGGCCGTCTCCAACCTGATGGCCTCAACATCGATTTCTCGAACTTCCGGTAACCGCCGCCCCCCCCCCCCCAACTCCCTTGTCTTCCCTTATTCCTGTGGCTCCCTTCCTCCACCTTGATGACCTGCCCATCTCCTCTCCTTCCCTCCTTCATCCTTTATTCCATGGTCAACTGCCCTCTCCTACCGGATTCCTTCTTCTTCAGCCCTTTGCCTCTTCTACTTCCCACATCTCAGTTTATTACATCTTCCACACCCTCCCCCACCCACCTACCTTCCCCCTCTCACCTGGACTCACCTATCCCCTGCCTGCATGTACTTCTCCCCCTCCCCCAACTTCTTATTCTGGCTTCTGCCCTCTTCCTTTCCAGTCCCGATGAAGGGTCTCAGCCCAAAACGTCAACTGTTTATTTCCCTCCATGGATGCTGCCTGACCTGCTGAGTTCCTCCAGCACATTTTGTGTATTGCATCAGAAGTTTTGTTATTTCTCTGTGGGTTTTACTTGCTTGTGCTTGAAAACTATTTAAATTAAGTGTAATTGAAAGATATCAACACAGTTGAAAAATTAACAATATAAACTTTGATGGGTGCTTCCAAAGGTGTTACAAACCCTACAATTGCAAAATGTAGTTGGTTACTTGTTGAGAAATGGATAATATCCAATAATTGTCCACTGAAACCAATTGAAGGAAATACTGGACAATAGTGGGTTTGTGTTTTGTCAAACGTTAAAATGACTCTCCTAGCAATCCTATGCAGTCATCGAGTTAAGCCATCAAAACTATGCTTGGATGTTGATATTGAAACACCCAAATATAACATTTTATGGCTGAAATGTTACAAACCAAAAGCAAACATCCTAAGAAGTGAGTTATAATGAGACAAGTTTCTTGCAAAATTATATTCTACAAAGGAAAGTTTAAGGATATTAGAAGTTCTCTTTGTCTTATCGTCTGTTGATGCTGCCACAGTAAAAGCAGTCATTGCAGGGAGAACTGTGAGGCCCAGTGCTGAAATTTCCACCCCGGCCATTATATGGCCCAGCTGCCTTGCAATGACGGAGAACCCATACATAGTCCAACTAGCAAAATAGAAGAATACTTTTAGAACAGGCAGCCCATTGCATTATTGCATCCTCTGCTCCAATGGAATTAGCTAACTTCCAACAATGCCCACAACTTTACCACTTCCATTTAATCTAGATTGGATAAAATCACCTACTATATTCTTCAAGGTGATCCTATTCTCACCTCCCTCTCCTCAAACCCCAACCTCACTATGCAGTCTTCCAGGATTTCAATCCATCTCTGCCTTCTGTGGTTCAGTGACTATTGACCTTGCCTGAAATTTGGAGGCTCATTATAACTCTAGAAGCTTGTGCACAATATTCTAGGTGAACACTCCAGTAGCGTACTGAGTGAGCATTGTACCGTAGGAACTACCCTCTATGTTAATCTGTGGTTCCTTCTGCTCTCTTGGATGGATGTAAGCCATCCCATGAGATTATTTCATGGAAGAGTGACTGATTTATATCTGGTCCCAGCAAGATCTATGTTTTACTAAACTTGACTAAAACAGATTAGTTATAATGACACAGGCCTATTGGGTCCATGCCAGCTCCCAAGGGAACAATCCCATTTGCCCTGTTGCCCCTCTCCTTATTTCCCTGCATCTCTGCAACTTATTCTCTGTGACACATGCCTATCAACTCCTCTTTGATTCTTTTTGCCATTAACCTACATCAAGGGGAGATTAACAGAGGCCAATTAATCTATCAGCATCTGTTTGGGGTGTGGGAGGAAACCAGAGCACCCAGAGGAAACCCACATAGTCACAGGGAAAACATGTAAACTATATAAAAGGAACACCCAAGGTCAGAATCAAACCAGATCCCTGGAACTGTGAGCCACAGCATAGCCACTGCAGCAACATGATCACTACAATATCATTTTTTTGTGAGAGCTTAATATCCACAAATTGGCTGCTGTGTTTTCTAAGCTGCAACAGTGGCTACACTTTTTGAAAAGTACCTAAGTGCCAACAAATTGCTTTGGAGTATTGTGAAAGGCACTATATAAATGCAAATCTTTCTTTTCCTTTCACTGAGACCCAACTGCAGGTGAAATAACATCCGATCATCAAAAATAAAAAAAATTAATGGCAGATAGACTTAAATCTGATTGCCTCACTAAAGCTCTCTTTTTTAAACTCGACATTTAAATGGTTTGGTGGATAAAGTTCAGTGAAGCTGACTGTCATGACCAATATGATGTTTTCTCTGTCTCTTCTTCTTTCATAGGGACATTGGATGGAAAAATGGTCTTTTAATTTGTCCCTTGTCATCTTGGCAGTAAATCACATGAATCAGCAATAATAGGATTGACTTATCATGGTAATCAATCTCTATCCATTGGACAGGATAAAGTGAGGAACTCCATTGACAGAAAGGTTTGGGAACCATCCTCCTAAAGCTATGTCATAGAGATTTTTCAAGAAACTCTGCTTAAATTTGTAAAAGTGAGTTGTTGGATTGTGTAATGGCTGTGTAGGGTAACAATACATTTCCAAGAAAGATGTTAGAAGCCATACAGTCACATAGCAAAGAAACAGGACTTTCAGCCCATTGGGTCCATTATGACCATCAAGCACCCGTTTACACTGATACTAATTTTATTCTCCCCATATTCCCATCAAACCCCAACCAGATTCTACCACTCACCTACACACATGGGGCAATATACAGTTGACAGTTAACCTGCAAACCCACGAGTCTTTTGGATGTGTACTGTACAGTAACAGGTAAACCATCAAACACAGACAGTACTAGAGGTCAAGACTGAACCTGGGTCACTGGAGCTGTGTGGTAGCAGCTCCACAAGTGGTACCGTCCTACAGCTTGGGATGATTGCATAATTACAGTGTACCCCTCCCATCCCTGCTAAAATGCCAGGCTTTGTATTGAGTGGTTTGTATTCTGTTAAAAACCTGAAAGAGGAAACTAACACATAGTACAACTGCCCACTCCTGGAATGAGGGGGTAGTGCACCAATTGGTTTGGAGGATGTTGGCTGGCTAATGAAATGTTTTAAGGTGGCAATGTTTTAAAAATATTTTTACTTTTACCCATGGTTGCTTGGGTTTCCAATGAGGTGGTAAACATGCTTGCATAAGGTAAGTGTGCCAGGAGAAGCTATATTTCCTCCCAGCCAAACAAACACACTGTAAATCACTTCCCACATTCCCCATCCCACACATCTGTGATCAGTCTGCTCCCCTCCGATCTCTATAACCCACCTGGCTTCTGTGATTACTTCCACTCATTCCCCTCTAGATTCTGAGAGCAATCTTTCCTTCCCTATACCTTCTGTCAAAGGCACTTAACCTTGACAAACAACCAGCCTGTCATGGGTAACACAGGGAATACTTGGGCCCACATCCTATAAAAAAAGTTGTTGGGACCCAATGTGAGTATAACACCAGCTGGAACAGTAATCAACCTTTGTGACATCCAACAATGTGTTCCTACCTGAATTACCATATTAATTAGTAATCCCACAGTACCCACCACTCCTGCCAATTTTAAATCTCTCAGTTCCAGTTGCACAATGATTTTGGAATAGCCCAGTAAAATCTGAAGTGTTAGGTGTGATGGTCAGTCATGCAAAGCAGAATGAGTTAAAAATTCCTTGCACGTTATAGGCTTTGCATGCCACTTACACCACTGAGCTTCCAACCATGCTGTTTCCAAAAGGTAGACTGGACGTCAGTCCTAACCTTATAGCTTGTAACCCAAGGGGCCCTTGACACTCTTACTGGGACTGGTAGGCATGTTTCATTAAGGTGATTTAATTTGTGGAATGTATATGTGAAATGTTTGAAAAAGTAAAAAGAAACGAAGGCTGTCATTTCTCAGAGGAGCCAGAATGTTTGCGACTTGAGTATTATTAGCAATCACTTTTTTAGGATGTAGCTAACCAAGGTTGTCCCTCAAAGTCTGGAGAGCAATTAATTCCTTCCCTTATCTTAAAAGCCACTGTGGATTTAGAGGTGTACAGCTTTATCTCAACAGTGCTTATTGTATCTTTAAGTATGAAACATGCTTTTCTCTATGTATCCATGTATGCGGTAATATTTCTGGTTCTGTTTAGATAGCAGAGTGATGTGGTGACCTTCCTTCATAACAATTTACAGTAAGAGAAAGAATCAACATGTAAAAAGTTATGGTGCTGCCTTAGGAATAAATATTTGAACAGGAGTGGAATGAGGAAAAGGTTGTGTCTGCACCTGCATGTGTTTGTGGTCAGAGTCCTTCTGCGTGCATGTTTGTGTGTGTGTGTGTGTGTGGTGTGTTGGTGTGTGTGTGTGTGTGTGTGTGTGTGTGTGTGTGTGTGTGTGTGTGTGGTTGTGTGTGTGTGTGTGTGTGTGTATGGTGTGTGTGTGTGTGTGTGTGTGTGTGTGTGTGTGTGTGTGTGTGTGTATGCGTGTGTGTGTTGTGTGCATGTGTGTGTCACTGTGGAGTAAAGCGATCTCCAATTGTCTTAGACCTCCATGCCACTAAGTTCCACTCACTCTGTCAAGACCATGTGGTAGCTGATGTGCAATAGCTACACCAAGTTCAAAGAATTCATGCACAGGCTTTTTCCGCTTTCCAGAATTGGAGTGGAAGCAAGTCATACTTGATGCTGAGGGGCTGCCTGAGAAGAAGAGAATACACCTCCTTCTCTTTTGAAAACGTATTTACTGTGTCTCAAAGTATTTATGAAGACATTACAGATTTGGCATAATACATCAGGCACTGCTTAATAAAAAGAGTGTATCATTTGACTTATCATAAATAACATCAAGAATATCTGCTGATATGTATAAAATACAACATATTTTTTAAGAAGTCTGATTGTATTAAAATATTTTGACAATGTTAATATTGAAATAACACATTATGATAATAGAATACTGCTCTGAACCAGACATTTGTGCATCTACTATGCTAAAGTGGTTTCTGGTTGATGCAGTAGCGACCAGATCTTTTAATGCAGTTAGGGAAAGATTAAGTCACCTGTAATTATCAGATTACACAACATGAATAGATAGTAGATAGGAACTCACTTGAGTTTTCCTCCTTTATTGAGTATTCAAGGATTTTTGGGGTTCCATCCGCTCCAGGAAAATTCACCGAAAGAACCATGTTTGTTAGGGTACAATCTTTTCTTACCATGAATGTCTGTAAGCAGGAATACATTGTGCTGAATAGTATTAATTGAGCTGTGGGTGTTAAAATATCTCAAAAACAAAGCACATGTAGTTTTCAAGCAAACATAGATGTATAAAGTTAGTCATTTGTCTACCTGCCCAAGTCACCTTCCATTCAATATTTGTCTATCAGTTTGCTTCATAATATCCTTAACTTTACTGCATAATTCTAAATAAATAAATTACACTTGCTAAGTGATGTAGGCTGTGACTCAGTACACCCGACACTACGTTGTCAGATATTGGTGCCAAATTTTGTGTGAGACTCTAAAACCAAAGCCGCATTTGCTCAGTAAGGTGAATGTAAAACAATCAACATATTGAAGACAATCATGAGAGTTATTCTGATGTCCTGATCAACAGCCAACCACACTGATCCTTGTATGTGATTATTATTACATAACATTGTTTCTTGGAGGTTACTCTCCAGAAATCAGTTGCTGAACAATGATTATGTTTCAAAGTACTCAATTGGTTGTAAAGATTTGTGATATTCTGTTGTGAAATGAGTTTTTTTATTACAGGTTTTTCTTTCAGCTATCTGTGGAGAGGAGGGCTGTGAAACACCAAATGAAAAGTAGAACCTGGCAGATAACATCTAGTTTAATGTAAATAGCTTGCAGACCACAGACTTTCTGCGTGAGTTCTGTGAGCGTAACAGAGGCATCAGACCCAAGCAAACAAAGAAAGTTTGGTGGAACTTGTTTTAAACTCTCAAATCCTTGGAACTTAAAACAGAAGAAAAATCTGATCAATAAGTATCTTGATATGAAAACAGAAAATTCTGGAATGGAGCTTGAGCCCAACCATCGTGACCTGGAGATAAGAGAACAACTGTTGTTAATTCACATGTAGGCCCACATTAGAACTGGAATAAAACAACGTATCAACAGCATTTAATAAGAGTACAATAGAAAGGGAGAGAAAAATATACTTGTGCACACACGCTGACATACACACACACACACACACACACACACACACACACACACACACACACATAAGAGTGTGCATGCACAAAACCAGTACTCACAATATACATACATACATCATAAACAAACACATCCATATAGACAGAATACATACACACAATCTACACACATACATATACACTATATGCATAAAGTATACACATGCACAAAACGCACATACACAATGCATGCATAACCCACAAGTATGTAAATACAGACACAAGAGACTGCAGATGCTGGAATCTGGAGTAAAAACAAACCACTGGAGGAACTCAGCGGGTCAGGCAGCATCTGTGGAGGCAAAGGGATAGTTGACTTGATGCAGTGTCTCGACCAAAACGTCGACTATGCCTTTGCCTCTACAGCTGCTGCCTGACCTGCTGAGTTCCTCCAGCAGTTTGTTTTTTGCTCTAGTACACAAATATATGGTTCTAGGGTCACTCAAGACTAGAAGCTAACCTGTTAAATTTTGATGAAACTCGAGTAATGTGGGATCATAAGCTAATCACTTCATGTTCACAGCACAAAAGGAGGCCTTATGGAGGCCAAACAGATATACCAAGTCTGCAGATTCTCTCATACTGAGCACAGTTATTGGGCTGAATCTTCTGTTGACTGGGGAGTTGCCCAACCTTGTCTGTTGCCTGCCCTTGGACCACAATTGCTCAATTGCTTCTTCCAACATGGTTGCAGATACAGCTTTTCACTGGAAGGTCGACTCCCAGCTGATCAGCGAGGCCCAGGGTGGTGCAGAGTTTCTCTGAGTGCAAGGGGCTTCCTTTAATGCCCAAATGGCTTTCACAGCTGGTGAAGCCCTACCGCACACTCAGCAGCTATTAAAGCTGTTGCTATGTTTGAATGTTTCCAAGGAAATTCCCAAAAAAATCAAAGCAATTCTAATTATTTAAAAATAAAGATTAATACCACCTCACATAACTTAATTATGACACAGAAGGAGGCCATTCAGTCCATCGGGTCAATGTTAGGTCAGGGGGCAATCCCAATAGTCCAATTCCCTCTTTCTTATTCCCCTGTATCCCCGCAAGTTATTCTCTCTCACATTCCCATCAACTCCTCTTTGATGTTTCTGCCACTCACCTGCACTAGGGATTAATTTAAAGTGGCCAGTTAATTTACCAGCATTTTGTTGGTATGTGCGAGGAAACCTGAGCACCTGGGGGAAGCCCACAGGTCGCAGGGAAAATATGCAAAGTCCACGCAGACAGCACCTGAAATCAGGTCACTGGAGCTGTGAGGCGGCAGTACTAAACACCTAATGTACATAAGATCAAGTAAGGAGAACTAAACTAACTACATTACCCTTTGAATAAGGAATCCACCAACACAGTGTAGGTGCACATAAGCCAGAACTGAACTGGACTTCAGTATGCATTTGGGAGTCCAGACATTCCTCTCAGTCAAGTGCATAAAAACAGCAGACTTGCTGGCTTTTCAGTGGAAGATTGGGGTCAATATGTTTTCGCTTTGAACTAATTTGCTACTGGCATTTGTTGGCCTGCATGAGGAATTTTTAACCCAGCTTAATTCTAACTTGTGTAGGTTCAGCTATCCAGGAAACTTCAGCTTCAGATGCCCTTCTTCTCCCACTCATAGGATGTACATATCTGAGGCAACATCTACGGAGATCTCCCGTTGTCCAGTGTTTTAATTCACTACCACTTTTTGATTCTAATCCATCAGAGCCTGATACTTTCTCACTGAAATTAGCTAATCTCTATTTAAGTAATTTCATGCTTTCAGTGTTTTTTTTTGTTCTTACATGTAACCATTTGAAAGCTGGTGCATTTAAACTTAAATTCCAATTGATTATTAGTTTTGCATTTCAGAAACTTAACTAGTTAGCTTCAGGCAGGGAGAAGGCCAAGTCAGATGCTGTGTTATCCTTGCAACAACATATCTAGAAAAAATTATAGGGACATGTTAATGGAATTAAAATAATGTTCATTACTATCACCTTATTGATTACAGAGGGGAAGATTAAAGTTTGTAATATTACAGCTGTGGGTTGTTTTGTTTGCTGGTTTATGTTCCGTCTGTGTTTGTATTCAATCAGCCTTATTTTACCACAATACGATATTTTATAGGGGACATAAGAGACAAGGTAACTATTGGGAATTCTTGGTCGATAATGCTCTGGTAGAATGAGAATCACCATAAATTTCTACAATAATCAGTCCTTAAGGTCTGGCAAGTATTCATAGGTACCTGGTAATTATTATTTGTTAAGTGGAAGCTCTCCAGCCAAGTAAAAAGGAAATTGGAACTTTCAGTGGATTTAAGAAGCAATCATGTGAACTGCTTGGGTGATTTTGCACTATAGCGTTATCAGTGTTGGTTCACTTTATCATCTTAAAGTGAAGAGGCTGATAATGGTACTTTAGGACTAAGGCTCTCCATTTCAATCACTACTCTGAGTTTTGTGGCTGCAGTAGGGAGACAGGTGAGAATGTCAGGAAGTAGTGAGTTAAAGGATTCTCAATCTAGCAGAATTGTTTGAACAAAATATGACTTAATCCTCCTTATTCATTCAGAAACTCAGCACTTCGATTTATAGGCATGAGTTTAATCAAATAACTTTTATTGGATTGTTGTATCATTTACTGTTAATACTTTCAGTACAGTATTGATGAGAGTGCAAAAATGACACAGTCTTAAATATATCTCAGCAATTAGTATATGATTATTATTCTACACATTACATAAATGATATATAAATATCTTTGCTTCTAAAGCTTTGGCCAAAGATATTTTCAAAAGTGAGGTGATGCAATAGAGGCAGCACCTTTGTCACAACATCCAGTGAACAATTTTCACTAAAAACCCAGACCAAGGTATTGAAGGATATGCTCAATGGGACCTAGGTTTCATCCACAATTCAATGCCTCCTTTCATTATATTATTGGATTGGAGGCTTTGGTTACTGGTTCCCTTTCCCAAGCAACTCTAACAATTAAATAACATAACAAGGAACACGGAATGAAATGGCCAAGCATGCGCATATTTAGCAACAGCGTTTAGGATGTTTACTCGTCCTGACAAAAATCCATCAGTCTCAGTCTTGAATTTGTCATCAGTTTCAAGAGCTTTTTGAAGGATAGAGCTCCAGGTTTCCTCTTTTCTTCACATGAAGAAGAGTTTTCTGACATCAATACTGAATATTTTAGTTCTAATTTTAAGATTATGTCACTTCATTCTAGACTCCTCTAATAAAGAAATAGATTCTTGGCATTTGGCATGCTTGCCTTCAGAGAGTGAGGCACTGAATGTAAGAGTTGGGATGTAATGTTGCAAATGTACAAACATTGGTAAGACCACACTTAGGTATTGTGTACAGTTCAGATTGCCACACTATAGGAAGGATGTGATAGCAAAAGATAAAGTGCGGAAGAAATTTACCAAGATGTTGCCTGGAATGAAGGGCTGTAGTTATAAGAAGAGATTGAATACACTGGGTTTATTCTCACTGGAATAGCAGGCTGAGAGGTGACCTTGTAGTGGTTTATAAAGTTATGAGGGGCCTAGATAGGATAGATAGAAGGAATATTTTTATCCAGGAAAGAAGTGCCTATAAACTTTGTTTCTCATTCTACAGATGCTTCCTAACCTGCTGAGTGTTTGCAGTATTTTCTGTTATTGTCCCTAGTAAACACATTAGCATCAGACTTCTCAAATAACATGAAGAGTTTAGAGTGCCAAACTCACCCTGAGTCAGAAGGGTGAATGCACAAGTGGACATGCAATTGCATGATAGTGAAGGCGGACCTCAGATCAATCCATAACCTCACCACATTACAAGGAGAGCCCAAGCTCCTCTTGCAGCACCCTTGACCTATCCCACATCCACACTCCCAACACTCCACCTTTCACTTATAGAATGTGAGCTTTTGTCCTGTCAATGTTTCATTCTCTTGGGGTATGCACAAGCATGGGACAAGAAATGCACCTCCTCCAAAACAATTTTGGTGAGGTAGTGGATGCACTTGTATCTGACAACAATAAGAGTGCATTTGCATGTGTGCCTCTTAGAAAGGCAGGAAGGTTAAAGTCCTAAGCGAGACCCTGATTTTCCTTATGTCCACCACTTCCAATATTTTGGCAGGACTGTGTGCCCGGCGAGCTCTCTCTACGTAAATGGAGACTCAAAACCAAGGAAGAGTATCAAGCAAGGAAAGTAGAAGACGCCAACTCTTTGACACTTCCTCCTACCTACCCCTGAACCCTGACCCCACCAAGGACCACCAGGACATTATCTCCTGCACCATCACTGACCTCATCACCTTGGGAGATCTGCCCCCCCCCCACCACGCCCCCCGCCCACAGCTACCAACGTGATAGTCCTGCAACCTAGGACTGCCCACAAAAATCCACAAAAAGGACTGTCCCAGCAGATCCATTGTCTCCTCATGCCTTTGCCCCACTGAGCTTGTATACTCGTATCTGGACAATATCCTATCCCCCTTGGTCCAATCCCTTCCCACCTACATCTGTGACACAGAACATGCTCTCCAACTCTTCCATAGCTTTAAGTTCTCTGGCACGCACAACCTCATCTTCACCATGGACATCCAGTCCTGATATATTTCCATTCCCCATCATGACAGCCTCACCGCCCTCCACTTCCTTCTTGACCAGATACAGAAGCAGTCCCGATACACTAACATGCTCCTCCACCTGGCTGAACTTGTCCTCACTCTAAACAACTTCACTTTCAATTCCTCTCACTTTCTACGGACCAAGGGCGTAGCTATGGGTGCTCGCATGGGCCCCAGCTATGACTGCCTCTTCGTTACTACTTTGAACAGTCTCAGTTCCAAGCCCGCTCCGGCCCAGTTCCTCAACTCTTTCTCTGCTATATCGACGTCTTGCACCCGTGTGGAACTTGACAGTTTCATAACTTTTGCCACCAATTTTCACCCTGCTCTCCAATTCACTTGGACTATCTCTGACACCTCTCTCTCTTTCCACGATCTTTCCATCTCCATTATCCTTATCTTCTACAAACCCACTGACACCCACAGCTACCTCGATTACTGCTCCTCCCACCCTGTCTCTTGCAAGGACGCTATCCCTCTTTCTCAATTTCTTTGCCGCCGCCGCATCTGCTCCCATGATGAGGTTTTCCACTCCAGGACATCCGAGATGTCTAACTTCTTTACTAAATGTGGCTTCTCCCCCACTGTGGTCAAGAGAGCTCACACCCACATCTCTGTCATTTCCCGCACCTCTGGTCTCACCCCCACCCTTTCCAGACCCAACAGGGATAGGGTCCCCTTTGTCCTCATATTTCATCCCACCAGTCTACATATCCAACACATCATTCTCTGCCACTTCCGCCCCTTCCACCGAGACTCCACCACCAAGCATATCTTCCCCTCCCCAGTCCTTTCTGCCTTTCGCAGGGACTGCTCTCTCCGCGACTCCCTAGTTCACTCCTCTCCCCCCCACCCATTCCGCTTCCACCCCGGGGACTTTCCACCACCCCGCCATAGGAGCAACACCTGCCCCTACACCACCTCCATCATCTCCATCCAGGGACCCAAACAGTCCTTTCAGGTGAGACAGAGATTCACCTGCACCTCCCCAAATATCACCTACTGCATTTGGTGCTCCAAGTGTGGCCTCCTCTGCATTGGTGAGACCAAATGCAGACTAGGTGACCATTTTGCAGAACACTTGCACTCTGTCCATAACTGCGATCTGCATCTCCCTGTTGCCAGTCACTTCAACTCCCCCTCCCACACTATCACTGATATGTCAGTTCTCAGCCTCTTCCACCACTAGAAGTCCAAGCACAAACTGGAGGCACAGCACCTCATTTTCCATCTTGGAACCTTGCAGCCTAACGGCATAAACATTGAATTCTCCCTACTTACTTAATCTCCTCAACCACCACCGCCCCCCTCCCCCCAACACCCCTGAACCATGCCTTTTCTTCCCTTTCCTAGCCTATCTCTTTTTTTTCTATTGCCTTTTTTTTCTCTCTCCTTACCTTTGACCCAGCCTCTGGTGGATCTGCTCTCCCCTCCTCCCCGGCACCTGCCCACCACTATCTCTTACCTGCATCTACCTATCACCACCTTGTGCCCACCCCTCCTCCCCTCTTTTGTCCACCTATCACTGCTCTGTTTTCCCCCCTATATATTGGGCTTCCCCTTTTCATATCTTCAGTCCTGAAGAAGGGTCCTGACCCGAAACGTTGACCGCCTGCTTTTCTCCACAGATGCTGCCTGGCCTGCTGAGTTCCTCCAGCAACATAGTGTTTTTCATCTGGATATTCCAGCATTTGCAGTCATTTGTTTCTCAAAGTAGAAGTATTCTTTTTCTAAAATTGAAACAAATGAATCAAGAGTGATGCTGTAACATCAGATAATTTTTGAAACTGCTGAATAAAGAGGAAATGAGCATATGACAGAATATGTACCAGAAGTGCACAATATGTGCTCAGGTCTAAATTTAACATATTTCCATCCAATGTATGAGCCTAAATCAGAGGCAGTGAGAACTAATGTAACACTGCAGAAACTCATGTGAAACTGGATGTGATATCATAACAGGGTTTCCACATTCACCTCAGATACAAATCCTAAATTAATTGGACTGCACTTGGAGTATTGTGTACAGTGCTGGTCATCTCACAGTCGGAAGGATCTGGTAGCGATAGAGAGAATGCAGAAGAGATTTACCAGAATGTTGCTTGGAATGGAGGGCTGTGGTTATCAGGAGAGTTTGGATAGGCTGGGTTTATTCTCGCTGGAATGTAGGAGGCTGATGGGTGACCTTATAGAGATTTATAAAATTAAGATGGGCATAGATAGGATAGATATTCAGAGTCTTTTTCCCAGAGCAGGGGACTCTAGGACTACAGGGCACAGGTTTAAGGTGAGAGGAAACACATTTAAAGCAGAACTGAGGGGTAAGTTTTTCACATTGAAGGTAGTGAATATCTGGCATAAGCAGCTAGAGGAGATAGTGGAGGCAGATACAATTACACTAATTACAAAGCATTTGGACAAGTACTGGATAGGAAATGCATAGAGGGATACAGGCATGATGTGGGCAAATGGGATCAGCATTGATTTGCATCATGGTTGGCGATCCATTTTTGATGTGTAAATCTCCGTGATTCTATGAGTCTATGATAATATCACATGTTGACACATGACAGAGCCTAGGTTGTTCTTTATTATTGTAGATGAACAGGAATAGTGGTTGTAGAGCATGTCACATATAATGTACTATGTTATCCATTCAGGATGAGTTAAACAATTTGTTGACAATAATAAAAAGAATTTTGCTTAATAACTTGATGAGTTAGTGGAATGGTTCATGGCAGCATCACTCCCCATTTCACATTCCAATTTGCTCCTGATCATTGGAAGTGCATGGGAATACAGTAATTTCTTCTGTACATTTAGTGCCTCTGAGAGCGCAAAGGAGCCATTTTCTGGTCCACTAGAGCTACAAAGCAAAGATTTATTTTGCTACTGCTGCTGTCAGTTATTGGTATTGGTTTATTATTGTCACTTGTACCGAGGTACAGTGAAAAACTTGTCTTGCATACCGATCATACAGGTCAATTCATTACACAGTGCAGTTACATTGAGTTAGTACAGAGTGTAGAACGATTATAGTAAGGGTAATGAGTAGATCTTATGTGAGAATTGTGACATTAATGTAAGTATATGCCAGTTATAGAATAAAAACTACTATACTGCGATAAACAGAACTCATGAGTTGGAGGAGAAATCAGAGAAGAAATGGCAATCCATCAGGTTGCTCTCAAAAACTAATACTCATCGATCACCTTCTAGCTTAAATATAAGCCCATCAATCTATAGTTGTGCTTTTTTGTACAATTGGTTCAAATCTGGATGTCAACTAGCCGTCTGAGTAAAGAAAGGGAAAGGCATTTCATAGCAGCTGCCTTTGCCCCTCAGCATTGCATCCACAACTAGGCATCAACAGGTACAAGATGATTTGAGGAGGATTCCTTCAATCTCATAATTTTGATCCTTTAAGGGCTGCAGAATTAATTCTCCACTAAACATTTTTCTGCTTTTCCATGACCTGGAAATATTTTCTACTTATTTTCAGCATGTGCCGGAGACAAGAATTGAGGAAAATTAGGCTAGAAGAGCTGCATGTTACCTCTCCTTCTACATCTGGCCTCCAAAATTTTTCACCTGCTGTGCATCAGCTCTCACTTCACCCACTACTTCCTTTTCAATCTATTCCCTGTCATCCCATTTTCTTCTCACTGAATCGGATAATCGTTGTACATCACGCAAGTACACAACCGAACAAATGTGTACTTTAGACCAAGACATTCAATTGTACCTTTTTTGTGGCCATTATTCACTCTCTGAAGGCTTTCTTGCAGAACCTTATTTGCTTGGGACCATTGAATTCCTGTTCCAACCTCCTATTCCTCAATCCCACCCCCCCCCACCCCCCACCAATGTATCTCTCCCCCTTCCCTCTTGAACTCTGACAGCTCTCCCTTCACCTTTTGGAAATGGACACAGACTTTTTAAGAAGAAAAAAATCCTTTAGTTCAGGTTAGGATGCTTGTCTGTCTTGTAAGGATCCAGTTCCAGAGAATTTATCTCCTTTCAGCTTTACAACCTCCAGTGTTGTAACTGACCTTCTCTGAGCTGTGCAAATGGAAACTCCCCAAGAGTGCAGTATTGGGAAACTCCCGTCTCCCAACTCTTTCTCCTAGTAAGTCTGATGAGTGTTGTAATTAGCAATTTTCAGTGAGGCATAAAAGGCAGCATATTTAGAAAAAGCACCTTTAAGAGCAAATAATGAAACCAGTACCAGTTGGAGAAATATGTTTATTCATGTGCTTAGAATGAACTCCAGTGAGAAATGCAGAAAATATTTCTCCTGAAATCAAATCTATTGAATCAAAAAACTATTTGCTAACTCTCATAACTGCTGAATAGTCAGGAAACGAGGAGATGTGAATGATAGTAGTTTAATATGTTTTTGACCTTTAATACTAAATGCATTTGGTTCAGTATAATTCATATCTTTTTCAAACTTATCATGTTAATTATTAAGCATAAAAATGATTAACATACACTTGTCTAGTTGGAATCCATTGTTCTGTGTCAGTTATTGACCCACTTAGCCAAAAGGAGAGCTTAATCTAAGGCTGCCCAAATTGCTCAGCACATCTGCTTCACCTACCTACATATAATAGAAGCAACCTTTAAAGTACACATACTGTATATTTAAATATATCACAATAAAAGTGCAGTCCATGTGCTTAATGTCTTGCTACTTTGTCCTGATTCATTCCACATCAGGTCCTCTTTAGCTGCTATCGCTTCACTCTTTGACTTGACGTTGAGTGTCAATTTCAAACATTTGATCTATTGATGACAGTGCACTAATGTACCAGCCAATGCTGTGGGTTGATTGGGTGTCTTTCTCAACATGACTGGAGATATGTTATTTCTGAAAAAAGGATCATTTCTGTATCTCTGAACTCTATGTGCTTTGTAGATTCAAATGAGAGGAAACCTTCATTCAGTATGGAACCTTTGTTGAGTAGAATTTTGATATCTAAGTACTTTTATTCAGCTATCAATTAACCCTGAAGACTACAGAAAATCAGCAGCATAAGTTTCAGAGCCCTTTTCCTTTAGCCTGTTCAATGTAATGTGAGACTCAGTAATTAGAGTGCTATTGGTCTATACATTCTAACCTTATGTGACCCTATTTTTGAAGAGTATTAGATTCTTCTCAATCCAATCCTGTAGCATAATTTTTGTTCAAAAAGAAATTTTGTAAAATGAAAGAGTTTCCTTTATTTCTTTCGACTATCCTCCTGGATCCTTGGTTTGAACGAAGACAGAAGAGACTTGTTCAAGGAGGCGTTTGTTCTTCACATGACTCCTGACCTGGCACAAAGGCCTGGAGTTCAAAGTAAATTCTTCCACAGCTTCATTAGAATAAACCAGGTGAACTATAGCTGCTAATTGGGCAACCATCCACAGTTTTCCTGTCATGGGTTTAGGAATTTTGCTCAGATATATTACAGCAGATATGGGATGGTGGGGAATGGGCTGGGAGAAGGATGAAAGCAACTTTCCCCACTTTTACTGAGGGATCATCAACGTAAGAGGTTAACTCCTGCTTCTTTCTCCACAGATGCTGTTGAATATTTCAATATTTCATATTTCAATATTTCTATTTTAATACTACAGATTTCCAGCATCTGTAGTATTTTGCTCTAGGATTAAGACATAGCTGGGATGGTCAGATAAAATCAGAAGGAGTACACCTCCTCCTCTTCTGATTCCACAAAATAATTAAATATGTCAGGCCTCTGGACATGTTTGGGCTTTTAAAGAGCTACTGTTCACATGGGAAATGCTAACTGGAAGTTGTATCGCAATCATAGGATTATAGAATCATGCAGCACAGAAACAGGCCCATTTGGCCCACATCGTCCATGGCCATAGTGGTGCCTACCAATCCTGATACCATATGCCCACATTAGGACTGTATCCCTCTACACCTTTCCTATCTATGTACCTGTCCAAATGTCTTCTAAGTGTTGTAACTGTATCTGCCTCTACCACTTCCTCTGGCATTTTGTTTCAGATAACCTCCACCTTCTGTGTGAAAAACATACCTCTCAGATCTTCTTTAAGTTTCTCCCCTCTCATCCTAAACCTGTGCCCTCTCTTTCTAAACTCTCAGCTCTGGTAAAAAGACTCTGAATATCCATCCTATCTATGCTTGTCTTAATTTTATAATGAGGTCACCCGTCAGCCTCCTATGTCCCAGTGAGAATAAACCCAGCCTATCCAAACTCTCCTTATTCCTACAGCCCTCCATTCCAGACAGCATCTTGGTGAATTGCTTTTGCACTCTCTCTACTGCTACCAAATTCTTTCTGTAGCGAGGTGCCCAACACTGTACACAATACTCTAAGTGCATTCTAATTAATTTACAACTTGCATCTGAGATGAATGTGGAAACCCTGTTATGATATAGTATCCTGCCGAGCATGAGTTTCTGCACTATTACATTAGTTCCCACCGTCTCTGATTTAGGCTCATACATTGGACGGAAAAGTGTTAAATTTAGACCCTAGCACATATTATGCATTTCTGGTACGAGTTCTATAATCTGCTCATTTCCTCATCTTTCAAAAGTTATCGAATGCTCATGCATAACTCTTGATTCACTAGTTTCAATTTCAGAAGAAAAAGATACTTCTTCTTTCCTTGCTTGAGCCTATTCTTTGGTTTCTAGTCTTCTAACATGTAGAGAAAGCTCACCAGGCACACAGTCCTGCCAAAAGATTGGAACTGGCGGACATCAGGAAAATCAGGGTTACACCCAGGACTTTAACCTTCCTGCCTTTCTGAGGGGCATACATGCACATGCATTCTTATTGTTGTCAGATACAAGTGCATCCATTACCTCACCAAGATCGTTTTGGAGGGGCTTGTGCATACCCCAAGAGAATGAAACATCCACTGGCTAAAAGCTCACATTTTATCAGTGCAAGGTGAGGTTTTGGGGGTGGGGTGAGGTGTTGGGGGTGGGGTGAGGTACAGGTCCACAGTGCTGTAAGAGGAGCTTGATGGGATTGTCGAATGATCTTAGATCCATTTTCATTATCATGTGATTGCATGTCCACAATTGGCTTGATGGTAGGAAGCAGAGAGTGATGGTAGAAGGTTGATTTTCAGACTGGAGGCCTGAGACTAGTGGTGTGCCTCAGGGGTTGGTGTTGGGCCTATTGTTGTTTGTCATTTATATAAATGATTTGGATGAGAATGCACAAGGCATGGACAGTAAGTTTGCAAATGACATGAAAATAGGTGGTATCATAGACAATGAAGAGGGTTATAAAAATTACAGGAGATCTTGATCAGCTAGGAAGGTGGGTCGAGGAACAACAAATGGCGTTCAATTGAGCATTTGTGAGCTGTGGCATTTTGGGAAGTCAAACCAGGGTAGGACTTTCACAGTGAACAGCAGGGCCCTAAGGAGCGTTGAAGAACAGAGGGACCTTGGAGTACAAGTACATAGTTCCCTGAAAGGTAGACAGGGCGGTGAAGAAGGCATTTGGCATGCTGGCCTTCATCAGTCAGGGTACTGGGATGTTATGTTGCAGTTGTAAAAGAAGTCGGCGAGGTCGTGCTTGGAGTATTGTAGACAGTTTTGGTTACACTGTTATAGGAAAGACATTATTAAGGTGGAAGATGTGCAAAGAAGATTTATGAGAATGTTGCCAGGACTCGAGGGAGAGGTTGGGCAGGCTAGGACTTTATTCCTTAGAGTGTAGGAAAATCAGGGGTGACCATATAGAGGTGTATAAAATCATGAGGGGCATAGAGAGGGTGAATGCAAACAGTCAATAGGGGGAATCAAAAACTAGAGGTCATAAGTTTAAGATGAGAGGGGAGGGTTTTAAAGGGACCTGAGGGGCAACGTCTTAACCCAGAGGGTGGTGCATATATGGAACGAGCTGCCAGAGGAAGTGGTTGACACAGGTAGAAAAACAACATTTAAAAGACATTTGAACAATTATGGACCTGAAAGCTTTAAAGGGATATGGGTGAAACCTGACCTACTGACTCTTCCCAGCACATTCTGTTATTGTTTCAGATTTCCAGCACCTGTAGTTTTTTGGATTTTCATTTTGTGTTTAGAAAGGAATTCAGAAGGCAGGAAATTTTAAAACTTTCACATATACCTGGTGAGAGACAGAAGTTAGAACTGTAGTGTCATCACAGCACTTCGTAGAATTTGTGTGACCCTGCATTACAAAAGCATTCAATTATCCGACTGAATTTAGCACCAGACAACTTTTTGGAGAATCTACAGTTTTTTTGGGATTGCCTCTTGTGGAACTTTCCACCTGGTGAAGGTCATTCAAAGAACCCATGCCATCATTGGGTTCCACCTCAATGTACATACAGAAATTAACCTTTTGCCAACTTGTCTAATAGTTGTTTCCTAATTAAGTTTATTTCATATCCTTCTAATATTTTCCTTATGTTTATGTTACTAACCCTAAATTTTATCTCCTCATTGCCAATTGACTAACTGGTGTGCATTATCTATTTTAATATCTCAGATTCTTCCTTCCAAATTTTGAATCTTTCAGTTAAGTTTCACTTTAACCTTTTGCTTTGTAATAAGAAAAAGGCTCTGTGGGCTATTTCATTGATTTTAACCTTGAGACATTGTATACATGATGGATATTGCCCAAGGTCATATTGATTCTTCAGTTATTCCCAGGCGTGTAAGTAGAATTATACCAGACATGAAAGTATAACATATCCCAAAGTTAAAAGGAATATAGTAATACAATAAATTTGCAAGTCCCACCCTCACAGTTTTGCAATTTATTCAGTTTATCAATATTTCTTAGAGTCTTGAAAACTGTAATAACATTACCCAGAGGTTCTTTATATCTGCTTAAACATTTACAGTTTCCTTAATTTCTTATTACAGTTCATCTGGTAATAGTTCATTTGCACCAAATTGTTCACACTGTTGAACAATCTGAAAATCTTTGTGATTCTTTATATTCTGAGATTACCACCAGGAAGCTTGATCCTTCTCATTCTGCCCAGGTTATAGCTGGCAGCAAGTGTACATCCATGAAGATGGTGTACTTGTAATACATAGAAGTGTTCTGGAAATCCAGTACTCTTGTGGCATCCTGGACACCCTGGATGGTGAGGGTCCCGATGTCAGTGATGAAAATGGGTGAGGGTCAAGGCAGAAGACATGCAGATGCCCCGCCCCATGTATTTGCAGTGGCACAATAAGACTTATTGGGTCTGTTGGCTCATTTTTCATTGAGCCATTCTATCTCTGCCCATTGTCCTTATGCCATTTGCTTCTTCGTGGGCCTGGCAGATGGATGGATAAAATTTAAACCGTATAAACAAGGGTAGGAGAAGATCAGACAAACGGACCGCCTGTTCAGGAGATTAAGCAAGTTTCTTTTTCCTTTTCTTCATCTGGTTCATTGGCATTTTCATTCAATGGGACACTTATTTTTCAGCAGGTTCATAGTGAGTCTAGTTTGAGGACATATACATATTTGTCCTATAGAATTTGCATAAGCTCCTGAATTAAGGTAAGTCTGATGGTTTGGGTGAACAGAAAAGATTCCCTGGCACTACGAGATGAAGCAAGTGACTTCTTGGTGTACTGGCGTGCTTTCATTTCTCAATCAATGCCAAATAATCTGCTCCTCTTTAAAGTGGGAATGCTAATATTGACTGCTTGAGACAGTCCAAGCAGCAAAGTCTCCAGATAAGAAATGGCTAACAAGAAATGGCTAACATCATTGCAAGCTGAAAGGTATGTTCAAATGTATTTTGTGACTCAGAGGTCTGAATGGCATTTTGTCAGAGGGACTGAGGCAGGACCTAATTTCTTATTTCACACTTGTCTTCTGTCCTTGCAAATTTCGCCTATTTTTAGAGTTGTGCCCATCCTTTGTGTTCATTTCACAATCCCTGACTTCATTCAGTGACAATATTTACATAAACTGCTTTATTTGCCATTTAATGACAGCAAGGAATGCTCAATAATGACACGCAGCTTGTAATCATTACATCATCTACAGTCAGGGGAAAGTGATCTATTTCATAACCTAATTCATCCCAAATCCTAACTGATTCTACATGTCATCTGAGAATTTTTCAGGTTTGTGCTTCATGTGCGGCGGCATGTGAGTGTCTGCCAGTTGGTGTGTTAATGTTAATGTCATGATACTGTTTTGAGACTTGTAATGAGAAAACAGCAGCTTGCTTATGTGTAATAATATGTCTCTTCCACGAGACTACAAGGGTATAAATTATGAAATATGTATCATTAGATTTTATCCAGTATATCATACAACTAATTCCCCCAATTGTACATTGGTGTAATGTTATAAATTGGGTTGTATTCTGATTTGCTATATCCTACAAGTTTCTGCTGTGGGATAACATCTGCAGAATTATAAAGATCATTCCTATAAGAAAAAACAAAATAGAAATATAGTCAATATTGAAACACCAAGAAAAACAGGAAGAATTTTTTTGGGGAATGTGGAATTTTTCAGAATGTGATTACATTAAAGGTAAATGAATGTAAGCCTGGTACAAATAAAGTGACTGCCAAACCCGCAAGACATCCTACAATCTGTAAGTTGTATATTGAGATGTGCTTGCTGCTTTTACAGACAAAGGTGGCAGATAACTGACACATGACAGTCCCACAAACAGCAATTAGATGAAAAGAGTAGTTGAATCTATTTTGGAAGTGTTCTAAAGAGCTGAATTTACCCAGGATTACAAGGAGAACTCCTGGCTGATGTTTCACATTTAACAGATGGAAGGAATTTTAATAGTTTATCTGAAAGACTAGACCTCTAAGACTGTAGCACACACAAGGGCTGCACTGTGATGGCTGCCTTGATTATTTGCTCAAATATCTGCAGTGGGACCTGAACCACATGATCTTCTGACTCATAGCAAGTGGGCTACACAGAACCCAGCTGGCATGTGCTTTATTTGTGAGGAGGAGTTGTTCAAATAGCAGCCAATCAAGAGGCTGCTGTGTTGATAATCCTTTTCTAGAACACTGTGAGCACATTAATATGTTACGAATACACAGATTCTAAGGTTGTTCAACAGTGCAAAATAAACCAGCACAATGGAGCTGCTGTCTCACGGCTTCAGCAACCCAAATTCGATCCTGACCTCTGGTGCCTTCTGTGTGGAAACTGCATGTTCTCCCTGCGACCATGTAGGTTTTCTCCAGCCGCGCTAGATTTCACCTACATTCCAAAAGCGGGGTAATCGACCATTGTAAATTGTGCCCAGTGTATCGATGAATTGCAGAGTCCGGGGGAAGTTGATGAGAGTGTGTGGGATTTAAAAGGAAATAGTGTAGGGTTAGCATAAGTGGGTGCTTGATGGTCAGTTCAAACTTAGTGGGCTGAAGGACCTGTTTCCATGCTGTATGACTCTAGAGCTACAATTCACTGAACAGGATGTAAAAACTCTTTTGATTTCAACTAGAGTGTGTCATAAAGGACACCTTCTTTTGTGGAGGTCAGTGGGGAAAGGGTGTGGTGCTGGTGGGGGCTTGGTGGAGAGAAGATAATCCTCTGCCAACTGTGCAAATGAGGGACAAGTATAGGAGTACATTTCTGGAATGCTGCATTCATCACTAAAGGACCTGGAAGAACCGAAGGAACAGAAACCTCAAACAAGCCTGATTTAGTGTGCTCAATCCTTTCATTCAATCTGTAGCTCTGGATGGGAGTTGACGTTTAAAAAAGAGCTGAACAGGCAATGAAAAACATGAACACAGATGTCACACTTCAGTGAAATCTACATGATTATGCAAATCACATTATATATTGCATCAAAGAATAATAAATTTAGTAAAGGAGATTATTCCCCAAGGGCAGATCTGCAGGCTTCAACCAGCATTTAAATGCAAAACTCACTCAGGAAGGCACAGTTGGTTGGACTCCCACGCTCTGAGGCCAAATGCCACTTGCCATTTGAGAAAACTGCAGCCAATGTGCTTGGGAAGCTGTAGTGTCTGTGGGAGGATTCTTGTGTTTCTCAAGTATAGGTGATTAGGTACAGGATGAGCTATCAACAGAACAGTTTTTTTGAAGAGGGTATCTCTCAACTAAGCAGCGGTGCCTGGTACAACATTGTATCGATGCCATACCACATAGTACACTCAGTTCTTAACACTGACACGTCACAGTTAGGAGTAGACGTATGCCTTTTGGTCCTGCATTCCTGTCTCTGTCCTTCAATATGATCAGGGCTGAGTAGGAATAGTTTCCTATACTCCTTTCTCCCCATACCCCCTGATCTCTTTAGACATTAGAATTTAGTTTATCTCCTTCTTGAATATATTTCGTGATTTTGCCTATGACTATGGTACAGAAGTCAGCAGGTTCATCACCTTATGATTCAAGAAATTTCTCCTTGGCTCAGTTCTATATGGCGTAACCCTTATCCTTAGGAGTGTGACTCCGGGCTCTGGACTTGCCCTCCATCGAGAACATATTTCTGCATCTATCTGTCCAGTCCCATCAAGATTTAATAGGTTTCAGTGAGAACCCCTCTATTCTTCTAAACTCAAGCAAACATAAGCCAAATTGTTCCAATCTCTCTCAGATGTCAGTCCTACTATCCCAGGAATCAGCCTTGTTGCACTCCCTCTGTGGCAAGAACATCCTTCCTTGGATAAGGAGACCAGAATTTCAACCAGTACTCAGGGTGTGGTCTCACTAAGGCTCTGTACAATTTCAGCAAGACAGTCCTGATGTTGTACTTGAATCCTCCAGCCATGTGCACCAACACACCATTTGCTTTCTTAACAACCTGCTGCACCCACACGCGTTTATTTCCATCAATTTGTGCTCAATGGCACTCAAGCCTTGCTGCATTTTCCCCTTTCTTAATCTCTTACCATTCAGATAATTATCTGTTTTCCTGGTTTTGCCACCAAGATATATAACTTTGCATTTACCCACATTACACTACATCCCCCATGGATTTACCTACTTGTCCAATCTCACAGGAGACTCTCTGCATTCTCCTCAAAGCTCACAATCCACCCGCTTTTTGTTGCCTGCAAACTTGGAAATATTATGTTCAGTTCCATCAACTAATTATTAATATATATTATGAATAGTCCAGGATCCAAGCACTGAACCCTGTTGTACCCACTTATCATTCATGTCTGCCACTCAGAAAATGACTCAAGTTTTTCTAACCTAATTCCTGTGTGCCGACCAAACTGTCTATCCATGATGGTGCCTTGCCTTCAATCCCATGTGCTTTAATTTTGCTGTCTAATCTCTCATGTGGGACCTTGCTGAAACCTTCTGAAAGTTCAAATACACTACGTCATTGGTAATCCCTCACCCATTCTACTAATCACATCCTTAAAATAATACTAGTAACTTTGGCAAGCATGATTTCATACTTCCATGCTGACAGTTTTCCAAATGCTCTACTATTACATCTTTAATAGAACATAGAACATAAAACATTACAATGCAGTACAGGCCCTTGGACCACGATGTTATGCCAATATTTTATCCTGCTCTAAGATCTAACTAACCCTTCCCTCCCACTTAACCCACTAGTTTTTCTATCATTCATGTGGCTATCTAAGAGTCTCTTAAATGTCCCCAATGCATCTGCCCCCACAACCTCTGCCGGCAGCATATTCCACACACCCACCACTCTCTGTGTAAAAAACTTACCTCTGACAACCCCCCCATACCTTCCTCCAATCACCTTAAAATTATGCCCCCTCATGTTACCCATTTTCGCCCTGGGAAAAATTCTCTGACTGTCCACTCAATCTATGCCTCTTATCATCTTGTACACCTCTATCAAGTCACCTCTCATCCTCCTTCCCTCCAAAGAGAAAAGCCCTAGCTCATTCAACCTATCCTCATAAGACATGCTCTCCAATCCAGGCAGCATCCTGGTAAATCTCCTCTGCACTCTGGCATGAACTCTAGCATTTTCCCCACTATTGATGTCAGGCAAACCAGTCTATTTTCTTCCTCCCTCCTTTTATTAAATAGTAGGGTTACATTAACTGTACCCCAATCAACAGGAACTGATCCAGATTCTAAGGAATATTGGAAAAGGACCACCAAAGGTACCTTTACAATTCCAGGTGACCCCTGCATGAAGGGGTGGTGATGGGTTGGTGGGGGGAGAGTTGTGTTGCTAGAAAACAGTCTGCATTATCACTTTCCGTACTTTGTGACTTTTTGTCATGACTTTTTTCGACATAAATTCTGTGAGAGCAAATTTTATTCCATATCTCAAATTTTTGGGCAGTGATTTGTGAATTCTTTAAGGGCAAATTTCTGTCACCGTAAAGGTCATAATGTGCGTATCACCTGTACATTGCTTCTCCTTTGAAAAAGGTATAAGCTCATACAAACTTTTAATTAATTACACATATGAAATGATAGCATAGGTTAATATTTACATATGTATACAGAATTATTAACTTAATCAATTATAAGTTTAATCGATCTATTGTCTTTCTGATCTCTGGATCTCCTCATGTGCAAAGGTGCATTGGTCATCCATGGAGTCCCCACAGCTGCCCATTGTGTTAGTGGATCACCTGCCCTAGCAGGCTATGTTGGGTCCTGGTGCCTCCTGACTAGCGATGGCTGCATCATAGAACCCATCTTGTAACTCTAATTGATGCTCATCCTATACCTGCTGTTCTCAAGTCACCACCTTCTATGGTGTCATGTGTACATTCTGATTGATCTGCTTCTGTCACACATCTTCATCACATGGTTCTTGACTCCCATAACTTACACAATCTCCATATGGCTCCATCTTGCCAATCCCCCCATGCCCTGGTGACTGGAGGATTCTCACAGTGTTTCCCACTCGAAGCTGTCCCTCCCGACCTTGTGTCAATCCTCCTAATCCTCTTTTCCTCTAATTGTCCTTCCAAGTTAGGCTGCAGCAAGCTCAGTTGTGGTGACCCATCAGCATCTCTGCCAGGGAATGCCCTGTGAGGGAATTGGGGGTGTTCCTGTCCATATGTAGAAACAATGCATACTAATGATTCAGTGGAGCTATTGTCCAATACCAGCTTTCCTTCACCATGGCAACTTATCTTCAGTCTCCCCATTGGATGTTGGATGGTCAGTGATGATAAACAAAGCTAGATCCTGCTGGAGCAGAGGGATGTGCTAACCTTAACAGTGGTCCATTGTTGGAAACTGATGGGAGGCCACAAAATCTGATCTCAGGGTCTCTATGGTCTGCCGCATAGATTTGTGTGACCCAAATGACAAGACATTGAACCACTGGCTGTCAGCCAGCAGGAGGAAATGCTTCAATCTCAACTGGAAAACATATCAGCGTGCACCCTCTGGAGGGATGATCCGCCCACCACTTTTCTTATGCTGGAACTGTTTGCAACTGTGGTGTGCAGTCCTGACACACCGAGCAGGACTTCACCAGATCTACCTGATCAATCCCAGGCTGCAGCACACAGCTCTGGCCCCAGCCTTCATGTGAATGATTATCATGTACTGAGCATGGAAACCTTTCAGTAGCTGTGTTTGTCGTATCTTCAGAATCGCAGCTGGGTGACTCCACTTCTGAAAATCTCAACTCACCTGTGGCTCCTCACTCACTTCCGTCTCTAATTCACACCACCCTAACTGGCTCTATTCACACACCTATCTCAAAGGGACATCAGCTGTCACCGGAAATTCATCAGCAGCAACTTGCGTCTCAGAACTCTCCTGTTTTGAATCATTTGTTGCCTCCTCATAACACAACAGTGAGAGCATGTTCACTGTGGAACTCTCAGTGAGTAGTCTAGAGGTGATGACAACTTGACCCAACATATGAGTCAACAGTTACTAAGCTGGCAGACATGGTCTATGATCAGAGTGAAACAACTGCCAATTCAAGAACTTCTGAAATCAAGTAACCACTAAAATGAGATTGAGAGCTTCTACCTTTAATCTGTGCATAGCTTTTCTTGCTGGAGGTGAGGGTATGGGAAGTATAAGCAATCAACAGCTCATGGCCTGATTCTGGTCTATGGGTAACAACACCCACATCATAGTTGGAGGTATCGTAGTTGGAGGTGACACCACCACCTGGAAGTTGCCCTCCAAGCCACACACCACACTGTCTTGGAAGTATGTCGCTGTTCCTTCACTGCTGCTGGGTCAAAATCCTGGAACTCCCTCCATAATGGCATTGGGGATATACCCCCAGTGACTGCAGCAGTTCAAGTTGGCAGCTCACCACCACCTTCTGAAGGACAACTAGGGATGGGCAATTAAATGCTGGCTCAGCATGTGAAGCCCACATCCCTTGAATGAATAATAAAAATATGATCATGACAATGATGCTCACTTCCACAAGTCATAATAGACAAGGAAAGGTTCACCACCAAGTTTTGCTCTACACATTTTATCCGCCCTCCATTTCTCTTCACTTCAGAGCCAAAGCTTTCCTTTGATGCAATAATTTGAAAGGGATAAATTACAGTAACCAGTCTCAGCAGAAATTTCATGTAGAACTGAAGCATCCTGAGAAAGGAGAAAGACTCCTTAACATTAGTTGGTCGCCTCATATCCAACACAGTTTTCCCAGTCAGTTCTCTGCCTATTCTTGATTCTGAATCCCAGATAGTCAGCATTGGGCTGTATAAATACCTCACCCAGCACATTCCAGTATTCCTGTCTGTTGTCTGTGTTGATGAGAATATCATCCTGAATACATAGACCCCTCAGGATCACTTGCAGCATTTTATCCATCACTGACTGTAAAAGGGGCTGGCTTAATCTCATATCGTGGCTGCCGGTGGGTATTTCTGCCCTTGTTTGTATGAATTGTCAGGCAGCTTTGGTTCTCGAAGCTCACACTCATATTTGTTTAGGCATAAGACAACTGAAGTTTGCTAAAGTATCGAGATGCAACCCATCCCATGAATACATTTTGTGAGGGTGGTAGTGGACACAGCTCGTTATCAACAGTTATATTTAAGATTACCTTGAGGTCTCCTCACAATCATATGCATACTGTTGTTTAGTGGTTGGGTTGCTGAACTGGTCACCAGCAAATAGAAGCAGGAGATGAATCCCAGCACAGCAGATGGGGAATTTAAATTTAAGTAACAAAATAAATCCAGATTATTTTCAAAAAAACTGGTTTTAGCAACAATATGTATGAAATTACTGGATTGATGTTTAAAAAGATCATCTGGTTCGCAGATCTGGCCTACATGTTACTCCAGATCCACCAATGTGATTGACTCTTAATTGCCCCCTCATATGCATACAGACACAGGCAGGGGCCGTCAGAGGTGGAGACAATGGCTAACACAAGGGGACATAATTCTAAGGTGATTGGAGGAAGGTATAAGGGGTAAGTTTTTTACACAGAGAGTGGTCGGTGCATGGAACGCACTGCCTGAAGAGGTTGTGGAGGCAGATACATTAGGGACATTTAAGAGACTCTTAGATAGACACATGAATGATAGAGAAATGGGGAGCTATGTGGGAGGGAAAGGTTAGATAGATGTTAGAGGCAGGATAAAATGTCGGCACAACGTCGTATCTGTATAGTCAATGAAGAGATGCAGGAACTACACTGTGCTAAAAGCCAGCAATCCCAACCAGTGACCCAGAGACATGCGTTTGAACCCCACCGTGAACGTGGATCCCTGCTTAGTTGAATTACAGTGCCTGGAGCCAGTCCTTCCACATCTGTATTGGCCATCTCTTGATCGTTGGTAACTTTCTCTCCATGCTGTGTAAGGACTGTGCATGACATTTCCCTGAGAATCTGCAAGACCTCCTTGGAGTACATTACAGAATGGTAATGTAGCTACCCAATAGATTGTATGGAACAATGGCCCAGATGCAACCCATTAACGAGTGATCCATGCTAATTGCCACTTTCACTGGACAAACTAACCCGATACATTTTGGTAGAAAGGATCAGCATAAAGAATTTAAAGGGTACAATTCTAAAAGAAGTGCAGCAATAGAGAAAGGTGGGGCTATATGTGCACTAAATCTCGAAGACAGCAGGACAGAACGAGAACATGGTTAAAAGAACACATCCTGGAATTTATAAGTAGAGGCAACTTGGGTACAAAAGGAAAGAAGTCATATTGAACCTTTTTAAAAACTAGTTTGGCCATGTCCTCACACACTATATTGGTATTGGTTTATTATTGTCACTTGTACAGTGCAGTTACATTGAGTCACAAGTGGACTTAGTTTTATAAAGAGAAGCACAAAGACATGTGGAAATATATGAAGTTCTCCTTATCACATAACACCACATCACAGTCACCCCAATTGACAGTGAGAATCCATTTTTGAACAAATCATGAGCACAGATGCACAGATAGATAATAATCCAGGCACAATCACATGAAGAAGTACCAGACTCTGGAGAGGAAGTGTAGCAATGATAGTGTGGGCTGAGTGCCTCTCTGAATGGTGTAATGAAAGAAAGGTTTACAACTATATAGCATCATTTATGGCCTCAGATCATGCCAAACATATTGCAGTAATCTCTGAACGCACAGTCAACTGTTGTAATTTAAGAAATGGCGCAGGCAATTTGGTACAGAACAAGCTCTACACTCAGCAATGGGATAACCAGAAAACCTGGGGGCTATAGATTTTTCAGAACACCAAGGATAATTCTCTTGCTCAACTTAAACTACTACACAATGTTTTGCTTCCACCTGAAAGAGCAGATAGGGCTTTGGTTCAGTGTCTTATTTGAAAGGTGGAACCTCTGACAGTACAGCTATCCATTAACACTGCTTTGGAGTGTTAGCCAGTATTCTTGGACTCATAGACCACAAGATACAGGAGCAGAATTAGGCCAATTGGCCCATCGAGTCTGCTCCACCATTCAATAATGACTGGCTTTTTCAACCCCATTGTCCCGTCTTCTTCCCATAACCCTTATAGCATAGTCTAGTCTAATCTTAGAAGTAGTGTTTCACAAAGACTTACCCCCCGTGGCTCTATGTGGAGGACTTCCGCGACCCTTTCCTTTCTGGTGTTGAGCTGAAGCCACACTGGGCAAGTCCTAATAAGTTTATCCAGGATACTGATACCTGGAAACGGTGTTGGCTGGGAAGGGACCAGATGAGGCGGTTGGCATTCATCATTCGCACCTAGTGGTGGGCTGAATGGACACAAAGTGTAAGTTTGCTAAAACCTGAAGAGGTCGGAGTTTTTGTGGTTATGTTATCAGCCACATCAGTGTATTAGTACGATGCTGACAACAGATTATTTGACACAATTGCACAGGCGAGGTTAGTTTTTGCAAAAACTGAAACTTCATTTAATGCATAATAAGTGAAACACATGAATAAAATGTTGCTATGGTAGTGAGATCTTTCATGTTTTCTCCAAAAGACATACAATTTTCAGTTTGTTGTATGTTAAACTACATACCCTGGCATGTCTCCAGTTCCCACTTCTTCCCCAGATGTTCTCTTCATCATTGTCTCCTTCGATCAGCTCGGCTGTGCAGACCCATTTAAGCAGCTCTCTGATTGAAAAACTTTAGTTTCCAAAGTGAACAGTGGTTTCACATTTCGTGAGAAAGAGGATTGCACTCTGCCTCTCAGCCAGAAAGATGGCGTTGGAGTTTTTCTTGCAGACTTTAAAAAGTAACAGACGCAGAAGAGAGGAAGGCGCCTGCTGTGGGCTTCTCTGTCTTTGACTTCCTGTGCTCTGTGATCAATGGGAGATCTCAGGAAGAGGCAGTACTAAGTAAGTGGTCAAGCTTTCAGTATTACTACCTCAAGCTCTCCTGACTCAGAACTTTCACAAAAAAGTGGGAGGAGTACTGATTTCAGCTGACCAGTCTTGGAGCCAAAATCCATTTTAAAAACTGGCAGTAGATCTCCAGGGCAAAATTGAGCAAAATCTGTTTCTTTTTGCAGGGTTGGTCACATTACTGAGACTATTCTGGAGTCATTACTCACTCTGAGAAGGACTTTGAAGATGAGTAGAGCCCTCCTCTCCTCATTGCCTTCTCCACCCTCCCACCCCCTTCCCCTACTCCTACAGACACACAGAGTAATTTTTCTAACTAAGACCAGACGCACTTCAAAATTCTGGCATGTACCACCAGAAATAGTTTTTTTTAAATAAGTGGAATAAATGAAAAATTTGGAAGCTCCTTATTCAATTCAGTGAAGAATAGATTAAGTGACTTCAGCAAATTTCACAAGAACAAAGCAAAAACAAAATTTAGGTAAAAGGTTTCTCAAAATAAAAAGATAAAACAGTTGGTTGCAAAGTATAAATGATCGTGAAAGATTGTGACGAATGTAGCAGTCTGAGTTTTTTAAGTGGTCTTTAGGTCTAAAGGCATTTTGTATGAAAGAATCTGTATCCTTTATATAAACAGCTTGAGGCAGCATCGGCTCCCAGAGGCAGCAGTGACTGAATTCCTCAAATGTTGTGTGGGGAAAATTACAGAATTTCCTTCTTTGCTTTTTAAAGATTAGCAGCCTGGGTGAATATGAAGGACTTTGTTCAAACCTTTATCTCCCCAAAAAACCACCAAATCACATTACTCCCCTTTGTCATCCTTTCCATTGTTTTTAACCAGTTTAATTAATGAATCTGGTTTCTTCTTATCTTCTTTACACTGCATCCAGTTTCAGCTGAATTCAAGGAGCATGGTATTTTGACAGATATCTAATTGATTTCTTCTGCAACTACACTATAAAATGCGGGATTATCTTTCTCTGGCTGCGTAAAAACAAACATAGAGCAAAGAGGGAAGTCTTTAGGCTGAATTAAGTTGCACAGAAGTTAAATAGTGACCCTTGCCCTTACTTTACTGTAATAATAATCACTTCTAAGTTTGCACACTGGGTCATCTGCATGGCTGGAGCCTGAGGGAATCAGGGAGAGAGCGGGGGACATTATTAAGCCTGGTTAGAAATTGGAGGGTTGCAGATTGGAGAGTCACTAAGGAAGAAGCCTGAACTGCATGGAAATGAAAAATCAGCAGTTTCTATATAAAGCAACTGATTTGCTCTGCACTTTCAACATAAATATTAAATGCTCATATGAGATGTGGCACCCTGGGATTAATTATCATTAGCAGAGCTGCATGCCAGGTGACATCGTTTGTTACGCCAGAGAATGGTCAAGAGGAAGAGATTGACAATGAAGGACTATAAGTGAGTAAAAACTAGGGTAATATCCTGGTTATCAGAGGGATTAGAGTCTAGCCTGGGAAAATTATTGCTGATAAAATGGGCTAAACCTAAAACCTGGTGACAGAAATGCTCTGAAGTGTTGAATTTAATCAAACTAATCTGACTGCCCGTAAAGAGTTTCCACATTCTCGCTGTGGCTCCATGAGCTCCGGTTTCCTTCCACATCCTAAAAGACTTGCTGGTGGGTTAATGGCTACCATAAGGTACCCCTTCGTGTAGCAAAAGGCAAAAGGAATCAAAGGGACGTTGATGGCATGTGTGGGAGAGAATTTGGGGAAATACGGAGGGTTGGGAGAGAAGAATAGGACCTGCTCCTCTGGGACCTGATGGGCTAAAATGGCCCATCTCTGTGCTGTTATCTGGATAAGATAATGTCAGTCAAACTCCTGCTTTGGACAGTGATGAGACACTCATACACAGCATAAATGTGGAAAGGTGTGTAGTTTCATGTTCAACGTTTATATTTCACAATTTTAAATGAATGCTAAAATTGGGCACCAATTGAATCATTAGTCACAATAGGTGAACAGCCCATGAGTTCTCTAGCGCAGAATGGAATCTTGGCTGGGGGGGGGGGGGGCAGGGGAATGGAAGAGGGAGGTAGTGTGGGTTGCAAATGGTATCCGCATCATTACAAAGAGAGATTGTGTTCTCTGAAACGAGGTGCAGCCTCTTAAAGTAAAGACAATCCTTTCCTCTCACTGCTTTATGCAAGGTGATATTAAAGGTCCAAAATGGCAACAGATAAGGGCAGCACAATTGTCAAATGTACCATTGAGATGCCAAAGGAAGAAATGCCAGAGGGGACAATCTCTGCCTCTCCAGCAGAGGCGTGAGCCTCAAGCTTGACATTGCGCTAGCTTCAGATTGCGATCCCCAGTCACGCCTTTCCCCCATAGCATGTGCCAGTGCAGTATGTTAATGAGCTGACAGATTCAGGTAAAGTAAGGAATCTTCTCGGCATCACTCTGATCTTCCTTCCATCAAAGACTCCATTCATGCAGCTCAGTCACCTGGTTGGATAGTGTTCCAATCTTTTCTTCTATGTGTCAGCAATTGTCATGCTGCTGCTCAGCAACTACTGGTTATACTTTAGTAGCTTCCAGGGAATGAAGTGCTTCCGATGAGTAGTCACTGTTGTGATACAGGAATTAATTTGCACACAGGAAGTTTCCACATGCAGAAATGTGACCAATTAATCTGTTCTTTTCATGTCAAAGAAACTGGGAATATCTCTGATGCTCTTCTCATCAAAGAAGTAGAGTTTAACATCTCATCCGAAAGAAGGTATTTCCAATAGCATAGCATACCCTCAATACCACATCAGTCTGGACTTTTCAGCACAAGTGGCTGGCCAGGGAATTGAACCCAAAGCTTTCTGACTTGGCAGCAGAGCAAGGAGCCATGGCTGAACAAACTGCTCCAGATTCCAGATATGGAAGCTGGGAACTGTTTATTAAACCATTGTTTGAAACTCAAGAAAATAGAAGCAGAAGTCGGCCACCTGATCCTTCAAGCCGGCCCTGCCATTCAGTATGATCATGGCTGATCTACACTGACCTCAACTCCTCCTCTGTATCAGTTCCTCATAGTCCTCCATTCCCTAATCTTTCAAAATTTATCTACTTCACCTTAAATACGTCTAATGATCTAATTTCCTCAATCCTCTGAGGTAGAGAATTCCAGAAATTCACCACCTTCTGTGAAAAGAAATTTCTATGCACCTCCATTTTAAATGACCAGCTCTTTATCTTTGGTAATTTTACAGATAACAATAATAGTGGTGATAAGGCTTATCAACCTGAATTATTCAAAATATGTTCCAGATTTAACTTTGAAATGCAGATCTTGGTTCTGAGAGTGAGGTAGTTAATTAATATACTTACATTCAGGGTATAATGCATAATAAATGTTAAGTGAGCATTTTCAACTAATTAATAGATTCATCACATTCCGTTCCCTAGCTGGCAGCTGCCCTTGTCAGATGAGGCTGATGTGGAGGAAGATGATTTTTGCTGTTAGGAAATAATAGCTGACACTCAGATCTTCCCTCTTATGAATTGGCTGATTCCAAGAAGTGGCCTCCTGGGCAATGACACACATGAATTTGCATTCTATCAGTCCAACCAAACCATCAGTTGAACTCTACCTACATCTTGGGTTCATGGAGCTAAATGTTTTCAACAGACGAGTCTCAGAATTAGAATCATACATATTTTCCACAACAATATTTTTAATATGATGGTCAACAAAGGCATAGTGGAATGAAAGTACATCCTGTTGGAGCAGAATATTATATTAGAGATTGTGTAAAGTCTACTCCATATTATAAGCAGTGGCTGCCTATGGCCAGAAATGATATGAACGCAGCAATTGGGAGCAGGAGTGGACCACTCGATCCTGAAGCCTGCTCCACCACTTAATTAGATTTTGGCTGACCTGACTAACTTCAGCTCTGCATTCCTGGCAACCCCATAACCTTTCACTCTTTTTTCTGAGCAACAGTCTTCTACCTGTGCCTTAAGGTCATTCAAAGACTCCACTGCCATTGAGAAAGAGTTTCAAAGACAGATAAGAATGTCCAATGTTAGCAAGACCAAGGAACTGATTGTGGACTTCAGGAAGGGGAATTCGGGAGAACACACACCAATCCTCACTGAGGAGTCAGCGGTGGAAAGGGTGAGCAGCTTCAAGTTCCTGGACATCAACATCTCAGAGGGTCTATCCTAGGTCCAACACATTAATGTAATCACGAAGGAGGCATGCCAGTGGCTCTACTTTGTTTGGAGTTTGAGGAGATTTGGCATGTCAACAAAGACTCTTCCAAACTTCTATAGATGTACAGTGGAGAGCATTCTGAACTGGTTGCATCACAGCCTGGTATGGAGCCTCCAATGCACAGGATCGCAAGAGGCTGCAGAAGGTTATAGACTCAGCCAGCTCCATCACAGGCACAACCCTCCCCACTATCAAAGACATCTTCAAGAGGCGGTGCTCAAGAAGGCAGCATCCATCATTAAGGACCCTCACCATCCGGGACGTGCCCTCTTCTTGTTACGACCATCGGGTAGGAGGTACAGGAGCCTGAAGACCTAACTTGACGATTCAGGAACAGCTTCTTCCCCTCCAACATCAGGTTTCTGAATGATCCATGAACCCATGGACTCTACCTCGTTATTCCTTTTTTGCACTATTTCTTTATTTCTTTATTTTTGTAATTTATAGATTTTTCTGCCATTGCATTGTACTGCTGCTGCAAAACAACAAATTTCACGTCATATGTCAGTGATAATATATCTGATTCTGTTCTGTTTATTGTCTTATCTTCTATCTGAACACACTTCAGACCTTCGGACTCAGCACTGAATTCAACAATATCAGAAAACCAGATTGTGTCAGAACTGGCAGGTTCTGGTATAAAGAGCAGTGAAGGCTGGGAGTGCTCAGCGAGATGGGCAGTGTCTGTGGGGAGGGGTATGAAGCTGGTACTTTGGGTCAATGACATCTTGTGGTGGAGGGGGTCATTTGCCTGGGACAATAGCCCTGTTTCCCTCTCCAGGATGCTATCTGGGTGTTTTCCAGTACCTTCTGACTTTGTTTCAGAATTTCCAGCATCTGCAGTCTTTTTTGCTTTTGAATCCTTGGCCAATTCTGATGTACCTCACAGGATGCTGCTTGACCTGCAGGGCTTTCCCAGCATTCCCCTTTATTTCAGATTTCCAACAACTGGTGTGTTCTGTATCTGACAGTTACAGCAGCTTTTTCTTCTCTCCTCTGTCCTCTCTCTGTTTATACCTCCCCGTCTCCCCCTCATAACAGACACCAGTCTGTGGCTTCTGTCTCTTCTCTGCCTCCAGCCTGTTATAGGCATTTCCTTTGTTCTCTCTTCCCCCACCCTCTCTGCAGATTTAAACTTGCCTGTTCCCACTTCTGGAGAAAGGTCATCGATATGAAATATCGACTCTGTTTCTCTCTGCACAGATGCTCCTTAACCTGCTATTTCCAGCATGTTCTGCTTTTATTTCAGATTTAAAACATCAGCATTGTCTTCTTTTCAAAGTTCAGCATTTACAGTATATCTCTAATTGATGTGGAGAAAATGGCATAAGCCGGTAGAGCTGCTGCTGTCTTGACACTGGCAGAACTCCCATTCTGCTGTCAGCAACTAATTGGAGAACATTATCAAAGAAGCAGAATAGATATGGCAGGCCAAACAGCCTTATTTTGTTCTGAAGCGTTCTACAATCTCATTCTCTTTTAAGTTAACTCTTATCAGGCCATGTTACAGCTTGGATAGGAAGGGGATGGCTTGCTCCCAAATGTCTGGCTGGTGTAATCATTCTTTACTTTATCCCATTTTGGATTATTGCAATCTGCTGTTCTTTCAAGTTTGGGGGAGCACAATGGCACAGCTAGTAAGGTTGCTGCCTCACAGCTCCAGAGACCCAGGTTCAATCCTGACCTTGGGTGCTATCCGCATGGAGTTTGCTCGTTATCTTTGTTCCATTTTCCTCCCACACCCAAAGACATGCAAGTTGGTAGGTTAATTGGTTACTCTAAATTGCTCCTTGTGTGTAGGTAACTGGTAGAATCTGGAAGTAGTTGATAGGCACGTCGGGAGAATAGAATCAGTGTAAATGGGTGCTTGATAGTCAGCACTGAATAACTGGGAAGATGGGTCTGTTTCCGTGCCATACGATTCTATATTTATCATTGCCTTTGATGCCTCTAAACTCAAATTAGAATATGGAAGACTACAGAATCATGAGTCAAACCCATGGCAAACACTCTGTGAGATGTTGCATCAATTCACGAATTAGTTGAACCATGTTCTTCACAGCCTTTCATTCAGAGGCAGAAATAATTCACTGCTTTGATACAGAATTGTACTAATAGTGTTTATTTAAAGATGCACATTGCATTACATGTCAAACATTTTTAAAGATTGTATCAATATTTGCTTGATAAGGTATCTTCTGTAGGTTGCTCTGGATACAACATAATGTGCAGGCATTCTGTTCTACCCATCAGTCATGGGATGATAATACATTCAATTAATTTAACTTTTTACATAATATAACCTCAGTTTATACACATAAATCCACATCAAGTGCCATTCACAGTGCATTAGGTCACATTCATTCTACAATTTTTCTAGATATGCATTTGAATAAATACTTATTGCATGACTTTTACAATTTACACAAGATATTGCCATTTTTCTAAGAGAATATATTGATTAACTTAGAAATCGA
This sequence comes from Pristis pectinata, assembly GCF_009764475.1. Taxonomy (NCBI): domain Eukaryota; kingdom Metazoa; phylum Chordata; class Chondrichthyes; order Rhinopristiformes; family Pristidae; genus Pristis; species Pristis pectinata. The sequence continues at coordinate 128,094,542 of NC_067405.1, read as the reverse complement.
ATGTTTGTTGAAATGATATTTGATAGTTTGGGATAAACTGTACTTAAGTCCAATGAAGACTTATGGCCACTATCCAGATCAATGCACTGTGTTCCCATCCCACAATCAGGCTTATGCTATTCTATTCAATTTTGACCAATACAAATTAGTTCTCGAATGAAATATAAATTTAGCAGAACTAAGTAAGGACCAGTATTTGTATAGCACCTCATCAAATAAATTACTTTCAAAATGCAATCGCATCCAATAAATTACTTTCAAAATGCAATCACTACTGTTCTGCAGTAAAATGCAACACATTGCAAGGTTGCATAAGCAGCTAGTAAAATGAAGGATCAGTGAATCTGTAATGGTTGAGGGAAAATGTTGACCAGGAAACCTTCTTTCTCTTCCACAGTTGATGCTACGGGATAGTTTACACCAACATAAACTGGCAGAAAGGTTCTTAATTTGATATGATAGATATTCCTGATCCTGTAACGTTGGATCAGTGGTGCAAATAAAGGGAAACTGAGCAACTATAAGATGAAACTGCCATAAAATACTTTCACTTGTTCGATACCTTGAGAGATCCAATGAAGCCAGTTGCAGGACCAGGAAACCTACTCCGATCTCTCATTCAGAAGCTGATTATGCAGCATTTCTTCAGAACTACTCCAGGATATCAGCTAAAGTATAAACTCAGAGCCTGGAGTAGAGCCACAGCCACCCAACACATAGATAACAAAAATATGACCAACTGTGTCAAACTGAACTTGAAAACTAGAGGCCACACTGGCAAATTTTTATTAAATAGAATTTTGTTTTCCAAAGAAATGTTTGCTGATAATTGATCTCATACAAATAGCTGAGATTCCAATGGGTTTTAACTTCAAAAGGAAAATATTTGTCAGAGTTTTTCCTGTTTGGAACACAAGTGAACCAGAAGACGCCGTGCATCCTGTTCACTAAAGCAATGTTGTAGTTATGTGGTGTGGTCTCACAAGCAGTCATCAGTTCTTGCTTCCAAGTACTGAGATGCAATCTCTAAATTTATTTCAATTTTTTGTTTGTCAAGTAAAAAATATTGTTCAGACAGGTATTTAATATGATTCTAGTGCTGTAACAGTGCCAAAAAAACCTGCCTGATAATAATTTCCCTAGTAACTCTCATTTATAGTTAAGTCATCATAAAAAATTCAAATAAAGGTCTGTACTAAGTTACAAGGATTCTATAAGGACAGCCTTAACAACAACCTAGATCCAAAACAGGAAACTAATCATAGGCTCTAATATAATAACATCATTGGCATGTTTTATTTAATGATTGAGGTCCATTTTCTCAACTTTATAGAAACGTTCCACATTCAACTTTATAAACAATAGTCAAAAGCTGAGAACATAGATTCCTTCATAACCCATATTTCATTGAAAAGATCTCAAAAGGGAATATAAAAGACACACACTTTAGCTCAGTCCAGTAATATTTCTTTTTTCATACATTCTTTCATCATCATTCTTTCAATACCAAGTTAGCTCCTAACCTGCTTCCAATGATTTTAGTTTATGCTAGAGAAAAAGGATAGTACATTAAATATTGTGCACTTCCCTTCCACACAAACATGCCATTTGGGTTTCTGGTCCCACTCAATGTATGCTGAAGTGTTTTACATGTTTTTAGGACGCAGAGTGTAATTCCTTTCACTCAGCTGAGGTATTACTTAGATCACTCTAAATAGCCTCCCCTCTATCCAATCCAATTGCAACAAAACCCTTCTACCGAAGCTGAGAGTATTGTCCGATTCTCAGCTTACTATGAAACACAAGGTTGACAGATTTAACCTTAGAGACAAGGGCTGTCTAAATTCAGTGCTTACCTAGGATTTGATTCACTTTGATGGACAGGGCATTGCACAATTCTGTGTTTCTGCCTGACTTAGAGGTGGCGGGAGAAGTTACAACCCTAACTTTTTAAGGCATCATACCAAGTGCTGATATCAACAATTTGTGTAAGATAATTGCTATTGTCAAGATACTAGTATGGAAAGAGCACTGGTATAATTAAGAAAATGGCATCCTCTATGTCCTTGAAAAGTACATATGTGGAATATATAAAATAGCCTAACAATTGGATTTGACTCACACATTTAATGAATTTGGATAATTTCAAGTTATAGTCAATATTTTCATAATACACCAGAATGGGGCAGGCTGTACATAGAAGATAACAGAAGACATTGATCTGAATAAGACAATACAATCATGTAAAACTCAATAGTGAAGATGCTTGAAATCTGAGGCAAAAACAAAAGATTCTAGAGACTCTCAGTAGTTAGGCATCTGTTGGGAGAACACAATTTGACATCTCAGGTTCCTTCTTCAATATATCATACCATGCACTTGGATAACTCTGGCTTTGGAAACTTCAGCAACAATACAGAATACATGAACGTATTAAAAAACATCTAATAAAATACCCACTCTTTATATAACAATCTCTTAATAAACTCTCTTTTACAGAATTTAATTGAAATATCAATAGAATTCAGACAGAAAAATAGTATTTTTTCTTTCCACTCCCAATGCAATTTCAACAATATAATTATCTTTCCTTTTACAGCAGATCCTTAGTTATCATACTCCATTAATTATAAAACTTTACATTGTTGAGAATGCTCAAATATCCAATACAACTTTGAAAGTTAATTTGTGGAAAAAATATCATTTATTTTCTGGCTCCCATGAAAATATAAGATTTCAACCTTTTCATCCTTTAGTCCCCAAAATTTGTCACTGATTTCAACAGCCATCCACAAAGTGATGTCAACTTGAAAGTGAGATTAGGTAATTTGAATTGCAACAAAAACAGAGTAAGATAATCAGCAATCTTCATATGAAAGTAAGTTGTCACTCACTGGTTTTATACCATCTCACTCTCTTACCCTATTAATTCTCAGTCTCTTGTCTGTGTGTTCAATTTCAAGGAGTTGTCTGCTGTTGAGAAAACCAAACTGGATCACTGATGCTCACCAGAGAAAGGAGCTGCCACTCACTGAGTGGTTTGTCCAAGAGCGACTCCAAATGCTAAGGGCAAATAATTAAGTCTTTGGTTCCTAAGATTTAGGTGAGTCAGGAAATGAATGAGATTGGAGACACAAGAGACTGCAGATGCTGGAATCTAGAGGAACACATGAGCTGCTGGAGGACCCAGAGTTCCTCCAGCATCTTGTGCGTTGCTAATGAAGGAGTATGGCTTGTTGACCTATAAAGTTGAGAAGCTGGTTTGCCTCTGAGTGGATCAATGTTATCTGTTCAGTTCCCTCCTTTTGCTGATCAACTTTCACTTTCTGGGACAGAACCTGGATAAGTGGGGTTGGGTGGGTGGGAAGCAGGTGGTAGTTGGTGATGTGTGCCATTAATTATTTCAACTTTAATGTCTATTCTCTCCTTCCTGATGCTGTCGTACACATACGCATGGCCACAATTCCCATCTTTGACTGTAATGACCATAGGAGTTACTCGGTGAAGACTAATGCCAGCTGTGGTTCAGTTGCCAGCTTTCCTGCTTCTGCACCCTCCACCTCCACATGTAAGGAAGGATGCACTTGACTTGGAGTGGCTGTAGTGAAGGGGTGGTGGGGTTCTCCTACGAAACAAAACTAAAATTGGATTAAACTCGCTGGAGTGAAGCGCACTGGGGGGGTTCTTGATTAAGAAGGGCTAACAGTGTTAATGTCAATAAGCGCTTTCCTCAGGGAACATATGATGAGGTGATAGATCAGATAGAAAGAAAAGTTCTTTGCTCAAGGGGTTATAAATCTTTGAAATTATGAAATCCGAGAATATAGTGCACATTTAATAGTTGAATATATTTAAGACTGAGATCAACAGGCTCCTGGACAGCAATGGACATGGGGAACAGAAGAGGAAGACGATGAGCCACGATCTTACTGGGCAGCAAAGCAGGCTTGAGGGGGTTAAGCTCTCTTGGAAGACTCTGGGTGTGTCCCACACCAAAGTCTTGAGCACAAGATTATGTTTAACACACTAGTGCGGTTCTGAAGGGAGTGCAACACTGTTGCTTCAGATGTAAAACTTTGGCTCCGTCTGCTCTATCAGACAGATGTTAAAGGCCCTGTGCATTATTTTGATGGGTAGCGGAGGTGTTTCCATTGAGCTGATTTACCACTCAACCTCTCTAAAGCAGAACATATGGTCATTGTTGGATAGCTATTTGCTGGAGCTTGCTTAGATAAATTAGTTGCCACATTTCCTATATTACAACAATGATTACTCTTTGCAAGTACTTTATTGGCTGTAAAGTGCTTTGGGATGTTCTGAGAGAGATGTGAAAGGCACTTTATAAACACGTGTCTTTCTCTCACTCACTGTGGGAACAGGACAGCACTCACCACACCAATGGTATTGTCATGATCAGACAATCACCATGAGGGCAATCATGAGGTATAAGGCCATTCCTTATAAAGCCCAGGCCACCATACTGCCCTTCATTAAGCTATGACTAAACTAGACAATCCCATCATGTCAATGGTCTCCAACCCAATAAACATTCATTGACTGGTAAGATCACAAGCTATAGGTTGAATTAGTCCCTTTTCATCACACCAGTGGTTGGGAACTTCTGTGAATCCTGGCCAGCAACTTTACAAAATGAACGCAGATCCCCTTCCTGACATTTTCTGTCCTGCAGGTAATGGCTCATGCTGGGTTTCAGTACCACACTGTCACCCCAGGCAGACAGCCAGCTTTAGGCAACCATGAGAGGACACCAAAGTTGGAAACACTCACACGGTCTGCAATCAGAACCATGGGAAAGCAATCAGAGGGGGAAACCTTGAATGACAACCCCTTCCTGTAACGCCTGATTGTCCAACTCAACAATACATATCAAAGGTGGACCTTTCAGGGTTTTATGGAGCTGCAATTATCATAAGTCTACTATTAAGGTAACTCTTTCAGTTTAACATTACAATGTGGGCTGTTGAATCCTGTAAAAATATTGGGAGTGCGAGAATGTCTTTGATTATCTGCATCTTGTAGACTTATTTGTGTTGAGTTTGTAAACGGCACCATGTAAAATGCTAGTTTATAACACTAGCATGTGCAGTTTTTGTGCACCCAGAGGACCAATTGCAGTTTATCAATCCTCTAAATTGGTCAAACAGCCAAGACCATAAATATTTAATCAATAACCTACAAAGTCAAAAGTTTAACTGACTTTTCAATGTCCTAACATTCAGTTTTCACCTTATCCATTTTATTGCCACAATACCATTAAGATGGACTCAAAAATGGACTGTGTTCACATTAAAAGAGAAAATGACAGTATGAAAAGATGCACCAGGATTCTTTTAATATGGGAATTACTGTGCATTTGTAGACACCAAGAGAGAGAGTTTCAATGCAAACTGATCACAGTTGTACAAAATGGGATAGTTTGCTTTGAAGACTCATATATCCTATCTTTGTAAATAGGATGCTGAGCAGCTGAGTCAACACACTCATTGACAGGCAGTTTATTCCTAGATATATCTATTCATGTAATATGTGCTTTACAGTAGAACAATTACATCTACATGTATGTTAAATTTGTATGGCCACTTCATCACTTTCCAGAACTGACCTTTTGTTTAATTTGTAGCTTGCTAAAAGCCAAATGATGATTTGCAGTTAAAAAGTTTTAGAAATCATTGTCAATTTCACATTAAAATTGAAATATAGGATCAATAATCAAGAATAGGCATTTTTAAAGATGTTGCCAGTAAAACAATTACATCTACATGTATGTTTAAATCTGTTTGTCCATTTCATCATTTTCCCGAATTGGCTTTCTGTTTAATTTAATATTTATTAAAAGCCAAATGATGATTTACATCAAAAAGTAGTTTTAAAAATCATTCTTAGTTTTACATTAAAATTGTAAATTATAGGATCAATAATAATAGGCATTTTTAAAGATGTTGCCATATCATATCTAGTTATGCAACCTCAATCTGATTTGCAAGAAAGATTCATTTGCTCTTTGTCCATTGTCTTTCATGCAGAAAGCAACCATTAAATGAGAAAATATACAAATTTAAAGGGTTAGCATCCCTTTTCTTCAATTTTCCAAGGCTGTAATGAGACATTAAAAAATCGAGAAGTCCCTAACCAGAGACTCTTGTTCCATGTGTTCGCATTATATGCTGTGAAGATGACATATACAGTAATATTTATATTGCCAAAAATATCATAAAATGTTGCAGGAACCATATTGCACCATATAATTCAGTTGAAGAATGAGTTCATTCATGTTTATCACTGCAGGAACAAATGAATTAAATGTTTAAAAATGTTACAATGTTCATTTTTCATAAAAGAACTATCATCAGTATGCTCTCTATATAGGTATATATAACATAGTATCAAAATACTATGAATCAAAATTCAAACTTAAAGTCAGCATATATACTTTCCTATTAAAATGTACAATTTTAGCATTTTCGTTCATTATTTAAGCTACATTCACCAAATATACAAATGATCTTGTTCAAGTCCACACAATTCCAACATATACTCTTTATGTTTCTGAACAAAAACAAAGACAGGCTTCAACTTGTATCGTGGCCCTACTAAAAATTAGGTCAGAAAAGACTGCCTAACAAATTGCTTCCCACACGTAGCATGTGTGGTGAAGTCTCATGAAATAAAAGACTGATCTGTAGCACTCTTGCTGTTTAACACATTATAATTTCGCACTCATGTGCACAAGCAGGAGGCTGTAAAACAAACAGGAAATCCAGATGTTGGAGACAAATTGCTGAACCACAGGCGTAATTCTTAAAAGCTCCATAGGAGGGAGTGAGAGCTCCTTATTTGACTTCAGTGTGCAACAATCAGTCAGCAGTCTTCTTTTCAAATAATAGTTTTGGCTCTGTGTGAAAGGCTGCTTTAACTTTCAAAATGGCCAAAAGAAAACATTCTTTATATATCAAAGAAAGATACAAGAGCAGCTTAAGAAGGTTCTTTTCTTGATGGTATCCAGTCGTGCTCAAATATGCTTAAATGCTGGCTTGGCACATTGGCAGGTTGACAAAAGTAAACACATTGAATTCAATCATGATTGAGAAACACAAGAAAACAGCGTAGAGGACTAGCACATAAATACCGAGCTTTTTATCCAATTTCCACCCATTCACATGGATACCAGCCACCTGGAATCACAAATACTTTCAGTTACTACAGCAGAAATAAATACAGCCACCTTATACACCCATATAAGCTGTCAGCTTTAACATACATTTAGCTGGTAGCTTTGATGATTAAGAATCAATCAGTATCTTCTATCTCAACAATGAATTGCATTTAGTCTTCACAGAATTAGAGTTAAAACAAGAAAATGAAGCAGAATGTGATGGAACATAAAACCATGTAAAGTGCATCTGCTATCATCCATTTTTCATTTGCAAATTCCTCAGAGATGTCATTCTACTCAGCATTGATCAAAGCAAAGATATCTGTTGAAATTGCGCCCACTGGGAAATTGGCAATTCACCTCAGCTAATGACATCAGGCACTGCACATTTCCTCTGTTTTTGGCATAAATTGGAGTTTATAACTTTTCTTAAACTCTGACAAATTGACTAGAAGCAGGGACTGGCAATAAGACATTGAGTAAAGGATATACACATGATATTGATGCCTTGTGTGTGGCAACTGCAGGATCTCTGATAAATCTTTGTTCCATTTCCTCTGGGGGAGCTACATCCTCTGTCAGGTACACAATACTCCAGGTGCAGCTTCACCAAGGCCTTATTTAATGCTCAGGATAATAGAAATCCCTGTCTCTGCTCCAGCACTGATTTCGGCCTTTTTACATATTTCACAACGGAACTGTCTGTTGTAATCTCTGGGCCCTTCACTGCTGAATCCAGTATCTCGCACTGGCAAAGGGCCATTTGCAGCACAAGGCAGACAACTGTACGAGGGTGGGGAGTGCCTACAGCAGCTGAAGATTGCCACGCACACCCCCTCCACACCATGTTTTCCATCAACTCCATGGCAACCTTGCATGCTGCTGTTCAGCAGCTGTCATGCGGAGAGTTCCTTAAAATGCTGATGCTCTTCCCAGTGCCATGAAAAGCAAATGTCCCACTTTAGCCGATGATTCTGGATGCAAATTGCCATAAGAACCCAAGAACCATGGGATATGAGGTTAACCATCGGATACAAGAACCATGAAGTTGGGTAAACTGGGATTGTTTTCTCTGGAGCATTGGAGGCTGAGGGGCTACCTTATCGAGGTATATAAAATTATGAGAGGCATGGTCAGGTAGGTAGTCCGAGATTTTTTTCCAGGAAGAAATGTTAAATACTAGAGGATGGAGCTTTAAAGGAGATTTACGTGTTAAATTCTTTGACACAGAGAGTGGCAGGTGCCTAGAATGCACTGCCAGGGGAGGTGGATGAAGCAGATACCAGGGGAGTTGGTGGAAGGAGATGTGGTGGAAGCAGATATGAAAAAAACGTTTGAGGTATTTAGACACATGAGCAGGCAGGGAGTTGAGGGATATAGCCCATATGCATGTAAATATGCAGTTTAAATTGGCATCATGGTCAGCACAGACATCATGGGTCATGGGGCCTGTTCCTGTGCTGTACTGTTCTAGTTTCTCTGTTCTAAGAATTGGAAGCAGGAGTAGGCCTCCTGACCCTTTGAACCTGCTCCACCATTCATCGTGATCGTGGCTGATTTTCTACCTCAGCTCCATTTTCTTGCATTATCCCCACAAATCTTCATTCCCTTAATATGCAGAAATCTATCAACATCTGTCTTGAATGACCATCCAAGGTCGAGAATTCCCAATGATCACCACTTTCTGAGTGAGGAACTTTCTTATCTCAGTCCTAAACAGCGTACCCTTATTCTGAGACTGTGACCCCTGGTTAAAGACTTCTCAGCCAGGGGAAACATCCTCCCTGCATCCAGTCTGTCTGAGCATTGTAAGAATTTTGTTTCAATGAGATTACCTCTCATTTTTCTAAACAGTGGAGAATACAGTCCCAGTCTCCTCAATCAGTCCTCATGTGGCAAACCCGCCATCCCCAGAAAAGTCTGATAAATCTTTGTTCTATTTCCTCTATGGCAGTTTGTATGTGTTTGTATTTGTTTGTAATTATGCAGTTTGTAATCCTCTTTGTCATTTGCAGTTTCATCAAGATCCCATATGATTGCAAGTAGACACATTTACTGGAAGGAGATACAGAGCCTAGTGACATGGTGTCATGACAACAACCTTTCCCTCAATGTCAGTAAAACAAAAGAGCTGGTCCTTGACTTCAGGAAGGAGGGCAGTGCACATGCTCCTGTCTACATCAATGGTGCTGAGGTCAAGATGGTTGAGAGCTTCAAGTTCCTAGGAGTGAACATCATCAATAGCCTGTCCTGGTCCAACCACGTAGACCCCATGGCCAAGAAAGCTCACCAGCACCTCTACTTCCTCAGGAGGCTGAAGAAATTTTGCATGTCCACGTTGACCCTCAGCAATTTTTATCATTGCACCATAGAAAGCAACCTATCCAGATGCATCATGGCTTGGGACGGCAACTGCTTAACCTGTAACCGCAAGAAACTGCAGAGAGTTGTGGACACAGCTCAGTACATCATGGAAACCAGCCTCCCCTCCATGGAGTCTGTCCACACTTGTCCCTGCCTCAGTAAAGCAATCAGCATAATCAAAGACCCCACCCACCCCGGACATTCTCTTTTCTCCCCCCTCCCATCGGGCAGAAGATACAAAAGCCTGAAAGCACGTACCACCAGGCTCAAGGACAGCTTCTATCCTGCTGATATAAGACAATTGAACCGTTCCCTAGTATGATAAGACGGACTCTTGACCTCACAATCTACATCATTATGATCTTGCACCTTATTGTCTCCTGCACTACACTTCTTCTGTAACTGTAGCACTTTATTTGGCATTCTGTTATTGTTTCACCTTGTATTAGCTCAATACACTGTGTAATGAACTGATCTGCACGAACGGTATGCAAGACAAGTTTTTCACTGTACCTCAGTACACATGACAATAATAAACCAATTTACCAATTTACTACTGTGCTCAAAATCTCCTATAATAAAGGCGGTATTTCATATGCCCTCCTAATAGCTTGTTTTTCACCTGCATGTTAGCTTTCAGTGACTCATGTACAATCACATTTAGATCTCTTTGAATATCAACATTTTCCAATCTGTCACCATTTTAGAAATACTGAGTTTCATTGTTTTGTGCACTGAAGTGGATGACCTCACATTTTCCCACATTATATGTCACCTGTCATGTTGTCCTCCACCCTTTCAGCTTGTTCACATCTCTTTAAAGTATCTTTACATCCTCCTTCCTACTCACAATTCTACCTCGGTCTGTATCATCAGAAAACTGGCTCCAGGTCCCTTCAGCCAAATTATTGATATAGATTGTAAATAGCTGGGGCCTGAGCATTGATCTCTGTGGTACCCCTCTAGTCACAGCCTGTGATCCTGAGAAATATTTGGCTAATCCCACTCTTCATTCTCTCTCTTCAACAATTCTTAATGCATTCATGTACATGATCCTGAATTCCATGTTCTCAAACCTTGTTGACCAATCTTTATTCTATCTTGCCTTGTTTTCCATAAATTTCTTGGTCCTCTGTTGCATTCTAAAAATGCTCCTAATTCTCAGGCAACTTTTGATTTAATACTGTTTACAATTTTTCCTATCAGTCACTGACAGATCAATATTACTGTTGGGTTTTGTGTCTTAAAGGAATATATATTTTTTGCAAATCATGTATTATTTCCTTAAATGCTGGCCACTGCCTGTCCATATTCATATCTTCCCAAACAACAGCCAACTTGCTCTTCTCATTTTTGTGGTTTTCTTTGATCAGATTTAAAACCCTAGTTTTACATTGAATTACATCACTTTTACACATGATGTAAAATTCTACCTACGCACTGCTATTACTATGTTTTTAGCCAATTTCACTACTTTTCATGCGATTTGATTGGACAAAAGCATTATGCACAGCACATATTTAGCTTAGTAAAAAAGGGCAAATTCCAATTTCTAGAGCGAGGTGTGCAGCCGCTGTGTTAATTTAACTAATAGTGCATTATCTGAGTTCCATATTATCGATTACCTCTAACAAATCCGTAATTAATGAAAAACATCATTGCTTTTTAGACAAAATACAATGCTCTTGATGTTCCAATATTAATGTGGGTCTTTGCTATCAGAAAGTAACCCTGACCTATCCAGCAGACATAACAAGTAGCTAACAAGAAAGCCAACAATTTGCCTGAGAGCAAAATGCATCATGGTTGTCCTTTCTGGTTTATAGTGCCTGTGTTTACAACCATTAGTTTATTAATTTCTCCTTGATGACCTTTCTTTTCCTACATTTTTTTTCTTGATGAAAGAATTTTTCTTGAGGGAGAATTTTGGCAATCAGTATGAAAGGAGAAGTTGCTGTGAATTTTGTTCCCACTATAACCCATATTAAATTTGCTTTGCTGTAGACTCATTTGTTTACTCTTCTGAGTAAAGCATTTTCAAGGATCAATTTTGAAATCCTGCATGTCTTGAAGAGTATTTGTGCAAAACTTTAGAAATATCCAACCTTTTACAAACTGGTAGCTTTAAATAACATGATGCTTTTTTGCTCCTAGTAAAACAAGAAAATATTGGGAACCTCACAGTACCTACATGCCTCTTTCCATATTTAGCCATGGAACATTTAACTCCTCTTTGAAGACATTCTCTGTTTAATGACATTGCTGCTTGTGCGGACTTACTGTGCACTAACTGACTACCACCATCCCTCCTTTAAAGAGGTAACTCACAGAAAGGGAAGTGCTCTAGACCATCCGATATATGTGCAAGGCCTTTTGTATTACTGTTTGATCTCATATCCTTAACTTAGATAAGATATCTTTATTAGTCACATGTAAATCGAAACACACAGTGAAATTAATCTTTTGTGTAGAATGTTCTGGGGGCAGCCCGCAAGTGTCGCCATGCTTCTGGCACCAACATAGCATGCCTACAACTTCCTAACCTGTATGTTTTTTTTGGAATGTGGGAGGAAACTGGAGCACCCAGAGGAAACCCACACAGACACAGGGAGAATGTACAAACTCCTTCCAGACGGCAGCGGGAATTGAATCCAGGTTGCTGGCGCTGTAATAGTGTTATGCTAACCGCTACACTGCATTGCCTGTGAATAGGATCTTGGAGTGATTCAGACCAACTAGGCCCCAGGATATGAATAAAATCAGTACAAATTAAAAACTAAGTTTACAAAGATGTATTTGAATTCACACAGTGATAATGTTTTGGAATAATTCACTGAGTTCAGGGTGGAGGCAAGTTCAGTAGCAAGGTTTGGTGGGTGGGTAGGGGAGAAGGGGTTGGTTGCTCAGGTGATTGGGAAAGCTCAGCCAATGAGAGCACGAACTTAGTGTAAGGAATGAGTCTTTCTGAACTTTGAATGTTCCCCAATGTACCAGAGTAAGGGCATTTCCAATTGACATGGATTCCAAAATATATAATGCCCATATGGATACATATAATTTATGTTAATTTAAGTTTATGTAATTTATATTTGTAACTTACTGTGCTGCAGCTGCAAAAAGCAAACTTTCATGGCATTTATACCCTGGGTAGGTATGCCTACAACAATAAACTTGAACTTGAACTTAATACCGCATGGAAACTTCTCCACATAAGTTGGAAATTAGTTTAAAAAAAGTTTCTTTAAAGAAACTATCCACTTATACACAGAACTTGTGAGGAAAAGGACACCTTTTTAACCTGTGGCTTGCTCATGATAGTGGCATTAACAGCTTACCTTAAGTTATAAATTTATTTGTTTATTTGCAAAGGACAAAGAAGGGAGACATATTTGATGTGCTTAAAGTTATTAACAAGGTGTAGAGCTGAAATGCAGTATGCAGATCTGTGGATAGTCGTTCAATTAATGGCCCATACACTAACTTAAAATAGTGTGCTCTAAGTAATTGATAGGGTACAAACAAGAACTGATGTAGTCCTGTACTTTGTTCTGAATCATGCTTGCCACATCTGAATAACACATCATATAAATAATACCTCCTCTCGGTGGGTCAGTGATTAAATGTGCAGTATTCTATCATTCCAACACAGCAGTTCTGCTTCAATACACCGTCTACATGAAGCTGGGGGATTTTGACCATGTTAGCAACAGTTGGGCTCATTATGCCATAGACACTTGAACTCGTGAGGAGGAGAAGGGACAAAAATGCCAACCAGGAGTCTGACTCTGGATTGGGGGTCTGTGCACAACTTTGGAAAGTGCAGAGATTAGGTGAGAGGTGGTATGAAGCCCCCTGAAGTCTAATATTTGGACAATTATTGTTAGGTGCTAGCAAGATTTCCATAGATAGTACATTGCTGCAGCTATAGGGTAATGCTTAATTCACCTTCCAAGGAGAGTAATATTGTAAATGCCTACTGCATACAATGTTAAGCTAACTGCCCTGACCTGTGCATCTCATAAACTGATAAGATCCACTGATAGATCTTACTTTAGTTCTTGGATAATAAGTAGACATATCTGATAAAAAAAATAACTGGCAGAGCTATTAAATGAGTCAGAAATGCTACATACAGAGATAGGTTTCAGCAGATTCTTATCAATGTACCTGAAGAGGCACATGGGACTGAATAATAGAAGAAAGGAAAACCATTAAATTCAATGTTCAATGGTGAACAAGCGTCAAACTAGGTAATCAAGTACATGGGTTGTTAAAATGCAGTACAGCAACTGAAACCTCAGTAGCTTCCAGTCTGGTGATTACAGCTCTTAGACTGGTGAATACATCCATTAGCCAAATGAGTAGAGCTCCCAGTATAGTAAATACATCATCTGACTGAAGAATACTACTCTCACATTGTTGATTAGAACCAGACTTTTAAACACAAGATAGGAGTGAGGGCTAATTCTAAAGGTGATGCACGATTCCTACAAATGGATTTGGGGATTCGATCGATGTTTGATGAAAGAAGTTTATCTTACAGAACTGCAGTGTTGTACACATGATCAAGTCAAATGCTAATACCTTGCAGGGAAAAGAAATAAAGCCAATCATCAAGGAAAGAGATCTCAGTATAATGGTTCATTAATCTGTAAAGATCCATGGCTAATGATGTGAAGTTATCAACAGAAAAGGTTCCAGTGTGTATTGACAAGACAATTCAACACAAAAAGCAAGCATGTCTTTTTCTTCTTGCACAGGACTTTGGTCAAGTCTCAGCTTGAATATTCTGTCCACACAGTGGTGGGAGGTTGGAGGGGGTGGAGTTTTGGAGGCGTGGTGAGAGAGGATGCTACAGAGACTTCAGAAAGCATTGGGGGCACAGTCAATTGGTTATTTCCAGTCTAAAATACTTCCCTTGACTGGAAAGGGTCAACCTGCTGTATCTGTTCCCTTTTTCTCAGATAAATGTAGTGTTAAAAGTAAAATAAAAACAAGCAATACTGGAAATATTCAGCAGATCAGGCAGCATCTGTGGAGAGAGAAATCTAAACCTCAGACTGCATCTCACTCAAAAGCCATTTTTACATGCTGGAAAATGGTGGGAGTGAATGTACCTCTGAGGAGTCTGGCCAGAGCCAAGACCATGTCACTTTGGGTGGCTCAGCCACTCAAGAGGGAGGAGCATGAGTCCAAGAGTCCAAGGCAGTAGGTGGGAGGGCACTAGACAGGTGCTTCTGTGGTCATTAATATGAATCCAGTATGGCGTGTTGCCTCCCTAGTGCTAGGGCCAAGGATGTCACAGAATGGTTGCAGGGCATTCTAAAGGGGGAAGGTTAATAGCCAGAGGTCAAGATCTACTTTGGTACTAACAACATAGGTAAAAAGAGGGTCTTGCAGCATGTATTTAGGGAGCTGGATAGCAGATTAAAGAACAGAATCTCTGAGGTTACTCTGGATTATTTCCCATGCCACATGCTAGTGAAGAATAGGAGGATAGGGCAGATGAATGTGTGGCTAAAGGGACTGTGTATAGCAGAAGGCTTTAGATTTCTGGATCACTGGATCCACTCCTGGGTTAGCTGGGACCTGTACAACTTGGACAGATTACACCTGAAGTGGAAAGGATCCAACATCCTTGTGGGGAGGTTTGCCAGTGCTGTTTGTGTGAGGTGGGAGCGGTTAAACTGTTTTGGCCAGGGAATGGGCTACAGAGGAGATAATACAGTTGGGGTGCAGGTGCAGTCAAGTATAGAAGGAAAACTAAGTCAGTATGGTAAGCAGAACTAACATGGGCATGGTAAGGCATGTGGGAGGAATGGAGTGCTAAATCACATCCATTCTAATACAAGGAGTCCGACTAGTAAAGCAAATGAACAGAGTGTTGAACAGTACATGGGATTAGATATTGATCCAATCACAGAGACATGGCTGAAAGAAAAGTAGGAGTGGCCACTCAACATATCAGGGTATGGAATCTTCAGGGTTGACAGAGATGGATGTAAAAGAGGAGGTGGTATTGCAATATTGATTAACAATCAAATGGATAAAGGTTAGATAACTCACTGGGAGTGTACAACAGACCTCCTAACATAAAGACAGAAGGGCGAACATGGAGGAAAATCAGAGAGAGGTGTAAGAGTGGTCGGGTTATAGTGGTAAAGGATTTCAACTTCCTCAGTAGTAAATGGGGACAAAAGATGGTTAGAAGATTTTACGTACTGAGATAAATCATATATCAAGCTGTCTAGGACAGGCTGGAAGCACCATCTGGTCTTTCCTCTCAATTATCATATGAAATAGCAGAACCATTCTATATGTGATAATTATAATCCTAACCATATTAACTATGGTCATATCATTCACTGCAGAGTCCTTTACCATCCCTTGTTCTTACCCTATTATGACTATGTTTACCTTTGGTAGTTACAGACTTTTGCTGTGTGGTTCAGAGTACTGGAAGCTTATGACAAGAATTAATCACAAACTAGAGATCGTCAAAACCAACTGCCTTTGGAAAATCTCTGAAATGTTCTAGCCTAGAGGAATGTCAAACCAAGTGCAACATCAGAGGACAAACACAAAATCTACTGTTCAAATGGTAAAAAGGAGCATTTAAGCCTTAAATGCCACCAGTCACAATATTAAGAACACCAACATTAGAAGTGCTATTGCTTTGAAGCCTCCTGCATCAACTGATCCATGCATTCAATGGATGAATATTTTTTGAAGCCATGATGTTCAGAAGACCTCTGAACTAAATTGTTCTCCATCTGCCATTCCTGCACACTCCAGCTTGAAACCAACATTTCCACAATCACTGCCCATGATAGTCCTCCAGCAGGCTCAACCTGGGACTCAGAGCTATCAACTCTTACTCATTTTATGGCATGGATTTGGTGATAGAGTTGCATCATCAAGGATCTTTTGCATGAGTAAAATACAGCCTACTTACTGTAAGTGCCACGGATCCTAAAAGAAGTATGACAGAATAAACAAGGCCTCTGCTGTTGATGCGTACCTGTAAAACAAAGTGGATCCATTTAGTCACAAAGTGCAGGTTACAGCCATCAGGATAAATTGAAACATTAATAATGACTCATGCCTCAGGACACCTGAAAGACACTTCTTGATTTGATTCACATCTGAAGAATTCTTTAATAGAAATCAAACAATTTCACCAACTTCAAGTAATATTCTAATTAAAAGCCCTGACTAAGGAAAGCAGGTCAGGGCTTTTAATTAGGATATTACTTGAAGTTGGTGAAATTGTTTGATTTCTATTAAAGAATTCTTCAGATGTGTCTAAATAACTTCATCACTGTAAACTGTGATCCAAAAATAGCACTTATACCTCTGAATCAGTTGTGAGGTTTAGGCAAAAGGAGCACATATTATTAGCAGAAAGTGGGCAGAAGTAAACAGAAAAATAATTTCAATTACAAGACATACAAACAGACAGAGCACATTATTATTTTACAAAATGCAGCTTAATTTTGGTTTCGTATCTTGAATTCCTGCATTAGCTGGAAAAGTACAGCATATTACAAAGGAGACACAAGAGATTCTGCAGATGACGGAATCTGGGCAACACATACAAAAAGTGCTGGAGGAAGTCAGCAGGTCAGGCAGCGTCTATGGAGGGAAATAAACAGTCAACATTTCGGGTCGAGATGGGTCTTGAGAAAGGTAAGTATAAATTATAACTGAGTTGACTCAGCTTTGAGGCATATCATTTGTTTATACTTCCTATTGGTGTTTGATTTAATGAAAAGTACAACATACTTACAAAAGATCCAGTGTCAATAACTATTGTCTGAAGACCCCACGGAAGACCTAAACCAACAAGGATATCAAAGACATTGCTTCCGACTGTGTTGGACACTGCCATGTCACCCATGCCTTTATAAATGAAAAAGAAATATTTTCAGAAAGATCCATCTTGTTATCTGAATGGGTCAAAGTTCAGGATGGGAACCATGAGGCCTCTACTTCCTCTGTCATTCATTACACCTGAGTTCTCAAGACTGCTTTAATTCACAACTTTAGTCCTAAATGGTCCCGGTGGGACTGATGCCACGTCCTCCCAGTGTAATCAGATCCTCTTGAAGCCTCCCTGCATCCTCTTCACTACCTGCCTGGCCAGCTAGCTCAGTAATTAGCAAAACATTAAAGAATTACAGACTGAGATAGGAGGAAGTATATCCCAGAATAAAGAATTAGCAGAGAAATTAAGCAAATATTAAGAGGATGCAGAAAAGTTTTGGGGGGATATAATCAGCTCAAATGAAGGGGCAAAGACATGGCAGATAATGTGGTTAAATGCGAGATCATCCAGTTTGGTACAAAAATAGAAAAGTTAAGTACTCTTTAAATGATGAGAATTTGCAAGGTGTTAATGTTCAGAGGGACTTGGGTGTCGTATATGATTCACTGCAAGGTAATGTTGAAGTACACCAAGTAACTGGAAGGCAAATAGAATGTTGTTAAGGCATCTTGCTACAATTGTATTCAGGGTGAGACCTCATCTGAAATACTATGCACAGGTCCAATCTCCCTTCTGAAGAGAGGATATATTGGCAATAGAAGGAGTGCAGCAAAGATTTACTAACCTGACTGCATGGATAATGGATTTGTTGGAGGGATTAAGCAGATTGGTCTGGTATACCTCCATATTTAGGATAATAAAAAGTCATCTCAGTGAAACATACAAATTTCTGACAGGCTAGATACAGAGATGATATTTCTCTTAAATGGTTATCTCCACCAGTATGGTCCCAAGACAACAATATCAAACGATAGGTCACAGTCACTAAATAAGGGATATGTCATTCAAGGATGAGAAGAACTTTCTTCATCCAGCAGAGGGTAGTGAATCTTTGGAAGTCACTTCCCAAGAGAGCTGTGGAGGCTTAGTCACTGAGTGTATTCAAGTCAGAGATCAAAAGATGCTTTGGAATTAAAGGTACCAAGGGATATGGGGTCAGTGCAAGCAAGTGTTGCTGAGGTAAAAGATCAGCCATGACATTAATGAATTACCTACTGCTGCTCCTATTTCTTATGGTCTTATGCCTGCTTTCATGGAAAAAGACAGAGAAAATCTCCTGGAAATAGTGCAAAACAATAGGTCTACAATAATTAAGCAGGTTAAAGAAATTAACATTAGTAAAAAAAAAAATTGGAAAAATTTACGGGACTGATAGCCAATAAGTGATGACCCCCATCCTAAGATTTTGAAACTAGTGGTTATAGAGAAAATGAATGCTCCAAAATTCTATAGATTCTGCAAGGTTCCCACAGATTGGACGATAGCTATTGTAACCATGCTGCTTAAGAAAGGAGGGAGAGAAATAATGGGGAACCACACACAAGTGAGTGGGAAACTGCTGGAATCTGTTATAAAGGATGCTGTAGTAGGGTAGTTTAGAAAATAATAGTGTTTGGGCAGATTCAACGTGGACTTATGTATAGCAAATCATGTTCGACAAATCTGCAACAGAGTTTTGAACTAGTACAGTGTAGGGAACCAGTGGATATGGTGTATTTGGATTTTCAAAAGGCCTTCAATGGTGCCACACAAGAGGTCATTAAGCAAAATTAGAGTGTAAAGTTGGGGTATTATGCTGGCATGGACTGAGGACCGGTTAATCAATAATTGCGTTACTTTTGGGTTGGGAGACCATGACAAGTGGGATACACAGGGATTGGTGCTGTGGCTCCAGCTGTTCACAATTCTGTATCAATGACTTGGATGAGGGAGCAAAGTGCAATTTATTCATGTTTGTTTTAGATATACAGTAAAACTAGGTAGCAGCTTGTGTTGTGACGAGGATGCAGAACAGCTTCAAAGAGACACAGATAAGTTAAGTGATGGTAGATGGAATATATTATGGAAAAATGTGAGATCATCCACTTTGGTAGAAAAAATAAAAAGTCAGGGTACTTTTCTTAAACTGTGAGAAATTGAAAGATGTTCAAAGGAACCTGGATGTAGACAAATCACTGGAAGTTAACACGTTGCAAGTAATTATGAAGGCCCTTGTTACAAGAGAATTTGAGTCAAGCGTGAAGTCATTTTAATCTAATGAAATATGGGACCTTATGAGACTGCAAATGGAATACTGTGCACTGGTTTCCTTATGTAACCAAGGATTTACTTGTAATTGAAGGAGTGCAAAAGTTCTCAAAATTGGTTTCTGAGATGGGGAATTGTCCTCTGAGTAGATTGGGTCCGTATTCTCTTGAGCATACAATGAAACACGCAATTCTAACAGAGCTTGATAGGGTAGATGTATGGATGATGTTTACCCTGGATGAGGTGTCCAGAGCCAGGGTCACAGTATCCAAATAAGAGACTGACCATTCAGGACTGAGACAAGAAGAACTTCTTCACTAAGAGGAGAGGAATGCTCGACTCAAGAAGGCATAGTATATAGTTGCTGAGTATATTCAAGATAGGGATTAATACATTTTTGGATATTAAGAGAATCAAGGAATATGTGTTTAGTTCAGGAAAGTGGCACTGAGATAAAAGGTCAGCTATGATCTTATTGAATGGTGGATCAGGTGCTATGGGATGAAGGGCCTACTCCTGCCTCTAATTCTTACGTCCACATCATAAAGACAATCACTAGCTGTCTGAATTCTTTTGGATCCATGAGCCTTTTTTGGCATCTTTGACCTTGACATCCGGAGTTCTCAGTCAATCCACTTCTTTTTGTCCTTTCCAAATGAATTCCAAGTAGAAAAGTGTGGTGTCTTCATTTCTGTGCAGTGGTTACATCTGTATGTTGTGTAGGATGCATGCAATCATAGTCTTTGGAATAACTCTAAACATCTCAGGTTAATGTGAAGGCTTGAAAGCCCATCATCCTGGTTCAGCACTTATTTCCTTTGCTTTGTATCTGGGAACTGAACATTGCCCATGGGTTTCAGTGAAATGTATTGAGATCCTGTGGGATAGCACAGTACCACACAAACCACCATATAATCATGAGGTGTCAAGATGAGGTTGTAACGAATTTCTCTAACATACATCCGCTCATAAGTTCTTGATTTTATCCATGCTGTTTGGTGATTCCACACTATAAAGAGGAAAACAGCTCATTTTCATGCCCTATTTTCATGTACATTCTGCGGTTAAATCAGACAAGTGGTGGGAGGGGATTGAGGAAAGGGAGAAAGTCTTAACCCCCAACTGCAATGATTAGATGGGTAATCAGTTCAAGATGCAACACACCTTTCTTTCAGTGTCGCATTGGCTTTTATCTGTTTGATAATCTCTATCAAATTTAGAAAATGTTATCATGGAGCAGATCATGGCCTCACGAAGAAGACATAGTACAAATATCACGTGGAATGATACTAAGTGGAGAGGCAAGAGATTGCTATTAACTGTGTTGTTATACTAACATTTAACTGTTAAAATTGTTTGGAATGGTGGTCCATATGGGAAAATCATTTGGATTCAGAGGTGAATTATAACAAGGGGCATAAACACTAGATTATACAGATTGGGAGAAGATTGAATATGTGAGCAAATGTGAGTACATTAAAAAGCTTGGAAAAATAACAAAGAAATATGATTAAGTTAGATGATGTTGAATTTCTTCAGGAGTTTCTGACATCAGTGGATGCATGGCAGTGAAAGAACTATTTTTAGCAGTTAATCAGTCTGGATGTATAACTTACTATTATATTCCGTGGTGCATAGTACAGATACATTTAAGGCTATGTTGGGTAATTATCTGTGGATGAAAGATTTAGTGAGATGAAATAAGGCTATATATTATCTGTAATTCAATGTAACATTTTCAGCAGTCCCACTTATCTCTCAATAAAGATAAGGCAGGGGAAAGATGTAGTGTTGGAGCAAGCATTCTCATGGGGGTAATCAATCTGAATAGTCACCTTGGAGATTGTGATACACTGAATTGTATTCTACACATAATGGGCTCCATTCTCCTCCATTCACTAATGGAGTTAGTGAAATCAACACATTACTACTCTGTACCAAGCCGGTAGAATGAATTTTGCCTTGATCTAGGGTCATTAGCATTAAACACAATATTTTGTGCTGAAGTGACTAAATATTGTGTTTAATGTTAATGACCATGAATCTAGGCATCAGTCCCTTATAAACAATGTTGTCTATGGAAAGAATAATGAACATGACCTATTTTCCATTTCAACTACTTTAAAAGAGCTTTCTGTGTAATTAAAATTACTGAGTTACTGATATCTGACAAGGAAACATTGCTAATCCATAAAAACAATCAATGTTAAGATCAATTTTTTTCTAGAAAAAGAAATCAACCACATTGATCTAACAGTTGGGTTACTTTAAAGGTGGATTGGACTGTTGGAAACTATTATGACTAATATCTTGCTAAGCTGAACTAATGCAGCCTATTTACATTGCACAACTGCATTAATAAACCAGCATAAGATGAGTAAATCTGTACTTACCTTGTCTGGCCACAATTAAGCTAGCCATGCAATCTGGAACACTTGTTCCTGCTGCCAGAAATGTGATTCCCATGATAATATCTGGAATTCCGAGCGTGAATCCTATTACAGTAACCTGCACACAGAAAAGAAACAAGTGGATACAGCCAAATGAATGTGGTACCAAATAACTCAAGAAGATCTGTATAAATACCCACTTTACAGCACACAGTATCCCAAGGCTGTTACAAAGATGTACATCAAAACAAGGTGTTTGTCTAGTTTATGAATTTTCATTATAAATGTAACAGATTGAATGTGTGGGTATGTCTTATTTAGTGCGGCTGGCAGCAGAAAGCCTTTTATCTGCTTCTGCCAACCATCGCACAATTCCAAATCTTCAATTTCATGCAGGAATACTGTGACTCAACTATAACCATTCTACTGAATGTGAATGCATTCAATAGAGTGGAGGACAACAGCCTGGCTTTGATTTATCACAGAATCATAGACATTTATGGCATTGAAAGAAGCCATTTGGTCCCTCGTGCTTGTGGTAGCCAAAGAGAGCTAGTCAGCCTTATGCTACTCTCCTGATCATGTCCTTTTTTGTCTCAGCTCTCAGAATTTTCAGTGAACCTCACTTCAATCTAAACTGTTTTAAAGAAAAACACCCCAGCCTATCTTCACAGCTAAAACTCACATTCTAAGCAGCATGTTTATACTTAACACCGGTGCCCTGCAAGGCTGTGTCCTCAGGCCTTTACTATACCTCGCTGTCTTGGTAAAGCAGCCAACATAATCAAAGACCCCACCCACCCCAGACATTCTCTCTTCTCCCCTCTCCCATTGGGCAAAAGATACAAAACCGTGTACCACCAGGCTTAAGGACAGCTTGCATCCCGCTGTTATAAGACTGTTGAACGGTTGCCTAGTACGATAAGATGGGTTCTTGACCTCACAATCTGCCTCATTATAACCTTGCACCTTATTGTCTACCTGCACTACACTTTCTCTGCAACTGTACCACTATTCTGCATTCTGTGATTGTTTTCCCTTGTACTACCTCAATGCACTGCTGTAATGAATTGATCTGTATGGACGGTATGCAAGACAAGTTTTTCACTGTACCTCGGTACAAGTGACAATAATAAACCAATTTACCAATTTTCACTCCCTATATACTCATGACTGTGTGGGTAAATTCTGCTCTAACTCCATCTACAAGTTTGCAGATGATGTCCTTGCTTCACCAGACTATGCCAGAGCTAAGAAAGAAAAGTACCCCCTTGGTCTTCTTGACCACCTTATCGACTTGTTTGATCCTCTATCTTCAGGACTGCATACCAAGTTCCCTTTCTTCCTCGATATTTCCCAATTTCCTACCATTCGATATGTATTCCCTTCCAGACACCCCTGTACTCCTCCAAGCACCTTGTTGCCTACAGCTTTCTTCCTCTCTTTCAAGTCAATTACCGATACTATATAGAGACACAAGAGCCCAGGAGGCAGAGGAGGAAGTGTCGGAGAGGTCTGTGGCGGGTCATGGAGAGCGAGGCCCGGAGCTGTGGCAGAGACAGAGACAGGGCCCACACGTAACTGCGCATGGCGTGGGGCATAGAATCCGGCTTGAGAAGCAGAGGGAGCAGCAGTGAATGGAACGCAGGTACCTGGGATCCTTGTTGGGGCCAAACTGGGAGGCCTGGGAACGGAGCTGGAAGCCATGTGGCACAAGGTGGTGGCGGAGCCGTACCCAGGACCTGCTGACCTGCTGAGTCCTCCAGCATTTTGAGTGTGTTGTACCAATTTTATATTGTCTGCCAACTTCTTAACCCTTATGTTTAAGACAAAATCAATGATACATACCACAAGAAGGAAGGGGCATTACAATGAATTCGACAGAGTTTTATTCTGTATAATCCACCTGTCATTAAAACTTTGCTAATCATTCCTATTTTATGGGAAAATTGTTTGATATCATTCTGACTAGTTTGAAAGGAAGGCCAAATTGAAAAGAAGAATGATAAGGGACTTAACATTAGATTCCAAAAGAATAAAGCTACATCAAGGGAGGTACTAGCCTAGAAATGACTGATCCCATTGCATCACAGAAACTAAGCTGACCAATGCTTAGGTGGCACTTGAATGGGAGACCTCCTGAGAATACCAGGTGTTGGGGGCTTCTCCTGAAGAGGAGACAAGCACCACCAGGCCACTCTATGCAGGAATCATCTATAATGCAAAGTGTATTGTAGCATCCAAAGTGTCCTGATAGTCACAGAACTGACTTTGGCATGTTAACATGAGGGATCATTAAAGCAAAACATTGGAAACTTTCAAGCACTTTTAACCCATTTTCCATTGTGAACCATACTTATAGCTCTCAGAGACACAAGAGATTCTGCAAATGCTGGAATCTGGAGCAACACACACAAAATGCTGGAGGAACTCAGCAGGTCAGGCAGCATCTATGGAGGGAAATCAACAGTCAATGTTTTGGGCTGAGCCCCTTCATCTGGACTGGAAGAGAAGAGGGCAGAAGCCAGAATATGAAGGTAGGGAGAGGGGGAGAAGCACGAGCTGGCAGGTAATAGGTGAGTCCAGGTGAGAGGGGGAAGGTAGGTGGATAGGGGAGGGGGAATGAAAGGGAGTGATGTGAGAAGCTGGGAGGTGATGGGTAGAAGAGGCACCAATCCGGTAGGAGAAGACAGTAGACCATGGAATAAAGGGAAGGAGGTGGGGAATAGACGGGCAGGTCTTGAGTGCGGGAGAGGGGCAAGAGGTGAGGGGCCACAGGAATGTGGGAAAACAAAGGGGGGAGGGGAAAAAGGGGGAAATAAAAGTAAGGGAGGGGTTACAGGAAGCTAGAGAAATCGATGTTGAGGCCATCAGGTTGGAGACAATGTGGCAGTAGAGGAGGCCATGAATAGACATGTCAGTATGGGAGTGGGAAACGGAATTGAAGTAGCTGGCCACCAGGAGATCCTGGCTATTGTGGCGGACAGAGTGAAGGTGCTCGATGAAGCGGTCATCCAATCTGCATCGGGTCTCACCAATATAGAGGAGGCTGCACTGGATGCAATAAATGACACACTCAGACTCACAGGTGAAGTGGTGTCTCACCTGGAAGGACTGTCTGGGGTCCTGAATGGTGGTGAGGGAGGAGGTGTGGGGACAGGTGTAACACTTTGCACAGTTGCAGGATAAGTGCTGGGAGGGTCATCAGTGGGGAGGGAGAAGTGCACAAAGGAGTCGTGGAGAGAGCGATCCCTGTGGAAAGCAGAGAGGCGTGGGGAGGGGAAGATGTGCCTGGTGATGGGATCCCGTTGGAGGTGGCGGAAGTTGCGGAGGATGATGTGTTGGATGCAAAGGCTCATGGGGTGGTAGATGAGGACAAGGGGAACCCTGTCCTCATTATGTTGGGGGGGATAGGGTGAGGGGCTCAACGTCCATAGTGAAATTGAAGCGGTCAGAGCTGGGGAACTGAAAGTCATTAAAGTGATAGAGAGCATGACAAGTGTCATGATGTAGGTGGGAAGGGATTGAACCAAGGGGGACAAAATAGAGTCAAGATATGAGGTCACAAGTTCAGTGGGGTGGGAGCAGGCAGAAACAATGGGCCTACCAGGGCAGTTAGGTTTGTGGATCTTGGGTAGGAGGTAGAAATGGTCAGTACAGGGTAGGGGAACTATGAGGTTGGAGGCTGTAGAGGGGATGTCTCCAGAGGTGATGAGGTTGGTGATGGTGGGGGAGACAATGGCCTGATGCTCCTTGGTGGGATCCTGGTTGAGGGGTAAGTAATTGGAGGTGTCAGAGAGTTGACGTCTGGCTTTGGTAAGATAAAGGTCAGTCTGCCAGACTACAACAGCAACCCACCTACCTTCCCCCTCTCACCTGGACTCACCTATCACCTGCCAGCTTGTGCTCCTCCCCTTCCCCCTACCTTTTAATTCTGGCTTCTGCCCTCTTCCCTTCCGGTCCTGATGAAGGGTCGCAACCCAAAATGTCTACTGTTTATTTCTCTCCATAGATGCTGCCTGACCTGCTGAGTTCCTCCAGCATGTTGTGTGTGTTGCATATTTATAGCTCCTAATGTCTTATGTGGCCCACATCCACATGACCTATTTGCCACATACAGTACGCATTGAAAAATATATCTAACAGCATGTGACATAGGCCACAGCAGTGAGCTGATCAGACAACAGGGTGAGAACCAGTGCTTTGGATTGATCTTGGCTTGCCTGCTTTCATAATAATTCAGCTGATATGCATTCTGTGCAACAACAGCTGTGATTTGAGCAGGGAAATCTCCAGCATTATAGAGTTCAACTCTCAGTTTGGTGGCAGTCAGTGAAATAGTTGAATCACACATCAGTCTGGGAGATTCAGATTTCAGAAGATTTGCCATGTTTGTCTATTGTTCAAGCCATTTGCTGAGCCAGGTTGTACAAACTGTACATGAGATTACCATAATCAACTGTAGAATGGGCAGCACAAATTTGACAACCTACCACAAGTGAATGATATATGTTCAACCAATAAGTAAGATATCACTACTTCGTGATTATTTATGTCAGGCTATATAGTGTCTGCTGAGAAGGCAGTTTAAAGCCCTTAATACGATGTAATAGATCTCATAGTCTGTCTGTCATCCATTGGACAACATTATTTGGATATAAAGGGTGGCTTTGAAGCCTGTACTGTCCTTTCAATAACTCGCTTCAAAAATTGTTCCTGTCACAACCTTGTGTGGGCTACCCTGATAAATTCACATTACACCAACTGCTATCATATAAATCACATTCACTGGGTATTTTCATTTCTGATATCCATCAAAACCAGATAAATAAATTAGAAGCAGCAGTAGTAATAGCACTGAATCATCAGCCACATCATTATCCCAATTTGTCTATAACTTGCCTTTCCAAAACTATTATGTTAATAAAAATTTCAATAACATGCATTATGTCTGACTTTGGTTTGTATTTGGTTTCTATGGCCTGTCCTTATCAATTGCAAAGTTTACAAAAGGACTGTTAAAAATGATATAGTCCAAATATATCTCATCAGTGACAAAGAAATTAAAATGACACAAATTACATGAATATTGGATGTTAGTAAAAAGAACAATATTAGGTGAACAGACTTAATTAGCCCTTTCATGTAGCATTGAACTTTGACAATACAGTAAAACCATTCAAATGCAAAGTTTTAATTTCCATTTTAAGCTGAAAAAGTCTTCAAATGTCTACACATCCCCAGGTTTCAAAATTTGATAGAATGTTTACATAGAATCTTGCTGTAAGAACATACAATGGGGCATAATTAATTTGTTTTCAATATAGATAGCATTCTCAATGCTTGGACAACTTTTATTTGATGGAATTGTGTGATTCCTTAAGAGTAAAAAAGGTGCACAGTTTCCATGGGTGGAGTCTGTGAATTTTAAGTGAAGCAATGGCACTTGCATCTGACCTTGAAGAAAGCTCCACACAGAAATCTACGGATCTCTGCACCAAGAACTGCTTTTCTAATGTCCACTGCTCTAAGATGTCACTTGAAAGGGAACACAGCATGCAGCAGCTGTGGTATTACCAGGCTAGTTGAGCAGCTGACTACTTAGAAAATTCACAGATATAGCATAGATGAAAACAAAAAAAAATCTTCTTTGAAACATTATGCAGAGTGAAGAATAAAGATTGGTTCATAAAATATTAGTAAAGGCTGAAATAAACAAACAAATAATCAAATCCCTTATAATTTGAAATGGTAATCAGATAGAATTATATTATGCACATAATTATATTTAGGGCCAGATAGTTTGCTAGACAGCATACTACCTCAAAACTGACATCTCATGTTACACACTTGAGGATTTTAAGGACATTTTATTGCAATTTATAGACTATTTCCTAAATACCTTGAATTTGTATCATATTTTCATTGATTCATCTAGAGGAGGCTGCTAACAATGAGTTTTGAATATGATTCTTGTGTTCAAACCTTGACCTTACATCCCCCTAGGAAACTTGCACAACAAAATAATGCTTGTTCTTTATGGACCCTGCACTATGCTGCTAACGACCCAAACGGCTCTGAAGTTCGACGGGAAAGAAGATTGGATTCACACTGCTAGATGCAAAAAGCATCACCCATGGAACACTGACTGACATTTTACATAATATCTGCAGAAGATATTGGAAAGGTGCAGTGGTTAGGAGGGTTGGTGATAGTAGGAGGGCTGGTTTCGATCGCAGGCAGCAGTCATTCCAACACCTTCTTGTCACTATGTCATACATATGCTAGACAGGGTGTTGTGCATGTGGAGCATTGAAGTTATGCTGTAGTCAGTTAATGAAGAAAGTTTTGTCTGGTTCTGAAGTCCCTATGGTACCCCAAATGGTAAGAGATAAATCTAGCAAGGAACACTGGTGAGGTGAAGAGGTTTACCCAAAGAAAGAAGGACCCTTCCCCTCTGGATACGACCCTCCCCCCCTTACGAGGAACAGGAGGAAATACCATATGAGGAATGTTGATCTAAAAGATCAACAAGGAGGGAACTGTGGAAGAAAATTTAAAGCATTATTAAAAAGGGTCAAAGCCATTTCTGCCATGACAGCTGTCTGTCCTTGGTTAACTGCCAACTAACTGACCCTATCTAGCTTGCTTGCTTGCTTGAAGGACATGGGAACTTGTGTTTCTCTGGAATCATTGTTTTGTAATCTACCCTAACGCTGCAGGCAGAGTAACTTTTAAGCTGATAGGTGCTTCGGGTTATCGCCTAGAACATGCTGTGAAACTTTTGTATTTGTGTGAATCAATGCTTTTGTCATGTATATTTTAACTATAAAAATGAGTGTAATCCTTTGTTGAGCAGAGTCTAGGAACTCCACTTTTAGGAGTCTGAGCTCTCCATGATATCATGTTACAATAAAGGCTTTCTGAAGCAGATGCCCTCCGGGTCCGAGTAATATTTTTCTGCGACATGTATCATATTTTCATTGATTCATATAGAGGAGGCTGCTAACAATGAGTTTTGAATATGATTCTTGTGTTCAAACCTTACATCGCCATAGGAAACTTGCACAACAAAATAATGCTTGTTCTTTATTTCCTTCTCTATTTTTGGACAATTCTTCAATAAGTTCATCCCTAGCTTCTTGAATTCTCTTAATCCATTGTAATGTTTCACAAGTACATTGAGACGCAGCATATTTAAATACATCTAAAGAGCTAATGGTTTATTTGCAAATCAACATTAACTTCACCATCTCTTGTAATGTTCTTAGCCTTTCTATATGGTCTTAGCCTTTCTATATTTTCAGGCATTGTTGCATTGGTGATGATGTCTAGCTTTTACTTCCCTGTCTGTAGGCCATCAACATTGCTCTTCAAAGCAAGGTACACTACTTCTCATTGCAAAAATATGCACTTCATCTTCCATTATGCTCACATAACCTCATGAACACTTCCTCCAAAATCAGAGGACTCTCTTTCTGTGCTTGCGTCAACCAACTTATCATCTTGGTAACACAAGCAATGATTCACTTCTTGGAAGGCTTTGTCCACTGTGGCCCAGAAAACATTGGATGAAGACTTGATCTTGTAGGATTTGACTGGAGACCTTTGTGCATGTTGATGGCTAGGTACTGCTGACTATCTTTGTTGATGACTATCTATCAAAGATGGATAGGAATGGGAAAGATGAAATCTTGTGATTACCTTCGACCCTACTAACTCCGCATACAAGTTTTGTGAAGTGGATAGTGGATATCTTTGTGCTACCTCTTGCTTGATTTGATGAGACTTCAGTCTATTGTTTATGTTGGGCACAGTATTTACTGGCTTGGCCCTCTCGGGTCAATTTTCACAAATTCCAGTCTATCCAGTTGCTCTCAACATGACTCCTTAGAGCATACAAGACTGCTCTCTTTCAACTGACTTCACATCTAGTGTGATATGAATGTGTGTATTGTACCGCAGTGGAGCTGTCAGAACATACTTTCATACAATGTGTCAAGGTGCAACATTGCAGCATTGTTTCTGAATACATTCTTCCACTCCTGCTTGAGCTGTCGCAGTCAGTCCTTTCCCATTCCAGATGGCCTATTTTTATACTTTGCTTACTGTCCATTGTGTTGCATCATGCACTCCGTTTGTCATAAAGTCTGTCAAAACCTCACAACAATAGGTTTATGGTTTGACCAGGCTTTCAGTCAATAGTATCTGGCTAAACTTGCTACTATTGATGTATTGAATCATTACCAGCCTGCAGCAATATGAATCTGCATGTCAGTGCATTGACTGTTAATCAATACCTTTATTTGAAAGACTCTGTTGTTATTAATGCTTGTAGCACAGATACTATACAACTTTCTGTTGTCATTTCCAAATACCACTGAAGTTGCTTTTCAAAGTTTATCTTGTTCTTGGATCTGAAGGTTGTCAAAATGTAGTCCCCCTTTTGACAAGTGAAGCACTTGCCTGTGCCGAGTGATGGCCCCTGCAATTTTAGCAACTGACTGAACTGATGCATTCATCATGTTTTTGATTCAAGTTCGCACCTTTGGACTTTGGTGTGGCTCTCTGAAAGTGCACAGCAGCCACACTAGTTACTTTCATTCTTGAATAATGTTTCTATTGACACAGCAATTTTATGTTCAAGTTCGAATATCAGGTTTTGTATGCTAATGGCTTTGACTGAATTTGTTCACCCATCAATGCCCACTCAAACTTATCACGGAAGGCACAATCTAAAAAGGCATCAAAATCGCAAATCTAGACTAAGTTCTTCAATGAAACAATGTAATCACTAATTCTCCCTTCCTACTTGTGGCTCCTTGTTCGAAACCACCAGCGTTCAGTTCTTTCTACTGGCTTCAGACTAAAGTAATCTTCCAGTTTTTGCGTAATATCTTTAAACAAGATACCTTTCGGCTTATGAGGCATGAGAGATTTGTCAGTGTGCCAAATACTTCTGGCCCAAGCTCTGCCAGGAGTATTCCTGTTCTATATCCACAAATCACATAATTTTGGGCTCCCATAATAGCTACTTCTCTTTCAAGATCCAGAATAAAGTTTGCTTTAAGGAATACATCCATTTATTTGACATAGGAGTTGAATAGTTCTTAGATTCAATTATACATGTTGGAGCTCCCATGTTATACCACTCCTACTCAGCAGTGACATGGCTAAACTTAGTGGGTGCAATAGTGCAGGGATAAGGCAACATGCTGTCCCATACCACTGTAATATGCCATGCACTGTCATATATACACTTGGAGACTTGATAAACAAGATTCTAAGCAATTAAGCCAAGGAAAACACCATGAGGAATCAGTTTTGGTGCTACAAGTTCACCAAAAACTTCACAAACAAGAATTATCAATATCTTTCAGCAATTCCAAAGAAAATATACCACCCTTATCACCAATTTGTAATGACTTCATGTATGCTTCAAGATTCAGTGTATATAAATACACTTGCTATTTTCAAAATTCTCATACAATCTTTCTCTTGGGCCATCCATTCAGTTTTCCTCACCCAAGAGTCCTCCCTTCCTCTTGCTGGTTCTTAGAAATACTTTGCTTGGATTCCTTATTTTTAGATGAGACAAAGCAGATGCCAGTAACCTCTAAACCTGATGTCATGGAAATCTCATTTGAACATTGGTCCTAATAACATGGCTCAGCCTGCTGATGTTATTTAAAAATTCGACTTCCACATATCTTTGAAACTGGGTCACACAAAAAAATGTAACCCATTTCAGCACATTTTATCTGAGGAAGTTTAAAGTTTACTATGTAGATATGTCCATGCTAAAAATAAAACTTCACACATCAGGGATAAGATTACGCTTAAAACAACAGTACAAAACTAAGCTGGAAACAGGAAATCTAATGGGGTATAAAACTTGGTGACATTTGTCCATTGTACCATATTTTCAACAACCTAATTACATCTCAAACTTCCCTGAATTACATCAGCCATTCTAAGTTTTATACCTTTGAGTTGGCCTCTGAATTGATGTATTCGAGCTCACTAATTGTAGCAAATTGGTAAAAAAAGCTTTTGAGGAGGTGGGATGATCTTTTCCCCATTTTGCATCCAACACTTTCACAAATTCATAAGAAACTCCCTTGAATTGATAGAATCAGTACAAAAGACAAAGTGTGACTCAGAAGCTATAAGTCAGTCAGTTTGAGCTGAGCATTATTCTGATTGTTTCCAGCAATACCCTACCGCCATTCTGAACCGTATACTTCCCTTTCTTTCATTACACTTCCAGTATCTGGAATGTAAGCAGCCTTGGACTATTACAAATGTCATTCCTTGATGAGCTCAGGAGAGCATTTGCTTTAAACAGTATGATTTGTCTTTGTTTCCTTACTTACCATCCACACCATTAAATACGAGAAGACTGCAATCCACAGGGTAGACATGATGAAGGTTATCATGAAGAACCTCTCCCAGCGAGGCTTTGCACAGTTAGGAACGGTGAAGAACAGCATGATGAGGACTGGCCATGAACTTAGCCACTTCATCTTATTCAAGTAGCCATCTGGGGATAAACAAAATTCAGTGCACTAGATTTTACACAGTGAAGAAATAGAGGGATTGGAAAAAAATTCCAACAAAATCTTTATATCATGCCAACGACTGCTTCTAATTACTGGTTTTCAGTTGCCAGATTGATTAGTAACCCTCTTAATTCCAGAGAATTTTTGAAGTGCAAGGGAAAGGTGGCTGACATGCTAACTTAAGCAACATGGATGTGCAAATTAGGAGCAGGTATAGGCAACATGGCTTCAAGAGCCATGGTTGTTTTGACTGCAACCTCAGCTTCACATTCCTGCCTTGTCCTGATAATCTTTCACCTCATTACTCATCAAGAATCTATCTAACTCTGTCTTAAAAGTATTCAAATACTCTGTTTCCAAAATCCTTTGAGGAAGGGAGTTCCAAAGAACCATGACCCTCTGAGAGAAAAAAATGCCTCACTTACGTTATAAATGGGTTCCCCTTTATTTTTAAACACTCACTTCTAGATTCTTCTCAAAGGGGAAGCATCTTCTGCACATCCACAATGTCAAGACTTCCCATGAAAATATTCAAATAAAATGTCATTTCTCACTCTTCTAAACTCCACTACTCCAAGTTGAACCTCTCCAACATTTTCTCATAAGACAAGTTGCTCATGCCCATACTAGATCTTAATTTGGTATATCTTCTCTGGACTGCTTCTAAAGTATTTGCATTGTTCCTTTAATGAGGAGGCTGATGTCGTACACAGAATCCCAGAAGTGATCTCACCATTACCTTATACATTTACTTTCCCTCCCCTATGGCATGCCACTCCTTACCCCTTGTTGATCAGAAAAGGACTCATTTATGCCTACTCACTGTTTACTGTCAGCCAACCAATCTTCTATCCACATCAGTAGGTTACCTTCTACACCATGGGTTTTTAGTTTCCACAATAACCTTTGATGTGGCACCTTCTGAAATCTAAGGAGACACCAGAGATTGCAGATGCTGGAATTTGGAGCAACAGTCTGCTGGAAGAGCTCAGCTACATGACCCACTGAGTTCCTCCAGCAGATTGTTTGTTGCTTCTTAAATCTAAGTACCGATTCTCCTTATCCATAACATGTTACCACTTCAGAGAACTTCAATAAATTGGTCAAATACATGATTCCCCGTACTGACTTTGCCTGATAAATTAGAGTTTCTCTCAGTGCCCTGCTATAATATCTTTAATAAAAGCTTCTAACATTTTCCGTGACTGATATTAAACTAACTAGCCTGTAGTTTCCTGCTTTACGTCTTCTTTCTTGAATAGAGGAGATACATCTGTTATTTTCCAACTTAACATAACCTTTCCTGAATCTAGGAATTTTGCACATCTCTATCATCTAATTACATAACTGTTCCAATGTTCTCTTTGTTGGCGTCCTATCTGCCCCCCCTCATCCAAAACTCTTTTTCCAATATCATATCCTGTCACAGGTTTTGCTCATGTATCTTGGTCTGCTAAGAATTAAAATTCTCAGCCTTGTATTTCAATATTCATTACTTCAACACTTCCTAAACCCCATAAAACTCTTGTATTTTGTGTTGACCTGTTGTGCAGCCTCACACCTTTCTCCCAACTCGCCTTGATTTCTCAGCTTTGGAATTCCCTGTGAAAATCCCTTTGCCTCTTCATCCCGTTTTCCCCCTTTGAGAGATCCATATATAAAAAAGACACTTGGGCCACTCTCCTTTCATATTAACTTCCAGTAGAATGAAGAGGCAGGGGCTCAACCTGAAACATTGACCATCCTTTTCCCTCCACAGATACTGTTTGACCCAATGAGTTCTTCCAGTACTTTATCTCCTGCTTCAGATTCCAGCATCTGCAGTTTCATGTCCATGTATGGAACAACAGTGAATCTGTTTTTGTTGGTGGTGAGCAGGTTAAAGCTAGCATATGATGTCAGCTTCATGTATATTTGTATGAAAAGGTGATTAACATGTTATTATTAATCTGGTTGAAGGCTAGCCCACTTCCCCAACCAAGAAAGAGATAAAAGGGACAGAAACAATGAGGTCCAATGTTCTGACTCCTATGTGGGAGTTAAGGTCCCAGACACAAGCATCTTTTCAACATGTCATTACCCTTATACTGCACTTCTCCCATTCTGGTGAATACTATGTAGAATGAGGGTGTACAGTAGAAAACATAAGAACGTGAGCAAAAACATAAAATTGCTTTAATCAGATTAAGTGCATCAATTTATAGCTTGGCTACGTGCTGAACATTAATATAATTTGAGGTTTAGGGTGAAGTGGTGAGCTGTAGCATCATTATTTCTAATGAACTGAGGGTGCTTGCTTATTTATGAATATTTACAACCTTAGGTTGTTTGACATTGTCATACAGTTTCAATTTACATATGCCATATCTGAGGTAAATTAAAGATAAGGGCCCAGAATGATGTTCTGTTTACAAATTAAACTTGAGGTTACATATTTTTCATCAGTGTACTGGCAAGCTGATTTTACAAAGGCATAAAACTTACAATTGTTTCAAGGTGAAAGCATTGGCATTTTAAATTGTAACTATTGCTGTTAGACCTCTTGCAGGATCTATGGCAACAATGGGAAAGTGAAAAAAAATTAAGGCATTTGTTAGGGGAAAAATTCACTTTTGATATTGGATTGAAGAATGCTCGTGAGAAATTACAGTTGTTTCTTCATGTTAAGTAACAATAACTAGCATTTAGTAGTGCTTATTTATGCAACAATACATCTCCAAGTATGAAAATGTGAAAATGCCTGCTGAGCATTGGTGGCTGAAGAGAAGCTGGGAGGGAGGCTTTGAAGAAGGTTTTGAAAGACAAAAGCAGATAGAAAACCATACAAGTATTGAATAGTGTGACCCAAGAGAGATGAAAGCTCTGCCACCGAAGGTGGTTTGGAGTGAAGGGAAATGCACTCCGTTTCCACAAATGAGAGTCTTGAATGAGGGACATAATTACAAGACAAGGCACAGTCATTTAAAACTGAGCTCGCTTGTAGGAATTTCTTCTTGCAGGCCATGGTAGAATCTCTGGAATGCTCTACTCCAGATGGTTATTGAGGCTAAATCATTGGAGGCATTTAAAGAGGAAGTAGATACATATTTTAAAGATTGTGAAATTGAGAGCTATGGGGAACTGGCACAGAAGAGGAAATGAGACCTACAGCAGATTGGCCATGATTATATTGAATGGCAGGACAGGCTTGAGGGGTTGAATGGCCTAATACTATGCTTCAAATACAATAAAACTGGCAGCAAATGTGTCTCCACATCAATTCAATTGATCGGTGTCTGATTGAAAGTCTTGACAGGGCCAGTTGAAGTCATCGGGAGCCAGTCTCCCACTTATAATGTAGCAGAGCAAGAACTTTGTGCAATCTTGGAAATCCTGAATATGGGTGCTCCAGTTGATTGCTGACTGTGGTTCCCCTGTGCTCTGCCAGGGTTCTCCCATCACTACCAATAGGGCAGTGCAAAGTTCTACAGATTGCCCAGCTCTAGAAGGCTGGGAAACTTGCCAACTGAGCCCTGGCACAATTATAGCAATCCACTGAAATAAATGGAAATAAATGGCAGTGGATAGAAGGCTGAGTAGACCTTTTTATTTGATTTAAATTAGTAAGTTCAAATTGTTTTAATTAACAGTAGTAATAGCATTTTTATAAGCACATTTCACACATAAAATTGTCATGTATTCATAGATAATTATTATTAAACTATGCTGATTCTGTGGAGCAGCAACACACAAGGATATCCCTATGGGCATAAAAGGCTTAGTATGCCCAGGTATTTACTAAAGGCATATTTCAAGTTACATAGGGATAGCCAAGGTAACAGCTGCAACTACTAATGTTCAGTTTCAGTTTCATGAATCTGAATTACCTTCCAAAAGCATTGATAGTTCTTGAGTACTGATAAATAACCTAATTAAAAGCATTATATTCTCAACAAAATGATATTATTACCAAAGTGATCCACATTTTTCAGTTACTTTTACAATGTTAATTCTTTCAACAGCCTCAAGTTCTAGTCAGATGGAAAGGACCATCATCACACTTTTAGAGTAACAATCTGCTGGAGGAACTCAGCGGATCGAGCAGCATCTGTGGTGGGAAAAGGATTGCTGATGTTTCGGGTCAAAACCCTGCATCAGGACTGCCAGCATCGGCAGTTCCTCCAGCAGATTGTTTATTGCTCCAAATTCCGGCATCTGCAGTCCCTTGTGTCATCACATTTTAAAAATTCTTCCAAATGAAAGGCATCTTCTCCTCTGCTTATCACTTACAGTAACTGATTCTGAATGATTTTTCAAAGGAGCCTCATAATTGAAGCATGGCTGATGGGAGGAATGAAAAAATAGCCTGGCATGATTGGTGCTTTGCTGCCTTCCCTTATATCTCCTCAGAGGAGGTGTCTGCACTTTAAGGCAAGGGTAATGGGCATCAAAATATCTACATAAAAGATGCCAATGTAACCGAAATTGTGTGAGATCTAGGAGTAAGCTCAAAAGCTCAAGGTCTACATGTTTTTTAATTTACATATTTTCATATGATATAAAAGCAGGCCTTCTCCACATTAAGTTGATGCTGAAACTCAGAGCAATCTCACCAATCCCTTTCCCCCACTTCCCAGTAACCTATTCTCTCTCACATGCTCAATAACTTACCCCAATTCTCCTACCACCCACCTAGACTAGGGGTAATTTACAGGACCCAATTAACCTGCAAACCGGCACCTCTTTGGGATGTGGGAGGAAATCAGAGCACCCAAGGAAACCCATACAGTCACAGGGAAAAGCTGGAAACTCCACACAAACAGCACCTGAGGTCAGGATTGAATACAGGTTGGTGGAGCTGTGAAGCAGCAGAGCTACTTGCTGTGTCACTGTGCTACCCTGATAACACCAATAAGCAGCAGCAGTCAACAACACCAATGGAATAATGAGCTGCAGGATAAAACAGTAGAAATATATAGAACACAGAACAGTACAGCACAGTATGGGCCCTTCGGCCCATGATGTTGTGCCAACCTATATAAACCTTATCCCCATTCAATCTATCCCCCTCTCTACTTTACCTCCCATAGCCCCCTATTTTTCTTTTGTCCATGTGCCTATCTAATAGTCTCTTAAATGAACCTATCGTATCAGCCCCTACCACTACCCTCGGCAGTGCATTCTAGGCACCCACCACTCCCCGTATGAAAAAACCTACCTCTGACATCTCCCCTGAATTTTCCTCCATGCACCTTAAATGGGTGACCTCTAGTATTGGCCATTGCCACCTTGGGGAAAAGATGCTGGCTGTCCACTCTGTCTATGCCTCTCATAATCTCATATACTTCTATCAAGTCTCCTCTCATCCTCTGTCGCTCCAAAGAGAAAAGCCCTAACTCGCTCAACCTCTCCTCATAAGGCATGCTCTCCAACCCAGCTGGCATCCTTGTAAATCTCCTCTGCACCCTCTCCAAGGCTTCCACATCCTTCCTATAATGTGATGACCAGAAATGAACACAATATTCCAAGTGTGGTCTAACCAGAGTCTCATAGAGCTGCAACATTACCTTTCGGCTCTTGAACTCAATCCCCTGGCTAATGAAGGCCAGCACAACATATGCCTTCTTAACTGCCCTATCCACTTGTGCAGCAACTTTGAGGGATCTCTGTACTTGGACCCCAAGATCTCTCTGTTTCTCCATACTGCTAAGAATCCTGCCATTAACCATGTACTCTGCCTTGAAGTTTGTTCTTCCAAAGTGTATCACTTCAAACTTCTCTGGATTGAATGTTGGAGGAAGTTATGATTAAATCATACAGTGGTTTGGGCAGGCTGCACCTTGAGTTTTTTTTGATAACTAACAAACAGGAACCAATATAGAGAAGACCAATGAGGTCAATCCTTTTTGATAGAGGGCTTATATGAGAAGAAAATGCAAATGCAGATGCCCACGTCCTGCATAAAATAAGCCTAAAGCAGACCAAATTCAGCAGAGGCACAGATGCTTGCAATGTGAGCAAGACTGGCTGCCAGAGGGAAATTCACCAGGACCTTTTCTTCAATGTCACGGATGGACAAGTAAGAGAGGCATTTGGTGCACTAAGTCTGTAAACTTAGGCCTAATGCCTGTAAAAGGATCCTCATCAGGAAAACTACTGGCTGTTCAGAAATGGTCAATAGCTGATAACCAAAGGTATAAAAAAAACCTATCAAGATAATTCCATTGAGATCAAGCCCTTAGGATTCAAATGAGGATCTCTCCCCCTCTCTGACACACATTGCTTGTTCCAATGCCCTCCCTTGAACATGTCTGGGAACCACTGCTGATGGGGCAGGCAGCCTGTTATTGAAACTTTTGCAGGGCTAAGTGACCATTGGTAAGAGCTCACACCAAGTTTGCTGATGAGACCCAAGTTCTAACCTCCATCAGTTCTCAGGCTTTTCCATACACACTGCACTAAAAACGAGCCCAGAAACAAATCCTAGCCCATTTGTGCAAGACCCTCCTCTAAAATTGTCTTCTCGAGGTACACAAGGAAAGCTAAGATGATTAAAAAAAAATCTAGAACACCACTCTAAACAAGGCATTAAGAGCATGGTAAGAAATTATCAAATTAAAACAGGCACAAAATTTGGCTTGACATATAGAACAGCCATCGCCCTTTGGTTCAACTTTCATTCTGTGTCAATTTAGTATACCTGTAACACAACCAGTGCTCATAAGGAGTAATAGAATTAACTGGATAGTTCCTTTATCCTCACTGGACTCATATACGGGGTCTCCGTATCTAGCAATATTGTATGAGTACTTTCACCACAAAATGTGCAGAGTTTCAAGAAGCTAAATCACCACTACCTTCTCAAAGGCAATTAGAGATGGGCAGTAAAGGCTTACTTTGCCAATATTCAACCTCTCCCTGCTTCAGTCTCAGGTTCCCACCTGTTTTAAGAAGACCACTATTATCCCGGTACCGAAGAAAAGCAAGGTAACATGCCTCAATGACTACCGACCAGTGGCTCTGACATCCATCATCATGAAGTACTTTGAGAGGTTGGTCAAGGCACGCATCAACTCCAGCCTCCCAGACAACCTGGACCCAATTGCAATTTGCCTATCACCAGAACAGATCTACAGCGGATGCCATCTCCCTGGCCCTAAACTCAGCTATGGAGCATCTGGACAGTAAAGACACCTACGTTAGACTTCTGCTTATTGACTAAAGCTCTGCTTTCAATATAATAATCCCAAGCAAGCTTGTCACCAGACTCTGAGACCTAGGACTCAACACCTCCCTCTGTAACTGGATCTTTGACTTTCTAACAAACAGACCGCAATCAGTGAGGATAGGCAGCAATACCTCTGACACGATTATTCTCAACACCAGTGCCCCACAAGGCTGCATCCTCAGCCCTCTACTCTACTCCCTACACACTCATGACTATGTGGCCAGATTCTGCTCTAACTCCATCTACAAGTTTGCAGATGATACCACCATTGTAGGCCGTATCTCAAACAGCAATGAGGCGGAGTACAGGAAGGAGATAGAGAGCTTAGTGGAATGGTGTCATGACAACAACCTTTCCCTCAATGTCAACAAAACAAAAGAGCTGGTCATTGACTTCAGGAAAGGGGGCGGTGTACATGCACCTGTCTACATCAATGGTGCTGAGGTCGAGAGGGTTGAGAGCCTCAAGCTCCTGGGAGTGAACATCACCAACAGCCTGTCCTGGTCAAATCGCATAGATGCCATGGCCAAGAAAGCTCACCAGTGCCTCTACTTCCTCAGGAGGCTAAAGAAATTTGGTTTGTCCCCTTTGACTCTCACCAACTTTTACTGATGCACCATAGAAAGCTATCTGAATGTATCATGGCTTGGTACGGTAACTGCTCTGCCCAAGACCGCAAGAAACTGCAGAGAGTTGTGGACACAGCCCAGTGCATCACAGACACCAGCCTCCCCTCCTTGGTCTCTGCCTTCACCTCTCGTTGTCTTGGCGAAGCCAGCATAATCAAAGACCCCACCCACCCGGGACATTCTCCCTTCTCTCCTCTTCCATCGGGCAGAAGATACAGGAGCCTGAGGGCACGTACCACCAGACTTAAGGACAGCTTCTACCCCACTGTGATAAGACTATTGAACAGTTCCCTTATACAATGAGATGAAAATTGACTTCATGATCTACCTTGTTGTGACCTTGCACCTTATTGCACTGCACTTTCTCTGTAGTTGTGACACTTTACTCTGTACCGTTATTGTTTTTACCTGTACTACATCAATGCACTTTGTACTAACTTAATGTAACTGCACTGTGTAATGAATTGACCTGTACGATCGGTATGCAAGACAAGTTTTTCACTGTACCTCGGTACAAGTGACAATAATAAACCAATACCAATACTTCCCATAAATACATAAAGAACGATTCACCAATTCTGGACCTTCCAGACTTCTAATTATCTTGTGACTATTACAAAGATTCTGTTCAGCCTCAGTAGCAGAGATATATTACAT
The DNA here is from genome assembly GCF_009764475.1 of Pristis pectinata. Taxonomy (NCBI): domain Eukaryota; kingdom Metazoa; phylum Chordata; class Chondrichthyes; order Rhinopristiformes; family Pristidae; genus Pristis; species Pristis pectinata. The sequence continues at coordinate 128,053,484 of NC_067405.1, read as the reverse complement.
ATCATTAAATGGATTCATCTTCTAATCCTACCAAGTTCTGTTAAGGTCATTAGGTGGAAGACTTGGTTTAAACCGTTTTACCAGTAATTTCTGTAGAATTTCTCTTAATTGTCTACATTATATTAATAGAAAATCCATATAAAGCCCAGAGGAATTGTGTAACATTGTTTACACTATTGGTTTGAACATTTCAAAGGACTATCTAGTGGAAAAGATGCAGAAATGCAATACTTTTGTGTATTCACTGGCTATGCCAAATAATTCCTTTGAGACTGGTAAACAGTGGTAAATTTTGATTATTATTTTACTTCAGATAATCATATTTTGAATGTGTTATAGATTTCTTTTTGCCTTTAAAATGATCATATTACATTAAAAAAACATATCTGTTGCATTATTCCTCACCTGGTGGAGAAAATGGTGACATGAGCTCTGGTTCACTTTCATCCTTGTTGCCATCTTCTTTTGCATTAATGTCCAGAGGAACATTTCCATTTTCGATACCGTCACATTTCTCTGCTGCACAGATTTCCTTGTCCACACCATTGGCAGACTGAACTGGTCATTGCACATAAACAAATTGTATGTAAGTCCCTAAAAGCTCAAAGACCAGCATATGAAACTGATGCCTTGTGAGATTGTATTTCAGGATCTTATTATTTTAAGGTGGAAAATAACGAGGATTTGAATGTTTTCTTGTCAAGGGAAATATAACCACTCAATAATCACATTTAAGCACGACAACCATCTTTGTAATAAATTAACTGTTTAAAGTGGATTTTTCAGAAGCATAAAATGTCATAATGTGCAAGTGAACTGACAGATCTTAAACACTCCATATCTATGTTTCACCTGTGCTGCATGGTTTTAATGTCCCTGAGTTATGGAGGAGGAGGTAGTGGGGGAACAGTTAGCTGGGTGCCTGAGCTAAAATAAAATCTACATGAAGAGAATTTAGGTGAATGATTTTGATCAAATTTTATGTCCCTCAGATTCATAGCACTGTTCATTAGCCAGGCTCACATGTAAAATGGCCACTTTGGTTGAGGCCAGAAAGACTTTATCCACTTCTTCCATGTTGAATACCTTTAGATCAGAGAACAGATACATGTAAGTCATGCCCTTCCCCATGGACGGGGTATGAATAATGCTGATGGCAGGCCAACAGGGAACACCAGGGAACACAGTAAAGATCTCTTCCACCAGTGAAATCATCCTAATCCCTTCTGACGAATCTCTGGCCACAATAACCTACTCAGGTTAAATGAGCTTGAATGGAAGCAAATAGAGGGCAGAGGTTTAAGGTAAGGATTAAGGCATTTAGAGGGGATCTGAGGAAGAACCTTTTCACCTATAGGGTGGTAGGAATGTAGAACACACTACCTGACTGGTGGCAGGGGCAAATGAACTTTCACAACATTTAAGAAGTATCCAGACATGCATTTGAATCACCAAAGCATAGAAAGCTATAAAACTACTACTAGAATTAGTATAGCTGGATAATTGACAGTTGGTATGGACATGATGGACTGAAAGGTCTGTCTCTCTCTGCCACATGGCTCAATGACTATGACTAAGTCCTAGTGTTTGAACCAAGGTTCATTGAACATTCCGCAGCAGAATTCCCAGGCAGCTTGCATGCACATACTTTAAACTCTCCTGGCAGTATGACACCATCTGTTCCTAGAAAGCACAATAAGGCTCAGAATTTTCCAGCATGGGTCTGTGGCCTTCCAAAGTCTGAAACCTAATTTTGCAGCTTCACACTGCAGTAATTCTAATTGTATTACTAAATTTAATAAAAATGAAATCTGAATTTGTTGCTTGATTGTTAATTGTTACCTATTTGTTTACTTCCCCCTATATAATTTATAATTTGTTTATCTGTAATGACTGACTCCTTGGCATTTGCAGCTTCATGCCTGCAAAGTTCATTTATGAGTTAAAAATGATGGATAGAACTGTAATCAAAATTAACAAAAATGATGCATAAATTCATCTATCATCTCATTGGTTTAATTTAAGGTAACCAAGCCATCAGGAGAAAGATATTTACTAGTTTATTTTATGTAATGCTAGTGTTATGCTTAGAGAAACCATATCATCAGCCTGGGCCATTGTTAATGAATTAAGAATGATTACAGTTATTTGTTATTTATTGCAGAAAATATTGTTAATTAAGAAAACCATTTAAAAGACAAAATAGTATTCAGAAGGTTGTTATGAAAGATATCAAGAAATAGGAACCACAGTAAGGCTAAGCAGACAGAATTCTGACAACAGTTAGTGAGGTAGATGGAGAACAATTTAAAGATATTAAACTGGTGTTCAGCAAAGTGAGCAGATGAACCACAGTTGAGAACAAACCACGCTTAACTTTGGAGGATTAATGAATGAATTAAAATGGAATTTGAACATTGCCATTTTCTTTAATTTTTACATATTTGGAAATGCTTTATGGAGCCATAGTTACTTGTCATTTAAATCATATAATGGAGCTCCAGCTGAAAGTTTATGATGGCCTATGATTTCAATCATATGCATTGATCGTCGCTGCCAAATGTGTGGATATTGGACAGAGTGATCTGCAAAGTGTCCTTTGCTTTGTCTCCAGAAGTATGGAAGAGGAATCTGATCAAATCTTTTGTGGGGTGAGGGCAGGGGAGGGTTGGGGCAGCTAGGCAACAACCTAACGTGGGGGTGGAGGGGGCAGGGCCCATCTGGTTCTGGCTCTATCTGCCATTCACTTCTCCCCTAATGCTTCCCATTATCACCTCCTTTACTTATCAAGTTCCAGCACTGGCAGCCCTTTGTGTTCCTGCTTATCAACACCCCCCCCCCCACCCCCCACCAGCAGCTGTCTCCAACCTTCACACTCCGCTCCCCCCACTTCTCACCATCTGCCTCTCATTTTTTTTCTCTTTGTCTTCCACCGTATATCATCCCCCTGCCGCTGTCTCCCAACTCCACCCACCTCCCCTCCCCTCCCCTACCTGGTGCAACCTGCCTGTTATCTTACACCCCACCTCAGTCCACCAATTACCTCGGGCTCCTGCTGCACCACTCCCCCTCTCTTTTTTACACTGGCCATGTCCCCTCTCCACTCTCAGTCCCGCTGCAGTTTCAACCCAAAACGTCGACAATCTCTTCCCCCTCACAGATGCTGAATTCCTCCAGCAGATTGTTTGTTGCTTCAAATTCCAGCATCTGCAATCTCTTGTGTCTCATGTTTCTATTATTTATTTGTATTAACTTAGACAATGGAATACACATTGAACACCAGAATACTAGGAAGAGGGATCTTGAAGTGTATGTCTACAAGGCCCTTAAGGTAGCAGAACATGGAGATAAGTCACTAAGAAGATATCAAGGATACTTGCCTTCATTGGCTGAGGCACAGAACACAAAGGCAGGAAGGACACACTCGAACTGCATAAGACATTGGTTAGTCCACAGCTAGACAACTGTGTACAGTTCTGGTCACCACAAGGTGCAGTTATTTACAAGAATGTTGCAGGGCCAGAGAATTATAATTATGATGAGGCCTAAGCTGGGTTGCATTCATGGAAACAAATGAAACAGAGTGGAGGTTTAATCGAGGTACAAAAATTATGAGAGGCCTGGAGAGATAAACAGTAAGTATCTACTTTATTTAGCAGAAAGGTCAGTAACCAGGGGCCATATAAAAATGTCCCTGGGTGAGGTTTTGAGGCAGAACCTGCAGAGCTGTGTACTAAGAGCCTAGTGGCAAGATTAACCTAATGTCCATTTCTGACTGGCGTGGCCACAGTGGGGTGACTGGCCCCCTTCTGTGTCTTAACTTTCTATAACTCCTATGAAAACCAAAATCAAAGTTTTCATGGGGGGGGGGCGTTGAAGAAATCACCCTTTTTGCAGTGATCTGCATCAGCTGTGGAACATTCAGCATACTGGAAGGCACAAGGTGGGTTAGATACAAAGACTTCTCCTAGGTTCATGCTGGGTGAATCACGTGTGAACAAATCATGTTGTCAGTAGAAGAAAGGGCAGAGCAGCACTGGCAGAGGCGGAATCACTTTGTGACTGGCGCCATCTCCCAGCAGGACATCTTCAGAGTGAAAAAAGCAGCAACTTTACAGCCTTCAGCTTCTCAACACAATCACTTCTAGGAACGCTACTGCTCCTGATTGTGAAAAAAAAATGAAACATTAAGCATTTGATTCAATTTTTCATTGTCATTGAGGCCCAAAAGAATTTGTTTGACAAAGATCTACTCGAAAAGAAAATTCACCTTTTCATTAAATTCTCTAACAATAAAATTGAATAACAGTTGACAAAGATGCTCAGAAAATTGTTGAAAAAGTTACCGAATAATTAAAAAAATGTTAAGTGCGGATAAAAGTTTTTTACTGACCATTTTCTGTCTGTTTAGCCTTACCTTGAGATAACAATGGGAGTGATGGGTCATCACAACTACTGAGAGAATCAATATTACCATCCTCCATCTCATTGCCGATCACATTGCCATTTGCCACATCCTTCATCAGCTTGCTCACAAAATAGTTCTGCATCTTGTTATTAAACCTGTGAATAAATATTGTACAACAAAATAGGTTATTGCTGTTATTTCAATTTGCAGGTAGGATTATTGGCACAGATACAACAAGTGCATATTCATTTGTGATAGATACACTCACTACCAGGATAAACTCTACAACATATATGCGATACTTGCATTGTCAATGTGGTTTCACTTTTCTCCTTGTCAATGCAATATGATAATGTACAGTTCAGATCTTCAGGTACGATTCATCCTAGGCTAGTGGAATGTTGCTGTTGCACAGTGCAGTAACTTTAATTGCATGATTAACCTTGAAATCAACTGAATTTGCAGCTTGATTGGTATTAAACATGTGTGGTTAGGTAATGAAACTTCCGTTCTGTCTGGATCCCCATCCTCCACTGCATCATAGTTTTCTTGTTCTGGACTGATTGGATAGCACCGGCCAGTAAAAGAACTTTATGGAATCAATCTTCTGTCAGTTCAAAAATCACCATCCTCATTAACTTCCAGGCTTGGCAAGTCAAACTCATTGGCCTAACTTGGACCCATTCTGAGCATGAATTGGAAGACAAGGTCAGTGACCACTAGCCAAGCCAGATATGAGGCAGAATTTTCCATCGGATTTTCAACATGTGGCCTGAGGTTTGGGGGGCGGGGGGGGGGGATGGGGGGAGAGAGGAAGGGAATTGTGGCAATACTTTCCACAGGAGGGCTGAAGAAGTATTCCTGCTCCATTTGGGCGTGATAATGAAAGTTTTGCAAGAAAAATTAAAATGTAGCTTTGTGGGCCTCTTCTGGCTGGATGCAATGTTGGCTTGGTGGGAAATGTCACAGGGTCAACCTGTTGATGCTACAAAGGAAAAATTTAAAAAAAACTACAGATGCTTGAAATCTGAAACAAAACCAGAAGATGTTGGAAGCACTTGGCAGGTCAAGCAACATCCGTTTCTCTTTTCGTCATGTTAGAAAGGGCCCTACTGATTTGGGTACATGTTTTTGTGGGCTGATTTGAACAGATTAAAATGGTGTCAGAATAGCTCACACTGGTAGGTGGCTGGGTATGCAGCTGGGGAGATTTTAACTGCCCATCTGCACTGTTTCCACTGCTTGGTGGAATTAAAAATGCCCCTCTCCATATCTTCAATAACATTTGGTGGACTCTATAAGCATCAATTATGTTTAATATAATATGTCATTTCTCTATCTCACACATTATTGTTAATTCATTCTTTATGATTGCAATGATCCTCCATGAGTTTCTGCTCAATGCCTCCAAATATTTGTAACTTTTCTCATGTCATGTTCCTCATCATAAAAAAGTTTGTATCCATTAATGGACCTTTCTCCATGGAAGAAATGTGGGAGGAGGTGAGGACCTTGATACAATCGCTATCACTAAAGAGATAGTGATGAACAAACTAGTGGGCCTAAAGGTAGACGAGTCCCTTGGCCTGAGGGGATGCATCTCAGGGTACTGAAGGAAATGGTGGAAGTTATAGTAGAGGCATTTGTGATAATTTACCAAAATTCTCTGGACTCTGGGTAGGTCCCGGCTAATTGGAAGACAGTGAATGTCATGCCACTGTAACATATCTAAGTTTGCTGATGATGCTAAATTGAGTGGAAAAGCAAATTGTGCAGAGGATGTGGAGAGTCTGCAGAGAGATATAGATAGGTTAAGTGAGTGGGCAAGGGTCTGGCCAATGGAGTACAATGTTGGTAAATGCAAGGTCATTTCACTTCACTTTGGAAGGAAAATTGAAGATATTATTATTTAAATGGTGAAAGATTGCAGCATGCCGTTGTGTAGAGGGACTTGGGAGAGCTTGTGCATGAATTGCAGGTACAACAGGTTATCAAGAAGGCAAATGGAATGTTGGCCTTCATTGCTGAATTTAAGAGCAGAGAGGTTATGCTGCAACTGAACAGGGTACTGATGAGGCCACACCTGGAGTACTGCATGCAGTTCTGGTCTCCTTACTTGAGGAAAGATACAATGGCTTTGGAGGCGGTGCAGGGGAGGTTCACCAGGTTGATTCCAGAGATGAGGGGGTTAGCCTATGAGAAGAGATTGAGTCACCTGGGACTATACTCACTGGAATTCAGAAGAATGAGAGGGGATCTTATAGAAACATATAAAATTAAAAAAGGGATAGATAAGATAGAGGCAGGAGGGTTGTTTCCACTGGTAGGTGAGAGTCCACTATGTCCACTGGGGGACGTGGCCTCAAGATTTAAGGGAAAAGATTTAGGATTGAGATGAGGAGAAACTGCTTTTCCCAGAGAGTAGTGAACCTATGGAATTCTCTGCCCAGGGAAGCAGTAGAGGCTACCTCATTAAATATATTTAAGACACAGTTAGATAGATTTCTGCATAGCAGGGGAATTAAGGGTTATGGGGAAATGGTAGGTAGATGGAGCTGAGTCCACAGCCAGACCAGCCATGATCTTATTGAAAGGTGGAGCAGGCTCGATGGGCCAGGTGGCCTACTCCTGCTCCTACTTCTTATGTTCTTATGTTAAGAAGCACCTATAGCTCTCACTAATTATGTCACAGGGCAGCTTATTCTTAACTTCCTTCTCTTAAAGAAAACTAGTGCGAAACTGCTTTTAAAATATAATTTTCTTCCATTAGCCTTGTGCCTGTTTCACATCTCCAGTAATAGGCTTAATAATCAAGAGAAGATCTACGTATTGGCCATCTGCTGGCAATGGAGCTGAGATAATAAATGCAGTTTGGAACTTAAAAATCAGTTTCCCCTAACATAAAGTTCTGGTATGTGCTCATTATTTGTTTCCATGGTCATTTGCTCACTTAATGGTCTTGAAACATTGTGCAAAATAAATGATCGTGCATTTTAATCATCCCTATTTCTTCTTGCAAGCAAAGAAGACGAGATCAGAGGGAGTAAGCTCCTGATTCTGTTGATCTGTCTAAGAGTCTGGAATATTCTTAGCTTGATAATAATTGAGCAACCATTTGTTGAGAAAAGATTCTTTCACAGTCATGGATACAGGATTCGACTGTCATAACTTTTGGAGAAAATCACGGGTAGATTTCACAAAGCTTAAACAATTTTCTTCATCTTGGGATTCATTTTCTTTTGCATTGCCAGCAGAATGAGCAAAAAACATTTTCTTTCAAATGCTCTACAAGCATCACCTGAACAAGGTGAACAATGCAATGGTGCCCCAACACATGGGTACATAACAGACCAGAGAAAGCTAAGTAAATACAGCGTTCATGCTAGATCATTGGAAATAAAGTGGTGAGTGCAAGCAAAATCTTGACATGAAGTCTACTCATGACCTTGGAGAAGATCAGAAAACACATTCCAGTGCAGTGGTACTGATCCCTTTGTGATGTCATTTCCCGGTAATATGCTACAGATTGAATTTCCCTACTATTTCAATGATGGTACAAATATCATTCTTCACTGTCAATAACATAAATCACATCTCCCCAGATACACACTATAGAAATAATGAGTGGGCATGATTGAAGCTACATTATGCTCTGAATTAGATTATTTACTTCAAATCCGTTCTGGCTATTATGATCTATATAAAGCATGCCACTTCCTTTAAATGTTTGAAAAAAGAATGATATGCATATCGGTGTGCTTGTGTGTGTGTGTGTGTGTGTGTGTGTGTGTGTGTGTGTGTGTGTGTGTGTGTGTGTGTGTGTGTGTGTGTGTGTGTGTGTGTGTGTGTGTGTGTGTGTGTGTGTGTGTGTGTGACTGAAATCTCTACTCTCCCACTACCCCTTCATTTAACATAGAATGCACAGATTAGAAAAGACCATTTTGATCCACTGATCATCCCAAGATGCAATAACAGAAGATATAGTTCATTTCATACATATATTCCTTTCTTATTTTCATGCCAAATATTATCACTTAATATTACTGAAGCTATCACTTCTCTGCATATTGTATCCTAACACTTTACCGGGATTGTACTATAGGCCCCCAAATAGTCAGCGGGAATTTAAGTATGTAGGGAGATCTCAGAGAGCTGTAGGAATAATGGGGTTGTAATAGTAGGTAATTTTAACTTCCCTGATATTGACTGGGACTGACATAATGCTAAGGGATGAGATCGGATGGAATTTATTAAGTGTATCCAGGAAAGTTTTCTCAACCATGATGTAGATGTCCCTACTAGAGAGAGCACAACACCTGACCTCCACTTGGGAAATGAGGCTGAGCAAGCGGCTGAAGTGTCGGGGGAAGCACTTTCAGACAAGTGACCATAATTCTATTAGCTTTAAAATAATTATGGACAAAGATAGGACAAGTTAAAGATCTAAACTGGGACAAGGCTAATTTTGATGGCATTAGATGGGAACTTGCAACGGTTGATTGGGAGATGCTGTTAGCAGGTAAAGGCATGTCTAACATATTGAAGGCGTTTAAAAGTGAGATAGGGAGAGTTCAGGGCCAACATGTTCCTGTAAGAGAGAAGGCTAAGGTTGGCAGGATTAGGGAACCCTGGGTGACGAGAGATATTAAGGCTCTGGTCAGAAAAAAGGAGGCGCATGTCAACTATAGATAGCTGGGATCAATTGGACCCCTTGAGCAGTATAAGGGATGTAGGACTATACTTAAGAAGGAAATCAAATGGGCAAAAAGGAGACATGGAATATCCTTGGCAGATAAATTAAATAAGAATCCTAAGGATTCTATAAGTATGTTAAACGCAGAAGGGTAAAGGGGCTGAGAATAGCTCCCCTTGAGCATCAGTGTGGCTGTCCATGTGTGGAGCTAAGTGAAATGGGCGAGATCTTAAATGTATATTTCTTGCTTGTATTTACCGTGGAGAAGGTCACAGAAGCTGGAGAAATCATGGAAGAGAACAGTGACAACCAAAAACATATCGATGTTATAAAAGAGGTGTTGGTGGTCTTGAGGTACATGGCACAAAAATGGATATATGCCCGGCCTGACCAAATGTGTCCCAGGACATTGTGGGAAGCAATGGTAGAAATTATTGGGGCCCTGGCAGAGATTTTTCTATCTTCCTTAGCCAAGGGTGAGGTACTGGAAGACTGGAGGGTAGCTAACATTGTGCCTTTTATTTAAGAAGGGTTGCAAGGACAAGCCAAGGAACTACAGACCAGTGAGACTAACGCCAGTGGCGGGAAAGTTACTGGAGGGGATTCTGAAAGACAGGATCTGCCTCCATTTAGAAAGGCAAGGAGTTATTAGGTACAGTCAGCATGGCTTTTTATGTGGGAAATCATGTCTCACCAATTTGAAGAGGTGACCAAGTGGATAGACAAGGGCGATACATGCTGGACTTTAGCAAGTTTTTTTAACAAGGTCCTGCATGGCAGACTGGTCCATAAGGTGACATGACATAGGAACCAGAGTGAGCTCGCCAAATGGATACGAAATTGGCTTGGTGGAAGGAATCAGAGGGTGGTAGTGAAGGGTTGTTTGTCAGATTGGAGGCTCGTAAACAGTGGTGTGCCGCAGGGATCAGTGCTGGGCCCCCTGTTGGTTATCATCTATATTTACGATTTGGATGAAAATATAGGTGGCACGATTAGTAAGTTTCTGAGTGACACCAATGTTGGTGGCGTGGTGGATGGTGAAGAAGGTTGTCTAAGACTAAAACAGGATCTCGATCAACCGGGAAAGTGGGCAAAGGAATGGTAGATGGAATTTAACTCAGACATGTGCAAAGTGATGCCCTTTGGGAAGTTAAGCCAGGGCAGGACATACACAGTAAATGACAGCTGCAGAATAGAGACCTAGGGGTGCAACTACACAGTTCCCTGAAAGTGGCGACACAGGTAGACAGCGTGGTGAAGAAGGTGTATAGCATGCTTGCTTTCATCAGATGAGGCAATGAGTACAAGAGTTGGGAAGTCACGTTACCGCTGTACAAGATGTTGGTGAGACTGTACCTGGAATATTGTGTGCCGTTCTGGTTGCCCAACTATAGGAAGGATGTGATTAAGATGGAGATGGTGCAGAAGAGATTCACAAGGATGTTGCAGGGACTGGAGGGCTTGAGTTGTAAGGTGAGACTAGACAGGATGGGACTGTTTTCCCTGGAGTGGGGGAGGCTGAGGGGTGACCTTATAGAAGTTTATAAAATCATCAGGGCGTAGATAAGGTGGATGGTCACAGTCTTTTTCCCAGGATAGGGGAGTCTAAGACGAAAGGTGTAGGTTTGTGAGAGGTGAAAGATTTAAAGGGGCAACTTTTTCACAGAAATGGTGGTGGATATGTGGAACAAACTATTACAGGAGGTGGTAGAGGCTGGTACAACTACAATGTTTAAAATATGTTTGGGCAGGATCATGGATGGGAAAGGTTTAGAGGGATATGGGCCACATGCAGGCAAATGGGACGAGCTCAAGAAGGCACTTTGGTTGGGATGTACAATTTGGGCTGAAGGTCCTGATTCCATGCTGTATAACTCTATGACTTCTTTCACTATGCTTAATATCTGTTCTGCTCAATGACAGGACTTCATGTCTGGGTGCTAAAAGGGATTTGGAAAGGTGCAATCTAACTGGCTGCTGTACTGATGGAATGCCTTTATGCTAAAACTGCCCCTTTTCACCACAGTTAAATCTTGCAGTGGGCAACTCGCCACCCATCCCCAGACTGAACACTGACCTAGAGAAAGAAGAGCTAACTGCTCCACTGAGCTTGGTGAAGCTAGGCTTCAGCATCCACAAACCAACTACTCAATCCGCCATGCCATGTTTCTAGACAGAGTCAAAGCATCCATGGAAGAAATAGCCCATGGCAATTCTGACAGAAGGAAATGTTAAGAGGAGTGGAGGAAAAGAGTAGGTTTTAACATTTAATAAAATTTGCCTTGTCATTTCCTGGGTTCTCACCACCTGAGCCCCATTAATTACTGGAGAGACCTGATTCTAGGCATCTCTAATTGACATTTCTGCAAAAACATGAAATAATGTCCAGACTGCTGTTTTACTATGGTATTCTTTTCCAAATGGCTTTCCCCTGCAATCACTTGCCAGTGTTGAATATTCTCTCAATATGCCTTAACACAGCACTGTGGTTCCTCAAAGAAACTGCAATTAATACTTTTCAAATGAAGGAGAAGCAGCTGGTATATGTTTGGAAAGTGCTTTAGAGAAAAAGACAGAAGGATGTGAAATAAAAATTGGGCATTGAAGTTAAGGAAAAGACAATTTATGTACTGGTTTACTCGTGAGAAAGCATAATCTGATGATTGATTTTCTGGTTTATTTGAGTGGCACAAGGAGATCTGGGTGTGACAGAGACACAGTGCTAGATTATCACCTGAGAAGATTAGATTTTAGTTTAAAGTTCAGAATGATATTTTCTTCCACGGCCTACCCCGAAGCACAAGGTTGTCAGTTTCAGAAGTGATGGCTGAGAGATACAAAAACTGACTTGAGTGGGAGTTCCCTCCAGCATTGATTAAAGGCTGTTGTGAAGTACTGTTGATATATTTTATATCACCATAGAGAATCTACAGTAAGAGAATGGTACATTCTAACTAGCCCAAACTGGAGTCAGTATTCCACAAGGATCTCCTTCCAGTCTAGTTATCTCTTCATACCCTGCCTTGATATCCTTCTTTCTTTTCTTTCTATGCATATATTAATCATCCAGATGGCCGTGAGTACGTATTCTCACTTCTCTAAGTTCTTTATTTGACCTTTAAGTGACTTTCACATCCATATACAAAATATGTGCGTGTGGTAGTCAGATTTATACATATGTTCCAGAATCAACACCATTTCTGCCAAATTGCTCACGTTCCAATATATCATAGGATATGGGAGCATGGTAATCACATCATTAAAAATGTAATCCAGAGTTTGGCAAATAATCCAAAGACACATTCAAATCCCACCTTGGCAGATGGAGAATTTAAATTCAATTCATTGATGAAATAAATTTGGAAATAAAATAAATGGTAGCAGTAATAGTAACCATACAAAGCAGTGGACAGTTATAAAACCCCTCTTGATTCACTAGTGCTCTTTATGGAAGGAAACTTGCTGCCCTTACCTGGTCAGGCCCAAACGTGACTCCTAACCCACAACAATATAGTTAAGCATCTTCTAAAGTGACCAGATAAACCACTCAGTCCAAGAATAACTAGGGATAGATAACAAATGTTGGCCTAGCCAGAAACCCTGTGGATGAATAAAATAAAGTGTTATTGAACCCCTTCCAAATCAGGTTCTCTTTGAATGGAAGGAAACCTGCATTCTGCTCACCCTCTGCTGATAAGTGTACCCTTTTCATTTTGGTCAGTCCTTCAATAGCCTTTTTGTAGTGTAAAGATACTGAACTGTACACTAGACTCTAAAGAAGTAATAATACTTATGTGCAGTGGGTTAAGATGGTCTGCTGAATCACTATTATCCACCTTACATTTTTGTACGAAGTCACAATTCCATCTCCAAACCCAACAACATAGAGTCATATAGAGACATAGCATGGAAACAGCCCCTTCGGCCCACCAAGTCCATGCAGACCATCAACTACCCATTTATATTAATCCTATATCAATCCCATTTTTTTTTATTCTCCCCACATTCTCGTCAATTCCTCCCGGACTCTCCAACTCGCCGATACACTATGGGCAACTTATAGTGGCCAATTAGCCAACCAACACACACAACTTTGGGATGTGGGAGGAAACCAGGGAAACCAGAAGAAACCCATGGAGTCACAAGGAGAACATGCAAAACTCCATACTGATAGCAACCGAGGTCAGGATATGACCCAAGCCTTTGGCACTGACAAGCAATGGCTCCACTAGTTGTGCCACTGTGTTACCATAACGGTCATTAAATCAAGGCTCTATATAAATAGAATATTATATCCTTGTTTTCTCTTTATCTGCATCCTGTCCTCTAACTCACTAAGCTCTCTGCCGATGTAATGATCTTGTCTATTCTGGTATTGCTCCACCATTGATGGCCATGCCTTCAAATAGAGGAGCAATACCAGAATGGACAAGATCATTACTATGGCCCTCTGTTCTAGAGTTTCCTCCTCAACCTTCCTGCTTCTCTACATTTCCTTAAGATGCCACTTAAAATCAGGTTCCTCGGCCAAGGTTTTGATTAGCTGTCTCAATATCATCTTAAAGGGCATGGCGTCAGTTTTGTTTGATAACCGTCCTTTGAACCTCCTTTGGACATTTCACTGCTTTAAAGATGGTCGTTGCATTTATGTTGTTGTCGATCTTAAACTTTTTTCCCTATGTATGTAAACAAACCCAAGTGCCTTGCGCTCTACATTAGCTTATCATCTTGTGTTGCTAATTTAACCCAATAAAGTAGTTTATCCAAGCAGTTTAATGTGAAACCCATTCAATGGAAGTCAAAGGTATAATTTGAATCTTTAACATCAGTAAATATTTATAGAAGGTCCAACATAGTGCTGTAAAAATTGTTTAATTTTCCTTTTATATATCTTTTTTCTCTTATGCTTAGTAATGTGTAAATACTTTCAATTTGACAATGGCTGTCTTGTTCTTTGTACAATTTCTGGGATTATTGCTATATAATGTACCTGTAATGAGCTGAGAATGATAGCATGGAACATTCCTGGTTTAGAGGGGTTAAAGAAAAAAAGAACAAGTTCGTTGATAAATTATGCTCCCTGCAACATCATCATATCTTGCATAAGTATGGATAATAAGCAAACCAAATAATTTGAACACTTACTTCATCACAAGTATATAGCCTGCATACACTAGGATCAGGATAAGGCCTTCCCACCTCAAAGAAGTAAACAGGATATCCATGGTTAGGAAATGAAACAGGAACAATACATAACACAGCTATAAATATGTATATTAAGTGAAAGCACCCTTTGAAACAATCAGCTTGGAGACACTTATGGGAATGATCAGTTTTAATACCAAATTGTTTTTATAGTTACGTAATCCTTTATATTCTTGCTGTGTGAACACCAGGAATCTGAGCCTGAGGATTGATACCAATGCCATAAGCACTCAAAACACTGAGAAAACTTTCCCAGTTGCGAAAACAAACAGTTAAACTATTCAAGGGCCCAGTTGGTATTGCTCTGTAACCAAATGCTGGGACACATGTGAGAGCACCTGAGATGAATCACCATATTCATGCTGAAGTGCATGATCATCACTTAGCACATCCCCATATTGGCTCACCAGAGTTTCAAAACTTGACATACTGGATTAAACATTCATGTTATCATTTTGTGGCAGAACACAATGTTATAACAAGCCATGTTATCATATATATGTACTACTTAATAGACAATAATTGAGCGTTAATCACAAGGCATATATATTTTAACACTAGCTTGCTCATTGCTAGAAAAGAAAAATATCAAAGCTGTATTTGCAGATTGTTATTGATGTATTGCATACCACTTTCATTGTGATACAGGTAGACAGGGTGGTGAAGAAGGCATTTGGCATGATTGCCTTCATGAGTCAGGGCAGTGAGTACAGGAATTGGGGTATGATGTTACAATTGTACAAGTCATTGGTGAGACTGCACTTGGAGTATTGTATGCATGTCTGGTCGCCCAGGCATAGGAAGGATGTCGTTAAACTGGTGTAGCAAAGATTCACGAAGATGTTACCAAGTCCGGAGGGCTTGAGTTATAAGGAGAGGCTGAATAGGCTGGGACTTTTCTCCCTGGAGCACAGGAGGTTGAGAGGTGACCTTATTGAGGTATATAAAATCATGATGGGTGTAGATAAGGTGGATGGTCACAGTCTTTTTCCCAGGGTAGGGGAGTCTAAAAACAGAGGGCATAGATTTAAGATGAGAGGGTAAAAATTTAAAGGGGACCTGAGGGGCAACTTTTTCAAGCAGAGGGTGGTTGGTATACAGAGTGAACTACCAGAGGAAGCTGTGGAGGTGGGTAAAACTACAATGTTTAAAAGCTATTTGGACAGGGACATGGATAGAAAAGGCTTAGAGGGATATGGGCCAAATGGAGGCAAACAGAACCAGCTCAGGAAGACACCTTGTTCAGCATAGATGAGGTGGGTCAAAGGGCCTGTTCCTGTGCTGTATGACTCTACTGTGTGAAAACTCAGGCTCCTTTAATTCGTAAAGTGTAATTCCATTATGTTGTCAGTAATTTATAGCTACATCATCCCACATTAAAACTTTGAAGAAAATTACTGATTCAAACTACTTACCAATCAATTTTCTCATCATACATGAACTGCAAGAAAAGAAAGTAATTAAATAATTTCACTAACCTTGTGACTCCTTCTCATGTCACTTAGCTAAAAAATCAATTGAACATTAAATATTTTAAATTGCTGTCATTCTGAGATTCATTTTACATTGTGGTCACTAGCTCAAACCCAAACTTCCTTGATTGACAGCCACTGATATGACTAGTTATGTAACTTCTCCTTTATATAACTAGATGCGATGCCCACCAAGGCTGAAACTGATCCTGCAGTAGTTCCTGGTCTGAATGCTTCTGCTCTCAGGCAGGGACATCATATAATAGAACCCAGAGAGTATAGAGAGGAGAGAAATGAAACAGACTTAAATATAAATGAAACAAGAAAGAAGAGCATGGGATTTAAATACAAGGGGAATAGAATCCAGAGTAGATTAGCACGCATCACTGTCAAAGCTAACCATCCCTTCTGAGAGATACCTTTTGGATAAAATGAGAACCAGTTTGCAGAGGGGTACAAGATCGTCCTGTTATACTATTGGAAGAGGCCCAGGAAGGTTCTTCCTGTTGTCCTGGCAAATATAGATCATTCAGTCAACATGATTAAAACAGGTTATCAGTCATTATTTTATTGTTTTTTATGGCACATTCATATTTGTACAACAGTGATAATTTTTCAAAAATATTTCACAAGCCGAAAAGATCTTTGAAAACATCGTGATAGATGTGATATATTTGGAAGTTATCTCTTTCGTTTCTAGAAATTTAATCAAAAGACAATATTTCATAAGAAATATTCTAAACATAATTGTTAGAACTTGCAACCAGCCACACCAATTTTATACATTATTTTTGTTTTTACGGTTTCAATCTCCATGATTCTTTCATAAAATGTATTCAAATTATTGCCAACGCTGTCTTTTTCTGCTCTACTTGACATGTAAAGGCTTGGCTCACTCTGATCAGAATATTAATACTTTAAAAATACTTTACTGATAGTCCAATCTATATTCTATATTTATTATAACTACTTATCAAGATGATATGTATTGCCATAAAGCAAGTGTCAGTTCATTGTACTTTCACTGCTGGCAAAGGTTTGGATCACTCACTTTAACTCTGTCCTTAGGAATTAATTTTCTTCTAATCATTGTCATGTAGAGTTTAGTGTGAAGTCCCAAAAGAATTTGCCATTTATTGATAATCTGCCATTGAGATGTTCTGCAAGTTTCCAGCTATCTTTTTGACAGCTCAGTGTATAAATACCCATATTTAAGGCAGTCAAAAAGATTTCCAGTGTCCAAGTCTGCGTATGTGAAGACTGAACTTTTAAAGCCAAATACATAGAGCCTCGTGGAATGAGAATTTCACATTTTTAACACAGCTGTGTAGAAAATGAAGGGAAAATACAAATGTTATTAGGATAAAGCTATATCACAGAGTGGCTTCATGACCAATTTCTGGTTAAGAAAATAATAAAATGTGTATTAACTTTGTACTGGGATATGCAGAATTGGACTAATTTTCTGCATATGGGTTTTTGGCTCAGAACCTCATCCTCTGGAAGCATTGAAATGCCATTTGAGCACATCCACAGATTCCTGGTGTATATTGCTGCTGGGCAAAGCATCTTACCAGGACCATTCATTTTGGCCTTAATTGCATGTAAACTTGCTTTGTGATGCAAACCCCAGTTATAAGATCAATTCTCTGTAATTTTCTTAATTTTGAGTTAGCCTTCACAGCCTCTCCAAGAGATGTATTTTTATAAGATGGCTGCCCATGTGGTAAGTTCCTCCATTTAAAATTCTTTCTCTTCACTTTCAGCTTCTTCACCAAGAAAGAGGATTTATAAATACTGGCATAGAGTATAAGTAGTCATGAATAACCTTTGTAAAATACTGGTTCAGCCACACTGAAGCATGTGTTCAGGACTGGGTGCCATGCTTAGAAAAAATCTAAGTGTTTTAGAGAGGGTACAAGAGATTTACCAAAATGTTTCTAGGGATTATGTGGATAGACCAAGGAAGCTAGGTTGCTTTCCTTGGAACAGAAGCAATTGCAAGGAGAGATTTTTTAAATCTTGGGTACAGCATAAATAGAGAGAAATTATTCCCACTGACAATCAGGAACATAGAATTTGTTCCAAAGAAAGCATATGGCATGCTTGCCTTTATTAGTCAAGGCATTGAGTTCAAGAGTCAGGAAGTTATGTTGTGGATTTATAAAACTCTAGTTAGGCCGCATCTGGAGTATAGCATTCAGTTCTGGTCACCCAGTTCTGGTAAGAAGGATGTGGAGGCATTGGAGAGGGTGCAAAAGAGGTTTACCAGGATGCTGCCTGGATTAGAGGGCATGTGCTATAAGGAGAAGTTGAACAAACTTGGATTGTTTTCTCTGGAGCGGTGGAGGCTGAGGGGAGACCTGAAAGAAGTTTCTAAGATTATGAGAGGTATAGATAGACAGCTGGTATCTTTTTCTCAGGGTCGAAATGTCTAATACTAGGGGGCATGTACGTAAGATGAGAGGGGGTAAGTTCAAAAGAGATGTGTGGGGCAAGCGTTTTTACACAGAGAATGGGGTGTGCCTGGAATGTACTGTCAGGGGCGGTATTGCTGAGGCAAATACCATAGGGGCATTTAAGAGGCTCTTAGATAGGCACATGAATGAGCAGCGAATGGAGAGACATGGACATTGTGTAGGCAGAAGGGATTAGTTTAGTTAGGCATTTAACTACTGGTTTAATTAGTTTGGCACAACATTGTGGGCCAAAGGGCCTGTTCCTGTGCCGTACTGTTCTATGCTCTAATTAGATAATCAGCAGCAGAATTAAAAGTGACACAAGGAAAAATAATGTATGCAATGAGTGGTTATGGTGTGGATGACATGCAATGGGTAGTGATGGAGGCAGATTCAATTGCAGTTTAATAAGTATCTGAAAAGAAATAGTTGACATGACCATGGAGAGGAGGCAGGAGAATGGGGCCAGCTGGATTGATGTTACATAGAACCTGACAGGCTGAATGTTTCCTTTAATGATGTAATCATTCTGTAAAAAATATGAAGTGAGTTCACACATTTGCTTCCTGAAAATACCGATTTCAAATGCCATTGCTGAGTGTGGCACCTAACAAAGTTTCTGGATATTGAAAGTCTGACTGAAAACAGATAATGGTGGAAATGCTCAAAGGGCGAAACTGCTTCTGTAGAGAATACTGATGAGAGCCACTGACCTGAAATACTAACTCCATTTCTCACTTTAGAGATGTTGCCTAACTTGCTACACATTTTCAGTATTTCCTGCTTTTGCCCCATTGATGATTTCAGTGCTCTTTGTTTTTTGGGTAGAGAAGTGAAGACTTTCACGGGGATCTTGCTTTGATTACTATTGGGCCAAGCTAATCAATAGTGGCTTGGTGGGAAGCCATGCATCAGACTAACACCCATTTTGAGAAACTAATCCAATAGAAAGAATTATTCATAGCTTTGCGGGATATATTACACATATGGTTATATCCTAGTGGAATTAGCAATTTTTGTGCAATCCATTCCACTCGCTGGAGATTCATTTATTTTTCATCAATAAATGTGAGGCATTAAAGTCTTTAAATTCCAGAAAAAAATTCCTTTCCCCTGAGAAGGAGAGTAAGCCCTCTATCTTGGATCTACAGAAAGGCATTCACTCTGGCACGATGATGACTAGGACACTATAATACGTTATAGGTGATAACACAATACAACTGATGTTTCAAGGATTGATGAAATATGCTTGTTGGCTTTTTCAATCAAAAGAGAAAACTTACTTCCCCTGATATCAATTGTCACTGGCTGCAGCTTTTCTAGCACTTATAAGGATAATAATTCTAAGCTTTCTGATAAAATTCATGTGAATTTTGAAGCTGGAAGAATTTTCTCCAGTTTGCACATGCATTAAAACAAAGAAGTGACCAATCAGTATAGAAGCTGTTCACCAAAACTGGACCACTTTCAGGAAAAGCACTTCATCTTATGATTAGCCACATTCTAGCCTCAATAATGAGTTCAAAAATTTCAAATCACAATTACTTCTCCCAGTTACTTCTACAGTAGGTTTGGCTATGATCATTTACAGGTCCTCTCATTACCTTTCTCCTTGCACCATCATCCTTTTCATGAATTAATCACATATAAGGTGACTAGTAAAATGTTGAAGCAAATGTTGTCGATTATCATGCACTGTTACATTTGGTGATAGCTGTCAATTGTATCACATTACCATATATGGATACGAATGCCAATCATCTTACATGAATAGGAACACCAGTGCAAGGTGGCTGCAGATACATCAGTGGTGAATCATTTCTCAAAGGTTTATTGTTAAGCTGATTGTTGTTTAAGTTTATTGTACATAGGCACAAAGAATAAGGAAACTAGAGGTGAAAAATAGTTAGCAGAGGTAAAACCAACTATGCATGTTGAATTCCGTGCCCAGAGGCAGCCCATGGGTTTCAGCTGCTGCAATTCTAGGCTCAGTAAAAGATGGGCTGTGGAGTGTCCCTTCTATCACAGTGACTTAGTTAAGGTTAGGCGTGTGGAAGGGTGAGGAGGGTGAGGGGTTGGTAGTACAGTTTTGTGGGATATGACACAGCAGTGGTCCTTGTTATTTATATACAGCTCAGAGGAATACACCAGCTTCTCATGGCCATCAGTCATCTGTGACTTCACCTCCTTCCACTGATGGTTCTCAATAACATGCTTTGATAGTAGATTTAAAAGAATAGACTTTTTTCATACACAGGCTGATGGACTAGTAATTACCTATGCTAAGTTTACACAGTGAGTGGCTTTTCATTTCTGCTTCTAGCTGTGAAACTCTGCTGCTGTAAACCATGCATCTTTATACACCTCATTTTTGACATATCAGTGTTACCATGAGTCCTCCTGATGTATCTGTTGTTGAATCCTTTGAAAGCAGCTATTGTTATCTTCTTCACAGACACTTCTCTCAAGGAGTCTTCATAACTTACCTGTTCTCAAATCCTTTGAAAATGTGGATAACTATTTCTTATTTTTCTATCCCACAGTTAATGGATCCCCTTGCTACACAGGTCACTGAGGCTGTATTTTAACAGCTCACGCTTGATGTCTTCTCTGTCACTTATTTCCGTGTGCTTGCAATTTTTCCTAGCTAATCCTGACACATCAAAAGCTTACAAGTTTAACTTTCTCCTGTGGCATCACAAAACCAAGAGATTTTAACCTTTAATTCTCCAGGACATCATGATCTTCAGGATGATTAACGGTCCCAGTCTCAGAAACATGAATGAACCTAGGGTGTGCATCTCTGCACCTCATC
Organism: Pristis pectinata; assembly: GCF_009764475.1. Classification (NCBI taxonomy): domain Eukaryota; kingdom Metazoa; phylum Chordata; class Chondrichthyes; order Rhinopristiformes; family Pristidae; genus Pristis; species Pristis pectinata. The sequence goes on along the minus strand of NC_067405.1, from coordinate 128,032,432 downwards.
CACCACTGAAACTGCATTACATATGCACAGGGATGTACAGTATAACTGAGTTCTAAACAGGCTAGTGAGGTCCAAAGAATGGCATAATTGGGCAAGTTGAAGGCCAACAAGGATGTTTTGAGGACTCCCAGTTAATTGCAATATGTCTATCATTGGGCAGCATAAATGGCCATGTTTGTCAGGATGTTGACAAATGCTTTGCCATGGCATTTAATAAACTCCATTGTGACATGAGTGGAGGTGGCACAAATTAAATATTGGAAGGCTGTCAACTCCATTGTGTGGATTTCAGGCATGACATGACAAATAACAAAAAGAACTAATCCTTTTATTGTAACTAAATGTTCCCTACCAGTGCATGGGCATGTAATCAAATAATTGATACTGGGCCATAGAAGGAAGTATCAGAGCAATGACCAAAGATTGGTCATTTGGGTAGATTTTGAGGTACGTTTCAGAGAAGAAAAGAAAAGATAAGATTTCTTTATTAGTCACATGTACATCGAAACACACAGTGAAATGCATCTTTTGCGTAGAGTGTTCTGGGAGCAGCCCACAAGTGTCGCCACGCTTTCGGTGCCAACATAGCATGCCCACAACTTCCTAACCTATACGTCTTTGGAATGTGGGAGGAAACCGGAGCACCTGGAGGAAACCCACGCAGACACGGGGAGAACGTACAAACTCCTTACAGACAGCGGCGGGAATTGAACCCGCGTTGCTGGCGCTGTAATAGTGTTACGCTAACTGCTACACTACTGTGCCTGGAGCATGGAGAAGGAATTAGGTGCCTGGCAGCTGAAAGCAGAGACATCAGTGTCATCAATAGTGGAGAGATTAAATTTGGAGATATTCAGGAGAACAGATAGAACAGATTGGAGGGAAGTAGGTGGGGGGAATGGCATTGATGAGATTGCTCTGAGAGCTGGTGAAGCCTGGAAGGGCCAAATAGTTGAATTCTATGCTGTAAAGAAATATGACAAAATTAGAGTGGTAAAGCTACTTTGGAAGGTTTATATCTCTGGTGGAGATTTCAGAAGTAGGAACGGATGAGGAGATGGAGGGATTTGAAAACAGGGCTTAGAAATTTAAAATCAACATTTTGCTTAACCAAGAGTCAATGCAGATCAGTGAACTCATGTGTAGAAACATTATGTGGGTTACTGCATGTGCAGTTTTGGATGACTTCAAAATGTAGGCTGGTCAGAAATAGAAGTAACAAAGGTATGGGTGAGGGTTTCACCAGCAGATGGGCTGAGTCAGGGTGAAGCTGAAATTGACAATCATAATGGTGTGGATCTGCAGCTCACCTCCAAGTGAAAATTGACTCTGTTTATGAGCAGATGGTTCAATCTCAGCCAGGTTTGGGTATATACTCGGCTTTAAAAACCGAGTGTGCTATGTAGTATTACTTGGAGATACAGTTGTCGCAGCCACTGCTGTCAGTTGGGAGCTTGCAGAATGTTTTGTTAGCAGCACTACCTCTTTTATTTGCTTTAACAAGCAGCAAGACTATAGACACAATATGATATCAACATAGCACAAGATATTGGTGACAAGTTGTAATGTTGCTGATTGGAGGGGTAGCAGAATAGTAAATATACAGCAGAGTTCTATGGTAGAATGGTGATGATGGTAGGCAGTGGAAGTGGCAGATAGAACAGTGAGGATGAGAGATATGAGCTGATTCTGCCATTTGCTTGTTGCTGTGCCTAAATCCTGGAATTGTTACTTTTAGCATTTAGGATTTTTGAGGATAGTGAAGTTCTGGTGAAATCATGCTCGGTGTGTCAGGACTGCAAGAAGGGAGGTGGCTGGGTCATCCCTTCCAGATGGTGCATGTTGATAGTTTTTCCAATTGGGAGGGGCAGCGGTTATTAGACAAAGGATCAAATAATCCATGAACCATTGGTTTACTTTGCTTCTACTTATGAACAGGACCACCACCAACTCCACCACAGAGCGTTCCCCAGAGCTTTGATGCTGATGGATCACTAGTTGTGGACACAGCTGAGATTGGTGAAGTGCAACCTGCAAAGACTAATGAAGGACAAGAAAAGGATCCAGGAGAGTGGGAAACACTGTGAGAGAGCTCCAACCATGAAGGTGTGAGGGATTGGCTAGATGGATCCATGGGAGCCAGGAAGCAAGTGATGAAGATGATGATAGAAGCAGATCAATCAGAATGTGCACATGACACTCAGGAAGGTGGTGACTGAGAACAGCAGATACAGGATGAGCATGAATTGGAGTTACAGGACAGATTCTATGATGCAGCTATTGCTGGGCAGCTCATGGGTCAGGAGACACCGGGACCCAACACAGCCTGAAGGGCAAGTGATCCACCAACATTCTGGGCACCTGATGTGAGGGCTTCATAGACAACTGACACACCTTCACACTTAAGAAGTCAAAGGCTACAGTGTCCAGTAGATTGACTGAGATTATAATTGGTTGACTTGATAACAGTCTGTACATTTGTAAATATTAAACCTATTGTATAGCTTAACATGTGTAAATAATTGATGGTTAAAGGGAAGCAGCATAGTCTACTGTCAGTGGATGTTTAATGACTAAATGTATCATCTGTTATGGCTTGGAGATATTGTAGCAGTCATTCCCTAGGCTTAGAGTTAACCACCTACAATAAAGGATGCAATGGCAGTAGCTCTACTTCATAAGCAGCAACACTGAAGAATCTACAGACATTCTAGTGAGCAGCCAGAGAAAAGGTCAGAGTCTAGGTAGGAAAGGGACTTTGTGAATAATATGAAAGACAATGATTGCTATACTTACTTGAAGGAAACCTCTGCTCATCCAATTCTGTAGGATAGATATGGAGTCTGACAATGTAAAAAAGGTGGAGGGGTCAAGGCATGGTGCTAAGACAGAGCAGGGTATCATCAGTGTAAATGTAGGAACTGATGCTGTGTTTTCATGAAATGTTGCTAAGTATGTAGATGAGAAGACCAAGGACCAAGGGCAGATCTGAGGGAACATGAGAGGGAATGGTGCAGAAGGGTGAAAAGAACTTACTGCTGGTGATTCTCTAGCTGTGACTGAATAGATAATATTAAAAAGGAGTATTAATATAAAACGTCATATGATAAACATATAGAACCCAGTCTAAATATGACATAAAATTTTGTGCCAAAATGTACACCTGCAGACATGGCTTGCAAATCCTTTCTCAGTGACCTGTGAAGGTAAGCATTCTACTGACTTCATCTTCAAGTATTATCTTGATGGTCAATTATACATATCAGTATCCCAGTGATATCAGTAACTGGACCTGGACCATGATGTATATCACCACTACTGATAATGCACCCTTAATATGTAAGGCAGGGCCATTAGGAATCAGCGATACTTCTTGCATTTATGTTTTGGGATGTAAAATTTAGCAGTGAGTAGAACAAAGATTTTCACTTACCACAATAAGCAGAATGACTGACAAAGTATAGTACAACGAATCCCTGAACACAGACCACTGAGTCAGATACACAATCTGAAAAGGACAGAAAGTAAAGTTACTTCAGAAGAATATGGAATTTCTCATGAGAACTTTTTGTGCTTTCCTTCCTGTGGTTACCTTATTTGCATTCAGTGCCTTTGGCACTTCTAATCAACATACCGATGCAGATATGACATGAGCCTTCAAACTTTCATAGAAATGCAAGGACACAAAGAACAAAAAGTGCCTTAACTCCTGTGTTTCCATGTCTTGCTTTATCATCGTGTTCTTTTATTCTTTCTTCTTATCAAATACCATTCTGCAGCCTAAATAGCAGGTATCCAATCTGCTGGCAGGATTTTGTCAAAGTCTCTCCTGAGCTTGCCACCAAGTGCTAAGAAGGGTGGAAAGGGGAATAATGAAACTCCTTACCCAGTAGTGCAGTGGGAGTACCTTCTCAAGATGGACTGCAGAGATTCAAGGCAGTGGCTCACCATCACCTTCTCAAGGGATTAGGGATGGGCAATAAATTGTGAAAATCAGAATCCCATTATAGCATTGGGCCCATTAGTGTACCTACAAACCAAGTGGAAGGCAACTTTACGCAGAGGAAATCATACTAGCATCAACCTCACTAAATGGGATGTTGCCCTTGGCACACCAGTTCATAGTGTGGCTGGTGTTCAATCATTGTCAGTCACAAGCCGAATAACATCACAGAGATGTTGCCTAGATGGGAGGGCTTAAGCTATAAAGAGAGATTAGATAGGATGGGACTGTTTTCCCCAGAACGTAGGAGGCTGAGGGGTGACCTTGTAGAGGTCTATAAAATTATGAGGGGCATAGATAGGATGGATAGTTATAGTCTTTCTCCAAGGGTATGGAAGTCTAAAACTAAAGCGTATAAGTTTAAGGTGACAGGAGAAAGATTTAAAAGGGATCCGTGGGGGATGTTTCTCACACAGAGGGTGGTAGGTACAAGGAACGAGTTGCCAAAGGAGGTGATAGAGACAGATACAACTACAATATTTAAAGAAACAGTTGGGTAGGTAGATGGATAGGTAAGGCTTAGAGGAATATGGGCCAAATGCAGGCAAATGGGACTAGCATAGATAGGCAACTTGGTTGGCATGGACGAATTGGACTGAACGGCATGAATGTAAGTCACACACCGCACTTGTCCTTCACTTGCACCTTTTGTGTGCAATCTGTGACATTTATTGTTTACAGAAAAAAAATAGGAGCATGTTGCACAGGTTTCAGAAATGAGATGGCAATTAAGGAATCTACACTGTCACATCACACAGCATCTGCCACTCACAGTGTTCAATAGTCAGTCTTACGCAAAATGATTCCCGGGTCCTCCCTTCATTGATCACAGCCTTTCTGTTCATAAGACCAGAAGACATACTGTAGGAGTAGAATTAGGCCATTCAGCCCATTGAGTCTTCTCTGCCATTCAATCATGGCTGATTTTTTTCCCCAACCTCCATTCTCCCCCTCTCTCTCTCCCCGTGACCCTTAACCCCCTTACCAATCAAGAACCTATCAATCTCTGCCTTAAATATACCCAATGACTTGGCCTACCACCCTCTGTGGCAATGAACTCCACAAATTCACCACCCTCTGGCTGAAGAAATTCCTCCTCATCTCAGTTTTACAGGGACATTGTTTTAATTTGAGGCTGTTTAGATGATTTCTAAGGTATAAGTTGCAGTCACTGTCCCTTCGACCAGCCTGCACCTTGCATTGGCTTGAGATCAGGTGGAACTGATGGTAGGATGGCTGCCTACATGTTTAGGAGACACAAGAGACTGCAGATGCTGAAGCAAAAAAATAATGCTGGAGGAATTTAGCAGGCCAGGCAGCATCTGTGGAGGGAAATGGACAGACAACATTTCGGTCAAGACCCTTCATCTGCCCACATATTTAGGCTGATGCTGTGACCCCCTTCTCTGTGTGCTTTCTCACACCTCTGGTAGCCTTCCTGCCACTGTGCGGTAACTGTCAGGGAGAGAGTTCTTTGAGCACTCACTCACTTCCCAGTGGTCAGCATGATAATGACATAACAGCTGGGAGATCTGCAGCAGCTCCTGATGGGAATGACATACAAATCCTGTTCCAGTGATTACCGATCAGTGGCTCTGACATCCACCATCATGAAGTACTTTGAGAGGCTGGTCATGGCACGCATCAACTCCAGCCTCCCAGACAATCTTGACCCACTGCAATTTGCCTATCGCCGAAACAGGTCTACAGCAAACGCCATCTCCCTGGCCCTACACTCAGCTCTGGAGCATCTGGACAGTAAAGACACCTACGTTAGACTATTGTTTATTGACTACAGCTTTGCCCTCAATACAATAATCCCAAGCAAACTTGTCACCAAACTCCGAGACCTAGGACTCAACACCTCCCTCTGTAACTGGATCCTTGACTTTCTAACCAACAGACCGCAATCAGTGAGGAAAGGCAGCAATACCTCCGGCACGATTATTCTCAACACTGGTGCCCCACAAGGCTGCATTCTCAGCCCTCTACGCTACTCCCTACACACTCATGACTGTGTGGCCAGATTCTGCTCTAACTCCATCTACAAGTTTGCAGATGATACCACCATTGTAGGCCATATCTCAAACAGCGATGGGTCGGAGTACAGGAAGGAGATAGAGAGCTTAGTGGAATGGTGTCATGACAACAATCTCTCCCTCAATGTCAACAAAACTAAAGAGCTGGTCATTGACTTCAGGAAAGGGGGCGGTGCACATGCATCTGTCTACATCAACGGTGCTGAGGTTGAGAGGGTTGAGAGCTTCAAGTTCCTGGGAGTGAACATCACCAACAGCCCGTCCTGGTCAAATCACATAGATGCCATGGCCAAGAAAGTTTACCAGTGCCTCTACTTCCTCAGGAGGCTAAAGAAATTCGGTTTGTCCCCTTTGATTCTCACCAACTTTTACCGATGCACCATAGAAAGCATCCTATCTGGATGTATCACAGCTTGGTACGGCAACTGCTCTGTCCAGGACCGCAAGAAACTGCAGAGAGTTGTGGACACAACCCAGTGCATCATGGACACCAGCCTCCCCTCCTTGGACTCTGTCTTTACCTTCTCGCTGTCTTGGTGAAGCAGCCAGCATAATCAAAGACCCCACCCACCTGGGTCATTCTCTCTTCTCTCCACTTCCATCAGGTAGAAGATACAGGAGCCTGAGGGCACGTACCACCAGACTTAAGGACAGCTTCTACCCCACTGTGATAAGACTATTGAACAGTTCCCTTACAGGATGAGATGGACTCTTGACCTCACAATCTACTTTGTTGTGACCTTGCACCTTATTGCACTGCACTTTCTCTATAGCTGTGACACTTTACTCTGTACTGTTATTGTTTCTACCTGTACTACATCAATGCACTCTGTACTAACTCAATGTAACTGCACTGTGTAATGAATTGACCTGTACGATCGGTATGCAAGACAAGTTTTTCACTGTACCTCGGTACAAGTGACAATAATAAACCAATACCAGTGCACAACACTGTGCACAACATCACACTGCATCTTTCAACTGCTCTTTGTCCAATTTCACAAATTTGTGTGGAGATCCAAGTGTGAATGTGTTATACACAGCGCATGTTTAAGGATGTAAGGAACAGAAGCAAGAGTAGGATATTCAGGCTCTCATTACCACTCCACCACTTTGTAAGATCATGGCTGATTGTTTATCTCAGTGACATTTTCCTTTCTCTCTTCTCCTCCCTCTCATCAGGCAGAAGATACAAAAGCCTGAAAGCACATACCACCAGGCTCAAGGACAGCTTCTATCCCACCGTTATAAGACTATCGAACGGGCCTCTTGTATAAAGATAAACACTTGACCTCACATTCTACCTTGTCATGGCTTTGCACCTTACTGTCTGCTTGCACTACACTTTCTCTTAACTTTAATGCTACGTTCTGCATTCTATTATTGCTTTTCCCTTGTACTAACTACTTTGATGTACTGATGTGGTGAAATGATCTGTATGGATGGCATGCAAAACAAAGTTTTTCACTGTACCTTGGTACAGGTTACAATAATAAACCAATTTACCAATTACCACACTCCATATATCTTGATTCCCTTAAGATTTATAAATCTTTTGGAAATCACCTTGAATATACTCAGCAAATGGGCCTCCTCAGCTCTCTTAAGTAGAAAATTCCAAAGAGTCGTTACCCTCTGGGCAAAGAAATTTCCTTTCATCTCTGTCCTAAATGGCCAACCCATTGAGTCTGAGAAACTTGGTTCTAGATACCTCGTGCCAGGGAAACATCAATGCCTGTCAAGCCCCGCATGAATTTTATATGTTTCAATGAGATCACCTCTCATTCTTACTCAACAGTATAGGTCTAGTCAGATTATTCTCTCCAAATAAGCAAGCCTGCTATCCTGGGAATCAATCTGCTGAACTTTCACTGCAATCCCTCTGTATCACAGGTATATGTTTCCTTAAATAGGGAGGCCAGACCTGTGCACAAGAGTCCAGAGGTGGTCTCACCAGAGCCCTACATAATTGAAGCAGAATTCTATCCTTCACCTCTCATTCTGTTTTTTTTAGTCTACCAAGAAAAGCTGAAACCCATTTTTCAAGCACACATGTCCACAATCCTACATTCAAAATATTAACAGTTTTAAAAACTTCTCTTGAATTTTCATATTATATTGCTGTACGGTTAATTCTCTATTACTTCATCAGGGCTATATACTTTGGAGCGCATTGGAGCTCACTCTGTAGTAAAATTATTAATTGTGGCAGAGGGTACCACTAATTCACTTCTTGAGGACTGAAAGGATTAGCACATAAGGAGCAGTTAATGAATTACAGTAATCTCAATATTTTAATTATCTGTCTGATGACTGCTATTACTGTAAATTCTATATAATTTTTCTATTAGTTATTGTAGAAAAAGCCACTACAATTTCAAATTTATCAGGCTAATTAGTAGAACACCATGAACAAGTGTGAGTAATTCCTGGTGCCAACTGAGAACATTTCCAGGATTCTGTGGAGGTGCAGTCCTCGCTTGAGGAAAAGTTACTTTACTGTGCATCCTCCTTTTTCTTCTTCTTAACATGAAAAAAAATCAAGCTTTGGCCTTCTTCCTGGAACTAAACAGGTGACTGAAACTCTGCTTTCTGACAAAATCAATACAGACCAACATTCTTTAAAAGCAAATGTCAATTGATTGCTGTTCTGAGGATTTAAGAATGCTGTTAACTGGTTATGTTGATTCCCATGTATTAAGACCATAAGATATAGGAGCAGAATTAAGCCTATCGAGTCTGCTCTGCCATTCAATTATGGCTGATTGTTTTTTTTTCAACCTCATTCTCCTGCCTTCTCCCTGTAACCCTTAATCCCCTTGCCAATCAAAAACCTATCAATCTCTGCCTTAAATACACCCAATGACTTGGCCTCCACAGCCCTCTGTGGCAACAAATTCCACAGATTCACCACTCTCTGGCTGAAGAAATTCCTCTTCATCTCAGTTTTAAAGAGATGTCCCTTTATTCTGAGGCTGCGGCCTTCGATCCTAGACTCTCCTACTAATGGAAACATCCTCTCTAATTCCATTCTATCCAGGTCTTTCAGTATCTGGTAGGTTTCAATGAGGTCCCCCCTCATCCTTCTGAACTCCATCAAGTACAGGCCGAGAGACATCAAACGCTCCTCATAAGTCAAGCCCTTCATTCCTGGGATCATTCTCGTGAAACTCCTCTGGACCTTCTCCAGAGCCAGAGCATCTTTCCTTAGATATAGGGCCCAAAATTGCTCACAATATTCCAAATGCAGTCTGACCAATGCCTTCTAAAGCCTCAGCAGTACATCCTTGCTTTTATGCTCTACTGTTCTCAAAATGAATGCTAAGATTGCATTTGCCATCTTTACCCTGATTCAACCTGCAAGTTAACCTTTAGGGAATCCTGAATTAGGACTCCCAAGTACCTTTGCACCTCCCATTTTTGAATACGTTCTCCATTTAGAAAATAATTTACACCTTCATTCTTCCTACCAAAGTGCAAAACCCCACACATCCCTATGCTGTATTCCATCTGCCACTTCTCTGCCCACTCTCCTAACCTGTCCAAGTCCCTCTGCAGACTCACTTCTCCCACGACACTACTTGTCCATCCATATATCTTGGTATCGTCTGAAAACTTGGCCACCAATGTCATCAGTTCCTTCATCCAGATCATTAATGTATAAAGTGAAAAGTTGTGGTCCCAACACTGACCCCTGCGGAACTCCACTGGTTACCGGCAGCAATCCTGAAAAGGACCTTTTTATCCCCACTCTCTGACTTCTGCCAGTCAGCCAATCTTCTATCCATGATAGTACCTTGCCTCTAATACCATGGGTTCTTAACTTGTTTAGCAGCCTCGTGAGCAGCACCTTGTCAAATGCCTTCTGAAAATCTAAGTAAATAACATACACTGATTCTCCTTTGTCTAACCTGTTTGTTACCTCCTCAAAGAATTCTAACAGATTTGTCAGGCAAGATATCTCCTAACTGAAATCATGTTGACTTCACCTTATTTTATCATGTACTTCCAAGTACTCCAAAATTTCATATTTAAAATGGACTCTAAAATCTTACCAACCATTGAGGTCAGGCTAACCGACCTATGATATCCTGTCTTATGTCTTCCTCCCTTCTTAAACAGGGGTGTCACATTTGTGATTTTCCAGTCCTCTGGGACCCTCCCTGTCTCCAGGGATTCCTGAAATATCACCACTAATGCTTTCACAATCTCTTCAGCTATCTTTTTCAGAACTCTGGGGTGTAGTCCATCTGGTCCAGGTGATTTATCCACCTTCAGGCCTTTCAGCTTCCCCAGCACCTTCCCCACCACCTGGTAATGGCCACAACACTCACCTCTGCCCCCTGACTCTCTTGATGTTCTGGCATGTTACTGGTGCCTTCCACTGTGAAGAATGATGCAAAGTACTTACTTAGCTCCTCCATCATTTCTCTGTTCCCTGTTACTATTTCTCCAGCGTCATTTTCCATTGGTCCAATATCCACTCTAGCCTCTCTCTTACCCTTTGTGTATCTAAGTATTTGTACTTTCCTTTAGTATTATTTTGTTTCCGTCTTTTACTTGAAAGAGATTAGAAGACAAAAGGCCTATCAGACCATTAAATCTCTTCTTGCAAATACCATTTATGATTTGTTATGTACTTTCTCCAGATATTTAACATTAAGAAAATATTGCACAGATGGGACCATTCTTGTTTCTGAGTCACAAGGCTGTGGGCTCAAGTCCCTCTTCAGAGATTTAAGCCAGTGTTCTTTTTGTTCAGCTTCCCTTACAAGGAGTTAATCAATCATTGCTACTTTTTCTTCAGACAATGAAATTAAAGCCAGTTTGGTAAGTACTGCTTATCTTTTGGTTTGCACATTTTGTCGTCTAGACAAATGTACAGAACAAGATCCCCAAAACAGCAAATTAAAAGATGAAAGGAGAAATGTTGAAAAGGATACTGTTACAGACTCTGTATGTTTCTGAGCTTTCAAAATAGGGCAGATGGGAATATCAAATCACAAAAGCCTACGCACTTTTAAAGAATACAAAGATAGACATCAAGAAAAATTTTACTTAAAATTTAAACTTCATTTCCAGAAAAGATTGTTTTGCGATGAGGAAATCTTTGTCATAAGACATTGATGAAGCATAATCCATAACTTATTTTTAATGTAAAATAACGTATATAAAATAAGAAGATCCTGAGCCACACAGCAGTTATGAAAGGTAATAATGTTTGCTTTAAGTTATAGAGAGAACTAAACATTCTGAGTAACAGGCTTGGTTCTAATAAGAAGGTTTTCTGCTGCAGGATAGAATTGTACCTTTTTTATTATTTCTATCAGTCCTCACCATTATTGAAGGAAATAGTGAAATGTTACTCTTTATTTTTCTTTGGTGTTATTCAGCTATTCTATGTCAAAAATGCAAAATGCAGAACACAAACAAAAGAGGAAGGAAGCCTGGCCAACATCAACCTACAGGCCAGTACACTTGGCATCACACAAATTATAACACATTTTGGTTGGGCAATTTCCTAAATGCTGGAATGTTATTCTGCTACAGTCAAAAACTGGATAATACAGTTCAAGGACCAGACCTCTTAACTAGCATCACTCTGCTGTTATTTATACAGGAGAATCAGCCCTGGCAAGAAATTACTTTCATTATGTCCCCAATTAAAATGATACACCTATAAAAGTCAATGTTATTTTGTTTATCAGCTCCCAGCAGGATAGTGGGTTGAAGGTCAATAAATCCTAGCCTCATAAAGAAACAAGCCCCTTGCAGATTCAGCATGGACCAAAAGTCATTCAATGGTAAGAAGTATTTTCAAGCTACGGTTCCTTATTTTGGCTTCAAGGATTAGTTTAGATTGAGATTCATTTTCAATGCAGACATCATGGGTCGACAGACCTGTTCTCTATGTTCTTAGAGTATCGAAGGATAATCTGATTGAAGTATACAGAATTTTGACAAGATTAAATAGAATAAAGAGAACCAATGTCCTTTGCTGTTCAAAACAGGGGGCATAATATTAACATAAGGCCTTTCAGGAGAGAAATCAAGAATTTCCACACAAAGCGCAGGGGAAATCCCAAACTTTCTTCCACTGCCTAGGCTGGAGCAAAGTGGAGATCAATAGATTTTTCAGATAAGGATATCAAGATAGCAGAGTGGTTAAAATTTGTGGAATAAAAATCCAGAGGGACTAAGACCTTAGATATGAATCTGAATTCCACCAAAACATCTGGGATATTTAAACCATTAATTAATTAATTTCTAGACTTAGATGTCATGTTTGTAATGGACGTTATGAAAATTACAGCCATAAGATTCCACCTAGTTCACTAATTGCCTATAGGGAGAGGAATTTGCAGTTTAGTCCATGTGATCCATGTTACAATATTCTTGAGTCTTAGCTAACCTCTGAAATGGGCCAGGTAGCCGCTTGATTCAAGCGCAGATAGGAATGGACAATGAATTCTGGCCTTGCCAGTAAGTGCAAATGAAGTTCATAACCTGTAAAAGCTCTAGACTGCTTTTGATATTCTGAGGTGATGGAAGTAGCATAGCAAGTGATTACGTTGGACCCAGTAATAAGATTGTTGCAAAACAAACAGAAATGATCAGAATACTCAGCAGGCCAGACATCATGTGTCGAGAGAGAAATGGAATTAATCCTTCAGGTTGGTGACCGTTCATCAACCATATTAGATTCTAATGTAAGGCTATCGACTTGAAACGGTAACTCCATCTCTCTCTCGCCATAGATGCTGACTGACCTATTGAGTTTTATTTCAGATTTCCAGTATCTGCAGTTTTTGTCTTTGCATTAAGATTGATGCAGCTGGAGTAACTGTCTTCTTTCATTCTTCATAGTTCTGCAAGAGTAGCTTAATAAATAGGAAACCATTTTTCAGAATGTATGGGGCAGATTCACTTGAGGGGAAATAACAGTAGAACAACTGAAGGTGAGTCAAAAACCACTTTCTCAGACCCATTTCCCTCATTCTTTATCAATCTGAACTTTAACTCCGTTTCTCTCTCCAAAGATGCTCTTTGATCTGCTGAGCATTTCCTGAAATTTTCATTTTATTTCAGGCTTTCAGAATCTGCAATTTTCTTTTCTGGCAGGTACCGGGGCAGAGATATGCGAACAGGTGGCATACACACCTGTCTGCCCCTGTCTCCCCAGGGAAATTAATACTGGAGTTGGTATGTAAGCTTTCAAGAACTTCCATTCTGAACAAACATAACAAGCTGGTAATGTTTTCAATTTTTACTCATTATTTTTCAACAGGACTATTTTCAATAGGACCAACCTGTCCTGCAAATAGTCCGCAGACACCAATGATACACAGAATGTTAAATACTGCTGAACCAACAATAGTTCCAACTCCAACGTCTCCATGGGTGATAAAGACACCTACAGAAACATAAAAGAAAGTGTTACTTTGCACTTGCTTTACTAGACTTCATTATAAGAAAAGTAAGAAATAATAATTGTATTTCTTTCAGAGATTCAAGTGATTAGGTTGATTTGCAAACTTTGCAAATGCAGCTACAGCTACAAACTACAGATAACGGCAATGACAACTGATTTGTTTGTGCACAAAATTAAATGAAATATAACTCAGCCTATTGATGAAATCGAGAATACAATCCAAAGAATGAACTCCGAAATAAGAATCAGGGGAGGGTCCCATTTTAAATGGATCATTTCCCAAGGGGATGGAGTTTCATGAAACTCACTTGGATTTGGGAAGAACTGGTCTGTGTTCCGCAAGGCGAAATGGGAAGGTCCAATAAACGTTGTGTGAAAATTTACAAGCACTTCATGAAAATCTAAATTACCAGTAGCTGAGAGGAATTTCCTGGACAGTGATATTCGCATACACATCACTCTTGTAGTTAAATGTTAGAGGAAAACAAATATTTTTTTTCTCTGTTAAAGTGGAAAGCACTGGAAATATCAGCTGGTCAGGCAGCATTTGGCAGAAAGAAAAACAGGGTTAACTTTTCAGGTCAGTGATGTTTCATTGGAATTGAAATGTTAATTCATTCTTCTCTCCACAGATGCTGCCTAACTGCTGAGCATTCCCAACATTTCTATTTTATTTTATTTTATTTCAAATTTAGAGCAACTGCAGTATTTTGCATTTGTACCAGAGGATTTATTAAGAGTGTGGGGACATTACCAATGACTGAAGCAAACAGCTCAGGTGCTGAGCTTCCAGCAGCCATGAAGGTGGCACCAGCTACATCTTCATTCAAATGTAATCTCTACATTAAAAAAAAAGAGAAGTCATCACAGGACATCACAAATATTCAGATACACAAACAATTACACCTTCTCAGACCTCAGATTTTTAGAACACAATAAATTTTCAATATGTTCCTACTGATCTGTTAACTTGAGGATAAGTTTAAATTTAAAGTATAGTTGATCAATCATCATTTTTATTGTCTATTCTGTAATATTTTTGGTGAGTTGTCAATCACTCTATTCAGCTGCTGATGTCTATACTATTCATATTATTGTTTTATACCTTTGTAGGAATTGTCTTTTTATGGTTAGTGTGATCTTAGCTAAACAGACTAATTTCTAAAGACCTAGACAATCAGCTTAACTTGGACTTTACAGGGCCAGCTTGGCTTTCCCATCCCAGTTGCTCTGCACCTCTGGATCCAGCTAGAGTACCATGATGTGGCTGAAGGTTTCACTTGGGCACACGGTTCGAACAAATTGTTCTGTAAGTTTGTCCACGGAACAGCACAACCTTTGGTTGATTGAGGAAAAGGGTATTTGAAGATCAAGATCTCAGACCTGACAAAAAACTCATGGTCTATTGTGCATAAGTGATCCCTGTCCTCCTATACACTTTCGAGACCTGAACTGTCTACAGCAGTCATCTTAAAGCACTAGAAAAAGACCAATGCTGTCTCCAAAAAATTCTCCAAATTCACTGGAAGGATAAATGAACCAACGTCAACATCCTCTCTGTGATCAACAGCCACAGCACTGAGGCTCCAGTTACTCTCCATCAGCTAAGTCGGACTGTCCACATCTATTGCATAACTGGCACCAGACTCCAGGGAGGAGATCACCAGGTGAATGGAGAAAAGGATTCAATGATGTGCTTAAGCCCCTTGAAGAAATGCAACATCCTCAGTGACTCTTGGGAATCTCTGGTCCACGGTCACTCAAAATAGAGAAAGAACGTTCAAGTTGGTATTGAGAGCCTCAAAGCCATTCATCAGGTGCACATAGATGCCCTGTGTAAGCACTGGAAGGAGCGTACCACTTCACAAACTACCCATCCACCTGTCTCGTCAGCCACCTTCTGCCCATCTGCGGAAGAGTCTGCATTTCCCATAGTAATTTCGTTAGCCCCTTCAGAATCCACAAAATTGAAGTGATTGAGGGTGATCCTTGTTCCTAAAGGCGACATTGGTAAACTACACCAAAGACATGACTTCAAACTGTATCTCTTCAGATCTATCAAAACAACCTCTATTTAATCTTTTTTGATAATATATGCAAACACATACTCTGAATGAGGACACACTTACTTATTTGTTTTTCCAGATCTGCGTGTCACTATCAAGGCCAGCATTTAATCAGTGGTTAATGCATAATATGAGTTTCAGGCACAATATTTTTTATAATGCTCTCAATGTCTTAAGTCAATGCATGTCAACATACCTCACATATTTTTTCTAAGGCTGGAACAAAGAAATCATCACAAACTATAGCCAGTGCGTAAAACATATACACGGCCTGTAAAGAGAAAACAACAAATGTCAGTCATATTTCCCAAAAATGCTTTTTCTCTTGAAGATTACAACATTTACCTCCTCATCTCAAAAACGGCTTTTGCCTTGATTTCTGTTTGTATCCTGAAGGCATAATTGGCCTGGCCATCGATTGTATTTTATCCATTTATAAGTGTAACGTAAATGTTATGCAATCTCAGTGGATATCTCCTGGGAGATACTGGATGTCGGCTTCTCCAATATAGGGTTGTGAAACTTGCTACTGAGAAGCAATCCACTTCGTTAACTATTTTAACAATCGCCCCACCCATGTCAATGAAAAACCAGGACAACAAGATGGAACGAAACATATAGGTACATATTATGATCTGGGTGGAGTAAAGCTAACACCATTCTGCTTTTCTTGGTATGCCACTGATATGATTTACATCTGCTGCTGCAATTCTGGAAAGACCCTGTGAATGGAGGTGCAGGTGTGCAAACCTTTAAAATCCACTGTGTCTGGGAGCTCGGTTGTGCTTCCAATACTAATATCTCACCATTTGGGTATATTTTTGTTGTTTTCCTCTGAAATGATGCACATTGAAGGAAAAGGTCAAACAATTTTCTCAAATTCACTTTGGATAGACAGTGAATGGAAGAGCTCTGAAGATCTTTCTCCAGCCTTAACTTTAGTGCCAAAAATAAATCAAGAGTAACAAGCTACCCAGCTGAAAACTGTAGAGTACGCACAGAAAATTATGGATCATATTGGTATTATTGGTATTGGTATTAGTTTATTATTGTCACTTGTACCGAGGTACAGTGGAAAGATTGTCTTACAAACCGATCATACAGGTCAATTCATTACACAGTGCAGTTTCATCGAGTCAGTACAGAGTGCATTGATGTAGTACAGGTAAAAACAATAACCGTACAGAGTAAAGTGTCACAGCTACAGAGAAAGTGCAGTGCAATAAGGTGCGAGGTCACAACAAGGTAGATCGTGAGGTCATAGTCCATCTCATTGGATCATAGGTTGACACAATAAAACTTTGGAGTATAAAAATAAATTTGTTCCAAATAATTACAGCTCAGGAAAATTGCACACTCTTACATGCTACTAAATTCTATTGCATGTGTATTGCAGAAAAAGTTATGAACATTTCAATGGTTATCTTCTGGAGCACTGGAATGAATACATAGCCTCAAAGGAACTAGTCAGTTCTCTCAGCGAGAAGTTCATAAGAGGAAGCAGAGGTAGCAAATTTTATTTTTAGTAACTGTCGGCTTTTTTACCTTTGTTTGGTCAGGCAAACAATGCTTGCTGCTGTCTTTGGGAAACGATCATCTTAACTATTTTAACAATCACCTTATCGATGCAAATTGGATAAGAATGTTAATTAATTCTTGAGGACTTCAACGACAGAAATACAAACCGATTTATTTCAAAG
Organism: Pristis pectinata; assembly: GCF_009764475.1. Classification (NCBI taxonomy): domain Eukaryota; kingdom Metazoa; phylum Chordata; class Chondrichthyes; order Rhinopristiformes; family Pristidae; genus Pristis; species Pristis pectinata. The sequence continues at coordinate 128,015,192 of NC_067405.1, read as the reverse complement.
CCTACAATAAACCAGACATTCAGACAAAAAAAGCATATTTTTATTTAAGATATTTCTTTACAGGAATGCCAAAGTAGTGAGGCATGAATTTGCATTGTAAATTGCTGTTAGTTGCTTGCTGTGAGTTAAATTGAGTGCATTGGAAGTTATATTGAACAATCTGAACTGACATCTTTTTTAAAATAGTGTGGATGCTGGAAATTACAAACAAAATAAATAGCAACCTTTCAACTTAGTCATAATAATCCACATCACTTTAAACAAATTTATCCTCCTAGCGCTAAAATAAGGCCCTGAATATTAGGTTAGCCATATTTAGCAGCATTTTGATCATGACCAGCTAGCATTGAGCAGACAGCCAAGTATGTGGCCTCTCCTCCAAAGAAATGATACAGTACAGCATTGAAAATAGCAGTGCACTAATTACTCCATTACTTCTACTCCCAGTGTGGCCACCATCATTTTTGTTGGAACCAGCAGATAACATTGAGTTTAAACAACTGAGGGTGCAAAAAGTGATGAGAAAAACTAACCTCAGGTCTTCTGTTGAAAGGGGATTAGGGCAATGCTGGGAACACTTTCACTGAGAAAGTTGTGACACCTTCTATGCAGCAGGTATCAAACTCCAATTGGTGTAAATGCAACCCTTCACTGCCGGGTGGGTGTGCATCATTTTGAAGTCTGCAGCCAGTAGTCTGAAAGGCTCGAGGCTGTGTGGACACACATAGGCCTGATTTCAGGAATGCAAGTACATTGCAGAAAAATGTGCATGTATGCATGTGAGGACCTGTTCATGTATGCAGACAAGATCTAGAGTGTATGTATGCAGACAAGATCTAGAGTGTATGTATGCACACAAAGACCTAATTTTATGTATAGTATGTGGCGTGAATCCATGTATGCACACATGGGTCTGACTTACATACAAATATAAAAAGAAGCAGGAATAGACCATACAGCATCTCTAGCCTGATTCAGCATTCAATTAGTTCACGGCTAATCTAGACTTTATCTCAACCTTACATTCATGCTCTCCATGACCTTTGACCCAAATTTTATCCGAAATTCTCTCTGTCTCAGCCTTGAATATACTTAATGGTTTGGCCTCCAAACTCATTTAAAGAACAAATTCCTCCTCATCTCCATCTTCAATGGGCAGCCTGTTATTCATAAACCGCACCCCCTTGTTCTATTTTTCCAGAAGGGGATATATTCTCTCAGCATTATCTCTCAAGCTCCCTTGGAATCTTGTATGTTTAAATGAGATCATCTCATTCTCCTAAACATCAGTGAATGTAGGCCCAGACTGCTTGATCATCCCTAATAAGACAGCCCCTGTGTTTCAGGCGTCAACCTGGTGAACCTTCCTGAACTGCCTCCAATGCAAGTGTTCTGTCTTCATTCAAGCAATATTCTGCTTTTCTACCCTTCCCACCAAAATGGATAACCTCCCATCTCCTCACTGCCAAATTTTTTGCCCACTCACTCATCCTACACTGCATCCTCTACACAACTTGCTTCACCAGCTGTCTTTGTGCCATCAGCAAATTTGACTCCAACGCACCCAGTCCCTACATCTAAGTCAATGCATAGATTGTATAAATAGTTGGAGCCTCCGCAATTACCCCATGGCAGCCAACTAGCTACAGCCTCCAAACCTAAAATTATCTATTTATTCTGGCATGCTGTCTTCTGTTAGATTGTCAGTCCTCTATAAATGCCTATATATTACAACCCCTGCTTATCAGTGTATCCACCATCCCTGCAGTTATTTCCTTCAAGACCCCAGAATGCAGAGGACCATCCAGGGGATTTATCAGCCTTTGGTCACAATAGACTGCCTATTACTTTTTTCCAGGAATAATGATTGTTTTAGGATTCTCTGCCACTCCCACTCCATAATTTTCTATTATTGTTGGAATGCCATTGGTATTTTTTAGAGCTATAGAGTCTGAGACTTTTACAGCACAGAAACAGGCCCTTTAGCCCATCAGGTCCATGCTGACCATCAAGAACACCTTTACACTAATCCTATTTTATTCTTCTCACACTTCCCTCAATTTCCCCAGATTCTACCTCTTGTCAACACTATATGGGCAATATTACAGTGGCAAATTAACCCACCAACCCACATGTTGGAGGAAACTGGAGAAACCTATGCAGTCACAAGGAGAATGTGCAAACTCCACACTGACAGCACTGGAGGTCAGGACTGAACCTAGGTCACTGCAGCTGTGAGACTGTGTCATTGTGCTGCCCATTTTTGTCATGGTGGCAGATATAAACTATTTATTCCAAGTCTTTGCTGATCCAAGTATTCATGTCCAGGTATGCATGCATGATTCTAAGTGCATGTTTACGCACAGAGTCACAAGCCCAGGTGTGTCCATGCAGACCCAGGTTCAAGTATGCCTGCATGTGCATACTAATTGTGATGAAGTGTCTTTGACCTAAAACATTAACTTTGTTTCTCTTTCTGCAAAACTGCTGCTGAACCTGCTGAGTGCTTCAGCATTTTCTGTTTATATTTTAGGTTTCCAGCATCTGCAATTTTTTGACTATCTACGTATACACAGTCTGAGTCCAGGAATGAATATACACAGTTCCAAGTCTGGTTATGCACACATAGTCCTGTGTCCAGGAATGCATGCACGTTTCTGAGTCAGGTAGGCATACAGTGACCCGAATGCAGATATGCATGGATTGTCCTGAATCCAGGTAAACACGCACAGTCCCATGTTCAGTTACCCAGATGTAACAATGAAGTCCCCAGAGAATCAAATATTTTTATAAATTACCAGACACTCCAGATCACGCCCAGTGAGGTTGGACACACTGTGGAAAATGAAAGCTCATGGTGTAGGAGGTAAAATATTGGTGTGGATGGAAGATTGGCTGGAAAACAGGAAACAGCAGGCATAAAGGGATCCTTTTCTGGTCAGCAGGATGCTAAGAGAGGTGTGCCACAGGGACCAGTGCTGGGGCCTCAACTATTCACAATTTATATAAAAGATTTGGATGAAGGCAGTGAAGGTGTGATTGCTAAATTTACTGATGACACAAAGCTAGTTAGGAAAGTAGAATGGGCAAAGATCTGGCAAATGGAATATAATGTGGGAAAATGTGAAATTCTCGATTTTGGCAGGAAAAATAAAAAAGCTTATCCATTTGGCAAGAGGCCGTGGAGCTCCGAGATGCAGTGGGATCTGGGTGTCCTAATGCATGCTTCACAGAAAGTTAATGTGGAAGAACAGCAAATAATTAGGCAAAATTATTTGTTTCCCAAATAATTGGGCAAGCTAACAAAATGTTATTGTTTATTGCTGGGAGAATTGAATGCAAAAGCAGGAAGTTAATGTTTCAGTTATAAAGAAGAGTGATGAGACACTACTGGTCTCCTTATTTAAGGAAGGATGTGGATGGGTTGAAGGCATTTAACAGAATGCCTACTCAACCAATATCTGGAATGGTGGGCAGAAAGGTTGGAAAGGCTAGGCTTGTATCCACTGGAGGGTTAGAAGGGAGCTTGACTGAAACATATAACGTCCTGGATTTGGAGAAGATGGTTCCTCTTCTGGGCGAATCTAGAACTAGGGGGACACTATTTAAAAATAAAGGGACCCTCACTTAAGATAGAGGTGATACAATCTTTTTCCCCCCTCAGAGGGTTGTGAGTCTTTGGAATGTTCTTCCTCAAAGTGTGGTGGAAGCAGAGTTTTTGAATATATTTAAAGCAAATATAGATAGCTTCTAGATAGGAAAGGCGATGAAAGGTTATGGTGAGTAGATTGGAACATGGAGCTGAGGTTACAATCAGATTAGCTACGGTTATACAGGCTTGAGGGACCCTCTGGCCTATTCCTGCTCCTAATTCATATGTTCATCAATCTGTTTGTTCCCAGCTTCTTTTTCTTAGAAGCTCTACACATTGGCATTGTAGGTGGGGACCTGGAAAAACAATCCCTGAATTCTGGCGTCATCTGAAATCTGTATTCCACATCTTGAAGGAAGCATTGGAAGTTGGGTAGCAATTCAAGGACACAGATCGTGGGATCCTGGTCTTTGTTCCATTTTCCTATTGGCTGTAATCCAGGAATAGTCAGTTTCCAGGGGCAAAGGTGATTCCAATATCTCTCCTTTCTCATTAAGACAAGAAGTTATAGTGCTGGAGATGTGTGGTCTCAGTGTTGGCATCAAGCATCCTTGTGTCAGTTGCTGCCAGACAAGACAGCTTTGCCCAAAAATTAGGAAAGGAAGCAGTCAGTACATATTGTGGCATTGCATAGTTTCATCGCCTGTCATTGTTGGGATGAAGGGGGTAAAATTTGGGATTTTGTCGCTGACTTAGGGTTAGGCTTCTGCTCCTAGCTTCACAAACTAAAATCAAGTTACTATTATGAAACTCTTCTCTTAAAATGGAACAAGGACGATGGCTTTCAATTCAACATATTCAACAGGCCGAAACAGGCCGAAGGGCCTGTTTTGTGCTGTATGGTTCTATGTTATAATTACATCACTGTTGCTGTGCTTGTTGGTTGTGGAAATCCAAAACTAAGGTTCAAATGTACAGTAAACTAAGTACAGTAACTAAGACAGTAGAGAGTATTGTGGCATTGCCAGAGTACCTTTCCCAACCTTTCTCAGAGCTGAAGCAGTGATACCTGCTGTGAAGTCACTGTTATATTGTAAGAAATTAGCAATCAATTTATGCACAGCGAGACTCCACACAGAGCAATAAATTTATGACCTGGAATTTCCCCACTGCTTGCTTGCCTGCTAAATCAACTCTTACCTTGTGCTGGGGAGAATTTCCTGAGTGAAACCAGCTCTCAAGAAACTTGCGTAGTACAGGGACCTCTGACTATAATCCCACAGAAACACTTTGACAGCCGGTTAAAGCAATACCCCTAGGCTGAACCAGCTGTCAATGCTGTTAAACAACTTTCTTCACAAACTTTCAAAAACTATTAAAAATTCAACATTTTCAGAACACTTAGAAAGACGAAAACACTAAAATAAATACATTTACATTGCAAGTTATCTGAAACTTGTTTTATTCCCGGAGACTTGTACCCCTCTGCTGAAATAAATGCAACCGTTGAACTAACCCAAGTCTGGAGCAGGTTCAGCAGGCTGACTCCCTAGTGTAATTGCTGGGAAACTGCAGGATGCTTGTGCTCCACAAATGGGCTGCAGGAGTTATCCAATGTCGGATCTCCTTTGACGAAGTTTTGGACTGCCACATTTGCACAGATATGCATAGGTGACCTGAACTTCCTCAGAGTAATGGAGAGAAATGACAGCAGATCCTCAGAAATAAAATATATATTTTGTTCAGTAAAATAAGAGTTAATTCTAAATGAAACCAGTTTGTTGGTTATGATCTGGAAACTGCTAATGGACCATTTAGCTCGGGAGCTAATTACAGTTTTTTTGACTGGTCCCATCAAGCCACTCATATGCTAACAGATCTCATATGCACATGCAGTGGAAACTGCAGATAAAACATGTTTTGTTTTGTGTTTTGACCACATGGAGCACAATATATGAAATCCGAGCAAAAAGAACTGTACGAACACAAATGACATCTTGACGATGCCCTCTAAAAACATCACAAAATCAAAGTCTTGCAGCTCAGTACAAATTACATTTATAATGAGATTTTCAGCCAAAGAGGTGAAATGACACCTAATCAAGGTCTGGGGAGGACAGCATCAAGGCTGAGCATAAGCTTTGAGTCTTAACATCAGAGGTTCCCAGGCTATCTCATACCTTAAACAGATATCCGAGGAAAATATGACTAGAGGGTATTTGAAGAAGAACAGGACACTCAGAGGACAGCTCTAGTACAACATGGTCCTGTAAAAGATGTAGAAAGTGGATTCTCTCGTGCAATTACAAGACATTCGGGCAAAGGTAAGGAATGAGGAACTGACATGGCATCCTTTGCAATATGAGGGTGCAGGAGAAAATCTGAATATAGCAATTTAAAGATTAGCCTTGAGATGAAATAAACTGGTAACAGTAAAAGCTGCCATGAAGCTGTTATACTGCAGTAACCTGAAGACACTCTGTTGATGGTTATAAGAGCTGTTAATGCTCATTTGATTCAGAAAGTCTTTTTCTTTACTATCACACCTTGCCAATGCATAAACAGGCCCACCTACAACATATCCCTTCCCTACACAAAGATGCCATCAGCAGATGCACCTTTTGCACAAGTCAGCTCATACACTTCTCATTCTTGTCACCATCAATATTACTTCCACACATTACCCATGACAATGTATAATCCCAAGGCCATTCCAAGTCTGCTTTCCTGTTGGATATGAGAGACCAAAGGTTAGGCCTTTTCTACTAAAGAAAAATATGAAAAGAATGCCCTCTGTTCACCCTGAGGTGCAGTCATGTTGGTAGATAGACAAATAAGCAAACATTTGTGTGAAATCCATGTTTATGAGTCTTTGCATAAAGTAAGAATTTCACATTAAAACTGATGGCATAATGGGGTCTTTAACAAGAACGTGTATGGCAAACCCTAATAGCACTTCAGCAAAATGACAAGCCAATGAATGTATGAGGCAGGCATGCTCAATGGAATACATTCTCAGAAATATGGCTGGCCTCTCTCACCTTGATTGTTCTGGTTAACTTCTTGCTGCGGAGGTTTTTATCATGCGCATGAAAGTGTGAAATTGATGAGCACCAGTTTAGCTATTTGCTTCCATTGTGCCTGAGAAAATCCTTTTGAGAGCCTACTGATTAGGTCCCCCAAGCAGAAACTCCTTCCCAAACTGCAAGTAGGGCACTTCCACAATTGCCTCTAATAATCACTCACAATTAATCACATTTTTGTTTTAATACCCAGTTGGGAGAACCTCATAAAAATCAGTATAGGTTTTTGTTCATCGGCTGGGATATTAAAAAGGACTGTAAATTGATCACTTTTCCTGATAACACAAGGAGAACATCTGTGAGGAATAGAAAATTCAGCAAGAGATTTCAATAAGGATTTAGATCAATTACACAGTTAAATGAATGCATTGGCCTATTGAAACTGCAAATAATTCCACATAGCTTAAAAATTGTGAAAGATGTGAATAACGTGAAGAGAACAGTCAGCACAGTAAGATTAAGAAAGGAGCCAGATAATGCAGCAAAGCAATTTAAAAATCTAATAGAAACAGGAGTAGGCCAGTTAACCTCCCTCAAGCCTGACACAGCTCATCTTTCTTCAATTAACCAAAATAAATAACGGGGACAACTTTTATATGGGTCCCTGTGAACCATACTGATGCAATAATTAAAGGAGCTCATTTATTTTGAGAAAATAATGTATATCTTCTGATCTGTTGTCTGTGGGAAGGTAGCACCCTTTCACCAGAGTGAGCTGAAAAAACAGGAGGAATACAGTGACAAGTTTTCCATGTGAAAAGGTGGCAGATAAAAACTTGGTGAATATAAGGATATATAACGCTGAAAAATGAAACAAAGATTATGGTAAAACTATATTACTGAACTGATGGACCACTATTAAAATGGACTTTGGCCAGTACACCAGGACAAGTTATAACTACATTTGGAACACTTGCCTTAAATGTAAAGATCACTGGTTATGAGAAAAGATTAAAGGAACTTAAATGTTACACGCTAGGAGGAAGTCTTAGAGATAATCTCATTGATGAAAGATATATTAAATGTTAAAAGATAATGAAACATGGCAGTTCAAAACATGCCAAGGGATGACCTTGGAAAGGCTTATGACCTTTCCTCAGTTATGAGTTTATGTGTTATAATATCTAGCAGGATATGGAACTGCCTCTTTTTGTAGGCTTCTTGGCTAATGGGAATTACCTTTAACTAGTTATTTACCTAACATAATGCATGCTTCCTGCCACATAGGTTTGAAGTTGTACCTATGTGCTGGATATCATTCCTTTCCTGTACACTACCCAAAGTATGCACCTAAAATGCAACTTTCATTCATATTTGTGCATGTATATGTAGATAAATAGAGTCAATAACTTAACAATTTCTTTAGCTCAGCAATTCATCTAGCTTCAATGATTTAAAGCATATAACATGGACATTGTTTTATGAGTCCCTTTGAAGGTAGAGACCTGATAATCACAAATAACTTATCTACGTATTCAGGGAAGATGATGTAAATTTTCTTGAATGAGGTAGTTCCTTATCACTAGTGTAAGTTGGAAGGTCAACGATGAAAAATGATGAGCAATACATGTGCAGTTTTCCATATGAATTTTCTCATAGCAAGACAGAATTTATAAGTTGTTTTTCATAATCAGATAAAATTTGATTAGGCTTTTGTATATGAAGAAAATCAGGGGACATGGGGCTGATACGGGAAAATGTGGCTGAGGTGAAAGAGCAGCTATGAACGGATTGAATGGTATAGTAGGCACGAGAGGCTAAGTGGCCTTCTCCTGTTTCTGTCTCTTATATTCCTAACTTTAGAAGGTAAAAATTAGATAAAAAGTCTTGTTTTCCCTTTGTAGTAAAGTTTGTTTCCTTTGTTTGTGGCTACTTTACCTGGAAAAGATATTACAAGTTAAAAATAATACAAAATATATAGCTACGGGCACAATCCCAGTGAAAAATCTGTACAATTATACTTACTCCTGTTATATGAAGTAATACTCCTCCATGTTGCCTTTCCTTATTGGTAAATAGATCACTTGGAAATTCATGGATAGCTGTAATAGAACAACACACATCAAAAACTGTAAAGGATTCTCAGAAGTGCTTTTCAGGATATTGGAGAACTACAGGAGATTGTATATTCTAAGGAACATCACAAAAGCGGATCAATATTATCACAAGTGTATTTCTGAAATACACAGTGGCTGAAGATGAAACATTAAACAAAGACCACATCTGGTTGGAACAAGCTTAAGTAAATTAGAGCAATAACCTTTATAAAGAACATGATAGACTTTTATTGGTTTTTAGTGAAGCTCTCTAGTTCTATTTTGTGCTAGGGCACAGAGTGCCTTAACTCGAAACACTCTCATTTTTGATGAAACGAAGTATGTTCCAAATATGTGGTCAGCATTATGAGGTTCCTATCCCATTGTCTGCATTTGTGAATGGAAACTAATGCCACACACAGTTTCCACCTGCTCTAGAGGTTGGAAATCTGCTGACACTTTGAGCACTTGCACTCAATTTACAAAATTAAACAATCGACACAGTGGAGATCTACTCCCTGGTGCAAATATAATAAACTGTACATAACATTCTCTGCCACCAAGTCAAAGTCGAGTTTATTGTCATATACACAACTATATGTATGCACGGGTGCATTGAAAAACTTACTTGCAGGAGCATCACAGACACTTAACATCAGATACACAACATTCACAAGAAAAACATAAATTATACAAAATTGTACAAGAAAGAACACAATTAGACTACTGTGCTTACATTGGTAGCTACCATCATAAGATTACAATGAAAAAAAATGATGACACTATTTAAAGGCAAACAATTTTAATATATTATTAAAGTTATTAAATAGAACTACAGACTTAAAGGGCACAAATGAACGTGTGAAGAGAAAGATATTTTTTGTCCTAATTTCAGTAAGCTGGAGCTTAATTAGGGTACAAAATAAGGAAATAGAAACTCTTTCCTCATAATGAAGATTATCTCTGACAGAAAAGATTCTTGGTGGTGTACTTTCAAAGTTCTTTAACTGGCAGAATCAAGTTTACCCACTAATGTACTGGTAATGAAGCTTCAAAATCATATTGCGAACATCAATATATGCTGCAACTTTGAAAGAATTAAAAGAAATATAAAGACAGCTTAGAGGTAATCAAATAGGTCAAATAAGAGAATCAAATGAACTGCTAGATTTCTGGAAATCAAAGAACAAGGAAACCAACTGAAGAAGTTAGGTCAGAATTGCAAATGCAGGAGTACTGGTCCTGCTCCTGCATAAACCATCCTGGTAATCCATGCGACTGGACACCAGTTCTTAGATGGACAATTCCTGGCTATGTCTGCCTGAAAACACATCATTGAAGTCAGGAAGTCCTCTCTAAATGGTCTTCTAGTTACATTTTGGTGAATGTGCTCTCTTTTCTGATTTCACTTTACAAATTGCTATTTCACACAGAAGATGGAATTCTCTCCATTTGCTGCCAAAGATGGATCAACTAAAACACCTGTGTGGTTTGGACAAGACTAAAATGATAAAAGCTAGCATGGACAATTTTAATCTAAACTCTGCTACATAGCTGGGCAAGCTATGCAGACTATATATTTACAATATAATGGAAATTAAGCTGAAAAGTTACAAACCCCAAACCAGGTCTCTTGATCAATTGTGCAGAGGGCAGATTTCATGTAATATGACCTTCCTCTGGTTGTAATCTGTGTGAATTTAGGCAGTGAGATTGCCAATCTGATTATTTGACATGATACTATTTTCATCTGACATACACAGTAGAGTCAAGTAGCAAGCAATCAGGAGTGGGACCTCTGCATTATTTCTTCTTTTGCTGGACCAGGACTGCTGAGGTAATTATTGGGTCCATTTACTGATTTGATTGTGATTACCAAACCAGGCATACGTTTGGAACTTGTCCACATCAATGCATCAACTTTTAAAATGACAAAGAAGCTATTTGGATTATTGATAATAATGGACTTGTTTGAATGTGTATTATTACTTTCTCACCATATGCACTGAAAGCAGAGTTCAAGATATGTATTGAACATTTATTCAGACATCATGGGCCAAAGGGCCTGTTCCAAATGCTGTACTCTTCCATTTGGGAAGACATTCAATCCCAAAAGGTGCCAATCCTATTTTCACTTGGCATTCACATAACTGGAGTTCCCACAAGTCTGATCCCTGAAGCTGGAAACTTCAACCATGATTGACTAACCCAGCCCAACCCAGGGATCGCACCTTGCAGCTTAGTAACACTTGGCACAGAGGTTAAAGATCGAGCCATTGGAAGAACATTAGTTTCTAAAATGGAATTAAGAATCTGCTTAATTTTGGAAAAAAGTTTCCCATCATTACTCTTTGACTGATGTACTGTTGCTGTTCCTTCATTTTTACATAATTGCATTCCTAATTGGCTGATAAATGAAACAACATTTGCAATTAAAACAGGAAATGCTGGAGATATTTGGCAGGTCAGACTGCATCCATGGAGAATGAAATAGAAGGAACATTTCAAGTTGATAACCTTTCATCAGCAAAGAGCTCTAAAGAAAGGAACTCGTTTCACAGATACTGCCTGACCTGCTGAGTATTACCAGCATTTTCTGTTATTTCACTTTTCCAGCATCACTGCTGTTTTGTAACTCAAAACATTTTTTGAAAACATTTTCAATTCTTTTGTTGAAAATCACAACAGAGGAGAATAATTATTAGAAATCTGAAAGTTTTGAACACAGTCCTTAATCTGTGAAGATCTTCTGGCTCCTTAATTCACACCACTATTTAAAAGATAAAAAAAGAATATCTAAAACACCTAAATAGTTTAAACACTTTTAAAGTGATTAAAACCATTTTGTTGGTCAATAGTCTATTGAAAAAACATATATAACACATGACTTCATACAATTTAGATCTCAGCTGCACTACTTTTGGCTGTAACATTTTACCTTTTTTTCATTCACTGGTTGGATACATTGCTGACAAGGCCAGCATTTAATATCTATCCATAATTACCCTTGAGTGCTTGGGGATTTCAGGTGGTAGTTAACCATACTGGTGGGTCTGTAGTCCCATACAGGCCAGACTGACAAAGGATGGTAAATTACCTTAACTGATCACCATTGGTAAACTGCATAAGCTTTTCTGACAACCTGCTAGTTTCATGGCTGCTATTATTATTACTGGCTTTACAGTCCAGATTTATAAGATAAGATCTCTAAGATATCTTTATTAGTCACATGTTCATTGAAACACACAGTGAAATGCATCTTTTGCGTAGTGTTCTGGGGGCAGCCCGCAAGTGTCGCCATGCTTCCGGCGCCAACATAGCATGCCCACAACTTCCTAACCTGTACGTCTTTGGAATGTGGGGAGGAAACTGGAGCACCTGGAGGAAACCCATGCAGACACGGGGAGAATGTACAAACTCCTTACAGACAGCAGCCGGAATTGAACCTGGGTCGCTGGCGCTGTAAAAGCGTTACGTTAACTGCTACACTACCGTGACTGCCCTACACTCCCGTGATTGCCCATTTAAAGAAGTAAATTCTCCACCTATGTGGTGGTGTTTGAACTCATCCCTCTGGTATAACTGTGGGTCTTGGCAGACTTACTTTGCCACGTCTTCCTTAATGTCTTGGATAGAGATGGGATGCAAACCAAACTGTTATCTATGTATTTCTATTTTGTTCTTATCACTGTGTAAAACAAGAGAAAGTATGACATTGTCTTATGTGCCAAGATCATCATGGTTTTCCTCATCTTAAAGGTCCAATAAGTTGAACTACTGATCCTGTTGTCTTTGACAAAATTTGTCCTGAATTTCCTCAGAATTTCTGACATTGCCAATAACTTCATTGGAATTGCAGCTGAGTTCCTTCTGAATCTGGGGAAAAGTGGGTTGAGTGTGTTCCCTTGTTTCCATACTGCCTAGGAAACAAAAATAGAATGCAATAAAATGTTCACTGAAGTAAATGATGGCTCTTTTTGTATTTCAGAATCGATCACACAGAAAGCTCTGAAATTGAACAGAACATTGCAATGATATTCTAATTGATGCTGGTTCAAACAGCAAACCAGCTAGATCAAAAGAAAAAAAAGGTGCTTAATTTATGTGGCAAACATAACATTTTTGCTATACTCATCATATTCTGCAATGGACAAAAATAGGGCACTTAAACCTGCAGGGAGACTGCAAACAGCTAATTCCACTTACAGCCATGAACAGCAATCATTTGGATTTGAACCACTTCTCATGCAATGACCTCTGTCTATTTGATAGTGAAAATCATAAAGGTAAAACCAATGCATCTTCCACTGTAACATCACATTCTTCAGTTCTCTCTGCTGCTTTGTGACTGACCCAGTAATGTCAAACTACTCAAAATTAAAAAAAGAAAAGAAAAATTGAATTAAATTGATTGGAAAGATAAACATGCAATCAGAAGAGCAGGAACCAGAAGGAATAACAGTGTGCAGGCAATGCCCTTTGAGAAGATCGTGCATAAAGCCAAAGTCAACTGAAACACCATAGACATAGCTTTAATTTTTACAGAGGGAGTCATAATGGCACATCACACACCAATATTGGGGGATTGTGAATAAAATCTTACGTTGTATCGGAAGAGGTCCATAATCACTAAATACACCTTCAGTGTTACATTATGCATTGCCTGATTTCCAATACCATCAGATTATTTTTTGATTGAGAACCAAAACCGTGAAAGAATCAACAATTTTTCACTTGTCAACCAAAAAAAATTCTCCCCTTATTCAAGTAGGAGCTCCTTTTTACCACTGGACCTACTTTCACAGGAAGTACACGTTGGAACACAACAGCACAGCACAAGGAATATCACCCAAATCTTCATTCTGCTTATTTTGTCACTCATCTTAAATCCATGCTCCTCAACTGGAGTCCCAGCCATCATCAAAGCTCCATGGGGTAAAAATGTGCCCATGGTTTCATGTGTTAAAGGCAGCAAAAGTCACACATTGAACTCCTGAAATTTGGTTCCATTGGCTACAGAGGACTATGTTGTGCATTTAATGCTCACAACAGACCAAATTTATTTTTGAATGCTTCCATCAAGCTTTCACTTTATCCCTACTGCATTAAGGAGAAGAATCTCAGCTTCTCTTTTAATAAGGCTAGCACTTTCTGATTTAACCAGTTTTATAACTTTAAGGATTATATATTAACTTTATAACATTATAACTAGTTCTCTTGACTTCCAAAGTCTCAGGAAACCCACCAACTTGAAAGGGAATCAAAATCACTCCACTCCAACATTCTCCCTCTCCTCACCACCTCCCTTCATCTCCCTTCCACACTGAGGAAGCACTGCATGACCTTTTGGATGAGAAAACAAATTGAGGTCCCATCTGCTCTCTCAGTTGGACATTAAAAAATCCCATTTTGAAGGGCTTGGGATAACCTTCTTCTCCTGATCAATCTTTATCTCTCAATCCATATCTTGAAACCAGATTTAACTAGAAATTCATCAATGGAGCAGTTACTGAGTCCAACAGAGTCCAACTCCCTTTCACTAACTGACAGTGGATTCAGTGCTACTGGCCAGGAATGCATTTCTAAGTATTTATCTGCTCATTATCACAATGATGTTTGCAGGAATTTGATGCTTCTGTGACCACTAATAACAGGAGTTGTCTGAGGACTTTGTGCAGACTAATAGCACATCTGGCTCTGGTTAACGATTGATGCTACTTAGATGTCCACCTCAGATCAGTGGCTACTGTCACTGAAGAACTGGCTGAGTCAGTAGGTTGCAGGATTCAAGCTCCACAGAAACCTGAGCATATAACCTAGGTGACTTTACTGTGTTGTGATGAAGGAATCATCAAATTTTGATTAAACAGATATTCTAGTTATGAATATTCTGTGAAAATATTCAGGGCATTCAAAGCATCTGGTATTGGGGCAGGTATAAGACATCATCCATTAAGAAATAGAACACAGGCATTTTCAGTTAGTCTTTCCGCCTTAATGGAAAGGCATATATTTCCTTCACTGCATGATATCCATAAAGCAATAAATACAATGGCCTCTTTGTATATGTTATGGATAGCAGCTTTACCCTACTGGATTCTTAAATTGAATTTTCATTATTAACTGTAAAAATGCTTCCAACTGCAAATTTTTCAAAGTGCTCAATATAGAATTATTCATTAACCTTTACATTGGTCAAAATAAATTTGCAACTCTTGGTTTGTATAATATGACTCGGATGCCAAAATTACCTAAATCATTGGAGGTGTAGGATCTGAGATTGTTTCAGATGCTGATTACAGCCTAAAGTCATGCATGCTTCATTAAACTGGTACAGAGAGAGCCATGTCCCTGGACTCTGGACTATAGTTGGCCATTAATTGCCAGCAGTCTGAGAAAATCCTCAAGCATTCCAGCTGCAACTTGACTGAATTCTAAACTAACCACCATCCATTAAACAAAAGCCTATTGGATACTTTACAACCCTGCTACAAATATTTACTGCTTAAAAGAAAATTAACAAAGAAAATTAAAGAAAGTGGCTTGCATTAAAGAGGTCAATGTGAAAATAAAAGTGTTTTGGCGCTCTTGAAAAATACTTTAGGCACTTAAATAACTTTATCTTTATGTTTGATAGTAACGTTCTATCTAACATTTGTAGTGTACTGCTTGTCTATGCTAAGCCACCAAACAGAACCTCTGGCAACATGCTAGATAAGAGGTTCATATGGGCATCCTTCAGATTAGTTGCTCTTCCTTGTGGTTGAACAACAACTCTGGATCCGCAAAGAACTACATAATTCTAGGTGCTTAGCTCCTATCTTTTCCTGTATGGCAACAATGTGCTACCTTCACATTCTCCTTCTCATCCATGCTGGATGTGTTTGTACATCTGAGAGGCAGTAATGTCATGATATCAACCTATTGGGTTGTGCCAAGTGTACTGCCCAAGTATTCCGGCAGTGACACTATCCCACTCGGTATTGCTGTCTCACACAGACGTGCAACAACTGGTGTTGACTCAGAGTCTCTGTACTCCTATTGTATTGTCAGTCTTGCCCATCCCTGCATTCCAGCTGAGGTCATAGGAAGCATCAGCTGGCATTCAACAAAAGTATCCTATTTTGCAAAGTACAACTTTGGTAGCTAAGCTTTCCAGTTATACTATGAAAAGGGACCTTGATCCTAAACCAGCTGGTTACTCATCTCCATTCTCCACATGACGACAAAACTACACCAAAGGCAATACTTCACAGGGCACCAGCAAGGGCTTTGTTGGATTATAACAAAGAAGAACCTGTGAATTCAGCAACAACTGCTTCGACCCTTTGTGCAGAGCTTCTTGTTTCTGTTTTACCAATTTCCAGTTGGCTTGTGATTCAGCAATCCATATAGAGGTCCAAACTCAGTGCTTAGAAGATGGCAGAAGTCATCTGTAGTTGTTGAGAAGTCCTAAGTAACCCTTCAGCTCCATCAATTTGGCAGGAACAGAATCATCCCAAATCACTTGGAGTTTGTCCTCAGCAGGGTGGTGTCCTTCAGCATCTAACTGCCAAGATGTAGTGCGGGCATGTCTCCCTGCTCTGCATTTTGTACCTCTGATATTCTTTGTCTATGTTCTCATTCTCTAATTGCTCCCATTCACTCATTGACCAGATAACCTTGTTTATAGCTTACCCCCATGGTTACCCTTGTTTTACCCTGTCAGAGACAGCCGCTCCCCCACACTCCCTGCAAGCTTTTTTCTCTCCTTCCCAGTTCTGACAAAGGGTCTTCAGCCTGAGCTCTGTAAAACTTTGGTTAGGCCGCACTTGGAGTATTTTGTGCAATTCTGGTCGCCCCATTACAGGAAGAATGTGGAGGCTTTGGAAAATGTGCAGAAGTGGTTTACCAGGATGCTGCCTGGATTAGATGGCATGAGCTATAAGGAGAGTTTGGATAAACTTGGGTCGTTTTGTCTGGAGCATCGGAGACTGATGCGAGACCTGATAGAAGTATATAAAATTGCGAATGGCATAGATAGGGTAGATAGAATCTTTATCCCAAGGTAGAAATGTCAAATACTAGAGGACATGCATTTAGGCTGAGAGGGGAAAAGTTTAAAGCAGATGTGCGGGACAGGTTTTTTTTTACACAGAGAGCAGTGGGTCTCTGGAACAGGCTGTCACAGGTAGTGATGGAAGCAGATACGAGAGTGGCATTTAAGAAGTTTTTAGATAGACACATGAATATACAGGGAATGGAGGGGTATGGATTATATTACAGGCAGAGGAGATTTAGTTTAATCTGGCATTATGTTCGGTGCGGACATTGTGGGCTAAGGGGCCTGTTCCTGTGCTGTATTGTTCTATGCTCTATGTTTGAAATGTTATCTCTATTGATCTTCCCACAGATGCAGCCTGACCTGTTGAGTATTTCCAGCATTTTCTGTTTTTACTTTAGATTTCCAGCATCTGCAGTTAATTTATGCTAACAATTAAGTACTCATTTCTTGATAGATTTGGAGCATTTTCACAGACATTCAATAACAATGACATCTTTGACTGTCATTGGGCCAGGTGGGGGAGGCAGGTATGGTTGGGGGATCCTGCTGGCTGTTAGAGCCATTCTGTGAATGCAAACAACTGTCTATGCTAAGACAGCCTCCATGCTGCAGTCATTCATATTGAAATGCTTGGTGCCAGCGCTCAGGGCCACAATGGAAAAAAACAGCCAAGCCGAGAGCCATGTGGCCAGCAGTATTGGGGCAACTTAAGAGTTGCCTCGTTGTCCTTAAGTAACTGGCACTCTGGACACACATCAAATACGTGAAAGCTTGATTATGCAGGGATGATAATGGGAAGGTGAATCATCACATCATGTGGTAGCTTAATGATGACCAGATGTTCTCACACAAGTCCGTAATTCACGTAAGGGGAAAATTCAACAACCAAGGCAAAAGAAAATTATTTATCATTTCATGCACATTCATTTCTTAAAACTCATTGATTAGGATTTGTTCATCACTATGGTTTAAACACAGATTAACATGCTGGCCAGAATTGCTGCCTTGTCTTCTCTAGAGACCTTGAAGAGGTTCTCTTACTGCTGAGGATTTCTGAACATCTCTCATTCTTCCCCGTGGCTTTTGTTTCCAACTCAAACCATATCTCAATGATTTATCCCCATTAATTTTATTAAGGAATGGAGCATTGATAAATAAAATTAATTAATCTACTATCACTTATGTCAGATAGTGTAACAATCCCTATAATTTTCTTTAAATCAAAGACATATTTTCAGAAACTCACATATATTTTACTATATTTTCTAACTGTATTTTTAATTTTCTTCCTGTTCCATTAATATTTCCAGTTCCCCAATGATTTTGTGTCCCTCCATTTTCCAACCTATGAACTCCTCTCAGGAATGACATTCGAAAGCACAAGGAATGTCAGTATCCTTTATCTGTATTGCTGCCTCACCATTACCTATTTTGACCCCTCCACTGTCAGATTTTCAGACAGTTTGTCCAATATCCAGTCCCAGAACGTGCAGAACTTTCCTCCAGCAAAATAATGAAGAGGAAAGCCAAAGTCATCAACTTTATCCTTGCTATAGACTTCATCCCTGGTCATCAATTCCACTCCTTTCTCTGACAATAGTCTGAAACTGAACCAACCTGTACTGTACTGGAGCCTGCAAGGAGCTTCAGACCGCATATCGGCATCATCACTAAGGCCACTACTTTCACCTCCATGATATTACCCAACTTTGCCTCTGCCTCAGTCTATTTGCTGCTGAAACTCTCATCTATGATTGTTATCTCTAACTTTGACTGCCTCGATGAGACGTCAACTGGCCCTTCTCATTCTACGCTCTTAACTTTCACCAAGCCCAGAAGCATTCTTATGTGGTTTGACATCGTCTTGTTTAATAACAGTCCTGTGAAGCATTTTGGGAAACCTCATGAATGTTAAAGGTGCTATGTAAATGCAGAGTGCTACTGTTTTATTCTCTGCTGGTTACAAGTTGGTCAAACCCTGACTGGACCATAAACCCTGAATCATATACCCCAAATTCCATTCCAGAGAGTCACGCTGGACAGAAACAGGCCCTCTGGTCTGTACAGTCTGTGTCAAACACCATGCACCCATTTACAATAATCCCACATTTTTTTTATTCTGTCCATATTCCCATCAATTCACCCTTCCCTCTCACTCTACCCTCCCAAGACTCCACTGGAAGTCAGAACCTGGTCACTGGAGCTGTGAGGCAGCAACTCTGCCAGCTGCACAACCACATTGCCCCCACAAAATGCAAAGGATGACCTTGCTATCATCCTAGTAGATGAACAAACACACACATATGGATTAAATTGTATGTTCAGATGTCTTTATTGATATAAGGATACGCTGATAAGAAAGATCCAGTTAAAATACCAAAATATTTAAACAACAAAATAAGAATCATTCCACTATGATTTCATAAAATTGACTCTTTACAGCTCTTCTCAGTACATCTGAAATCATAACTAACAGTTTCTACGCAGTACTTCCCAAAAGATTAATTAGAAGACAGTCAACCAAAGGAGGATCCCATGACTTACAGTGACCTTTGAGACAAAAGTTCTCCCTTAAATACTCCTTAACAAACAATTTCTGCTCAAACAAATATCATAGCAAATAATAGGCTCAGGAAATGAGTGACCTTTCATGGGGTCTTCACCTTTTCAGTTCTCCTACCTAATAGCAAAGAAAATAACATTTAAGGTAGCAAATGCCTGCAGGAATTAAGATAAAGTAAAAATGTTGACAGATCCCCTGGTCAGAAACAATTGGTATCGAATGTAACTCAAAATGGAGAGAATAGTAAAGAAAACTAATTTAGGAGTGACATTCTGCCTTGTCTCCAAGTCAAGGGGGCAGCTCACTTTATCAATGAAAATCTATGCTATGGAGCAACACAGATTACAAAAGCACCTTCTTCCTTCACAGAAATACCTAATGACAACAAAGGTGCTGCAGAGTGTTGCCAGAACTGATGTCAGGAGTGTATCATGCAGGATTCTCTGACCAATGGTTGCAAGGCCTGATCCAGCAAATGCTTGACAACTGCTGGGTGTTTCCACTGGACATGGCTTTCCACCAGGAAAATGAAGTCATAAAACTATCGTCAGGGATTGAAGAAATGAAGTCTTGAACTGATTGTGGCCTTCGTGTCCTTTTCAGAATGGCCCAAAAATCTTTGACAGCCAATGAAATATTGTAAAGTAGGAAAAAGAGCCAGCAACATTATATTAACTAGGTTATCTGTTTCTAAAACGCTGATTGAGGGATAAATGTTGGTTGGGATACCAAGAGTAGCTTCCCCGCCATGGAGTCTTTAACATCCGAGTGAGAATGCAGATGTGTTTACAGTCCCCTCTAAAAACATCAACACCAACCAGTTCACGCATCTCCTCAACACTGGAGCACCAGCCCAGACTATTGCACTCAATTCTTAGTGAGACTTTAACCCAAAGCTATGGACTCATATTCAAGACTGCTACCCACTGAGGCCACAGCTGACACAGCAAATGGAAAAGGAACTGAAGGTAAGTACACCAAAACAATTAAGAACAGCTTGATGTGACCTTCACTTTCAGAGTTCTATAATAATAATGAAAAGATAAATTTTACATGCTTCATCACAAAACATTACTTCATTTGATTTGACATTTGTTGAACGTGTTTTTGCAGATATCTCCCTCATCCTCTTAGACAGTCTGTTGGGATCAAGGATGACTGTTAGAACATAGAGAACATAGAACAATTACAGCACAATTCAGGCCCTTTGGCCCACAAAGCTGTGCCGAACATGTCCCTACCCTAGAAATTACTAGGCTTAACCCATAGCCCTCTATTTTACTCAGCTCCATATATCAATCTAACAGTCTCAGCCTCCACCACCATTTCCAGCAGCCCATTCCACGCACTCACCATTCTCTGAGTAAAAAACTTACCCCTGTATCTACTCCCCAGCACCTTAAACCTATGTCCTCTTGTGGCCACCAATTCAGCCCTGGGAAAAAGCCTCTGACTACCTACCCTATCAATACCTCTCATCATCTTATACACCTCTATCAGGTCCCCCCTCATCCTCCGTATCTCCAAGGAGAAAAGGCCGAGTTCCCTCAACCTGCTTTCATAAGGCATCCTCCGCATCCCAGGCAGCATCCTTGTAAATCTCCTCTGCACCCTCTCTATGGCTTCCACATCTTTCCTGTAGTGAGGCGACCAGAACTGAGCACAGTACTCCAAGTGGGGTCTGACCAGGGACCTATATAGCTGCAACAATACCTCACAGCTCCTAAATTCAATTCCCCGATTGATGAAGGACAATACACCATACGCCTTCTTAACCACAGAGTCAACCTGCACCGCCACTTTGAGCGTCCTATGGACTCGGACCCCAAGATCCCTCTGATTCTCCACACTGCCAAGAGTCCTACCATTAAGACTATATTCCGCCAACATATCTGACCTACCAAAATGAACCACTTCACACTTATCTGGGTTGAACTGCATCTGCCACTTCTCAGCCCAACTCTGCATCCTATCTATATCCCTCTGTAACCTCTGACACCCCTCCAAACTATCCACAACACCCCCAACCTTCGTGTCATCCGCAAACTTACTAACCCACCCCTCCACTTCCTCATCCAGGTCATTTATAAAAATCACAAATAGTAAGGGTCCCAGTACAGATCCCTGAGGTACACCACTGGTCACTGACCTCCACTCAGAATACGACCCCTCAACAACCACTCTTTGCCTTCTGTGGGCCAGCCAGTTCTGGATCCACACTGCAATATCCCCTTGGATCCCATGTCTCCTCACCTTCTCCATAAGCCTCGCATGGGGTACCTTATCAAACGCCACTCCATTTCTGTGTTTTTTTAAGATGAGTGATGGGACCAATGTGGGAATCACAGATTATGCACAGATGGGGCAGATTATTGGCACGGCAGATAGGTGGGAAGGTTGTGAAGTGGTTATTGCTTCCACCGCTAATGCTCGGCCTCCGTGTGCTTCCAGTGCACAAACTTGAGGTTCTCAGTGGCACTCTGACTGCTCTTTCTCCACTGTGAGCACTAACGACTGGGGATTCTCAGGAGTCAGTGAGAGTAACATTTCTTCAAGAAGGCTTTGAGAACATCCTTGAATATGATGGAGTTCAGAATAGAATAGCCTGCTTTGGGAGTCTGGTGCTAGGCATAATCACTCAATGTGTTTGCGTGACCCACATTACACTTTAATGTAAGCATTAACCTATTTTAAATGGGTTAACACGTCAACAAGCACAACAGAGGATGGCCTGTGGACACAGAAAGATTTTGCCTTCTGTAATTTCTCAGCTTACCTGCATAAGGCCACAAATATATTTTTATCTAGTCAATATTTCCATCAAAACTGTAAAAATAATGACTGTTAGGTACCTGTATGAATAGATTTACCAATATAGTTAGCAGATGATCAATTCTTCATTCAGGTGACCTGCCAGCAACTTGCACTCATTACTCAAGCAGCTTGGAGGGAAGAGAAAAAAATGGAAGGCACTGACACATCAACCAGCAGTCACTTTTGAGACAGAAAATGTGCAAAGCCAGACTTAACGAGAGAAGCACTGTCACCATGTAATAAATGCACACCTGCTTGTATTTCAACTCCCTTTATGCATGCACTTTAGCTTAAAGAGTCGACAGACCTAACCCTGTGTTGCAGGTGTCAAACACATATATTGCCAGAAACACTTTTTTTTTGTATGTGATATCGTGAAAATTTCTACCATTAAATATGAATCTTAGTGCTAAGATCTGAAAGTCAGAATGGAATCTGGACATTCTTGCTGCAATTTTCTTATTACAAAATTGTCTCAGTAAGCCCTGATTAAAGAATAATAATTTGCACTTTAAGGAAATCTGATAAACTGTCCAAATTGAAAGAGACATTCTTCAGGCACTTTAGGGAGCTACCTAAGATAGAACAGAACACTTGAATAGGTAAATGAGATATCCAATGCTAATTTTAGGTGTTTTTCAGAAAATAGGCAGCAAGACACTGAAGGAAAGGCAACTTCTATTAAACAACAACAATTCTGTACAAGCAGCAGAATCAGGATTCTACATCACAATTTCACCCCATTCCCCAGTGCCTACACCAAACCCCTCTCCCTAAAGTACCAATTGACCAGGACTTCCCCACCACCAGCATCTTATGTAAAAATTGTTAATGAAGTTCGAGGCCTGATGATGGGCCAGTATTGGGTTTCTCTACTTCAACAGGGGTTTGCTTCCAAAATAGGCCCAAGAGAAACCTGCATCACCAGATTCTAATAGACATTTTTCATTTGTTACGATGAGGTCTTGAGAAAAGGTCAACAACCTGAAGTATTAACTCAGTTTCTTTCTTTACAGATGCTGCCTGCCCTGTTGAC
This sequence comes from Pristis pectinata, assembly GCF_009764475.1. Taxonomy (NCBI): domain Eukaryota; kingdom Metazoa; phylum Chordata; class Chondrichthyes; order Rhinopristiformes; family Pristidae; genus Pristis; species Pristis pectinata. The sequence continues at coordinate 127,992,024 of NC_067405.1, read as the reverse complement.
TATTTCCAGCATTTTCTATTTATTAATTTCTCATTTGTTACAATAACCAAACCAAACTCACATAGAGCCGCAAATGAGTTAAATGCATGTCAGCAATGGTTATTGTGAAAGATTCTAGTATACTGCGCCATATTAACTAATTGATTAACTGAACACGGGGCAGATCCTCTGTTGCACCCAAATCACAACTCCTTCCCCTTGGGACAAGCTGTTTATTCCAGCACGTCCCCAGATGCAATCTTCCGCAGGCAGCTGTTCCTGGCACTTTGGTGTAGCTCATTGCAGTATTGGAGCTGTCTCAGCGCAGACTGTCGGCTGCATTCATAGAATGGCTCTGACAGCTGGTGAGGGCCTGGCTATGAAGGGTGCCAGTGTTACCAAATATTTGACATTCACTAAGGACCTATTAGCAATAAAATATATTGTTAAAAACTTTGCTTTACATTAAACATACTAAATAACACGTTTATACTCTAAAAATCAATCAAATACATTTTCATTAACTTAACTAAATAACTCAGAAATAATTAGTCATTTTTCCATCAGCAGCAGACTTCCCTTATTCATTTAAATGGAGGATGCTGTTCTCTCAGCCAGCAGATTCCCAGTAGGGAGAAGAATGTAACTTCATCCTGCCCTGTTGGACACCATGAGGACACCACCAGCGTCAGTTAGGCCAGTTAACTTAACGTCTGTAGTTGGGAAAAAGCTTGAAGCTATCATTAAGGAAGAAATAGCGAGACATTTGGATAGAAATGGTTCCATCAGGCAGACACAGCATGGATTCAGTAAGGGCGGGTCCTGTTTGACAAACTTACTGGAGTTCTTTGAGGATATAATGAGCGCAGTGGATAGAGGGGAACAGGTGGATGTTGTATACTTAGATTTCCAGAAGGCATTCGATAAGGTGCCACATAAAAGACTTATCCATAAGATTAGGATGCATGGAGTTGGGGGTAATGTATTAGCATGGAGAGAGGATTGGTTAACTAATAGAAGGCAGAGAGTTGAGATAAATGGGTGTTTTTCTGGTTGGCAATCAATAGGGAGCGGAGTGCCGCAGGGGTCGATGCTGGGCCTGCAACTGTTCATGATGTACATTAACAATTTGGAAGAGGGGACAGAGTGTAGCGTATCTACATTTGCTGATGACATTAAACTGAATAGAAAAGCTAATTGTGCAGAGGATGTGGAGAGTCTGCAGAGAGATATAGATAGGTTAAATGAGTGGGCAAGGGTCTGGCAGATGGAGTATAATGTTGGTAAATGTGAGGTCATCCACTTTGGAAGAAAAAAAAAATCGAAGATCAGATTATTATTTAAATGGTGAAAGATTGCAGCATGCTGTTGTGCAGAGGGACTTGGGAGTGTTGGTGCAGAAATCACAAAAGGTTGGTTTGCAGGTGCAACAGGTTATCATGACAGCAAATGGAATGTTGGCCTTCATTGCTAGAGGGACTGAATTTAAGAGCAGGGAGGTTATGCTGCAACTGTACAGGGTACTGGTGAGGTTGCACCTGGAGTACTGCGTGTAGTTATGGTCTCCTTACTTGAGGAAAGATATACTGGTTTTGAAGGCGGTGCACAGCAGGTTCACCAGGTTGATTCTGGAGATGAGGGGGTTAGCCTATGAGGAGAGATTGAGTCGCCTGGAACTATACTCGCTGGAATTCGGAAGAATGAGATGGTATCTTATAGAAACATATAAAATTATGAAAGGGATATATAGGATAAAGGCAGGAAGGTTGTTTGCACTGGTAGGTGAGACTAGAACTAGGGGACATAGCCTCAAGATTCAGGGGAGCAGATTTATGACGGCAATGACGTGGTACTGCTTTTCCCAGAGAGTAGTGAATCTGTGGAGTTCTCTGCCCAGGGAAGCAGTAGAGGCTACCTCATTAAATATATTTAAGACACAGATAGATTTTTGCATACTGGAGGAATTAAAGGGGAAAAGGCAGGTCAGTGGATCTGAGTCCACGGCCAGATCAGCCATGATCTTATTGAATGGCAGAGCAGGTTCGACGGGCCAGATGGCCAACTTCTGCTCCTATTTCTTATGTTCTTATGTAGGACAGGGCACAGCTGATGCCATTAGTCGCCACTTTAGGCTGCAGTTGCATCTTGTCCTACCCAGGCTGAAAACCAGGACATCTCTCGGGATAAACGGGCGAATCACAGTACAACTGTCAGTGCCAGGGCACTGTTATTCCTTTGAATAACAATCTGTATAAAGTTCAAATCAACTTCATGAGCCACAATTAATTCCTTGACCTGGAAGTATAAATATTCCCAACACAAGTGATCCTAGAATGACTTTGACAGTATTTAACAATCAATTCCTTGAGGCGACATTTCGGCCTTTCAGGTCCTGATGAAGGACTCGGCCTGAAACGTCAACTGTTTATTTCCCGCCATAGATGCTGCCTGACCTGCTGAGCTCCTCCAGCACTATTTTTGTATTGTGTTAGAGATACATTAGCTTCATTTCCATTCATGAGTCTAAAAGCCTATTCTGGCTGGATTATGGGATTATATGGATCAGATTTCCATTTTGCCATAAATCCAACCCTCTTACATCTAATTATCCAGGAAGCTACAAATCATCACAGCAGGCTTACCTCATAATTAAACATTTAAAACATCACAGTGCTTTTCTGAGCAACTTCAATGATCTGTATGGCATCATTCAGATGCTCAGCAGCAGCCTTTCCTTTGATCAGAGTGTACAGTTTAAATAAGAGCTTCAGACAGGCAAGCGGATATTCCTCTTTAAAGCACTGTAGAAATTTTGCATGCATTACAGATGCCAAATGGGTTGCATTATGAAACTTCTTGCACAGAAGCATTGCAAACCAGGCCAACTGTCATATTGATAAGTGTTAGTGCATGCATTGCTAACACCTGCTGCAATTGTGATTGTGACATTGATCAGTATGCAATACTGGTTTGACTCCAAAGCTGTAAACTGAAGGAAATCACGGCAGCTGCTTTCTTTTCTAATCTGTAGTACCAGAAGCAGCTTGTATCTATATTAATTTATTATCAGTTAGTTAATGATATTTCATATACCAGTGATACCAGTGACAATACTAGGGACGTTGGCCAGGGAAAAGGCACTGATATTGATTTGCTTTTCCTTCCAGTGAACTTGTCGGATTTATTGAAGCCCTAGTTACACTCAAGTTGCTACCTTAATTAGGTAACATTGTTTGCATTCCCACATCAGACTGCTGAAGCAAGTACTATTCCGAGCACAGTCACAGGTAGAGATTACCACGTGAACAAAGGAAAAAATTGAAAGATGTGCTCAATGCCTAATGCAACGTCCACAACATCTTTAGAACTCTCTGGCCCATAACTGCTCAATGTGAGAAAGCAGTATTCTGGGTAGCATTGAGAACCCTGAGTCCATGCATCAGGAGTGCGCAGAGACTATGCATAAGGAACAAAAGAAGCAGACAACCTCACAGGCCACCCACCCACCTGGCCCATCAGCCACCTTCTGCCTCATCTGTGGAAGAGTCTGCAGTTCCCACATTGGCCTTATTGGCCACCGCAGAACCCACAGAGCCAGAGTGGAAGTAAGTCACCCTCAATCCTGAGTGACTGCTAGGAAGTAGAAGAATCACTGACTACTCATTTGATTATCTAAAATATCATCCTTGAATAAATTATTAGTATTACAATCTGATAAAGTGAGAGTTTCACAATAAGGATGCTAAAACTCCTTTCAATAGATGATATAAACTTCTTCTGTTGATCACACAAATGGGGGATCATAGAGTCATAGGGTTATACAGCATGGAAATGGCCCTTTGGCTCAATTTGTTCATGCCAACCAAAGTGACTGCCTGAGCTAGTCCCATTTGCCTGCATTTGGCCCATATCCCTCTCAACCTTTCTTATCCATGTACCTGTCCAAATGCATTTCAAATGTTGTAATTGTACCTGCCCCTACCTCTTCCTCTGGTAGCATGTTCCACATACCCACCACCATTTGTGTGAAAAAACTTGCCCCTCAGGTTCCCTTTAAGTTTTCCTTGCTCACCTTAAACCTATACCCTCTAGTTTCTGACTCCCCTACCCTAGGAAAAAGACGGGGACCAGCCTTATTATCTATGTCCCTCATGATTTTATAAACCTCCATAAGGTCACCCTTCAGCCTCCTTCTCTGCAGGGAAAACAACCCCAGCCTATCCAGTCTCTCCTTTTAACCCAAACCTTCCAGTCCTGGCAACATCCTTGTGAATCTTTTCTAGTTTAATCACATCCTGGTTCAGTGAATTTACACAGCTCAGCAGAAGTCCAGTCACTAACCCTACAGAAGTACAGTTGTTTTCCTAATGACACACTTCTACCAGTGAGTAGTTAAACCATAGAAACATAGAACAATACAGCACAATACAGGCCTTTCAGCCCACCATGTTGTGCCGATCTTCAAACCACACCTAAGACTATCTAACCCCTTCCTCCCACATATCCCTCTTTCTTAAATTCCTCCATATGCCTATCTAACAATCTCTTGAACTCGTCCAACATATCAGCCTCCACCACCACCCCAGGCTGCGCATTCCATGCACAAACCACTCTCTGGGTGAAAAACCTCCCTTTGACATCTCCCTTGAACTTCGCACCCATTACCTTAAAGCCACGTCCTCTTGTTTTGAGCATTGGTGCCCTGGGAAAGAGGCGCTGGCTGTCCACTCTATCTATTCCTCTTAATATCTTGTATACCTCTATCATGTCTCCCCTCATCCTCCTTCTCTCCAATGAGTAAAGCCCCAGCTCCTTTAGTCTCTCCTCATAATCCATAATCTAGGCAGCATCCTGGTAAATCTCCTCTGCATCCTTTCCAACGTCTCCACATCCTTCCTATAATGAGGCAACCAGAATTATGAATTAAAAAGATCATTAATTTAGTCCACATTTTGTGCCAAATCACTAATCTCTCATGGAAGCTGTTGGGAGCACAGGTTCTGTCCTTAGAGCAGGTAGTTCGGGAGCTGAAATGAATTCCTACTCTTGATCAGGAGCCACATCTGATGAAAATGAGCATGTGAATAATCAGATTCTGCACAGAGAATCTCTACTACTCTCTCACTCTGCTTACACATGAATGCTGCTGCATTAACAATGGATAGTTAACTTAGAAATGAACACTGTGTTGCTGATGTTCTCATTTTTAGTTCTGAATATTTCAAACTAAATTAATTGTATACCATCAGGGAGGTGGTATAGGAGCCTGAAGACTCAGACTCAACGATTCAGGAACAGCTTCTTCCCCTCCACAATCCGATTCTGAACACCTCCTCATTATTCCTTTTTTTTGCACTATTTATTTTGTAATTTATAGACTTTATCTCTTTGCACTGCACTACTGCCACAAAACAACAAATTTCACGTCATATGTCAGTGATAATAAATCTGATTCTAATTCTGATTGTAGCAACCGTAACCATTTTTTTGAAAATCCATAGCTCTTGCTTGGTGTTAACATTAAGCGCCTGCTGTTGAGAAAAAAATAAACATCTCTAGTGAATAATGAGTTGGCCAACAGATCTTTTTATTACAATTAATCATCATAGTTAGCCGTTTATTCAAATCCTTCCTAAATTATTATCCACACAAGTTTGGCGAATACTCATTGTATCCAGTGACTTAACGAGCAATGTGGGAATGAAAAATAGCAAAAAGGTTTGAGCATAAAGAGAGATGTATTTTTTTATTACTAGAGGCTTTGGAGCTCTGTATGCTTTGAATTTAAGAGTCTTTTGCATCACTTTATATGAAGAATAGTGGAAATAATTGCATCAAAGGGTTCAGATGACATCATAAATTGTAACTGTAATTTAATTGATAATCCTGAACTTAATATCCACAGTCAGCTTTAAGCTTCCTCATCACTCCTATTATTTGATTTTCCAAGAACAGTTATTTTTCATGTTTTCATATTTTTCCTACAACATGGAGGGAGGCTAAATGGCCGATCAAATCTGTTCCAGCTCACGGAGCATTCCCATCAGTCACATTTCACCTGCCTGTTGACTGCCCCCTGATTCTCCTGCCACTAGGGCCAATTTACAGTAGCCAATTAACCTCTCAACATGTATTTGGGGGCACCCAGGGGAAACCCATGCTGTCACAGGGAGAACATGCAAACTCCATACAGACAGCACTAGAGGTCAGGATTGAATCTGGAACACCAGAATTGTGTGGCAGCTGCTCTACTAGCCCATAAAGATCTTTTGGTCATTGATTGCAAAGTAATTATTGGAGGTTTATAATCTGATAATGTAGACTCAAGTATTGGAACATATGGTCATTTTGAGCGAGTATGTTACTTTCTTCTATCTCAGTCACTGACAGAAGAAACCCTGATCCATACAGTTCTCACCTCCAGACTGTCCCGAAGCTCTTTTGTTTGTGCTGCCTCATCTTGCATTCTCCATAACATTTGACTTGTCCCAATACTTAGAGCTGCTTATTCTATTTCACACCACATCTCACGTGGCTGTCACTAAACCCTCACTAATCTGCAATGGCTACCACCCTCTCATCAATTTAAAGTGAAAATTATCATGCTCAAGCTTAAATCATTTTCTAGCCTTGCTGCTCGCTTTAAGTGTAATGTTCTCCTCCTGACTTACAAATCCTCCCCACTTTCCTCTGATTTTAGGCTCAGAAGCATCCCTTCCCCCTTTTTTCAAAACAAAACTATTCATTATTCAGGGTGTATTGGTCATTGGCAAGACCAACAACAATTCATAATCATGAAGTGCTCTTGATAAGGTGGTGCTGAGACACATTCAACTGCTGCATCCTTCAGGTATAAGCTGTTGGTTGAGAATTTCAGGATTTAGACCCAGCAACAATGAAGGATTCAAATCAAGATGGGGTGTGACCCAGAGGGAAACGTGCAGGTGGTGAAACAACTGCTGCCCTTGGGCTGGAACTGGTGGAGTTGTGCACAGGGAACAGCTGTCAGAATAGCCTAGATAAGTAGATGGCTTGCTTATATTACTGTGGTTGGATTACATCTTTTATTTATTTCCAAAAATCAACTTTATTCATAAAATATATTTATAAAAAGAAAAACACAGTACAAAACTCTTTACATTCTTGGTGTCATTTGTTCAATATATTCAATAGTGTTAACGCTTTTTTTAAAACCATAGCACCATTGCCACTCATGTGGCCCCCTGGGGCAATACACCCGTTCATTGTTTGAGGGGCTTCCCCAACCAACTTAGCCCCTCTATGTTCGATAGCGGAGCCAAGACTGCAATCCTTCCCCACAGAGCCTTTGCATTGGATTACATCTCCACAATATTAAATTCCAAGCATAAATCATTTTGCTTATTTATGCACCCCACCCCCCTCATTTCCTCCCGTAATGCACATCACACTTTTGGTTACCGCCCCACCTCACCTCTAAAAATTTCCGGCTCTGGCTTGACAACTCTTTTTTTAAATGTGTATGGAGTGCTCTGATACATTTTTCTGCCCGAAAGAGGCATGTTATTGCTGTTAGATAAGCCCAGCACAATAGCTATTGTGATTATATGCATTTCAAATTCTAATCCAAATTAATAGTTTATGATAAATATGTTTAATTCAAATATACTCTATTATGTCATTCCATCAAATGCAAAATGAAAACTGTTGTGATGTTAGGTTTTCATGGGTGCTTTAGTTTTTGAATAAATTGGAATCAGTATGTGGCTAATCACTACTGCCTGCAGGTTCCCCTCCAAATTGTAAACCACCCTAGGGACATGTATCAGCATTCATTTATCATTGTTGGATTTAAATCCTGGAACACCCTACTCAACGACATTGAGTTAGAACCAGAAGAACTGCAGTGGTTCTAGAAGGCAGTTCACCACCACTATCTTAAGCACAGTTCAACAAAATGTACTGGCCTTGCCAGAGATACTGACATCTTGTAATTCAATATAAAGAAACATCATTGTGTATTTCTGCTCATATACTTGACAAAATGACTAATAGCTCATATTAAGAGTTTAATGTCTCATTGTTTAAAATGCATGTGTAACATATTATAAATAATGAGCATTTTAATTTGCTTTTGCATGATTAAATCTCTGCAGTTAAAGTACTACTAAAGAGAAAAAGCCAAACAAAAAGCTTCCAAGGGCAAGGAATGCATTGTCCGTGAGATACTGTGGAATCATGCTGATCAAATGACTCAGTGCCTCGTGATTTTTATACAGCTACATAAGAAGTTGTATTTTTTTCAAAAGCAGTGCTGTAATAAAAGTCTTTTCATATTTTTTACATGGCTAATAAGCCATTATTGATAATAAATATGAATTTATTTTTAATATGAGAAAAGAATGCTTGGGAGTTAGGAGAACTGGCATAGAAGAGGAGTTAAGGCCAGCATAGATCAGCCATGATCATACTGAATGGCAGTGCAGGTTTGAGAGACCTGGTGATCTACTCCTGCTCCTATTTTCTTCTGTTCTTGTGCCAGCAATTGTTCAGCAATAAATTCATGAAAACCATCTCCCTGAAGTTTTAATGGAGTACGTATTGGAGAAGCAGAAGGACTATGTGGATCAGAGAGAGTGAACCACAAGCTTGTTCAAGAAGTAAAGATCTTGGCAAGTTTACACAGATCAAAAGAACCAGTGCTTAACTATCAAATAAAGTTTTACATTTAATAACTTATCACAAATAATGGACATAGGGAAATATCCTTTGGGATAACTCTTTGAAGGCTTCACAGCTTCTAAAATTTAAACAGAGGAAATCTTTTTTTTAAAACAGGAGCTAAGTGTAGCTGCAGATAATTGCTCCTATAATATGTAGCTCTTAGTGGCAAATGTCCTTATGCCAGGGCTAAAATACCGCATATTGGTTCTGCACAAGGAATTAATTTAATGGAAAGATCAGTTGTGGTGTGGGACATTCTAAAGTTTAATTTTAATGTAGATCTTTTCAGATGACAGGTGGAAAAGAAGAAAAAAGATGGAAACAAAATCTTTGCATTTTGTATGGTCTAATAGATGGCCAAACAAGTCATTCACTGAAGCAGCCTTGAATCTGCTGTAATAAATGAAGGATGATCAGCAAGGTAGCTTCCACACAGGAGAGGCTTCACACTGTGCTGGAGAAGGTTCCCAGGAGGTGAATGTAATCTCCATGTACATGGGAACCAATAGTTGTCAAGGAAGTAGTTTAAAGCCCTAAAGAGAATACTTAGACAAGACTAGACAAAGTAACTGGGTAAAGAGAATCCTTCAAGCTCATTTAACTTGACTGAATCTAAAAGTAAACCACACAGCCAGCCTCACAGCTCTTGCAGAGATGTACATGGATTCCATACTGACAAAACTAATCATTGCAGCTGCCACTTAAACTTACATTTAAAAAACGTTACATTTATACAGCACGGTAACAGGTCCTTCCGGCCCAATGAGCCCGCGCCACTCACTTACACCTAAATTAAGCTACTAACCCATACGTCTTTGGAAACCAGAGCACCTGGAGGAAACCCACACAGACGGGCGGAGAAAGCACTAATTCCTTGCAGACAGCGGTAGAAATTGAACCCCGATCGCTGACACTATAATAGCCCCACACTAACCGCTACGCTACCACGCTGCTTTTAAACAAAGGCAGCTTTCTAACAACCCTGGATGCATAATGTATTTGTATTCAGTCATACACCGGTTGAAATACACAGTGGGTACTTTATTAATTCCTGTGTTATAAAGGTTGGCCTATAAGGCTGGAGTTCAGAAGAATGAGACATACAAAAGCGTGAGAGTAGTAACTGCATTGCCGATTCCTCAGAAAGGAGATTGTGGAACGGGGGGTGGGGGGGGAGCGCAGGGAGGGAGGGTTGGCTATTTAGGTCTGGACTCATAGAGCTGTGGATCTTTGGAAATATTCCTCCAGCCAAGGCTGTGGATTTACGTTTGTTGAGTACATTCAAGGCTGGGATTATTGGACTTTGGACATTAATAAAATAAAGGGAAAATGGGGACTGTGCTTGAAAATGAATGTGAGAAAAATAGTCAGGCACAATATTACCCAGTGATGGAGTGGCCTCAAGAGGTTGCATGATCTATTCCTGCCACTTCTTAAATTTCATGTACCTATGTTCAAACTGCCTACATCTCAAGGTTATTTCTGTTTTATCCCTGATCAGTAGCATTAAGGAAACTACACAGTATCGGCAGCACCTGGTACTCTGCTTTTGAAATTCACTTCCATCAAATGGAGACGAAATTCTCGCCAGCGGCCAATGTCAAAATGCTGCCAAGGTAATTTCCCAATCTCTCAAACAGCCAGAGTGTGTTCTGTTTACACCAACATGAAAATGACCTTTGTTGACGAAATGGAACACTGGTTTTTTGTCTACATTGTTCATAATTCTTCTCAACACTCATCCACTTCTGCTGAACTCTCATGCTTTCAATGGTCTTTGGTCCTCTCAAGAGGAAATATCTGAGTCATATCTCGATCTCCTTTGTACTCACAGTACGAGAATATATATGTTGTTGCTTTTGTTCTTTTTAGACAACATTTGGACAACATATGCTTTTTGGAAGAAGAGGAAATTTTATTTACATTTCACTTTCAGCAGTGAACGATCCATTGTTTCACAATAGCATTATCAAACAAAAGCTGGCACCAAATTCATAGGAGATCTTATGACAGATGGTAAAAAAAATTGATGAAAAAGAGCTCTTTAGAGGAAAAGAAAGAGTTAGACGGGCATAGATATTTAGGGAAGGAATTTAGGTCCTAGAAGCTGAAGGCATGACTGCCTCTAGTGAAGTGATTAAAATGTGGGATGATCATATTCAGACCAATAAAAATCTACATAAAATGTTCCTAACCAGCTGCACCAGCTGTATAAACAACATGGGTCAGGCGTGACACCGTCTTTGCATATGTCACAGCCAATGATGGTCCTTGCCTTTGATGTCTCCACCTTCAATCACTTTCCTACTTCAAGACATTCTTGACCGCACTCTCTCCAATGACCTTAAAGCTGAAATCCATGTCATCTCTGTCACTAAACCTATGAATAATATTCACAGAAGCTCCTCTCATCAATGCTTTCATGGTTAATGTTCCTCTGAACTCTCCTCTCTTTACTTCATTTCAATTAAATATACCCACTTCCCTATCTCTCCATTCTCTTACAGGAGGTGAAAACATTGGAATTCCTTCCATGCTTAGAAAACCAAAGCTTTTTGGTAATCTAATCTCCACATGTCTGTTGGTGTCTTGTACAATTAATCAAAGCCCTTTACCCAGCTTTCTAAAATTTGAGAAGAGTAAATCAAATCTGAATGATATACAATGTTTTATATGGAAAGGGTATGATATGACTGTCAAAATTGGTTTTTCATAGTCAATGGCTATCTTATGACTGAACATAAGTGTCTGACACTGAAATGTGTTATGATTGGCTGTATCATGGTTTAACCATGCAGTGGATAGATACTGCGTCAGCAAAGTGACTTTCATCACTTTATTAAGTAGGTTATCACAAAACTTATGCTCCCTTGGTGTGTTCCATTTAAAGCAGGGATAAAAAGCTTTTTAAATAAAACAAAAGCATAACACAAGTGAAAAAGGAACATGTTCAATCTAAGGAAGAGTTTTATACTGTGAGAAACAAGTTAGAAAACTTACAATAAGTTATGTTATTGTTGTTTGTCATCTCAGTGGAAATATATTAAATGTTATTATAATTTCTTCTCAGGTGTGACACGAAGAATATTGGGACAAAAATGTATTGACATGGTAGGCATTCAAGCATTCCCCAAGGGCAACAGTGATACCACTAAAATGCATTATTCATAAATAAAGTCATTTATTTTTTATTCTCCTAATGAAAAGCAACAGATTCTGCAATGCACTTAATCACCTAATGCAGGATGTAGTCTGTGCTAGTGCACTTTCCACAGCTGAAAAGTTTGAAGAGCCATTTTTGTACACACGCTGGAGATTTCATTCTCAAAGCAAGAATAATCTTTTACTCCTCGATTCTTCAATTTTCATGAATGCACACAAAGAAGTTCTAATTATACACCATCAGGATTGCAAGAGTACCTTAAGCTCATCATTCAGTGAGATTTTGATTTGATACCACATTTAGTACTGCGAGCTCTGATGTTAATTGGGAACAGGATTTAGTCAGATAAGACAAACCAACTGCCAAATGCTCTCGAACATGGGGCTGAAGAGATTTTAACTCCCAAGGCTCAAATTGATGCTGCCAGTCAGTGATGATGTCCTTAGAACCTGGTTAGAGAGCAGATTAAAATTCAAGACTGCAGCGGGCTGCTTAATTTGTGGTACCATTAAGGAAAGCTGGTTATCCTGATTGCATGAATGACAGTGAAGAATGCAAGAAAATTACAACACCACAGGAGTGAAATTCATTCAAAGACTAAAGCAGCTTTTATATCACTGCTGTTTCCCAGTGCAGAGATCTAATGAAAAACAGTAGGAACTCCAGAGGCTAATGTTGACCTCCAGGAAGGCATGCTTTAAGCAGATTCTCCCAACAACAGGACTTAGCATATCTGGTGAGCTTACATGGGTCTTTTTACCAACTGCAGAAGCAGCTTCGAAACACCACTTGGTGCAGCAGAATTGTTCAAGACTGGCAGAGAAACAAAGTACTGCCGATGCCAGATATCAGAAATAAAAACAGAAAACAGCAGAAATAGCTTGAGGTACCTGGAGCCAGAGAAAGAGAGTTAACATTTTAAGTCAATGAGTTCTAATCAAAAGTCATCACGCAACAGGCTCACACTATGAAATTCCTCCTTAGATTGAGTTTGTTCCTTTTTCACTTGTCTTGTCCTTTTGTTTTAATTGGGAAATTACTATCCCTGTTTTAAGTGGAACACACCAAAGGCAGCATGTGCTGACTTTTGAAATAACCCATTTAATGAGGTCTTAAAGTCTTTGTTGGTTGCGTGGCCACAAAAGGTTAGCACAGCTATGGGGGTAATGTAAGGGGTGATTGTAAGGTCCAGAAACACCCAACTCATTACCATTGACTCATGTCAATAGTCAACAGCCTAATAATATATCCAATCATTATTTCCTCTCTTCCTTTTATCCCTCTCTGAATTGTTCAATCTGATGTTCCCAACATTTCATGCGAATATTTCAGACTTCCAGATCCATTGTATTTTCCTTTCATAGGATTTGGGCTGCTTGCAGATGACTTCAGAGTGTTCAGCTTCACAATGACACAATGAAAAAATCCAAAACTGTTCACTATACTAGGAACATACGTGTCACACAAATAGCAAGTAATGACTATCTTCAACAAAGGTAACTTTGATCTCTTCATTTGACATCCAATGCTATTGTTCTCACTAAACTTTTCTTAATTTATGTGGTTATGAGATGTGGCCATGCCACTATTTATTGTCCATTTCTAATTGCCTGAACAGTTTCTAATTGCCTGAATCAGTTAAACATCACAGGTCGATCACACAAGGAAAGGATGGCAGATTCTCTTCCCCCTCTATTTACAACAATCTATTACTGATATTAGCTTTTTCTATTCCAGATTTATTTAATTACCAACATTTAATTCCCCACCTGGTAGGATGGAATTCAAATCCATTCACCTGAATCAATGGGTAAGTCCATGGTGTTCGTCCAGTAACTTAAACCTGAGTCCTCCACCAGCAACATCCTTGAGAACTCTTAAATACTTCAGCTACTGGAGGAGTTTGGAGACAGGGTGCTCTACGGCAGGTGGCTCACTTTCTGACTCCTCAAAATCTCTTAATCATGTATATAGCAGCAGTCAGAGTGTAAGTAAATTATTTGCACTGGACTGGATTGGTACAGCTGCACAATGCTCAAGAAGCTTGACACCATCAATGATGTGGCAACCAATTTGATCAACAGAACAACCAACAGCTCAACAATCATTTTTTCCCAAATCCGTGACCCCTAGCACCTCAAATGCAGTACACGCATGGAAACGCCACATCAATTTTCCTCACCCTGAGAGGAATGGACGGCAAAGTTCTTGAGAACTGCAGAACCTGGAATTAGAAGACACAGCCTCAGAATAAGGAATCAGGGAGCAATAAATCTTTGGAATTCTCCAGTCCAGAGCATTGTGGATGTTCAATCATTGAGCAGATTAAGACTGACAGATCTTAGTCCATGAAAGGAACTGAGAGATAAAGGGTTCATCAGAAAGTGAGGATCCAGAGCCATGGTCTAATTAAAGGATGGAGCAAGCTTGAAGGACTATGTGTGCTTTTGCTGCATCTACTTCTTGTGCTCCAACCTAGGCATAAATCATCATTCCTTCATCTCATCAGTAAGATTCCTGCTCAGGAACTTTGTGGGTGACTTTGGCCTCGTGGACAACAGCAGTGTGGGAAATCAGCTTAATGCCACTTTCTCAATGGTAAATAGGAATAGGTGTTTAATAGCAATAGTTAACAGTGATGCCTACTTCTGAACAAGGAATAAAAAAGTAACCCATGTGTAAACCATTACTGCTTTTAATTTGAACTGCTCTTGTAGTAAATAAGTGAATTGGCCTCATTCTTTCCCAAACTCACTTATAAATACATCTCCCAGTGGAGCAATGCGCAAATAAATGCTCTGGGCTCAACCAACTTAAAGAGGACAAGAGAGTTGGAACGAAGTGATTGGGAGCCTCCGCAGAATAAAAACAGGAAGAGTCACCTTTTTGGCACCATGTAAGACCATCTCCTTAACTTTAAGTTACAATGCAGTAGTGTAGCAGCCTGCATCTTCACTTACGAGTACTGCGCAATATTCAGAGGAACTAGAAAACATAAGCAACTTCAGACAAATGGTCTCATTTATCACCACAGGTGCTTGCACATTTTCTCCATTCTCTGAATACATTTACCTCAGTCACCAAGCAAGTTCAACATACTATACCAATATGCACTAAATCTAATACCTAGGGCATTATTCCCCGGGAGGATCTGGAATTTAGTACAATCTTCCTTTTCTATTTTTTGCTGTAATTTTACAACCTGTCAATATTTCTGAAATGCTTCTGGCAAAGCCCTTTTTGAGAGTGCTACATGAACTAAATTATAAAACTTGTAGCTTATGAGTTGAAGTTTACTTTTTTCAGGTCAGTCCTAAAACAAATTTATCAGTTTGGCAATTTACCAAAATTACTTCCAATATAAAATGATGCAACATCAATAAAATGATCTATATCCACACCTCTCTAGGGTACAGAATTCTAGAGATTCACCACCCTCTGTGAGACGAAATTCCTTCACACCTCAGCTTTTAAAAATGAATGTTCTCTTAACTTGTAACTACTTCCCCTCATTGTGGGGTTGAATCATACTGATTGATGGCTGGCGGCTCCAGAAATCACCAACTACCTGTCAGGTTTGGCCATGTGCACAGTCAAAGGTGGAAGCTTCAGGTGCACACCCAACTGTCGGGCCACTCCCTGGACACCAGTGAACCCAGTGACTCACTGAGGAGAGGAGCCAGCTACACTTTGTAATCAGCCCTTTAGCAAGGAAGGCAAGTGTACTGGTGATGACACCATTCCTTTGAATGGGGTCACTAATCCTGTGGAAAAAGATAACAGCAGATAAAGTTGCAACTTATTTTGCTTATTTCAGGTTAATATTTTTAATTATTTGTTAGTGGTTTCATTATATTTTCAACTGTATAATGAACGTTTTTTAAAATATCAGTACTCCATCAGGGACATGCATTTCCAAGGCCTTTGACAGGCAGCCAGCTATTAAAGGCCATCAGTGCTTCCCAAAGGCCTCAGGATAAACTGTCTGCAGTCTGCTTGTTCCGAGGAATCCATTCTGCCTCATGGGATGCCCCTTGGTGTGGAGGGTCAGCTCATCCAGTCCTCCACATCTGTTGGCATGAAAAGGAGTAGGATGTGAATCTGGGCATTCGATCTTGCACAATCTAGCCCAAGATCAGAATGAACTCTGGTGGCCTATCCTCTGTTATTTTGAACTATTTCCATTTAGTGACCGTGTAACAGAAGATCAATATAAACAAACACCTTCTCTTTGGGTTGTCTGCAAACCCTAGATATATTGTCATCTTTAAAGTCCATGTTATTAAAATTGTGATGGGCTCACTGTAAATCAAAGGTTTTTTCTACTTCCCTTGACCTTCTCAATAAATAAGGATGATTGATTTCTTTTAAACAAATTTTCATGCAATGATAATTGCAGGATAATATACAGGATAATGAAATCATTTCTAGATATGTATATGCCTTCAATCACCAGTGGTAAACATAGAAGAGAACTGTCTACCAGCTGCATTTGCCTCCCCACAGTAAAACATGCCCATATCTGTCACTGGTAATCAAAGGAAAATTTCTCCACTATAATATGGCTGGAACCGTAGGGACAAAATTTGTCAATCCAGGTTATGCTGGTTGTGTTTATGCTTGCTTCGTGTCCATAATGTTAGTTTAAATTTATTCATTCAATCTAATTATGAACATAGCATCAAATTGTCTAGCATATTACCCCACGTAGTCACGATAAACAAGAATCCTCTGGGAATAAGTATGAAGTTAGGCACTGCTAGGTATAAATAACTTTTCTTGGATTTTTGAAATTAAAAATGAATGTATCCAATCAATCTTTAAAATTCAATTATAATTGAAGCAGCCCAGAAACTAATATGAAACCCTATGTAATTCCCTTATCACTATTCCCTTATTACTAAAAGTGGTTATCTCATTAAAAATTGTTCTAAAATGTGGCAGAGAGATCATACATTCTTAGGCTATAACTAGTTCAATCTAAGCTCCCTGAAATAGCTAGGATTTCAGTGTCATTATTAATACTGGTTAATCAATGCCTGGAACTTCATTTCTTCCAGTTAAAAATAATTATGGAAGTTTCTTTTATTCTGTAACTTATGAGTTAATGAAACCTACAGTGGGGTCTTACAATGCTAATAAGAACTTTGGCTTAGAAATGTCATCATGTACCACTGACTATTTCATTGTTACCTGATTGAAACTTCTGGATCATTTTACATCATTCTGGAAAAGTGACTGCACACTGCATGGTGTGAGTTGTGTTTGCATATCTGTCAGGACATCTGTGTCAAACACTTATCAACTAATGTGATTCCTTGTTACTGGGGAAGTTCACATTCTAGGAGGAATCAATGATTTAGAAAGGTGTGTTGCCTCATATGTTGCAGGAGCTCAATCGAAATAAGTCCAAAACTTACCTTCCCGTCTTTGAGGCTCCCCACATTACTGACACCATACTATCCAATCTCACCCTGTCTCCTGACCAGTCAAAGCCTCCCCAAACCTCACCCACCCCCTAGCCTGGAGTCTGAACTGAGTCATGGAGGCCCAAACTAGACACTCCTACCAAGGGAGTCTCCTCCACTGACAACCTCATCCCCAAATCTGCCTTGGTACCAACTGGCATTGCTGGTTATTGTAAACTTCCTCTGCACTTGTGCTAAATACCTTCAAATCCTTCCTAAAACAGGGGGACCAGAAATGGACACAGTACTCCAGTTGTGGCCTAACCAATGCTTTGTACTGGTTCAACATAAACTTTCTGAGCAGTTAACATTGCCAATTACCCTGCAGAACTGCTGTCATATTAATCCAGCTAGGAGATGTGCGAACTTTTTTTAGATTGTATCCTTGGCTAAATTTGATTTTCGGGGTAGGCCTCAGAGCATTTGCAACTATTTTAAAATGTATGTTGGCAATGGTAACCCCAAGTTATACAAATGAGGAAGCAAACCTTTATAAGTCACCGGTTAGGCTTCATTCAGAGAACTGTGGCTGGTTCCAGGCTCTTTGGGATGCCAGGAGCTTTTCTTAAAACTTTTAACTTAAATAATCTATTTTAAAACTTTAACCCTATTATGACTGTTCATCCTTTTTAAAGGAATGTTCACAATTTTGTTCATATGGTAAGAAATTATACCTTCATTTCATATGGTAAATTTGTGTTGGGGATGTGGTCCCCAGTACTCTTGTTGATGTTAACATTACACTCTTTGTTGCTAGTGTTGCTGCCAATAAATTTGGTTTTATCAGTTCTGGTGGAAGCCAATGATGGATTTTGTTCCATACTATCTGTTGACCCAGGTCAGTCTCATAGACGTATTGTCTTGGAGTATCAACTTTACTGCTGAGTTGGCTTGGTACCATGTTTTCACTGTTAAACCCTGTACATATATTGCTTGCCTTCTCAATATCTTAGATAATGATTTAGCATGGTTGTTGTAGTATGTACATGTGTCCTTGTACATGTGCATCAATCATTCATTATCTTACTTCTTGGTCTTGTGAAGGATATATTTCGCTTGGTAATGTTGTTTTGCACTTTCCATCACTCAATAGCACAGCTGATGGTTTCATGTCAGAACTTCTTTCAACTTTTGTGCATTCCTTTATTCTCTGTATTTGATAACATTCTTATCTGTTTGGACAAGTTTGTCTATAAGATCATGCCCGCTCAGATAGTGTAGGGATATGGTCTCAATGGTGAACCCATATTGTTCCATGAACTCTCTTAATTGTCTAGAGGTGAATTTGGTTCCATTGTCACATATCAATTTGTCAGCAATCATTTATGTTGTAAACCAAATTCAAGCTGCTGTTGTAAAATCGGTATGGCTCTCAAGACTTTCATCTTGATGAATGAGACCTTGGGATAGTAGTCTGCAGCTGGAGCTCGCATGATGGTAACCACCATGTCTTCTTTTTGTGGTGTAATTGTATGCTTCTAGCATACACACATGTTGACACCATTGCCTATACTTATGTCTTTGTAGATGTCAATCCAGTAATCAGCTGGCCTGGCTCTCAGCTTGAATTTCTCTATATCCATGTGGCCTTCAGGTATCTCCTAATGTACTTGTCCTTACATCTTTTTGGGTTTGATGATTATGGTTCCAACCAGTAGAACCCCACCTTACAACAATGTGCCACCTCTAATTTATCAATAACATTCTATTGCTGTTTCAGCTTCTCAGTCAATCACTAGCTGAGAAAGCTCTGTAACTCCTTATCTTTGCTAGTCTCTTCTCTGACACCGTTGGTGTCATAGAAGATTGGCTGACTGGCAGAAGGCAAAGAGTGGGAATAAAGGGGGCCTTTACTGGTTGGCTGCTGTTAACAAGTGGTATTCCACAGGGGTTGGTGGTGGGTCCGCTACTTTTCACGTTATATGTTAATGATCTGGATGATGGAATTGATGGCTTTGAGGCCAAGTTTGCGGATGATGCAAAGATAGGTGGAGGGGCAGGTAGTGTTGAGGAAGCAGGGAATCTGCAGAAGGACTTGGACAGGTTGAGAGAATGGGCAAAGAAGTGGCAGATGGAATACAGCGTAGGGAAATTTATGATCATGCACTTTGGTAGAAGGAATAAAGGTGTCGTCTATTTTCTAAACGGGGTGAGAATTCAGAAATTGGAGGTGCAAAGGGATTTGGGAGTCCTAGTGCAGGATTCCCTAAAGGTTAACTTGCAGGTTGAGTCACTAGTAAGGAAGGCAAATGCAATGTTAGCATTCATTTCAAGAGGACTAGAATATAAAAGCAAGGATGTAATGCTGAGGCTTTATTAGGTGTTGGTCAGACAACATTTGGAGTATTGTGAGCAGTTTTGGGCCCTATATCTAAGGAAAGATGAGCTGGTGTTGGAGAGGGTCCAGAGGAGGTTTATGAGAATGATCCTGGAAATGGAAGAGTTAACGTATGAGGAGTGTCTGATGGCTCCAGGCCTGTACTTCCTGGAGTTTAGAAGGATGAGGGGGGATCTCATTGAAACCTACTGAATATTGAAAGGCCTGGATAGAGTGGACATGGAGAGGATGTTTCCAGTAGTGGGATAGTCTATGACCAGAGGGCACAGCCTCAGAATAGAAGGATGTCCTTTTAGAACAGAGACAAGGAGGAATTTCTCTAGCCAGAGGGTGGTGAATCTGTGGAATTCATCGCCACAGACGGCTGTGGAGGCCAAGTCATTGGGTATATTTAAAGCAGAGGTTGATAGGTTCTTGATTAGTAAGGGCATCAAAGGTTACGGGGAGAAGGCAGGAGAATGGGGTTGAGAGGGAAAAATAAATCAGACATGGTCGAATGGTGGAGCAGACCTGATGGGCCAAATGGCCTGATTTTGCTCCTATGTCTTATGGTCTTAACAAGTAGTATATCTTCATATCCAAATGTCTCATCTCATGATTCTCCTGTGGCAACAGATAATACAGTGCACCACTTCTTTTTTGGTTTGTATGTTAGAGTGAAATCATAACTCTCACCTCAGGAGTAATCGTATCAGTCTTGCTGGCACTCGTAGGTATTTCTTACACATTGGCTCTAAGGACTCATGATCTTTTTTTTCTATGAATCACCTTCTACGGAGAGGAATTTCGTACATCTATTTACTAACAGCTCTGCTATGTTGCCACACCTTGTTTTTGTTGGTGTGAGCACTTAAGAAACAAATGTTATCAGCTTGCAGCATCTAATAATTCTGCTTCTAGGTGTTTAATGGGCTTCTACCTGTAAAATGCAATGTTTTCTATTGTGATGTCATTTTTCAGGCTTATTTCAGTGCACACTATCTCCATAAGTTTTCAAAACTCATTTCAAGAGATTGTGATCACTGATATTCAGCATCCTATTTATTTGTTCTCTTCGGTTTGCTTATGCATGAGGAATGGAAGAATTCATGTACAGGCTTAACTCTTCAGTTCTTTCTTGTCTTGTGCTATCATCTCAGCAATAGCCATGACCTTTTCTGGACTTAGATGAACTCCGTCTGGTGTGTATACCCTTCTGAAGAATGGGCATTCTTTCTCCTTTATAGTGCATTTGTCTGTATTTAGTTTGAGCCTGGCACTTCCGCTTCTTTCCATCAGCTGGTGGAGATGACAATTGTCACCTTTATCATCCTCTCTGGAGATCTGAATGTCACCTCCTACACCTGCTGCCACCTTGCATCCTCTGCAAGTCTCACTTGCTTTCTGCTGAAGCAACTCCCAAGGTCAAAATCGAACAACAGAATTTGTATCACCCAAGTGGTGTTTTAGGTCTTGTCTACAGTAAAGACTTGTCGCTGTTTTTGGCACCAGGTGTGTTGAAAACCTTGACTTCTGACAATGCTGACATGATTTCTTCCAGTGCTGGAGTTGGGTAGTAGTTCCCCTAGATTGCAGATCTTTTGCAAGTCACTAGGCTTCTCTTTCATGACAATGAAGTTCATCCATCAGCGTGTTTAGTGGCATTGATCTTTCTACTTAATCTTTAAAGTACAGTGGTGGAACAGTGAGTAAGCTACAACACTAGTATTCCAGAAGTCTGAACTAATAACCTGGAGATCTGAGTTCAAATTTCACCATGGTAGCTGCGGCATTTAAATTCAATTAATAATTTGGAACAATGCCTACTCATGAGTAACAATGAGCCCCAAAGTACTAGACTTTCATTAATTGGAATTGGAATTGGTTTATTATTGTCACATGTACCAAGATACAGCGAAAAACTTGTTTTGCATAGTGTTCATACAGATCAACTCATTACATAGTGCATCGAGGTAGTACAAGGTCAAACAATAACAGAATGCAGAATAAAGTGTAACAGCTACAGAGAAAGTGCAGTACAGGTAGACAATAAGGTGCAAGGTCATAAAAAGGTAGATTGTGAGGTCAAGAGTCCATCTTATTGTACTAGGGAACTGTTCAATGGTCTTATAACAGTGGGATAGAAGCTGTCCTTGAGCCTGGTGGTACGTGCTTTCAGGCTTTTGTATCTTCTGCCCAATGGGAGAGGGGAGAAGAGAGAATGTTCAGGGTGGGTGGAATCTTTGATCATGTCAGCTGCTTTACCAAGGCAGTGAGAAGTATAGACAGAGTCTGTGGAGGGGAGACTGGTTTCTGTGATGTTGGTTTCCGTAAAACCCTTCTGGTTCTCCAATGTCCTTCATGGGAAGAAGTCTGCTATCCTCCCATGATTTGGTCTATTTGTAATTCCAGAGGCAACCTGTGCCTTCTGAAATGGCCTAGCAAACCATTCAGTTGTTTGAGTGATTCCCCTTTCCCAAATCCTTAGATTGCTTTAATATCTAGACATCTAGAAATCGATGCTATTAATGTAATTAATGACTGAGCAGTCACCACCTCCTGAAGTAGAGTTTTCCAAAGTTTCACAATCCTCCGAGTGAAAACTTTTCTCATTATTTTAGTCCTAAATAGCCTACCCTTTATTTTGAAGCTGTGGCCCCCAGTTACAGACTCCTTAGCCAGGGAAAACATTCTGCTTATATCCACCCTCTCAAGCTCTCTAAGATTTTTGTACATGGATCTAATGTCAAGGTCATTGTGAGCTAGTCTACTCAATCTCTTCTAATGTGACAGATCCACCATCCCAGAAACCAGACTAGTGAATTTTCGCTGCATTCATTCGAAGCCTAGTACAAGTCGTTTTTAGGTAAAGAAAGCAAAATTGTGCTCAATTCTCCAGGTTTGGTCTCACCAGGACCCGTACAATTGTGATAAGACGTCTTATTCGTCACACATACATCGAAACACACAGTGAAATGTGTCTTTTTGCATTACTGAGAATGTGCTGGGGGCAGCCCGCAAGTGTTGCCACTCTTCTGGCACCAACATAGCATGCCCACAGCTCCTAACCTGTACGTCTTTGGAATGTGGGAGGAAACCGGAGCACCCGGAGGAAACCCATGCAGACACAGGGAGAATGTACAAACTCCTTACAGACAGCAAAGCGACTTGAACCCAGGTCGCTGGCGCTGTAATAGCGTTACTCTAACCGCTACACTACTGTGCCGCCTGTCACTCTTGAACTCCAATCCACTTTCAATAAAGGCCAATCTGTGATTTCCTTCCTAATCACCTGCTGCATCTGGATGTTAGCTTTCAGTGACTTGTGTACAAGAACACCAGGTTCTTATGAACATCAACATTTCCCAATTTTTCACCATGTAAAAAAAACAGCATTTCTGTCTTTTCTACCTGAAGTGAACAAGCTCAGACTTTTTCTGTATTGTACTCTCTTTACTATATATGTACCTGCTCACCTAGTTTGCCCTATATCCTCCTGAAAATCTTTACAATCTTATCATTGCTCACATTCCCACCTAGCTTCATATCACCACCAAACTTGGAACCATTATATCTGGTCCCTTCAATCAAATGACTGTTATAGAAAGAAGTCCAAGTACAGATCCCTGCATGGCCTCACTAGTCACAGCCTGCCCATCTGAGAAGGACCTGTTTATCTCTTCCTTGTTTTCTCACCTAGTTCACCAACCTCCTGTGTGGAATCTTATCAAAACTGAAAATCTAAATTAAACACATCCAGTGGTTTTCGCTCATCTGCTTCAGTGGATACAGCCTCAAAGAACTCCAATAGACTAGTCAAACATAATTTCCTTTCATAAATCCAAGCTGACTTTGCTCAATAATGTTATTATTTTCTATCTTGATATCACAGCCCTTGTTATAGACTTCATCTGTTCCCTACTACTGACGTCCTACTACCATGTTGGTAGTTCCTTATTTTCTCTCACCCTCCTTTATTAAATCTTAGACTCTCATTTGCAGAAATCATTCTAGAGTCTGTAGAATATTGAAAAATGATAACCAGAGCACCCACTATCTCTGTACTCACCTCTTTCAAAACTCTGTGATGTAGATCATCAGCCTTTTGGATTTTAATAGTTTTCAGGCTCATGAATTTCACCAGTAGTTTTTTTTTGTCAAATTCTACTTTCCTCATCTTTTCCTCAGCTGACCTTCTTTTCATCACACATTCTTTTTAGAAAAGGGCTGAATTCCATGTTATGCTTTTACTTAGATTTTTTGAACACCTCCACAATGTTGTCAGTTTCCTAGTTTTTCCTGGAACTGGGCAATCATCATCGTCACCTTTCACAAACTCAAGGCACATGTTGACCTCAGATAAAAGTGTTTTTTTTAAAGAGTCGAATTCCTTTTTACACTATTTACAAATTCATTCCAAGTCTGTAGCTCAAAATGCATCATATAATGACTTTAGTGGAATGAATTTCAGAGGGCACATACCACACACTGATGCTATTGTACAGATCATTTAGTGTGATTGACCAGGGATGAATTCCTCGGCAAATATGTCATTGAACAGGGTAGGCTGCAGGAATCCAACGCTCTGCTACGTTATTAATATTGAAATCTCTCATCTAACAATAAACTGCAGCTGTGGCTGTCTGAACTTTAAGTTGTCATCAAGTATATGGCAACACGAAAAGGAGTTTGTACGTTCTCCCCTTGTCTGCGTGGGTTTCCTCTGGGTGCTCCGGTTTCCTCCCACATTCCAAAGACGTACAGGTTAGGAGCTGTGGGCATGCTATGTTGGTGCTGGAAGAGTGGCGACACTTGCGGGCTGCCCCAGCACATTCTCAGTAATGCAAAAAGACATATTTTACTGTGGGTTTCGATGTACATATAACTAATAAATAAATATCTTATCTTATCTCAGTTTCACAAGCCATAGGCTTGCAGGAAGATTTCTCTTGAATACTCTCCAAAGATGCAGTCAAGGCACGTTTCCACTTGACTGAAGAACAGTTGTGACTTGCCTTGACACCAAACTTCTTGATTTTAGAGTTCTCATTGATCGCACATCTTTTATCAATGGATACTTCTGAGGGTGTGCTCGTTGTATACCCATACCCATTCTTGAATTTTGCTCCATTAAGAACTCTGCACACATGGTCTATGCTCTCATCTTCCTTCTTCTGCTCTAATACAACATACCTATCAATAGCTGCCACTATGTTCCCAAATAACAAAACACCACCACATTGTTTACTAAATTCTGCTTTTGTATAAAACTTCCAATCTACCAGTTTATTGAGCTTTCCAAGTGAAAGGCCAGGCCAAAATTAAAATAGTTGCCTGTCAAGTTAACTGTGCAGCTGTAAATTTCATGTTTTATCTTTTTTTCATGTATTCCTGATGACATTCGAGGATATTCGGCCCATTGAGTGTATGCCAGCTCTTAGAGAATTCCCACCAGTTCCATTCCCATGCTTATTTCCCTGTAGCCCATTATATCTTGTATGCTCATCAACTCCTCCTACTTCTGCTACCACCAGCCTATAATAGGGGCCATTTGCAGAGTCCAATTAACCTTACCAACCAGCTCACCTTTGGGATGTGGGTGGAAACCAGAGCACCCCTGGGGAAACCCATGCGGTCGCAGGAAGAGCGTGCAAACTCTACACAGATAGCACTGGAGGTCAGCAGTGAACTCTGTCATGGGTCACTGGAGCTGTGAGGTACACACACACAATCTCACTTTCAATAACCTTTAATAACTAGTCATTCCCCATGCATCATTTTTCCCCAGTCATGGAATTATCCAGCCCAAAAAGAGGATATTCCATCTATCACTGCTGTGTCATTCCTTTGAAAGAGCTGGTCAATTAGCCCCAGTCCCCTTTTTTGCCCCATGAACCTAAAATTATTTTCCCTTCATATATATCCAATTCCCATTGACAGTCGCTTTTCCAAACCATAATAACTCCATGTTTTTATTCATTAATTATAGCACTCTCTGTCAGAGTTGCAGCCTTCTTACACCCATTTCCTTTTTCAATAAACTGCTTAAGCAAAGGAAAACGTCAGGAGATCTTCTGAAAATTCTTGTGACTTGGCTATTTGTCACAATTTCTAAAGTCACTTCTGTGATTGCTTTGTGGTTGCTTTGCTTTTATGGCCCTGTGGGTTTCCCCCAGGTGCTGCAGTTTCCTTCCACAGCCCAAAGACATGCTGGTTGGTGCATTTATTGAAAATTGCCCTTGGTGTAGGTGGGTGGTAGAATCAGGGGCAGTTGCTGGAAATGTGGGGAGAGTAGGTTACGGGGAAAATCAGTGGAGAAATCTGATTGCCCTGAGAGCTGGCATCGATTCAATGGTTTCCTTCTGTGTGGAAATGAAACATGGAAATATGACACCCCCTCTACAATACCCCATGGCCTTAAATGAAGCAGCAAGAAAAAAGCAGGTCTTCAAGAGGTCTGACAAACTGCCTTGAAAGAGCTTGTTACATGTCTCATCTAAGAAGATAAGTATTTAAAATATTCTTACCCTGGAGGCAAGTGGAACAAGACCAAGTAATAAACCACACAAAGCAATGCTGGTCACTATTCCCCACCACTTCCCACCCAAGGACCAACATGTGCAAGCATACCACCACTGATCACAATGTTGACCACAATCGCTGCCCCATCCTCTCTTTTCTCCAGTACTAATCATTACCTACAATTGTCCTCTTTCCCTATTTCCACGTTGCACCTTCCACTCCTCTCAAATTACCTCCCAATCATTCCATCCAGGACATGCCTGAGAGTTGCTGACATTCTTAGCTGTGAGCCCACTTTGTTGGTATCCACCCATTAGGTGCCCATGGCACACCAGCTCCATGGTATCAAGGCCTGAGATCCAAGTTCACTCACATCTCAACTTTTTCATTCAGGAGTAGGGATTGCTTCCTGAGAAGGTTGCTAAACTGATACAGTAAAATTCTGTTAATCCGGCATGCTCAAGACATTTGGTGGTGCCAAAATGGCAGATTTTCCAGACTATTGGAGGTTATTACAATTAACACACCACCACACTTTTAATTCCCTGTTTGTTTAAATGTTACACAGTGGTATCATAAATAACCAGTGATCCTGGTAAATTTAAAGCGAAATGGGGCTCTGTGGGTTTAAAAGGAGAGTTGGAGCCAGGGGTCAGTGTATTAATGGGAGTGGGGGAAATCAGTGGCTCACTGTGTTAAAGGGAGTCGGGAACCAGGGTCGCATTGTGTTAAAGGGAGAGCAGGAACAGCGCCCCAGTGAGTTTAAGGGGAGTATAACAATCAGCCTCCAGTGAGCTAAATGCACGTTATCAAAATTTTACTGCACTTGGAATGGGCAGGTTCTCTTCGGAGGAAAGGGTAGACAGTTTAGGCTTACATATGCTGGAGTTTAGAAGAGTGAGAGGTGAGATGATTGAAACATAAGAGATCCTGATGAATCTTAACCAAGTGGACATGGAAGGATGTTTCCTCTTGGAGAATCGACAATTAGGGGTCACTGTTTTCAATGGTTGCCCATTGAAGATACTATTGATGCAAAGATTCTTCTCTCAGGAGGTTCTGAGATTTCTGAAGAGGCTGAGTGATCAACTCCAGCTCCAAATTCTACTGTTCATATGAGAGAATCAGCTTTGAATGACATAGCCTGGAATCAAGTGTTCTCCATGGCTTCACCTGGTCTTCTACTAAAATCAAGTCAAGTCACTGTTGGACCCCAACCTACCTCAGAAAGTAGGTTCCTCCAATTTCTCCTCTATCATCACCATCACTGGATGGTAGGAGTTTCTCGCTGTCTATTCCTTCAGGATGTAATAGGGAACCTCCGAAACAGCAGGGAATGTTGATGGCCGGAAAATCAACTCTTGTGACCATTCTCAACCCAGTTTTCCCAAATGGTATGAAGGAATGATTTGATCGAGGTGGAAAAGTTAAAGGCTGAGGAAAAAAGATTGCATTGAAAAGCCAATAAAAGGCAGAAAACAGTATAGCCTTACAGTGGCATCAGTGCCCATGGCATACGATGGATTCATGACAAAATCCCTTTTTATTATATTTAGCTTTACTCCAAGCTTTGAGTTTAAATTTTGAAGGACTTTAGGAATGTAGTTTCTCAACTTATAGGAGTTGATACTTAAGGGGATATATGTCATTAAGTGAATAATTTATCATCCTCTACTCTCACTCCACAATTGCAGAAACATCAATTTAAATTATTACATTAAGTTCATGACTGTAATTATGAAGAGCTTATAATAGATATGAAAGACATTTGGAAAGGTTAGAGGAAGGAAGTGTAATTGACTTACAATGAATTTAAAGAATGGGTGTTAGGTTATTCGTGGTAGCTCTTCCACATGATGTATGGGTATGTGCGCTGGATCATAGAACTAAATCCCTAAATGAGACGTTGAAAGAGCTGAGAAACCTGTGCCCTTCCAAAACTGGCAAACAAGTGTGAAATCCAAATATACTCAGCATTTTGCCCCCAGCTCTGCGGCTGCCAGCTGGGGACCAAACACTTGCAAACAGCTGATGCCAAGAATCTGGGAATGTCACAAGTTGTAATTGTAATTGCAATAATATGGGAAACAGAGTGAGTGAGCTTTGATGCAGGTTTTGGTGGGTTGGGTTGGTGGGAGGAATATGGGTTAAGAATTAGGAATCCAATCAAAGAAACTCTAGTGCGCTCTGAAATTTGGGCACATCATAAAATGCATGGCAACATGGGACTGCATCAAACACTGGCAAATGCTCAGTTGGCATCCCTTCCGGGTTTGGTGCAGAACCAGCATAGACTTGGGAAGAAAGTCTGCTCACTTTCATGTTATTTTAACACTTACTAGCTTGAGTGATTGAGTCATGAATTAAGTTGCTTGATAGAAAAGATTTGGATCGCAATGTAGAACTATCATGTGGTGACATGAGGGAGAGGTCACAGAATTCCTGCTGCCTTGCAGAAGCATTAGAAAATCCAGTGCATGGTCACTCACTTCCACCCAGAGGATCTGACAGTGGCTCGGGAAACTGATCATATGCCAGAGGCAAGGCAAAACCATGCCCTGTGTCCTGACTCACTAACACAACACAAAAATAGTTCACATTATTTCACTGACTGGGAATCAGAAGAAATGCACCTTTTGTTTAATTGCAGCTCTTTATACCTTATGGGGGTCTCCACGTTTCAAGCAGACTGTGATTCCCAGTCAACATATAAAATTGATTTCATCTTTCTGTTGACACAAGAGAGATTGCAGATGTCGGAAATCTGGAGCAACACACAAAATGCTGGAGGAACTCAGCAGGTTAGGCTGCATCGGGTCTCGGACTGAAACATTCCATAGATGCTGCCTGACCTGCTGAGTTCCTCCAGCATTTTGTGTGTGTTGCTTCATCTTTCTGTTATTTTCTCCTCTCTTCCAGCTATATTGCCCTCACATCTCATGCAGAATTCTACTGCTGAAATCTTGAAACCTCCCGCTGTAAACATTGAAGAAACATATTCAACTCATGGACTATAGCAGCTCACCAGCACCTTATCAAGAATGACTAGGGGCCTTAACAACCAGCAACCACACACCTTCGCACCACCCTCCCCCCCAACTCTGTTAATTAATTATAAGAACGTGGGTAAGGATATAATGTCTGAAGGTCTGGAAAATTATTTTCCTCTTCACACAGGCCAGTTATTATTGGTATGAGCTCTAATTTGGCTTAAGTGGCTTAGCATGAGACCAGAGATGTACTTAAGATAAGATATCTTTATTAGTCACATGTACATCGAAACACACAGTGAAATGCATCTTTTGCATAGTGTTCTGGGGGCAGCCCGCAAGTGTCGCCACGCTTCCGGCACCAACATAGCATGCCCACAACTCCCTAACCCATACGTCTTTGGAATGTGGGAGGAAACCAGAGCACCCAGAGGAAACCCACACAGATACGGGGAGAACGTACAAACTCCTTACAGACAGCAGCCGGAATTGAACTGGGTCACTGGCGCTGTAAGGCGTTACGCTAACTGCAACACTACCGTGCCTGCCCCTTATATATCCCTACAAATTTGAAGGAGGCCATTTGGCTCATCAACTCTATGTCAGCTCTCAGGACAATCCCCTCAGTCACTGGAGCTACAAAGTTTCACCACTGTGCCATCCCCACAACCCTAAAGAAGTTATGCTGACCTTTGCACTGGGTGTCAAATCATCTCTGAAGATGGTCTGTGAGAAGGTCTTAACTCTTCATCAATCCATCATCAATTAGCAAAAGAATTGACCTTGATCTTTATGGTTGCTGAGTATCACTCTGAGGAAACATCAGAGTTAACCTTTGAGCAACTAGAATCATCTGAACTAATGAACGGATGGGTTTCACAACGTTGAAATTTATCATTTTTATGTACTTCAAGTAAACCATTCGCTTCAGGTTGGTTGCGATCTTGCAGCTGCATTTCTCTTTGATTCAAACACTGCCAGATATTCTATCTCGGAAGTAATGGTGCACAGCTACATGCTGCATAATACTCAACAAACCAAAGGAAATACATGGCATATTGAAGAGAAAATGCACCATTCCCACCACTCACACCTTCCGCACACTTCACAGGTATTTGCCTGTATCAACACCAATCTTTGTTATTACCGCAAGTGTCAATTGTGCTTTTGGACAGTTCAATAAATTCTTTTCACTCTTTTTGTAATTCATTGCACATCACATTATGCAGTGTCATCCTGAAATCTTAAGAGGAAAGAGTTCACTTGGGACCAAGTGAACTCTTTCCTCTCTCTGGATAACTATATTTCAGTTGATTGTACCTTAAAGCCACTGATCACTTTCTTAATTGGATATTTCTAAACTTATCATTGAGTTTAGTAATTTCTGATGATGTGCGTTCTCTTCCTGCATCTTCTATCTTTTAAAACTGTAGATTTGTAGTATTCCACTGTTTTCAATTTATAATTTCCAATATCACTTCTTGTTCTCCTATTTACACTTCCTCCAGACTTTTTGTCAGGTTCTTCAATTACCCCATTATTTTTCCCTCACTGCACTGCACCAATATTCTTTTTATCATTTAATCTCTCCTGCCTTCCACCCTATCACAGACCTTTCCTTTCATCCTGACCTTTCCTTGCATCTTAAACCATGTTTTTAATCTCTAACTTTTCCCAATTCTAATGAAAGATCATCGAACAGAAGTTTTAATTCTATTTATCTCTCTATGAAAGAGAGACCCATTGAGCATTTCCTGTACTTTCTGATTTTATTCTTGATTGTTACTTGCTGTTAATTGGCAGCTGTAGTAACTCAGGTAGGGCACAAATACCCCATTCAGGGAAGCTGTAATGAAATCCACAGAAGCAGCAAAGACTTCATCAGTGAAGGATACTGTACTTGGTGATGAGTTCGACTAATCCATTTTGGGAGGCGAATTGCAATAAAGTCAATAAGCCCACCAGGTGGAGTCTGTAATGCAACAAGCAATCACCATTGCACAGTACATGTTACTGGAAGTGAGAAGACATAAGAACAAACATAAGATCCAACAATGTTGCCAGTAGAGCTTTCTGAAGTCCATTGACAACGTAGAAGGCAGCTTTTCACTTAATCATAGGGGACTGCCTTTGTTTTCCTTCTGCCACATTAAACACTGGAAAATACAGGCAAATAATTTCCTGGTAAGTTAATCAATGTTTGTCAGCTACCACCCTACGGCTCTTTAACTGTGTTGTTTTCTTGGGCAACAAGAATGTTATCTAACTCCAATACCATAAAAGAATATGCAATTCAGTTTCCTAGCATGTAGTGAAAATGTTGTTCTCCACCAGATTGGAAATAATTATGTACTTCACCTGTCCATTGCATTGGTGACCTCACTGCTATAAGTGGCTGAGAATGATTTTACTCACACAATTCATATGTAACTATTCTCCAGCCATTGCATTTTCTAGAGAAAGTGCTTTCATTAGGAGAAGTTGCTGTAGCTTCTGTCATAATTTCTCTTCTGCCAGCTCTTTTAAATGGATTCTTGCTGGATTCAAACACATTAACGATGGCTCCTGGACCCTATGATCTGGTCATTCTTGTTCTTGACCCTCCAATTCCATGAACGCTGACCACACCTCCCACCCAATGATTCCCTGATGGAAGCCCCAATCTCCACATCCTCACTAAAGCAGAGATCTCCTGCCAGCTCACTCTGGCCCTCATCTGACGTCTGATGGCTGGATCCCCTACTCACCCAGATCATGCCACCATGATCACAGAAACCACCACCCCACACTCTGCTCTTGCAAAAGTTAGGACTCCTCACACAGCTCTGGTCATCCTTTGGCCAAAACCCTCCCCACTTTCCAGGCCTCTTCCCAGCAGCCCCAACCCCACACCCAGCTGAACATCAAAGTCGTGCTTATTGTCATATGCACAAGTACATGTCTGCACAGATGCAATGAAAAACTTACTTGCAGAAGCATCACAGGCACATAACATCATAAAAGCAGCATTCACAAGAAAAACATAAACATAAATTATACACAACTTTTACAGGAAAGAACATAATTAGCACAAAAAAAATCCATTGTAGCAACAGTGGTTACTCAAGATGCCACCAGAGGGAGGTGACACTTTTCTGGCAGCTAACAGCAACATGGTTTCATACTCGAGATCTGACCTCTTAAACCTGGAACATATTTTCCTTCATGTAATGGTAGCAACTGAGGCCTTGGGGACTTCAGCCTCACACACTTCTGAAGTTTGCAGCCACAGGCCTATTGAAAAATCATTGCTGCAGCCCACATCAACAGAGTGCATGGTCTTAACCTGGAATTATAATTTCTAGGCTTCACACCTTGGAGTCCTCCCAACCCTGCATTTGCTGCCTCCGTTACCTTTACACCGGCAAGAATCACTCCACATCAACGTAAACTTGACCATGTCAACCCTTCCTCAAAAAGCTGAAGTTAGAACAGGGCTGAAGACCTCACAGTTTCAAATGTGAATCTCACTCTGACATAATGGAGCTCTATCAGAAAACCATCTTCTGAGCATGCACTTGCCATCAGAATATAAAATGCTCTATTGAATTCAGTGGATAACCAATTATTTTTAATATGAATAATGAATGGAACATTGCTAATGCAAAGCCTTAAGTAAAATGGATAATGTTTACCCATTATCTCAAGTTCCAGTGATTTCTTATGTGTTTGGAGGTGACTGCTCACCAGTTTCAATATTTATACAGTGTAAGTGCTTGAAACTTTGCAAAATGAACAATAATATGCACTCCTGTAATGATTTCCAATACCTTGTGACGCGCCTACATTCTTAAAAAAAACGTATATAAAAAACAATTGGATACAATGCCTATAAACTTAAGATTTATGATCCTTCCAGCATGTAAGGGTCCCCAGTTGTAATTTATCCTGGATTAAGCAACAGTCAATGGGAGTGTAGGCTGTGAACCTTGCATCAGATTGCACTTCAATTAAAATAAGTCTAATATCTCCCCAAAGCTTCGTTTCCTCATCTAACAAAATAACTTTATTGTAGTTTCTAGGTGATTATCTGGTTCTCATTCTTACACAATTCATCACTGGTGATCATTAAGACTCAAGGATGTGCAGCTTTTAAAATCATTCCAAACAACAGCAAACAATTCAATGGAGTTTGAGAGCAACTAAATTTGCCATACAACTAAATTGACAAATCTGAGTGCCCTCAAAAATTTGCCTCCATTCTACACATGAGCACACAAGCCATCCTCATCCCAAGGAGTCCACAACAGATCCATTCTCAGTGCAGGAAAGGCTGCATGACTTTCTCCATCTTTCTCACTACAATGCCGCGCCACCTCGTACAAGCTTCACACTGGAATGCAGCTAATCTACAGGACAATTGGGAAACAGTTCAATCAATGTTGCCCCCACAGCAGGTCCAAAGGCACTCCAATCCCAATCATTGAGCTGCAGTAGACAGGTGATGCTTGCATCTGCACATATTTGGAGGCTAAGCTCCAAGTATTCATCACTCATTCACTGACGCATACACCTAAGATCTCCACTTAACATCTGCAAAGCAAAGAACCTCTAACAACCTGCTCATGCTGCAAAACACCATTCCTCCCACAATAAAGGTCCATGATAAAACATGTAGAGACACAGGTTACATCTTTAGAACGACCTGTCGGTGAAGGCAGGCTCAATGATGAAATTCATCATTGCCCTTAGTGCAGCAACACAGTTTTCATCCATTTGAAGAAAAGTATTTGAATACCTACAAAGTACAAAGCTCATAGCCCACCATGCAGCAGTGACCCCTGAACTCCTGTACAATTATGAGGCATAAACTATCTGCAGCAGGCACTGGAGATAGCATCAATGCTATCTCCGCAAGAAACTCCAAATCCATGAAGTGTAAATGAACTAATGTCAGCATCATCTCCCAGATCAACAACCCCAGCATGGATGAGCTGATTGCACTCAGTCAACTCTTATGGGTAGGCCAGGATATTTTCATGCCCAACAATAGACTTGCAAAACAGACATTCAACTGCAACCTACACCATGGTTAGGGATTACCAGGAAGACAGTGGAATGGTTCAAGGGTGTTCTCAAAGCCTACGTGAAAAGTGTAACACCCCTGCCAACTCCTGAAAATCCCTAGTCCATGATCCTTTGTAGAGGAGAAGCATTTGGGATGGGACTGAGGACCTCAAGTTCCTTCACGAGGACC
Source organism: Pristis pectinata (assembly GCF_009764475.1). Taxonomy (NCBI): domain Eukaryota; kingdom Metazoa; phylum Chordata; class Chondrichthyes; order Rhinopristiformes; family Pristidae; genus Pristis; species Pristis pectinata. The sequence continues at coordinate 127,957,646 of NC_067405.1, read as the reverse complement.
AAATAGAAGCCAAGCAAAAACAGCAAAATGAGTGCACCTTCTCCCAAATCACTCACCCGCTTGTCCCATCCAGCACCACCTGCTCCACCAAGTCTGAGGGTCCCATATTGGACTCACAGAAGTGACATGCAAAAAAGTCATCCTGAGGGCAGCTTAAGAGGAAGGATGAGTAAACTGCCAGTACATTCATGTCAACTGAGCACTTAAATTAATTAAAAACAGAAAATGCTGGAAACACTCTGCAGGCCGAGCAGAGCCTGTGGAAAGGGAAACAGAGGTAGCATTTTAGGTTTGGGACCCTTCATCAGAACTGAGAAAAATGAGAAAAACTAGTTTTCAGAAGGAGAGAAGGCAGGGGAGCAACAATTAGAACAAAAGGAATATCTTTGTTTTTTTCTTCTTTTCTACCTTAAGTGAATGCTGCCAGATAACATCCAAATGAATGTAGAGCATGATGAATAGAATGATTTAAAAAGAGGGAAAAGAGAAAGTATTTATTTAGCTCTTTCCACATCCTCTTCAAAATATCTAAAAGGAATTTACAGCCAAAGAATTACCTTTGAAGTGCAGTCAGTATCATGATGTTGAAGATACGGCGGGAATGTAATAATGAACAGATAATTTTTCAATGATATTGACAGAGATAAATATTGGCCTGCACATGATATCAACTCACAGCCCTTCTTCAAAATAGTGCTATAGGAACTTTCACACCCTCTTAGGAGCACAGATGGGGCTTTGGTCTAACTTCTCATCCAAAAGACAGTACACCACTCCATCAGTATGCACGGGAGATTCAGCCAGGGTTTCTGTGTTCAGTTTCTGAATTGGGACCAGAACCCAGAAACACCTGACTCAGTGGCAAGAGTGGTCCACACTGAGCCACAGGAGGAAGCAGAATGAAGAATGCCATGTACATATGTACATACTGTATCTGCTCCATTCTTCTAACCCAGGCAATGCAGATAAAATGAGAAACATGAAAAGACATGGCAAATTGTTAGAAAATGTGCGACTGGTTTATTCAACCAACAATGTGTATGTGCATATATACTCCACCTCATACATGTCAGATATATATGGAGTTCACTGCTTTCCCTTTTGTTGAAAAAAGATTCATATATTCACATAACCTACAGACTTAGCTTGTTCATGTTTTTTTGATTCTCTTTGATTATCTTAAAGGCACACATTGTCGGTACTGTATCCATTCTTGCTTTGAGGAAGGCGTCACATTTTGATTGAATTTAGCAGAATCTTGTGTTGTTTCTCTCACCTTTTCCACTGGATCAACTTCTGTGAAGCACTCATAATCATGTAACTCTCTGATATTCTCTCATTCACGTCTTGCAGGAATGAAGTGATTTCAACTTCTAATGTTTGGAAAGGTCTTATTGGCCACTTCCAACTCCGTAAAAGTGCTTTTGCAGCCTTGGCTTTGCCACCATGACAGATTTTATACTTACCTACCAGCTCTTTGAGATCTTCATCTAAACCTGGCCAACACACTAATTGCCTCCTTGCCTCCAATACCAGTATGTTCTGTATGAAGCTCTTCTAAGAACTGTTTTCTCAATATACATGGCATGACAACTTCATGTCTCCATTTAACGATCTTATTCCATGGATAATGCACGTTGTTAGCTTGAAGGCCATTTGAAGATCAAGGCCTCAAATTTGGCACAACTGGGTAGTCATAATCCCTGTCTTCCTTTGTGCTTCACTATCTACAGCAGACAGCGTAAAGCACTGAGTGATAAGAGTGAATGATGTTACCACAAAATCCTCTGAATCCACTGGTGGGATAAGCAAACCAATCTCAGTATCCTTTCTGAAGCCAACATCCCCAGCAGTGTGGGGCCAGTTACACTCAGTCAGCTATGTTGAGCAGTCCATGTCATTCACATGCCCAATATTATACTCCTGAAAGACTCTACCCTGATCTCTGACACAGGAAGAGATAACTGGACAGGCAGAAGATTCAAGAACATTCTCAAAATTCTGAAAAAAGACATCACTGCTGATACCTGGAAACCCCTGGCCCATGACCACTCGGAGTGCAGAAGGAAGCCATGAGTCCTTGGAACCATGGAACCAGAGCTTGTGGAAGCCCAGCATAAATGGTGGAAGGAGTGCATCACCCGACAAACTATCCCAACGGGTGCCTCTTGCCCCCTCTGTGATAGAGCCAGTAGGTCCCACATTGGTCTCATCAACCACCTCAGAAACCACAGAACTGGAGAGGAAACAAATCCCTCAAGTTCAAGTGATTATCTAAGAAAAGGGAGTAGTAATATTGTTAGTTGGTCTCAGGTATTCATCTAGACAGTAGTCTAATTCAGTCCATTCTTTTAAAGTTGAATGTATCCTTATTTTAGAACAATACCTTTTTATGTCTGCTCAGCTGTTTCCAATGTTGTTACTGGAAAATCATCTTCAGATCAGAATCAGATTTATTTATTATCTCTGATTTATATGATGTGAAATTTGTTGTTTTGTGGCAGCAGTACAGTGTAAAGACATGAAATTACTATAAATTACAAAAATAAATAAATAGTGCACAAAAAGGAATAACGAGGTAGTGTTCATGAACCATTCAGAAGTCTGATGGTGGAGGGGAAGAAGCTGTTTCTCAATAATTGAGTGTGGGTCTTCAGGCTCCCGTACCTCCTCTTCCCCGATAGTAGTAACGAGAAGAGGATGTGTCCTGGATAATGAGGGTCCTTAGTGATGGATGCCGCCTTCTTGAGGCACCGCCTCTTGAACATGTCCACGATGGTGGGGAGGGTTGTGTCCATGATGAAGCTGGCTGTGTCTACAAGCCTCTGCAGATTATCATACAGGATATGATAATGTCATGCTATCATGCTACCATGCTATCATGCCCTGTATCTGAATTCACACCTGACAACCATGACAATGTATCTGCAATAGCATTTGTTTTGAACTTGTACACTTGATCATGTAATCATAATGAGCTAAGAGAATGGACCACTGCACAGCTATTGTTGGCATTGTCCCCAAAAGTGCTAATAAAGATTTGTGTCCGAACTAAGAGACTTGCCTTAAAATAAAAACAGACATTGCTAAAAATACTCAGCAGTCAAGCAGCATTTGTGGAGAGAGAAACAGAGTTAAGGCTTCAGATTGATGAACTTTCACCAAACTAGGAAAAAAAACAGAAAAATCAAACAATGTTTAATTTGCAAAGATGAGGGAGGATTGGAGAGACACGGAAATAATTGTGGTAGGTTGGAGACCAAGAGATAGTGAATAGTACAGGTGGCACTGGTGTTGGCTGAGAGATTGATGGTGAAGGCTTGTTAATCACAGCTGATCTCACTGGCAGAGGTGTAAATGGAAGGAAATAACAAAAACACAGGAGCAGAAGAAAACAAAAAGGGGAAAGAAACCAATACTGGAACTCTGAGGCACAAACTGGAGGTGCAAATCTCCATGCCAATGGTGGAAATTTGAAATCTGATGTGACCAATTCTGATACAAACTGGAATGGCTGGTTACCTGAAACTGTTGAATTTCATATTAAGTTTTGAAGGGATATCGTATGCCAAGTCACAAGATGAGATGTAGCTCCTTGAACTTACGTTGGACTTCACTGGATAAAAGCTGAGAGGTCAGTGTGGGAGTGGAATGGAGAATTAAAATAATAGGCAACTGGAAGCTCAGGATAACTCCACCGATGGAATGGAGATGTCCTGTGAAGCAGTCACCCAATCTGCATTTGGTTTCTCTCCAAGATCTGCCCAATAGGAACTGATGAAATCTTTTAACTCCAAACATAATTCTTGACATCCCTTTTCCTATTTGGCCGTCATTTCTTCGTTAATGTACGTGATGTGAGCACAATTGAATTTTACTGACCTTTGTCCATCGTGTGACTTATTACAGCTCCCACTCCATAATAAAAAGGATTGCAAATCTCCATGCCAATGGTAGAAATATGAAATTTGATGTGATCAATTCTGAAACAATTCTGTTTCAACATACATATCATATTGTGAACTAACAAAGACTCACTTTCTATACACTTCTTACACGTCAGATGTCTTTTGCTGCTCTTTTCCCCAATTTTTGTCTTCCTTCAGTAACTTATGCAATGGCATTAGATCATGCTTGTACAATGCCTAAGAATGACCTAACTTCTGTTTTCAGCTTTCCTTGCCTTCACAATAGCTTCTTTTTCTTTAACTGATTGCAATCTACTCATATCTACTTTTAGCCCTAAGATAAATTACTTCTTTCTGTATGAATGTACACTTGCTTCTTGAGCTTTACATTGTGTTTGTGTAGCCACCTGAACATTTCTTCTAATACTCAAAGATTTTCTACTTCAGCATTTTTAACTATAAGTACACCATCTCAATTGCTTTGACAATGGCCTATATCTTGTAATATCTTGTCCACCGTAGTTTGAAGGAGCATTAGTGATGATCTCACATTATAAAGGTAATTTTATGCATGAATAAAAGCCAAGACATCAATTAGAAAAAATAATTGTGCCCATTACTCATACAGTCATAGAGTTGTACGGGACAGAAACAAGCCCTTTGACCCACCATTTCCATGCTGACCACTTTACCCATCTACACTAATCCCATTTGCCTACATTAGGACCATATCCTTTAATCCTTGCCTATTTAAGTGTCTGTCTAAATGTCTCTTAAATATAGTTATTGCATCTGATTCCACCTCCTTCTCTGGCAGCATGATACAAATACCAACCATTCCCTGTGTAAAACAAAACTTACTCTTCAGATCCCCTTTAAAATCCTTTCTCCTTAAACCAATGCCATCTTGTTTTTGATACCCCTGCCAAGGAAAAAAGATTTTGACTATCTATCCTCTCTCTCCCTCTCATAACCTTCTAGTCCTCTATCAGGTCACTCTTTGGCCTCCTTCGCTCCAGGGACAACAAGCAAACAAGCCCAGCCTATCCAATCTACTCCCATAACTAAAATCTTCCAATCCAGGCAATCTTGGTGAAACAAACAAGCTGCTGGAGGAACTCAGTGGGTTGAGCAACATCTGTGAGGGGGAAAGAATTCCTATCCCTCCACAGATACCTTGACCCACTGAGTTCCTCCAGCAGAATGTTTGTTGCTCCAGATTCCAGCATCTGCAATCTCCTATGTCAACATCCTGGTGAATCTCCTCACACACATGACACAGCTTTGGGTGTGCTTTGAAGTGCTTCGGCTCATTTCCGGTTGAAGTCCTACCCATCTTGAACCAGACCGGCCACGTCCGATCACCTTGACTCTCATCTGACTCCCCTGTTTGATTTTGCACTCAGTAATTACTGACAGTTTCTGGACCAAAAGGTCACAACTTATGACATTAGTAATTAACTCACAGCTCAACAAGGAATCCATGACGCTGAATGAAGTGAGCCATGTACAATTTGAAGAATCCTCCCATGAGATGATGTTATCTGTTAGAAATTGTCCCTGGTAATTTTTAGCTATGTAAAAATTCATGGCAGCTAGGCCTGGTTACAGAGCAAAAGACCGATAACCACAGGTCCCAGATACTACCATATGTGGATCTGACTCTGTTACTGATTCCATGAAGCTCAGACCAACCATGGCCATGTGTATGGTTGACCCGCTCCATCCTGCAAGCAATGGAGTGGTGGAGTTGTGGAAGTAATCTTCTGGGTGGCAGATGTATTGTTAACCTCTTCCCCCATATACAGCCTATGCAAATTCCCTCCTCCTTTTGTTTTACTTTCCACCCTGCCAGATTTGACCTCAACAGGGAGGCCCTGGTGAGAACAATCTACCATTTATCATCGTGAGGTCCTGTAAAATGGTGAGTAAGAAATATAGACAGTTCTTTTAGGAACAGGAGTAGGCCAGCTCCACCATACAACATCATGGCTGATCTGGTCACTGGCCCCAATATCACTTTCCTAGCTAATACAATTCATTCACCTACACTTCTAATATATGTACTTCATGACTCAGCACACACAGTTCTCTGGGTTGGAGAATGTCAGAGAATTTTCCACCCCATTTCGTTGTATGTAATGTCACGATTTTTTTTGGTTGTTCTCGTTGCTAAGTAATAAAGGGTTGCCTGTGAGGGTCTTTCAAATTCCAGCAAGACGCTGAAATGGACTACGAGAACCCAGCACCCTGTGTACCACATAGAGTCCATGTCCATTCCAGGCGTCATGTGCATTCATGACCTGTTCATGTCTCCACCAATTGACAGAGAGTTGTGGAAGAGAAAGATGCGGTCACCACTTGCTTTATTCCAAACAAATGTTTCATTTGCAGTTGCATAAACCATTTAGTACAACCTTATCTGGAATATAAACAGAAAATTCTGGAGATAATCAGGTCAGGCAGCATTTACGGCGAGAGAAACAGAGTTATTGCCTCAGGTTGGCTGTGAAACGATAATGTTGTTTCTCTTTTCAAAGAAACTACCTGACTACTTTTTGCACTTTCCGTGTTTATTCCAGATTTCCAGGATCTGCAGTATTTTACTTTTCAATTACCGCCTTACCTCAGACTGGCAACTAGAGGGTGAAGACCTGAGTTAAAGCTTCATTAATTGTCACAATCAGACTGGATCCTGTAAGGGCAATACTTTAACTGCAAAGGGAATACCCAATAAAATGCCAAATTTGTCCTAAAGTCTAACGGCAAACTGAAGAAAGGACAGCCTAAATAAAGTACCACGGTTTAGTAAAACTCTATTTTGACCTTACGGTTTTTAACAGGGAAGTAGGTGCCATTCAAATAGTCAATTAAACCACTTGTAAACAAAATTTAATCAGAGCACCACTCTGTTGTGTAACTCAGTAAACTGGTATTATTATAACTGCATTAACACAATGCATTCTGGAAAACAATTAATGCTACCTTCGAAGGGTCTCAGCTTGCCTACTGCTAAAAAAATTCAGATTTTGTTTTAAATAATAGTCAGAAGTGTTCTATAATTTTAAACATAAAGGCCTAGAAATTCTCTTGCATAATTTAATATTCAAGCATGTTATGCAAAGGGATTTAATTGAAACTTTGATGGCTAAACACCATCACGTACTTTAGAGCATGGATCATGTAGTTTGATCAATTTGTTTCAGGACCTCTGTGGATATGACACAGTTATGCATGGACGGCTCTGAACATGCAGAGCAACTTCTAACAGCTTGCCATGGCATTAGTGCAAAATTCACTTACGCATGCATGGGCTGCAAATGTCACAGATCTCTCATACATAACAGATCTTCACTCAACAGATGAGGCCAGTCTCTGCACAACTCAAAGAGGACCAGTCCGACCCAGCATGTGACCATGGAGTTTAGCCTATAAGCTGGGTCTTTGTTTCCAATCACCCCCTCTCACTGTGGATGCCCTTTAGGTTGCCACCACAAGACCCTGATCCAATAGCATCCCCCAATTAATCAGTCCTGAGAGGTCACAACCACCACCCCACCCAATTCCCTGACCCAACCCTCTACTTCTCTACATGTAAAGGTCCTACCTTTACTATTCACTAGACCTCTCTGCCCAGCTTCTCAGACTTACAATCTATAACCTCCCTGTTTTCCTTTGCTACCTGTGGAGCTCACACAGTAAAGGACTATGTGCACAGTTGAGTATGTAATTATCATTCCACTGAGCCTTGTGCAAAATAGAATATTGCTGTGGGAGACCAACTCATAAAAATGGGTTGGCTCCATGCTCACTAAAAGTTTAATTCACCTTTTGAAGCAAAAGGGACAACAATGTCTGGGCCAAAATGGCTCAGGTATTTAGCAGCACAGACAGCTGACAAAGCCCAATATAATTAACAAGAAAAGCAAGGACCTTCTGGTGGCCATCCACTTCAACATCCCACTCCCATACCAACACATCTATCCATGGCCTCCTCTACTGCCACGTTGAGGGCATACGTAGGTTGGAGGAACAACACCTCATATTTTGGCTTCGTAGTCTCCAACCTGATGGCCTCAACGTCGATTTCTCTAACTTCCAGTAACCCCTCCCCTCTTCTCCCCCACTTTTGTTCTCCTTCGTCTTCCCTCATTCCTGTGGCCCCCTTTCCCCTTCTCTTTCCCCACCCTCATGACCTGCCCATTCCTTCCCCCGCCATCATGACCTCCCACCTATTCCTGACCTCCTTCCCTTTATTCCATGGTCCACTACCCTCTCCTACCAGATTCCTTCTTCTTCAGCCCTTTGCCCCTTCTACCTATCACCTCTCAGCTTCTTACTCCACCCCCTCTCCCCCACCACCTTCCCCCTCTCACCTGGACTCGCCTAGCACCTGGAGCCTCTGCTCCTCCCCCTCCCCTAACCTTCTTATTCCGGCTTCTGCCATCTTCCTTTCCAGTTCTGATGAAGGGTCTCGACCCGAAACGTCGGCTGTTTATTTCTCTCCATAGATGCTGCCTGACCTGCTGAGTTCCTCCAGCATTTTGTGTGTGTTACACACATACTTCTGCATTTTGCCACTTGCCATTAGGATAGGATGCTGGGTTGGTTTCAGGAACATGTGGCAGAAACATTTAAAGGAAAGAATACATTAGTCAAATTAGGATATTGTAGCTTGAGTGAGACCTGGTCTCAATTTTTGTAGTAATGTACATACTTGAAAGTTGTTCTCCTCCAAGCCAGCAGGGTCATGGTTCAGGAACTTACTATGTTTCACTATTCTGATCTTTGATAGATGCCACTTTGGTTGATCTCTATAAGAACTATGTTTGCAGACATGTGCACACAGCAGGTTTCGCCAAAAGAAATAAATCTCCTAAACAACGAAACTCAGCCTCCACATTTGTTGCAATGTTATGTTACAACATAATGGTGACCAGAAAAACTGCTTCCAAAGTCAGGTTGGACCAAAGAGAAATTTTCTTGAAAAGTAAATGGAGACGTGAGGGGTTGGAGGCAAAGGATAACAACCGTCTGCATTAAAAAAGAATAAGGAAAGAAAAATGGCCACAATAGTGGGCTTGATTATAACATCTGATTCTCAAATCCAGACATGGGAAGAATATTGTGAGACACTGTCATGTTTCTCTTCTGCAAAGAACAGAGGTGATGAAAATAAACAGAGGTCTATTCCTAATTAGTGTGGTGGGAGCACCAACAGATGATGAGCCTGGAGCAACCTGGTAATGAACAAAATAAGGAATTGGTGGATTTGGTAATGAATCACTTTAATCCAAAGACAAGCAAGGTCGTGCAAAAGTTTGAGTTTGATTCATGGTTAAGTAAACCTAACAAAAGAGTAGCCAAATTGAGGAAGCTATCACAGGATTGCAATTATGGTAACACACTCTCTGAGATGCTATGGTATGGGTTAGTGCGCGCAATCAATGATGATCAGATCCAGGAGCAGCTCTTATCAGAGGTGAATCTAACCTTAGAGAATACACTGAAAATGTTCCAAGCAGTGGAATTGGCAAGTAAAAACTGAAGCACTTGGAAATGAGATTGGCAGTTCCACGTAACAGCACGCATGACAGACACGTCCAAAACACACTGTTTCGAAGCAAACCGAACATCATCTTATAAAGATAAACGAACGCTGTTACTGCTGTGGAGGGAAACATATGCTGCTGAATGTTGTTCAGGCAAGAAAAGTGTCACATATGTGGTTTAAAGGACCATGACGCCAGACCTTGTAAGAATAAGCATAAAGTCGAGGAGATAAAATGGAAGTACGAAATTAAAGGCACTGTCACCATTCTCGCCACGTGAAGGAAACAATTGAAGACTGTAAAGTGTTCATGATCTTTAACACAAAAGTAGCTGACTTCACAAAAGTAGAACCATTCATTGTTGTCAGAAAAGTGATTAAGGGAGTTACAAATTTTGAGCTTGACACTAGGCACAGTGTTACGCTGATGAACCAGACTGAATATGCAGAAAACACTGCACCTGAAGCAAAAAGGACACCATGCAGGTGAAAGCATTGAAGTGGTCAGAATTGATGATGTGGCAGTGAAATAGCAATGACAAGTTTAAACCCTACCTTTCACAGTTTGTTTGGGTTCTAGATCTGTTGGGAAATGGCTGGCTGTCAGAAATTCCCTTGGACTGAAAGAAAATCATTACATTGAGTGAGACTAGAACGTTACATGGGGTGCTGGAGAGACCTGAAGAGGTTTACGAAGATGAGCTGGGAATGTTGAAGGGCATCCATGCCAAAATTCATGTTTAACGACAATGCTTGACCATGGTTTTTCAAGCCAAGGTCAGTGCCTTATGAAACCAAAACTGGAGGCGCAAATTGACAAGCTTCTCATAGAAAAAAAATCATTAAACTGGTTCGCTACTCCAAATGGGCAGCACACGTAGTGTCAGTGCCAAAGCATGATTGGTCTATCAGAATTTGCGGAGATTAGAAACTGACTTTTAATCAAGTCTTGTCCCTGGAACTGTATCCCATTCCTAGAATGCAAGGCTGATTAACTGTTTTGTTTCAAGGTCGGCTGTTTACTAGCTTGGATGTGAGTTACGCACATCAACAGACAGTGTTAGAGGATCAGTCTAAGAAGTTTTTGACTGTCAACACACACAAGGGCTTGTTCACATATGACCGGGTACTCTTTGGAGTTTCATCTGCAACTGCCATCTTTCAGAGAACAGTGAAGGGGTTGCTGCAGGCATTCCCATGGTCACTTTATACTTGCATGATATCCTGGTTACCAGAGTCTCAAGACCTGTGGAATCTGGAGGAAATGTTGAGCAGATTGGAAAAGGCAGGCTTATTGCTAAAGAGAAGTGCGTACACCTTCTCGATGAATGAAATACAGGACTTGGGACACCACTTAGATGCTAAGGAAGTATGTCCAGTTCAAGGGAAGGTAAAAGCCATTACAATTGCTCCCGCTGCAATTAATGTAACTGAGCTAAAGGCATATTTGGATTGTTGAATTATTATAATAAATTCTTGTCAACTCTAGCAATGGTCTTTGCTAGATTACACCAATTGCTGTGAAAAGATGTGATGTGGAGGTGGATTGAAGTTTAAGGAAAGACTTTATTGCTTTTGAAAGAATTGCTACACTCTGCTGATGTGCTAGTGCACCACTCTCAACAGACAAAGAGTTAGTTTGATCTTGTGCACGTCATGATGTGGTGTTGGTGCAGTATTGTTCCATTGGATGGAATACAGTACTGAAATGCCAAGAAGGTTTATGTCCAGAACACTGACGATAGCAGAGTAAACGTACTCTCAGCTGGATAAAAGAGGCTTGTCGTCATGTTTATTGTGCAGTATGTTCCATAAGTACTTTTATGGATGTCACTTCATTTGATTTCCCTGTTCCATGAAATGAAGCCAGTGCCTCAAATAGTTTCCCACAAGTTTGAAGATTGGTTTTGACCTTGACAGCATATGGATATACTATTTTTTTCAAAGTCAGATGGTCTCAGTCATTCTCCAATGCCGGGGCAACTGTTGAGGACTTTAGTAAGGCCTTTGACAAGGTCCCACATGGGAGGTTAGTTCAGAAGGTTCAGACACTAGGTATCCATGGAGAGGTTGTAAACTGGATTCAAAATTGGCTGTGTGGGAGAAGACAGAGAGTGGTAGTGGATGATTGTTTCTCAGACTGGAGTCCTGTGACTAGTGGTGTGCCTCAGGGATCTGTGCTGGGTGTGCCTCAGGGATCTGTGCTGGAACCTTTGTTGTTTGTTGTCTATATCAATGATCTAGATGATAATGTGGTAAATTGGATCAGCAAGTTTGCAGATGACACTAAGATTGGAGGCATTGTGGACAGCGAGGAAGGCTTTCAAAGCTTGCCGAGGGATCTGGATCAACTGGAAAAATGGGCCAGAAAATGGCAGATGGAATTTAATGCAGACAAGTGTGAGGTGTTGCATTTTGGAAGGACAAATTAAGGTAGGACATACACAGTAAATGGTAGGGCACTGAGGAGTGCAGAGGAACAAAGGGATCTGGGAGTTCAGATACATAATTCCCTGAAAGTGGTGTCACAGGTAGACAGGGTTGTAAAGAAGGCTTTTGGCATCCTGGCATTCATAAATCAAAGTATTAAGTTTAGGAGTTGGGACATTATGGTGACGTTGTATAAGACATTGGTGAGGCCAAATTTGGAGTATTGTGTGCAGTTCTGGTCACCTAACTATAGGAAAGATATCAGTAAGATTGAGAGAGTGCAGAGAAGATTTACTAGAATGTTGCCGGGTCTTCAGGAGTTGAGTTACAGGGAAAGACTGAACAGGTTAGGACTTTAATCCTTGGACTGTTGAAGAATGAGGGGAGATTTGATAGAGGTTTATCAAATTCTGAGGGGTATAGACAGAGTAAATGCAAATAGTCTCTTTCCACCTAGATTAGGAGAGATAAGTACGAGAGGACATGGCTTTAGGGGGAAAGGTTTAGGGGGAACATTAGGGGAAACTTCTTCACTCAGAGAGTGGTGGGAGTGCAGAACAGGCTGCCATCTGACGTGGTAAATGCAGGCTCACTCTTAAGAATAAATTGGATAGATACATGGATGGGAGAGGTCTACAGGGGTATGGACTGGGTGCAGGTCAATGGGACTATCAGAATAAAGTTTTCGGCACAGACTAGAAGGGCTGAATGGCCTGTTTTCTGGGCTGTAGTGTTCTATGGTTCTATGGAAAGAATACAGGGCCAAGTGCTGACAATGCATCTTCTGGGCACTTTGTCTGTGAGAACTGTGTAGCTAAAACTGTGGACATCTAAAGATCTGGCACTGCCTCAAATGGAGGCTAGATACTCTAATGAAGAGAGATGTATTTTATCCTTGAAAGTTTTTTGTTTAATAATGTTGAATTAGCTTGTAAATAATTAATGTAGTTAATATATATATATATGTATATTTGAATGCATTTTGTTGCTTGTTGTTCTTTACCAAGCCAGGAGGAGATTTTTCTTGTGTTACTATTTGGAATTGGAATTGGTTTATTATTGTCACATGTACTGAGGTACAGTGAAAAAGTTAGTTCTGCAAGCCATCCATACAGATCATTTCACAACATAAGTACGTTGAGGTAATACAAAGGGAAAAGCAATAACAGAATGTGGAATATAGTGTTACAGTTACAGAGAAAGTGCAATGCAGGTAGACAATAATGTGCAAGGGCCATGTCAAGGTAGATTGTGTGATCAAGAGTTCATCTATAACATACAAGAGGTCCTTTGGCAGGCACCATTTTGGCTGAGCTCTGTATGGGCAGTACTTGTAGACATGTGCACTCAGAAGGCTTGAAGAAAATAATTTTCCTGAAAGGTGAAACTTGGCTTCCACTATTTTAGTATGTTAAGATGTAACAATTTACCAGCACTCAACACTTCACCTTCTATGTGCTAACTCACATAGCACAACATGGAGTGACTGAATGTTAGATACAGCCTGAAGACAATGAGAACCGATTAAAGCATCGCGCTGTGACTTCCAATTACTCTCATTGTGGATTAACACAGAGGCAGGGTTGGAGAAATTGTCCTCACACCAGGAATTAAAATTCCAGATGCAGAGTCCTTGTTTGTTGAAGTCAAAGTTTATTGTCCTTTGCACAAGCACATGTGTGCACAGATGCAATGAAAAACTTACCTGCAGCAGTATCACGGGCACCTTGCATCATATAAGCAGCATTCACAAGAAAAACATAAACAAAACATAAATTACATACAATTGTTACAAGAAAGAACACAATTAGAACAAAAGAAAACATGGTCCATTTTGTTTGAAGAGTTTATCAAAGAAAACTTTGCTCAAAGTGACAAAGCAGTACAATGAATTTGAAGGGGGCCTTGTGTTACTGTGCTGAACATTGTGCCATCATGTTTATCCACTGGGATTTCCCTGCTTTTTTTGTAAGGCCCTCCCTAAACTTTGTTCCTTCTCTACTTCTCTTTCTTTAAAATGATGTTTAACACTTACCTCTTTGGCCAAGCACTCTAATATTTCCTGATTTGGCTTGGCTATAATCAGGTGTTTGAGAAAACTCCTTTGAATCTCCCTGAGATATTACTATCACATTAAAATTTCTATGTGAATGAGAGTTATTGTAGGTTACACCATAATTTTCAGCTGGAAGGCTATTGCTTCAGATTGTTTCCTCTTGGTTTCTATTAACTTGTATCATAAGACCATAAGATACAGGAGAAGAATTAGGCCATTCAGCCCATTGAGTCTGCTCCGCCATTCAATCGTGGCTGATTTTTTCAACCTTATTGTCCCGCCGTCTCCCCATAACCCTTAAACCCTTTACCAACCAATCAAGAACCTATCAATCTCCACCTTAAATATACCCAATGACTTGGCCTCCTCAGCAATGAGTTCCACAGATTCATCAGCATCTGGCTGAAAGAAATTCCTCCTCATCTCAGCTTCAAAGGGACGTCCCTTCATTCTGAGGCTGTGCCCTCGGATCCTAGACTCTCCTACTAATGGAGACATCATCTCCATGTCCACTCTATCCAGGCCTTTCACTATCCGGTAGGTTTCAATGAGATCCCCCCTCATCCTTCTGAACTCCATCGAGTACAGGCCCAGAGACATCAAACACTCCTCATACGTTAAGCCTTTTATTCCTGGGGTCATTCTTGTGAACCTCCTCTCCATCAATCTGACCTCCAGTGAGAGTCACATTGCAATCAGAGGACTCAAATATAAGAATCAGGAATATTTCAGTTAGTTTATGGATTAAAGATCCAATTGGAAGACGTGTATATTAAAATCTTGGTTGACACTCTCGCGCACTAATCAGGAAATGCTGGACTGTTGAAGTGTATCTTTTGCCGTAGACTTTAAACCAAGGCTCAGTCAGCATAAAGAAGAATGGAGATGTTACCCCAAGAACTTTGGCTAATTATTCCTCAGCTAAAATCATAAAAAACATTCAAATTTAAATGTGGGAGCTATCAAACTGCACCATGTGGGATATTGCTGTTTGTAATTTGCTGTCGCTCTATCAACATTGTGACAGTGACTATACTTCAAAAGTGCTCTGGGACAACCTAAAGCTGTGAAAAGCACTAAATAATTGCAAGACCTTTGTGTGTGTAAGTCAGACATGTGGAGCTATCAGGACAGAATTAAACAGACCTTGTCTGATGACAATTGCCACAGTCTTGGAAAAAGGCTACTGTGATTTGAGCTGTGTGACATTCTACAGATACAGAGTCATGGAGTTGTACAACACCAAAGCAAGCCCTTTGGCCCATCGCTTGTGTTGACCATCAAACACCCATTTACACAAATCCTACACTAATCCCATTTTATTAGAGCCATAGAGTACTACAGCATGGAAACAGGCCCTTCGGCCCAACTTGCCCATGCCAACCAAGATACCCACCTAAGCTAGTACTGTTTGGCCTGTATCCCTCTAGACCTTTCCTGTCCATATACTTAACCAAATGTTTTTCTTACATGTCATTATTGTATCTTCTTCAACTACTTTCCCTGGCAGCTTGTTGCATATGTGCACCACCCTCTGTGTGAAGAAGAGTCCCTTTTAAATGTTTCCCCTCTCACCTTAAGCCTATTCCCTCTAGTTTTTGGTTCCCTTTCCCTGGGACAAAGACTGTGTGCATTCACCCTATCTATGCCCCTCATGACTTTATACACCTCTATAAGGTCTCCCCATATTCCCATTAAACCACCTCCCCCCCCCCCCCCCCCGCAGATTCTACCACTCATCTACATGCTTTTCAGAAGCCAATTACCCTACTAACCCATGTCTTTAGGATGTGGGAGGAAACCGGAGCATCCATGAGGTTAGGCTTTCTAGGGCTTGGGAATCCCAGCAAGCAAAGGGATCCACTGCTTGAGGGCCAGGTGGAGCCAGTATGTTAACTGTCGGGCAAAGGATCAACTGAGAACATTTAAATAACATCATGCTCAACATCTGGGAAATCCAATCTTCCACATTTCCCACTGAAAATTACACCACCTCTCTCAATCCTGGCCCCTGCCTCATGCTCTCCATAGCCCTGAATACATAACAAGAGCCACCTGTTTCTGTCTTCCAGTTAGAAAATGGAACCCAAAATAAAAATGGCTCCTTAGTAAATCCTCCTCTGCTGAAATCCTTAATAATGGTTAAAAAAAGTGTGTTCTAGTTCTGCTTTGTTACACGAGTGAGATTAGACAGCATTCAAAATAGCAAGTCACTAACAAATACTACAGCATAAAAATGAACTTAAAACAAAAAAATTGCTCAGCAGGTCAGGAAACCTCTGTGGAAAGGGAAACAGATCAGTAACTTTTCATCAAAGAACCTCCACAGATGCAACCTAATCTGCAGAATATTTCCACCATTTTCTGTTTTCATTTTAGAGTGCCAGCATCTACAGTGTTTTGCTTTTGAATTCCTAGCTAAAAATTAACAGTGCCAAAATTAGAAAATGAATCTTTAAGATGCCCTTGTGATATTCCTTCAACTTACATTTTAATGAAGCCATTAGCAGTTTATAGCAAATACTTAAAAAGCCAGATGGAGGAACATCATATAAAAAAAATGAAAGAACCTATATTTACACAGCACTTCCATGTGTCCTTAGGGCAATCCATAGTTTCTCATGAATGCAGAACAATCTTTTTGAACCATTTCCTCAATGACAAAACGTAGCCAAAATATTAAAGTCAATATGAAAGCACTGATGGCTCTTAAGGTTCAAAATGACCATTGCAGATAAACATTTAACATATTCATAAGTCTCCTGTGAAATGCCTCTTGGCATCTCAGATATCACTTTGATGTTGTTATTGCTCTATTATGTAGTACTAGCCAGGGAGCTGTGTGCATTTGATTCCTTGATATCTAATCAGATACTGATAGCATCAGAAACACTAGTTGCAGTTTGGGAACTATATATACACACGTAGGTAGGTAGGTAGGTAGGTAGGTAGGTAGGTAGGTAGGTAGGTAGGTAGGTAGATAGGTAGATAGGTAGATAGGTAGATAGGTAGATAGGTAGATAGGTAGATAGGTAGATAGGTAGATAGGTAGATAGGTAGATAGGTAGATAGGTAGATAGATAGATAGGTAGATAGATAGATAGATAGATAGATAGATAGATAGATAGATAGATAGATAGATAGATAGATAGATAGATAGATAGATAGATAGATAGATATAGATAGATATAGATAGATAGATATAGATATATAGATATAATTTCATGACATCTACTTTCAATGTGGGAACTCTGAAACATCTAATAGTGATCCTAAAGTTGAATGTATCTAGCACCTTCATGGTCTAACGTTAGTCGTAGACTTGAATGTGCCTCACCCTCTGGTGTCTACTAAAAGGTCAGAGGACTGTTCAGTCAGTTCAAAAGAAATGCAGTTGCCTGTCTTATACCATACTCTCAAAAGCTCTTGCTACTCAACAATTCTGTCCAAAGCTTAAATCTGAGGAGGTTGTTCAAAAACCTCCCTCCCAATTGCTAGCAAGGTACTGGGAATCAGTCAAAAAGCAACCGAGGAAACCTAGCAAACCATCTCTCGGCAGTAGCCTCTGCATCTTCCTTTTCTCTCCATTGCAGTTCCTTCCTTCCACAGTTCTGGCTTCTTGTATTTCCCTGATTTTCATTGTTTGACCAAGAAGAAGGAGATTGTTTGCTATATCTTTAAATGCCAGGTCCCTAAGCTCTAGCATTCCCTCCTTAAACCTTTCTCGCTCTCTCTCTCTCCCTCCTTCCCCCACCCCCACCTCATCTCTCTCTCTCCACCCCTCTTTATCTTATATAAAATGTTCCTTAAAAACCTATTTTTTGACCAAATTTCAACCTGTTATCTCCATATTGGGTTCAGTGACTTATGATTTTAACATACCTGTAAAGCACCATAGGCAATTTAATGCATTAAAGGCGTTATACGAATGAAAATAGTTTTATTTTTCAGAGACCAAATGTTCGGTGCTCTGAATTACCCAATTATGTTCCAAATTCAATACGTTGCAGCGGGCTGCCCCCAGAACACTCTACACGAAAGATGCATTTCACTGTGTGTTTCAATGTACATGTGTCTAACAAAGATATCTTTTATCTTATCTTCCTTCTGCCTCCATTCAGACTCAAGACTCACCATGGCAGCTGGGAAATTTAAATTCAAAATCTGAAATTTTTAAAACATGTTAATGTTGGTAACAGTGGCCATGAAACTGCTGGATTGTCTTAAAAACCTGTTTGGTCCACTAATACCCTTCAGAGAAAGTCATCTGCCATCCTTACCCGGTCTGACCCATATATGACTCTAGATCTACCCATATGGGTGACTCTTTATTGCCTCCTCAGTTCATGGGCAATTAAGGATGGACAATAAATGTTGGCCTTGACAGTAATGTCCACATCCCATGAACAAAAATAATTTTAAAAATATCATGAAATAGTCTTCACCTAACTCTTCACAACTGTAGGATCATTTCTAAGCATCAACTTTTTCTCAGTGTGCATACATACCCATTTTAAAATCTGAGCAAACCTCACTTAGTTGAGTGCCCTGATTTCCTTATTTATTTGTTTTATACTTTTATTTTTGCTCATTTCATTTGTCTGGGTGTAAGTCCTTTGGAGATTGTTCCAGTGTACATGAAATTCTGAGTTTGCTGGATTGATTTCTTTTAGGTAAATTGATGTGAATACACCCATGGGTCACAGCATCTCATCACTGTATTTCTTCTGTTCTGTTTGGCAGTTTGAATGGTGCTTCCCTCAACTGATTAAACACTAAGATTCTCACTTTCACTTTTGCAATGTAGAATGTGATGCAGAAGCATAAATTACCATTCCGAAAGTAAAAGGACAAGAGCCAGGAATATCATTCCTTCATTAGACTTCTGGCAACAGAATGCAAATCAAATTGAAGAATATACTATTCAACTCAAGCAACAAATAATGCTTACTTTTCAGTGCAAATAAAGAACTCTGCAGCAGGGGAATATTTTACATTGTGAAATGGAGGCGCAGGTTTGTGAATTTTAGGGCTTACAGGAAGAGATTTATTCAGGCCAGGTAATGAGTCAATAGAACCTGATACAGGTTTCATAATGCAGCTACATATCATTGCTTTTCTAGCTTCCAGATCGGCTATAAACAGCTCTCACAGACCCTCCATGATAAGTAGTATACAACCAGCATATAACCCTCAGCAAAGAAAATACACCTCATACGAAATTAAGCCTTATTTATAAAAATGTCACACAATATGCTCTGGTACATTGACATTGAAATAGACTTTCAGATATTACTGTTTCGTAAACAAGGGCTTAACTCTTAATATTTGACTATGTGATGTATGCAGTGTAAATCATAGCTTGGCATTTGCAATGGTATTTCAAAGGCAACAGTCTAAGTAGAAACAACAATATCAGCAACTACTCTAAACGGTATAAAGATTCAATCCCTTAGACAGAGGCAGAATTGAATTTCTAGATTTTGTTTATTCATTTTCAAGATCGGGGTATTGCCAGCAAGGTCAATATTTATTGCCCATCCTTAATTGCTCCTGAGAAGGTGGTGGTGAACCACCTTTTGAAATTGTTCAGTTCTTCTGGTGAAGGAATTCCTTCAGTACCACTGGGAGGAAGTTCCAGGACTTTGACCCAGAAATGATGAAGGACCGGCGATATATTTCCAAGTCAGGATGGTGTGCAGCTTGGAGGCAAACCTGCAGTTGGTGATGTACCATGCACTTACTGTGTTCATCTATCTAGGTACTAGAGGTCACAGATTTGGGAGGTGGTATTAGAATAGCCTGACCAGGTAACTGCAGTACAATTTGTAGATGGTACATACTGCAGTTACAGTGTGCTATTGGTAGTGAGAATAAATGTTTAGGGTGGTGGATGGAATGCTAGTCAAGCAAACTGCTTAGAATTGGATGATACACACAAAATGCTGGAGGAACTCAGCAGGTCAGGCAGCATCTGTGGAGGGAAAGAAACAGTCAACGTTTAACAGTCGAGACCCTTCATCAGGACTGGAAAGGAAGAGGACAGAAGCCAGAATAAGAAAGGCGGGGGAGGGGGAGGAGCACAGGCTGGCAGGTGATAGGTGAGTCCAGGTAAGAGAGGGAAGGTAGGTGGGTGGGGGAGGGGGGATGAAAGGGAGTGATGTAAGAAGCTGAAAGGTGGTAGGTAAAAGAGGCAAAGGGCTGAAGAAGAAGGAATCCAGCAGGAGAGGGCAGTAGACCACTGGAAAAAAGGGAAGGAGGTGGAGAATAGATGGGCAGGTTATGAGGAGGGGGAGGGGAAAGAGAAGGGGTGAGGGGGCCACAGGAATGAGGGAAGACAAAGGGGGGGGCAGAAGGGGGAAGAAGAGAAATCGATGTTGCAGCTGTCAGGTTAGAGACTACCATGGTGAAATATGAGGTGTTGTTCCTCCAACCTGCATCTGGCCTCAACGTGGCAGTAGAGAAGGCCATGGACAGACATGTCAGTATGGGAGTGGGAAGTGGAATTGAAGTGGGTGGACTGGCTGTTGCGGCAGACAGAACTGGTCACCCATTCTGCGTCGAGCCTCACCGATGTAGAGGTGGCCACACCGAGAGCACCAGATGCAATAAATGACACCCTCAGATTTGCAGGTGAAACGCTGCCTCACCTGGAAGGACTATCTGGGGCCCTGAATGGCGGTGAGGGAAGAGGTGTAGGGGCAGGTGTAGCACTTAGTGCAGTTGCAGGGATAAGTGCCAGGAGGGTCATCAGTGGGGAGGGATGAGTGAACAAGGGAGTCATGGAGAGAGTGGTCCCTGCGGAAAGCATAGACAGGGGAGGGGGAGGGGGAGAGAAAGAGGTGGTGAGATCCCATTAGAGGTGGCAGAAGTTGTGGAGAATGATGTGTTGGACGCAAAGGCTCATAGGGTGGTAGGTGAGGACAAGGGGAACCCTGTCCCTGTTATGTCGGGGGGGATGGGATGAGGACAGACGTGCGGGAAATCGAAGAGATGTGGGTGAGGGCTGCATTGATGGTGGTGGAAGGGAAACCCATTTACTGAAAAAAGACGACATCTCTGATGTCCTGGAGTGGAAAGCCTTATCATGGGAACAGATGTGGCAGAGGCAGAGGAACTGGGAGAAGGGGGTGGCGTCCTTACAAGTGACAGGGTGGGAAGAGGTGTAGTCAAGGTAACTGTGGGAGTCATTCAGTTTGTAAAAGGTGTGTCTATGGTTAATCTGTTTCCAGAGATGGAGAAGAGAGATCCAGAAAGGGGAGAGAGGTGTTGGAGATGGAGCAAGTAAATTTGAGAGCAGAGTGGAAGTTGGAGGCAAAGTTGATGAGATTGATGAGCTTGGCACGGGTGCAGGAAGCAGCCCCAATGCAGTTGTCAATATACCTGGGCACCTTCACTCCATCTGCCGCAACAGCCAGGATCTCCTGGTGGCCAGCCACTTCAATTCCACGTCCCACTCCCATACTGATATGTCTATCCATAGCCTCCTCTACTAACACGTTGAGGCCAGACGTAGGCTGGACGAACAACACCTCATATTCCACCTTGGTAATCTCCAACCTGACAGCCTCAACGTCGATTTCCCCACCTCCTTCCCTTTTTTCCAGTGGTCTGCTGCCTTCTCCTACCAGATTTCTTCTTCTTCAGCCCTTTGTCTCTCCTACCTATTCTCTCAGCTCTTTACATCACTCTCTTTCATTCCCCCTCCCTCACCCACCCTCCTTCCCCCTGTCACCTGGAATTACGTATCACTGGTCAGCCTGTGCTCCTCCCCCTCCCCCGACCTTCTTATTCTGGCATCTGCCCTCTTCCCTTCCAGTTCTGACGAAGGGTCTCAACCCAAAACGTTGACTGTTTCTTTCCCTCCATAGATGCTGCCTGACCTGCTGAGCTCCTCCAGCATTTTGTATGTGTTGCTCCAGACTGCAGCATCTGCAGAATCTCTAGTGTCTCTAGAATCAGATGATTCCAGGCTTCTTGAGATCAGTTGGTACTGCATTCATCCAGGCAATTGGACAGCTATCAATCATGCTCTTCTTGACTTGTGGCTTGTAGATGGTGGAAAGGCTTTTGAATGTCATGAGGTGAATCATTCCCCACTGGAAACATAGCCTCATTTATCAAAAGTTTTTATGTGGCTAGTCTAGTTGAGTTTCTGGTCAATGGTGACCCCAAGGACATTAATCATAGAGAAATCGATGATGCTAATACTGTTGAATGTCAAGGGTAAGTGGTCAGACTCTCTCTGGTCATTCCTGGTACTTCTGTGGCAGGAATGTCACCAGTCTCTTATCAGTCCATGCCTTCATGTTGTCTAGGTTTTGCTGCTTGCAGGCATGGGCTGCTTTACTTACAGAGGAGTTGAAAATGAAATTGAACATTTTGCAGTTATTGGTGAACATCCCCATTTGTAACCACTTGATGGAAGAAAGATCATTGATGAAACATCTGAAGATAGTTAGACCTAGGACGCTGCCCTGAGGAATTCCTGCAGTGATGTGCTAGGACTGAGATGATTGACTTCTCACAATCATAATCATGAGATGCATGGCCCAACCACTGGAGTGTTTTCCCCTTGATCCCCATTGATTTCAGTTTCACTTGGAATGAACTGAATTGGTTGAACACAGGTTTCTATGATGGCAGTCTTCTCAGAAGGAGGTCAAGATGGATAACCTATCCATCACTCTAGCTGAACATGGTTGCAATGATTCGGCCTTTTCTTCAGTGTACACTTGCTGGGCCCCACCATCATTGAAAATGGGGATAATCTTGGAACCCCCTCTTTCTGAGTCTCTAACCACCTATCCCTGCAATTCAATGGACAACAATCAATGCCGGAAGCGTGGCGACACTTCTGGGCTGCCCCCAGAACACTCTACGAAAAAGGTGCATTTCACTGTGTGTTTCAATGTACATGTAACTAATAAAGATATCTTATCTTATATCATATGAAGGTCCTTTGGTCACCACTGACTAGAAACTCAACTGAATCAGCAAAATATTGTTAAAGATTGAGATCATTTTTTGTGACTTTTCTAGGACATTCTGGTACCCAGAAAGGTCAAGAAGGATGAACACAGGTGTGAAAAGGTCTTAGCATCTAACAAAACCATATTGACCTTTCAAATGCATCAGTCTAATCAGAGAAAAAATACCTCAAGCCTTTCTCAGTGGGATAAGCAGTGGAAATCTGAAGCAAAAAAAATGCTAGAAATACTTAGCAGATCAAACAGCATCCATGAAGAGGAAGATACAGTTAATGTTTTAGCTCAATGACAAAAGATTTTGCTTAAAAGTTATCATCCTGTAACATGAACTCTATTGCTGCCTGACCAGCTGAGCATTCCTAGCATTTTCTGTCTTCATTCTCATACATAATGTAGACCTGGATTTTCATTGATTAAAAAAAATGCTCTCATGATGATTAGTGACTTATCTATCGACTAGCTAGGAAAACCTGGACTGCAGGACATGGAACAATTTGGTGGCTTCACAAAACAGGCTTCTGATTTTCCAATTTTAAGTGGCCTCCAGGGAAAGTCGTGTTTATCCTATTTTTTTTTACAATAATACCACTATCACGTCTCGGGTGTGTCCACCCCTCTTATGCTGTGAAACATTTTTAATACCTATGAAAACATTTAAAATATTAAGATCAAAACACCATCATCCTGATGTTCTCAAATAAAACTTAATTCATATCCACAGATCACTGAAAGTCACCTCACTGGTACATAGGGTAGTTAAGAAAGCTTATGGGATTTTAGCTTTCATAAGTCATGGGATCGAGTTTAAGAGCCGCGAAGTAATGATGCAGCTTTACAAAACTCTGGTTCGGCCACACTTAGAGTACTGTGTCCAGTTCTGGTCGCCTCATTATAGGAAGGATGTGGAGGCGTTGGAAAGGGTGCAGAGGAGATTTACCAGGATGCTGCCTGGATTGGAGAGTATGGATTATGAGGAGAGACTAAAGGAGCTAGGGCTTTACTCATTGGAGAGAAGGAGGATGAGGGGAGACATGATAGAGTTATACAAGATATTAAGTGGAATAGATAGAGTGGACAGCCAGCGCCTCTTTCCCAGGGCACCAATGCTCAAAACAAGAGGACATGGCTTTAAGGTAATGGGTGGGAAGTTCAAGGGAGATGTCAGAGCGAGGTTTTTCACCCAGAGAGTGGTTGGTACATGGAATGCTCAGCCTGGGGTGGTGGTGGAGGCTGATTCATTGGTCAAGTTCAAGAGATTGTTGGATAGGCATATGGAGGAATTTAAGAAAGAGGGATATGTGGGAGGAAGGGGTTAGGTAGTCTTAGGTGTGGTTTGAAGGTGGCACACATGGTGGGCTGAAGGGCCTGTATTGTGCTGTATTGTTCTATGGTTAATTGATTTTACCTCCCTTGAAAGACATTTTTATATTCCCTTTAGTTCACTTCAAAGCTAGGATGTGACATACATGGTGCAAGTAATTACCCAGAATTATCTTTTTTTAAGGAAAACAAAACATCTTTTTTTCCTGAAAAATCAAAAATCGGAGCTTACCTCATGCTTAAACCAGAGGGCCAATTGCACAACAATCTTTGAACAAGAGTTTATAGAGATTTACTGGGAGTAACTACTGCAGGATGGGGAATGCAACATGTAAGTGGCCAATGAGCAAGAAACTGCTTTACTTCTTCCTTCCTCTGCTATTGTTGAGATTCTGCTGTGAATCTACTGTGGTATAGTACTAAATTTCATGCTTCTGGTGGCAAAACAATGCATTATGATCATTCTTATCACTTGTTATCTTCATCAAGTAGGCGTCTCTAGTCCAAACTGAGACATGCCAGTTGAAGCCCACCTGACAGCACTCTACCCTGCTAAGTCAGGAGATTCTGGGTTTGTCCCTCACCAGACAAAATCTGTGCTCATGGTTTATTGCATCAATTTTTCAGTCTTTCAGCCCTCTCAGGTGTAAAGCATTCCATGCCAATATTCTGAAGAGCAGGAAGGTTATTTCTGGTGCCTGATCATTACTAATCCACAAAAAACATTTCTAAAAAGATACTTATTTGCATCATTAATTTATGTTTGCCTTTAGGAGCTGCATTTCTTATGCTACAACATTGACTACGAGTTCAAAACTGCTTATTTGGCTGTAAAATCCTATGGATGATCTGAGGCTTTTATAATTAAGTGCTTTTTCTTTCTAACTGATTCTGATTGGAAAAGGTGAGGCTTCTTGGACTTCTGAGAATCCAAGGCTGTCTAAGATCCCACATTCAGAACCACTCGGAATAAATGAACGTCAAAAGTTGCAGGGGCTGGAAACCTGAAATGAAAATAGGAAGTGTGGAAAATCTGATCTGCTGAGAATTTCTAGTATCTTCTATTTTTATGTTACTAGTTCCGAGATTTACTTTCATTAACATCATAAAATGTAATGATCTGCCTCACAAAGAGGTACAAAGGGAGCGGAGATGACATTCAGCACGAAGATGAGCACAAAGTTCCTTCGTGGAGCAGTGAGAAGTGCTGCTGCCTCACAGTAGCAGTGACACTGGTTCAACCCTGACCACCGGTGCTGTCAGGTTGGAGTTTACACATTCACCTGTGACCATGTAGGTTTTTCCCAGGTGCTCTGCTTTTCCCCCACATACAAAGACAGACAAGTTGAGAGGTTAATTGCCCTGAATATGTTGGAGTGGTAGGATCTGGGGCGTGTTGATGGGACTGAGGGGAGAATAAAATGGGATAAGTGTAAATGGGTGCCTAATGGCATGAACAGTGGGCTGAAGGGCCCATTTCCTTACTGTATAGCTCCATGGCCTATGGCTTAGAGAGGCCAGTAACTAAGGGGCATGAATTTAAGATAATTGGCAGAAGGACTGGCAAGGAGTTGAGAAAAAATTATTTCACTCAATGAGTGGTAGGGACCTGCAAGTCCCTGCTTAAAAGGCTAGCGGAGGCAGAAACCTTCACATTTAAAAAGTATCCAAAAGTATCCCTGAAGAACCATTAACTACAGGGCTATGGACTAAGAGATGAAGTGGACTTAAAATCCATTTTTGGCATGCATCTTATTGCCTGAACTGCCTTCTGCTGTGCTGTACTATGCTATAATTCCCTGGAAATAGATGCCTATAATCCACATTGCCTAACTTTCAATTCCATGGACATTAATGACCTTTAAAACTGAATAGGGTATAGAATAAGAAGCCATTTCTTTACTGAAACTATTGTAACCCCATCAAAGTTGAATTTCACCCTTTGCACTTGTGCATAAAATATCATGGGGAAACTTAAAGACTATAATTCAATTTTACAGTTTACAGTGCAATCTGAATCCTGAACTGTGTTTTTAAATTACTTCCCAAGAAGTCAACCATTTTATATGAACTGGAAAAATGCATTATGAAATCATTTGTTCTAGTGCCGTTATTCAAGCTTGTGTCCTTACTAGGATGTGATTAGACTTCAAATTGATCTGATGTATTCCAGTAGAAGCTGATATAGGTGGAAATAAGGCATTTTTGAGTATCACATTAGACCAGCAAGATCCCATGTTCAACCCCTCATCCACATTAAACTAAGGACAGTAGTGGGGTTCTAATATTGGGACCAGCCCCCTGAAATAGTGAAGCAACAACCAAGAAGTGCTGTGATTTCAAGTGCTCCTTTGAAAAGTGGAAGCAAGTGGAAATCAAATATGAACAGTTTGGATATGGTGCTCCAATGATTGAATAGCCCATTTGGATTCTTTGTCTAAGCTTGCTATTGACGGATTGGCAAACTTAACAAGGTAGCAAAGCACATAACACAATTATTTTCACTAGCAGATGAGAAGGAATGCAAACCAGGGGTGCACACTAAATCACTAAAAATTATACTGCAGAAACATATTGATGGAAGATGTTTTGTACAGCAGACCTCATTTACATCTTTCTGACTGGAGAAAGATTAGGCATGAGAAATCTTGAGGAAATTGAGAGACAGTAAACTGCATGATTCTTCTGATCTGCATAAATAAGTCAAAACAATCCAACTGAAAGTCAAAAATACTGCAGGTGCTGGAAACATGAAATTAAAAAAATACCAGTGATACTCTGCAGGTCAGGCTAGAGAGAGAAACGTTTCAGATCAAAACCTCATCAGCAAATTGTAGTCAGCAAACTGTGTTCATTTTAACATTCACTTTGCAAGGACTTGAGCAAGATCTCTTTGCCTTAAATTAACTCCCACTGTACTAACTTTCAAACATTAAAGTAAGTTATTCCAAAGTATTCAGTCACCTATTCATGTTGAGAACATAGAAATATATCACTAGATTCTGTCTCCAATTTCTTATTATTCCAAAAACTGAGTCAGTTTTGCCAACCATCACTTCATCCTTGAAAGAATCCCAAATGTTTATAAAGCTATTATTTTCTAAATTATATTCATATAATTGTCATATTCTTTGATCATGCATAAAATCATCTTTTCAATAATTATGTAAAATAAGCACATGCAATGTGTTTATTCACAGCTGTAAACTTCAAGGAATCTGCGTAACTTGCCCAAGCATCATCTAAAAAGAATTAAAGTGTTCCGGACAAAGAAGGTTGTCCAGAACACTTTAATTCCTTTTAGATGATGCTTGGGCACCAACCAATCCAAGGCACCAACCAATGATTATTTTATCTACTCCTGCCTGTGACTTCAAATGTCAAACAGGTTAACATGGATGCTGCATTTAAATAGTTTGCTTTACTTACGTAGATGAGCAGATGAAGGAAATGAGGACTCTGAATAAGTTGAGATGGTGAACAGGTGTGATTAGAACTATCTGTTCACATGGAGGATTAAAAAAAAACATTGACTGGTTTTACAAAGTTAGCTATTCTAGGGTTCTGTGTTTTTCATGCTTGATATGCAGAAATATTATTCAGGAAGCATCTTCCCTTGAAACTAATTGCCTTATTAAGAATTACTAATTTTCTTGAGCAGAACAATGTAATTAAATCATCATATTTTGGCATTTTCATGGCTTTCATAATCATTCATCAGCAATATGCTCACCAAATGACATCCTTAAAGCTGCTGGGATGAAGACTGATCTAGTCCACAGGAAGTTCATCTCTTCTTAATGGTACTCTTCCATAATTGAAATGTATTGCATTTCCCTCTCCATTATGTGTGAAAATGATTTGATTTCCCAAAAAGACATTTCTATCTACTCTGTTGTCAGGTCATACAGTATTACAGCAGCCTCAATGGAAAGTTAAACATAAGAACTTATGAAATAGAAGCTGGAAGTCATGTGTCCCTTGTGCTTGTTCTGCCATTCAATGAGATCATGGCTGATCTGTGACTTCACTGCCATATCCTGTATTAACCCAATTCCCTTAATATCTAAAAATCTATCCCTGTCTTGAATATACTCAGTGATTTAACCTTCAAATCCTTCTTGGGCAATGAACGCCAAAGATTCACCCCCTATGTAGAAGTGGAGTTTTGAGTGCAGCTATTCTTGTACTGCAGTAAACCAATTGTGCGCAGCAAGATCCCACAGACAGCAATATGAAATTAATCAATGGATCTGTTTTAGCAAACTTAAAGGAGGGTAAATTACAGTTCAGGAGAGAATTACCCTGATTGTCTTCAAAGTACTGTTCATTAAACTCAGATGAAAGACTAGGCATCTGTTTAACAACTTATCCAGAAGCCAACTACTCTTACTGGAACTTCAACATTGCTTTTGTTCTCATAGCGCTGAGGTGGGACTTGAACCCACAATCTTTTGCATCAGAAGGAGAAATACTTACCCACTGAGCTAGGGCTAATGATAAAAGATGTCATGTTTCCAAGGATAAAATAAAGAACAGCTGCAGGTTAAACAACAACAATATGCTTTTGACATTGGTGCGATGAATTTGAAAGTTCTACACTCACACAGCATGAACTACCAGACTGATTTGATGGCCTGGATTTTAGCAAAGAGGCGAGTTTTGCTTGGCAAAGCAATTGTGAGGTCAGAAAATCTAAAAAGATGGAATCTACCAAATTCACCTGCAGGGCTCCTTCAGACAGTGGGCTTTTCAATAGGCTGGACAACCTTCAGGCAAGAAGCCTGATTTATAAGCCCCAGGCCTATGAAAGTACATCGGGATTCCTACATGTGGGAGCTCATTGTGGGTTTGGAGTAGGATGGACAGGGCTCTCATTACAGTGGGTCTAACTGTCAGCCAGTTGTGGGATAAGACTCTGAAGATGGTATCCAATGGACAGAAGGAGCAGAGCGTGACTGGGTCACGGAGAGTAGGTAGTGGTCAGTGAGATCCAAGTTTGGGCAGAATGCCTTTTACCTGTGTGGAGAAAAGATTTCACATTGCGTGAGAGGGGATGGAGCTGGAGGGGAACATTTCATGGCCAGCTTGCTGGGAGGATGAGGAAACACTCAGCTTCTCCTGGCCATTGAGTGGTGCATGAGCCCCTGAGCCCCTCTTGGTTTCTTAGGTTGGGCCTAGAAACCCTGGCCCCTCAAAATTAAAATGAAAATAAGCCTCATCATTGTAATTAAATAAGCAACCCACTTCCTCCAGGCAAACTGGCTATCCCTCCCCTGCACTGCATCTTGAGGCAAGTTTGGTTATTTTCTAGATTTTTCTGCATTTCAATGTCTGCCACAGCTCTGACCCACCCAGTTAAGATTCAGCCTGATGTATCTGAGTGTCCAAAGCTGCACTGTAAAAATCCCTGTCACAGCGTTCATTTGGGGCTCTTTGGGGAATAGTCCTTATTCCCCATGAATTCCTCTGCATTATACCTTGGCTTCAGACCAAAGCTGTGTGCCATTAAAAGGCAGGAGAAGAGCACTTCAGAGCTGACAAGCAGAAACTAGCAGTGGTTTTAAAACTATCCCACTGACCTTTTAGAGAGATTAATTCTTTTATGGCAGAAGCTCCCCCAGAAGGAAATTCACAAGACAACATGTGCCAATCCCTCAAATACAGCAGCCTTTCTGCCCTAATGATTTTTTTTAAGTGCTCTTGCTTTATTCTTGCAGCTCTGACACCAACCAAATCCTGAAATAAACTGCAGCCTCAAAGCACATTCCTGGAGATGTACTGGCTGTGAAGTGTATAAACCAGTGAGGGCACAGGCTGGTAATATTCTCTGCACATATTGGTGTATATCTTACTCTAGGTAATCGCTCCAAAACTGCCAGCCCTCGGATTTGTTAGGTGAAGCATTGAAAACAGTGTGAAAGTGGACTTGGCTGTTAAATGTATAAAGTGTTACTGCAATTTGCAAACTGTGCTATTGTACTATATTAAATTCATTCTGCAAACTCACCAATCTAATTCAATACTTGAGGCTTTGTCATATTTGAGTTGTTTCCCAAAATCCTGTTTTCAAATTCTATTGTTTTCAGATGTTAAGATGCATCTTTTTATTCAAAGAACTCACTATTGTCATTTTCCACAAGTTAATCTTGTGCACCAACAAACCTACTGTGCTCTCCATACACTAAACTTTTAAAGAAGCTCTTGGGTTTTATGTCTCAACTGAGAGTGTTTGAGTAACCAGGGATTCATGAAAATATCCAATCCTAAAAATATTATGATATAAAATGAAAAGCACTTGAATAATCATGTAAAAACTGGCCAAAAAAATGAACTATTTGAACTCCTCCTTCACCATAACTCTCAGTCCGTAGCATACAAGGTTATAAAACTTCTAGTCCTTATCCAGGTAATTTTTTTTTAATGTGGCAATGGTCCTTCCAGGCAGTTGTTCCATACCCTCCATAGAACATAGAACATAGAACAGTATGGCACAGAACAGGCCCTTCGGCCCACAATGTTGTACTAACATAGCTAATCCTTCCTACCTACAGAATGCCCATATCCCTCTATGCTCCTCCCAGTCATTTGCCCATCCAAGCCCCTCTTAAAAGCCCCCAATGAATTTGCCTCCACCACCCTATCCAGCAACGCGTTCCAGGCATCCATCACTCTCTCAGTAAAAAACATACCCCTCATGTCTGTTCTGAACTTACCCCCTCTCACCTTAAATGCATGCCTTCCTATCCATTGAATGAAAATAAAATCCTTATTTCTTACTAATCCTTCTACCAATTGCCTTAAGTCTATGCACTCCAGTCATTAACTTCTCTGCCAAGGGAGACAGATTATTTTCATCTTGTCTAAGTCTCTGCCAGCTTTATACACCTCAATTAAACCTCCCCTCTGCTCCAGAAATAACAACCACAGCCCAAACAACCTTTCCTTATGACTATATTTCTGCAGCACTGTCTGTACCCTTGTAAATCACCTCATTTCTGGTGGTATTCTGTAGGTGACATTCTTCCTGTGGTATAGACCAGAACTGTGTATAGTACCAATTGTTGCCTAACCAGTGCTTAAGACTTTAGCATGACCTCCCTGGTTTCCTTCCACTCTTTTCCTACTTTAAGATGCTCATTCAATTTAATCTCAATGACCAAGTTCTTCTGCTCCACCATTCACCCTGCATGGC
The DNA here is from genome assembly GCF_009764475.1 of Pristis pectinata. Lineage (NCBI taxonomy): Eukaryota > Metazoa > Chordata > Chondrichthyes > Rhinopristiformes > Pristidae > Pristis > Pristis pectinata. The sequence goes on along the minus strand of NC_067405.1, from coordinate 127,926,196 downwards.
TCAATATCAAATATTGTGAAGCAAAGCGCCTTGAGTTGCATTTATTTTTCTTTCTGGATTGAAGCTGTTGTTGCTACAAGGAAGTATAACTTTATGGTAGAATGAAATGTATGTGTAATATTAATCCAAAATTTTCAAACAACTTACATTTTGGCTTTCAAGCTCAATACATTGATCTCTTTTATGCTTTCATTGCTCTCTAAAACTAATCCCTGAAAGATAAATCTGCAAATCTTGACAAATATCCAAATTCACTAATGCATTCTATTTCGTTATTATTTTAATTTCAACATCAATCAGAATAGATCACCTCATAAACCAAGTGTACATTCCCCATTCTGTAGAGTGTCTCTGCAATCATTAACCGCTCTTTAATTCATTAGGCACTTCCATGAGCCCTTTAACACCTGATTAATGCACTTTAAATAACTAAATTCCTGAACAGTTCCTCTTTGCCTTTTAAATACTAAAGCAAATTTCTTCATCTGGGACAGAAATCAGACCTCATATGAAAACAATCTAACTTTGCATTTACAATTCCGACTGTGGGAAATGATATACAGTATAAGCTCTCTATACCTATGACTGTGTGGGTAAACATAGCTCCAACGCCATCTACAAATTCGCCGATGATACCACGGTCGTCGGCAGAAGCATGGGTGGTGATGAGGTGGCATACGGGAGTGAGATAGGTCAGCTGGTTGAGAGGAGTCATAACAGCAACCTTGCACTCTACATCAGCAAAACCAAGGAACTGATTGTGGACTTTAGAAAGGGGAAGTCAGGTCAACACACACCAGTCCTCATTGAATGGTCTGCAGTGGAAAAGGTGAGCAGCTTCAAGTTCCTGGGTGTCAACATCCCAGAAGACCTATCCTGGGCCCAGTTCATAGATGCATCCATGAAGAAGGCCCATCAGCACCTCTACTTTCTTGGAAGTTTAAGGAGATTTGACATGTCATCAAAGACTTCTACAGTTATGCAGTCGAAAGAATTCTGACTGGTGGCATCATTGCCCAGCATGGAAACTCCAATGCACAGGAACGCAAGAGGCTATGGAGGGTTGCGGACTCAGCCAGCTCCATCACAGGTACAGCTCTCCCCACCATCAAGGACATCTACAAGAGGCAATGTCTCAGGAAGGCAATATCCTTCATCTGGGACCCCCATCATCCGGGCTATGCCCTCTTCTCGATGCTGCCATCAGGCAGGAGGTACAGGAGCCCTGAAGACCCACGCCTCGAGGTTCAACAACAGCTTCTTCCCTACTGCCATCAGTTTCTGGAACTGACCTGAAAAACCCTAACACTACCTCGGACTATATTTCTTTTTCTTAACTTGCACTAGTGTCATTTTGTTTATTTTGTCATGTTAGTTTTGTATATTTTGTCATAATGTAAGTTTATGTTAACTTATGTTTATCATGTGTGTAATATACTGCTGCAAAAAGCTAATTTTCACAGCATTTATACTCCGTGTATATATGCCTATGATAATAAACTTGAACTTGACCTTCACCAGTTGCTAATTTTTCCAATAATTGACCAGTTGATCTCCAAAGTTCCTTTGTAAACCCTACTTAGAGAGATAGAGACCTAACTAACATGGTGTCATGACAACAACCTTTCCCTCAATGTCAGCAAAACAAAAGAGCAACTCATTGACTTCAGGAAGAGGAGCGGTGCACATGCTCCTGTCTACATCAATGGTGCTGAGGTCGAGAAGGTTAAGAGCTTCAAGTTCCTAGGAGTGAACATCACCAATAGCCTGTCCTGGTCCAACCACGTAGACGCCACGGCCAAGAAAGCTCACCAGGACCTCTACTCCCTCAGGAGGCTAAAGAAATTTGGCATGTCCCCGTCAACCCTTACCAATTTTTACCAATGCATCATAGAATGCATCCTATCTGGACGAATCATGGCTCGGTACGGCAACTGTTCTACCTGTGACCGCAAGAAACTGCAAAGAGTTGTGGACACAGCTCAGCATATCACGGAAACCGGCTTCCCCTCCATGAAATCTATCTATACTTCTTGCTGCCTTGGTAAAGCAGCCAGCATAATCAAAGACCTCACCCACCTCAGACATCCTCTCTTCTCCCTTCTCCCAGTGGGCAGAAGATACAAAAGCCTGAAAGCATGTACCACCAGGCTCAAAGACAGTTTCTAACCCACTGTTATAAGACTATTGAACGGTTACCTAGTACGATAAGGTGGACTCTTGACCTCACAATTTACCTCGTTATGACCTTGCACCTTATTGTCTACCTGCACTGTACTTTCTCTGTAGCTGTTACACTTTATTCCGCATTTTGTTATTGTTTTACCTTGCACTACTTCAGTGTACTGTGTAATGAATTGCTCTATATGAACAAGGCAAGACACTGTACCTCAGTACATGTGACAATAATAAACCAATTCCAATTCCAATACTTCAGCTTCCAACCATTGACTACTGCTCATTGCCTGTGAGTTGGGTCCAGCCTAGATTTAAGTTAATATCGATTACACTTTTGAAGCCACAGGATTTCTGTGCTATTTGTTGAGATTCAGCAATCCTGGGCCTCAAGTTCTACCTAACTGTTTCTTGCTCAATATTCAGCAAGAAACCATCCTGTAAGACCTATCATTCCAGGACTTTGGACAATGACTGACCACTTTCCCCCATTCCTGCCCTCTGATTGGAACATCCTTCTTTCTCATGAAACAAACTCCAAATTGTAATCTCGTCAAGTGTCTTTCTAAGTGCTATATTTTAAAATTGACAATTCAGTACTTGCATTTGCACCACCCAGTGATTTTAATATTTGACATGCTGTGAATTAAACTGGAGAGCACCAGAGAGCATACTGCAGTTGTGTTGTGCTATTAACTTACACCATTTCAACCAAGCCATACACAATTCATGCTGCGCACAAATTAATATGATTTTACCCTCCAGCTGATGCTGAGGACCACAGTAGTGGGAGAGATCAGCATCAGTTCAGGCTCAAAAGCACTGATTAAGTTCACCTTGCACCATTTAAAAAGGTGATTTACGGCTGGAATTGGTGGTGGACATCTTTCCAGAGGACTTCACCAGAAGGTCTTCCAGAAGGCAGCCCAATGCCGTGTCAGAGGAGAGGAGTCACTTTCCCACAAGTGTCCAACAAGAAATCTAATGCCTTCATAAATTTTCTTCATCTCCTTTTTAGGCAGTCCTTCAGGAATAAGGATGATTTGTTTCCACCCTGGTTCTATCGGTGCTGAGGTGCCTGATGAGGCCAAAGTGGGAATTGCAGACTCTCCCACAGATGGGGCAGGAGGTCCCTTACAGGGTGGGTAGGATTGGTATTTTGTGAAGTGGTGCACTCTTCTGCCATTTACACAGGGCTTCTGTGTGCTCCTGATGTGTGAACTAGAGGTTCTCAGTGCCATCCCAAATGCTACTTTTCCACTTTGAACAGTCATGGAGCAGGAAATCTTTGGTGGTGTTGAGGCATGTTTTCTAGGAAGTTTTGATTATTTCTTTCACTATCTTCCACTTACAAAATTTGAGAATCTGGTATCAGCTATTGAGTAATATGGTCTGCCCAGCAGAGCTGACAAAGTGTAATGAGGACTTTAGTGCTGGAATATTGACCCAGGAGAGGACATCGACTTTGGTTCACTTATCCTTCCAGTGAATTCAGAGGACTTTGTGGAGACAACTTTGGTGACATCTTTCCCATGCCTTGAAGTGCCAAGTCTCAGAAGGATATGGGAAGATAGGGATCACCTCTGCTTGGTAGACCATGTGCTTCGTGTCAAGTTTTTACTTCTTGACCTTGACTTTCAAATCCCTCTCCCCTTCATGGCTCCCTAGTCCGCTCTTCCATCTTCACCAGTCGCTTCCCTTCTCTCAGCACTTTCCAGTGCAACTGCAAGAGAAGCTACGTCTGTTCTTTGCCTCTTCCTTTTCCACCATCCAAGGACCCAAGCAGTCCTTTCAGGTGAAGCAGCAAACCACTTGCACTTCCACTCTAGTGTATTGCATTCAGTGCTCAGGATGTGGTATACTCTACATTAGAGAAACCAAACAGAGATTGGGTGATGTCCTTGCTGAGCACCTATTATCAGTCTGCAGGGGTGACCCTGAGCTTCCAGTTGCCTGTCACTTTAATTCTCCATCCCACTTCCATTCTGACCTCTCCCTCCATGGCTGCCTGGACTGTTCCAACAAGTAAGCCTGAAGAACAACATCTCACCTCCCCTCAATATTAGAAGTGGCCAGCTCAGCTTAGTATTAACTCAGTTTTCTCTCTCTACTAACACAGCCTGATTTTACCTCTTCTCTCACTTGTATTTCACAGCTCTTGCATGTTCCTTCTTTGTTTGTTCTCTAACTTCTTCCTACTCCAGCATTTTCTGTTTTTATCCCACCATCAACTCAACTGGCTAAAATTCAGTGTATGAAAAAAATGTATGCATTAATATCTTACACAGCCTCAAGATGTCTGATATCTTTGACAGCCAAATAATTCATATGACATGTGAATTATTTGTACTTATTGCTTTAACCATTTACCAGAGCTTACAACCAAGTAACATTAATGGAAGAAAAAGGGAGGTAAATTTAAGAATTGGCACTTTAAAGAGGTAACCAGATAATAGTGAACAAAAACTTCTCCAAGCAAGCTACAAGCAAGCTTGTTCACGTCAACAATTTTTCTAAATGTATTGGTACAGGGCATCTCTTCAGGATAGAAACCTGACTTCTGATAGACTCAAAAGCCTTCTAATTACAAAACAGATCGAAGGAATGAGGCTGCGATGCCATGTTCAGTTGACAGTCTCTGCAAAGTGGACAGAATAATAGACAGAATCTTGCATCTACAGTGTCTGCAAGCGAGGAGCAATTTGCTCAGGTGCCAAAAATATAACTTCAAGCATCGTCTTTACATCATTCTGATCTCATGAAAGATATAATAGTTATTCAAGCTGTTAAATACAAGTTCTGGAATAAAAAGATCTTTGCAACACATTTACAGATGGCCATGGCACATTTAAAACTGATCTCTTTTTTAATAGTATTTACAGGCAATTGAGCTGAAACGTGACAACCAAAACTTTAGAACCCACCAGGGACCGAGTTTCTAAATGGTTCTCTGCTATAAAGTCACCGTGACTGTCTCTGACTAGATATAAACAAAAGCCAATCTACCCTGGAACCTTAATGGCAGAAGATCAAATAACTTAGGCTGAAATCCTTTTTTCTTGGTTTTCCTAGGTGCTGGCTTTGCCTTCAGTAGCATCATCTTGAAATCTGGGTTAAAGGTGAATGGGTACAAGCCCTCCTCCAGGGAGGTCAGCACACAATCTGGACCAAATGGGTGCTTAACTATGGAAGGTGCTATCATTTAAGTAAGATGTCAAACTAAGACAGATCCTACAGGACTTATTTGTTCACTGTAAAGATCTCACAGCACTAATCAAAGAAATGCAGGCAAGTTTTGCCAGGGATCAGGCCTACGGCAATACATTAAAAACATTTGAACAGAATAGTCCTGCAGCTAGTAGAGCTGCTACCTCACAGCTCCAGCGAACCAGGTTCAATTCTGACCTCCTGTGCTGTCTATGTGGAAGTTTGCACAGTCTTCATGTGACCGCATGGGTTTCTTCCAGGTGCTTTGGTTTTCTCCCACATCCTGAAAATGTGTGGATTGGTAGGTTAATTGGCCACTATAAACTGCCCCTAATGTGTAGATAAGTTTACACACTACACACTAGGGGCAATTTACAGTAGAATCTGGCAGTAATTGATGGGAATATGGGGAGAATAAAATGGGTTACGGTAGGATTGATGGTCGGCACAGACTTGGTGGGCCAAAGGGCCTGTTTCCATGCTGTATCACTCTATGACTCGATAATGATTTTGGAATTGAGTGTATGTGGGTTCTTCTTTTGCACAAATTCCAACCTGATAACAGGGACTAACCTTCTAAAGTATTTAATTGACTAAAAAATGCTTTGGGGCATTCCAAATTCATAAGAGTTGCTTTGTCAGTGCAAGTTCTTATGTAAAGCGTGGTTGTTTGTGCATTTGTTGTGATTCCTTTGCAAGAAGATTTCATCTTCTTTTTGAAACAGCCCACTGGGCTACAAAGATGTATTTCACACAGGACTCATCGTGCATAATTGCTTTCTTTCTTTCTTCACACTGAAAAGAAAGTCATTTTCCAGTCTCCTTAGCCTTCAGGCTACGAAAAAATAAAGCAAAGTACAGCCCCCTGCATGTAAATCTTCCTGCATGGATTCACAAATGAGTTCAACACAAGGAACTACATAATGATATTCTCCAAAATACTGTAACCTTTCAAAAATGTTATGACTGAGGAAATTGTTCAATTAAGTATTGTTATTAATTAATTTTCTGTTGTCTGTATGGGGATAATTGCTAGTATATGATAGGGCAAAATCAGTTCTAGGTTGCCGATGTGAGTTGCGTTAAGGATGCGGAGCAGCTTCAGGAGGATAGACAGGTTATAAGAATGGGCAAAATCTAAGATCATCCACTTTAACATAAAAAAATAGAAAAGCAGAGCATTTTTAAATGGTGAATGTATTGCTGTTCAGATGGACCTGGGTGCCCTTGAACACAAATCCATGAATGCTAATGTATGGACACAGCATTTAATCAGGAAGGGAAACTATACCTTATTGTAGATGGATCTGAGTATACTTTATTGAGCTCAGAAGAGATCTTTCTTGGAATACTACATAGAAATCTGGTCTTCCTACACAAGAAAGAATGAATTTGTAATGAATGTTCACTAGATTGATTCTGGCATGGCAGAATTGTCCTATGAAGAGAGATTAAAGAGATTGGGTCTACAATCTGGAGTTTATAAGAATGAGAGGTGATCTCATTGAAATATTCTTAAGGGGCTTGAAAAAGTGGATACAAGCATGATGTTTCCCTTAGCAGGAGTGCCCAGAACTCCTTCAGAGTCACAGTCTCAGAAAAAGGGATCAGCCATTCAGGTCAGAGATGAGAAGAACTTTTTTCCAGAGAAAGGGTGGTTAGCTTTGGTATTCACTGCATGCTAGGACTATGGAGGTTCAATTGCTGAGTATATTCAAGGCAGATGAAAGAAAAAAGCAAGTCAGGGCATAAAGGGACAGTACAGGGAAATGGCACTGAGGTAAAAGATCAGCCATATTCTTAAGCAGGAATGGGGCTGAATATCATTCTGCAGCTGCTATGTCCTTACTTTACATAAACTAGTGATTTCGCAAAAGAAATCAAAATACAATTTATTATACAAATGTGCTATTAAATACTTGCAACATTGCTTTTCCCATCAAGCAATTCCTTGTAGTAAGTTTTATGTCTTGCATTGTACAGCTGCCGCAAAACAACAAATTTCACAACAAGTGTCAGTGATAATAAACCTGATTCTGATTCTCAGCTTTCATTCATTTCCATGGGTTCAAACAATCACATGCCTGAATCATGTAATGCAGGACTTTTAAAGTCCAGCACACAGCTGATCTGTTATCTGGAGACGACCCTGTGTAGAGCTGGGACTGGCCTTGTAGAAGATGTTCCCAGGCAAGGTACCAATACATGCACACACAGACTCACAAACATGTCCACATATCATTATGAAAAGGGATTCTTGAAGTATATAAAAACTGTGGAACCAGTTCAAGACCCATGCCACTTATCTCATGCCTCAAATAATTTTGAAGCAGAATGAGCATCTCTTTCACAGCAGGACTCATGAGTATGAGCTGGCTCCCTCCTCAACCAAGGAAAGGTATTTTCACACCAGAGCTACAAAACAGCTGACTATACATCCAACCTCCATTCTACCTCCAAGAGAAGAAATAAACTACCAAAATATTTCTTCAAAACTCTAGGTCCAATGATATAATTGACTCTTAAGTATCTTCTCAGTTCCTATCCTGGCAACAAAATTTTAAAAAAATTTAAGCAAATTTGGAAGGGTTAAAAACTATAATAATCTATTGCCCTTTATTCTTTCCTCAGTCTATCAGTAGAATTCCATTTATCTGTTTTTCTTTTTTTTGCTGTACTCATTTTTGGGCATATATGAAGATCTCAACATTTACTGATCTGGATTAATAATTCAATTATGGCTGAAAATAATTTTCTATCAGCAATGTTAATGTGACTGTTGCTCTTATTGGAATCAATATGATCAAATCTAACTGCAAGAGGACTTTAAAATTGCAATTGGCAATATGTTGAACGATACTGTGCCTTTGATCAGGATTAAGAGGAAAAAGGAGCACATCAAATGATGTCTGCTGGCCCAATAGCAATAAAATGCTGTCACTGAAATTATAAAACAGTTGTATACAACTTAAGATGAATTGGACGATAAAAAATAGTACTCTTGGGACCCTATTTTGACTGAAGTTAACACCTTACATAACTACCTTCAGTAAATGTGGGGAAGATGCTAAATGGATGATGTGTTCTTACTAAGTCTTTGCCTCAATGTGGTAAAGTATTCCATGCTTTAGTTATCCCTTGTGTGTAATGACTTATTCTTTGCTCTTTTAGTGATCGTCTTGAGGCCAAGCCCCTTTCTTCTCAACCCACTAACCGATGGAAATCATCTTTAATCAAAGACCTTCAGCTTTCTATCAGCCTTCTTCTTACCCATCACTGTTCTGGTGAAAAAACCCCAAACTCTCAGGTTTACTTCATAGATAAATGTGTTATTCCAAGTATATGGAATTCAAGTCTTTAAATTAATATTCAAAAAACATTGGGCTTTAATGCTTCTTTGGAAATGACAGACTTCTAGATGGCCTTGTAATATAACCTGTCATTTTAATGAATCTTCTACAGATCTGCACCTCTCCTGTTAAGCGATACTCAGAACTGCAGAAACTGGGACAAGTAGTTCTGCTGCATCAGCTCTTGAGTGAGTTGTGCACTCCAAGTCTATAAGTTGTGCTGCTAATGGTCAAGCAACTGGTACACTGCCATATTTACCTAAGAATCAAATGAAGGCACAGTCATCAGTGGCTGCCTCGCAGTTCCAGTGACCCCGATTTGATCTGACCCTGAGTGCTGTCTGTGCGGAGCTTACACATTCTCCTGTGGTTGCGTAGATTTCCTCTAGCTGCTCTGGTTTCCTCCACATCCCAAGGACGTGCTAATAAGTTAACCAGCTACTGTAAGTTATCACTTGGTACACGTGAGTGACAAAAAATAATCACAGGGGACTTAATGGGCATGTGAGCTAGAATAAGTTGCAGTGTTACAAGGAAATAAGAGAGGTAGAAAGTGAATAGGATTGATGGAATTCCTCAGCTAGGAGATGGCATGGATCCAATGGGCTCAACGGCTTCCTTCAGTGTTGTAACAAGTATGATCCAAGAGTTGCCTTGGAGAACTTTAGCATCATTCCCTTCATTTATATCCAAAGCCTTTGCGAATGAAATCTAGATTAACATTTGTGGCACTACTCTTCAGATTTCTGATTCTTCACCCAGGAAGTGGTGTCATGCAAACTTATGCATGCACAAGAATGAACAGAGAGTGCCCAGGTTAAACATCCCTTCTTAAAATGAAGGTACTTCCAACAGTGAAATATGGTGCGCTATTTTTACATTGAAAATTCTAGGTCAGTGAAAAAGTGAATTGACACTTCAGCACAGTATAGAGGTTCCAACCTGAAATATAATCCTTCTGTAAATTCTCTATGAATTATAAGGTTGGCCTTGATGGCACTGGGGTAGTCATACTGTGAACAATGACTCAGTCTTTTGCATGAAAATCTTCTTGAATGTTTTTTAATATTTACTACTGCCCAACTGCAAAGCATTTCCAATGGTGGCTGAAATCTCCAGGGTCCTTCTCTTCACATTCAGACTGTGCAAAGATTTCAAGGGGGCTATTCTGCAACGTTTGTACATCTGGAGGAAGTGTCCACTGAGGAGATCTTGCTGCAGTGGGATCAAAATGTCAGACTTGTTTCCAACATGATCTGTATGCTGAAGTACAGTTGCATGATGACTTATGTAAGAAAGTTCTTGTGCCAAGCTAATCTCTAATATATCCATCCAAATTTGCAAACAACACAAATGGGAAAGAATTTGGATGGAGGATGTGAAGAGGCTACAAGCCAAAATAGGTTGCTTAAATGATTGGCAAGAAGGGGACATGTAGAGTATGATGTAGGAAAGTCTGAGGCTACCCACAGCAAAAAGAAAGTAAAATCATTTTAAAGGTGAGGAAACTGGTAAATGTAGGTAGCCAAGTTAATTTGGGTTTCCTGATACAGAGATCCAGGATAACCCAGGAAGATTAGGTACACATTGTAAAGTGATTCGAATATGGGGTTGAAGATATTTTGCTGGAATTACACAGATTTTGGAGAGACCACACTTGAAATACTGGGTAGAGATTTGGTTTCCATACCTTATGAAGGATATACTTGCCTTAAAGAGGGGTACAATAAAGATTTAATTCCTTGGACAACTGCATGGACTAAACCCTCCATACTCCTTCCTGTTTTCCAGGTTTTTCTCTCTCCATCACAATTGTTCTGACAATGGCAATTCCATACCGGTGCTTCCAACGTGCCTTCCTTCTTCCTCAACTGTGGATCTTCCTTCACCTCAATGGTTAGGCTCCTTGATCACATCCATTCAATTTTCCACACTTCTGCTCCCACTTCTACTTCTCCCAAAACCAGGATAGAATTCTTTTTGTCCTGGTTTCCTTTCCAGCAGCCTTCACATTCAATGGATCATCGCCCAAAATTCCAACACTTTCCATATAATTCCATCACCAGGTGAATCTTCCAACTCTCCTTCGCTTTCAGTAATTCAGAGGAATTATTCCCTCCAGAATACTCACTTCTTCCATTCCACCAACATCCACTGACTTTGCCATGGCACCTTCCAGTCCAAAAGGGCTTTCTACATATCATTTACTTGTACTTTTTTATAATTGGTGTCCTAGACTCCCTGCTCATGATACAGTTCCCTTTACACTGGGAGGGACTAAGTGCAGAAGGAGTGACCTCCATTCAGTCCACTTGCATGACTCCAAGCTTCCAATTGCCTTTCACTATGGTTTTCCAACTTTCTCCAACTCTGACCTCCCTATCCTTGCCCCACCCTTTTCTCTGCAGCTTACTTTTTTTAATCTCTCAACATTTCCAGTTCTGATGACAGGTCAGCAAACTTAAACGTGGTTTCTTTTCTTTTATTCATTTTTCACAATCTAGACAAGGCCAGCGTTCTTGAACTGCTGCAGTTCTTCCAGTGAAGGTACTCCAATTAAGCTGTTGGGGAAGGAGTTCCAGTATTTAGACCCAGCCACAATCAACAGATAATGGCTGGCCTGCTGAGTGCTCTCAGGGTTTTCTGCTTTGATTTTCCAATATAAACTTCTGGATTCTCAGTGCCAAAATCCACACAAGGTTCTAAACAGTGCAGCTGCTGGAAGTCAAAGTGGTGTAGCACAGAAACAGGCCCTTTGGCATACAGAATCTGCACTGACCATTAAGCACCCGTTTACACTAATACCATTGCATTCTCCCAATATTCCCATCAAATCCTCACCCCGCTCCAGTTTCTACCATTCACCTACACATGAGGAGCAATTTACAGTGGCCAGTTAATCAGCACCCGGAGGAAACCCAAATGGTCATGGGGGGCAACGTGCACACTCCACAAAGACAGCACTGGAGGTCAGGATTGAACCGGAGTCGCTGGAGCTGTGAAGTATCAGCTCTATGAATTGCACCACTGTTCCACCCCTTTGGGTGTGATAATAATTCTATGATTCTATCTTATTTGGGGGCTGCAGGTTCACCCAACTTCCTGACCAGATCCAGGTCCCAGCAAACGTGATGTGGATAGAACATCCCTTCATGATGCCATACTCCATCCTGACGATAGCTTGTGCAACATTACCAGCCAGCACCTTCAAAACCCTGCTCATTGAGCTGACTGGAGATAGTAGCCAGTTGTACACGCACCTACAACAGTGCTGCAGCCAGGTAACATTCCCTCCCTGGGCTTAGAAGCTGAAAGGCAAGGGCAACTTAGTCCCAAATGACCGGCAATATGCAGTCCAAGGAAACACTGCTGACTTTCAGTTCCCTCTGGCAGCGATCTTGGTGCATCACAGGAATAGTTTCAAGAGCAATACAGATGCTGGAATAGGCATGTTGATAATAATAAGCATCTGCGTACATGTAGTCATAGAGTCAGAGGATGGAAATAGGCAATTCAACTCACCATGTCCACGCCAACTAGTGGACAACCATCTGTTTTAATCCCATCTTCCAGCACTTCACCTGTAGCCTTCTATACCTAAGTGATTTAAGTGCTCATCTAGACGCTACTTCAATGCTATCAACAACTCTGCTTCTACACTCTCTCCGGCAGTTCCAGGTACTCACCATTCTCTGGGTGAGAAAGATAGACGTGGAATAGACATAGAACACTACAGCACAGTATAGGCCCTTCGGCCCACATTGTTGTGCCGACATTTTATCCTGCTCTAAGATCTATCTAATCCTTCCCTCCCACATAGCCCCCTATTTTTCTATCATTCATGTGTCTATCTAAGAGTCTCTTAAATGTCCCTGATGCATCTTCCCCACAACCTCTGCCGGCAGTGTGTTCCTCGCACCCACCACTCTCTGTGTAAAAAAGTTACCCCTGACATCCCCTTTATACCTTCCTCCAATCACCTTAAAATTATGTCCCCTCATGTTAGCCCCCAAGATCCCCCTCAGATTGCCTCTAAGTCTTTTAGCCCTTACCCTAAATCTATATCCTCTAGTTTTATTCATCTCTGATAAGGGGAAAAGTTTTCTGCAGACTGCATCCCTCATAATGTTATATGGCTCTATCACAACCCTCTTAACCTCCTCTACTCCATGGAAATTAGAACTAGCCTCTCCAGTCTCTCCTCATAACAGAAGCAGTCCATACCAGGCAACATCCTGGTGAATCTTCTTTGCACCTTCTCCAGTGTTATCACATCTTTCCTATAGTATGGTGATCAGAACTGCATGTAGTATTCCAGCTAAGGTCTGACCGATGGTTTACAAAGTTTGAGCACAAGTCCCTCCCCCTTCTTGTATTCAATGCCCTGACTAATGGAAGACAACATCTTACATGCCTTTGCAGCCACCTTCAAGAATCTTTGGACTTACATACCTGGTCCCTCTGTTTCTCAATTCTCCCTTGGACCTCACCATTCATGGCATATGTCTTAGCTTCAGTAGTATTCCCAAAATGCATCATCTCACATTTATCAGGGTTGAACATCATTGCCATTTCTTAACCCATTTCACCAACACATTAAAATCACCCTGTAGCCCAAGACTACCCTCCATACCGTCAACAACTCCAGCAGTCTACATGTCTCTGTGAACATACTGATCAGGCCTCCCACATCTACATCCAAGTCATTCACATATATTACAAACAGCAAGGGTCCCAGCACAAATCCCTGTGGAACACCGCTACTCACAGGCAACCAATCACAAAAGCAGCCCTCTACCATCACCCTCTGTCCCCTATGTATAAGGAACTAGTATAGATAGGTGAAAATCAAAATAAAACTGCAGATGCTGGAAATCTAAAGTAAAAACAGAGAATGCTGGAAATACTCAACGGGTCAGGCTGCATCTGTAAGAAGGGAAACAAAGGTAATTTTCAGGTTGAAGACTCTTCATCAGAACTGGGAAGGAGAAAAGAAGCTTGTTAAGCAACAGGGAGGGTGGGAACCCAGCGAGAGTTTGTAACTCCTATATTCTCTTGTCTATGTTATTTTTTGTCTGTGCTCTCATTCTCTACTGTTCGCATTCACTCACTGCCCTGTTTACAGCTTATCCCCATGGTCACCCTAGTTTTATCCTATCAGATGCATCCCCTTCCTGACCACCCCTGTAAAGGAACATATAATTTAAGATGTAGGGTTTCATTGGCATCAGTCCATATCAATATCCATGTGGGTCAGGAGAGCTGGCCAGTGTCCTAAAGCAGGTGTTCTCAGGAATGATCCCCAACATTCTATCATTGTGGTCTGGGGAAGGCCCAAAGTTTCCCTGTGAGGTCCACAACCAGTCTCACACCTCCTGGCATTCAAATGAGCAAAATAATTGAAGAGAATTAACTCTACTTGATTTTCCTTAAAATATTAAAAATTTTAACAGAGCCTTAGGCAACATTGATCTTACATTGAACACGTTTGTCAAGTAACTGAAGCATAGGATGAGTTTCAGTTATTCATTATGATCTTAGGTTAAAACCAAAGCCCCTGACCTAGATAAATATAAAAAATTTAAAATAAAATGCTTTTGGACAAGTCAAAGAGGGTTAGCTCCATTTGCAGATTATTTAAAAGTGAAGGCTGTGCTTTCCCATTTCAGTTAAGTGCTGCCTTCACCTTAATCAATTAAACTACTGAGCTACTGTGAAAGTACACATTAAATCGGAGAGTCAGGAAAATGCACAGCTAGCAAAACAGTTAGGTTAAACTATCCCTCTGAGTCTTAATTAAGCAATCCTTTATCCCTGCTACCAGAGAGAGCAACAATAATGAAGCTATTGTATGTTAATTTTATGTTGTTGCACATATCTTATAGATGCCTCTTCCAGTTATTGAATGTGATCTTGTGCTTCAATAAATTAATAGCACAATTGCAAACGAATACCTGTAATGGATTTATTATAGAATTAAGTATGCCTCATAAGGAAATGAAGTGGATAAATTAGTATTTGCAAATATTGATTTATCCAGTGTATTTCCTTGGGACGTTACATTGCAGTTGTGCAAGACATTGGTGACACCGCACTAGTATTGTGTACAGTTTTGGTCGCCCAGTTATAGGAAAGACATTATTGAACTGGAAAAATTATGAAGAAGATTACGAAGATACTCTCAGGGCCTGAGTTATAGGGAAAGGTTGGGAGGATAGGACTTTATTCTTTGAAAGGTGAGAGATTGAGGGGTGATCTTACAGAGGTGTATAAAATCATGAGGGGTACAGATAAGGTGAAGGCACCCTTCTTTTTCCCAGAGAAAGGGAACTAAAAACTAGAGAGCATAGGTCTATGATGAGAGACAAAACATTTAAAAACCTGTGGGGCAACTTCTTCACACAGAGGATGGTGCACATGTGAAATGAGCTGTCAGAGGAAGTGGATGAGGCAGGTACAATATCAACATTCAAACGACATTTGGAAAAGTACATGGATAGAAGGGGTTTAGAGGCACATGGGCCAAACATGGGCAAATGGGACTAACTTGGTGGGCACTATGGACAAATTGGGCCAAAGGGCCTGTGTCAATGCCATATTACTCTAAGACTCTACAACATACTTTCCAACCAATCTACTGTCCTTCCCACTTGGCAGAAAGGTATTTTTGGTTTATGGGACCTAAACAGATTCAATGCACGTCTCAAAATGGCAGGGATCTCACCAGCAGCAAATGACAGGAAGCTAGTGCCCACTGCCCACTTTGTATGAAAAATATTAAAATTAGGCCTGCTGACCCTGTATCCAGAGTAATGGTTCAGGAATCTTTTGGTCAGTGTATGTGACAGAATAAGTTTTTTTTTCACCTTTGCCATGATTTTTTTTCCCCTGAGCCATTGCTGGAACGAGTTACATGTTCTTCTGCCACAGAATTCTGCAGGCACAAGCTTTTCTAGAGAATGCACTCAGCAAGACAAATGAGGAAATTTCAATTTAGCACAATTCCCAAGTTATTACTGAATTGTTTCCACTTGAACCATTCAAATGTCAAAGTTCAGGGATATCAGACAAACCACCATTTTAAGAAAATGAGTGGAAGGATAAATATAAACTTTTTCTTTAAAATCATCCAGAAGTTCCTAGTGGGTAGCTCATATCTATGATGCACTACAGGAATCTGTAAATTCTAGTTCATATGTTTTACAAAGGCACTTTCTTCTTGTGATAAAGATAATAAATGACAATGTTCAAACAAATTCTGAAACTGTAATCCATTGCAATGCTCATCTGTCAATCAGAGGAGCGCAAATGTCAGTACAGAAAGCAATTTCATTTCTCACTGGAGGTACCTGTCTCTTCACTTGCCTTTGATTGCACTTTTACTTAGATCCCTCCTGCATTAGTATTTGGAAACAATTTGACCTCAGTCTACGACTGCATCACTGGATAACCAGGTGACTCCTCTTGGAGTTTGCTCTATTCTACAGAGGAGACACAATCCTCCTGTGTGAAATCCAGATGTGATCCTGCATTCTCCTGCCTCGTAACCTTGTCATGCCACAGCTCTGCCACATTCCACATTCTTTCATCTGAATCTTCTGCTCATTATTTTTTCAGGTTTCAAATTACCTGCTTTTCTTAACTTGTCCTTGGGCCTTTTGGTTTGTTGCTTTACAGTTTCACTTTAACCGAAGATTCCCACATGCAATGTCACAGGAGATTAGCACACAGGTATAAAACTGAAGTGAATAGAAAGACAATGGCCCTAAAGTTACACCAACTCTGTCTCTTCCCATGTCTGAGCAACCAGTTAACTTTAACTTTTGGTGAAAATGTGAGCAGATTGATCTTGGAACAACCCCTATTGAAATGAAGCAAAAAGATAGAAGTATACATTAGGTTTTATCCTTGTTTAAAGGATCTTCAAATGTGAAGGTTACCCCCATTGAACATATCTCCTCCTATTTTGCTGCATTATCCTTTATATCAAACTTTTTAACCTCTATAACAATGCCCCCATGGGACATTTAATCAAACAACTGAAAATCTCTGTTATCTATCCTAACATTGATTAATTTATCAAATACAACCACTGATGGATCCTCTGCTCCATCCAGTCTGCCCCAGGTAGTTGCAATACCTGGTTTATCACAATGATTATTGCAACATTTCCCACATTTCCGAAAAACATGCGATCTTTATGAAGAGGCAAAAAAAGTCCCACCCCCACCCCCGGCATTTGCCATCCTCCCACCAAGAGAGACCTGACAAAGGTATTGTAAATAGAGAAAATGACGTGTCTCTTTTTCCACATACTCTACACATTAAACAAAGCTGTGCTGATAGTTCTTGTACCATTCCAATTTTAATTATCAACCAGTAGAGTGTAATAGGATTACAATAAAGTGAAATGAGCATTCTATGTACAAGCAAACACAGCTACACAAAAGCAAAATGGAGTTGCCATTATGATGAGACTAAAACCAAAGCAAAATGCTGTTTGAATTAAGTTTAAATTAAAAAAAAATGAGGTGGCTCATTGCAAACTTTTTCAGTTTCAGATCTCAACCATCAATTTTCCTTGTAATTGCTGGTGAAATTTTGATGAGCCTGAATACAGTCTGCAGTGCAGCACCAGGTACCTGTGTGTAAGGTCCCACCTTCATCACTGGAAGATGTCTATAACTAAGCAATACAAATGGAGCTATGCAGTGCCATTGATCTTCAGAAGGTGTGTATCATTGACTAATCTAATGCAGTAAGATGGTTGTAATTCACTAAGGCTCTTCATCACCACTGCATTGATGAAAAGATCAACAGCATTGAAGCAAAATGAAATTAAAGCACTTTATCACGCATCTTATGAAAACCGATAATGAGGCTATTGTGTTTACAATGATTTCCCAACTCATTTCTGGTTACCTTGTGTGAAGGGTATTCCTGTTTGGAATTTATCTTTATATTTTACTTGAGAATTTGTTCCCTAGCACTCCTCTACTGAAGGCTTTGCCACCACCTTGAGCTATAGTTCCATGGTGCTGATCAATGGGAGGACCACACAAGTGAAGTAGTCACTTTGTGAGCCGAGAGTATTAGTTGCCCCATAGACCATGAGGATCATCAGAGTCAAGTGCATTGCAGTCCCTCAAAAGCCAAAAAAATTCAGGTGCTGAAAATCTGAAATAAAAACAGAGAATGTTGGAGATGCTCAGCAGGTCAGGCAGCATCTAGGAGTGAGAAACCGAGTTAACATTTTAGTTCAATGACCTTTGTAGTGTAAGGGTTAAAGTACGTTTACTATTAAAAATGGAGTTGTCTTCTAACAGCATCCAGGCTGAGCAAGCAGGCTCACTTAGAAAACAAGTAAATCGTGAGGCCCCGGGTCATGTAGCTATGAAACATGTCAGGATGTAGTCAGATGAGGTAAACTTTTTATATGGCAGGAAGGTAATTAAGATCAGCTTTTGTTCATGGCAGGAAAGCCATTAAGACCAAGTTGGTACTAGGTGCAATAAAAAAAAACTATGGTTCTGTATTAAGGAGAATAGCTGATTTTTTAATGTGATTGAAAAATGTGTGAAAAATTAGGAATGAAATTCAGGGTTTTTTAACTATATAAGTGTCAGCTGTAAGTGACCTCACAGGAATTCTCTTCGGACCAGGGTCTGGAATGGTGCTAGGACCTTCGAGTTCTCTACACCAATCGTCGTTCTGCACAGTTCCCAGCAGAGAGAAGGGCACGAGACTTGTTGTTTTACTAATATTTTAGTAACTTGTTCCTTTGTTAATACCTTAATAAATTTTGTATTTGTAACCTTATGTCGTTGAAGTGTTCTTTCTCCATCATTGCTCTGAATCCTCGAAATTTGCTTATATTCCATTACACCTTTCAATTTGTATTTCAGTTTCTACCCGATATCTACACAAGCTGAATCTCAGCTGGACAAAATGGATAATGTTCAGGAATAGGATGTTGCCAATTTCCCAGCTAAATCCAAAAACAAGTTTCCCAATTCAAGCTTACAACTGCCACACTGAGAATCATTAATTTAACCTTCTTGCTCTGCTTGTCTCTTGATAAATGTACCAAGTCATTAAGAGAGCCTGAACACTAGTACTGCCACATTCCAGATGCAACTTTTAAATGTAATTTTGTTGTAATTTTGCCATAATAATATTATTGCTGTTGATTCCTAGTCATATTAACATAGATAATGAGAGGACAAATAAGCTGCCAAAATGTACATAAACAAAATAATTAAATGAAACAAATGAAACACTGCCGATTTACTAAAAAACATGTTCAGTCAACAGCTGCAAAATACCTGGCTGTCAAGCCAGCACAGCATCCCACTTTAAATTCTGTATGTCGATCTGAGGTTTAGATAGAATTGCATGCATCTGTGCAGCCCTTCTAGCTCAATAGCCCACTGGCACTCACTGTCAAGGCTCATGTGCTGCAAAGGATGAACCTGGCCTCCTTACCGCACAATATTCCATTCAGATGGACCCTGCTGCACTACCTGTCCTTCATAGAGAAGTTCCTGCAGAAAAACATTCTTGGCCACAATTCATCAGGCTGTGGTCAAAACAGAATGTCCTGGAAGCCCTGCGGGAGAAGAACATGAGAACCATTCTGTGGAATGGTTTCCTGAGCAGACTGTCAAAGTCACTTGGCAGGATGCCTGATCATCAGAACTCACATGCACGAAGACCCTGTCAGGCTGGAAGTGAGAGGAGCCTTCCTCGCGAGATCCTTCCTACACAGCCAGAGCCTCACTCCATTACATGTTGCCCTCAAGATGGCTGTGATATAAATGAGACCATCAACTGCTGTGTCGTGGACTGTGCGTTTGTCAAGAAGGGTCTGGAAAATGGTTGCAATGGCCTTTGTCGAGGTTCATCCTGAGCAGCTGCATAACTGAGGAACTCTGATATCTACAGCTGTTCCCCGGAAGCCTGAGGCAAACATTATCTGCTGCTGGAAGATCATCAGCTTGGTGAAAGATGCACTTTAGTCTGCTTGAAACTATTGGTATTGGTTTATTATTGTCACTTGTACCGAGGTACAGTGAAAAACCTGTCTTGTATACCGATCGTACAGGTCAATTCATTACACAGTGCAGTTACATTGAGTTAGTACCAAACTGTTGGTCATCCAATGCAAGTAGATGTCTGCGAGTAAATGCCACCACTGACATATTCCAAGGTGCAGGGATACATGATGAGGGAGACACTGAAGCTCAGTGTGGCCACTGCAAAGCGTGTGTGGGGAGAAACCACAATCTGGAGTCCTGCCACCAGTGCACACTGTGGGGCTGGGTCCTGAGTAACAACTCTCAAATGCTCCACGGGTACATTGATTGAGGAAATATGAATGGCGCTGATGCATTGTAAGAGAATGTATTGACAATACAGTGAATGTACAGAAAGATAAATAACAATTGTACTTACTGTAGATATTATAAATAAAGTATATTTTTGAAAGAACAAAAACTTAGTCATCATTTTGCCAGGTGCCCAGAGTCGATGGAACTGAACTCCCAGAAGGAGCTTTCTCAGGGTCACGGCTTACAACATACCATTGTTTCTTGGGATTTTGATGAACTAAAGGACATCAATCCATGCTTCTGTATTCCTGAGCACAAAGCTGCCATCAAGGATCGAAGATGCCACGGAAGGCTAGGAGAAATTTGGGCTTGGAGACTATGTGAGGAACTAGAATTTCTACAGTTCAGGTTCCTCACTTCAGGTTCATTAGTCATTTTCCTAAAATCAATTCAAATTTTTGGGCCAGCTGCATTCCTAATGAATAAAGTCATATGTGACTGCCAGCTTCTGAATAAGTCATCAAGTGGTGTCAAAGGTACAGAATGATCGGAAACACACAAATTTGGAATAACAGTAAAACCGCTCGGCATGGATGTTCAGGCAGCTTTAGAGTTAACCAAGGAAATCGGCATCTTGCAGGAGTCTAGCTCCCCTAAATCCGTGCAAACTGAGCAGATCAACACTGAATGCAACCTGCAAGAGCTGCCCAACAGGGTTATATTATAATGCCAGTGCTAATTCAGAGGCAGAACAGTGTAAATGGGGCACAGATTCCCCTTGAATCTCTGTTGCCATGGCGATGACATTTGCAGACACCTCTTCACTTCTTGTGTGCTGAGCATGTGCACAGAACAAAATGTGGTACTTCAGTTTCTGAGTATCCAGCCAGTAATGACGAAAAAGTAACTGCTCAATAAGTCATGGCATAGAATTTTAGAGTGCAGAAGGCCATTCAGTCCAGCATGCCCATGCCAGCTGAAAAATAGCTATTCAGAGTGATCCCATTTCCCAACTCTTGCTCTGTAGCCCTGTAGGTAAGCATTCATCAGGTGCTTTTCAAAGACTGAGAGTGTTGCACAGCACTGGAGAAGGAGGTAGTACCACGTTAGGTAGGAACAAACTAGGAATCATAAGAATGCACAGGTATGTTTAGGATGCATGTATGTAAAAGCACAAAGTACGGTGAATAAGGGTGGTGAGCTATAAGCACAATACAATATTGTAGTAAGGACAGAAATGTGACTTAAAAATCATTAGGACTGGGGACAAAGTATTCATGGATGTAGAAAACACAGGAAAGGAAAAATGGGAGGTGGAGAGGCAGCATCGTGTTGGTTTTAATTTTCCAAAATTCTGTAGATTCAGGGAAAGAGTCTATTAGATTGGAAAATAGCAAATGCATAGGATCGTAGAGTCACAGAGTTGTGCAGCACAGAGCGGGCTGCACAGAAATGGCCCTTTCACATCATACCAACCTTTTAGCTCATCTACACTAATCCCATTTGTCTGCATTAGGTCCGTTCCCTTCCGTGCCTTGTCTATTCAAGTGCCTGCCTAAATCTCTATTAAACATAGTGATTGTACCTGATTCCACTACCTCTCTGGCTGCACGTTCTAGAGATCAACGACTCTCTGTACAAGAGACCTCCCCTTTAAAATTCCTTCCTCTCATACAAAACCTATTCCCCGTTGTTTTTAATACCCCCACCACAAGAAAAAGATTCCGACTATCTATCTTGTCCATGCCACTTATAATTTTATACACCTCTATCAGGTCACCCCTCAGCCTCCTTCAGTCCAGGGAAAATAAGCCCAGCCTATCCAATCTCTCCGCATAACTAAAGGCCTCCAGTCCAGGCAATATCCTCATGAATCTCCTATGCACTGTCTCAAGCAGAATAGCGTATATCTCCTTCCTAGAGAGTGGCAATTAGAATGGCACACAATACTCCAAATGTGGTCTAACCAATATTTTGTAAAGTTGCCACAAAACATCCCAACTTCTATATACTATGTCCCAGCTATGAAGGTAAGTAAGCCATATGCCTTCTTCATCTTATCTACCTGTGTTGCCATTTTCAGGGAACTATGGACTTGAATCCCAAGATCCCTCTGTTCATGAACATTCCTTAGCACCTGTATATGTCCTACACCTATTTGAGTTCCCAAATTGTACTTGTTGGGATTAAATGTGATCTGACAACATTCTGCCCAACTTTCCGTCTCATCTATATCCTGCTGTAATCTTAGACAAGTTTCCTCACTATCCACAGCACCACCGACTTTCATGTCACCCACAGACTTGCTAATCATACCTCCTATGTTCAGATCCAAGTCATTAAAGGGCCCAGTACTGATCCCTGCATTTCACCACTCCTCACAGACTTCCGATCAGACTTCCCCCTCACAAAACCATGCTGACTATCCCCGATCAGCCCCTGCCTTTCCAAATGTACATAAATCGTATCCCTTAGGATTTTCTCCAATAATTTTCCTACCACTGACATATTGCACTGGCCTGTAGTTAAATGGTTTGTCCCTGAAGCCCTTCTTAAATAAAGGAACAACATTAGCTACCCAAAAAAACAAACTGCTGGTCTGTGGAGACAAAGGAATGGTCAATGTTTCGGGTCGAGACCCTGCAACAGGAACGTTAGCTATCCTCCAGTCATGCAAAAAGAGGAACAGAAAGCAGGAGACTACAGGCCAGTTAGTTTAACATTTATCATGTTAAATATTAGAAGTGATCATTAAAGTCCATACAGCAGGGCGCTTAGAAAAATTCAAGATAATCAGACAAAGTGAACATAGTTTCGCAAAAAGGGAAATCATATTTGACCAATTTACTGGAGCTCTTTGAAGATATAACATGCTGTGGATAAAGAGGAACCCATGAATGTACTATACTTAGATCTCCAAAAGGCATTTGATAAGGTGTCACATCAAAGGTTATTGCGGTAAATGAAAGCTCATGGTGTAGGAGGTGACATACTGGCATGGGTAGCATTGATTGCCTTACAGGAAGCAGAGAGTAAGCATTTATGGATCTTTCTCTGGTTGGCCATTTGCAACAAGTGTTGTGCCACAAAGGTTGCAGTTAGGGCCTCAACCTTTTACTATTTATAACTGGTGATACCTTGCTAATGGAATCAATGTTATAGAGAGATATGTTGGTGACAGAAGTACAATGCCAGAATTCTGGCACAAACCCCTGCCCTCTATTGTAAAAATCTCAACAGTGGTCACTGGCCATTGATCTCATTACCACAGAGAAACCTTCATGGCTGGTAGAGCTGTCCGACAAACAAAAAGGGGGAGACGACATCATCTAACACATCCAACAGGAGGAGATAAATGAGAACAGAGCTGCTGGGTGATCTGTCAACATGTGCCAGTCCATACTCACCATGCCAGCTGGAGGTCTGGCGTAAGACTGACTCCTCAGTGCTGAGCGGCCTCACTGCTCACACAGTTCTGCTCAACACTAAACCTCACAGGCAGCCTCTACACACCAAGCTGTAGCAATTCATTTGACAAGGCATGGGATCGGAACAGGGTCCTGGGGACTCCAAACGTTGTTGATGAAACTACATCTGGAGTATTGTGGACGTCTTTGGTCTTAATTAAGGAAGAATCTTTATGCTTCAAAAGCACATCAGGGCAGATTAGTAAGATTAATATCTAAAATGGATGCGTTGTCTTATGATGAAAGATTGGACAGACTAGGCTTCTACCTACTGGAGTTTAGTAGAATGAGAGAAGGCAATTAAAGTACACAAAATCTGAGGGCACTTGACAGAGTGGATGTGGAGATGACATTTCCCCTTGAGGGAGAAAATAAAACGAGGAATCACTGCTTAAAAATAAACTGGTCAATTTAAGACAGAGATGAGATTATTTTTTTCCCTCTCAGAGGGCTGAGAGTCTTTGGAACTCCCTTAATCAAAGGGTGGTGGAAACAGAATCTTGAATACTTTTATTTAGAGGTGGCTAGGCACTTGTTAAACAAAGGGGTGAGAGATCTTGCGTAAACTGGAATGTGATTTAGGCAAGAGATAAAAGGAAGAAGTTTTTATGCAGTGAGTGGTAACGGCCCGAAACTTACTGCTTTTGAGGGAGATGGAAATCGAGATGATCAATGGTTTAAAAGAAATTAAATAGACATTTGAGCGAAATCAACCTACAGGGCTACGAGGAAATTGCAGGGCAATAGGACTGACTGAATATGATACACACAGCCATCATAGACACAATGGGCTAAATAGTCTTCTATACCATAACAATTCTATGACTTTTTTTTACTTGTGATAAATATTCTTGCATCAACCACCCCTCTCAGGTAGTGAGGTCTGGATCCCTCAATGGGTGAAAGAAAATTCACCGACTCCCCTTTTCCGAATTTTTCCAATTACTTTAAAGTTAGTTACTGAAGATTTTTAGTCATTTCCCGCGAAGATTTTTAGTCATTTCCCGCGAAGGGAAATGACTTCTTTCTATTCAACCCTACCTGATTTAATACACCTCGATTAAATCCCCTCTCATCCATCTTTCTAAAGAAAACATACCTACCTTGGCCAATCTTTCCTCATTACTGAACTTTACCAGCCTTGACAATATCCTTGTGGATATAATCAAAGGCACTATGACTACGCTTTGTGAGTGCATAGCAGAGCAATAAAAGTACAGATCAAAGAACAGCACAGAAGGACCTGTTACAGATTGGAAGCGACATTCACATTGTCAAACTCCAGGTTCTGATGAAAGGGCATTGGCCTGAAATGTTAACTCTGTTTCTCTCTTCACCACTGGTATCTGACCTGCTGAGCATTTCCAGTATTCTATTTACATCCAGGTATTGGGCATTGGTAATTGGTTTTATATTCTCACTTGTACCGAGGTACAGTGAAAAACTTGTCTTGCATACCAATCATACAGGTCAATTCATTACACAGTACAGTTTACATTGAGTTAGTACAGAGTGCATTGATGTAGTACAGGTAGAAACAATAACAGTACAGAGTAAAGTGTCACAGCTACAGAGAAAGTGCAGTGCAATAAGGTGCAAGGTCACAACAAGGTAGATCGTGAGGTCAGAGTCCATTTCATCGTATAAGGGAACTGTTCAATAGTCTTATCACAGTGGGGTAGAAGCTGTCCTTGAGCCTGGTGGTACGTGCCCTCAGGCTCCTGTATCTTCTACTTGATGGAAGAGGAGAGAAGAGAGAATGACCCGGGTGGGTGGGGTCTTTGATTATGCTGGCTGCTTTGCCAAGGCAGCGAGAAATAAAGATAGAGTCCAAGGAGGGGAGGCTGGTTTCCGTGACGCGCTGGGCTGTGTCCACAACCCTCTGCAGTTTCTTGTGGTCCTGGGCGGAGCAGTTGCCATACCAAGCCGCGATGCATCCAGATAGGATGCTTTCTATGGTGCATCGATAAAAGTATAGCAGAACAATAAAAGTACAGATCAAAGATCAGCACAGAAGGACCCGTTATAGATTGAAAGCCACATTCACATTGTCAGACTCCAGGTTCTGATGAAAGGGCATTGGCCTGAAATGTTAACTCTGTTTCTCTCTTCACCAATGGTATCTGACCTGCTGAGCATTTCCAGTATTCTGTTTACATCCAGGTAACATGTTCACATTGGACTAGCACACCATGAAGAAGCATATTTTCAAATAATCATTAAGAATGAATAACTCATCTGAAGAGGCTAAGTAACTACCCTCCTCTGCTTTCCCCAGCATTGTACATTATCCTCCTTCTATTACACCTGGCAATTAACTGAGAATAAGACCTTCCAGACTGCAAGTCACAGGTTCCAACTTGGCACAAGCACAGCTGTGAGGTTGGTTTACACATGTGTGACTCTGGGTGAGAGTTAGAAAGTGTTGGAGGTAGAAGTAGCCTTCCAGCTGTGTAATCTGGAGCTCACTCCAGAGTGCCTCTGTGGCTTTGAAGAATTCCTGGGGATTTTGAGGTATGTCCCAATTCCCAGGTTTGACCCTCAGTTGTAAAACATGCTGAAAAACTTACACTGTGTTTAAATCCGCTAGAAAATCAAAATGGATTTCTCAACTCATTGTGGCCTAGTTAAAAGGAATGCAGTCCTAATCCTTGGAGAGTAAGAATGACCAGCAATTTCTAACAGAGTGTTATCAGGCAGAACTGATAACATGAAGAAGTTAAATGTGGAAATGTGTATTATGTCTTTATTTTGGTGTGTGACTGTCAAACAAAGGTTCTCAACCATTTATCTTCTGCTTCTTTAACAGTTGACATAACTGGCTCCTCTGTCAAACTCTGTCTACTAATTTTTACATCTAGACTTTGAAGGGTGTGATGAATGATAGTACAATATAGCCATTGGTTTCTAAAGTGCTTTTATCCCATACTTTAAGGGGGAAAAACATAATTAAAAATTCACGCAGCAGTAGAACTGTGTGCTCGTCCTTGCAGTTACCTAACAAGTAACACAGGGACTCATCAGAAAATATACCAATTGTTTAATATTCCTAAGAGGCATTTTTTTTATTCCAGGGTGCGAGTATGACTGACAAGACCAGCATTTATTACACATCCTCATGCCCCATGATGGCAATGGTGAGGCTTTTTGAACTGAATCCATTGCCAGGGCATTTCAGAAGGCAGTCAGAAGTTATAAAGAGCCAGTTGGAAAATTTAGTTACTAACGAAATAAATTATGACACACATGGCAAAGCAGGTTGTGGCTACAGTGTAGAGTCATAGATAGATGCAGCACAGAAACAGGCTCTTCGGCCCAACGAGTTCACACTGACCATCAAGCACCCATTTTGCACTCATCCTATCCCAAGCCCATTTCATTCTCCCCACATTCCCATCAACTCCCCCCACCCCCAGATTCTACTCACATGTACACGAGGAGCAATATACAGTGGGCATTTAATCTACCAGCATGTACATTTTTGGGATGTGGGAGGAAACGGGAGCACCTGGAGAAATCCATGAGGTTACAATGAGAACATGGAAACTCCACACACAGAGCACCTGAGGTCAGGATTGAACCCGGGTTGCTGGGGCTGTGAGCCAGTGGCTCTATAAACTACCTCTAACTCTACCAACTCTAACAGCTACTGCTCTACTGGTGCCAACTTGTTCATGCGTCTGTCTAAATGCTTCTTAAATATTACTATCATATCTGCTTCCATCCCCTCCCCTGGCAGCATGTACCAAGTACCTATCACTCTCTGTGTAAAAAACTTGCTTTGCAAATCTCCTTTAAACTTTCCCCCTCTCTCATTAAACCTATGCCCTCTAGTATTTGGCATTTCCATCATGGGAAAAAGACTGACAATCTACCCTATCTGTGCCTCTCATAATTTTATGTACCTCTATCAGATTGCCCCTCAGCCTCCGACACTCCAGAGAAAACAATACAAGTTTGTCCAGCCTCTCCTTATAGCTAATACTCTCCAATCCAGGCAACATCCTGGTGAACTTCTTCTGCACCCTCTCCAAAACTTCCACATCCTTCCTATAGTGTGGTAACCAGAACTGCACACAATACACCAAATGTGGCCTAACCAAAGTTTTATATAGCTGCAACATGACTTTCCAACTTTTATACTCAATGCCCTGACTGACGAGGGCATGTATCCTATACACCTTCTTTACCACACTATCCACTTGTGTTGCCATTTCCAGGGACCTATGGGCTTGCACCCTAAGATCTCCATGTGTATCAATGCTCCAAAGATAGTGTATACTTCCCTCTTGCATTTAACCTCCCAAAATATATCACCTCACACTTGTCTGAATTAAATTCCACCTGCCATTTCTCTGCCCAATCCATGTTAACCAACCTCATGTGTGGGACCTTATCAAAATACACCACATCCACTGGTTCCCTTATATCATGGATGGGGCACATGGAACAGTACAGCACAGAACAGGCCCTTTGGCCCACAGTGTTGTGCCGACATAGCTATTCCCTCCTACCTAGAGAATGCCCATATCCCTCTAGTTTCCTCTCATTCATAGAACAGTCCAGCACAGAACAGGCCCTTCGGCCCACAATGTTGTGCCAACATAGCTATTCCCTCCTGCCTACAGAATGTCCTTATCTCTCCATTTTCCTCCCATTCATGTGCCCGTCCAACCCCCCCCCCATTAAAAGCCCCCAATGAATTTGCCTCCACCACCCAATCAGGCAACACATTCCATGCATCCACCACTCTCTCAGTAAAAAATGTACCCCTCATGTCTGTTCTGAACCTACCCCCTCTCACCTTAAATGCATGCCCCCTCTGGTATTGGATCACTCAATAATGGGATAAAGATATTGCTTGTCCACCCTATCTGTGCCCCTCATAATTTTATACACTTCCAACAGATGTACATCACAAACAGCAGAGGTCCCAGCACAGATCCCTGCAGAACACCACAACTCACAGGCCTCCAGCCCGAATAAGTCCCTTCAGCTACCACCCTTTGTCTTCTACAGGCAAGTTAGTTCTGGATCCACACAGCCAATTCTCCACTGACCCCATGCATCTGAACTTTCTTGATTAACCGATTATGTGGGACCTTGTCAAATGCCTTACTGAAGTCCATGTAGATGACATCCACAGCTCTACCTCCATCAATCTCTTTCGTCACCCTGTCAAAAAACTCAACTAGGTTAGTGATCGCTTGTGCTCATCTCATTTTTAAAGAACTCCAACAGTTAGTCAAACACAGATTTATGTCAACTATGCTGTCATTCTTTCAGGTCTTTTGTAATTACAATTTTCATCATTTCCCTACCACCAACGTTAAGCTAACAGTAGTTCTCTGTGGTTTTTCTTGTTCCCTCTGTTTTCTTAAATAATGGAGTCACATTTGTTACCCTCCAATCCACAAGAATTCCAGAATCTAAGGAACCATGAAAGATGATAACCAGAGCACGCTGTTTCTAAAGCTGCTACTTCCAGCCTTCTAAGTATCTAAATGGACCACACCCACTGGTTCTTCCTTAAATATTCTACTCATCACATCTTCAAAGAGCACCAGAGGATTAGTTAAATATGAGTTCCCTCTCACAGCTCAACTGGTGAAAGTAATCAGAGCCTGCAGAGTACATGTTTTATCTAATTCTTCACAAGGTTTTTCAAAATTAACTCTAATTCTAAACCTTTGCTGCTTTCAAGCTACTGTCAAAGTCACCAAAGGCAATGAGACTGGCCCCTAGTTGTCACCACAAAACAGCCATAGAACCTTATGTCCAGAAATGAATCAGTAAAGAATATCCTCTCACTATAGTCTCCAGTTGCACAGCATTTGGTTGAGCAATTGCCTTTGGGGCCACTACAATCTGTTCATATTCTCAGTATCACAGACAGAGAGAGATCAAGGGATTTTCTATCACAGTTACTGACCTGCCTTTTCTAGCCTTCTGCCTTATTTTTTTAAACTTTTGATTGGCACTTGGTTGAGCAATTGCCTTTTGGGCAAATGTACATCTCTTCATGTTCTCAGCAACAGACAGAGATCAAGGGTTTTCCATCAGATTTACTGACAGTGAACAGTAACTGCAACTGATAGGTATATCATGTCTCAAGAGTACATAAGAGGTCCTAAAGAGCTTCAAAGGAGAGCCATAAATGTCAATTTGACCATGACCCAAGTAATAGATATTAGGATAAATGATTAATAGCTTGGTGAAATAGATAGATACAAGAGAGAGAAAGAGAGAGAGAGAGAGATGGTCTGAATTGGCGAAACATATACTGTATATCTCAATGAGTTGTTGGGACATCGTGGGCCAAAGGGCCTGTTCCTGTGTTGTACTGTTCCATGTTCTATGCATATATCTCAATGAGTTGTTGGGCTGGAGATGGTTACAGAGATAGATGCAAGCTAATGAATCAATTGTTTAGATTCTGAGAAAAACAAAATCGCTTTTCTGAGTATAAACCTTTCACTGAATGCAAGTTTTTCCAAAGTCACGAGAACATGCTTGGCATTATAAAATCCAACACATCCAAAAATTCTCAAATAGTGGCAGAGCAAAATAAAAGGCAACATTTCAAAAGGCATATAATTTTTCTTCACTCTTATGTTTAGAGTGCAGAAACATCCTGAACTCCATCACCCAGTTATTTATATATAGGCAGAGACAAGAAGATAGGATATTTTCAGCAGAAATAAAAGACTCTAGAGAATGTATAACAAAGCAAAGAAGGAGTGGGTCATACAATCCCTTATGTACACTCGGCCATTCAGTACAATTCCCATTGTCCTGTCCCCCACCATCAACATTGTGGGGATCATCATTGACCAGAAACTCAACTGAAGCAGCTAGAAAAATACCATGGCAACAAGGGCAGGTTAGAAGCTGGGCATCCTATGACCAGTGACTCAGCTCCTGCCATCCCAAAGCCCTTCCATCACCTACAAGATACAAGTCAGAAGCATGTTGGAATATACACTACTTGACTGGATGAGTGCAGTGCCAAATCTCAAGAAGCTTAACCCTATCCAGGACAAGGCAGCTTGCTTGATTGGCACCCTATCCACTACCCTAAACATTCATTCCCTCCACCAATGCCAAAGATGTAGGCTGTAAACAAATATCTTAGTCATAAAATGGCCAATCCTCCATCCAAAAATTATCCCACGGTTCTAATGTTCTAAACAATCTATCAGTCTCCAGCCTATAATTCCTCCTCAAAATCCTCCTCCCCATGCAGAAGTGATTTAGTTTCAGGCAGAAGAGATTTAGTTTAATTCGGCATTGTGTACAGCGCAGAAATCATGGGCCGAAGGGCCTGTTCCTGTGCTGTACTGTTCTATGTTCTAAAATCAGATGGGGTTCAATGAGATCCCCTCTCAAGCTTCCAAACTCCATTGAGTCCATACTAATCTTATTCAATTCCTCCTCAAAGGGACAACCCCATCAACCCAGTAATCATTCTAATGAACCTATGCATTTTCTTAGATATGAAAAACAAAACTACATACAGACAAACCCCACTTTAAGGCAGTTCGGGTACTGGAAATTCACCCTTACACTGATCATAAATCACTACCAAAAAATCTGGGACACAGAATAAAAATTCACTCTTACAAAATTTATGTGAAGGAGTAAATAAGTAAACACGAAATGTATTTTTTTTTCAAATTGCATTTCCTGACATATGCACAAATGACACGACTTTGCGTTACGGAAAATCACGATATGGACAATTTCCTAGGAATGCAACCTCTCCATAATGGGGGGGTCACCTGTACATCCCGAAATATGAAGCATACCAATGAGATTTTCCATCAGATTTTCATTTTACAGCCAGATAGAGTGAAAGTTGCCTATCCACTTGGTTTGTTTATTTGCTTTCCACATCTAATGAATCAAGATCCCTCTGCACACCAAAATGTACCAGTTTCTCACCATTTAAAAAGCCGCTTTTCATTTATTTCCGACTAAAGTGAATAACCTTACATTTTCTCTCATTCTTCTCTATCTGCCACTTTCTTGACAACTCATTTCACCAACCTATATCCCCTTGTAGACTCTATGTGTCTTTTTCACAGCTCACTTTCCAACTTTGCATCATTGGCAAAACTTGGGTACATTACACTTTGTTTTTTTCATGCAAGTTGTTAATATAAACTGTGAATAGCTGAGGGCCTGGTACTGATGTTTGTGCCACCCCACTGGTAACAGCCTCACAAATGGAAAAAGTCCCATTTACTCCTGCTCTGCTTTTCTGTCCTTCAACCAATTCATACTCACTATGATTTGATAAATGTCCCACACCATCCATGATACACTCCAGTATTTTACTGGCAAACTATATATCATTAGCTGATCTATAGTTGCCTATTTTCTCCATTAATCTTTTCTACATCCCAATTTGTTGGTTCTATTCCAAAACTTAGGGACTGTATCTGCAGCAATTTCTCTTAGGACAATGGGATGCAAGACTATCTGGTCCAGGGGATTTATTAGGTTTTACTGCCCTTAATTTCTCTTTCCAAGCATGACATTCCTCAGTCATTAGATCCCATTAGTTCTGGTACATTTATCCTGTCTTCTACTGTGAAAGCTGATGGAAAATATTTCCTTATTCCCCATTATTATTTCACCTGTCATTGTCTCTATGGAAACCACATTTACTTTTGCCATGTTCATCCTTTTTACAAATTTATACAAGTTCTTATAATCAGAAAATGCTCAAATATTCATCAGATGCAGGAGCATTTGTGGAAAGAAAAACAAAATTGACGTTTCAGATCAAAGAATCTTCTTCAGAACTCTTCCAGTTCAGTGAATGATTTATGACCTGAAACATTAGACCTGGTTCTTTTCCTACAGATGCTGCCTGACCTGCTTCATATTTCCAGCATTTTCTGGTTTTTATTTCAGAGTTTCAGCACCTGTTGTTTTTGAATTTTCAAATTAATAATTTTTTTTAGATATTTTCATGTTTATGCTATCTTCCCCCTCCATATCAATATTTTGGTCATCTATTGCTGGTTCCTGAATGTCTCCCTACCCATTGACTTACTATCCTCCTTGGCAACACTGTGAGCCTTTTCTTTTAATGTACTATTCACAACCTCTTTGGCTGGCCACATGGATTACTTTATTCATGGAGTTATTATTTTGCAATGGAATGCACATTCCATACATAGAGGTAACATTTTTCTATCCAGAAGAATTCAATTTTGACAGCAGTTATAATCTATTAAAGAAAGACTGTTGAGTCTGAGCAGGATAGGAAATTTGTTTTGGTTAAGAAAGAAAGAAATTCTTAATGAATACAAAAGCAGTTTGGATGCAGAAGACATTTCGTCATTCTCTTTTGTGTCATTCAAGAAATTATTTTGCAAACAATATGCATTGTTTGAAAGAAGAACAATTAATTTACTTAAGGTGAATTTCTGTCATTTACTTGTTCCTTTGTGAGGAACCTTGAGAGAGTCATACTTTGTATTGAAACCACAGCATTAAATTAATAAATGATTGTCTAAATGTAGCTTTGGATAGAGTACCATTTCAAAAGACAATTCAGCAGCATGAGGGTAATACAATGATATATCTTTTGTTTCGCTCTTCAATGTTTTCAGAAATGCATGAAAGCAATATGCATCTTAACAGGAAATGGATTTATTTGCAAGGCAGAACACTTGACCTTTATAGTTGTTGAGTCTTCATGCTCCTGCTTAAGACTGACTGTTCTGGTCATTGTCACAGAACAAGCATGCTACATAAGTCTCCTGTTCAACAGAATCACAATATGTCCAACACATAGATACAAAGAGTACAATATCTCCCTGACAACAGAGAAACGCTGCTGCCCTTTTACTTAAAGAATGACATTTTCGTTAATACTTTTTTAAACACTTCAACGCTTAAGTACAAATATCTTAATAATGTATACATTTCACATAATTATAATTGACTTTATCTTTTAAATGAACAACAACTATAAATGTAGTCTAGCAACCAGTTGTCAATGTCTTTCTGATCTTCTTACAAATTAAAGTGTCAAATCAACTCTTGTTTTGTTGGATCCTAAATTTGAACACAAGGAAAGTTTTGTTCCTTTACCTGACATGCTTAGATCTGGTACCTCACTTCCTGATGTCTGTCTTGGATTCAACTCAGACACTACTTCATGATCAAGTGGTTCATCATCCAGACATGTTTCCACAGAACCATAGACCCATAGAACAATACAGCACAATACAGGCCCTTCGGCCCACAATGTTGTGCCAACCTTTAAACCACGCCTAAGACTATCTAACCCCTTCCTCCCACATATCCCCCATTTTAAATTCCTCCATATGCTTATCTAACAATCTCTTGAACTTGACCAACGTATCAGCCTCCACCACCACCCCAGGCTGTGCATTCCATGCACCAACCACTCTCTGGGTGAAAAACCTCCCTCTGACATCTCCCTTGAACTTCCCACCCATTACCTTAAAGCCATGTCCTCTTGTATTGAGCATCGGTGCCCTGAGAAAGAGGCACTGGCTGTCCACTCTATCTATTCCTCTTAATATTTTGTATACCTCTATCATGTCTCCCCTCATCCTTCTTCTCTCCAATGAGTAAAGCTCTAGCTCCATTAGTCTCTCCTCATAATCCATACTCTCCAATCCAGGCAGCATCCTGGTAAATCTCCTCTGCACCCTTTCCAACACTTCCACATCCTTCCTATAATGAGGTGACCAGAACTAGACACAGTACTCCAAGTGTGGTCTAACCAGAGTTTTGTAGAGCTGCATCACCTCACGGCTCTTAAACTCGATCCCACGACTTATGAAAGCCAACATCCCCTAAGCTTTCTTAACTACCCTATCCACCTGTGAGGCAACTTTCAGTGATCTGTGAATATGAACCCCCAGATCCCTCTGCTCCTCCACACTACCCAGAATCCTGCCATTCACCTTGTACTCCGCTTTGGAGTTTGTCCTCCCAAAGAGTACCACTTCACACTTCTCCGGATTGAACTCCATCTGCCACTTCTCAGCCCAGCTCTGCATCCTATCAATATCCGTCTGCAAGCTTCGACAGCCCTCCACACTATCCACAACACCACCGACCTTTGTGTTGTCTGCAAACTTGCCAACCCACCCTTCTACCCCTTCATCCAGTCATTAATCTCCAGCATAGATCACTTGTTCTACAAGAACACTAGATCCTGATGCCAATTTCAACCAATTATCTCCTGGTTCCGCAATTCTCTATTTTGGTTCCTCCCTACATTGTCTGAACTGGACTTGTTAGGTGGGCTAAGAATACAAAATGCACTTTGCTTGAAACTGCATTCCTTCTTATCAATGTAATTATGACATTTTTGACTCAAGTGTCTCAGTTTAATTCTTGATGCCAAATTTGGTTGAACAAGGCTCAAGCTTGCTCTCAAACTGCTCCTCATTGATAGTTCTGCAGGTGGATACCCCACAGCAGTGTGCAAAGTTATTCTGCACTTCAGCAA
Organism: Pristis pectinata; assembly: GCF_009764475.1. NCBI lineage: Eukaryota > Metazoa > Chordata > Chondrichthyes > Rhinopristiformes > Pristidae > Pristis > Pristis pectinata. The sequence goes on along the minus strand of NC_067405.1, from coordinate 127,891,161 downwards.
GAACCTCAGCAAGTGATGTTTCATGCTGAGCTTTGAATATTCCTGAAACATTTGATTTATGGGAGCTTTCTTAATTATTCTAACTGACCTCTAGCTACCACTTGAAGTCAGATGATGTGAGGGGAAAAGAGTATGTTTGATACCATTCCGTTACATAAAATTTACAAGCAGACTGTTTTGAAACTGGGGATTATTGTCAGAAAATGCCAAAAACAGTAGGTGACAATGCCAAAGCCAGCATCATGCCAACATCAATGTTGAACTCAGGTTCATATCATACTGGGCAGTTCACTTCATTCCCTCATAGGCTGATTAGGGACAGTCAGCATGGCTTTGTGAGGGGCATGTCGTGCCCCACAAGCCTGACTGAATTCTTTGAGGATGTGACAAAGCACATTGATGAAGGTAGAACAGTGGATGTGGTGTACATGGATTTTATTAAGGCATTTGATAAGGTTCCTCATTGAAGGTTTATTCAGAAAGTCAGGAAGCATGGGATCCAGGGATACTTGGCTGTGTGGATTCAGAATTGACTCACTCATAGAAAACAGAGGGTGGTGGTAGATGGAGCGTATTCTGCCTGGGGGTCGGTGACCAGTGGTGTTCGACAGGGATCTGTTCTGGGACCCCTGCTCTTTGTGATTTTTATAAATGACTTGGATGAGGATGTGGAAGGGTGAGTTAGTAAGTTTACTGATGATACAAAGGTTGGTGGTGTTGTGGATAGTGTCAAAGGTTGCTGTAGATTACAACAGGATATCAATAGAATGCAGAGCTGGGCTGAGAAGTGGCAGATGGAGTTCAACCCGGATGAGTGTGAAATGATACACTTCGGAAGATCGAATTCGAAGGCAGAATACAAGGTTAATGGCAGGACTCTTAGCAGTGTGGAGGAACAGAGGGATCTTGGGGTCCACGTCCATAGATCTCTCAAGGTTGCCACGCAGGTCAATAGGGTTGTTAAGAAGGCGTATAGAGTGTTGGCCTTCATTAGCTGGGGTATTGAGTTCAAGAGCCATGAGGTGATGTTGCAGCTCTATAGAACTCTGGTCAGATCACACTTGTAGTATTGTGTTCAGTTCTGGTCACCTCATAATAGAAAGGATGTGGAAGTTTTAGAGAGGGTGCAGAGGAGATTTACCAGGATGTTGCCTGGATTGGAGAGCATGTCTTATGAGGATAGATTGAGCGAGCTGGGGCTTTTCTCTTTGGAGAGAAGGAGGATGAGAGGTGACTTGACAGAAGTGTACGGACAGTCAGAGACTTTTTCCCAGTGCGACAATGGCTAACATGAAGGGACATAATTTTAAGGTGATTGGAGGTATAAGGGGGATGTTAGGGGTAAGTTTTTTTACACGGAGAGTGGTGGGTGCGTGGAACGCACTACCGGCAGAGGTTGTGGGGGCGGATACATTAGGGAGATTTAAGAGGCTCTTAGACAGACACATGAATGATAGAAAAATAAGGGGCTATGTGGGAAGGAAGGGTTAGATAGATCTTAGAGCAGGATAAAATGCCGGCACAACATTGTGGGCCGAAGGGCCTGTACTATGCTGTAGTGCTCTATGTTCTAATCCTTGAATAGAGACAGCACTTATTGTAGACATCCAATTTTCTTCAGGATCTTGTGGATACCGGTCCCACTAAATGTGCTGAAGGTCTTTTGTAGGTCAATGAACGCTAACATCAGAGGTACCTTTTGTTCATGCCTTTTTTCTTGCAACAAGCAGAGTAAGAAGAACAGGTTCAAAGGGTCCTTTCCAAAGTTACAAAAGCCAGAGAATCAATATTAGCAGTTGTTAAGTCCACCGGTTCCATTTTGAGGTAATTACTACCCATCAGTGCTGATCTTGACCAATGTTCCAAGTGTTAGAAAATCTGATGCACAAATCATACTTTGGTGCAGTTTTTAATGATTCCAGAGGTAATTAGCAATTTTCCACCCACCCAGCTCAAATCTTACAAGTGCATCTTTAGTACTAGCACAACAGATGCACTACACTTTACAGCTAATATTAATAACATAATAAATTTTAATAAAAAATGTTCAACAGACAATTCACACAAGATAGTACTTAATCTCTCTTCAGAAATTACTTACGAAGTGATGTGGAAATGCATTGATCATTTTAACATTGTAAAATATGCCCTGAATTGCTATCTGTAACCATCTCAAAACAGAAACATAATTCTGCAGAAGGCTAAAGAAATTCCACATGTCCCCAGCAACCCTCATCATTTTGTACAGATGTACCACAAGTAGCATCCTACCTGGACGCATCACAGCTTGGTATGGCAACTGCTCTGCCCAAGACTGCAAGAAACTGCAGAGAGTTGTGGACACAGCCCGATCACAAAAACCAGCCTCCCCTCCATTGACTCTGTCTCCTTCAGGAAAGCAGCCAACATAATCAAGGACCTCTCCCACAACAGTCATTCTCTCTCCTCCCCTTTCAATTGGGCAGAAGATACAAAAGCCTGAGAACACATACCACCAGGCTCAAGGACAGCTTCTTCCCCACTTTTATAAAACTATTGAATGGACCTCTTACAGGATAAAGGTGAACTCTTCATCTCTCAATCTACCTAGTCATGACATTTGCACTTTACTTTTTTACCTGCACTGCACTTTCTCTGTAACTGCAACACTATATTCTGCATTGTTTTTCTTTTTACTACCTCAATGGACTTATGATTTGTCTGGATAGCATACAAACAAAACCTTTTCTCTGTATCTTGGTACATGTGACAATAATAAACCAATATAGACATGCAAATATTTGATTGATGGAGAACATTAAATAAAAGTCATGTAAGAACTTCCATAAGAAGTCCAGTCCTGTTGTAGAAGATATATCTTCTTTTCCACCTCATCCTAAAATGTTTTCAGACAAACGGCACACTTAATATATTTTTGAAATTGCACACTTAATTAGGAAAATGTGATCCAAGTTCCCTTCAAATTCCAAAGGGCCACTGCAGTATTAAAATATATTTTTGTAAGTGAAAGAGAAGCACCTATGAGATTTCTGATAGGAACTTTCAATGGAATGCACAATCCAAGCACCAAGTTTAATTACAGATAGAAATGTTTTGGTTACCATCCTCCAATTACTTCTACAAAAAGCTTAACTGTGAAACACAAGAATTCCCTCAGTCCAACTGTTTGAAATAATATCAATCAGCAAGCTAATGTACTTTAAACTTTTTTATATATACATTACAATGATTGTTTTGAACATTAAAATGCTTCTGATGTGAAGGATTGGATACTGAGCTGATTATATTATCCAGTTCATGCTCGATCAGCTCCATGTTCCCAACTCCCACTTTAAACACTGGTTTTACAGTTCATTACAAAAGGCACCACCGACCTTGTTACAAGATGCTGCTCGTTATTATCATCCAAGATTATGTTCTTTGCATTCTTTGCAGCTTTTGCTTTCTCAAGCTCAAAGACACTATGCTTAAGCACAGTTTTGATAGAAAAATTACTGAATGCTATACATTAACAGGAAGCTTTGGATAGCAGCAGATTTTTAAAATCCTTTCCCTTGCATAAAGACATTTACAAAGACTTATCAGTCTAACTTCCTTCAGTCCTACGACCCTCTGAATTCTTTGAGCCCTCCAGATCTGGTTCCCTGACTATTCTGAATTTTAATCATTCCACTACTAACAGCCAACTGCCTTGGCCCCAAGCTGTGGAATTTCATACTGAGAGCTCTCTGCCTCTCTAACTTCAAGGTGATCCATAAAACCTACCACTTCAACTCAATTTTGGTCACCTGTCTTGATATCTTCCCCTCTGGATCAATGCCATTTTTGTTTAACTTGAAGTCTTTGGGAAGCTTTACCTCATTAAAGGTGCTATATAAATGGAATTATTGGTGCTGGTACTCAGTTATTCACTTTAGCACTACTAAATAGCAGAGCTCAATTCAAATGTAACTAGAAGATTATCTCAGGAAATTATTGTGTCCAGCAATTGAGTGGACTATCAATATTAAATCTGCACAAATTCCTCTTCAGAGTTGTTGATTTTGTTTAGATTCACAGAATTGTTACCTTTTCCAACATTTACAAGTCAGCTCTAATAATCTTCACCTTCACTTAACATGACAGACAACTTATTTTTAACCTTTTTTTTAAATCCAATAATCCCTTGAAAATCCTTTGGTTTTTGGTTCAACCATTCCATGTGGGCAAATTAACTTTGCTAAAAGTGGAAAATGACTGACATCCGATCAGCTGTTACAATACACTCAGTCTGATTTTTCATTTCATTGCATTTAATTAAAAGGGAAAGCAGCCGGAACATAAAATGTGCAGCTAATTCAACATTGCTCATTTACATCACTGCCCAAAGTTGATATTATTATTGCACCATTGCCCAATATTGCAACTCCACCGCCCCCCCATCTCAATATCAAAACTGTTTGCAATCCAGTCATTCCGTGCTTCAGGATAATTGTCTTAGTCTGTCTTCTTTGTTTCCTAGTAACAATTTTTCAGTGATCATTGCTCATCACTGATTCCTCCTGAAGAAATTGTCTTCCTCTCTTCAGTTCTCTATGTTACCATTCCCGAGATAATAATTTATGCAAGCAACCTGCTCCTACGGACAGGGTAAGGTGTGTGTGTGTGTGTGTGTGTGTGTGTGTGTGTGTGTGTGTGTGTGTGTGTGTGTGTGTGTGTGTGTGTACGCGTGATGATGACGGCTGGGGGGTGTGCATGGTGGAATTGAAGAATTACTACCCATCCTATCGGTCCTTGAGCTGTGTGGCTTAAGAGGCCATTTCAGACGGCCATCAAGAATTAACCACGTTGCTGTGGGTACAGATTCAAGTACAAACCAGGTAATGATTCAGATTTCCATCTCTAACAGTTTATAAGTGAACCAGGAAAAGTTTTTTTTATTTACAGATTTTCTTGTCACTATTACCAATAGTACCCTCTTTTATTCCAGACTTAACTGAACTTAAATTTCACAGCTGCCATAGTGGGATTTGAACCCATTATTAGATCATTAGTCCAGGCTTTTGAATCGCTTAAGTACCATTCAATTATACACAAACAAACAACTCATCTGCATCAGCAGCATATAGCCTACCCAGAGACTGCAGCCCAGTGGCGTTGCAGCTGTACCTTCAGAATGGGGGACGGTGTAACTTGCACTGGGACAAAGTGCCAAATGGGTGCTCATTAGACTCTGGGCTCAGCTCTATCCATTGCCTTGGAGAGACCGAAGTCCAGCTTGCAGAGTCAGATGTCTACGCTGAAAAGCTTGGTGCAGCAAATGGATTAAGGGCTTTCAAGGAGTCAGACATCAACATGATAACATGCAAATGTAGTGCTGAAAGGTGAGGGAGATTACCTTTTGTTTCATATGTTCAAACTCTTTCATTATTGACTTTTGAGATTAATGAGGAAGGTGATACGTTGACCAGCCTGGGGAACAGTTCTCTGAAGACCATTTAATACCCCAGCACCAAAGGAGAGCTGATTTTCTAACGCAGCCCCCCAGCATATTGTATTATCTAACCAGTGGAAAATTGTAGAGTGGTCTATCTGATCTAAATAAACAAAAAATTCAAATGGATTCTTCTTGGCATCCCTTCCTCTTGCCTAATATCTATATATGATACACCCTTGTGATCAGCCACATGCTCATATTAAGAGCTGCTGCACTGTGCCCTTTATAGCATTTGATCAATTCCAAATAATAGTTGTCCAACTTGTATCTCAAGAGGTTAATTACTGGAACATCAATCATTTCGAATTCAGCCTGCCCTGCGCCACTCTACTTATGTAGAATCACACAGAAATTTACAAAAACAAACACATTCAGCTCAATTGGGTGCACAAGCTTCACGCAAGTTCTTCACTACACCGTCCTTACCTTTTCACTGTCAACGTATCCTCTGCACCTCGCTGCCTCATCTTTTTGCCTACACTTCCTCAGGCAGAACGTTCAAGATTTCAATCATACTCTGGATGAAAAAAGTCTTCCCAAATCCACTCTAAATCTCCTCACCCTTACCTTAAGCCTGGTGCTTTGCTCATAGGCACCTCTGCTAAGGGGGAAAAGTTTCTCACTTTCTATTCTATCCATGCCTCTCATCATTTCGTATACTCAATCAGATCCCTGAGTCCCTAAGGAAAAACAAACCCAAACCTATCCTGTCTCTCCTCATAACTGAAACATTCCATCCCGGGCAACATCCCTCCAGTCTCCTCTCCACCCCCTCCAGTGTAATCATATCCTTCCTACAACATGGCAATCGGATTGCACACAATACTCCAGCTATGGCTCGCACAGTTGGTACCACAAGCATTATATGCTTATATTCTATGCCCCAGCTAACAGAGGTGTGGTATCCCCTGTGCCTTTTCACCTGTGCTGCTGCCTCAGTGATCCTAGAACATGTATACTAACTACCTCTGTCCTCAGTACTAGGTGCAGAGTCCCTCTAGATCCATTGTCTGTCCTAGGTTTAATAGACTTTCCCAAAGGGTGTCACCTCACATTTTTCAAATCCCGTCTGACCCATCTTAACAAGTGATCATATTGTTCTGTTGCTGATTCCTCCACTCCTCACTTTCAACAGCAACATCCATCTTCGTATCATCTTCATAATTATTAATCATAGATCCTACATTCAGATTGTTAATGTGTGTAACAAACAGCAAGGGTCCTAGCAGTGAACTCTGTAGATCTTTGTTCCCAAACTCTACCCCTGCAGTCCAAGCAATTTGGAAATATTAAATCCTAGTGCCTTTCAGGTAAAAAATTACTAGAGAAACAATTGGACTGCAGATGCTGGAATCTAGATGAAAAACACTATGATGCTGGAAGAACTCAGCATCCGTGGGAGAAAAGCAGGCAGTCGATGTTTCGGTCAGGAACCCTTCTTCAGGACAGAAGAATTTACTATTGCACATCAGGTATAAAATTGCTAACACTGCCATTTGGAACAGGCTATTGCCTAATGCCCAGTGGTGTCCTACTGAAGTGAGAAGAGACTGTTCTAGTGAAGACATCAAAGAGAGAGCCAGGGGATTCGAGAAGTTAGGGAGGGGGGAAACCCATCAACAAGCCGCATAAGCTGAAACGTCTATATGGCCACTGTTGGAATACTTAAAGAAAAATATTACAAAAGAGGCTTATTTTGGAAATAAGCCAATTTTCCAGGCAAATCCTTAACTGGTGAGAGGCCTAATTAGCACTGATGAACGGGATCAAAGTAGTCCCAGAAATCGGTTTGCACGAAATGTCTTTTCCCTAGTGCTAAACGTCGCCGTACGGAGTAAGAAACTGGAGAGAGCTTCCATTGAAAAAGATGCATGTCCGCAGTAATTGTTCCCTTTGGTCTCCTCCGCTCCATAGGAACAGCTCCAGCGACACACACACACACACACACTGACATCTTCATTTAAACTGGTTACTATAGCAGCGCATATTTGATTAGAACCGCAGCCAAAACCATTCAATATTAATTATAATATCCCCCCCCCCAAATAAAGGGTTCTTTGGGTGTTAAGTATAGGATATTAAACAGTTTTTTGTTTGTTCAGCCGTCGGAATCCTGAAGTGCCCCTTACTCTGGCTCGGTACAATTCTTTGTTTGGGTGCCGTTGTCTGTCGCTGCTGCCATTAACCTCCTGTTCCACCACCTTAGGTCCCGCACGGCTTGTTGTCCAGCTTGTTTCTCTTGCGTCTGTTCGGATTAGCAATTAGCATGAGTTATGTGAAAGAAGTAGATTCGACAGCCAAAGTTATCTATCTGAACCTGCACCTTATTTATTCAGAACTCTCCAATAACACCCCAGTAATACATTGCAGGGACATTTTCAAACTTGTGCCTAATTGAATCACTGCTATCAAGGTGAAAATATAAAGTTCACTTATAAAATTTATTCTGTTCCATTTTATTGCAAAATACATATCTAAAATAATCTGCCTATAGGATTAGACAAGACTGACTTCATTAACCTGAGAGGCCTTTATTAACGACGATGTTCTCGGGGAAACTTGTACGTTCCTCCAAGATTCGCAGGTTAGCGAAGCTTTATTGCGGAGTAGTCGTATTCCAATAATGTTAGCCTTCCCGGCTAATATAGTCCAATCGATTTCAGGCAAGGCTGGTGTGCTGCAAGTTCACGACTCCGTTGGTGTAACAAGGGAAGGTGCAAACTTAAACAAAAAAAACACTGAAACTGTCTGAATTGCCCGCAGTGCTTTTTTAAACACAAACGCGGGCAACATAAGACCGCTCCTTTATCTGGACATCTTCAGTGGAAGTAAACTAGATCTATTGTTTGGCACACAAAAAAGCGCCTTTGCAGCCAAGGGCTACCAGGTGGAAAAGTTCAACGACACAGGGCTCACTCACCTAGTCTGGAGAGCAGACTGCACATGCACCAGCCAGGAAGAGAATGCTGCAGGAAACAACCAATCTGATAAAGAACCATCTCTCTCCTCCTGCGAACTTTGGTCATTTTTGCAAACGCCGTGGTTCTCGGCCGTTTGATGCCCCGAGTCCATCGCTTCTGACAATTTGATATATCCTTTATTATTATTATTATTATTGCGAGACGCTGGTCTGCGCCGTGTCCCACCTACCCAACCCCCCTTTGGTGCGTGTTTAAACTCCAGCGCCACTTCTCATTTCACGCTGTTAAAGGAGAGAGAGAAAAAAACCCTTGATGCAGTGTCGAGATCACATGTGAGCTCCGGGTTTCAGGGACCAGGAGAGAGAGAGAGAGAGAGAGGAGGAGCCTGTCAGTTTGAGGACGCTCTTCGCTCCGGGTAATGACGAGGGCTCGTAAGGCAGGGAAACGGGGTTTTACCTATAAATGGAGTTCCCTGAGGATTCGAAGATCACACACCCCCTCCCCGCCAACCATATTTAAAAATATGAAGGGAATGATCAGAAACACAAAAATATTCTGTACATAAATTGCTCTTTAATAAAGAAAAAATGTCTTTGGTGAGATGCATTGCGAGGTCGTGCGGTTAGCAAGTCCCCGGTTGCACTGTACCGCTTTGGTCCTGTGTATATCTCCCTCCTTCCGAGTCTAACCCTCATATTGCGACCTCTTTCTAACTTTGCCTCTGCCTCTGACCGCGAATGACCTCTAATTCAATCCCTTCCTGTCCCCCTTGATAAGGGCAGTGAGTAGTCCCCAGCCCTGTCAGATATCTATTTGCCTCTCCAGTGTGCTGCTGGTATTTGGAAATACTGAAGTCAGGCTGGTGGGGTTGGCCTTTATCCGTCTCACGTGTGTGTGTGTCGGTCTCTCTAACACACAAGTACGGTGGTTGAATACGGAGAGAGTGAACGGCCTGAACAAAGCGTTTCAAAAGGGCACCAGCCGTCTTTGTGGTTCAGTCACCCAGAGCGAGGTGCCCGGGATGGTAGAAGCCCAGGGCGCCGGAATCCGCCGGGAGAGAATGCGTCTGTGTTAGTCTGGGAGTTGCCTGAGCTACCGCCATCAGATCTCAATGAAGAAACGTGTCCGGGAAGACGCTGGCTCCAACCACACCCATCACCCGTGTCACACCTCCTTCAGCCTGGGAGTGGTTGTAGGCGAGCGGCAAACTTTGGGCGCCTTCCCACGTTACCCTCAAAGAATTGTGGGTGCTTTTAGTAAAGGAGGCGTGTCCGGTAAGAGGTTGTTACTGTGTAACTGAGGTGATGTATCTCAGAATAAATCCTTTGATGCGATGGCCTACCTGCGGGACGGGGAGGTGGATTACAAGATCCTGTTCGAAGTCATCACAGATCTGGTTAAGTCTGTTCTGGGACAGGTGATCCACCTGGGCCAAACCCAGCAGGAAAATCCCTTGTGTTGTTTGGAGATGCCATTGCCTCTGTGCATGCAGGGGGCGGGGAGGGGGTGGGGAGGGGGGTAGGGGTAGTGGACGTGTGCTTGGTCATGATGGATGTGCTATCCAAAATGAATCTCAGGGAGAGAATCGGGAATTGGATCGGACTGCTATACACACATATCAGTAGTGCAGTCTAAATTAACAGCTTCTCCATCTAGTTTTGTTGTCAGCAAGATTATTCAATATCCTCTGTCTGTTGTATCAAACGTTTGCTGAAGCTATCAGGAAGGATGTGGCATAAGAGGATTGCTGGTGCCAGGCAGTGGGTAGTCAGATCGTAGCCTCCCTGCAAAGGGATAACATCACCGTCTCCTGCTTGGATCCACGGTCAGTCCGCAGATTAATCAGCATCTGTGACCAGTTTGAACTACAAAAGGGTGGGGCGGGGGGGGAGTTGGTGTCAGAGTCAACCACAGGAAGAGTGAGACCATGTTATTTGGCAACTGACCAACCGATCCTGTTCCCTCCACTGTCGAGTCTGATGACCTGAAGGTGCTTGGGATCTGGTCTGGAGAAGCTGGGGTGCATGCAAGGATTGGCTGGAGTGGATGGCTGAGGTAACACACGTTGGAATGTGGGAGCAGTACTCCCTCTCAAAGGTGGGCACGAAAGTGGTCATCAGGTGCGAGTGGCTCTCAGTGTTATGGTTTGTGGCACAGGTGTGGCCCATACCCCACCCCTGCACTGTGACAGTCACCCAAGCTGTCCTCTGTTTCATCAGAAGATCCAGGATGGAGCACATCTGCCAGGTCATGATGGACAAGTGGGAGAGAAATGTGCCCAACATAGCCCATGTCCTGATGTAAACCCAAAGTACGCAATCACCGAGTATCACTACGTGCTGAGGTTCTACCTGTCCCAGAGTCATGAAGGATGGACCTGGCCTCATTGCCATACAATGTTCCATTCAGTTGGACTTTGCTGCACTGACTGTCCTTTGTAGAAAAGTCTCTGTAGACAAACACCTTTGACCACAAGCCTTCCAGGCAGTGGTCAGCATGGAAAGTCTTGCAGGCCCTGCAGGAGAAAGACATGATGGATCCTGTGGGATAGTTTCCTGAGCAGACTGTCAGAGTCATACAGCAGAATGCCTCATTCCAGAACTCACCCACAAGCACCAAGACCTCACTTGACCAGCAGTGAGGGAGGCCCTCCCCATCAGATCATTTCCTGCACAGCCACCATAGGCTGCTCTGGAGAGGGCTGCATTGTGGATGAGACAATTGTCCACCTCTTTGTGGACTGTGTGTTTGTCAAGAGGAATACAATGGCCTGTGTCAAGGTTCAACCTGAGCAGCTGCCTAACAGAGAGTTCTGTGATCTGTTCGTTGTTCCCAGGGACCCATATTGAGACAAACATCAATTGTTGCTGGCAGATCGTCAACTTGGTAAAAGATGCACCTTGATCTGCCCAGAGCTTGTTGGTCTTCCAGTGTAAGGGGATGTCCATAAACGAATGCCCAAACTGGCACATTCTTGGGTGCAGGTCTACATGCTGAGGGATGCACTGAAGCTTGGAGCAGTCAACCCAAAGGCTTTGTGATGAACTACCACAGTCTGAGGGACTGGGTCCTGTGTTAAAGCCTCTCAAACACTTCAAAGTTATATGATCTAAAGAGGAAACATGAGTGACATTGATGCATTGAATAAGCAGGTATTGATTTGTTGGCACAATGAATATAAAGAAAGCTGTCTACTGATTGTACTGTGTCCTGTATATGAATAAAGTATATTTTTCAAATAAAAACACTGGAACAGCATTTGTAATATTATTGATATCCTCCACAATACATGTGGCATCAGCACATGTGAGTTTATGAGAAAAAACTTCAGGAACTATCCCGAGTCCTCCCATTCATAGTTGTAACCCCATGTACATTGGTGTGGGGCTGGGGCTGGTAGGAACCAGTCCCATTATAATAGACTGTTTGTGGACAGCTCCATGATATACTGACTAAGAACTTAATTTTGTGGTGGCTCTTTGGGAGGAGGTACTTGGCAAACAGAAGACTGTCCCAGAAATGTATGGGCTCTTTGTGTGATGTTGTTTGCAATGTCAGGCAGTCCCTAAGCACCTCAGAGATTGTCAGCTCTGAAATGCTTAGGGACCGTCTGCCCCACACCAGATGAAACGTAGGAAATGTAGGCAGCGAACTTATGCAGAAGATATTAGAAAAAACAATGTGATCATAATTGGATGTGTAGTTGTTGAGTGAGGAATAAACATTGGCCAAGACTCTGAGAATAGTTTGCTGCTCTCAGATGGAATCTGTAATCCAAATAACGATCAGAGCTCAGTTTATGCTCTCATTTGGAAGAATAGCATCACAGACCAACTAGAACAGTGTCTGTACTTCCCTGGAGTGCTCCCTTATATATGTGCAGGTTTGTGCAGTGGGTCCGACACAGATAACCCTGTCTCATGGCAAGAGTGCCAGAACTGAGCCACATCCAGCCCACAAGGGAGACTGCAACAACCTTTGTGTAGGATAACAATGATGATGGATATCGTACAGTATGATCTAAAAAATGCTGGAAGTAGAGAAAACAGGGTTGGCCACTGATGTTAAGAATAACGGAGTTTTCATTTCCCAAGTTATGTGATCTCTATTTCTCCAATCCAAAAGGTGTTTCTTGAGTTAACAAGTAAATCTGAATATTGATAAAACTGCCTCAAAGGCAGTTTTGATCTTTCCTCAATATTGCATAGGGACCCATTACCTTGATTTAAGTTACATAATCGTGTCTAGAACTAATCAAATGCATCCACGTATAGAAAGGGTTAATATTTCCATGGCACCCAATGAATAAGATGCTTCCATTTAATTTACGAACAATTCAGCATGTACAAGTGAGACTTCATGTGAACAGAAAAGTGGACTCTAATATACTAACAAAGTGCTAACTCACCATTAACAATTCCTTGTGAGACCTGAAACTGTATTACAAGCTTCAAATCTGTCCCTGAATTAGTTGCTAATTGGAAGCTAATTGGTTTACAGTATAGACTTAACAGTGGGGAATGTTACACTTTTAGAATAATGGGATCTTGTGGTGCAAAGTCAGCCTTGTAGCCCTTTGTATCTCTGCTGGGTCTTTGAAGGTGATCTCTTATTTATTCTCACCCTCCAGCCTTTGCCCTGTAATCCTTGCCCATCCGCTTTTTAAAATTTCCAGTTTAATATGATTCCTCCATCCTCTAAGGAAGAGCCACTTGGTACATTGGCAACTCCCTGTGTGAAGAAATCTCTCTTCATTATTTTTTTACTCACATCAAAGCCAGCATTGATTGTCCATCCATAGTGCCCCTGAGCCAAGGAGGGAGTTCGAGTCACATTTTCGACAGGCAGGGATGACAGATTTCGTGAATGGTACAAGTGAAGGAGATGGGTTTTTACAGCAAACTGGTTGTTGCATTATTACCATTACTGTCATTGGCTCTGTAATTTAATTCCAGACTTATTTAGCTACTTAAATTTGAATTCCTCAGGTGCCACTGTGAGATTTGATCACATGTCTTTCGATCATTGGTCTGGGCTTTTGGGTGCTAGCCAAGTAAGTTAACCAACATGCTACCTCCAGCATTTTTGGCAATTATTTTAAGGTTACAACATCTGATTACAGATGCATGTCAGGGGAACATTTCTCCCTAATCTAACATAGCACTTCATCATATTTGAATACTCTATGAGATCTTTTGTAACTTTTACGGCTCTAAGAAGAACAATCTCCTGTCTGCATAACTGAAGACCCTCAACACTGATACCATCCTGGTGAATAGCTTCTGTGTTTATCTCAGGGCCTTGAATTTCTTGCAAAATTGTGGCACCCAGACTGAAACATGACATTCCAGCTGAAGCCTAACCTGGGGAGTGTTATACATTTTGCCTTCTGCTTGATGGACAAATGCTCATAATATAACTGCTGCTTTCTACACAGCACGTGGACAAGCTCACATATTGTGAGGGGAACGAAACAAAAACTAAAGTAATAAACACAGTGGGTGACAAATACAAGGCAAGTGGTTCTGGGCTAAGGGGCAGGAGAAGTACTGTGGAGGACAGTGAATACAACACTTGTCAGGAGAGGACAGGAGTTGAAATGAGAAGAGTTTGTGGATAGTTCTCCAACCTTCACCACTCCCCTTCCCCCCTCTGTTTGTCTCTCCATATTTTTTCTTCTTCTTGTCTGCCTCCATCTACCATTCACCTGCCACTGTCTTCCAACTCCACCCCTGCTCTCCTCCCCTACCTGGACAACCTGCCTATTATTTTACACACCTCCTCATCTGGCTATCTTGCCTCTCCACTCTCAGTCCTGACGCAGGGTTTCGACCCATAATGTCGACAATTCCTTTCCTCCCACAGTTGCTGCTCGACCTGCTGAGTTCCTCCAGCAGGGGAATTCAGGCATTGGGAAGGGAACTCACAGATAGCTCTAGCTTACGTTAGTGCACATTGGACCAGTTTTGCTCCAGTTAACATGTTCTAGATTCTCTATCAATATTTGTACTATGTACAAGACTCCCATGTATGATAAAAGGAATGAAAAATTACCCTACTTCATTCACCTAATGCTGGATGAGACAAAACACTGGTCCTTTTCCGGATTGTTTATGTGATTCAGTGATTATGATGAATGCCAGATAACATGAATCATGTTTGAAAGCATGGCAGGAAAATCTGACATTTTCAAATTGATCACAAATACACCCTGTCCATATCAATTTCCTCTGCTATATGCATATATACACAATTCAGTATTAAAAGAATATTCAATAAGAACATGCCCAACAAAATAACACATAAAATATTGAATAATATTTTGTTCTTGTAAGGGAAATATTTGCAAGTTTATGGGCCATGTCATTAATCTCAACCAATCATTCAAACTTGTAATATCTTTGGACTCCTCCAATTCTCTGTTCTTATGCAAACTAATTTTAATTGCTTCACCATCTGCAACATGCCTTCAGCAGCTTGGGATCTAAGCTCTTGAAACTCCCAGCCCTAAACTATTCTGCCTTTATATCTTTGTTTCCCCTTATAAGAGGCTCCTTGAAATCTTCCCTCTGACTAATCATCTGTCCATCAGTCCTAATCTCTCCTTATGTGGCTTGGAGCCAATTTCTGTTTGATAACAGAAGTTGACCATGTAAAGGAGATGAGCAAAACCTGTTCTCTCAGAGTATCATGAATCTTTGGAAGCAGAATCATTGAATATTTTTAAGGCAGGATTAGATAGACTCAAGTAAAAGAAGGGAATGGAATACCATTGGGGTTGACAAGAAAGCAGAGTCAAGGTTACAATCAGATCAGCGATTTTCTTGTTGAGTGCTGGAGCAGGCTTGAATGGCTGGGTGGCAGAATTTGAACCTTGCATTCCATTCCTGCAATTGGATTGGTTGAGTGCTGCCAAAAACATGAACCAATGTTTAGACTTTATTCAAAGCCTTTGAATCACTAAATGCCAAGGCATCAAGACAATGCAACGCTCAACTAAATGCGAGGACAAGAAGGCCTTGGACATTTTGAATTCAACTATTCAATTCAATGGAGGGGATTTCACGTTGGTCTTCTTTGGCAGTCAATTGATTTGACAGTCTCTGATAACTGCAACTCTGCTTTCGTAAAATGTTCTCCACCCAACACAGGTTCTACCCGGAATCCGAGTATGCCTATTAATGGATACAAAGTGCCAGGACAAAGTGGGAACCTGAGCATCACAATCTCTCAGGAGCCTCCAGTCAAACATGTCACCTTCCACACCACAGTGAGTTGAGGCCATGAGGCCAAACAAACAGGACACCATCTACCTGTCACAATGGGGTATTTCTGAATGATTGCTCACTCTTAGAGCAAAGCTGAGGGTATGTTGTTGTACTCCTTTGAAGACTCAATTTTGATCTCAGACAGCAAAAAGATGTTCCACCAGGTCCAGGTGGGGCCCACAGGTCAGATGACTGCAGATATTCAGGGCCACATTACTGCCAACAGTTTGAACAGTCACACTCCATAAATTAGATGAGCATTTGGGGGCTACATTTTCGGGGATGCCCGTTAAAATCTAGGGAAGCTTCAATGTAGGTGATTAACTCAGTCCAACACAGCTATCAGATCTGTTGTGTGGAGCTTTCTGACTGACTATATGGCTGTCAGCCTCTCTAATAAAATAAGATATCTTTATTCGTCACATGTACATCGAAACACACAGTGAAATGCATCTTTTGCATAGAGTGTTCTGGGGGCAGCCCTCAAGTGTCGCCACACTTCCAGCGCCAACATAGCATGCACACAACTTCCTAACCTATACATCTTTGGAACGTGGGAGGAAACTGGAGCACCCAGAGGAAACCCACGCAGACACAGGGAGAACGAACAAACTCCTTACAGACAGCAGCCAGAATTGCACCCGGGTCGCTGGCGCTGTAATAGTGTTACGTTAACCGCTATACTACTGTGCCACCTCCCAGACAGTCCATTCTTCAACCCAGAACTGGACATTGACCAAACTCTCGGCATGTTCTGGAACTCCAGAACAGGATCCTTCAACTTAAAATCCGGGTAAAGGAAAATACGAGCATCAAGCAGTAAGTTTTTTAGTCAGGTTCTGCTTATTTTCAAGGTGAATTCCTTCAAGATATTTGGCAAATGAAAAGGGACTGGGCTGAGTACCTTCCATCAGAATTATTGAACTTCCTGCATTTGAGTCTACCCACTTTGGAAAGCACTCAATGTCTGATGGGGTGTCCAACAAGCAATTCCCCCCCCCAACTCTAAAATTGGGTACAACATGGTCATCTATCTCCACTTTGAATACCACTCCAGTGGTATGGGTACAGGCTTTGTGATCTCCAAATCATAAGTGGTGCAGATATGACAGCTCTGGATTCCAAGACTTGAGCTCAAGAGCAACATAGTTGTCAATCTACTGTGACCCTCTGACTAGAGGTTTCCTCTTGATGGTGTCCACTTCTGGACATATTCAAGGGTGTGCCAGGTAGGCTTCACTTGAAGTCTCACTGATTCATAGGCCTTGTTGCAGGCTAGCTAGGAGGGAGTCTGGGACTCTCATGGACCGGCCAGTGGTACTGTGCTGCTGGTAAAATGAACCAGGTGATTAAGATAAAATAAGATATCTTTTTATTTGTCACATGTACATCGAAACACACAGTGAAATACATCTTTTTGCGTAGAGTGTTCTGGGGGCAGCCCGCAAATGTCGCCACGCTTCTGGCACCAACATAGCATGCCCGCAACTTCCTAACCCGTATGTCTTTGGAATGTGGGAGGAAACCGGAGCACCCAGAGGAAACCCACACAGACACGGGGAGAACGTACAAACTCCTTACAGACAGCGGCCGGAATTGAACCCGGGTCACTGGTGCTGTAATAGCGTTACACTAACCGCTACACTACCAACTTGGTAGAAAGACTTGAAGCCTCTGAACTTGTTGACCATTACCAGTGCTTACATCATCCAAATACTCCTGGTGCAACCAACAAACCTGCGGCCCTCAATCCAGTTTCTTGAACACCAGGTGACAACCCCAAGATCTTGACATTGATCCAAAGTGTGATATACAGCTGCTTCTCAACACTGGCGATTACACTGCTTCTGGCTTCTGAGCTCAGGGGTGCCTCAGCCCTCTGCATCCGCACTGTTCACTCTGTGTCCTTTGGCAAAGAAGTCCGAGTACTACAAGGTGGAAGGAGGCTCATCCTATGGTGAAACTGACCCCATTCCTGGACAGGGATAGTGCACAGCAGATCGGAGACGGTCTGCTCCAGGTGAGCATGGCCAGAAGCACCAACTTAGCCTCAAAAACATCTTAATCCACCTGAGGTAACACACAAAGTTCAGGAGGAACTCGGCGGGGGCAGGCAGCATCTATGGAGGCAAAAGGACAATCAATGTTTCGGGTCGAGACCCTCCCTCAGGACTGGAAAGAAAGAGAGGAGATAGCCAGTATATAGCCAGAGGGGAGATACCCATCTGAGTGTTGGATACCACAACTGGAGAGAATCTTCTCAGAAATCAAACAGCATATTGGACATTAGAAGGGAAGGACACAATCAACAATTCCCACCATTCCTGTCCAAGGTGTTTGAATTGGAGGGAATTGTGTTTGCTTCCAGAGTCGCTCATTCAAATCAATAGCATCATTCAAAAGACATTTGGATAAGTACATGGATAGGAGGGATTTAGAGGGATATGGGCCAAACACTGGGCAAATGGGAGTAGCTTGGTGGGCACCATGGTTGCATGAATGTGTTAGGCTGAAGAGCCTGCTTCCAAATGATATTACTCTATGAATGGCTCATCATGGATACTCTACCGCAACATTACTTTGATGGTTTCAAAGTGCCATTTGCCAGTATGGGAGTCTGCTTCTTTGGTCCACTGAATATAGCCATCCCTTTAGGACCTATAACTACAACATAATTTCACATCACTTATTCCCTGTGCTCAGTCTTTAAGACCTTTCAACCTTTCATAAGTCGTAGCAGTAACGCAGCATTGTCATACAGGAACAACACAGCAAGCATGGTAGCAGTGGCAAGGGAGCTGTATGAGTGCCTACAACAAGCTCACAAGGCTTTTTCACCTCCCTCAGCCCCGTACTTTAGCAGAGTGTGGGACAAAGAATGATTCAATCCATTGAACACTTAAGATGTGATAAGTGAGATCCTCATCATCAGCAGTGTAATAGAGGCAGAATTGGTGATTAACGGATGCTCGCTGACAATGTCACTGTTGATGGCTACACCCCTGAACTTATGGCAGTGAATCATTTTCTGCTAAGTGAAGCCACCTTTATGTCCCCCACTGACATCTTCGGCAACAGTGAAGTTAGGGAAAAAATGGCCATCTTCTCTGGCCATCAACAAACATTTTTTAAAGAGAGAACCATAGGAATATGTGCCTCTCTCAGAGGATGGAGGACACATGCACATAAGAAAGTAAGAGTAGGTCACTCAGCCCTTCAACCCAGCTCTGATATTCAATCTGATCATGGCTGCTCTGCACTATGCCTCAGCTTTTCTTCTGTGCCAATTCCCCACAGCCCTCAATTCCCTCATCTTCCAAAAATGTATCTATCTCGTCCTTAACTACCTCCAGTGAACTGGTCTCCACAACCCTTCAGGATAGAGAATTCCAGAAATTCACCACCCTCTGCAAGAAAATGCTTCCAGTTACATCAAAACTTCTAAAGATAAAAGCTGAAAATGCAGGAACTGCTAAGTAGGTCAGACAGCATCTGTGGAAAGAGAAACAGAGTTACCATTTCAGGTTGATTGATGAAGGTGCTGACCTGCTGGACAATTCAAGCATTTTCAGCTTTTATTTCGTATTTCCAGTATCTGCAGGTTTTTTTGATTCCAAGGTGGAGACGTGGTTCTAGTGATGGAGACCAGTACTCCCCGAGGCCACTGGCAACCAGCCTTGCACCACAGCATGGGTTACCAGGATGCAGCTAATGGGGAAACTGGATGGTGAGGATTGAATTCCCATGTGGATGAAAACACGCTGTTTGTCCGTGCATTAATTTGAATGGATGGAACATGTGACAGGGTCCAATTACCTTGTGCAGCTGCTCCAAGTTTTCCTCTGTGCAACTTGCTGTAATCCTTCCCCATTTGAAAGTATGAATGATCTTGATGAGAGAATAACAGATTAAAAGAGAATTGTTCATGCTCCAGGGATAAAGTTGCCACTGTATCTCTCACAGGTATAAATATATCAGTTGCTGATCAACAGATACACCAGCTTCAGAATGAGCCTTATTCCGAAATTAAACCAATTCTGACCACTGTCTGGCTCCAATCTGACACACCAACTGCCCTCTCTGGTGGATGTAAAACATCCCTAGTACAATATCAAAAAAGAGCAGGGGAGTTACATTAGGTGTCCTTGTCAAGGTTAGGGACTGGAATGCACTCCCAGGGATAGTCAAAAAGGAAGATTCAAAGTGGAGCTGGGTAAGTATCTAAAAGGAAAGTATTCATATTCAGATTAGTTTATTGTCATAGACACCAGGGTGCAATGAAATTCCTCGCTTATCCGAAGCTCAGAGTGTAAACAGTATACATGGTAATAATAAATACAACAATAAGTACAGTGATAAGTGCAAAATAAGAAAATTGTGCAAAGATCATAGTGCAATCTGAAGCAGTACAAAAAGAAAGGCTAAAGTGACAATAACAGAAGAGGTAGAATTAAGAGCCTGAGAACATGGCAGCACCACTAGGAAGGGGATGTGAAAGAGGTGATTGGTTCAGAAGTCTGATAGCAGTGGGGAAGGAACTGTTCTTGAGTCTGGTCATCTGGGCTTTCAAGCTCCTGTATCTTCTCCCAGGCGGTTGAGGAGAGAACAGGGAATGGCCAGGATGACAGGCATCCACAGGGAATGGGGGAGAGGGCAGGGGAATGGGTCTAACTGGGTTGTTTTAACATTGAACAGGTAAGAGACGTGTTGGGCTGAAAGGCCTCCTTCTTCTGCTATAACCATTCTGTGATTCCACAATCAACCAATGTCACTGCATCAGATAACCCAATCACAGACATGTTGCTCTCACTGGGGCCTCACCGGACGTTGCTACTGTTATGGACTCAGTGAAAGTCCCTTTAAGATAGAGAGTGTGTGTGTATGTGTGTGTGGGGCGTGCTTACGTCAATAGAAGATAAAGGACGTAATGACGTTGTTGAAGAAGTCAGAAGTTAGAAGAAGAAAGAGAGAGAGAGAAGGGAGAGAGACACCAGCCTGCTTGTTTTTCTCTATCGATGGATGAGAAACAATAACTGTGTTTGCCACTGAAATCCATGTATGGAAGTTGGAAGTAATCCGGTGGAGTTCACTTTGTTGCTGACCTGTAGAAGGAAACAGGTATTTGTGTGTGGACGACCACGGTTCGGATGCTTTTCGGGGTGAGGAAGTCACTACCGAGTAAACACTGGAGTGTCGTTTGGGTTCCATCGTGGAACATTTGGATTTCGTATGTACTCTCTCTATGTTTTTCTACATCTACATCTTATCTTCAGACAACGGTGGTTGTTGAAGAAGCCCTTGCTCGTGTTTCATCTTATGGCTTGCAGAACTGAACTTTAAGAACCATTCCGGAACTGGGAGTTTTGGACTTTGTCACACACACACACGAAGAGTTTAGTTTTGGGGTTAACGTTCGAGGTTTAACATTCTTGAATTCTAACATACTAACATTTTTACTTTTATTTTACGTATTATCATAAGTAGTGATTAATAAAATAGTTTTTAACACTGAATCATGCTCAGTGTGTTTCTTTTGTTGCTGGTTCGTGACACTACATTTCTTACATCACTACAGTGACACCACTTCAAAATTGTGTTAGTGTTTGTAAAGCACTTGTTTGTCCAAAGGTCATAAAAAGCACTGTATGACTGTAAGCCTGACTTTTTTAATTACTGGTCTATCTGCAATATAATTTCTCTGATGTTTACAGTACCTTCTGCTCATTTGGTTGAAGGCTAGAAATCAGTTTGGGAATTTACGTTCAATGCAGAAGTCAATCGTGTGTTGAAACCATATCCAGCACCTTAGAGAAGAAAGTAGGTGAAACAGATTTTGTGTTAGATCAATGCAATATTTATCCATATGCCTGCATTTCTGTATATCCAGAAGCACTTTACAATAGGAGACATCAGAATTCTTCTGAAGATCCACCTAATTTCATCCCTTAAACATTCAAAGGATAAAACTAGAGGCTCCACAACTATGAATATTTAAGACTGAAAGACTTTCCTTTTAGAACCTACAATAAGAGTTGGGTCTGTGTGGAAATTGTGAATACAAATTAACTGGGACTCCAGGACACCTACAGGTTTGCCACTGTGCTATTTTTAAGATTAATCTGCCAAGCGAAGTCTTATCTGAATTATTATGTAAAGCTAAGAAACATATTCCTTGACTAAAATATTGATGTGGTAGGCAACTAAAAGAAAAGAGGAGCAAGTGCTGAAAGCACTCAGGAGAAGGACAGGCAGCATCTGCAAAAGGAGAAACAGAGTTAAAATTTTAGGTCAATGACCTTACATTGGAGCTGGATGATAGAAATGAGCAGCTTTTCAGCAAGTACAGACCTAGGTCATAACCACCACACCCATTTCCTCTCAGACAACAGGTGCTGGTAACGGAGAAAAGCTGTGCCCGAGGGAGTGGAAGATCCATAGACTGACGCTTAGTTCTCTACCTACACGTGGCCATCCACTCACCCTCATCCACAAAGCCAAGTTGCCTTTCTTCTGCCACATCTTTACATCATGGAAACATCATATTTGTTAGTTTCCATATTCCCCTCTCCCTTTTGCTATTCTTTTGAAACCATTTTCAACTACTTTGGAGCTGTCTTTAGTTTCTACACGTCTCATGTCACTCCCTTTTTGCCTTGCATCATTATCCCTTTGGTCAGCTCTAAGCTCTCTTATTCATTCCTTGGTCTGGCTCCAGACTTGTTTAAAAACTGCATCTGGTGTTTTCCCATTCCATTCAACTTCAGAGGTTAACTTTCTTCCACTCTGCACTAGATGTCACCTGACCTGCTGGGTACCTCCAGCATTTTTTGGTTTTAATTCTAGACTTCCAGCTTAAGCAGTGTTTTGCTGCATGGAATCGACGAAAGCCAAGCTGATACTGTCGATCGCTGCACAAGCAGCTCTGTTGTTTGCAACTATGAATATAGGTTATGTCTTTGGAGAAATAAAAAATCCTTTCATGGTTGGAAAAGCAGCTGAGCAGGGTTTCAATGCCATTTTGGGATTAAGTAAACTAATCCTCAATAGCAATAACTGTTATTCAGAAAACCTAAATGCATTTTCCATTGAGAGCAAGGTACTAGATAAAACAAAAACATCATCTTCAGCCAGGAGCAGAAAGAAGTGATAACTAGGGTTCAGATTTGTAACCAAACATGGAGAGACAGAGGATCAATCACCCCAATCAGATGAAATTGGCCAGAATTGATGAGGGAATTTAAATCCAAGGGTGTTCCATACAAAATTGGTAGTCTTTTGATATAATGAAACTGGCCTCTAGGGGAATTTGGTCAGCCTTCAAGACTAAAGATATCTTCCCACTAATTACTCATTCTTCCACTTCCTATCCATATCATGTCCTAGCAGAGACAAGAAACTGGAGTAAAATCCCTGAGAAAAATACTCTAAAATATCCTCTCTTACTCCTTAAGGTCAACAAAACCAGTCTTGTATCAAGCATTATCCATAAAGAAATGCTATTGTGTATTGTTAGCTTTTTAACTGTTATGTGATTGGAAACCTCATTACTTTGTGTGCATTGTGAAAGAATATTACTACCTCAGGGCCTCAGACTAAACTGGACTGAGTTGCCTAGATAGTGACTTTTTTTTATATATGCAGTATATTTTTTAGCCTTTCACATGATGGGAAGGGTGGCACAATGGTGTGGCTGGTAGAGTCATTGACTTACAGCGCCAGAGACCTGGGTTCAATGCTGACCTCAGGTGTGTGGAGTTTGCATATTTTCCTTGTGACCGTTGTGGGTTTTCTCTGGGTGCTCTGGTTTCTTCCCACATCCCAAAAATGTGCGGGTTGGTAGGTTAACTAGCCACTCTAACCTGCTCCTCGTGTGTAGCTGAGTGGTAGAATTTAGAGGGAGTTGATAAAAATGTGAGGAGAATAAAATGGGATTAATGTAGAATTAGTGTAAATGGGTGGCTGATGGTTGGCGTGCATGTGGTGGGCCAAATGGCCTGTTTCCATGCTGTACGTCTTTCTGACTTAGGAACAAGCAGAGAGCCAGCATTCACCACACAAATTAATAATATATTCCAGCAGCTCTGGGAAGGTGTTCCATACAAAATTGACAGACTTCTGATCTGTTGAAACTGGCCCATTGGGTAATTTCTTGGTTTGTTTGTGTTTTGCACAACCTTTTACATTGGTTCTAGAACCAATCTGCCCCAGTTGAGACCCTCCCATAAAACAGTGCACACCCCCAAATTGAAGTTGCACCATTCCACCAACTGTGGTTGTTAGGGAAGACCTTTCAAATCCCATTCATCTTCTTCAGTGAAAAGGAACCACAAGACACATTTTTATTAGTTTTTCTCAAATGAAGAGAAACCAACAAATGGACATTGTAAAAGTATGAATTTGTTCTGTGCAGGTTTCTTGCAATAATTCAGAGTGATTTTTAAATGATCTAGAGAAGTTTATTTTTAACTGTACAAATAAATTGACACCAGGCTCCCACTCATAATACATTAAAAGTACTCTTTAATGGTTCAAAATAAAAATAATTTATTATGTTCCTTTACATAGTCTCATTGCACTGATTCATGGAACGTTTTCTGTTTGTGATTATCCAAATGAATTTTAATGGAAGCTTGAACCGTGACCTAACCAGTGTAATTTAGGTTCTGCTCAAGAATTAAAAATCACACAGACAGCATGCGTTTGTACATATGTTTGGATGCACATTCACTGTGATGTGACCAGGTGGTAAAACATGGTTCTATATTTGCACATTAATGCATAAAATAAAAAATGATGTAAGCTTGGAAATGGCAACGGGTGATCTTAAGCTATGAATGCTTAATGCGCTTGTGTATTATTTTGTCTATTTTAACAGACGCATTAAACTGTTTATTTCAACTGGGTTAATGCCTCCGTTAAAATAACAAAATAATGTTATTCAAACATATTCTTTAAGTATGTATGCTGATCTCATCGACATTTCTAGGCTATAGAGATCTAATTGTATTGTGTTTTACTGTTGAGACTGAACCTCAAATAGCAGTTATTTTTTGCCGATGTTACAATATAATTTATATGACAGTATCTAAGGTGTGTATTAAAATATTTTTTTAATTTGTGTGTACCACTTTGGAAATAAATTTATCCTTATAAATTGTTATTAGTAATCATTCATCCTAATTGCGGTTTAGAACTGGAATTGATTGCTTTTAATATTGTTTCAAATCTTCTGCACATTGGCAATTTGTCTTTTCGGGACACCTAGAACAAATTGCAGCAAACACAATAGCAAGCACACATGGTGGAATAATTTAATACTGCTTTGGTTCACAGGTTGGATCAGGGAGCAGGGAATGCTGTCAAAGCACATTTAGCTCAGTTCATACTAATCCAAACTGAAAGCTACTTCATGGCCTGCTTGTAATAAAAGTTTTGGAATGATAACTATAGAAAAATTCTTTGCACTGTTTAATATTAATAGTAAAATATCATGCATTGCATTTTTACCCAACCTCCTCCCCTACTGTCCATGAATTAGGATGAAATGCCTATACTGATGGTTCACAGAAGCATATGGAGCAGCTAATGAATGGGACTGCTATCCAGCCACTCAATACAGTCAACAAGATAGCTCCTGCTATTTTCATGAGTAATTGCTGATTGGAAGACAGAGGGTAAGGTGGGACATCTGATAGTTAAGGGCAATCTCTGACCTATTTAGAAGCAGGTGCACTGCTGATAGAGAGTGGAGAGCTATTCACACAGTTTGACCTTCAGCCCCTAGGTTCTCAAATGATGTGGTCAAGTTGCATTTAAAGCATGTTAGAAGGAGGTCACGCACTCCTCCAAAGGGCAATTGGTGCCCTGACGTAGTTCTCAAGGTAAAAAGGCAAAGTGGGCAAGCAAGGAAATTCCTTAAGCGCTTCTCCCAGAATGGAGAAAAATTAGTAACTTAAAAGGGCCACCAAGAGAAGACTCCCATCATTGCTCCTCTCCACATTACCCTACTTTAGCCTCAGATTCTTTCCCCCACTTTCCAAGCCTTTCCACCATTCTCAATGGGATTCTTCAATCTGCTATCTTCAACCTCTCTGGTACACCCTCAAGACTGTTCCTGCCCTCACAAAGGCTTTCTCTTATTAAGTAAAATTAGAGTGTACAGTATTGTACATAATATATTGAAGATTCATTAACAGACAGCAAACAGTCATTTTCAGGTGGAGAGGCTGTGAATAGTCGGGTGCTGGGCCCCCTTCTGTTTACAATTTTCATCAATGATTTGGATGAAGGCATTAAGTGCTGATTATACGTACAAAGAAGGGTGCTAGTATGGGCTATAAGGAGGATGCAGAAAGACTTCAGAGAGAGATGAAGGTTGGTTGAAAGAATGAGCAAGGGCAGGGTAGATTGATTACGATGTGGAAGAATGTGAGGTCATTCACGACCTTAGAAGAAATAGAAATGCAGAGTATTTTTTTTTAAGAGGTCAGAGTTTGAAAGGTACCAATACCTTGTACAAGGATACCCTAGTCTTTTTGAACACCAATGTTTAGAAAGACTTGGGTATCCTTGTACAAGAATCTTTATAAGCTAACAGCGAGCAATTAGGAAGGCAAATGGTAACTTTATTGAAAGAGGATTTTAGCATAAAAGTTGTTTTGCTCCAATGCACAGGACTCAAGTGAGACCATATCAGGAATATTGTGTACAGTATTATCAGAAGAAGGATATACTTGTGATAGAGGGAGTGCAGCAAAGATTCACCAGATTGATTCCTGGAAAGGTACATTTGTCATACGAGGGAAGGTCAAGCAAACTTAACCTATAACCTCTCAAGACCTCATTGCAACATACAAAATTCTTATGGGCTTTGACAGGGCAGACGCAGCAATAATGTTTCCCTTAGCTGGGGTGTCTATAATCAGCATCATAGTCTCAGAATAAGGGATTGGCCAATCAGGATAGATATGAGAAGAAATTTCTTCACCTAGAGAGTACTGAATCTTTGGAATTCTCTACTCAAGAGGTGATATGGAGGCTCTGTCGGAGTATATACAGAAAGAGATCAAAGGACATGAGGTTAATGCAGGCAAATGGCAGAGCCGATATAAAGGGCTGAATGGCTAACTCCTGTTCCCATATACATTCTTACTGCTTCTTCCTTGGAGCACACACATTATGTCCAGCTACCTATCTTCAGAACCCTTCAGCCACATGAATTATTTTAGCAAACCTTCAACAGTGCACATATCAGCCCATCTCTATGCTTCCTATAGGAGAAGCCACCACTCAACAGGAGGGAGAGGGCCACAAGGAAATCCTGAACATGTTGAGACTACTGGAAGTGGCCACCATCACTGGCAGACTGTAGGCAGTATAGGGATGGTGAGGTTGGAAGCCAAGCAGAGAAATATCTGGGCATGTTGTCTTCCTCATCTCTTTCTGCTTAACTTTCTCCCTTGGCACAGCAACCTGCTACTCCATGACCACTCATCTGTTGCTGCTTTCTTTTGCCATCACCTGATAAACCCTCATCTCTGCTTCTTTTTGCCCACATCCCTCGGGTACATTGGGGCTGGCAGGGCACACAGAATGGGGACAGTAACCCTCTCCTGATGGATTAGAAAACAAATATGAGAACTTTTTAAATCAAGGCAATGCCTAGCAGCAAGCTAAAATAGACCAGAAAACACAGGTGTAGAGTGATGGAACTTGGGCAGGACACAGGCAAAAGAATTTGGGTGACCTGAAGTTTAAGGGGACTAGGACAAGAGTCACTGAGCAGGAGGGAATGGAATAATTTGAGGGAGGCACAGTACAATGCTTCAGAAAGGCTAATAGTATCATCAAGGATACCTGCCACCCTGGCCATTCCCTTTTCTCTCTTCTACCTTCAGGGAGAAGATACAGGAGCTTGAAAGCCCAGGTGACCATACTCAAGACCAGCTTCTTCCCCATTGCTATCAGACTTCTGAACCATTCACCTCTTTCATATCCCCTTCCCGGTGATACTGCCATGTTCTTGGACTCTTAATTCTACCTCTCTCAGTTATTCCATCATTTCTCTTTGCATGACATCAGATTGCACTATCTTTGCACCATTCCATTACTTTGCACTCGTTGCTATTTTTATTGTTGTATTTATTATTGCCATGTATATTCTTTACTCTGTGAGCACACAAGCAAGGAATTTCATTGCACCCTGGTGTATATGACAATAAACTAATCTGAATCTGAGAGTTTCAGCAGCAGATGAGTTGGAATGTGGATAGAGTGAGAGGATTTTACATGGATGGAAATGGGCAGTGCCAGTGCTGGTGTGGACATGTGGTGTGAAGCTCTGGGTTTAATATGATATCATGTAGACTGGTTCAGCCCTAGACAAATCCCAGGGAGAGGGATAGAACAGATGGTGGGGAAGAGAATCCGTAACGAAGATCCAAGGCAGCCAACTTTCCTGATAGTCAGTTTCCTGAAATTTCTTCTCCTCCAGTTCCAGATACTGGGCAAGCAATATGACAGTTTAAAGACAGCAAAGTAGTTGAGGGAGGTGGTGGTGAGGTGGAAGTGAGGATCACCAGTGATGATGTGAAAGATAGTGCTGTGCTGCGAATGATATTGGTGAGAAGGAGCATATAGATGACATATAGGAAAGAGACACTGAAGTAATAGTGTTAGCATGGGAAGGGAATCCATTGCTGGTGATCCTCTGGCCATAACTAAAGAGGCTAGATTGTAATTAAACTGTCAAACCAGTCAAGAAAGGTGAGAAGGCTTAATTTCTCATGGTCACCCTCATAAAGGATGTCATTTGTGACTTTGAATAGACTTGATTCAATACTGTGGGAAGGATAGAGATTCAAACGAGGATTTTTGGAAAATATCAGCACAGGTTTATGATGTGTGATAATCTTTGCATCCTCACTGGCCTCAAGAGTAGCGCTAGATGATTGGAGGGTGGCAAACGTTGTTCCTTTGTTCAGGAAAGGGAGTAGGGCTAACCCTGGGAATTACAGGCCAGTGAGTCTTACTTCAGTGGTGGGCAAATTACTGGAGAAGATTCTTAGAGACAGGATTTGTGGGAATTTGGAGAAGCATAGGCTGATTAGGAACAGTCAGCATGGCTTTGTGAGGGGCAGGTCATGCATCACGAGCCTGATTGAGTTCTTTGAGGATGTGACAAAGCACATTGATGAAGGTAGAGCAGTGGATGTGGTGTATGTGGATTTTAGTAAGGCGTTTGATAAGGTTTCTCGTGGAAAGCTCATTCAGGAAGTCAGGAGGCATAGGATCCAGGGATACTTGGCTGTGTGGATTCAGAATTGGCTTGCCCACAGAAGACAGAGGGTGGTTGTAGATGGAGCGTTTCTGCCTGGAGGTCAGCGACCAGTGGTGTTCCACAAGGATCTGCTCTGGGACCCCTGCTCTTTGTGATTTTTATAAATGACTTGGATGAGGATGTGGAAGGGTGGGTTAGTAAGTTTGCAGATGACACGAAGGTTGGTGATGTTGTAGATAGTGTAGAAGGTTGCTATAGGTTACAATAGGACATTAATAGGATGCAGAGCTAGGCTGAGAAGTGGCAGATAGAGTTCAAACCGGAAAAGTGTGAAGTGATACACTTCAAGAGATTGAATTTGAAGGCAGAATACAAGGTTAATGGCAGGACTCTTAGCAGTGTGGAGGAACAGAGGGATTCTGGGGTCCACATCCATAGATCCCTCAAGATTTCCGTGCTGGTTGATAGGGTTGTTGAGAAGGTGTATGGTGTGTTGGCCTTCATTAGTCAGGGTATTGAGTTCAAGAGCCAGAAGGTAATGTTGCAGCTCTATAAAACTCTGGTTAGACCACACTTGGAGTATTGTGTTCAGTTCTGGTCACCTCATTACAGGAAGGATGTTGAAGCTTTAGAGAGGGTGCAGAGGAGATTTACCAGGATGCTGCCTGGATTGGAGAGTATGTCTTATGAGGATAGGTTGAGTGAGCTAGGGCTTTTCTCTTTGGAGCGAAGGAGGATGAGAGGTGACTTGATAGAGGTGTACAAGATGATAATAGGCATAGATCGAGTGGATAGTCAGAGACATTTTCACAGGGCAAAAATGGCTAACACGAGGGGGCATAACTTTAAGCTGATTGGAGGAAGGTATAGCGGGGATGTCAGAGATAAGTGTTTTACACAGAGAGTGGTGGGTGTGTGGAATGCACTGCTGGCAGAGGTGGTGGAGGCAGATAGATTAGGGACATTTAAGAAACTCTTATATAGGCACATAAATGATAGAAAAATGGAGGGCTATGTGGGATGGAAGGGTTAGCTAGATCTGAGAGCAGGATAAAATGTCGGCACAACATCATGGGCTGAAGGGCCTGTACTGTGCCGTAATGTTCTATGTACTATGTAACAGTATGTTTGATGTCCTTGACATGGAAAAGTAGAGCAGAGATTTGGAAGGACAGAGGATCATTGGTTGACTTCTTTAAAGAGAAGGGGAAGATAGTAAATATGAAGAGGAGGGATACGCTTCCTGAGGAGCACTAGCTATTATCAATATTAGTTAACAAGGTAGCAAGGAAGGAAAGCCAGGTAGTCAAATAGGAGTAAGATTAAGGGAGCAGATGCCCTGGCAAAGGTCAATGGGACCATCGCTGAAAGTTGCATTGGGCTAGGAAGGTAAGCAAGACCTATTGGGTGAGTTGAGTGGAAAGAAAACATGGCTTATCCTTTTGATTTTGGCCTGTCCTCGTTATCTTGTTTAAAAATGATTATATCTCAAACATCTGGACAAAAAGCTTACATACTTTAATCTAATAACTCAGTTTTGCCTTCACAGATACTGTACTGCCTGACAACCTGAGTGTCTCCAGCAATTTCACTGATATCAAGGTGTAGAAATCAACCAGCAGTTTAGTCAGCATCTGAGGAAAGAGAAACAGTTAATGTTTCAGGTCTAGGACCCTTCATCAGAACTTGGAACGAGAGAAACAAGTTAGTTTTCAGTAGCACAGAAGGTGGGGGAAGGATGTGGCATTTATTTAGCATATTATGCTTCTTTATCTAGATAGTGTGTTGCTAATTTTAAAGCTGTGGGACATGCCCAGCAGGTCAGTTTATACAAACAGACAAAAGAAAAACTGCGTCAAAGTGATGACATGCAGAAATGGCCAATTCTAATACAAACAGAAGGAAAAAGCGAGTTACCTAAAGCGGCAGAATTCGATACCGAGTCTGAAAGATTGCAACGTG
Organism: Pristis pectinata; assembly: GCF_009764475.1. NCBI lineage: Eukaryota > Metazoa > Chordata > Chondrichthyes > Rhinopristiformes > Pristidae > Pristis > Pristis pectinata. The sequence continues at coordinate 127,860,255 of NC_067405.1, read as the reverse complement.
CCCAGAGAGAGGATGAGGTGTTGACCCTTGTGCTTGCGTTGCACCGAAATGTAAGTGCAGGAGACCACAGAGAGAGAGGTCGCAGTGGGAATGGGATGATAAATTAAGTGGCAGGCAGCCAAAAGCAGACTGGACGCAGGCAATCCACAAAGCAATCACCCAATCTGCATCTCGTATCTCTAATGTAGAGGAGGTCACATTGTGAACATTGAATGCAGTACGTTAGATTGGAAGAAGTACAAGTGAATCGCTGGAAAGTCTGTTTGGGTCTCTGGATGGTGGGAAGGCAAGTTGTCACATTCCATCATTTTCACTATGTTTTAAGAATGCTGTCTATTGCCTACTAGTGGGCTTCTGAACATTTCATTAAGTGGAGTCCAGTTATTAGTGCAGAAATTTAAAATAAATGCAACTATATGGGTGGCATGCATGGGTTTAATCTTGACCTCCAGTGCTGTCTGTGTGCAGTTTACACATCCTCCCTATGAAAGTATGGGTTTCTGCCAGGTGCTTCACTTTCCTTCCCATATGTCAAAGACGTGCGGTTTGGTAGATTAATTGTCAGTATATATAGCCCCTACAGAATCTTGTGGAGAGCTGATGGGAATTTGGGGAGAATAAGTTACAGGGAAAGTTAGTGGAGAAGTAGGATTGCCTGGAGAGCCAGCATAGATTCAATAGGCTTAATGGCCTCCTTCCATGTCGTATGGAGATCTACTGACAATTGCCCACCAGTTAAATAAACCCGCAATTTTAATCATGAAAGTAAGTTTTATTCTGTTTTGTTTTGCCAAAGGATTTACTAAAACTAATGGCCAGCTTGGAGAGACACACTTACCCTTAGTCTGGTTTTCATAACTTTCTTCATACAGTTTTAAACTTCAAAAATTAGCGTAATTAGCTGTTCCCAAATCACATTCGTCATGCATTTGATTGTTACATGTTAATTGTTCTATGCAAGATGCTATCTTACAGATAGATCAGTTTAGAAGTGATTAAATGCTTCAATGAATTACGATCAATCTGAGCCTTCTGATTTGGAGTCAGGAGGAATTAGTATGGTGAAGCGAGATAAAACAATCTGGGCAGAACAGAAAGAGTTTGCAGTTCACTCCAATTTTTAAAGGCTTTTGAAAATTTGAGAAGTGCATGTATTTCATGTGTAACATAAAGCTTGCAATGAGAAAGATTGAAAGAGTTTGAAAGTTGCCAATGAGGGGTGATTGGCCTGATGTGTTAACTCTGTTTCTCTGTCCACAGATGCTGCCTGACCTGCTGAGCTTTTCCAGCATTCTCTGTTTTTTTTCTCTCGCTTCTAGCATTATCAATTGCTTTGTAGACTGAGAGGTAACAACAAACTAAACAAGATATCCAGTTATTTTTCCAAATCAGTTTAGAACAAATCTTCAAGACTCTTCATTTGAAGATGCATTTGCCTTAAAGGAGATGAAATGCAGGTTTGATTGCTGGCATGAGAAGCTCTCCTGTATGTCTATATTCTTTGGAGTTTAGAAGAATGAGGGACAATTGCTCTTACATGCATAAAATTCTTTGAGGCACTGCAGATGCAGAGAAGCCGTTTCCTGTGGCTGGACAAAACAAAACTTGGGGTCATAAATTTAGGGTTAGTGGTCATCCATAGGGGAATGAGAGGAACCATTGTGAATCCTTGGAACTCTTTTCTGCCACAGCTATGGCTGGTCAGTTGATGACTATACCAAAGAAAGCAATATACTCCTGGGCTCTAAAAGAATAAACACAGGTGGGCTAAATAGGAAGTTGGATTTGAGATAGAAACATAGAAGCATAGAAAAACTACAGCACAATTCAGGCCCTTCAGCCCACAAAGCTGTGCCGAACATGTCCCCACTCTAGAAATTACTAGGCTTACCCATAGCTCTCTATTTTATTCAGCTCCATGTACCTATCTAACAGTCTCTTGAAAGACCCTATCATATCCACCTCCACCACCGTTTCTGGCAGCCCATTCCATGCACTTACCACTCTCTGAGTAAAAAAACTTACCCCTGACATCTCCTCTATACCTACTCCCCAGCACCTTAAACCTATGTCCTCTTGTGGCCATCATTTCAGCCTTGGGGAAAAGCCTCTGACTATCTACCCGATCAATACTTCTCATCATCTTATACACCTCTATCAGGTCCCCCCTCATCCTCCGTCTCTTCAAGGTGAAAAGGCCGAGTTCCCTCAGCCTGCTTTCATAAGGCATGTTCCGCATTCCAGGCAGCATCCTTGTAAATCTCCTCTGTACCCTCTCCATGGCTTCCACATCTTTCCTGTAGTGAGGCGACCAGAACTGAGCACAATACTCCAAGTGGGGGTCTGACCAGGGACCTATATAGCTGCAACAATACTTCTCGGCTCCTAAATTCAATTCCCTGATTGATGAAGGACAATACACCATATGCCGCCTTAACCACAGAGTCAAGATGATCCATAATTTTATAGAATGGCAGAACAAATTACAGGGGCTAATTGGCATACACCTGCTCCTTTTTTTTTGTACTTTATTAGGCTACATTTAAATTATTGTGATGGATTTTCTTCATCTTGCTCTTGGAGAACATTTCATTCTGCAGTGCAGTGAAGAGGAAACCAGTGAGTCAGGAGCCCACTCCCGTAGTGATTCATTGGGAGCTCCAGAGCTTTTGCAACTGAAATAAAACAGGCCTAGGCTCCCTGTTTCTTCATCCCACAATGCTAGACCTCAACTAAAGACTTCCTTGCACTGCGGTTGACAGAACCTTTGTACATGTCCATTCCATTTCCCACATTTCTGCCCTCAACTGTAGATCTCTGAATCAGAATCTTTCCATCCCTTTCCACCACCTCCAATGCAATGCTGCCACCAAACACATCCTACCTTGACCTAGCCCGTTCCAAAGAACCACTCCTGTCCTTTCCTCAGTCACTTCCACCCCTTCCCTCAGCACATTCCCATGCAAGCAGAGGGCAATACCTGTCCTTTTAACCCACTCCTCATCTACTGTACAGGTGAAGCAACAGTTTTCTTGCATTTCTTTCAATTTAGCACAGTGCTCATGATACAGATGCATTTAAGGTGGTGAGACTAGACACAGCTCAGACGATTGTTGAATAACTCCGTTCAATCCAAAAGACATGATCCTTGAACTTCCAGCTTCTCATCACTTCCATTCTCTTACCCTTGCCCATTGTGCCCTTTCTGTCCTTTGCTACCTATTTTGTTCTATTTGAAACTTTAAGCAGCAATATCACGTCCCTCCATTAGGCACATTCCAGCTTTCCATTTGCAACTGGATGGAGCAGTTCAGTTATGAGGAGAGACTGGAGATGCTCGGTCTGTTCTCCCTGGAGTGGAGGAGGTTAAGAGGGGACATAGTTGAGGTATATAAAATTATGAGGAATATACATAAGGTAGAATGCAGGAAACTTTTCCCTATATCAGAGGTAGATAAAACTAGAGGACCTAGGTTTAGAGTAAGGGGAAAGAGATTTAGAGGGGATATGAGGGGAACCTTCTTCACCCAGAGAGTGGGAAGTACCTGGAATGCACTGCCTGAGAGAGTTGTTGAAGCTCAGTCACTGACAGCATTTAAGAAGTGGCTAGATGAACATTTGAATTACTTAGGCATAGAGGGCTATGGACCAAGTGCCGGGCAATGGGATTAATATGGAAGGATGCCGACTGGTTGGCATGGATGAGTTGGGCCAAATGACCTGTTTTCATGCTGTACAATTCTATGATTCAACACTGAGTTTAAAAATCTGAGATCATAACCACTTTATCGGACATCAGTTATTGTTCCTGTTTATACCTCCACTGGATCCATTCTTCATTTTGTTACGTGTCCCATTACCACCTTGTCTTCCTCTTTATTATTTACTCTTGCTGCAGATTAATGAGCTTCTTTTCTCTCCTTTCCAGTTCTGATGAAGGGTCTGCAATCTGAAACATTGACTCTGTTTCTCATCCCACATCTGCTGTCTGACCTGCTGCATCTCCAGCATTTCCTGTTTTTGTTTTAGATTTCCAGCTTCTACAGATTTTCTGATTATTATTTAACCACACACCTTCCTTTTTGCCCTTTCTTCATCTCCCACCTTCCTCTGTCCTTTTCCTTGATTAAAGTTTGTTACATCTCCAGCATGGGGAAAGGTCATTGACATCAAACATTAACTCTATTTTACTCTTGACAGATATTGCCTGACCTGCCGATTATTCCCTGCACTTTCCTATTAATTTTTTGTTAATAATTCAGAGGTGTGGGTTAATCATACAGGGTATGTGAGCTCAAATCCCAGCATGACAATGTGGGAAATGCAATTTGTTGAAAAATCTCTGGCCATAAAAAGCAGAGAGGATGATGAGTGTGTGAGTTCACCGGTGCTCTTTTGGTGAAAATGCAGAGAGCCATATCACAGAGGGGGCAGTACTACTCAATGGAGGCTGTTAGATCTCAGTCTAGTTTCTCACATCACAGACAAGTCAGAATTCTTTTTGAGCCACTATCCAGAGGGATGTTAGCACAACACACTTCAATATTCAGCCTACATCTGAATAGATCAAATCCATTTTTATATGGATGCACATGGGAATGTGAGTTTGTAACCTAATTATCCATATGTCCAATCTGTTGATTAAAAGGGATTAAAGGAATGGTGGGTTTGGAACAGGGAGACAATCAAAGAGTTAGTCAGACATTCTGAAAGCCTTTGGAAAGAAGTAGAAGACATCTTTGCCTTTAAGCAGCCTTTCAACAGGCTGTCAGGAAGGTGGCAAGAGGAAAGTGATTAAGTGATGGGATAACATTGATGAAAAATAAAGAATGCATCTGCAGGTCAGTGATGGAACAGACAAAATCCCCCACCTGCATGTATGATGGAATATCCCAGGTCGCCTGTCCACAGACCCACGATACCCCGTCTGGAGACCAGTGATGGTGGACTCCAGGTCCCCCGTCTGCAGACTTGTGATGGAACACCACAGATTCATTGGCTGCAGTTCAGCGATGGAGCATTCCTGCTCCCCTGTCCACAGACCTGCAGCACACAGCTCCTTGTTTATTATTTACAGATGCAGAGGTTTCTTTCAAGAAGTATCACTGTAAAGTACCACTCCCCAGGGTCAGCATTGAAGCATGTCTGTTTGGTATATTTCCTGTTAGTTTGAGATGTGACATGGCAATATTGCATTACAGCCACAATGTCCTTACTCTTTTCCAGGCGTGGTTCTCTGATGACTTGGACTCCATTAAGGCAGTTTCCTATAGCTCCTTCTGGGTTAATGTTCCCAGGCTATGTAACATGTCTGGAGGGATCTTGTCAGATGTGGCTTCTATCATCCTAAGCATATACAGCTTCCAAAGAAGCACACAATTTTAAATATATTCAGGCTATTGCATCTAGTGTGCATGTCATCAAACCTGCAATCCCAACATCCTTCCATAACGATAGTTCTTCTTGGAAACTGATGAAGGCTTCTCCCTAAATAAACCAAATGAACTGGCACTTTGGAATATATGTAAATGACTTGGATGAAAATGTAGATGGGTGGGTTAGTAAGTTTGCAGATGACACAAAGATTGGTGGAGTCGTGAACAGCGTAAAAGGTTGTCAAAGGATACAGCAGGATATAGATCAGTTACAGATATGGGCAGAGAAATGACAGATGGAGTTACATCAGGCAAGTGTGAAGTTTTGCACTTTGGCAGGTCAAATGTAGGGGGAAAGTATATAGTTAATGGTAGGACCTTTGGGAGCACTGATGTACAGTGGGATCTGGGGGTCAATAGCTCCCTGAAAGTGTCCACGCAAGTAGATAGGGTGGTAAAGAAGTCTTTCACTGATTGGGGCAGTGAGCATAAGAGTCAGAAAGTCATGTTGCACTTGTATAAAACTTTGTTTAGGCCGCACTTGTAGTATTGTGTGCAATTCTGGTCGACCCCATTACAGGAAAGATGTGGAGACTTTGGAAAGGGTACAGAAGAGGTTTACCGGGATGCTGCCTGGATTAGAGGGTATGAGTTAAAAGGAGAGGTTAGGCAAACTTGGGTTGTTTTCTTTGGAGCATTGGAGACTGAGGAGAAACTTGATAGAAGTTTATAAAATTATGAGAGGTATTGATGGTGTAGACAGTCAGAATCTTTATCCCAGGGCAGAAGTGTCAAATACCAGAGGACATGCAGTTAAGGTGAGAGGGGAAATTTTAAGGGAGATGTGCAGGGCAAGTTTTTATACAGAGTGGTAGCTGCCTGTAAAGGGCTGCCAGGGGTAGTGATGGAAGCAGATCCAATTGTGGCATTTAAGAGGCTTTAAATTGACACATAAATATGTAGGGAATGGAGGGATATAGATTATGTGCAGACAGAAGAGATATAGTTTAATTTGGCATTGTGTTTGGCACAGATATCATGGGCCAAAGGGCCTATTCCTGTGCTGTACTGTTTGATGTTCCATGTTAATTACAATTGAGCAGCAATCTTCAACAAGTAGATCACATGCGCATAATTATCGTGTGCCAGAATGTCTGAAAATGGTTTCCTCAACATCCATATTTTCCTGTTCATGAATATTTAAGAGGAGACCCTGTGCATTTTGTTGACAAATCAGTAGCAGAACTCTGCTGCACAAAGGCAGACTACATAGTTTAAAAGTTCTTCAGGCAATTTAATAAAGTCTGGAGTAAACAACTATTCTGAAATGGAGAATAATGATAACTATGTTCGTACAGTGCTTACAACCTTGGGTAATTCAAGTTCATCAATTCAATTACAGTAGCAGATAGTTACTTTGATCTAAAGTATTCCTTTGTTTCATTGTGAGACTGGCATGTGCTATTAGTATCTCAAGAGCAATATCCTGTAAATTAGGATAGGTACTTTGTAAAATATCCCATATTTAATTGGATTTATGCATGAAATAGTTTTCTAAATGGAAATCTAGCAGGAATGGCTCTTTTTGTTTATTGACAAACACTTAAATAAGGCTAGGCATAGAAAAATACAGTCCTAATGTAGGCAAATGGGATTAGTGTGGATGGGCATAAAGGTCAGCATGGACGTGGTAGCCCATTTCTGCGCTGTAGAACATTATGACACTATGGCTATGAATTTAGGCTCCTCTGAGGAAACAGTCTAACAGTCCCAATTTCCAGTTTGACTTTCAAAATATACAGCTGCCAATCTTTTAAAATAAATCCTTCCTGTGTTATCAGAAGGAGCAGGAATGCTTTTCCATCTCTACAGGCATCATAAAATCGTCTATAACTGTCATCCAGTACAGTTTTTCAGGCCCTTCATGGGACCCATCCAAGGGCCATTGCCAGAGTTACAGTGGAACAACATTGATGAGCAGCAAGTGTTTGTAGCTCATAGATCTGAAGTAATTAAGGCCTGAGATCCAATATTGATCAGGACTTGGACCTTGGACCTACCTGTTCTCATGCAAGGATTACTCACTGCTCCTACTTTGGCAGGCTGGTACTGTGTGATTTCTACCCTTTGAAATTAGAGTTCACTTAGCAAAGATATAGTTGTTTGCTTTCCCTTTCACTATGCTTATGGTAGTGTTTCATATGATCTATTTAAGGATTGATATCATATTTCACAAGATAGTTTCCAAGCAATATCTTAGTAATTATATAATGAGAGCACTTTGTAAGCAGGAGCTTATATTTTGTGTGGTATAATTTCTACTGTGGTGATCTTGTCTATGTCATCACCATTGACAAGCTGGTGAAGGAAAGGAAACTTATTTATTATAATGTCCTTTCTGTAGCTATTCTATCTCAGACTCCTGTGATTCTCGCATTACTGCCAACTCATCATTCCTGTCATCCAAGGCAGCATTTTGACATATGCCAAAATACAGAAGTTCATTACTTTCAAAACCCATTAGGAGTGACGGGATGGGTGTTGTGTGAGCTATGTAATATGAATCAATGGAAACCACATTTTAGTTACATTCCCAACACCAGCCCAAGGACGTACTAAAACCAATACTTAAGTGTGCCCTACAACTGGACAGTTTAACACCTTCCATTAACCTTGTAATGCCACGTGACTGGAAGAAGGAATGCATCTTTCAAATTTCGTCATTGATGTAACATGCAGCTGCAATAATTTATGCAACTTTTTGCTTCAGATATATTAGCTGAGGCTCCACTTAGATTACTCACACAATACACTGTTACCTTACATTTCACTGCTTCAAGTTCCTTTTTATCTTTTACTACAGAAAATCATTCACACAATGCATAACTTAAAAGTTGTTCAATGCAAAAGTATTGTCTTTAACAATTTGACAGAGTACCTAAAGTGTCCAAAGTGTTGGTATTTATCATTAAATAGGATCTGTGAATATCTTGGGGTTTTTTAAATTAAGTTTTTAAGAATAATTTTTGAAGTTCCTATTTATATAACGATCCATTCTTACTTTCATTTTAACAAGGCACTATTCTAAAGTATGCCTAAGGGAAATTTGCCAATGAGCGTCATGTGAGTAGTTACAATAGAAGGCTACACAATAGCCATATGACATCACACAAACACCAAAGCATGTTATTCTCAAGTAGTCAGCTATGAGAGCTTGACAGAGCAAAAACCCTAATCCCAAATTCAGGCACCAACTGCTTATAAATTTTCCTCTTAAGTTCAGCATGTGTAAAAATTGAGATTTTAAGCCCATTTAGAGTGGGCTTAAAAGAAAGAATTAACTATCATAGTCTTAGGACACTTCAAAGCCCTTTACATCTTACAAGGTTCTCTGGATGTATCACCACTATTGTACTATAGAAAATATAGAGCCAATTTGCCCATCGAAATTAGATAAATGTACAATGAGAAGGCAGATTGCTCCCTCCAGAAAGTGAATAGTGAGGCATAAACCACAACTTCTTATCTCTTACCTCTTATCAGTGTCATTAACCCATTCATTTCAAAGAAATAATGATAGATTCTTGCTAGGGAAAAGCATAAGGAATATGGAGCCAAAGCAGGTCAATGGAGTTGAAGTATAGAACATAGAACATTACAGCACAGTACAGGACCTTCGGCCCATGATGTTGTGCCGACATTTTATCCTGCTCTAAGATCCATCTAACCCTTCCCTCCCACATAGCCCCCTATTTTTCTACCATTCATGTGGCTACCTAAGAGTCTCTTAAATGTCCCTAATGTATCTGCCTCCACTACCTCTGCCAGCAGTGCGTTCCATGCACCCACCACTTGATGCATTGCATCAAGTCACCTCTCATCCTCCTTCTCTCCAAAGAGAAAAACCCTAGCTCACTCAACCTATCCTCATAAGACATGTTCTCCAATCCAGGCAACATCCTGGTAAATCTCCTTTGCACCCTCTCTAAAGCTTCCACATCCTTCCTCTAATGAGGCAACCAGAACTGAGCACAATACTCCAAGTGTGGTCTAACCAGAGTTTTATAGAGCTATAGTTCAGCCAGAATCCAAATGAGTGGCAGAAGAAAATCAAGGGACTGAAATTCTACTCTTGTTCATTTGTTCCCCTGAAGTCTCTCAAAGTGCCAGAAGAGTGAGGACAAAAAAATGTTATCTGCCAAAACTTTCTGACAAGATCTCTTCTCAAACCTTTTCTGTGTTTTTCCAAGTACTGCAGTGCGGAATTTCATTAATACATGCCAGTATATTATATAAACACCACTGTACCAGAAATGGGCCACAGTTTGTTTTCACTCTAGTGTATTAGATTGTGCCCTTGTAACGATAATGTGGATTTTAGAACTATCTTCTTTTATGTGACCGATGTCTACTAACAATGAGAACCAGCATGATACAAGCTGCCTCAAATCATTCTAAATAAATGAGCAATTATCGTTGATCATTGTTGAAAGTAAATTTTAAAACAACTAACTGAAAGAACATTAGAGCTGTGAAGCTTCTGTGATAATGCGAGCAAAGCAATTTTTGCAGAAATAACAGCCACAACGAGTTAAGATTTATTGAAGTTGGTATCCTTTGGCAAAATACAAAAAACATCAAAGCGAATCATACAGGAATGGCGATCTGTGGTGAGCAAGTGTGTTCACAGGCAGATGAGATTAAAGAAATTGATGTTTATTCTTCATTGTTCAGTGAAATATTGCTTTTAAGAGTTTGGAAAAGATTGCTCGTGCATGTAACAAAGCATGGTAGGAAGCTTCCACTTATGCTTCCTAATTCTTACTTCTAGCCATGCTGTGAAATAAAAGAAGACTCTCCAGGGATCAAGATAATTTTATTGGAAAAATTGAAAATACAGTAAGATAGTAATGACTGACTTTAAATTTTATGCAAGTGAAGTGCATTAACCTTACATCAAGCATGCTGTATACTGAATTGAAAGAGCCTGACAAATTAGTAAATTGGTTTATTATTGTCACATGTATTGAAGCACAGTGAAAAACTTTGTTTTGCATGCCATCCATACAGATCATTTCATCACATCGGTACATTGAGGTATTATAAGTGAAAATCAAAATCAGAATACAGAATATAAAGTATTACAGTTACTGAGAAAGTGCAGTGCAGGCAGGCAAAAAGATGCAAATGGCTGTACAGTGGCTCCCTATACATTGTCTAGTTAAAATCTAGGGAGGTAACACTGACCTGGAATTTCCTCTATTTGTACTCCACAGAGGTGTGAAAATCCAAGCATGGATAAATTACATGGCTTAAAAGAACTTTGTGCATATTCCATACGCATAAATTTCACAATCAGCTGTCCTCTCTGTTTGTAGCCATACCTCATCTCATTCTGTTAGTAACTCCGGCTACACAACTGGCCCACCACAACACCAGCTCCTAAATGCAAATGCATATGCCTGTTTGAGGTAATGGAGATAGATGATCCTGCATACTGGGTTCTGGCTAATGTCCAGCAATGGAGCACTGCTAAACAGCTGTTTAAGTGTCCAACTGGATGGGAACTCTTTCTTCCCCCACCATCTCTACCTGTGCAGTATCACAACACTGCCTTCTATTCATGTGATGTCAGAGAACAGAGACAATACCTGCTCACCCCAACCTTCGTCCTGTTGGAGTCTCTGTATGCTTTTCAGGCACTATATGCTAAAACTATGGGTCATAGAGTTTCATAGAGACATACAGCACGGAAACAGTCCTTTTGGCCCACTGAGTTCACACTGACCATTAACCACCCATTTACACCAATCCTATATGAACACCATCCGCCATCAACCCCCACCCACCGCCCCCCCCCCACCCCACCCCACCCCACCACCACCAGATCTTGGGTAGGATATCAACCGCTGAGGACATTTGACACAAAAAAAAACTTTAGAAATATGGCAATCTATTACCTTTGAAACAGACACATAATACTGATGCTGTCCACTAGAGTACATAGTGAACCACCACACGCACATTGCTCCAACATACTGCTTACAAGTATAAAATGTGAGCTTACACTATGTCACTGTGGGAGGAAAAAGTAGATGTGATTATGAACAAGGTGGAGGGGGTTGGGGGAGGAGAGGGAAAGAGAACAAAATATATTGGTGCAAACCAGGAGAGCGGGTCAGAGGGAGATTGGTTGAATATTTACATCTAGCTACACACAACATACAGAAGAGAGAAAATGTAAAGCTGAATACCAAAATACAAAATTTAATTTATAGCATTTAAATAAAACTCCAGGTTTGATTTCTATTGGCATTTATAGATGAGTGAATACAGAAACATCCCCTTGCTTCTATTGAAATGAGAAATATGTTAACAAACAACAAGTTTATAACATACAAAAATGAAATATTGTGGATGCTAATGATCTGGTTTACAAGATAATGAGAAATAGTGATTAGGAAATATCTTCCCACGTGTGTTTATGATGTTATTTACACATGATAGCTGTAAAAAAATCACTCAGCAGTACGTAAAATATAGATATGCTCACTGACAGCTAGATAACACAATAGGTTTGATGACAGCACTACATAAAGGGGAAAGATTGATTCATTCGTACATCAACTTTGAAGCTGAACAATAACATAAGAATTTTTTCTGATATATCACTTGAATATACAGTAGGAATTCTAACAGGAAACATTAAATCAATCTGCATAAACAATATTTGGTTCCATCATTCAATGGTAATTTGGTCAACTTCACCTGCCATTAAAACTTAGTATGTCAATATTGTCAACTGATAATCTCTGAAGACAGTAATACTATAGTTTGGCAATATCTGAGCATCAAGCAATAAATGTCAATAGCCCATGTAATACTTTCAATGTTATCCTCCAATTTGTTGCGCTAGCTAATGATTCTGTTGTATGACCCCTACTTCACTATTCATAAAAATAATACTTCTCTAAATTTATATATGAAGAAAAAAATCTAGCATCTCTGTCAAGGATTTTAATCCCTCCAATCCTCTTAACATACAGATGCATTTTTAGGAAGTGGTTCTAAGTGCCGGAAAAAACAATTGGAAGATTGCAGAGATTATGATGTGCATTTTTGGCCCAATCTTACTATTCGATGGTCAAAAATTATATTTTTTAAAAAGACAACATCACATTAAATTCCAGGACTTTATTAAATTATTTACCCATAATTTCAGTTCTTGACTGATAAAGAACTAACTTATTATGAACTAAGCTATGATTTTTACTTTCAAAATCTGTGTAGGTTGAACTGAAGTCATATCTGATGGATATATTTTCTAAACAAAAGAATATTTGTTAAAGTGTTTCAGATGAATAACTGAGAACTAAATTATAAATAAAATCATCGCTATTGCCAGTGGGTACAAAAGTGGCTACACTGGCAGACTTCTGTCATAATTTCCGTGGAAGAGCAGTGGTAGATCCAGAGATTAGTTTGGGGACTCATTTTATGGATAGGGTTTCATAGAGCTTTAGAAGAAATGCAGCTTCTAACCACCCTTTAGTGAGCCATTGGCACAAGGCGGGCTACAACCCTGATTTCCCATTTGCTGGCTGTCCAAAGGGGTCACATTCATGAGCAATAAAACGCATCAAAGTACATATATGAGCCACATCTGGATGTCCCTTTCGGGATCATAATTGACCTATGGGAAACAGATTTGCTATTTTTTAAATTATCTAAATGTAGCTCCAATGCAAAGGGGATTATTGAGGTCAGTGTATAATTCAGAATGCTGTGGAGGCAAGCCCTGCTCCAGAGGCTTGACTGTAAGAATCAATGCTCCAGTGCTGAACTGAGGGAGTGCTGCCACGTGAAATGTAGTGGCCTAGAAATTAGTCTATGCCATTTTTCTGGCATCAAATGGTGTTAGCAACCTCCATAATATTGTTTCAAAGATCTTATTAAAAAAACTGTAATTTGTTAGTGCCAGTTCCAAACCAGCACTAACATGTGCTTTCACGTAATGCTCCTCTATTTGAAGAACAGTGGACTTTAGGGGTCCAATTTCCTGCATTAATTAATTTTTTTTTTAATTAAATTTTACTTACAGCGTGGTAACAGGCCCTTTCGGCCCAACGAGTCCGCGCCGCCCATTTTAAACCCCAAATTAACCTACCCGTACGTCTTTAGAACGTGGGAGGAAACCGGAGCACCTGGAGGAAACCCACGCAGACACAGGAGAACATACAAACTCCTTACAGACAGCGACGGGAATCGAACCCCGATCGCTGGCGCTGTAATAGCGTCGCGCTAACCGCTACGCTACCATGCCGCCCTGAAAGGAAGTTAAAAACATAGAAGTTAAAAACATAGAACATAGTACAGTACAGGAACAGGCCCTTCAGACCACAATGTCCATGCTGACCATGATGTCAATTTAAACTGTACATCTGCCTGCACATGGTCTATATCCCTCCATTCCCTGTTCATGGGCCTGTCTGAATGCCTCAAACAGTGCTATCATATCTGCTCCCCTGGCAGCACATTCCAGGCACCTACCGCTCTCTGTGTAACTATCTTGCCTTGTAAGTCTCCCTTAAACATCCCCCCTCTCATCTTAAACCTATGCCCTCTAGTATTACACCCTGGGAAAAAGACTCTGACAACCTACCCTATCAATTTCTCTCAATTTTATAAGCTTCTATCAGGTCTCCTGTCTGCCTCCGATGCTCTAGAGAAAACAATCCAACTTTGTTCAACTTTTCCTTATGGCTATACTCTCTACTCCAGGCAACATCCTGGCGAACCTTTTCCTGCGCCCCAAGATCCCTCTGTACATCAATGCTCTCAAGGGTCCTGCCATTTACTGTATACTTTCCACTGACATTTGACAACACAAAGTGCAACACCTCACACTTGTCTGGATTAAAACTCCACCTGCCATTTCTCTGCCCATATTTCCAACTAATCTAGATCCTGCTGTATCCTTTGGCAATCTTTCTCACTATCCGCAAGTCTACCAATTTTTGTGTCATCTGCAAACTTACTGATCAGCCCACCTATATTTTCATCCAAATCATTTATATACATCACAAATAATAGAGAAGCACTGTTAGTAGCTCTGATCTCAGGAATTAGCCCTTGAAGGACATGTTACAAATCAGCCAAGAACATTTCAGCTGCTGGGAAGAGAGGGGGTACATGCTACATGGATGAGAGGAGATAGCAGAGTATTCCCAGAGGTACTTATGCAGACTTCTGAAGAACACTTCTGAATAGAAGGTGCCAAGGAGATTCCCCATTTTGCCAATGGAGCCCTTCTTGCTTTCTGAAGTGTGACAGTGAACAGTGAAGTGTCATATATGGTATATCTCAGCAGAAGGAGCCTGAAGCAAAGCTTCTGGGAATGATGATGACCCCGACATTGAGAGCACTGTGAACACATGCATTTATTTAATTATTTCAGGTTTATCTGGCAAATAAATACAAGTGTCTGCACCGTTCTCAAAGTCAAAGTCAGGGTCAACCTCACATGCAGAAACTTTGCCTCAGAATCTTCCTGCTGAGATGTACCACATGTGACATGTTGCTGCATTTAAGCAGCCAGGAATGACTCCACTGACAAAACAGAAAATTATTCATTTTTGACAAGTGTGACTTTTGGAAGGGGAATTTGACTGGCCAAAGGTACTGGCATTCATAATGAGGTCACCTCCTTTGTCAGATGTTTGTCACCAGAATTTGTTGTTCATTTCTGACCAGATGGAACTACTTCTGTTTTTGCAGGATTTCCCTGGCATTTCCAGCCACTCAGTGTTGAAGAGGACCTTGTTAAAACTACCTGGGGGTATGGTAACTGGGATCCCACATTGTGTCAGTCAACTTGAGGTCAGTTTGGCAGAGAATGATGCAACACTCCGGCTATGACTTCAGGGGAAATGTACCTGATCCTTTACATAAACCTCAGCTTGACTTCAGCATTATGAAAAGTTGTCTTTTGTTTTCCTGTGAGAGAACAGAACCAGTTATGATTCAGACCAGTGTGGTAGAAAACCTCACCAGAAGCAAATTATGGGTATCATGCTCTATTGACCTTATGTGGGCAAGCTATGCTCCAGAAAAACAGTACATGAATTTATTGCACCATCCTTATTAATGATCTGTGTTTACCCACTCAGAAATGTGTGTGAAATTGTTTAATGCTTCATTGATGTGATTTTCATCTGTGCAACACTGATGTTTTGGGGAATCACACAGACAAAATTCTAGGCCTGTACCTTTCAGATGAGGAGATTCCATATTTTTAAGCTCGTATGTAAATGAGGGTATCATTGAGCCATACTTGACAATACTGCCGTACCAATCCGAAATTCCATTTTGGTTTCTAAATTTGTGTGTTTTCTTAAAAGAAATACTGAAAATAATTTACATTTTCCTCTAAATATCTAGCAGATACATTGCAGAAGTCAGCTTTAATTATCCCAATTAATTTACTTCAATAATGGCTACACTTCATTGTAAAACCCCTGGATTGTTCTGAGGTTATGAAAGGTGTAATGCAAATCCAAGCTTTTCTTTTCACCTTTAGGAATTGGAGACACAGAGTCACAGAGCACGGAAGCGAACCCTTCAGCCCAACTGGTCCATGCTGACCAAGATTCCCATTGAAGCTAGTCCCATTTGCCCATGTTTGGCCCATATTCCTCTACACCTTTCCTATCCATGTACCTGTCCAAGTGCCTTTTAAATGTTGTTAATGTACCTGCCTCAACCACTTCCTCTGGCAACTCATTCCATATAATGACCACTCCCTGGGTAAAAAAGTTGCACCTCAGGTTCCTATTAAATCTTTTCCCTCTCACTTAAACCTATGCCCTCCAGTTCTTGATTCCCCAAGCCCAGGAAAAAGACTGTGCACATTCACCTTATCTATGCCCCTCATGATTTTATACATCTCTGTAAGATCATCCCTCATTCTCCTATGCTCCAAAGAATGTTTTAAAGTAATTCTTAGGAAACTAAAGGCAGCCAGGGAGAAACAAAAGTTGGGTGGTAGAGCAGTGAAATAAGCCAGGGGCTGACAATGATTCCAATAGTAAGGAAACACCCACCAGGGTCGTGCAGCACTGAAAGGATCAACAAGGCAATTTGTAATTTGCTTTGTTGTAAGTGTTAGGAGTGCTTCTAAGTGGCACATGAAAGGAAAAGAAACTGATTCTATTTTGCAGCTTGGTCAGACCAGAGAGCAGTGCAGAATTCAACAGTAACACAGTGAATGATAATCAGAAGAACCGCTGTTAAGATGAAAGAATAATTTGGGATGAAGATGTAGAAGGCTGGTTGCAATAGTATAATGGTTAAACTATTGGACTTGCAATCCAAAGATCTTGCCTAGTGATCCAAAGACTTGATCTTAATCCCCATTACAGGAGCTGGGGATTTGAATTCAATGAAATTAATTTAGCGATGGTGATCATCACCGGATTGTTGATCCTCTGGTTCACTAATGTCCTTGCTTCCTGATTTGGTCTACAGGTGACTCCAGACCCACGCCACTAGGAATGATTATAACTGCCTTCGGAAATATCCCCGCAAACCAATTAATTCAAGTATAATTTAGGATGGGCAATAAGTGTTGATCTTGGCTGGATCTTTGCATAAATAATTTGATTTTTAAATCTGCATTAAACAAAAGATGATGTTTTAGTCAACACTGGACCCAAAAACAAAAAT
Source organism: Pristis pectinata (assembly GCF_009764475.1). NCBI lineage: Eukaryota > Metazoa > Chordata > Chondrichthyes > Rhinopristiformes > Pristidae > Pristis > Pristis pectinata. Next base: position 127,843,156 of record NC_067405.1, on the reverse strand, counting down.
CACATAATTGAACAGGTCATGTTGGTGCCAAGGTCACAAAGAAGGTGAAAGGTGATAAGGGTGAAAGGAGCCTGACGGGGAGTTAATATAGGTTTATAGATTAAAGTCTAATAAATTTACTGGAGGAAATAATGGACCATTTTAACAGCAAAAACTCAATAAATGTGTTATACTTAGATTACCGCAAGGCTTAGGTTACAAAGGCATTGAAGATGTGTCGGGAGTAAAGTGTCTGAGGTGAACAAAAAGTAGGCAAAGGAATATGGCAGTTATGGATGGGGCTGTATCAACATGACAAGCAGCTACTAATCCAGGACCACTTGAATCTGCTGTTGACTTCGCTGTTTGCAGCATATGTAAAAGAATCCAGAACTGGGACAAATGGTTTGTTAGTGGCATCAAACTGGCAAGGGGTAGGGTGTGGAGAGGTCAGGAAATGAGTTTGTCAGTGACTGTGGGTCTTATTGTTAACAAATGCATGGTGGAGGTATCGGGAGACAGGAAATAACCTGTGCCTCCATGTTCAGGAAACAAGGCTGAGGGACGGTCAACATTTCAGGTTGAGACGTAGCATCCAAATTCAACCAACCCTCTGCCACTATAGCTGCTGCCTGACGTGCTGTATTTCTTCAGCAGTTTGTTTTTTTTTGCTCCAGATTACAGCATCTGCAATCTCTTGTGTCTGCCCATGGAAGTAGCAAGCAGTTAGGAAAACAAATGGTTGTGGCCTTTCTTGCTTGGAGGTTGGTATATAAAGAAAAGATGTAGCAAAATTATATAGGGCTCAGTTGAGTCCGTACTTGGAGCATTCCAAGCATTTTTGATCCCATATTTAAAATGTTGATTGATGAGTGGGATATCCTTTGAACGAGACTGAGGAAAAATTATCTGTAATTGCTGGAGTTTGGAAAATGACAGGTGATACATTGGAGATGTGCATTATTCTGAGATGGATTGATAGGATATATATAATGAAATAATTAGTGAGTCTAGAATGAGGGAGTCCAGTATCAGGATTAGGGATTGTCCATTTAGAATGGAGAAGAGAAAAAAATTTCTTGACAAGCATGATTTTTGGATTTCTCTAACTCAGAGGGCTATGGATTCTCAGACATCAAGTTAACTTGACCCAAAATCAGCCATGTTCTCTTTGTATGGCAGAGCAAACTCTATTGATTGTATGCCCTGCTCCTGCTTCCATTTCTTAAAATGCAGGAAATGCTATGAAGCTATGAAGAAGGACTGATATGAAATGATAATAGCCGTCAAGAACTTGTGATGCTTTGCTCTGCAGAAAACATGGCCTGTGGGAGAAATATGAGGAATTTTAACCTTTATTTATTTATGCAAAGAGACAAATAGAGTCATAGAATTGTGATAGCCCATCATCTATGCCACTCCTTGTAGAGAAATCCCATCAGTCCCATCCTTCCACCCTTCCACACACTCCTGCTAATTACTCCCTTTCAAGCATCTGTCCAACTTCCTTTTGAATTCTCTGATTGATTCTGTATCTACCAGTCCTACCGGCAGTGAGTTCCAGATCATAACCACATTCTGCAATCAAAATAAAATTAACTCAATGACTTAACGTCCATGGCCCTCTGAAGTAGAGAAATCCGTAGATTTATAATCACCCATGTCAAGAAATAAATAGAGTCATACAGCACGGAAACAGGCCATTTGGCCCAATTGGTCCATGCCAACCAAGATCCCTATCTAAGCTAGTCCCATTTACATGTATTGGGCTCATATCCCTCTAAACCTTTCCTGTCCATGTATCTGTCTTAGTGTCTTTTAAATGTTATTAATGTACCTGCCTCAACCACTTCATCTGGCATCTCATTCTGTATGCACTCCACCCTCTGGGTGAAAAAGTTGCCCCTCAGATCCCTATTAGATCTCTCCCCACTCATCCTAAACCTATGCCCTCTAGTTCTTGATTCCCCAACCCTTCAAAAAAGACTGCATGCATTCACCCTGTCCCTGCCCCTCATGATTTTATACACCTCTATAATATCAAGTCATTAAGTCCCAGCCTGCTCAACTTCTCTCCATAACTCAGTCTTTCAAGTCCCGGCAATATCCTCGTAAAGGGCAGGCATGGTAGTGTAGCGATTAGCATAACGCTATTACAGTACCAGCGATCCGGGTTCAATTCCAGCCACTGTCTGTAAGGATTATATAAGTTCTCCCTGTGTCTGCGTGGGTTTCCTCCTGGTGCTCCGGTTTCCTCCCACTTTCCAAAGACATACAGGTTAGGAAGTTGTGGTTATGCTATGTTGGTGACGGAAGCGTGGTGACACTTGCGGGCTGCCCCCAGAACACTATACACAAAAAGATGCATTTCACTGTGTGTTTCGATGTACATGTAACAAATAAAGATACCTTATATAAAAAAAATCTCCTCTGCACTCTTTTCAGCTTAATGGCATCTTCCCTATAGCAGACTGAACAAAATTGAACACGATATTCCAAATGTGGCCTCACCAACATCTTGTGCGACTGCAAGATAACATCCCAACTTCTATACCCAATGCCCTGACTGATGAAGGCCAGTGTGCCACATTTCCCATTCCAACCAACCTTCTTTGCTCCAAGGAGAACAATCCCAGCTTCTCTGGTCTAAACTTATGACTGATATTCTTCATCCTTGGAACCACGTTAATCTTCCCTAAATCCTCTCCAGCATCTTCACATTCTTCTCAAAATATGCTGAGCAGAATTAGACACAATATCGCAGGTGTAGCCTAAGCAGTATTTTATAGAGGTTCAGCATAACCTCCTGATTTTGCACTAGATGCCCCTATTTATGAATAATATTTAAAACCTTAAACTTGACCCCAATCTGTATCCTATCTACATGCTTCTAATTTTAATGATGTCAGGTGAGGAGGTCGGTGTCCAATCTACTCTCAGGAGCTACTGTAGATCAAATTATGTGTGCCTCAATTTTAGCATCATTTTTATCTTTAACCACAGAATACATTTCCCTGGGCTTTTAAATCTGAGGTAAGTGCATTCACAGATAATTAGCATGTTTGGATGACATCCCCATTTCTAATAATTCAACTGAGGCACTATTGATCTAAAATAACTTAATAACACTGTTAAAGTAGCAAAAGGGTGAATAGTACACAAATGGGCTCAGCAATTCATCCATTAAGAACACCAGTAGTAATATCTCATTTGATACTTACAGAAATCCTCATTACTGTGCACACTATATAAATTAATAACACAAATATGTCAAATAAACAATACAAGGGAGGAGAAATGCAGATAGCTCATTTGTACCCATAACCCACCCTCATTTTAACCTCACTATTTACTAAATGTAGTATGTTTGGAGGCTGGTTTGAATTCAAATACACTGCACTTAGAGTTTAGCTCTATCTGAACTTTGCCCTTTGAAAAGAAAACTTAATAACTTCTATTTTCTATCAAAACAATCCTCCAAATTAAATCAAAAAAATTCCATGAAATGAGAGTGCTTTTAACAAAATAAAATGGACAGATCTGTTTTCTCATTAATGAATGACTTGCTACAGAGACTGGATCATTTAGAATTGAATTGTTATCATTGGATATAGATTGCTAATTAAGGAGAAAGACCACAAGTCACTTCCAATTTTTCATTCAAAGAGGTAGTTCTCTCCCATACTGCAGCTGAATCATTACAATGGGGCTTCTTTAGGACCTAAGAAAGAAATGCTGCTGCACTTCTCAAAATGTACTCCGATAATATGCCTCCTCTTCAGTATGATTGCAGATGCTGTTCATAGCTTGTCAGATGCAATTTGATAGCTTAGAGTGTGCGGAATAAGAAGGAGATGGCATGATAACATTGCTTCAAACATTGGCATCATAATCATTGATATGTGCCATTTCTGAAGGTTGACAGGTTGGTCCTACCTTAGTGCACCTGCTACATTGGTACAGTAAAAGTTGTAAGTACTGGAAGTTGCTCCATTAATCAATAAATTGTCCACACCATAATGAACTACATATCAGTGGACCATTTATTTAGAATTCCTTTAAGGGACCTACGTTATAAAGCATCATTAAATCCAGCTCGTGTAACAATTGTAAGCTAAGAAACAATTTTTCACAGTGTTTAAATTTTAGTCATTTACTGGGATGGATCAGATCAAAGTTAAACTTCTTGCAATCAAAATCTAAATTTACAGGCTCCTCTTGCCAATAGCACTTAAGTTGCATATTCTTTTCAGGGCAGTAACACTACACCAATCTCCTGGCATTACTCTCATCCACCCCCGCTTGCTCATATACAATATCATGCATCCCATTGGATGCCAGAGAGCAACAGAACTGGTGAAGCCAACAGCAATTCACAAAATCCATATAAATATAACGAGTCTCCACTTCTAATGGAACAAGATGTTTTTTAACAGAAGAACAACACATGTAATTCTGGCTGCACTTTATCTAACTTGGATACTTTTAAAACCAGATTTTACATTTAATTTGATAATCAAAAGGCAAAAATATTTTACTTGTGAAGTTAGCTCTGGGTGTACATGTTGGACAGTATATTTTGTATATTCTGTATAAATGCAGTATACTAAGGTCATCTTAGCCCAGTTAATACCATCTTTCCAGTATAGCAACCCTGCACTCAGCCATTCTTCACAGATGACCAATGAAGGGGAGCAAATTCAAAGTACAGAAGTACAAAGGGACTTGGGGGTACTCGTGCAGCATACCCTAAAGGTTAACCACCAGGTCGGATCGGCGGTAAAGAAAGCAAATGCTATGTTGGCATTCATTTCAAGAGGTATAAAGTATAAAAGTAAGGAAGTGTTGATGAGGCTCTATGGGGCACTGGTGAGGCCTCATTTGGAGTACTGTGTGCAGTTTTGGGCCCCTTATCTTAGGAAGGATGTACTGATGTTGGAGAGGGTTCAGAAAAGATTTATGAGGCTGATTCCCGGAATGAAAGGGCTTACTTATGATGAGCATTTGTCGGCTCTTGGACTGTACTCATTGGAGTACAGAAGAATGAGAGGGGACCTCATAGAAACATTTAGAATGTTGAAAGGACTGGACAGAGTAGATGTGGTTAAGCTGTTTCCCCTGCTGGGTGAGTCCAGGACTAGAGGGCACAATCTTAGAATTAGAGGGTACTGGTTTAAAACAGAAATGAGGGGAAATTTCTTTAGCCAGAGGGTAGTGAAATTATGGAATTATTTGCCACGTACAACTGTGGAGGCCCAATCATTGGGGGCATTTAAGGAGGAGAGTGATAAGTATCTAATTAGTCAGGGTATCAAGGGATATGGGGATAAGGCCAGAAATTGGGGCTAGATAGGAATAGTATTAGTTTAGCTCATGGAGCAGACTCGATGGGCCGAATGGCCTACTTCTGCTCCTTTGTCTTGTGATCTTGTGATCTTGTGAACATTTGCCCACCCTGAGCCCAGGTTGCTTCATCCCATTTTTCTATCTAATCTTGAACGTTGATAATTCCTGCCTCAGCCATGAACCCTGGAAGTGACATCCATATTACATTAAGTTTCCTTTGTCCCCTTCTCTAAATAGAGTCATAGAGTTATACAGCATGGAAACAGCCCCTGCAGCCCAACTCGTCCCTGCCGAGCTAGTCCCATTTGCCTGCATTTGGCCCATATCCCTTTAAACTTTTCCTATCCATGTACCTGTCCAAATGTCTTTTAAATGTTGTCATTGTACCACTTCGCATTGCAGCCCATTCCCAAAAATGTTAAAGCAATTAATCTTGTATCTATCACCTCCTATTTTTGACCCCTCAAGTACTGAATGCAACATGCTTCTTCGTGCATTTTCTCATCTCAGCTTTAGTATTTCTATAATATTGCCTAATGATCCATGTCATTCTTTCTTTTATTTGAATTTCTTTATAGAGGCAACATCTGAGTAAAAGGGTTCTGCCTTGTCTAATGTATAGATCCTGTACTGCACCCAGTACTCCAATGACTTCATAACCCAAGTCTTGTCTATATAATTAGATCATCACATTCCTATCAAGGAATATCACTGTAAAATTGGTAATAGATAAAGGGTGCATAGATACGGTGAACACACATAGTCTTTTTCCCAGGGAAGGGGAACTAAAAACTACCGGATTTAGGAACTGCCCTCTCCTACCGGATTCCTTCTTCTTCAGCCCTTTGCCTCTTCTACCTATCACCTCTCAGCTTATTACATCTCCCCCCTCTCCCCCACCCACCTACCTTCCCCTTCTCACCTGGACTCATCTATCACCTGGACTCACCTATCCCCTGCCTACATGTACTCCTCCCCCTCCCCCCACCTTCTTATTCTGGCTTCTGACCTCTTCTTTTCCAGTCCTGATGAAGGGTCTCGGCCCGAAACGTTGACTGTTTATTTCCCTCTGTAGATGCTGCCTGACCTGCTGAGTTCCTCCTGCACTTTCTGCGTATTGCTCCAGATTCCAGCATCTGCAGAATTTCTTGTGTCTCCTAAAAACTAGAGGGTATAGGTTCAAGGTGAGAGGTAAAATATTTTACCTCTCACCTTGAACCTATGCCCTCTAGCTTTTAGGCAACTTCTTCATGCAGAGGGTGGTGCATAAATAGAATGAACTGCCAGAGAAAGTGGTTGAGGCAGGTAACAATATTTAAAAGACATATGGATAAGTATATGGATAGAACAGTGTTTAGAGGGATGTGCACCAAATGCAGGCAAATGGGACCAGCTTGGTTGGCACCGTAGTAGGCATGAATGAGTTGGGCTGAAGGACATGTTTCCAACTGTATTACTCTATGACTCTATATGTTATGTCAGCTCCATGCCTATATTTAACTGATGTTATATTTCTGAACTGCTGCATAAGAATCCCAACAGATGAATGGCGGTGAGAAGGGCTGGGTCCCTGAGGTAAGCGTCTTTATTGTCCTGCTTGCAGATCAGGAGGAGCAGAAGAAGTCTTTCTCTCCACTATCCTGGTCATGATGCTCAATGCTTAAACAACACAATCCACCAAACCTCCTCCATACTGTCAGTCGATTGGCATCTCTCTGGTGTCTGGTCAATCTTTTCTCATGTCCAACCTTCAGTTCCTCCACTGCACCCCTCAATGTCATACATGCCGAAGATCCACTTCCCATTTAATGATCTGAAATATGGACAGCCTGGATGTTAACAGGGGAAGGACTTCTTCTGACAGGCCAAGGAGCCCAGCAATAATCATTAAGAACATGCGTACACACGCAAATGTATACAACATACGTCTTCTTACCATACGCCTCAAAAAGCAGTCACACTTAAATCCTTGCTTATACGCCTGCAGACCTGAAAGCTGGAGATCATTTAAGACATGTCACATCATTCAGTTCAACAAAACCTGCAAGAAACCTTTCCCTTGGGCTGTCCATTTTGAAAGTCATCCCCTTCCTCCTCCCCACTGACTTTCCACAACAACAATGCCACCCACCATTCCCCCCACCCCACCCCCACCCCTGACCCCACCCCACCACCACCTCCCCAGGTCGATTCACTGTTCTGAGTTATCAAGCACATATTATCCGCGACAGAACACATTCCAAATTTTAGTACGGTATGGGTGACAAGCACATGCCAGAAGCAAGTGGAAATGTAATTAATGATATAAGCAGGAGTCAACTGCTACAGTCAGACCTCTAGTCTCATTTTTGTGTCAATTATCACTGTTACTGTTCTTCCCTCACACTGGCTTGGTAGCAAGCTGCCATTTAAAGGGATTTTCGCTGCTCTCAGTTCAAACATTAAAACAACCATCTAGCAGCTTCATGGTCACTATTAGTGATTGCAGCTTTTTATTCCAGATGTATTTAATATTTTGATTTTAAATTCCCCAAGTGCCGTGGTGGGATTTGAACTCAAGACTCTGCATTAATAGTATGATTGTAGGCTTCCCTAAGCTCAGGTCATCAACAATAGCATGACTTGCTGGTTCCTTCAGGCAGGCCAGCTGCTTTCATGAACGATAAGGGCTTCAACACTATTTTATTGCTAGAGTGTGAGAACACAGGTAGATGCCAGCAATTTTGCACCCTCGCACCCCCAACCTCCACCCAAACCCCCCACCCCCCCATGCCTCCTCCTGGTTCAGTCACTGAAAGGCTGGTTTCTTTGAGACATTCGGTTCCACTAGAAACCCACACTCAAAGCAGCTGAGCTGCGTCACAATCACATTCACAGGTCAATCGGAGCCCTAATTTATGTAATCAATCGGAGTCTGAAACCATTGATTCTGATGCATGGACAGTTCCGGAACCTTCCTGAAATGCAGCGCAGAGATAATATTCATGCAACCTCGGTTTGCTATTCATTTCATAAATTTACTCTGCTGCGAGGTTTATAGCACTTGCAGTTTCATTTCACAAAGATTGGATTGCTTTAATACAATGCAATCAATGAAAGGGATAAAAATGATAAAGGACAAGCTTTTGCTGGCATTAATAATGTAAAAAGGAAAACTGGAACATGACAGCTAATTGCACCTGGCAGCATTTGTCATGTGTGCAAGCAGAAATAATTCAGATTTTACTGCACTGTAACTGAAGCAAAGTGTTACTCGCATAAAATTATGGAAATGGAATGCAGTGTGTAAGCTAAAACTAGAGCAGAGCTTCAATGCACGACCTTCAGTGAGTTGAGGGAGACAACCCCGATGACGCAGAAGATGCCAAAGCTGGAGGGTTCCAATGGCGGCCTGCACTCAGTGCTCCTTAGAAGATGCTAATTGTTGAGCGATTCAAATGAGCAATCCCTGCATTAACATCCATCAATGTCTCTCCCTTCCCTTCCACTACCACCACCCCCCCCCCCCCCCCCCCCGCCAGCAGCTCCAAAGCCTGAAGACCAACACTGATATACTTGGCCCTTGACGCTAGCAGGATACTGGTTCCCAGGGGAGAAGACAGTGCAAAAAAATCATTTCAGAAATGCTCACCCTTTCACTTCTGCACAAAGATGAACTTACAAAACTGACGAGTGGAGCAAGAACAATCGCTTTTGCAGGAAAAACATTTTTATTTCAAAGGCTGAGTCCCTTGACAATAGTTTATAAATAGAATTTCTGGATTTACAGATATTGAAAAGTAGGGCACTCAGAACAGAGGTATGCAGTCCAGAAATTCTGAGAGATATGTTGCAACAAGCATAGGATCCCATTTTTACGTGAAAAACACAATTAGTGCTGATATTTTTCGTGGAATAGGACAATATTATTTGGAAATTCTGCTCAGATACACATTTATATACATGCATATAGGTCTGAATTGATAAATACTCACATGATCTGATTTTTGGGGTCAATTTACACTCTTGAATTTGGGTGCAGTAAGGCCGATGTTACCTGTGAGCATGTGTCCTTTTGGAGAAAAATACCATAAAATATGCACTACAGTCATACTGTAGAATCATGGAGTCATCCTGTATCATGGAAACAGGTCCTTCTGCCCATTAGGTCCATGCCAGCCATCAATATCTATTTAAACAAATCCCATTTTCCTGCACTTGACCCCCAGCCTTCTGTGCAATGGTGTTTCAACTGATCATCCAAATGCATTGTACATGTTGTGAGAGTTACATGCCTCCACCACCCCCTTAGGCACAGCATTCGAGATTTCACCTACCATCTGAGTGGAAAAGCTCTGCCCCAAATCATCTCTAAATCACCTACCCCTTACCTTTGCTCTCTGATCATAGACACCCTGCCAGGGGAAAAAGTTTCTCGCTCTCTATCCTCTCTGTGCCCCTCGTAAATTTGTATACCTCACTCAGTTCCCCTCTCTGTCTCTCTGCTCCAAGCAATACAAACCCGCCCTCTCTCATCTTTCCTCATATCTCTCTGAATTGCCCCTAGCTGGGCAACTTTTCCTCTGCATCCTCCCCAGTGTGATCTCTTTCTTCTCTAATATAACAATCTGAAATATTGTACACTGTACTCCAGCTGTGGGTTAACCAATGTTTTATATAATTTTCATGCTCTTATATTCTATGCCCAGCTCATAAAGGCAGGTATCCTGTATGCCTTCTTCACCACTTTGTCTACTTGTGCTTTTGCCTTCAGGGCTGCTGGAGATGTGCATTAATTTTCTCTGCTCCTCAATACTTCCTAGAGTGCTACCATTCATTGTGTATTCCTATCTGTATTACTCCTCCCAAAATAATCACATTTTTCTGGATTAATTACCATCTGCCATTACTCAGCCCTTCTTACGAATTCATCAATATTGTTCTGTACCCTACTCACCATTAACAACACTACTAATTTTTGTGTCTTCAGCAAACTTACTAATTATACTTCCTATATTCACTTCCAAATTGTTAACATAAACAGGAAGGATCCCACAACCAATCCCTGTGATACAATTTGCCAAACCACCCTGGATTCCATGAGCTCTTAAATTTTGGACTAGTCTTATGGTCTCTTTCAAAAACCTCACTGATGTCTGTATAGATTACATCAAACACACTATCCTCATCCACGCACTTAGTTACTTCTTTGAAGTTCATTCAACGTAATCAGACAGGATCTTCCATTACAAAGCCTTGCTGACTATTCTTAATTAACCCCCGTATCTCCAAGTTCAGATTAATCCTGCCCCTGGGAATGTTTTCCAAAAATTTCTCTACCACTGATGATAGATTCACTGGTCTGTAATTATGAGATTTACCAAATTCCTTGGGTTCTTTTGGCTTAATCCTAATTTTGTAATTTGGAGAGTTATTACCAAGTTCAAAATTTGGCCATAGATATCTGAATAATAAACAGAACTCAAGAACACAACACAAGAAAAGGAGCAGGAATAGGCCATCAGGCCCTTCAAGCCTGCCTCACCTGGTCTCTGACCTCACGATCTACCTTGTTGTGACCTTGCACCTTATTGCACTGCACTTTCTCTGTAGCTGTGACACTTTACTCTGTACTGTTATTGTTTTTACCTGTACTACAGCAATGCACTCTGTACTAACTCAATGTAACTGCACTGTGTCATGAATTGATCTGTACGATCAGTATGCAAGACAAGTTTTTCACTGTACCTTGGTACAAGTGACAATAATAAACCAATACCAATACCACTGCTGATCTATGCTGGCCCCAACTCCTCTTCTGTACCATTTCTCCATACCCTTGTTTTCCTCAATCTATTAAATATGTATCCATCTCCAGTTTAAATACTTATGATGATTCAGCTTCCACCACCCATTGGGGCAGACAATTCCAGAGATTCACCACCCACTGTGAGAAGAAAGTTCTACATACCCCAGTTTTAAATGGCCGGCCCCTTATCTTGTAGTTATATCCCCTTGTTTAAGACTCTCCCATGAGTGAAAACATCCCAACATCTACCCTGTCGAGTCCTCTTAAGATTTTATCTGTTTGAATAAGGTCGCCGCTCACGCTTCTAAACTCCAAGGAATACAGACCAAAACTATTTAGTCTCTCTTGTGAGGATATCCATCTTATTCCAGGAATTAGCCTGGTGAATCTCCTTTTTACTGCCTCCAAAGTTACTATATCTTTTTTTTAGGTAAAAGGACCAAAACTGTACACAGTATTCCAGGTAAGGCCTCAGCAACATGCTGTATAATTGCAACAAAACCTCCCTATTTTTAAACTCCAACTCCTTTGCAATGATGGCCAAAATGCGGTTGGCCTCCTTAACTACTTGTTGGACCTGCCTGCAGGGCTTTGTGATTCATGCACTAGAACACCTAAATCCCTCTGCACTTCACTCATTTGCAGTCTCTCTCGATTTAGATAATAATCTGTCTTTTGATTTCTCTTTCAGAAGTGCATAACCTCACTCTTCCCCACATTAAACTCTATGCCGGTCTTTTGCCCACTCACTCAATCCATCTACATTCCATTGCAGAATCATAGAATCTTTATCACAGCATGTCCTTCCATCTATTTTCATATCATCAGCAAATCTGGAATCCTTACATTCCTTTCTCCTGGTCATTAATGTGAAAAGTGAACAATTATGGGCCAAGAATGGATCCCTGTGGCACTCTAGCTACCTCCTTCCAGTCTGAAAAGGACCCATTTATTCCAACTCTCTGTTTTCTATGAGACAGACAGTTTTCAATCGATTCTAACACACTTCCTCCAATATCACGGACTTTTAATTTATGAATGAGCCTCCTATATGTGCCATCTTGTCAAATGCCTGTTGGAAATCTAAATTACATATATAGATTCCCCTCTATCAATTTTCCCTGGCACATCCTCAAAGAATTCAAGCAAATGTGTTAAACATGATTTACCTTAAGGTTTAACTATATTCATCTTTCCTAAATGAGTAGCTGTTTTCTCTTTCATTATTGACTCCAGTCTCTTGCCAATAATAGCTGTTAAACTAACTGGCCTGTAGTTCCCTGCCTTCTGCCTTTCTCCTTTTTACACAAGGGAGTCGCATTGGCTGTTCTCCATTCATCTGGTACCCTCCTGGAGTCTAATGTGTAATGAAAAATTTCAACCATTGGTTCACTATGTCTGCATCCACTTCCTTGAAAACCTTAGCATGCAGTCCATCTGCCTTTACTGCCCAGAGTTTCTCCAATACTTTAAAATTGGATTTTTAATAATAGAATTGGTTTACTATTATTGTCACATGTACTGAGATACCATCCATACAGATCACTTCATTACAACAGAGGATTGAGGTAGTACAAGGGAAAACAATAACAGAATGCATAATATAGTGTTAGAGTTACAGAAAAAGTGCAATGCAGGCAGACAATAAGGTGCAAGGCCATAACGAGGTAGATTATGAGGTCAAGAGTCTATCTCATCATACTAGGGGACAGTTTAATAGTTTTATAACAGTGGGATAGAAACTGTCCTTGAGCCTGATGGTACGTGCTTTCAGGCTTTTATATCTTGTAATTCGGATTTTTGCAAGTTTTACCATGTTATTTCAAATTAGGCCATCTAATATCTTAGGGATATTAACAATCTTTTGTATCAGCCTTTCACAATGAAGACTGATGCAAATGATTCATTCAACATATCTGCCATTTCTTTGTTTACTGTTATTAATTCACCAGCCTCATTCTCCAGAGACCTCACACTTACCTTAGCCACCTTCTTCCTACTTATACGTATATCCGTTAGAAACTTTTATTGCTTATTTTTATACTATTTGCAAGTTCTCCTTCAAAATTCATTTTCTCCCTTCTTATGAGCCTTTTAGTCTTCTGCTGCTAGATGCTAAAACCTTTCCAGTCCTCTGGTCTACTGCTAGCCCTTGCCATGAGGTATTTCTTAGTATTCAATTTTACATTATCCTTTACTTCCTTTGTAAACCATTGATTGTGCCTCTTTTTTCATGGAATCCCCCTTTTTGATTGGGATAAAATCTTTCTGAGCATTTATAGACCAGCTGTTTGAGTATTTGCCATTGTTCCTCCACTAAGCTGTCACTTAACTTGTTTAACACAGAAATTCATTATGTGAGAGTATAGATTTTTAGACATATCATGTTTTTATATATATTGTTTGTGCACAAAGTACAAATAGGTCAGAGAGTAGGATGCTAAATCACTGGGTTGGTCAGACATTGGAGATGTGGGGTGACTTGTAATGGCTGGGTTAAACTCATGACCCAATATACACCTGGGGCTAGAAATTTGTTCATGAGTAAAATAGGAGTTGAAGAGTGGGTTAGCCTGGAGTAGAACAATTTGGTACCTATTTCTAATTTTTTAGCGCCTGTCAGAAAATTTGACCTGACTTTTGCCAGGATTCTCATTTACCCTTGCATCTTCTTTTTTACAGAGTAAAACTCTCTCAAATGCTGCCATTGCTGGTGGAACACTCAAACTTTTGTTCCAGTGATATTTCCAACTTGATTCGTCTGATAAATGACAGTTCTTAGTTACTCATGTTTTACTAACCCTGTTTTCCTGAAATTGTACAGAAGTATCAACACTCAAATGCACCAGTGACCCCTATAAATACAGCATCACACACCTGCCCAATGCTATTGACCATGGAGGACAATGTCAGAGTCACCCTCAGCTTCCTAGTCTCAGGATCATTCCAGGCCACTACTGCTGAACTCTGCCACATCTCATGCTTTGCTGCTTATGGCTGCTGAAAGGTCACCAAAATGCCAAGCTCAGGGCGAGGAGATTCCATCTACTTTCCCTTCAGCCCATAATAGCAGGCACAGACATTTACCTGTATCGCAGCCCTCCCAAAGTGCAGGCAATAACACTGTACTTACAGAGTGCTCCCTGGCAAGGATCACCATGGTCCTCCTGTACAAGGAACATGCCTCTTGTGGGCACTATTCTTTTCCAGCCTGCCCAAGTCCCTGTTTCCCTAAGAGCACTCTTCAACAACACTCCCATCATTGAACTGTCAATTCATTCATTGGCAATATTCCCAACAGATGGAAGAGTGTATCTTATATGTGCTGTGCCTCTTTAAGAACTGGCTACAAAATCACAGCTACCGACATATCTGTTGACAACAGTACAACTTACAAAGCACCAGTAGGGAATGGCATGGTCAGTTTTAACTGAGCACCACACAGGGAAACAGAACAATGCCATTCTACAAACCGTGTAAATTTAGCCCTCACTCTTTACATGACTTTCACAGCCAGCATTACAGTGACCTGTGGCCTCTTTCACCAAGAAGAACAAAGGCTTCAGGTGCAAGGGAACACGACCTCCTGCAAGTTCCCCTCCAAGTCTCACGTCCAGACTTGGAAATATATCACCATTCCTTCATTGACACTGGGTCAATAAGTCCTGGAGCTTCATCCCTTACAGTTCCGTGGGAGTACCTTGACCAGAAAGACTACAGCAGTTCAAGAAAATAGGTCATCACCTCAAGGGCAATGAGCAATGGACAATAAATGTTGACCTTGCCAGCAATGCCCAGATGTAAGAACATAAGTAGTGGCAGGAGTAGTCCATTCAGCTCTTCATGCCTGCTCTGCCACTCAATAAGATCATGGTTGAGTTGTTACTTCAGTGTCACTTTCTCACACAGTCATGCCTCTTGATTCCCTTAATATCCAAAAATCTATCGAATTCTGACTTGAATATACTCACCGACCAAGCCTCTACAGCATGGGTAGCCAATCCCATAGATTCATTATCCCTTTTATTTCTGTCATTCAAAGTTGACCCCTTATTTTGAGACTGTGATCTCTGTTTCTAGGAGAAGCAAACAATGCATTTACCCTGTCAAACCCCATAAGAATTTTGTACATTTTATTGAGATCATGTCTCATTCTTCTCAGCTCAATATAGACCCTCATGCGACAAACCTTCCATCCCAGGAATCAAACTGTTGAACTTGTTGAACCTTCACTGCACTCTCTTAATTGCAAATATATCCTTTTAAATTTCTGAGGTAGGGAGAACAGACCTCCACAATATTCCATCTATGGTCACCAGGGCACCTTATACATGGAGAATGATGTCTCCCCTCTTTTGCTCAAATCCTCTTGCAATGAAGTCAATTTACCATTTGTCTTCCTAAGCATTTGCTCTACCTGCCCATTAACTTACAGTACTTTGTGTACAAAGACACCCAGGCCTCTCTGAACACCAACACTTTTCAACTGGTGAGCACTTAAAATTTTTTTCTCCTTTTCTTATTTGCTCTACCAAACTGGGTGACCTCACATTCTTCACATTACATTCCATCTGATATGATCCTACCCATTCACTTAACCTGTCTAAAACCCACTGAAACTTCTCTGCATTCTTCTCACAGCCCACATTGCCACCTGGTTTTACATCATCAACAAAATTACACATGATCTCCTTATCCAAATTATTGATATAGATTTTGAATAGCCCCAGCACCTACTGTATATCTGTGGCATCCCACTAGTCACAGACTTCAAACACAAATTGACTGGTTTATTCCTAACCTCTGTTTAACTAATCCTCATTGTGTGGCAGTATATTACCTCCAAAACTGCACACTTTAAATTTTAGTTAATAATATCTTCTGTGGCACTTAATACAGGCCCCCTGAAAGAGCAAGTACACCGCATCATGATTGATCTGCTGGCATATCCAGCATTCTTTTTTCTTTCAGGTTTCCAGCAAGTGCAGTTTTCTGCATCTCACAGTTCTAACATGTTATGCCATTTCCTTTGTCTCTCCAGCTGCTGACACTGAGAGCAATTATGTTACCTGGACAATCTTGTTCTCCACTCTTTCACAGACATTCAAAGATCAAAGACCCCCACAATCCGGGCCATACCATCGGGCAGGAGATACATAAGCCTGAAGTCCCACACTACCAGGTTCGAGAACAGCTACTTCCCTTCAACCATTCGGTTCTTGAACCAACCACACAACCCTGATCACTACAGCACTCTGACCACTTTGATCACTTTGCACTAAAATAGAACCATAGAACCATACAGCACAAAACAGGCCCTTCGGCCCACCATGTTGTGCAGTCCATCAAACCACCCTCACACTATCTAAACCTTTCCTCCTGTATATCCCTCTATCTCACATTCCTCCATGTGCCTATCCAACAAACTCTTGAACCTGTCTAATGTATCTGCCTCCACCACCACCCCAGGCAGTGCATTCCATGCACCAACCACTCTCTGGGTGAAAAACCTCCCCCTGACATCTCCCCTGAACCTCCCACCCATAACCTTAAAGCCATGCCCTCTCGTCTTGAGCATTGGTGCCCTGGGAAGGAGGCGCTGGCTATCTACTCTATATATTCCTCTCAATATCTTATATACCTCTATCATGTCTCCTCTCATCCTCCTCCTGTCCAGTGAATAAAGCCCTAGCACATTAAGCCTCTCCTCATATTCCATACGCTCTAATCCAGGCAGCATCCTGGTAAATCTCCTCTGCACCCTCTCCAACGCCTCCACATCCTTCCTATAATGTGGTGACCAAAACTGAACACAGTACTCTAAGTGTGGTCTAACTAGAGTTTTGTAAAGCTGCATCATCACTTCGCGGCTCTTAGACTTGATCCCACGACTTGTGAAAGCTAACATCCCATAGGCCGCCTTAACTGCTCTATCCACCTGTGAGGCAACTTTCAGTGAACTGTGAATATGAACCCCCAGATCCCTCTGCTCCTCTACACTGCCAAGTACCTTGCCATTTACCTTGTACTCTGCCCTGGAGTTTGTCCTTCCAAAGTGTACCACCTCACACTTCTCCGGATTGAACTCCATCTGCCACTTGTCAGCCCAGCTCTGCATCCTATCAATATCCCTTTGTAAGCTCCGACAGCCCTCCACACTATCCACAACACCGCCGATCTTAGCATCGTCCGCAAACTTACTAACCCAGCCTTCCACCCCCTCATCTAAGTCATCTATAAATATCACAAAATAGACTTTGTGTTTTTTTTGCTCTAATTGTGTTCTTTCTTATAAAAATTGGGTATAATTTATGTTTAATTTATGTTTTTCTTGTGAATGCTGATGATATGATGCTTTTGCCTGTGATGCTGCTGCAATAATGTTTTTCATTGTACCTTTGCATACACTTACTTGTGCATATGACAATAAACCACACTTTAACTTTGACATTCCTTCTCAAACTTTTCCCCTCTCTGCAACCTTCTTCATGCTCATCCTCTTACTTTTCCTTTACCGATCATTGACTTGAAATATTGTCTGTTTCTCAGGTGCTGCTTGATCCGGGCAGTGTTTCTGGCATTTTCTGTTTTTGTTTCAGATTTCCAGCATCTGCAGCTTTTTGCTTCAATAACCTATTTGTTTCTCCAACATGCTGACCTAGAAAACCATCCCATTTACTCTTCATTAATTCAAGCTCCACACTTTTACTGCTCATTTGGTTTGCCAAGGCAACATGCAGATAGAAGCCTCCCAAGATTATTTATTACTCTTGTTGCAGGAACCTCTGATTCCACAAATTATACCCTGCTTTTTAATATCATAACTGCTTTGGAGCCTTGTATACAACTTCCACTGACATTTTCTGTTCCTTGCTGTGTACTAGTTCACCCAAATTGATTCTACTTATTGATCTCTGGGCTAAGATCGTTCCTCTCTACTGCCTTTCTTTAATATCAGGACTCCGGCCTTTTACACACAACCCCCTTTTCCATTTTGCCCATCTCTTCTAAAACAGAAGTGTCCTGAAACATTGAATTCCCGGTCTTGGTTACTTTGCAACCACGCCTCTATAGTGGTAATTAGGTGGTACTCTATCATTTCTAGTTGCACCATTAGTTCAGCTAATTTGTTGAAATGGTTGATGCATTGAGATAAAAGACCTGCAATATTTTTCCCTTTACTATTTTTTTCCTGTTCTGCCTCTAATTGGAGGTTTGTAAGGATGGTCCCTTCCTGACAGATCCTGGAGTACATTATCTTTTCTCTACTGTGGACCATCAATTTGTCCTTTTTTTTTAACTTTCCAAATTTACACTCACCAGAACCTCCCATGCCATCTCTGCACCATTCTGTTCATTGCAACCCATCCCCTTACTCGTTAATTATCTTCCTTAAAATCTCTTTATACAAACATGGATATTTGATTCACTAGGACACTAGTCCCCATTTAATTCAAATGAAGCCTATCTCAAGGCAACAGCTCCCTCTTTCTCCATTATGGATTAGTGTCCCATGAATTGAAACCCATTTCTCTTATACCACTTTCAGCCATGCATTCAAATCTGTGATTTTGTTTACCCTCTGCCAATTTGCACTGAATTAGGTGGCATTCTAGAAATTATTACCTTTGTGATTCTGCTTTTTAGTTTGGACCTTGGCTGAACAGATTCCTTCAGTAGATCCTCATTTTCTGTCCCATCTATGTTACTGGTTCCCACTTGAACCAGGACAATTTAAGATATCTTTATTAGTCACACGTACATCAAAACACACAGTGAAATGCATCTTTTTGCGTAGAGTGTCCTGGGGGCAGCCCACAAGTGTCGCCACGCTTCCAGCACCAACAGAGCATGCCCACAACTTCCTAACCTGTATGTCTTTGGAATGTGGGAGGAAACCGGAGCACCTGGAGGAAACCCATGCAGACACAGGGAGAACATACAAACTCCTTACAGACAGTGGCCAGATTTAAACCTGGGTCACTGGCACTGTAAAGCATTATGCTAACCGCTACACTACGTCCCCTCCCATTACAAGTTCCCCTCTAGCCCATGGGAAACATCCTTAACCCTGGCAGTGGGCAGGCAACACAGCCTTCAGGATACATGCTCACTACGGCAGAGAACAATATTTAACTACCTGATAATACTGTCCCCTATTACCACTACATTCCTTTCCACAAATGGCTCCCTCCCTGATGCATTGCAGTGTCCAAAACTCAGATACCTGCTCATCAACTCTGAGCCAAAATTTATCGAGCTAGCGACACATTCATGACAAATTTTTTTAAAGATGTTTTAATGCTAAAAGGTGTTTGGAGTAATTTCCAGGCCTCAGCATCAAAAGAAATGAAAATCAGGGCAGATGTTTAACTGGTGTTTGCCTCTATATCATGCACTTTACACTCTTGTCTAAAGTGTGAAATACCCCAATGTGATTCTCCCTTTATTCTGGCCAGCTGATGAAAATCTATCCTTACTTACCAGGACACATCAGAATTGGGGCTTTGAAGACATTCACTGGCAGAATACAAGTCCTCACCTGGGAATTGCTTGCCAGTTCTATACACCTAACTGAGGGCGCATTTCACAAAGTGACAGGGGTCAAAGTATTTTCCCTCAATGAAATGATGTGAAGGATAACAGTTGAATGTTAATAATATTTAAATAAGATCTCCTAAGGCATTCTGCCTGGCCTGAAACAGGAAGCTGACAGCAAAACTATTTTTAGCATATCTCTGCAGCATAGACACTTTTGTTTCCCTAACTTAAGATAACTAAGTCCCTCATATCAAAAGGAGCAGACTCAGTTTTCAGAAGAAGCAATAAATTGGTTTATTATTGTCACATGTACCGAGGTACAGTGAAAAACTTGTCTTGCATACCGTCCATACAGGTTAATTCATTACAACAGTGCATTGAGGTAGTACAATGTAAAAACGATAACAGAGTGCAGAATAAAGTGTTACAGTACAAAGTGCAGTGCAGGTAGACAGCAAGGTCACAACGAGGTAGATTGTGAGGTCAAGAGTCCATATACTAAATAGTATATTAAAAATAAAATTTATGTTCAATGCAATATTAAAGCACAGTTTAGCACATGGCGCATAGTGGGCACCTGCAGGCACTGGAGAGATACTGCTAAAACCGTCTTTGCAAAATACTCCAAATCCTCTGGTAGTATGTGAACCAACAGCAGTGTCCTGTCTCAGACCAACATCCCCAGCATTTAAGGCCCTAATTACACTCAGCAGGCTCCACTGGGCATCCCACAACATTTGAACACTCGACACAGGACTCCCAAAACAGAAGTTTTTCACAGGAAGAGCTTTACAGGCAAACCAAGGAAAATCATCAAAGGTAAACTCAAAACCTCATTGAAAAGAAATGTAACATCTTCACTGACTTCTGGGAATCCCTGCCCATGACCCCTTAAAGTGGAGAAGAACGTTTAGATTGGCACTTAGAACCTTGAGTTTATGCATTAGCAGCACACCCAAGCCCCACGTAAACAGCAGAAAGAGAATACCACCTCATAATCAACCCACCTGCCTGTCTCATTAAGCACCTCCAGCTCCATCTGTGGTAAACTAAAATCAGGGTGACCAAAATTTCGGTCAAAGCGGTAGACCTTGAAGACCATCTTATAAAAGAAATGAGAAGGAAAGAGACAGATACAGCATATGGGGAGTGAATCTCAGAGTTTAGGACCTTGTTGGTTGAAAGCATGGCCACCACTAGTATTCACGTTGCCAAATTTAGATATCTTGGTGAGTTGTAGGGCTGGAGCAATTACAGGGATATGGAAAGGTGAAAACATGAAGGCATCTGAAAACCAGCATGAAAATTTTGAAACATGGTGTGGCTTAATTAGGAGCCAATGTAGGGATGCCTGAGTGGGCCTTGGTGCAAGTTAGGCACAGACCACAATATTTACCAGAACACCAGTGATAACTCCACACCTTTTACTCTAAATAGCACAATAGGAATTTTTTTGCATGCAGTCAGGAGACCAAATCATTTCATCTCAAATATGTCATCAATTTGTAATGTTTTATTTAATGTTTGTAATAGATGCTGATGTTTGACACCTTTTTGTTGAGTTTGAAAGGAAAATTAGATCTAGTTGAAGTGAAGGACAACCATTTACTGGAAGAGAATAATGGTGCTAATTTGCTTTGAGACACAGCAAATATATATCCAAAAAGATTGATAATTATTGACAAGACAGCGCACTAACTATTCACATGTTGGGACTCTAGGATGTTGCAGCAAACTAAATGTTCCAGACTGAGACTTACATTTTTTGAGAAACAGACACACCACATGACTCTGCAGTCCAATATAAACTTTCACACACAGACAAGGATAAAACAGTTTGTTCCCTGCTTAGAGATACCTTAGAAATGTTTCATCCAAAATACAAACTCCTCCAGCTTTGTAACACTCTGGATCACCTACCTAGACTTCAGCTTTGACAGAGAGACTGGATTCCATGAACATGTTGTCCCAAAAGCAAGACTGCTATTACCTGTGCCACAGATGAACTCTACTTTTGATGAGTTCCCACGTGGTAAGCTGACCAAAAAGAAGTGAAGACTCATTGGATCTAAAGGGGAGTGGGAAATTAGCTTTTCCGCGGGAACCAAGTGTAATAATTGCTGATGTGTGTTTTTGTGGCTAGAAGGCCAAAACCAATGGATGCCACAGAGTCCTGATGAAGAGTCTTGACCCAAAATGTCTCCTGTTTATTTCCCTCCATAGATGCTGCCTGACCTGTTGAGTTCCTCCAGCATTTTGTGTGTATTGACCTATTTCACTTAGTGGGGTAGGGGTCAAAAACAAGAGGACATAGATTTAAAGTAATTGATAGAAGGATTGGAAGGGAGATGAGGAAAAGATTTTTTTCATGCAAAGGACCTTAGGAGTCTATAACTCATTGCTTGAAAGAGTAGTAGAGGCAGAAACATCACCTTTAAAAATTGCCTGGCTGTGCACTTGAAGAGCCATGCGCTGCAGGGCTATGGACCAAGTGCTGGAAAGTATTATTAGGTTGGATGGCTCTTTAGTGACCAGCACAGGCATAATGGGCTGAATGGCCTCCTTCAGTGTCATAAATTTTCTATGATTCTATGAATCACACAGCCCAGGTTAGCCAATAGGTTTTCCCTAGCGACAACCTTTGCCATCATATCTGGGTCATGTACGGGAGGAAAGAGAAGCTCCTGGGAGAGGGGTCTCCCCAGCACAGTTAAAATACAGTATCTGGTTGATCACTCAGTAGCAGCACTGTCAATATCTCCAGTGAAACATCTTTTGAATTAGGACATCCTAAAAGCAATAATAAAACAGTGGAATCCCAAACAAAATGTGGGCAAGAAAAATTCAAAAAGTTCTGTTTTACCTTTTTCAGGGTTGAAGTGAAAATCATGAAAGTTTGTTACACGACAGAGTTAAGCTTATCCATTGCCTCCATTTCACTGACAGCTAAGTACCACATGCTATCTCATATTAATCCAAATCAGTCTATATTAGCTTTCACATGCACAATTCTATAAAGTCCTGTGCTTCAGATATACATATAAACATACAAGCATAGGAGTTAGGAGCAGGAGTGGGCCACGTACTCCTCAAGCCTGCTCCACCACTTAAAAAGTACACGGTGATTCTGACTGTAACCTCAACTCCATATTGCTGCCTACCCCTGGTGACTTCATTGCCTGTGCTTATCAAGAATATATCTACCTCTGCCTTAAAAATAGTCAAAGATTGTGGATCCAATATCCAATAAGTTTTGATTTAAGGAACAGAGTTCCAAAGCCTCACAAGATTCTGAGAGAAAAGCAAGTCACCTCATCTCTGTTTTAATCCTTCTTTTAAAAAAAAGTGTTCCCTGGTTCTCTCACAAGTGGAGATATCCTCCCCGCATCAATCCCGTCAAGAACCCTCAGGATCTTATATGTTTCAATCATGGCATCTCAGTCTTCTAAACTCCAGTAGATGCAATTTAGCCTTTCCAATCCTTCCTCACAAGAGAGACTGCCATTTCCAGGTATTGGTATAGATGTGCAATAATATTAGATTCCTTTTCCCAGATGCATGAATTCTTAAACATTTCTTAAAAATTCAGCAATCCATTAAGAAGTATATTTTAATCTTTCCATACCAGGAACTAATTCTGTATAATTGAACGTCTTCATGTGAAGACCCGTTACTCAAGGTTAATGGCAGCTTTCAAATCCATCTGAATCTTCAAATGCACCTCAGACATATTTCTGTGAAACGCAGAGTTAAGTACAAATGCAGAGAGTTCAATGAAAGAAGAAGCTTTATCATTCAAAATACTATTCATAGAGTCATACAGAGCCTTCAGCCCACTGAGTCCATGCCAACCAGCAAGCACCCATTTACGAAAATCCTACACTAATCCCCGTTACATACTCTGGGCAAGTTACTGCAGCCAACTAACCTTATCAACCAGAACATCTTTGGGATGTGAGAGGAAAATGGAGCACCTGGAGGAACCCATGTGGTTACAGGAAGAAGGTGCTAGCTCCACACAGACAGCACCAGAGGTTAGGATTGAACACAGGTTGCTAGAGCTGTGAGAAAGGAGCTCTACTAGTGTGCCATTGTGCTGCCCTATGGAGTAGACAGTTAAGTGAACTCATGGATGCAACTTGCTGGAACCCCAAGCTGCATGAGAATTTGAGACTATGGATTCTAATCTAGCCTTCAAACTTGAACCCCTTTGGGGCATTTTCACTTGCATATTTGGACCACATCATCCTGAAGGTGTGGTAAAGAACTGTTGCCTCACTGTTCCAGCAATCCAGTACAATTCTGAACTTGGGTGCTGCTTGTGTGCTCTCCCGGTGACCATGTGGGTTTCCCCCAGATGATCCAGTTCCTCCCACATACTAAAGACATGCGGATTGGTAGATTAGTTGGCCACTGTAAATTGCCTGCAGTATGTAGATGTGTAGTAGGACCTGGGGGAGTTGATAGGAATGTGGGGAGAATAGGTCACAGAGACAACTAATGAGGAATAGGATTGCTCCGTGAGCCAGCAATAGACCTGATGGGCTGAATGGCCTCCTTCTATATTGTAAGACTGTATGACAATATAAACTGAACAATTTGTCTGTATCAAAATTGCCAGTTTTATTTCGTATAAAAGTTCTTACTTGCCTCCACATATCAAATACCACTCACCTGCACACTGGAAGTAAGGTCCACTATGCTCATCGAGTCCAGTGGGGCAACACCCAAAATTACAATACAGCCCCTGCAGAACCACAAAAATTCCTAATGTTCCTCGTTAATACCATCCCAAGGCAATACAGGTCTGCTCAAATAAGGAAGAACAAGGATCAACAGAGATCTGAAAGTGATTCCCAACTAAAATATTTGAAGTGAAGCAAAACCCAGGGAACCAAGTGCCAGAACTTCAATATCTCCTGAGAATGAAAAGAAGAATTGGAACTGGCCAAAATGAAAAGCAACCATTTGCTGGAAGAGGACAATGCTGCAGCAGATACCCCACATCAAAGGGAACTAATCGTTGAACTCTATTTGAAAATCAGCCTGTCGGAAACAAAAGCACCGGGTGATAAAAGGGGGAAACCTCTCAGATCCTTTATATCAATATCATTCTCTCCTTGTCTCCCTCTTGTGTCTCAAAATCTATCTATCCCCTTTCTACATATATTCAGTGATTCGGTCTCCAAGCTCTCTGTGGTAGAGAGTTCCACAGGTACAACACCATCTGAGTGAAGCAATTGGTTCTCATCTCAGTCCTAAATGTCCTACCACATATCCTGAGACTGTGACACTGGTTCGAGACACCCCAGCCAGGGGAAGCGTCCACCCTGCATCCAGTCTGTTAGGGTTTATTGGAATATTGTACAGTCAAATGTGACTTCCCCTCATTCTTCTAAACTCCAGTGAACAAAGGGCAAGTCAACTAATTCCCTCCTAATCTAATTCTCAGCTAATCCCAGGAATCATCTGGTGAATATTCAAGCATTCCCTCTATGGCAAATGTACCTTTGGGTTAGGAGAGCAAAATTGTGCACACTCCAGGTGTGGTCTCACCTTGACTCTGTATAACTGTAGTAAGACATTCTCGCCCTTGCACTGAAAACCGCTTGCATTGAAGGCCAAAAGACCATTTCCCTTCTTCACCTTTGTGCTTGCATTCCAATATCTTCAACCAAGTTTAAACATCCAATAAGTTTAAGGAATAGAAACAAATTATCAAATGCTAGACAGCGTAGCAAATGAGCACTTTAACTAAGGAGGGGCATTTAATGGATCTTTGCCCATGAAAGAGAATTAAAAAAAGAGCAGAACTCCTCATTCACTTTGCATGTTTCTCCAGTCACATGTTCATCCTCTGAAGGACTCCCAGACTTCTTCTCGGCATATGTTTCCCACTTGCTTTCCCAGAGCAAATGCAGTAGGTGTTGAGACTCAAAGTGCACTGAAGGAGGAATTAAATTACAACTCTCACAATTCCCTGTGGTCTGACAACCAGCAATTAAAGTAGTTGCTCTCCTAATGCCTCAGCACTTGCTTCATTACACCATGCAGTTTCCACTTGAGCTGCAGGTAATTCCAAAGTCATCAGAACCTCAATAACTTTAGAAAATTATCTGACTCTAGACAAAATCTGAAAGTTCACAGGTCTGCCCTAGTCACCATGATGGAAATAGTTTTAGGTTTTGTCCCACCCACTAAGAGAAAATTACCCCATCTGAATACCACCCCATGCTTAACCAACTCACGTTTCCTCTTTAGCTCTTTACCCATTTCTGCCAGCTTTGCATCTCCTCCATATTGCAAAACAATCAGTCCAAATGGAAAACAGAACTGACATCTCCATAAATCCTTTCACTTTTCCCTTTTCCCTATCTCTTCATCTTGCATCTTCCTCCGGAGCTTTCATCTCTGTTGGCTTCCTCTGCCTTCTCCCCAACCTGGGTCCAGTTATCTCACCACTTCCGAAGTGTCACCCAGAATCAGGGCTCAGTCCTGACTGTCCATGAACAATGGCATTGAAGTTCAACTTCTAATCTTGAAAATTTCAGTCATCACCTCGTTTCAAAAAGCCTTTCTTCCTTTACTTTTCCTCATAAGTCAAGAATACAGACCAGATAAAACTAATAAAAATAATCAGCTGGTAAATTAGATTCCTTCAGAATTTGATTATAAAGACATAAAATGTATTTTTGGCACTAGGATGCCCACAGGAATTTGTACATTCAGTGTATGAATTATTAAATAAGTTGTGGTGCAGTTATTAAGGACAGTTCAATGACAAACATGATAGTTTTTCACAAAATCCTGTTGGTTTTATCGCCATTTCCCCATATTTTATCCCAAAATAGTTGAAGAAAATGATCACAGAAATCGTTGCTTTGAGTTAACTACAAAACAAATTTGATTGACCACAAGCTTTAATCCAAAAATTCTCATCTAAAAGCAAACAGGCTTCCTTGAACATTAGAGAAGGCTAGCAGATGTACAGTTCTGCCCTCATCATTGATCGATATCTATAAAGATAGTTAAGAATGACTAGATTTAACCAGGGAATCCACTGCCAGTGCCTTTCAGTCCTATTTAATGGGTGGTGTTAAATCTAAGTAAAGGTTATTTGGAGACTGGGGGGAAGGTTAAATAATTATTGTTAACACAATGCCTCACATCTCACTAAGGGGATGATGATGACCATGCCCACACCATGATTTTGAAAGGCTGGGTCCAGGGAAAGACAATTCATGCACTGAGCAGCTCTGGTTTAGTTTGGCCAGATTGGATTGGCATGAATGTCTTAATCTTTGGGTAAGGCCTTCCAGAAGGGAATGTATGTAAATGATAATCCCAAATATCATGTCAAGTGTACAAATTGAAGGGATTATCCGCTCCCTAGCCAATACTTATCCCTCAACTGACATCACTCAAACAGCTTATCTTCTCATTTACCCATCACTTTTTCCTTTCTCTTACTGTGCAAATTGTCTATTGCGCATCTTACACTATAATGTTGACCCACTTCACTTGTCAGATGCCAAAGACTGTCCTGGAAATATGAAAGATGCTGAAGGTGTGAAAGAGGTGCAAGAAGCTGGGAATTCTTGGATGCAGCACAAGGCTTTTAGGTGCTATGTGGGTGAATTTCAATATTTATGTGCATAAATCATGCAGACGCAGTAAATCTGTCTGACTCCCATATACTATATTGTGTTGATGCTTGTGTTCATACTATGCACAATCACACAAATATGCTGCACTCATTTACACCATCATCAGCTGAAACTGGATCTTACACATCTGATGAAGAAATACTGTGTGGCAGTCCCTGAGAAGCACCTGTGCATTATATTCTATTCACAGCAGCTGCGCTCATTAAAGGGCCTCTAGCCATTTTCACTTAAGTGTGTGGTGTGCAAAACAGGAGTTTAGATTCTGCCAGGGATCTCAGGAGGGGTATTCTGATCTCAAAAAGGTGTTTTAGTTAATTACTGCAATATTTCTCCAGTTTTGACCTCTTTGCCATGAGAGTTTCTGTGATGTTGCCACTGGATGTGCTGCTGGAGCTACAGGAGAGGCAATGAGCACCAGAGAGACAAGTCTAAGACCCAAAATTGGGGGACAAGTAGGGCTTGTGCATTCTGACCCTATTCCTGAGAACTCTCTGTGAAGCAATATATCCAGAGGCTGTTTTCAAAGGCAGGTGAATGAGTTCTATAACCTTCTGTAGAGAGTGCTCCAGCCTTGCCTGAACAGCTCTGCAGGTCACTGTCATCCTGAACTCCTCATCCTTCAGTTCATCTCAGGTGGTGGAATCTGACTATGCCGGTGATTCTCTGCTGCTTTAAGGATACAATGATATTGTCAGGAATTAAGGCCTTCTTCTCATCCTGCTTCAGTGGAGACCATAATCTGATGCAGACATGTGGATTTGTGAGGATGGTGGACTTCCTAAATGTCGAGGAAGCAATAGACTGAATATATGCAGAATTCAGGAGTCCTCATTCGGATCTTTACATGAATCTCTGGCCTGTTACTCCATGAACATCCAACTTGCTGGCAACCACAAAAGGAAATATCTCATGCACTTCCATTCTCTGAGGCAGTTCATGGTACCCACTATAATTTTACACAAAAGAGTTTCCGGGGGATGAAGAACTATTGTCCCTCTTGTCCCTTCCCACTCTCTGACCTCCTTCTAGTGCAGCTGTGTACAAATACAACCTGAGTCAGAGAGCCACCAGAAACCTACAGCAGGTTACCACTGAGGTGAGATTCCAGAGCCTGCAGTGATCCGGGAGTGTTCTGAAGTATTCTCTGGTGAGGTTTGCCATTTCCCTTTCTCCATTCTCATGAGGAAATTGAGCAATTGTTAAGCAGTCTAAAGATAAGATAGGATAAGGTGAGATATCTTTATTAGTACATGTACATCAAAACACACAGTGAAATACATCTTTTGTGCAGAGTGTCTGAGGGCAGCCTGCAAGTGTCGCCATGCTTCGGGCACCAACATCGCATGCCCACAACTTCCTAACCCGTACGACTTTGGAATATGGGAGGAAACCGGAGCACCTAGAAGAAACCCACGCAGACACAGGGAGAACGTACAAACTCCTTGCAGACAGTGGCCGGAATTGAACCCGGGTCACTGGCGCTGTAATAGCGTAACGATAACCACTACACTACCATGCCTGCCTAGACTACAGGCTGTAAGGTTCAACTAATTTGCATAATAGCCCACCTTGTCTGCATCTCAATTCTTTCAGATACTTCATCTGCTCTTGTTAATGTAGGACAATACCAGCAGATAACATTACACAAGTTATACAACGGTATGGCTTAAAAATTAGTTGGTTTGTCAGTTAGTCATATGATTCACACCACAGAAATTGTGAGCATTCCTAAAACAGTGGGCTGGGTTGTAAAGAACCTCAGGCTAGCTACAGTACATAAATCACAGCTCCCGAATTCACCACCACCACATCCAGTTCCACTGCTGGCCACAACACTTCACATCTGGTGCCTCAGTTTTACGCCAGTCACAGTTGGTGCGTATAATGCAGACCCATTCATATAAATAGGCTTCCTGACCTGAATTGTAATGGTATGAGCAATAACGGGCTTTTTTCTGCTTTTTAATTAATCTTAATATTTAAATTAATTTCCAGATTTAAATATGTTTTTAAGTAAATGTATTTACATTTACTTCAACTGCTTTTAAATGTCTCTGATTAACAAGAGCTTCCACACCACTGAAGGGTCAAAAAAATCATCAGGGTAATCTGAGGGAAAAGCCTCAGAGTCCACTACCTGAGGTCCAGTTGTCATTCAATGCTCACTCCTCTTTGCCGAACAGCTATGGCACTGAGGCCCAAAGGATGTTTGGACCTAGGAGGCTGCAGTATGTAAGAGGAGTCACAGAAAAAACAAAGAATGCGAGCATAAGGAGCAAGTCAGATCGAATATGAACTGGCCCATTGCATCACTCTGGTTTCTTCACTCTTGTCTCATCAAAATTCATCAAATACCTTTTTTAAAAAAGTGTAACATACAATGCCCAGTCTAAGCAAGTTAAAGCATAAGAACATAAGAAATAGAAGCAGGACTAGGCCATCTGGCCCGTCAAACCTGCCCCCTTATTCAATATATCCTATCTCTAAGAATCTTCTCCAGTAATTTGCCCACCACTAAGTAAGACTCACTGGCCTGTAATTCCCAGGGTTATCCCTACTCCCTTTCTTAAACAAAGGAACAAGATTTGCCACCCTCCAATCATCTGGCACTACTCCTGTGGCCAGTCAGGACACAAAGATTGTTGCCAAAGGCGCAGAAATCTCTTCCCTCACTTCCTGTAATAACCTTGGATATATCCCGAGTGGCCCAGGTGACTTATCTATCCTAATGTTTTACAAAAGTTCCAGCACATCCTCTTTCCTCACATCGACATGCCCTAGCATGTCAGCATGTCATACGCCATTCTCACAAATGTCAAGGTCTCTGTCTCTGGTGAATACTGAAGTAAAGTATTCATTGAAGACCTCCCCTACCTCTTCTGACTGCAGGCACGTTTCCTCTTTTATCCCTGATCGGTCCTACCCTCACATATGTGTAGAATGCCTTGGGGTTTTCCTTAATCCTACTCGCCAAGGACTTCTCATGCCCCCTTCAAGCTCTCCTACGTCCATTCTTAAGCTCCCTCCTAGCTACCTTGTAACTCTCCAGAGCCCTGTCTAATCCATGCTTTCTAAACCTCAGGTAAGCTTCTTTCTTCCTCTTGACAAGATGTTCTGCATCTCTTGTCAACCACAGCTCCTTCACTCTACGATCCTTACCCTGCCTCAATGGGACAAATCTATCCAGAACCCCATGCAAGTACTCCTTAAACAATCTCCACATTTCCACCGTGCACTTCCTCAAGAAGATCTGTTCCCAATTTACACTCCCAAGTTCCTGCCTAATAGCATCATAATTCCCCCTCCCCCAGTTAAATACTTGCCCATATCGTCTGCTCCTATCCCTCTCCAAGGCTATGGTAAAGGTCAAGGAGTTATGGTCACTATCTCCAAAATGCTCTCCCACCGAGAGATCTGAAACCTGATCAGGCTCATTGCCTCATACCGGGCCCGGTATGGCCTCTCCTCTAGTCAGCCTGTCCACATACTGTGTTAGGAATCCTTCCTGGACACACCAAACAAACTCCACCCCATCTATTCCCTTTACACTAAGGAGGTGCCAATCAATATTAGGGAACTAAGGAGGTGCCAATCAATATTAGGGAAATTATATAGTCCCAGGCGATTCAATCTCTCCTCATAGGCTAACCCTCTCATCTCCGGAATCAACCTGGTGAACCTCCTCTGCACCGCCTCCAAAGCTAGTACATCTTTCCTCAAGTAAGGAGACCAGAACCGCACGCAGTACTCCAGGTGCGGCCTCACCAGTACCCTGTACAGTTGCAGCATAAGCTCCCTGCTGTTAAATATAATCCCTGTAGCAATGAAGGCCAACATTCCATTTGCCTTCTTGATAACCTGTTGCACCTGCAAACCAACCTTCTATGATTCATACACAAGCACTCCCAGGCCCCTCCGCACAACAGCATGCTGAAATCTTTCACCATTTAAATAATAATCTAATCTTCAAGTTTTTCCTTCCAATGGATGACCTCACATTTACTAACATTGTACTCCACCTGCCCAACCCTTGCCCACTCATTTAACCTTTCTATATCTCTCTGCAGACTCTCCGCATCCTCTGCACAATTTGCTTTTCCACTCAATTTAGTGTCATCAGCAAACCTGGAAATCCAAGTCTACAACATCCACCTGTTCCCCTCTATCCACTGCGCTCATTATATCCTCAAAGAACTCCAGTAAGTTTGTCAAACAGGACCTGCCCTTCCTGAATCCATGCTGTGTCTGCCTGTTGGAACCACTTCTATCCAGATGTCTCACTATTTCTTCCTTAATGATAGCTTCAAGCATTTTCCCAACTACAGACATTAAGGTAACTAGCCTATAGTTACCCACCTTTTGCCTACATCCTTTTTTAAACAGTCATGTGACATTCACTGTCTTCCAATCCGCTGGGACCTGCCTAGAGTCCAGAGAATTTTGGTAAATTATCACAAATGACTCTACTATAACTTCTGCCATTTATTTCAGTACCCTGGGCTGCATCCCATCAGGACCAGGGGACTTGTCTACCTTTCGGCCCACTAGTTTGCTCATCACTACCTCTTTATTGACAGCAATTGTATTGAGGTCCTCACCTCCCATCGCATTCATAACATCTCTCTTTCGCATGTTGGACGTGTCCTCCATCACAAAGACTGACACAAAATAGTCATTCAAGGCCTCGGTCATTTCCACATTACCCAAAATTAATTCCCCCTTCTCATCTTCCAAGGGACCTACGTTCACTTTAGTTGCCCTTTCTCGCTTTATATAATAATAAAAATTTTTACTATCTGTTTTTATATTTTGTGCTAGCTTACTTTCATAATCTATCTTTCCTTATTGCTTGCTTAGTGGTTCTTTATTGCTTTTTAAAGTTTTCCCAATCTTCCAGTTTTCCACTACTTTTGGCGACTTTGTATGCATGAGCTTTTAGCTTGATGCCTTCTTTTATTTCCTCAGGCTGACTCTCCCCACTCTTACTGTCCTTGCTTTTAACTGGAATATACTTTTGTTGAGCACCGTAAAAAACCTCTTTGAAAGTCTCCACTGTTCCCCAACTGTCCCACCATATAGCCTGTGTTTCCAGTCTATGATAGCAAACTCCACCCTCATCCTGTTGTAGTCTCCCTTGCTTAGGCATAATACACTGGTTTTCGATCGAACTATTGCACCCTCCATTTGTATGAGAAATTCAATCATATTATGATCACTCTTTCCAAGAGGATCCATAACTACAAGATTGTTAATTTTACCTGCCTCATTGCACAAGAGCAGATCTAAGAGAAAAGAAAGAGTGGAGTACAGAAAAGTTAAACGCAAAGGATACAAAGGTTACTGGATTCTAAAAGGACAATGAGTGTAAAGACACTTTATCTGCATACCCACAGTATTCAAAACAAGATCAGTGAACTTGTGGCACAAATCGGTACAAAGGGGTAAAATTTAGTGTCCATTACAGAAACGTGGTTGCAGGGTGAAAATGAGTGGGAATTAAATATCCAAGGGTATCAGGTAATACGGAAGGATAGGTAGGAAGGTAAGGGAGGTGGGGAAGCACTCTTAATTAAGAGCATTTTACCCTGTAGCTTCAGTAACATGCTGTTCAAGAAAGCTATCACGGATGCATTCTATGAAGTCCTCCTCAAGACTGCATCGACCAACTTGATTCACCCAATCTATATGGAAGTTAAAGTCCCCCATGACAACTGCCGTTCCATTCTTCCATGCATCAAATATTTCTTAGTTTATTGCCTGTGCCACTGTAATATTATTCGGTGGCCTATAGACAACTCCCACCAGTGATTTTTTTTTCCCTTTACTATTTCTAATCTCTACCCAAATGACTCAACATTCTGCTCCTTAGATCTTATATTATCCTTCACTATCGCCCTGACCTCATTCTTAATTAAGAGTGCTTCCCCATCTCCCTTACCTTCCTACCTATCCTTCTGCATTACCTGATACCCTTGGATATTTAATTCCCACTCATTTTCATCCTGCAACCACGTTTCTGTAATGGACACTAAATTTTACCCCTTTGTGCTGATTTGTGCCACAAGTTCACTGACCTTGTTTTGAATACTGCGGGTATTCAGATAAAGTGTCCTTACACTCATTGTCCTTTTAGAATCTAGTAACCTTTGTATCCTTTGCGTTTGACTTTTCTGTACTCCACTCTTACTTTTCTCTTTTCTAACTTTTGCTCTGGTCTCTTGCTTTGCTCCCCTCTGCCTTTCTGCATGGATTCCCATCCCCCACCATATTAGTAAACATTCTTAAAGACCTCACAGTTCAAAAAATATTTACCAGCTGACTAATTCTCATTCATTATAGAAAGCCAGTTTGGATAATTGATGTTCTCCAAAGGGTTGCATCCACTTCCTTGATTTTTGTTCAAATAAGTAAGTACTTTAAACTATAAATTTAAGAAATTGATTCATTTCACACATCAGCAAAACCACTGTGGTATGTTATCTGAACACTGCTCCCAGACATTCACTTTTTGATTAAGTCCACTCTTTACTTTCCATATATTAGTGCATGAGATAACTCTTAATTAATTAGCCTCTGCCTTGGGGAAAAATTCTCACTATCTCCCTTATCTCTGTCCCTCATTATTGTGTACACCTCAGTCAGATTCCCCCCTTGGCCTTCTCTGCTCCAAAGAAAATAAACCCAGCTGATATAGTATCTTCTCATATCTGAAAAGCTCCATCCCAGATAACATGAACCTCCAAATCACTCCCTGTAGTGCAATCACATCCTTTCTACAGTGTGGTAACCAGAACTGCACATAATACTCCAATGTCTGAGGAGATTTTGAGAGGATTTGAGGGAGAATTATTTCACTCAGAGGGTGATTGAAATATGGAATGCACTGCTTGAGTGGGTGGTGGAGGCAGAGACTCTCATTTAGTTGAGCACCTGAAATGCCATAGCATAGAAAGTTGTGGGTTGAGTGCTGGAAAATGGGAACCGTGTAGATAGATAGCTGATGGCTGACATGGACAGAGTGGACCAAAGGGCCTGTTTCCACACTGTATGCCTCTACAATCTATAATATTATTAGTCCTGGTACATCGTTTAGATATCAATCAGTGCCAGTAAAACAGTGTTCACTGTGACCTGGAGCTAAACTGCATGAAGTAGACTTCAAACAGCCTTAGCTGAGTCTCCCTGATATTCACCTGGCCAGTCTGTCAAAGGAACCATTCATGCCGAAACTTGCCAATTGGGATCTGAGAGAAGGCATCAGCCTTCATCAGCACCCCTCCACGTTGAAACAAATTCCACCACAACAACACGCAAGTTGGAGTCTCGGGAGAAACTCCCTGATTAATGCAAAATGAAGGAGGTCACACATTCAAAGTCCTCCTGTCAACTGAAACAAATGCTGGGATATAAATGACCCCAACAAATGAGCTTCATGGAGGAAAGACATGCTTTCAAGTTCAAATATCTATCTTGGGCTTTGGCCAAATTTTGTTTCAAAGTATGTCCTTTTATCATTTGTAGTGAGCTTGGCAACAGATTGTCAAAGTCTATTTCTCCACCATTTATTGGGATGTCATGGAACATTCTACACATCACATGCATTGAACATTTTGAAATAAATATCTACAAACAATTGTTCCATAAAAACATTGACCAATTTGTTCACAAATGTTGATTTACTGGTCTAAATGGATAAAGTCTGTCATCTGGCTAATTAATTAACAGGGTTGTCACTTTCATTGAATTGAACAAGAGTTAATCTTCTGTATCTCAGCACTCACAAGTGAATAGAAAATGTATTCTCTTTGTTGGTATATTTTGGCTATAACAAAATACATAGTAAAGTATAACTTGCGATTGTGGAACTGAATCTGATCTCATCAGAAATCAAGCTCTGCAGCTCTAATAATTTACATGCAAAACTGTTTTAGTAGTTAAATACACACATTACAACTCAGTAAAATAGAAGCAATGTGCTCCTTCTTTATTAACTTGCACTAGGTACCACATATGTTCAAACTATACTTGGCATTCTTAAAAGGGAAATACATGGTGTTCTCAAAATGAGCACAAGGACAGAAGATAAGATAAGATATCTTTATTAGTCACATGTACATCGAAACACACAGTGAAATGTATCTTTTGCGTAGAATGTTCTGGGGCAGCCCGCAAGTATCGCCACGCTTCTGGTGCCAACATAGCATGCCCACAACTTCCTAACCCGTATGTCTTTGGAATGTGGGAGGAAACCGGAGCACCCAGAGGAAACCCACGCAGACACGGGGAGAACGTACAAACTCCTTGCAGACAGTAGCCAGAATTGAACCCAAGTCACTGGCGCTGTAAAGCATGACGTTAACGCTACATTACCGTGCCTGCTGGAAAGATTTCATGTATTATTTAATATTGCTTTGGAACCTTTGGCAATTACCATTTGGGATTCTTCTAACATATTTGGTATTACTCGTGGAAAGGGGACTCATAAGATATCTCTTTATGCAGATAACCTGTTACTTTATATCTCTAACCCGGAGAAATCTATCCCTGCAGTATTATCACTACTTGCTCAGTTTAGTGTTTTCTCTGGTTATAGATTAAATCTTAATAAGAGTGAACTTTTCCCATTAAACATGCAAGTCCCAATTTATAGGTAATTACCATTTAGATTAGTGACTGATTATTTTTCGTACCTGGGTGCTAAAATTACCAAGAAACACAAGGACTTATTTAAAATGAACTTTTTACCTTTAATTAATTACGTTAAACAATTATTTACTAAATGGTTCCCATTATCTTTATCATTGATTGGCCGAATTAATGCAGTTAAGATGAATATTTTACCAAAATTTTTGTATCTATTTCAGGCGATTCCAACTTTTATTTCGAAATCCTTTTTCGACACTATTGATTCCAAAATTCTTTCAAATATATGGCAGAATAAAAACCCAAGGTTAAGTAAGAAATATTTACAAAGATTAAAAAAGGATGGTGGTATGGCTTTGCCAAATTTTAGATTTTACTATTGGGCAATTAATATTAGATACTTAATTTTCTGGGCACAAGACTTAGATGCAACTCATTGTCCCTGTTGGGTACACCTTGAATGTGAATCAGTGCAAGGATTTTCATTAGTTTCTATTTTAGGAGCTTCATTCCCCTTTGCACTTACTAAATTGAGTAAACAAGTGACTAATCCAATAGTTAAACATACAATACAAATATGGTTTCAATTTTGTAAATTTTTTGGATTGAATAAATTTAATTTATCAAGTCCTATTCAATCTAATTTTTTCTTTCAACCAGCTAGAATTGACTCAGCCTTTTCCTTACGGAGAATGAAGGGAATAACATGTTTGAGATTTATTCATTGATAACTGTTTTTTATCTTTTGAACAGTTGTCTAATAAACACAATCTGCCTAGATCACATTTTTCTCGATATTTACAGATCAGAAATTTTTTAAAAGTTACTTTACCTTCTTTTCCAACACCATATAAAATTGAAATTACAGAAAAATATTTAGGTTTTAATCCTTTTCAGAAGGGCCTGATAGCAATAATTTATGATCGGATTATGAAAATACGTTCAGAGGAACTTGATAAAATTAAGAATGAATGGGAAAGAGAACTCCAGATACTTTTACCTACAGAGACATGGAAGAAAATTCTTCAATTAGTTAATACATCTATGTGTGCTAGACGCTCTTTGATACAGTTTAAGGTAGTTCACAGGACCCATATGTCTAAGGACAAGTTAGCCCGTTTTTATCATCATATAAATCCTAAATGTGACAGATGTAATTCGAAGGTGGCTTCCCTGACACATATGTTTTGGTCCTGTCCCCTTTTGGAAAAATATTGGAAAGATATTTTTAACATTATTTCATCTATATTGAACATTGATTTACAACCTCATCCCATTACTGCAACTTTTGGGTTACCAATGATGGAATCTCGCCATTTATCTGCTTCTGCTTGTCGTATGATCGCCTTTGTCACATTAATGGCCAAGTGATCCATTTTGTTCAAATGGAAGGATCCAATAGCTCCCACCACTTTTCAGTGGTTTTCTCAAACTATATCATGTTTAAACTTAGAAAAAATTACGAGTGGTACTGTTGATCCTTCGCTTAAATTTGAGGAAGTTTGGAGTCCATTTATTCAATATTTCCACATGATATAAACTGACCTTTTTCAGATCCCTTTCAATAACTCTTGAATGCAGAGGAGGAGTTGATGACATAGTAATGTTTTGTTTTCTTTTTAATTGAAGAAATATCAGTCCAGTTTTTAAAAAAATTTTGGCTTCTTTTTGGTTTATTATCAATATTTTTTTTTTGATTTGGGGGTTCTTCTTTCATATAATTAAATTTCATTTCTTTTCAATCTTTCCTTTTGTATTTGTTCACTTAATAAGAGAACGGGAGGTCCAGATTATTTTTTTTACTCCTTGTGATTATATATATTAACTGTTATGATTGCTATCCTGATCTCTTTGCACCAGATGTATAATTACTAATGTTATATATATTATTTTGTACTAATTTGAAAATTAATAAAAAGATTGAAAAAGAAAGAAAGATTTCATGCCTCTGGAGTCAGTGAGCTCAAGGAAAGATATAGAAAAACTTCAGTGTTCCCACTCTTGGTTCCTATCCAGTAGCCAAGGAGAAAGAAGGGAAGAGAGAAAGGTTCTAGGGTGTGGTGAAGGTGAAGGGTGATACAGAGAAAGGGATCTAGCCCCACCATCTGTGACTCCTGTCTCCATAAAGAAATTATCTGTCAGTGCTGATTGTTAATGATAGGCTCCTATGCTCATTCTCTGCATATCCCTGGCTTAGTTGCGCTTCAGCAAAAGATTCATGGTCTGGATGGAAGCTTTTGGGGAAGGGCCCTCAGAAAAACAAGTTTTGTTTATTTTAAAAAATATCACTGAAAATCTAATCCTGTACCTGACTATTTTACAGTCAGTTGGCTCTTGTCCAACACAGTAGCTGGAAATTACCTTTGCCTTCTGTTCTAGAAATATCAGACTCCATTTGCCCAGATTTCAAACATTTAGATGTGTTGAATTCAACATATTTTTATTTGTTCCAGTCAGGTCCCTTTCCAAGTATATTGGCAAAGAAAGTGTAGAATGCAAATGTCTCTTATGTTCTGGCCAATTTGCTCTTCGTGGGTTTGGAAACAGGAACATCCTGAAGTATTGAGAATGAACCAAAATTAAATTATTGTTTCCTAATTAAAGGGAAACATTCTTTTTATTATAATGCATTGGTTACCTGGGAATAATTTAAATGCATCAATTTACAGAATTTAAAATTGCATCTAGCTTGCTAAATGGAAAAGTTTGTATTAATACAGTACATCATCTTTATCAATGATAGTTATTCATTCTTCTAAAGCCACCATATAATAAGTAATGTGTTTAAAAGTATGCAGTGATTCCCACTTGGGATCAGGATTTAATATCACTGTTGACATTGAACATCTTTAGTTTTTTTTCTATCCTGTATTATTTATTACCTCAACATCTGAATTAGTCAGGCTTCAATCTTTCAATACAAAAATGCCACTTATTGTTTTCACAACAAAACCATCAGATGGAAAGGGGTCAGGTCGAGTGCTAAAATTAGACCTCAGCAAGCTGAATTAATAGTTGCTTCCCATTCTCACTCGATGAAAAAGAGGAGACCGCAATCCTCTCAAGTCTATCTTAATCCCACATATATTCTATTGCTAGCAGCCGTTGTTTTGTTTCACAACTATACTTCAGCTGCTGGAGATTTGTGGCCAAGTACTCAACACCTTTAATAACCTGGCCAACCTGCACTGTAAACCACAGAACTTATGGCACAGATGGAGGGTATTCAGTTGATCAAGGTGTCTCGAATAAACACTCATCCCAATTCTCAGCCTATTTTCTGCAGGATATGACACTGGGAATATTCATCCATGCACTTTTTTAAATGTGTTGAGTTTTTCCATCTTCACCACTCTGTCGGGCAGTGCCTTTTAATCATAAATGAAAATCAAAAAAATTGTAGGTGCTGGAAATCTGAAATAAAGGCCAGCACCATGGCACAGCTAGTAGAGTTGCTGCCTGACAGCGCCACGGACCCAGATTCAATTCTGACCTCAGGTGCTGTCTTTTTTTTAATTTTTTTTTTATTTACAGCGTGGTAACAGGCCCTTCCGGCCCAACGAGTCGGTGCCGCCCATTTTAAACCCCAAATTAACCTCCCGTACGTCTTTGGAATGTGGGAGGAAACCGGAGCACCCGGTGGAAACCCACGCAGACACAGGGAGAACGTACAAACTCCTTACAGACAGCGAAGGGGATTGAACCCTGATCGCTGGTGCTGTAATAGTGTCGCGCTAACCGCTACGCTACCGTGCCGCCCACATGTCTGTGTGGAGTTTGCACTTTTCCCTGTGACCACATGGGGTTTCCTCCCAAGTGTCAAAAATATGCAAGTTGGTAGGCTAATTGGGCACTGTAAATTGCCCGAGAAACAAAGGACTGCAGATGCTGGAACCTAGATGAAAAAACAACAAGACGCCGGAGGAACTCAGCAGGCCAGGCAACATCTGTGGAGAGAAACAGTCTACGTTTCAGGTCAGGACCCTTCTTCGGGACTGAAGATAGAAAAAGGGGAAGCCCAATATATTTGGGGGGAGAGAACAGAGCAGTGATAGGTTGACAAAAGAGGGGAGGTGGGGTGGGCACAAGGTGGTGATAGGTAGATGGAGGTAAGAGATAGTGAGGGTGCAGGGGAGGATGGGGGAGCAGATCCACCGGGGGGTAGGTCAGAGGTAAGGAGGCAGGCGGCAAGAGGGGAGGGGAGGAGAGGTAAAGGAGAGAGGAAAAAAAAGCGAGGAGAAAAAAGAGAGAAAGACTAGGAAAGGGAAGAAAAGAAGAAGCAAGTCGGGGGGGGGGGTGTTGTTTGGTTTACTTAATGTGGAAGAATTTGATGTCCGTGCCATTAGGCTGTGAAGTCCCAAGACGAAAAATGAGGTGTTGTTCCTCCAGTTTGTGTTTGGACTTCTCCCGGCAGTGGAGGAGGCCGAGGACTGACATATCTGTGATGGTGTGGGAGAGGGAGTTGAAGTGACTGGTAACGGGGAGATGCAGATCGCGGTTACGGACAGAGTGCAGATGTTCTGCAAGTGGTCACCCAGTCTGCATTTGGTCTCGCCAATATAGAGGAGGCCACATTTGGAGCACCGAATGATATTTGGGGTGGTGCATGTAAATCTCTGCCTCACCTGAAAGGACTGTTTGGAACCTGGTTGGAAGTGATGGAGGTGGTGTAGGGGCAGATGTTGCACCTATGGCGGGGGCAGTGGAAAGTCCCCGGGATGGGAGTGGGATGGTTGGGGAGGGAGGAGTAAACTAGGGAGTCGCAGAGAGAGCGGTCCCTGTGAAAGAAGAAAGGGGTGGGGAGGGGAAGATATGCTTGGTGGTGGGGTCCCGTTGGAGATGGCAGAAGTGGTGGAGAATGATGTGTTGGATACGTAGGCTGATGGGATGAAATGTGAGGACAAGGGGGACCCTATCCCTGTTGGGTCTGGGAAGGGTGGGGGTGAGAGCAATGTCAGAGATGCG
Source organism: Pristis pectinata (assembly GCF_009764475.1). NCBI lineage: Eukaryota > Metazoa > Chordata > Chondrichthyes > Rhinopristiformes > Pristidae > Pristis > Pristis pectinata. The sequence continues at coordinate 127,802,227 of NC_067405.1, read as the reverse complement.
GGTGCGAGCTCTCTCGACCACAGTAGGGGAGAAGCCACGGTTAGTAAAGAAGTTGGACATCTCAGATGTCCTGGAGTGGAAAGCCTCATCATGGGAGCAGATGCGGCCTTCTCCACTGCCAGGAGAAGTCCAAACACAAACTGGAGGAACAACACCTCATTTTTTCTCTTTGGAGCTTACAGACTGAAAGCATGAACATCGAATTCTCCCACATTAAGTAAACCAACCCCCCCCCCCCCCACCCACCTGACTTGCCTCTTTTCTTCCCTTTCCTAGCCTCTTTCTCTTTTTTCTCCTCGCCATTTTTGTCTCTTCTCCTTTTCCTTTCCTCCCCTCCACTCTTGCTGCCTGCCTCCTTACCTTTGACCCATCCCCAGTGCATCTGATCTCCCCTCCTCCCCCGCACCTGCCTAATCACTATCTCTTACCTGCACCTCCCTATCACCACCACCTCCCCTCTTTTGTCCACCTATCACCGCTCTGCTTTTCTCTCCTATATATTGGGCTTCCCCTTTTCCTACCTTCAGTCCTGAAGAAGGGTTCTGACCAGAAACGTTGACCATCTGTTTTTCTCCACGGATGCTTCCTGGCTTGCTGAGTTCCTCCAGCATCTTGTTTTCACTGTAAGTTGCCCCTATAGTTTAGGTGGGTGGTAGAATCTGGGGGAGTTGATGAGAATGTGGGGAGAATAAAATCATGCAATTAATGTAGGGTTAATGTAAATGGATAGTTGATGATCAGTCTGGCCCTGGTTGACCAAAGGGCACATTTCCCTGCCTTATGATTCTATGACCCTAAAAATTGAAAATGCTGGAATCACTGCAAATCAGACTGCAGCTGCAAACAGAGAAACAGATGAATGACCTTTGACCTGAAACATTAACTCTGTTTCTTTCTCCATAGTTACTGCCTAACCTGCTGAGTATTTCCAGCATTTTCCGTTTTATATTAAAAAAAAGTTAGCATGAAGGTACAGAGAGCAATTCAAAAGGCAAATGGAATGATGGCCTTTATTGCAAGGAAGGTAGAATACAAGAGCAGGGAAGTTTTGATACAAATTGGTATTGGTATTGGTATTGGTTTATTATTAGCACTTCTACCGAGGTACAGTGAAAAACTTGACTTGCATACCGATCATACAGGTCAATTTATTACACAGTGCAGTTACATTGAGTTAGTACAGAGTGCATTGATGTAGTACAGGTAAAAACAACATCCTGGGATAAGATGGATATCCTCACAAGAGAGACTAAATAGTTTTGGTCTGTATTCCTTGGAGTTTAGAAGCGTGAGCGGTGACCTTATTCAAACAGATAAAATCTTAAGAGGACTCGACAGGGTAGATGTTGGGATGTTTTCACTCATGGGAGAGTCTTAAACAAGGGGATATAACTACAAGATAAGGGGCCGTCCATTTAAAACTGGGGTATGTAGAACTTTCTTCTCACAGTGGGTGGTGAATCTCTGGAATTGTCTGCCCCAATGGGTGGTGGAAGCTGAATCATCATAAGTATTTAAACTGGAGATGGATACATATTTAATAGATTGAGGAAAACAAGGGTATGGAGAAATGGTACAGAAGAGGAGTTGGGGCCAGCATAGATCAGCAGTGGTATTGGTATTGGTTTATTATTGTCACTAGTACCAAGGTACAGTGAAAAACTTGTCTTGCATACTGATCGTACAGATCAATTCATGACACAGTGCAGTTACATTGAGTTAGTACAGAGTGCATTGCTGTAGTACAGGTAAAAACAATAACAGTACAGAGTAAAGTGTCACAGCTACAGAGAAAGTGCAGTGCAATAAGGTGCAAGGTCACAACGAGGTAGATCGTGAAGTCATAGTCCATCTCATTGTATAAGGGAACCATGTACAGTTTTAGTCTCATTTAAGAAAGGATATATTTGCCTTTGAGGTAGTCCAGTGAAGATTCATTACATTAATTTCTAGGATGAAGGGATTGTCCTTTAGGTAAAAATCAAGCAGAATGGGCCTGTATTAGAAGAATGAAAGGCCATCTCATTGAAACATACAAGACTTTGAGAGAGTTTGACATACAAGAAGATCTGAGGATATTTCCCCTGGTAGGAAAGTCTACAATTAATGATAGTCTCAAGATAAGGAGGACTGAGAAGAACAGGATCTTTTTCTCTCAGGGGGTTGATATATGTTGGAATGATATATGTTGTAGTGGATGCTATATTGAACTGTCTTCAAGGCGGAGAGAGAGAGAGCGAGGGATTTTGGACCAAAGGGAAATCAAGGATGATGGAGATGAAACAGGAAGGGCCAAGTCAAATGTCAAATTATTGTATGATTGGGTAGCCTCTAATTCTATTTATTACATTCTTATAAATTATATTCTTTAGTTTTGGTAACATCCTCATACATCTTTTCTGCAGCCTCTCTAGTTTTATCAAGTAAAGTCGAGTTTATTGTCATATGCACAAGTGCAATGAAAAGCTTACTTGCAGCAGCATCACGGGCACATAGCATCAAATACACAATATTCACAAGAACAACATAAATTAACATCATAAATTATACAAAATTATACAAGGAAGAACACAGTTAAAACAAAAAAAAGTCCATTTTAGTGCAAAGTGATCATAGTGTTGCTAAACTGTAGTGATTAGGGTTTTGTTGGTTGGTTCAAGAACCGAATGGTTGCAGGGAAGTAACTGTTCTTGAACCTGGTGGTGTGGGACTTCAGGCTTCTGTACCTCCGGCCCAATGGTAGCTGCGAAAAGATGGCATGGCCTGGATGGTGCACCATCAGTGTTGAACCGGATTTGCATATGAGCTGTGTCCTAGTCAATGTCCCAGTATGGCCTCCCTGGTCTTATGCATGGCCAGTAAATGAAAGTATCCTGTCTGCCTTGTTTACCACCTTAGTTACCTAGTCTGTTACATTCAGAAGCTGTGGATTAAAACCAAGATCCTTCTGTTCATCACTGTTCAGTATCTTATCATTTACTGTGTACTTCTTATGCCCCTCTCACCAGTTTGTTGATAACTACAACTTTCTTCCTATCAACTACACTGCCAATTTTCTTAACATTTTGCAAAATTCATTATCATGTTCCCTACATTTAAATCCAAGTCATTGATACATACCACAAAATATTCACAGCTGAGCCCCGCAGAACCCTACTGCATACAACCTCAAGTCACTAGAACTCCTACTGAGCATCACTTTTGATTTTTGTCACTATCACCTTTGATTTTTAATTTTAGGTTCAACCTGCCACCTTCCCTTGGTCCCCATGGGTATATACCTGGATGCAGACTGCAGATGGGATACTGGAGTGTCGAACTGTGGTACTCTTTGAACCCTGAATTCAATCATAAATTAAAAACCTCTCTAATCAAACACATGATAGCAACAGGCTCATCCATGCCTGTTCTGTCGGTATTGTATTGCTTCATGGGGCAGGTGAATACTCATGAAACATTCACGGCTTAGTAAGCTCTAATGAAAAGTATTTAAGCCAAGATGTTAATTTTTTTCCTCTCTCCACAGATGCTGCATGACTGAGGGTTTTCAACATTTCCTGATCTTATTTCTAGGCTTAGAAAAGTCTTGGTGAATCCATAATTTTGGATGGGAGTTTTGCAGGCAGATATTCCACAATTTTAGTTCAGATCTGTTTGGCCCGTGCCCAGATAAACTCTGAGTTGTCTGATTGCCACCAATTCCCTGCTTATGTCCATTGCGATGAGTTCTGTCATGATGCCAAAACCTGCACCTGACACTGCTGTCAGGCTACTAATGAAAGGCCACTTCAATGAACAGTTTCTTGCTTATTAGAACTGGCTCCACCTGAGCGTATGATCACAGCTTGGTATGGCAACTGCTCTGCCCACAAGAAATTGCAGAGAGTCATGAACGCAGCCCAGTCCCTCGTGCAAACCAGCTTCTCCTCCACGAACCCCATCTACACTTCTTGCTGTCTTGGGAAAGCAGCCAACATAAACAAGGACCCCTCCAACCCTGGTCATTCTCTCTTCTCCCCTCTGAAGATACAAAAGCTTGAAAGCACAGATCACCAGGCTCAAGGGCAGCTTCTATTCCACTGTTATCAGATTCTTGAATGGAGCTCCTAATTGCTAAAGATGAATTCTTGATCTCTCAATTTACCTTGTCGTGGCCCTTGCACATTATTGTTTACCTGCCCTGCACTTTCTCTGTAGTTGCAACACAATATTCTGCATTCTGTTTTCTTTTTACTACCTCAATGTATGGCATGGTCTGCCTGGAAGGCATGCAAACAAAGGTTTTCCACAGCATCTCAGTACATGTGACAATAATAAACCAATCCAAATTATGTTGTTGATGTTGGGTGACAGCCTAACTGCAGGTAATAAACTGTTGCCAGCGGACCTTTATCTCCAGGAAGATGATTTCCATGTAACAGGACTGCATATAGAACTCTGGTCTCTGCATGACCACAGTGTAGAATAAATGCACTACTGTGGTTCCATAAATAAGCATGAGAGTCATATCTTACAGATTTGCAGTGTCCCTTGACCATTCATGCTGTCCATCATAGTACCAGCCAATTCAGAAGCAAGGTTGCATCAGCAAACCCAGCAGCCCAACTGTACAAAATCCAAGTTCTCCCACTTCACTCTGGCATTTTGCAAACTGCACCACTCCATATAAACCACCATCCTATATCTGGCTGGCCTTGAAGGATGCCTCCGTAGACACAACAGAGTGAGTCACATCTAATGGATCTAGCTCTTACCTTCTTCCTAATTGATAACCCCACAAAGCTTCTACCTGACTTGGATGTATCATGACTAGCATGGGTGCTGTTGTACTGTTTCCACATAGGCATCCTCTGATGTGCAACCAGCCAGTTCAGATGGGGATACAGTAATAATCCTTTGTGCAAAGTTGGGGGTGGGGTGGGGGTGGGTGGGTTCAGACAATGCTGTCAACCATTTAGATTTGCTCTCTGTCCCAATTCCAGGGCTGGCTGATAGAATCTAACACCAAGACTGCTGCTGCCTTGGCTCCACTTACCAGAATCCACTGCACACACTAATAATGTATTCTACCATTTTTCTTCTTTGCCTGTCCATCTGGGATAAAATATATCAAGGACAAAAAAAAAGTTGCTGACAATTAGAAAAAGAAGCCAAAAATGTCTGCATTTAGTCTGAAACAAATCGTAATCTTTCAAAGGATGAAGAAATGTTTTCAGTCAGTATTTCACTTCACTTCCCTAGCATTGTGCTTTCAGTAAAATTGTTCAAGGCTTTGGTTGCCCTATAGAGTTAATTGTGTCTGTTAGCTCTCAGTCAGTAGAATGACAACACAAGTCAACAGAGTGTAACCCAGGGTTCATACTAAAAATATAAATACATTCAAAGCTGTAGAAGCTATGAAACATAAAGAACGTTGCATACTGTTAACAGGATCATTGTGCAGAAAATTTCAAATAGGGGCATTAGTAATACATTGCGTGTCAAAGTTCCTGTCAGCTTAATTGCTCTTCAGAGCAAATTCACTCTTAGGTTTCAGCTATACTAAATATAGAGGAGTTAGCTAGTCAGAGGGTTCTGAGTGTCCTTATGTTCAGGATTGATCAAAATATTATTTTCCCCTTATACTAGCTCACTGCCCTAGATACTCCAATGTCAAATATTATATGAATGGGGCAGCTGTTACCATAAGTACCCCCAGTATTGTTATAGCAGTATAGATTTCACGTGAAAATTAAGAGAAAAAAGGGCAACTGCTCTTCCTCTTCTGTGGTGTTCTATTTCAAAATGCCCCAAAGTCAGAACTATCAAAATACATAGGATCATCAGGACAGAAGAAATAGGAGCAGGAGTAGACCATTCAACCACTGAGCGTACGCTGTCATTCAGCAAGATCTTGGCTGATCTTCTAGCACAGACACCGTTTTCCTGTCCTATCCCCTGTCTCTTAAATGCAGAAACCTCTCAACCTCTGCTTTGAATGCTGTCAATGACCAAGCCTCCACAGCCCTCTGGGACTGAGAATTCCAAAGACCCACTCACACTCTGAGTGGAGAAATTTCTCTTCAGATCACTCCAACCGGCTTATTCCTAATTTTGGGACTGTAACCCCCTGGTTCCAGGATCCTGGAGCCAGGGAAAACATCGTCCTTGTATCTTTGTATCTATCTTTTCTAGAATTTGTAGAACCTTTGCACATTTCAATAAGGTGATCTCTTATTCTTCTAAAGTCACGTTGAAGCCGGACGCAGGTTGGAGGAGCTATACCTCATATTCCGTCTTGGTAGTCTCTAACCTGACAGCCTCAACATTGGTTTCTCTAACTTCTGGTAACCACTGCCCTCTGTTTTCCTTCGCCACCCCCCTTTGTTTTCCCTCATTCCTGTGGTCCCTGCATCCCTTCTCTTTCCCCTCCCCCATCCTCACGACCTGCCCACTTCCTTCCCTTTATTCCATGGCCTACTGTCCTCTCCTATCAGATTCCTTCTTCTTCAGCCCTTTACCTCTTCCACCTACCAGCTTCTCACATCATTCCCTTTCACCCCCCCCCCTCCCCTACCTACCTAGCTTCTCCCTCTCACCTGGACTCACCTATCACCTGCCAGCTCATGTTCTTCCCCCTCCCCCTACCCTTTTATTCTGGCTTCTTCCCTCTTCCTTTCCAGTCCTGATGAAGGGTCTTGACCCGAAACGTGGAGTGTTCATTTCCCTCCATAGATGCTGCCTGACCTACTAAGTCATCCAGCATTTTGCATTCATTGCTCCAGATTTCCCCCATCTGCAGCCTCTCTTGTGTCTCGAGAGTAAAGACCTATTCCAGACCTGGCCTACTCAATCTCTCCTCTCACCACTCCAGGAACTAATCTGATGAATCTTTGCTGTGCTCCCTCTGTGCCAAGAAAATCCTTTTATTTAGCAAGATAAGAAAGATGCATCTTTTGTGCAGTGTTCTGGGGGCAGCCCGCAAGTGTCGTCATGCCTCCAGCACCAACATAGCATTCCCACAACTTCCTAACCCGTACGTCTTTGGAATGTGGGAGGAAATCGGAGCACCCGGAGGAAACCCACACAGTCAAGGGGAGAACGTACAAACTCCTTACAGACAGCGGCCGGAATGAGCAGCCAGGCTAGAAAAAACTGCACACAATACTTCAGTTATGGTCTCAACAAGACCCTAAATAATTATGAGAAGACAATTTTACTCTTGTAGTCTAATCCTCTAGCAATAAAGGCCAACATACCATTTGCCTTCCTAACTGCCTGCTGCACCCGCATATTAGCTTTCAGTGACTAATGTACAATGACACTCAGGTTCCTTTGAACATCAATATTTCCTAATCAGTCACAAGTTAAAAAGGATACTCAGCATTTCTGTGTTTTTTTACTGAAATGGATAGACTCACACTTTTCCTCATTGAATTAGATCTGCTACATTATTACCCATTCATTTCGCGTGTGTATGTCCTCTTGAAGCCTCTTTGCATCCTCAGCAGTACTCAGATTCCCACTTAGTTTTGTGAGTGCTTGAGGCCCAAGCACCAATCACTACAGAACATAGCCTGCCAATCTGTGAAGGACCCAACACTTTTTATCTGTTAACTAACTCTCAATGCACAATTCATAATCTCTCAATCCACTCCAAATCCATGTGCTCTAATTTTTTCACCAACCTCCTGAGTGAGACCTTATCCAAAGCCTGCTGAAAATCCAAATACATTACCCTGACTGGTCCCCCTCATCAACTTGACCACATAAATCCTCAAGGAACTCCAGTAGATTAGTCAAATATAATTTCCCTTTCATAAACCCACATTGCTCAAGCTTATTATTATTTTCTAAATATCTTGATGTTTTACAGATGCAAAGGTTTGGATTAATATCTGGTTAAAACCCCAGCACTAGTGACTCAAAGCAACTATCAGAAAAGCCAAAATTAGGTTAGAAATTCACTCACAATTCAAAACAACTATTGTTGAATCAGCTGTTGATAACACAAAATATCTGATATTTAACTCAATTCTTTATAATGGCATTAAATGCGGAATTAAATTTCAGACACTGTGTACCATGAACATCAGACTCATGCTGACCAATTTGTCCCTTAGCTGAGATACATTTCTGCTCCTAAAATCCATTTAGTTCACAATGATTCCAGCTGGTTTGTTTCTCTCATCCTTTTCCAAATCACACCCACATTTCTTTTAGTCATGTAATAAATCCTAGCCACCTTTGGTTTGAAATTGCTTTTCATCAAAAGCTAACCTCAAGATTTATTGGACAAAAACTATACCTGCCCATAAAGCAATCCCATTCCTCCCTTAATTTTCCCTGTAACCTACTCTCCCCACATTCCCATGAACTTCCCCCAGATTTTACATTGACCTTCACACTAGGAGGAGTTTTTTTTCCCCACAGTGGCTAATTAACCTACCAACTTGTATGCCTTTAGGATGTATCAGAATCAGGTTTATTATCACTGACGTATGTTGCGAAATTTGTTGTTTTGTAGCAGCAGTACAGAGCATTACAGTACAGTACAGTGCACTGATGTGGGAAGAAACAGAAGCACTTCTAGCTATGCCAAATGGTTAGACTCACTTTCTGGAGATGGTCACTGTCTGGCACTTCTGTGGTACAAATGTTCTTTGCCACTTATTGCCTATGTCCAAATATTGTCTAGGTCTTGCTTCATTTGTTGAGTTGCAAATGGAACTGAACATCATGCAATCATCAACAAACTATCAAAAGATGGAAGGAAGCTCATTGATGAAGCAGCTGATGATCATCTATAAAATTACAGTGTTTTTTGCAGAAGTACACATAATGGACACGCTGCCAGTGAATAAGTACGTTAGCAATGTGTTGAAAGTGTGAAATTTGCCTTGACACTTGGGGCAGAAGCCTGTCTGGGCAGATCAATTGATTTTGCCAGTGGTAGTCAAGCATGTCATTGCCACTTTACTCTACAGTGTTTAATGTCGGTGTGTTCCAATTAAATTATAACGAGTATCTGGCACATTTTCCTTCAATGCCCTCTCCGTAGACAGTCAATTAATAGGTATTTTCTGAACTGAAGTAGTAGCCAGAGTAAGGTTTGGAGGCACATTTGCTTTTCCTTTAAACTTTATCTGTTTTTTCTGCTTCTTTTATCTAAAAATATTCAATGATTTACATTTATTTTGAATTGTTTAACTTGCTGATAGATAAGTTGTTCGCAGGCCATGCACCCAAACATTCACTTTGGACTTAAAGATGGAGATTAAATCTGAGCTGCAAAGCAGCAATATTATTTTTCCACAGGGGAACTTGTTGAAATTATTTTTTTAATATCTTCAGATAACCAGGCAGTATTACATTGAGTTATAATAACCCATATACTAGAAGTAAAATCTACAATAAATTCATTCTAATAGCCAGAGGAAGTGGTTGAGGCAGGTACAACAGTATCATTTAAGAAGCACTTGGATAGGTACATGGAAGGGCGGGGCTAAGAGGGATATGGGCCGAATGCAGGAAATTGGGACTAGCTGGGTAGGCAGCATGGTTGGCATGGACTCGTTGGGCTGAAGGGCCTGTATCCATGCTGTATTGCTCCATGACTCTATAATACAATAAATTAATTAGCATTAGCAGACAGTTGTTTTCTTATTAAACATATAAACTGCAAATAATATTTAATAGCACTGTCATTTGCTCTACATAGATTGCTGAACTGACAAATTCATTTCTCATTCTCAACCATTCTCTCTTTACTCTGAATATAAGTTTGGACACAACTCAGATCTTTCCTTCAATATACAGTACATATTAGAAAACATAAAGTCGATGAACTTCCATGCATTCTTAAATTTCATTAAATTGTCTGAACAGGTATACAGGTAGAAATGTGTCCATTTACATACTTCTTAAAAAAGTTGTATGTTGGAGTTTGGTAGGTGGAAATTTCCTGCTGTCTTTCCTACACTACAAATGATTACACTTTAAGTGTACTTCATTAGCTATAAAGAACTTTTGAATATTCCAAAAGGGGTGTGAAAGGCAACAAGATAAATGCAAACCTTTCTTTCCTTTGCCAGATTAAGAAACTGCTGCAGATAATGTCATAGAGCCGTATCTTCAGCACACCCTGCCCGTATTGACCATCAAGTACCCATTTATATTAATACCACTTACCAGCACTTGGTCCACAGCCTTCTATGCCCTGGTGATTCAAGTACATGTCTAGCTACATCTTAAATGTTTTGAGAGTCTCTGCCTCTACCACCCTTTCAGGCAGTGCGTTCCAAACTCCAGCTATCCTCTGGGTGAAAAAATTCTACGTTATATCCCCTTTAAACTTTTTACTCCTTATCTTAAACCCATGCCTTCTGATTACAGACACCTCTGCTACAGGGAAAAGTTTACTGCTGTCTACCCTATCTATGCCTCTCATAATTTTGTATCAGGTCCCCCTTATCCTTCTCCGCTCCAAGGAAAACAAATCCAGTCAGCTCCTTCCCTTTATTCCATGGCCTTTGCCTCTTCCACCTATCACCTCCCAGCTCCTCAGATCATTCCTTTTCACTCCCCCACCTACCTACCTTCCCCCTCTCACTTGGATCCACCTATCACCTGCCAGCTTGTGCTCCTCCCCCTCCCCCCACCCTTTTATTGTGGCTTCTCCCCTCTTCCTTTCTAGTCCTGATGAAGGGTGTCGGCCCAAAGCATCGACTGTTCATTTCCCTCCATAAATGCTGCCTGACCTGCTGAGTTCCTCCAGCACTTTGTGTTCGTCGCTCCAGTCACTCCACTCAGACAACATCCTGGTGAATCTCCTCTGCACCCTCTCCAGATCAAACACGTTCTTTTCTATACTGTAGCAACCAAAGCCACACACAATATTCCAATATTTTATAAGCAGAAATGTAACGTAACCAGCAAAGGACCAAGGTCCCATCTAAACATTAACAAATCTTTCTTTATGAAAAGCTAAATGAGTTCCTATGCATCTCTGATTCTTTGGACTATAAACAAAGAGCATTCTCATTTCCCTTATGCAGGAACATTGTTGTCCCGAGTTATGATTCAGTAATAGTATAGAATTGTTTCCTTTTTAAAGCAGAAGGTAGCCTAAATTCAAACTCTCCCAGTCACCAAGTTCAATTAGTGTTGTTACTGTAATAGAAATTAGACATAGTTGGAGGGTGAAAAAGGCTCCTTAAATGATGTCCTAAATCTGACATCTAAAGAAATTAAAGTCATAACAAAGCTGAGACATATATTATCCAAATCATTAGAATCTGACATTTAATTAGAAAATTTCCTGCTCTAAGCACCTGGATAATGTTTTATACTCAGAGTTATTAAGGGAAGATGAATTTTTGGTATCATTTTCAATTACTTTTTCCTATTGAATGAGTATATTTTCCTGCAATTTGTCCCCAAATGATAATATGATGTAAATTTCAGATCTTTAAGTTTCTATAGCTATGCAGTTAAAATACATACGGGTGTAAAACTGTTTCGCTGGTGGTGGTTTGTACCAAAGCTACTCTGCAAAGGTTCTGATCTAAAATTCCAACAATAGAATTCAGAAACACAAAGGGTGTAGTATATAAAGTCATTAAATTTATTCATCAGTGAGAAATATTTTTTTTGAAAATAGTAAAAAGTATGGGGCATTTAGATGCTATAGGCATTATGGAAGCAAATTGCATTCATTTTTGCATTGATTTACTCATTTCAATTCACTCATTAAGCTCTCATATGAATAAAAACTGAAAGTGTTGGAAATATTCAACAGGTCAGGCATTATCTGTGGAAAGTTCTGATGTAAAATCATCAACCTGCAACATTTTTCTGTTTCTTTCTCCACAGATGCTGCCTGACCTGCCGAGTGCTTCCAGCATTTTCCCGTTTTATTTCTGATTTCCAACATCTGCAATACTTTCTTTAAACTTTCAGAACATACCTCCCTCTCTGCTCCTACCTGCGTCACAAGATTTTAAAAATTCCAAATGATGACATGGATGGTGTTAAGGTTTACAGAAAGCTTACCTTGGCTGGATATAGGGTTTCGAGGAATGGAGAAGAGGGAATGAACTTTGAATTTTTTTCATTATCCCCAGGAACAACTGGATCACCCCAATGAAATGAACAAAAGGGGCAACGAACATATACTCACAAAGATCATTATAATCTTGCAAAATCTTCGATTGAAAGTAAATAGGAACAAATCTGCCTGGAAATTGGCATCTTAGGACTAGTGCTGTACCACAGGGATCAGTGCTGTGCCCTTTGCTGAAGGAGATATATATTAACGACTTGGATGTGAATGTAAGAGGCGTGATTAGCAAGTTTGCAGATGACACAAAAATTGGTGGTGTTGTGAGTAGCAAGGAAGGTTGTCCAAGCAGAATACAGATCAGTTGGAAAGTTGGACGGACTGTTGGCAGTTGGAACTTAATCCAAACAAAGTGCGAGGTGATGCATTTTGGGAAGTCAAACAGGGGTAGGACGTGTACAGTAAATGGCAGGGCACCAAGGAATGTTGATGAACAGAGAGACCTGGGGGTCCAAGTCCAGTTACACGATGGTGGCAACACAGGTTGATAGGGTGATGAAGAAGGCATATGGCATGGTTTCAAAGTTTAGGGCATAGAATATAAAAGCTGGGACGTTACATTGCAACTTTACAAATCACTGGTTAGACCACACAATGGAGTATTATATGCATTTCTGGTCACCACAACAAAAGAAGGATGTGGTTGCGCTGGAGAGAGTGCAGAGGAGATTCCCCAGGAAATTGCCTGGATTGGATAGGCTAGGCTTGTTCCTGGAGCAAAGGAGGCAGAGAGCTGACCTGAAAGAAATGTACAAGATTACGAGAATGTAGATAGTCAAAACCTTTTTCCCATGGTAGGGGTATCAAAATCAAGTGGGCATGGTTCTAACATGAGAGGTAGGGGTTTTAGAGGTGATCTGAAGGGAAAGTTTTCCTTTTTACAGAGAGTGTTTCATGTCTGGAACACACTGTTGGAGAAGGTCGTGGAATCAGATACACTCACCATGTTTACGAGACATTTAGGCCAGCACTTGGAAAGCATAGAAGGATAAGGACTTAATGTGGGCAAATGGGATTGATGTAGATGGGAAAAATGTCTGCATGGACGTCGTGCGCCGAAGAGCCTGTTTCTGTACTGTTCTATTCTATGACTTGAAAGTGGATTGTATCTATTTTGGTGGACTCAGAATATCGTTGTGTGTGGCATGAGCACCAGTTTGAGTCTCCTCCAAAAATTGGTCAGAAACAGGTGCGCAACAGTGCTGGTGTGTTTTACACTGGAAGGAAGCACAAAACAGGCAGGACAAGGCCAAACATAGCAACCAACATTTCACTACACAGCAAGGAGAGAAAGGCAACTGTCCTTAAAGGCATAGTTCCTGTGGCAGCTAGACAGTAGGAGCATGTATTATGGCTACAATGGAGAAGAGAGGGGCTATTGGGGAGATGCACAGAGCTCCCATATTTTCAGAAAAAGACATTAAAAAGCTGCTTAATGTGATAAATGCAGAAGGAAGGTTCCGTCCACCAGTGGGGTCCAGAGATCCACTGGGGGGTGGGGGGGGGGGTGTTTCCAGGGAACCAACAGGGGGGTCCAGAGATCCACCAGATTCACCAATAAAAGAGCCTGGATGGATGTGACCCAATTTTGTCCTCTAGGAATGGGAATGCCCACACAATGGGACAACTTTTGTGACCTCACAAGATATATCAAGGTGTCTTGAAGACTTCTAAAATCACTTCCCTGTCAGACACACACACACACGCGCGCGCGCGCGCACAGGCACACACATATATACACAGAGTTAGGCACCCCAGCACAACACCCTCTCCTGCCCCTCTCCCCATACACCATACTATTGACTTTTTACCCTCTCACTCTTACATCAACCACACACAGATCAAGCCTCCAAATGTAGGATCATGAAAAGGTTTTCAATATCCTTCAACTCATCCATTTGGGTGGCTTCAGCATCTCACCAGGCTAAAGGAGACCATCTTTCCCTTCAAGAGCAGAGTGACCACTGAGCTGCAAAACCCCTCATGGGCAGGGGCAGCATGAATTCTACTGGATGTGCTCAGTGACAGTCTTTCCCTGTGATCAGTGCATTCCCTTTATATTGATCAACTGTACGCAATTTTATATCACGTGTACTGCTGCACCATCATAAAGGTGTTTTGTGTGCAAATTATATGTGCATCTGTGTTTTGTTTTATCTTTGTACTTTATGGGGAGAAGCACACTGCAGTCCCCTCCAAAAATATTATGAGCCAGAACCAGAAGAGATGGAGGAGGTGAAGGAGCAGGAGTAAAGATTGTCAATGACCACAGTGACATCTACAGCACAACTTCAGAGTCAGGCACTGGGAGGAATGAGCAAAATAAGTTAGGAGGACTCGAACCCTAAAACTACAGTAATCCCATTTTTTTTATTCTCCCACATTCCCATCAATGCCTCCCAGATTCTACCACTCACCTACACACTAGGTACAGTGGCCAATTAACTTATCAGCCGGCATGTATTTGGGATGTGGAAGGAAACTGGAACACCTGGGGGAAATCCATGGGAGAACATGCAAACTCCACGAGACTGAGCTCAGGGTTGAATCTGGGCCTCTGGCTCTGTGAGGCAATGGCTCTACCAGCAGCACCACCGTACAGACCCCTTATGGGAACATGAGCGCAGTTGAACACGAGTTTTTCCACCTTTGGGAAGCCAGCAATACTGGCACATCCTACAGTGGCAACTTGCCCCTCGAGAAAGTGCATAAAGTCGGGCAACCACGAATGCAGAGCCTGGGCAACCCCTCTAATGCAGCAAAGTGAGATACGTGGCAGAGAGTGGCCAATGCCTGGAATGATCCTGAGGCCAGGAAGCAGGTGATCTTTCCATGACCCGACATATTGAGATGTGATATTTGTGCAGGGGGTGGTTGAGGGGGTCAAATGTCAAGCAGTGCAGACCGAAGAAGGAGGCTAAAGATCATTCCTCTAAATATCACTGACTTATTGCAACCTTTATAAACCTAAGCCTGGAAGCACGTTCCTTATCAGAGTGCAATCTTGTGTCTCTAAAACTTCTTGGGGACTAGGGTCTTAACATTGGACACTCCTATGCTTCTTGCCCTAGGACTCCCAATGCTCCCTGGCCTGAAGCTTCCAGAAATAAAGTACGGCCAAAGTAACAGCTGAGGAACACATGGAATGAGCTGCTCAGCAGTTATATGTTGCAACATTCTCCCTCCACTAATGTAAGCATTCTCTGAGGACTCTGCAGGGTGCTTCAGCAATCCACAGTCAGTTCTGCTGTGCCTTTTCAGGTGCATGAACATGGTTTTCCTGGTTCTCCTGAGACTATTCAATGACAGCACTTCTCTGGGACTTTAAGTTCATAATAATATTCCAAGTGGTTGAAAGGTGCCTGCACAATGATTGCCATCACTCGCTGGTAAACATCAGACAGGTTAACATTGCTATTGGAAGTACCCTGGCCAATTTTGCGATTTGCAATTGCAAAAATGGGATGTATGCTATAGAAGCAGGCCATTCAGCCCAATGAATCTGTGCTGGCATTTACTCTCAACACAACCCCTATCAATGTAATCCTTTGACACAAAAATATCTGCAGATGCTGGAATCTGGAGCAATACACAAAAAGTGCTGGAGGAACTCAGCAGATAAGGCAGCATCCATGGAGGGAAATAAACAGTCGAATGGAGACACAAGAAATTCTGCAGATGCTGGAATCCTTTAATCCCAATTCCCCATATGCTTGTCTAGCCTCTGCTTCAACCACTTTGTGTGGGAGCATGTTCCAATTTCCCAACACTCTTTAGAGAAAGAAATTGCATCTGAATTTCCTACTGGTGTGATTTCACTCAGAAATGATTGCTAGGTTGGTTTATTACAGATAAAGTCAGTTTTGGATCATATTCTGTTGAAAACAAGGCAGTTACACATTCTAATTTCTGTGTAAACTTCCATTAAAGAGGCCCTATGAGATTCTTTTTGAAAGCAGTGTGATCACTTCCATTAAGTTTAATAAGGTTTGTATTTATCTGATGTTTATAAGGCATTTGTCAGACTACATTTGAAGTATTGGGAGCAGTTTAAGGCCCCATATCTAAGGAAGGATGTGCTGGCATTGGAGAGGGTCCAGAGACAATTTACAAGAATGATCCCGGGAATGAAAGGGTTAATATGAGAGGACCATTTGATGGCTCTGGGCCTGTACGCGCCTGAGTTTAGAAGGATGAGGGGGGATCTCATTGAAACCTACTGAATATTGAAAGGCCTGGATAGAGTGGATGTGGAGAAGATGTTTCCAGTAGTGGGAGAGTCTAGGACCAGAGGTCACAGCCTCAGGATAGGACATCCCTTTAGAACAGAGATGAGGAGGAATTCCTTTAGCCAGAGGATGGTGAATCTGTGGAATTCATTGCCACAGATGGCTGTGGAGGCCAAGTCATTGGGGATATTTAAAGTGGAAGTTGATAGGTTCTTGGTTGGTGAGGGTGTCAAAGGTTACAGGGAGAAGACAGGAGAATGGGGTTGAGACGAAAAACAAATCAGCCATGATCGAATGGTGGAGTAGAGTCGATGGGCCGAATGGCCTAAGTCTGCTCCTATGTTTTTTGGTCTAATTGACTAACTGAGAAATTGCTTTAGGTAGCAACAATAAACATCAAATATCGTAAGGGATGAAATGGTTAACGGTCTACATTGATGTTACCTTCGAGTTAACTGAACCAGGTTTGGCTGGAAGTCGAGGAAGATGCTGATTCTGACTCGAGCTCCCAAAGTAATTGAACTTTTGCAGGTGTGGATTTGACATACTTTGCCTCAGCTAATTTTGAATACAATCTGCAATCTTGGTTATCCCTCACAGGCTTTCCTTGTTACGTTTAAAGGAGCACACTTTTCAGAAGAATCCATTTTCACTTCCTTTAATTGTCTCAGAAGCCTGGAAATTGCATTGTTATTTTAAAATGTGATATGAACAATAAAAGTCTTGACTAAAATAAAGGTTGGAGAAGTATTGGGGGCAACTTTGAATATGCAGCCATATTGGGCTAGGTCCCTGGGGTATCCACTGCCCTCGCTAATGGAGAAGCCTGGCCTATTTTAATGTTTGACTTTATTTCCATCAGCTCAGCAAGGACCTTGTGCATTTCAAGCATCTCTTCTATTGAGTGGCAAAAATACAGCAGCTTCAGTCAATATAGGAGCCAGGCATTGATTTATGAAGCTGTTAGGAAACCCTCATCACTCAAAAATGTTTGGCATGAAACCTGCCTGTTAAACCTCCACATTTCAGGAGGATGTTCTGGCCACTCACTTCAAGGTCTTTCAGAGAATTACATTCACATCATTGGTCCAGCCAGTTTTCATTCCGGGTTTCCAAATGCTGGTTCCCTATTTGCATTCAAAGCCAGGACTTGTGCTATGGCATGTGTGCATTAGTGTAAATAGGTGCTACTCTAGGGTTGGTGGCGTTACTCTTATTTTAAGAAACTAACTCACGTTGATAACCATCACTATATAGTATAGACCTACCCAGAGATTCAGTTAAAGACTTCTTGCCACACACAAGGCATGTATGGCAAGTGCTCAAACACCATTTATAAATTTGCCAATGACACCACTGTTGCTGGTAGAATCTTAGATGGCAATGAGGAGAAGTACAGGAGTGAGATAGATCGGCTGATTGAGTGTTGTCACAACAACAACCTCTCACTCAACGTCAGCAAGACCAAGGAACTGATTGTGGAATTCAGGAAGGGGAAGTTGGGAGAACATATACCAGTCCTTATTGAGGGGTCAGCATTGGAAAGGGTGAGGAGCTTCAAGCTCCTGGTTGTCAACATCTCAGAGGATCTATCCTGGGCCCCACATATTGATGAAATACAGAGAAGGCACACCAGCGGTTCTACTTCGTTAGGAGTTTGAGGAGATTTGGTATGTCACCAAAAACTCTTAAAAATTTCTACAGATGTACAGTGAAGGACATCCTGACTGGTTACATCACAGCCTGGTACGGAGCCACCAATGCACAGGATCGCAAGAGGCATCACAGGCACAACCCTCCCCACCATCGAGGACATCTTCAAGAGGTGATGCCTCAAGAAGGCGACATCTATCATAAAGGACCTTCACCATCCGGGACATGCCCTCTTCACATTATTACCATCAGGGAGGAGGTACAGGACCCTGAAGACCCAAACTCAATGATTCAGGAACAGCTTCTTCCCCTTCACCATCAGATTTCTGAACGATCCATGAACACTACCTCCTTATTCCACTTGTTTTTACACTATTTATTTTGGTAATTTATAGATTTTTGTCTTTGCACTGTACTACTGCTACAAAACAACAAATTTCACTTCATATGCAAGTGATACTAAACCTAATTTTGATTCTGATTCTGTCCAAATGATTAAATAAGTGACAGTGATACTCTGTTCTGGAGAATCCACAAAGCACTACAATGGCAACGAGGATGTGCAGCTAGTAGAGCTGCTGCCTCACGGTGCCAGAGACACAGGTTCAATCCTGACCTTGGGTGCTGTCTGTGTGGAGTTTGCACATTCTCCGTGACTACGTGGGTTTCCTCCAGGTTCTCCAGTTCCCTCACACATCACAAAGACGTACAGTTTAGCATGCTAATTGGCCATCATACATTGCCACTAATGGTGGAATCTGGGGGAGTCGATGAGAATATGGAGAGAATAAAAATGGAATAAACACAAGACTAGTATAAGATAAGATATCTTTATTAGTCACATGTAGATCAAAACACACAGTGAAATGCATCTTTGCGTAGAGTGTTTTGGGGGGTAGCCCGCAAGTGTCACCATGCTTCCGGCGTCAACATAGCATGCCCACAACTTCCTAACCTGTACGTCTTTGGAATGTGGGAGGAAACCGGAGTACC
The DNA here is from genome assembly GCF_009764475.1 of Pristis pectinata. Classification (NCBI taxonomy): domain Eukaryota; kingdom Metazoa; phylum Chordata; class Chondrichthyes; order Rhinopristiformes; family Pristidae; genus Pristis; species Pristis pectinata. The sequence continues at coordinate 127,783,252 of NC_067405.1, read as the reverse complement.
CAGAGGAAACCCATGCAGACACGGGGAGAATGTACAAGCTCCTTACAGACAACGGCTGGAATTGAACCCGGTTCACTGGCGCTATAATAGCATTACACTACTGTACCTGCCTGGGAACACCAAAATGGGTGCTTGATGGTATGTGTGGACTCGATGGGCTGAAGGGTCTGTTTCCATGCTATATCTTTCTATGATTCTATTTGCAACTTCCAGCTTACAGACTGGATAAGTCTGCAAATTTTTGAAAGTGTGTTGAAACAGAAGATATCTCTCAAAAGTAAATTAAGATTAGCACACGTGAAAGGGAGTTCAGGACAAAATGGCAAAATGGGACAGATAGGAAATATGATAAAACACAAAGCGGATTTTGGAGAGTTTTGATGTTGCAGGGGGACAATGTGGAAGAACAAAGTGCAATGATCTGTGGGCAGAGATGGGTCATCTTCTTAGTGGGGGGTGGATTTCAACAGTTGGGTGAGATCAGCAAACCTGTTGGCATCATAGATGACACTGTTGAGAAACTAACGGTAGATATTAACCCCACACCGTCTGAAATTTTGGGAGTTACAAGATTAGTACTTATAACCAAATACCTGAGAAGGCAATTGACAATTACTTGTTGGTCTGAGGAACTTAGCAAAACAGGATGTTCTTGCACAGGGCATTGAGGGACAGTCCAGTGTACAAGTAGAGTGCAAGAGAATCCTGATCAAACTCCTTAACTTGTAAGATCTTACTTTTAAGAAGGTTTTCAAGATAAGTGCAGCTTCAACACATCCAGGAAGCTCAGCGCAATACAGGATATAGCAGCCCACTTGAAAGGCACCCCATCCACAACCAGTCATTCACTCCACCAGCAAAGCACAGTAGCAGCAGTTTGCACCATCTACAGGATGCACTGCAGCAATTCATCTTGGACAGCAGCTGCTAAACCCACAACCTCTACCAGTTAGAAGGACAAGGGCAGCAACAGCATGGGAACACTACCTCCTGGAAGTTGCCCTCAAAGCTACACACCACCCTGACTTGCAACTATATCGCCATTCCTTCACCATTGCTAGGTCCAAATCCTGGAACTCAATCTCTAGCAGCGTTTTGGGTTTAGCCACACCTGAAGGACTGCAGTGGTTCAAGAAGGCAGTTCACCACCACCTCCTCAATGGCAACTGGGGATGGGCAATTAAATCCTAGCTCACCATGTGAGCTATCCCCACATCCCTTGAAAGAATAATATATAAAAAAAACAGGAATTTTGGTTTCAATAGAAATGGCACTGAGGAATATGAAGATTTTCAATCAATTCCAGGTAGAGATAGTTTTATGAAAGGGAAATTATATTTGATGAATCTATTGGAGTTCTTTGAAGAATTGTAGGTAAAGGGGAACTGATGGATGTGCTAGATTAGGATCTCCAGAACGCATTTGATAAGGTGCCACATGAAAGGTTTGCTGCAGAAAAAGCAAGCTCATGGTGAAGTGGGTAACATATTGGCACAAATAGTAGATTGGCTAACAGGAAGCAGTGAATCGGAATAAATGTGCCATTTTCGGATTGGCAAGATGTAATGAGTGGTTGCCACAGAGACTGGTGCTGGGGCCTCCACTTTTTACAATTTATCAAAACGACTTGAATGAAGGGACCAAAGATGTGGTCAGTAAATTTGCTGACAACACAAAGATGGATAGGAAAATAAGCCGTGAAGCAGAAATAAGGAGGCTAAGGCTTATATTAGATAGAATAGACAAAGATCTAGCAAATGGAGTGCAATGGGAGAAAATGTAAAATTGCCCATTTTAGCAAGAAAAATTAAAAATAAGATTATCTAAATGGTAAGAGGCTGAGGAGCTCTGAGATGCAGGGAGATCTCGGAGTCCCAGTGAATGATTTGCAAAAGGCTAATATAAAGGAATAGCAAGAATTTTATAATTTACCACCAGGGAACTGAACACAAATGTAAGGAGGTTATGCTTCCAATATATAGAGAATCAGTGAGATGTCACTTGGCGTACTGTGCATCATTCTGGCCTCCTTATTTAAGGAAGAATGTTCATGGGTTAGAAGTTCAGAGAAGGTTTACTTGATTGATAGCTGGAATGGATGGGTTATCATGTGAGGAAAGGTTGGGCAGGCTCGGCTTGAATCTGCTGTAGTTTATAAGAGTGAGAAGGGGACTTGATTAAAATATCAGATTCTTGAAAGTGTGAACGTGGAGAGGACAGTTCCTCCTGTGGAAAAATCTGGAACTAAGGGTCATGGTTTAAAAATAATGGATCACCCACTTACACAGAGATGAGCAAAATTCTCTCTCTCAAAGATTGTGAGGAACTCTATTCCTCAACAGATCATAGAGTTATACAGCACGGAAACAGGTCCTTCATCCCAACTTGTCCATGCTGACCAAGGTGTCTCTCTGAGCTCGTCCCATTTGCCTGTATTTGGCCCATATCCCTCCAGGCCTTTTCTATCCATGTACCTGTTCAAATGTCTTTCAATCATTATGATTATACCCACCTCTACAGCTTCCTCTGGCAGCACATTTCATATACCCACCACCCTCTGTGTGAAGAAGTTGCTCCTCAGGTCCCTTTTAAATTTTTCCCTTCTCGCCTTAAATTTATGCCCTCTAGTAGCGCACGGTAGCGTAGCGGTTAGCGCGACGCTATTACAGCGCCAGCGATTGGGGTTCGATTCCTGTCGCTGTCTGTAAGGAGTTTGTACGTTCTCCTGTGTCTGCGTGGGTTTCCTCCGGGTGCCCTGGTTTCCTCCCACATTGCAAAGATGTACGGGTAGGTTAATTTGGGTATAAAATGGGCGGCGCGGACTCATTGGGCCGAAAGGGCCTGTTACCACCCTGTAAGTAAAATTTTTAAAAAAATTTTAGACTTACCTACCCTGAGAAAGAGGCTATGACCATCCACCTTATCTATGCTTATCATGATTTTATATATAGTTATATATCTCTATGCAGTCAACTCTCGACCTCCTGTGCACCAGCCTATCGTTATATCTCAAGCCCTCCAGTCCCGGTAACATCCTCGTGAATTTTTTCTGCACCCTTTCCATCTTAATGACATCCTTCCTATAGCTGGGCAACCAGAATTGCACTCAGTACTCCAAGTGTGGTCTCACCAATGACTTGTACAGTTGGAACATGACTTCCCAACCCCTGAACTCAATGCTCTGACTGATGAAGGCAAGCATGCTAACTGCCTTCTTCACAACCCTGTCTACTTGTGTTGCCTCTTTCAGGGAACTATACATTTGTACCCTAGGTCTCTGTGTTCTACAACATTCTCCAGGGCCCTATCATTTACTGTGCAAGTCCTGCCATAGTTTTGCTGACCAAAATGCAACTCCTCAGACTTGCCTGAGCTAAATTCCATCTGCCATTCCTTGGCCCACTTTCCTAGTTCATATAGATCTTGTTTGTAATCTTAGATAACCTTCTTCACTTTTCACTATACCGTTAATTTTGGTGTCATCCACAAACTTACTAACCATGTTAACAACATTGTCATCCATGAATATGCTTAAGCGAAAGGTAGAGAGATTCTCAATAAGCAAAGGGTGAAAGGTAACTGGGAGTAGATGGGAGTGCACAATTGGTTACAATCAAATCAGCCATGATCTTATTGCATACTGGAGATTTGAGGGGCTGAGTGGACTATTCCTGCTCCTATGTTGCATGTACAAGTTTTTTGCCAAACCTACAGGGTCCATAATGACAACTTCAGCTGCATCAGCCATGGGTCACCCATGGGAATTTGCAGGAAACCAGCTAACCATGGAAACCCGAGAGGTGGGGAAGCCACAGGTTAAATAACTGAATAGCAGGAGGTCCTTTATCATTGCCAGGGAAACTGCACATCTTCAGTCAGCTTGCATAAAGCAAGATCACCGTAAAATTGGATATCTGACACCAGTTCATTGAAGCAGGCAGAACATGGCTGGTACAGAGGAAATACATCTGCTAAATGCTCTGAGTAACACTGGAGAAAGTGATGATATTGAGGAATGCATGTCAAATGGAATCCATGCCTTGCATGGAGACTTGACAAAAGATTGCAGCAAGTTTGCAACAGCTACTAAAATAAATGGTCAGGACATTGCAATTAGTGCAGATACTACAGCAAATCACTCAGTAAAAGGGCGAGGTACCCTGAGGAATCACTTTGCACAAGTCCGGCTAATGAAGGGAAGGATCCTGTTCTACACACACTCGGGAGAGGTGGAGTGAACACAGTGGGGAATGAAGTGCACTGTGGTTAAAGGAAATCAGGAAACAGAGTTGTCAATAATTGCAAAAGGCTGTACCCAGAGGCTGACAGTGCTAGGATTAGGTTGGGTGAGGAAACTCTGTCTGAGAGCATATGTCTTCCATCTAATTACTATGCAAAGTAGAGCAGAGAGAGCCTGATTCTGATGACTACAGGACTCACTTGTGAATCCACTCAGTCAAATGGGAGAGAAAGGTGGAGACACAAGAGACTGCAGATGCTGGAATCTGGAGCGACACACTGCTGTTGAACTCAACAGGTCAGGCAGCATCCGTGAAGGGAAATGGACAGTTGATGTTTTGGTTTGAGACCCTTCATCTGGAAAGGGCCAGTATAAAAAGGTGGAGGGAAGGGGCGGAGCAGTGCTAGCAAGCGATATGTGGGTCCAGGTGAGGAGGAGGGATAGGCAGATGGAGGAGCAGAGAGTGGGAATAGAGACAGAAGCTGGGAGGCGAAAGATGGAAGCGGCAAAGAGCTGAAGCTGATGGAATCCGATAGGAAAGAAAGGTGGACCACGGAATCAAATAAAGGAGGTGAAGTGGGTAGATGGGACCAGTGGAGGGAGGGGGACCAGTGGGGGGAGGGGGACCAGTGGGGGGAGGGGGACCAGTGGGGGGGTCATAGGCAGATGGAGTTGGTGGAGGAGGGGCGAGTGTAGAAAGAACTGGGCAGATCAGGAGGAGAGAGAAAAGGGAGCAGAGGGGGAGCAGCTTACCTGAAACTGGAGAATTCAGTGTTCATGCCATCAAAGGGAGCAAGGTGCTAGGCAGTCCTGAGCTAGTGGATGCCGTAACACAGTTCACGGATGGAGCAGCAACAACAGATCAGTGACCAAGAATAGTTTGCACTGTTCATGACAAAGCTGGCCAAGCACAAGCAGCTGGAGGTAGAGGACACCCATTCTGACTGTAGACATTCACAGAAATTATGGGAAGTAAGAGAACTTGACTGTACAACAAGGAAGCTGACTCACTGGACCACTCAAATAGAGGGTGAGGCCGCAGAAGAACTGTGAGAGATTGAAGCAATAGCAAGTACCACAGCAGCATACGTGCAAGGAAGTGGGGAACACATGCGGAAACTTGGTGAATGTAGAGCACTTAATGCACTGGCACCAGAAACAAAGAAAGCCCAATTATGTCAGGCAGAGGAATTTGCTGAGGTTGTGGATACATTGACTGCTAAGCAGTTTGATGAGTTTGTTTAAGGTATGGACACATTGTGTGGCAGATGATTTGGTGCTAGCCCTATCAATGTAAGATGAACAAGTGACTTGCAGTGAGAATTGGTAATATGGGAGAGGTGTTCAGATTTAAAGTTTGAAGCATTAAAAGAATACTCTGACGGCAAAGGACTTATAGTTCTGGCTGTCAGAATTCCAGCCAACAAAACATGAGGGTATATTTACATTGGAACAATGGGTTGTTAACTAATGTAATACAGTTACAATGGCAGCAAGGAATAAGGATGGGAATCACGATACCCAAGCCATCAACAAGGAACTCAGGCAACGGGTCTAAGGTAACTAACATGACCAAAGAATGGAACCATGTAAAATGGGGGCAGGTGTAGAGATCACCCAATCAATGGAATCCTGAGACTGGAAACAGGACAGTGAAGTAGGAAAAGAGAGAGTTTTCATGACTAGAAGCTCATCCTGAAAGCACGAGTTCTGACAATATCAGATAGCTGGGATCATTTGCCAGCATCTGTGGAAAGTTGTTTCTCAGAGGAATCTGTGGTAAATTTGTCAACCTGTCAAACTTTTATCAATGCACCATAGAAAGCATTCTATCTGAATGCATAACGGCTTGGTGTGGCAACTGCTCTGCCCGGGACCGCAAGAAACTGCAGAGTTGTGGACACAGCCCAGCACATCATGGAAACCAGCCTCCCCTCCGTGGACACTGTCTATACTTCTCACTACCTCGGTAAAGCAGCCAGCATAATCAAAGACCCCACCCACCCGGGACATTCTCCCCTCTCCCATCAGGCAAAAGATACAAAAGCCTGAAAGCACGTACCACCAGGTTCAAGGACAGCTTCTATCCCACTGTTATAAGACTGTTGATTCCCTAGTACAATAAGGTGGACTCTGGACCTCACAATCTACTTCATTATGACCTTATTGTCTACCTGCACTGTACTTCCTCTGTAGCTGTGACACTTTACTCTGCATTCTGTATTGTTTTACCTTGTACTGCCTCAATGCACTGTGTAATGAATTGATCTGTATGAAAGGTATGCAAGACAAGTTTTTCACTGCAAAGTGACAATAATAAACCAATTCCAATTCCAGGTGTGGCTAGACAACAAAGATCCAGCAGTCTTGTCTAATTCAGAAGTCCCAGCAGATTCAGTGGAAATCAAAGTGTAGATTATGGATGATGTAACAAATGGAGCAGCTGAGGCCAAGCTGGCACAAGACTCAACTGTCTGTGGAAGGAGTGAACCAACTTTACCCAGAAAAGGATAAGTCGCAGGAAGAATGTATAGTGTCAGAGAAACAACTTGCAGACAGAGCCTGGTTGTGTTGAAGTCACAGAAATGGGCATCTGCATAGTGCAATGTGGCCAAAGAGCTGAAGTGAAGGACAAGTTTGCAATTTAAAAAGATGAAGCAGAAGGGGGAGAGGAGGAGCCCAAAAGGGTTCAAAACATAGACAGAGAGAAGAGGAGACGCGAAGCACAGCACAGCACTTGGAGAGAAAAGAGGAACCCAAAGTCAAGGCAGCACAGACTGAGATGCAGATGATCTGGAACGTCAAGAGACCAAAGAGTGAAGAGTTGCCTGCAGAAGAAGTGGTCGGTTTTCAGGTGATCCAAGTGTTCATAAGGATGAGAGTTTGTTACAAATCTCAAATGCTTTTGTGATTATGTTATAAAGGGACTCTCTTCTCCTTGTTAGAAGACCCCAGAATCATACCTCTTGTGCGCATGACCCTTTGAAGATTGTGCATTCATAAAAATTACTCCCCCATAGCCCTGAATGAAAGTAGATTGGGTTCCCCCAAAAAGAGCCACTTTTGCACATTTCTACATGGTTTACAATTTCTAGGGCATTACAATCCTCATCACAGCTGGATAGGAAAAGTTTAGAGGGATATGGGCCAAATGCAAGCAAATGGAACCAGCTCAAGTTAGGCAACTTGATTGGCATGAACGAGTTGGGCTGAAGGGCCTGTTTCTGTGCTGTATAGCTCTATGAGCTCACAAAGCCACCTAGGTTTATATTCTTAGCAAGTCTGGTTACATTACACACTGTTCTTTTCATCTAAGCTATTGATATGGATTGGAAATAACAGAGGGCCCTGTACTGATTCTGTGGCATCCCACTATTACCAGCCTGCCATCCTGAATATGGTACATTTATTTTTACTTTATGCTTTATGGCTTCAATCAATCTATAGTCGATATTTCTAAAATATCCTCAACCCTGTAAGCTATCACAACTTTCTGGTATCTTTATTGGCTATAGACAGACGGTAGTTGTGGGCATGCTATGTTGGTGCCAGAAGTGTGGCGACACTTGTGGGCTGCCCCCAGAACACTCTACGCAAAAAAATGCATTTCACTGTGTGCTTCGACGTACATTTGACTAATAAAGACATCTTATCGTAAAGTCCATACTGACTCTCTGTGGAACAATTCAGTCAGTCCCAATCCCCTGCTCTTTCCCCAAAGCTCTGTAAAATAATTTTCCCTCAAGTGCCTTTTTGATTCCCTTTTGAAAGCCCTAATTAGTTCTGTTTCTACTACCTTTGCTGGTAGTGAGTTCCAGATAATAACTATTCTCAGCTCAAAAAAGGCCTTTCTTCATCTCACCCCCTGTATCTTTTACCTATCACTTTGAATTTGCATCCCATGGTACTCGAATCGTCTGCTAATGCGATCAGCATCTTTCACTTCATCTAAACCCATCAGTATCTCTGTTATAGTTTCCAGAGCTAAACAAGATACCTATTTCCTATTCAGTGAGCAATGGCTCTTCTTCACTCTCTTTCTTCTTTGTCATTATTCCTGTTATACTTGTACCTTGCTTCAGCACCCATGTACTCAGTGGCCTGTTTATCCAGATCCCTGTTTCATGAGCTCTTTACATCATTAGTTTTCCCTCCTGGCTGTTAACCTGCCTGAAACTAAAGACATCCATTCTCACCTTGTCTCTTTTCTTAATTCAACTAGCTGTGAGGATGTGGTTCTCAGGAGCAAACATCAACTCTTCCTGTTGTTTTGTCCTGTTATTCTGCTGGTATGTGACAAATCCACAGCTTCAACATATGTTGACATAAGTATATTTCCATTAAGTATCTTGATTAACGCAGCCAACCAATGCAGAGGATCTCGCAATAAGTAACAGCAGGGCTTGCAATTTGTATTCACTGCAACATGTTTTAGGTATTTCTTAGATCTCACAGTATTGATTATATATCACTATGGTTTACTAAGAGTCACAGATCATGAAACTCTCAGTTTATAACAGGAACAAAACCCATCAAAACTGACACATGGATGGCATATTTTGGAATACACAAGGAGAAAGCATGTGGAAAAGATTTATGGATTTTGTCTTTGAAAGAGCAGGTTCAATTTACTATCCAATTCTTTTGTAAAATAGTAACAGTAATTCAATAGATACCAAGATGTTTTATTAAGATAGCTCGAACTTGGGATCATTCACAGGCCAACTGGGAATCCCAAAGTCACGTCAAGAGGGGAAAGTTCTTTTTCTATTTTTGTTGCACAAAATTTGTGCTGGGAAATAATGTAATTTTGTGCTAATTATTCCTGTTTGAAATTATAGATGGCACACATTACAAGATATAATGGGTTAAACCACTAACAATATTGCCAGCATTATCTTCAAAAGTAAATAGTCGTACAATGACCAGAAATGTAACTAAATTTCATTTTAGGTAGACATTCTCATTTTCTAGTTGATCCTAATATCAGAATTTTTTCAGCACTAAAGAAGATCATTTATTTAAAATGTTATTAACAAAAGATTTTTTTTACTTATTTAAATACTTTATTTAAGGAGTAAAATGTTAGCTTGACATTTAGAATGTCTAAGGGAACCATTTTTAACCTAAAAGGGTTAACCTGCTGAGTGAGAAACAAATAGAATCAGATCGGGTGCTGGTTTCATATCCCACTCAATCGTATTCGCCTTTGGCTTCATAGTTGGGGCAAGCCCTCCTGAATGTCAGCCTGCTTTGGAGGATAGGTGGGTTGCTGCTGCTGCTAGCCCATTTTCCAATAGGGAAGCAGTGTTAATTTCAACTAGTTGGTTTAACTTCTGCTAATTAATTTTTAATTAAAGATGGAATGACTAAGAATCTAAATGAAGAAAATGATTAATCTGGTCAATGGGATATGCAATAGATGTCACACTAAGTGAAAATTGAGGGAAAGGAAGTGGACTAAATTGAAGTAATGCTGATTAGAAGTGAGGAAAAGAAGAGCAGGAGTTAAGGAACATTTGCCAGATTAGTTTAGGTTGGCTGAAGAGTCTGTAACCAAAGGCCTTATATTTACCTTGGCTAGCAAAAGAACCAGAGATGACATGCGGAAAGGCTTTTTGCATAATTTGTATTTAGGATCCGAGACACTGAATGATATGTTGGAGAAAGGAGATCCAACAGTAACTTTTAAAAGGAAATAGGACAGAATCTCAAAAGAGGAAACATACATGAATATGGGAAAAGGGCAGGAGATCAGGACCACATGAATCATTCAGCCACAGAGCCTGTATAGAGGTGAGAAAGAATCCACCTTCTTTACCTTTTCCAAGTGATTAAAATGATGTCACAAGGTTCTGCTCAGAGACTATAATTGTTCACTGTGTGCATCAATGTTTTAGATATAGGGCTGGAATGTTTGATATCCAAATTTGGTTTTATTAGTCATTTACTGCACACAGACACCACAGGCAAATCTAAGCATGATCAAATGCAGAAGTCTGAGATGAGCTGGAGGTCAGTCACAGATATGACCGAGCTCCTACTCCACCACTGGGCATAGTGTTGATGAGTAGAGCAGAGAGGCTGAATATACTTCACATCAACTTTACACCCTGGAAGGCTGATGTACAAACTGTAGAACTGAAGACCACGTAGAACAGCTAATTCCAATAATACTTTGAATTACTTCACTGTATTTTAATGTTTTAATTATTAATATTTTAGCTCAAAGGCCATCAGGGGTGGTGCCTCAGGATTTACCCCCTCCCGCTCCACCTCATTCGGCACCTCTCAGTGTCTGCTTATCCAGCCCTTCACATCCAGTAAACGTAAGAGCAAGCAGGAGGAGACCAGGGTAGCGAGTCCAAGCAATGGGTTGGACTCACTACCTCATTAATTTTTTAATGCTGAAGATGAGTAGAAACTATTGTAGAATATACATTAATGGAAAAGTCTCATTGCCACTGTAAGAATCAATAAATGTTCTTGAGATAAACTAATAAAACAGCACTTTCAACTTTGTGGAGTAGAATTTGATTATTTACACATTTTAAAACAGAGCTGCAAATGATCATAGTAGCAGGGTTGTGCCCCTTGTCCAAAGAATGCCTGAGAATTATCCAAAAGTATGTTGTCCATAGACAATATTGAGGTGAACACCACTAGTGGTAGGGTACTTACCTACACCAATGATCGGAATAACATGTTTTGGGATTCTCCCATGGAAATTAGCTTTCCTCGAGTGAAGCAGTTCTGAGTTTTGCCTGATGTGATGTGGTCAAGAAAGCAGCTTACATCAAACTGGAAAATAATTTTAGTTTGGAGCAAGGAGATGCATGGATTCTCCACAGACATAGCTGCCGGGGGTGTCCACATGCCTGCTATTAGGTCCATATTAGTCCCACCTAATAGAAACCCAAGGCAAGGTAGCAGGAAGTCACAGAGCCCCTCAGGCATGTTCTGACATTCAATAATTTCATGACTGATCTGACTTTTGGCCTTAGCTCCACTTCCTGCCTGATCTCTATAATCCTTGTAGTTCACCTCTCTCAGCCTTGAACATATTCAATGACAACCTTCATATCTGTTAGGGTAGAGAATTCCAAAGTTTTATGACCCTCTGAAGGAAGAAATTCCTCTTCATCCCAATGGTCAACCCTCATCCAGAGACTAGTTCTATGTGCACCTACCTCCCTCCCACCCCCCATTAGGAGAAGCATTCTCTCAGCAGCTACCCTTTCAAGCCTGCCCATATGTTTCAATGAGTTCATTCTTCTAAATACCAGTGTAGGTCAATTCTGCTCCAAATTTCCTCAAGATAACCCCTTCATCCACTGGAACTCAGCTCAAGCCTCTGCCTACAGAATTGTAGCACGTACGAGGAGTTCACCCAGAATGTTTTGAGGATGTCAGAGGCCAAGTTCTGTAAGCTTCAAACCTCTGGCTACAAGTGCACAATATCAGGCCTATGCTCGGACAAATTCCTACCACAGTCAGGAGTATGTTCCAAAATTAATAAGGAGTTAGGGATCACTCAGTCAGATAATATCACACTGCATAATGCAGAGTTTATAAGAGAGTAGGAAATCAAATTAAATATGGAGAAAATAGTTAAAATATGCCTATAAACCACATAAAAACTAAAATCATGTTTTTCAAAAAGACATATAGAAGTTGGCAATGTACATTATAAAATATGGCAATGTAATTACTGTGGAACTGATACAGTGAGCCAAAGCTGCTTCTGTGATTCAAGAGGAATCATAAGCAGGGTTGACATAACACCATAAATCATCTCCCTGGGATATTATTAAACTAAGATAACACTTTTATTGTCATGGCAAGTACATATTCACATGTATAAATGGACTGCCAAATGTTAACGGTATGTTCTGTAAGACAAAAAGGGTTCCCAAAAATTCCTCATAGATGTAAGTCAATATTATTGAAGGCTTCGTCTTACCAATGGCACTGTGGTGCCACAGCAGTTAAATTATGTGGCTACTAATCCAGAGGCCCACTAGTGGTAGGGATCATTTCAGATCATTTAGTAATCTAGGAATTTAAAAAAACTAGTTAATAATAACAATGGCCACAAAACTATTGGATTATTGTAACAACACATCTGTTTTACTAATGCCCTTCAGAGGAAGAAATCAGCCATCCTTAGCCTGTCTGGTCTATATACAACTCCAATCATACCAATGTGGTTGACTCTTAAATAATCTCTGAAGGTAAACCACTCTGTCCAGGGCAAATTGGGGATGGGCAATGAGTGCCGGCCTTGCCAGCGATATACTGATCCTGACAAAAGTGTACAAGTACTGTTTCCCCCTTTCCTTCAAATCTGATCCTCAAAACAAAAATAAATGTTAATCTCTCTGTACCTCTGGACTATCTTTGCTCTGCAAAGTCCTTGAACTGACTCTTTCCTGTTCCAACTCCATCATTTCCCAGGTCTTTCAATTATGTTTGCATCTGCATGACAACTCTTATTAAAGTCAGACCTGATATCACATCCAAATTTCAACTTGGTAAACCATCTCTGCTTGTATCTCCTGTCCTATCCATTGCCTTTAACATAGTTGACCACATCACCTTATGCTTTGCACCCCACCACTACCCATGTTTCCTCGCACTGACTTAGAATGCTGCCCATCTGGTCAATACCTGTCGCTGTCAAACTTGATATAAGGTTTTTTGTTACATCATCTGTACTGGCAGTTTAGGCTTTGCTTAATGTAGTTTTGGTACCAATGTACATGATAGCTTAATGTTTTGTGATGTAACATAATAGTAATTTATCCCAAGTGATTTGGCTATTAATTTTGCATTAAGGTATCTTTATCAGTCACATGTACATCGAAACACACAGTGAAATGCACCTTTTGCGTAGAATGCTCTGGGTGTAGCCCGCAAGTGTCACCACGCTTCCTGCGCCAACATAGCATGCCCACAACTTCCTAACCCGTACATCTTTGGAATGTGGGAGGAAACTGGACACCTGGAGGAAACCCACGCAGACACGGGGAAAACATACAAACTCCTTACAAAACAGTGGCCAGAATTGAACCCAGGTCACTGGGGCTGTAATAGCATTACGCTAACCGCTACACTGCCGTACCTAACTTTTGTTAGAATGGAAATCTCCAGCTAAATCCAGGTAACATATCCTTCAACATTCCATGCACAAAGTAGTCAAGTACTGCACATGTGAGCAATAGTGATTAAAAATGCACTTAATTAAAATACTTCAGTTATCATGGAGTTAAAAGTGAAATGCAACCAAACAGGATTTCATGAAATTATTTTCTTTCAATGGCACATCCTGATGACACGCTTTAATGAGTATGCTGTTTATGTTTTTAACAGAGTTTAAATACATTTTTAAAGACCCACAAGGACAAAAGGATATGATATCCTTTCTCTGTTATGAACAATGCTTGTACTCAGTCAATCGAACAATGTGTGTACTGGCTCCACAAATAACATGTAAAGTATGGTCATGTGGAATGGAAAATACAAAAGCCAAAAAAATCTTTTGAACAATATTAATATTAAAATTAAAACATGTCTATACATGAAAATAGGTTAAATCTACATAGTCTTTAGAAAAGCTGAATATTCTTCTGTTTAGAAGTCTGTGGCTGTTATAGTGATCTGGTCAATAAGGACCATTCTAAGATTCCAATACCCTTATGGCATCTTGAACAAACTACATATCTCCCTTTTATTATAGATTGACAAGCTCTCATGGACCAAGGGCGACTATCCTGATCACAATGATATCCATTTTCACTCTCCTTTTCTTTAGGACATATTGATCGTACATTTAAAAAACAAAATCATCCCAGTCTGATAGAGGTTTTCAAGAACATAGTCCTTCAGGTGAAAGAAAAAGCAGCAAGTATTTGACAGGTTGCTTTATGTCAACCCCAGTGACTGCCTAGAGTGTAGAACTCTCTGTGGAAATAAGTGATTGAAATAAATGGCAAGTTTGAACCTTATGTGTAAAATTGTTTTTTTTAAGCCCACCATCTTGCTGTTAGCCTCTAGGATTTAAAATTGCAAGGGATCAAAACTAAATATCTGGATAAAAGAACAGTTATTATGACATTAGTAGAATAATTGCATTGACTGGAGTAAAATCATGAAAATTCTTGTAAGAACCACTCAGAAACACATACCAACATTGAGAGACTTATTTAGTGCCCTGAAAGCACATTGTGAATTAGGTGCCATGATTTGATGCCAACAATGACTAATGAAGCACTATCATGCTAATGAAAGTTACATTGCAATGTATTAAGTTATTATTATGCATGTCTTATTAAAATAATTTATTCAGAGTCCTTGGTTACTTAAAGCACACCATGACAAATTAACATTAAAATTGTGCTACAGAACTATGAAATTCCCTGAAAACAATGTGCCAAACATCTTTGGAATTGTTTCAGACAAAGTCAGCAAAGGGTCCAACCATTATTAGGGCTGACCACGTCTGCTCACTATAGATAGTCAATCCGATCAGGTATATCAGCTATATGACAGATTTCACAATCAATAACTGAATAATATACTGGTTGAACACATTTGATTATCTGTGAGGACACCGGTAGACAACTATCCCCAAAATTCATAAGGCCATAAGAATCTTAATAGGCCATTTGGCCCCTTCTACCTGTTCTGCCATTTTGTGACATCAAGGCTGATCTTTTACCTCAGAGCCATTTTCCTGCACTAATCCCATATCCCTGGAGCCCCTTCACAACTAAAGATCTATTGCTATTTCTGCTGAGCCTCTACAGTCCTCTAGAGTAAAGTACTTCAAAGATTCACTGTCCTCTAGCTGAAGAAATTTCCTGTCACCTCAATACCATTCTGAATCCTGAACACCAAAACCATTCAGACATCGACCATTTATAAAATATGCTACATTTCTAAAAGTTCTTTTCCCTTCCATATTCTGTGCATTGGCACACCATGCAAAAAAAGTGTTTCGAATGAAATGAGCATATTGTCACAGTGGTGGAGCTAGTAGAGCCACTGCCTCCTAGTGCCAGAGACCTGGGTTCAATTCTGATTTTGGGAGGCTGTCTGAGTGGAGTTTGCACCTTCTCCCTGAGATTAACGTAGGAATCATGTAACTGGGTAGGTCAAAGGGCCTGTTTCCATATTGTATGATTCTGTGGTAAGTTACTGGTATGTTACTGCAGTTTTATACAAAGGGCAGCAGAGTGCAAAGCATCTTTACATATGGAACCTGCGTGAGTGAGAACAATGGCACGTATAGAAGCTGTTTATGAAGGGGACATATGGCATTATTTAAGCAAAGTGTTAGTGGTAGATAAACAGATGGGGCTGCCATTAAAGATATGCTGGAAAGGTAACGGTGTGTGGAATAGTTCTTTCTACATCCTTGCTTTACTTGTTAGCACGTTGAAGTTCTTCCCACATGAAAATCTAGTCCTAGAGAATGAGGTGGGAGGTGAGGAGTAAACTTGGGTCATGACACTAGCATTGACCCTCCAGTTCTGCTGAAACATGAAGCTGGAAGTCTCCTACAGTTGCTAGGAGAAAAGAAGAAAGACAGACTTACATTACTTGAAACTAGCCCAACCCCCCAAAATGAAGTTACTTACCTTTAGCATATGGGCTTTAGCATATGTCCAGCAGACTGTCTTTCTGCCATTATATGAAGCTGATGGTTTCCATTCTGTATTCATACAAATGAGTCTTTCAATTAGTTTTAACTTTCAATCCACAACAGGTTTCTGCTCTCAGCTGGTGGATTTGCTATCCATATGTGGGCCTTTTCAAAATTATGATGATCTATTCACAGGATGCTTTGTACAAGCAGCTTAATTCACTTTAGGGGAGTTTTGCACTCATTTCACACCATTATGGAGCTGAGTGTAACATGGTGTCAACAAAAGAAGTTGGGAAAGAAGTTCCAACAGTGACTGTCTATTAGTTCCTTTTATTAGTAGAGGAGGAAATCGTTACCTATCCCCAGGTGATGTTTTAGGAATCCTTTGAGAAAGAGCAAATATATATATCTAAAGAAGTTAGAGATTTATTTACAAAATAGTGCACTAATTACCTACAAGTTAGATTTCTAAGTGATTGGTGCAAGCTGGAAGTCTGTAAACCAGCTACATTGTTTGACAAGTAAATACCACATGACTCTGTTATCCAATAGGATCACAATGTCTTCTCACAATTACAGAGAAAACAGCAAGTTCCATGCTTAAAGATACATCACACTCTGCTGCCCCTTTTATTTAAAATATCAGCATAGACCAGTAACCACCGAAATACTCATTTTATAAGCAACAACTATAAAATTAATCTAGCAACCAGTTTTTCAGTGAATTCCTGTTCTCCACAGTTTGATGTTGCGCGAACTTCTAGACTGTTTAGTTCTGGTTTGAACACAAAGGAGGTTTTTTTCCTTTGTCAGACTTGCTTGGATCTGCTACCTCACTTCCTGAAGTCTGCCTTGGATCCAAGTCAGATGCAACTTCATGATCGTGTGGTTCATCATCTGGACGATTCATCTCCAGCAGAGATTGTTTGATCTAAATGGACACTTAAGATTCTGTGACTAACGTCAATCAAGTGTTTCTTGGTTTCAGAGATGGTTTCTATTTGTGGGAGCACAAACTGCTGGGTGTGCTAAGAACAGGAAACTGCATTTTATGTGATCAGTGTCAAAAAGACACTCTTGATTCAACAACTTTTGTTCAATTCTAGATATCAAATTTGGCTCAACAAAGCTCAAACTTGTCTTCCCATCAAAAGTTCAGTTGGTGTGAATCCCATGGTAATGTGCAGAGTTGTTCTGTGGTTCAGCAAGAAGTTGGCTGAGTGAAATTTCATGCTGATTTTTCAATACCCAGCAACACTTGCTTCTTGTGAGCTTCCCAAATTCTTCTGATCAACTGCTTAGATGCTTTATTTGAAGCTGTATGGTGTAAAGGAAGGAAAGTGTGCTATTCTGTTTTATAAACCTTGTCAACAGATTAGATCAAAACTCAGGTAGACCATGTCATGCACATATAGACCTCAAGTCATCAATGCTACATTAATTCAATCAACCTTGACTCACCATCAGTTAGAACTGAGAAATTGCCATTCACCTTTTCACCAAAGTCCACAGGTATTCTTTGATGAGGTCCAGGATGCCATGACTATGAACATAGAAGGATCTTGATGGCTTGTTCCTACAATTTTGACCAATATTCCAAAGATGTACAGGTTAGGAAATTGTGGGCATGCTATGTTGGCACCGGAAGTGTGGCGACACTTGCAGGCTGCCCTCAGAACACTATGCAAAAGATTCATTTCACAGTGTGTTTCGATGTACATGTGACTAATAAAGATATCTTATCTTAACTTACTGCATTCAAGGTCATAGTTAAAATGCAGCCAAGCTTCTTGCAATTGCTGTCATGCTGATTATTTCTATATGTTCAGAATGAATCCAATCAAAACCTTTTCTCTCAAAATATTACCACCTTACAGCCCTACCATGTGCATCCTACTCACATGGTAACTCTTTTCAACAATTGTGAAATAGTTCCTCATCTGCACACTAGTCAAATTCTGCCCTTTTCAGCATCAGGCCTCTCTTGGTCTTGTCTGCAATTTCAAATGCAGTCACTAGAAAGTCCTCAGTAACCACATTTAATTTTGCAACATATTTTCACTTCAAGCCTCAGAGTTCTCTAGTGATAGCTGAGAATCCAAATGGTGTTCAGAATTCCTGTACTTGGTTGCATTTTTGGATTGCAGTAGAAGAATTGCCCATCTTCATATCCTTGTCACCACAATGGTAGATATTTTTGATTTGGGACCCTATATTGCTAGTAATGGCTTATGATCTCTTCATAGGGTAAAGCAGATGCAGGTAAAAACTAATGAAATTTCTTGATTCCAAGCAATGTTCCAAGTGCTTCATTTGTGCATACTTGTGCTCACAATTGTGCAAGCACAAGAAAAAAAACTGTAATGTGCCTTGCGATATATCATGGGCAAGAGAAATCCACCATGATATCACAAGGAATAATACAGTTTCTTCAACTTAACCTGATGCATCGCATGCCAATATAGTATTGACATAGTATTGACATATAGACATAGCAGAGCTTTACTTGCTGGTCCAGCATTCACAATGTGCACTTCATTGCTCCTTGCTCCACATCCACTTAACATCCTTTTTCAACAGCTGATACAATGGTACTCAAGATCTGAAAGGAATAATGCATAGTACAACACAATCCTTAGAAACAACCTTAACTCTGTCATTTTTAAGTATACTATTGGTGATGACCTCTACTTTTTCCCTCACTAGATGTGGGTCATTGACATCAGCCTTCAAATCAAGGTACAGTATTTCTCATTGCTAAAAAACACATCTGTTTCACTTTAGCTTGATGTTATGCTGCTGTGTTCTCCTGGACACTTCCTCTAAAATCACATTGCCTTGCTCTAAGCTCTTGGCAATCAACAAATCAACTTGGTGACACAATGATTCGCTCTTTGCAAAATGTCATCAGTGGTGTCCTGGAAAACCTTGGGCCACTGTCTCTATGAGGCAATGTGATGTATGAGTAGAGCCCTTAGTGCATTTTGACAGTTAGGTACTGTTTGCTGCCTTTGTCAACTTTAAATTGCATGTAGTCATAATCCAATTTTGCAACTGCCTTTGATTTTGCCAAGTCGGCATACAACTGTAAAGAAATGAATAGCTGATAGTGTCAGCTCCTTTTAGTGATACATTCTTTTCTCTATATACCTGCACTGTTTTGTCTGCCTTAGGCACAACCACTATTGGCATGGTCCACTCACTATTTGGTTTTCATAAGTACACTGTTTTGTTCTAGCCTATCCAATTCCTTTTCAGCTTTACTCTTTAGAGGATGGTCTCGGCTTACAATAGACTGGCTGTGCATCAAATCTGATGCACATGTGCATATTGGACCTGTTTGGCCTGTGGAAATGTCTTTGAACATATATTCATCAAATGACGCCCTCTATTTGTTCTAATGGCTATAGATGTCTGCCAGAGCAGGTTTTCAGTTTGATGGTGTTTTCTGACAGTGGTATTGATGAATCTGCTAAAATAGGTATTTTAACTCATTACCAGGCTATGGAAGGATCAATTTGCGCATCAATACACTGGTTGTTCAGAACATTGTTGTTTAGAACATAGAATATTTAGAGCACAGGAACAGGCCCCTCAGCCCACCATGCCTGTGCTGAACATGAATCCAACCTAAAATGATTTCACCTGCCTGTACATGGTCTGTATCCTGCTATTCCTTGTCTGTTCATATGTCTGTCTAAATGCCTCTTAAGCGTTGTTATCTATCATCTCCCCTGGCAGCGCATTCCAGCCACCGTGTATAAAAACCGTGCCTCATAAATCTCCTTAAACTTTGGTATTGGTTTATTATTGTCACTTGTACCGAGGTACAGTGAAAAACTTGTCTTGCATGCCGATTGTACAGGTCATTTCATTACACAGTGCAGTTACATTGAGTTAGTACACAGTGCATTGAGGTAGTAAAATAATAACAGTACAGAGGTAAAAACAATAACAGTACAGAGTAAAGTGTCACAGCCTCACAGAAAATGCAGTACAATAAGGTGCAAGGTCACAACAAGATAGATTGTGAGGTCAGAGTCCCTCTCATCGTATAAGGGAACCATTCAATAGTCTTATCACAGTGGGATAGAAGCTGTCCTTAAGCCTGGTGGTATGTGCCCTCAGGCTCCTGTATCTTCTACCTGATGGAAGAGGAGAGCAGAGAGAATGACCCAGATGGGTGGGGTCTTTGATTATGCTGGCTGCTTCACCAAGGCAGCGAGAGGTAAAGCCAGAGTCCAAAGAGGGGAGGCTGGTGTCCGTGATGCACTGGGCTGTGTCCACCACTCACTGCAGTTTCTTGCAGTCCTGAGCAGAGTAGTTGCTGTACCAAGCCATGATGCATCCAGATAGGATGCTTTCTATGGTGCATTGATAAAAGTTGGTGAATGTCAAAGGGGACATACTGAATTTCTTTAGCCTCCTGAGGAAGTAGAGGCTTTCTTGGCCGTGGCATCTACATGATTTGACCAGGACAGGCTATTGGTGATGTTCACTCCCAGGAACTTGAAGCTCTCAACCCTCTCGACCTCAGGACCGTTGATGTAGACAGGTGCATCTACACCGCCCCCTTATCTCAAGTCAATGACCAGCTCTTTTGTTTTGTTGACATTGAGGGAAAGCTTGTTGTCATGACACCATGCCACTAAGCTCCCTATCTCCTTCCTGTACTCTGACTCATCATTGTTTGAGATACGGCCCACTACTGTAGTATCATCTGCAAACTTGAAGATGGAGTTAGAGCAGGATCAGGCCACACAGTCATGAGTGTATAGGGAGTAGAGTAGAGGGCTGAGGATGCAGCCTTGTGGGGCACCAGTGTTGAGAATAATCGTGCTGGATGTATTGCTGCCTATCCTCACTGATTGCGGTCTGTTGGTTAGAAAGTCAAGGATCCAGTTACAGAGGGAGATGTTGAGTCCTAGGTCTCGGAGTTTGGTGATGAGTTTGCTTGGAATTATAGTATTGAAGGCAGAGCTGTAGTCAATAAACAATAGTCTAACATAGGTGTCCTTACTGTCCAGATGCTCCAGAGCTGAGTGTAGGGCCAGGGAGATGGTGTCTGCTGTAGACCTGTTTCGGCGATAGATGAATTGCAGTGAGTTGAGATCGTCTGGTAGGCTGGAGTTGATGTGTGCCATGACCAGCCTCTGAAAACACTTCATGATGGTGGATGTCAGAGCCACTGGTCGGTAGTCATTGCGGCATGTTAACTAGCTTTTCTTCGGTACCGGGATGATAGTGGTCTTCTTAAAACAGGTGGAAACCTGAGACTGAAGCAGGGAGAGGTTAAATATGTCTGAAAATACCCCCGCCAGCTGATCAGCACAAGATCTGAGCACATGGCCAGGGACACCATCTGGGCCAGATGCTTTCTCACATCTCTGCCCTCCGGTATTTGAATTTTCCACCTTTGGAAGAAAGACTCTGACTATCTACCCTATCAATGCCTTTCATAATTTTATATTCTTCTATCAGCCTCCAATACTCCAGAGGAAACAATCCAAGTTTGTCCAACCTCTCCTAATCGTTCATGTGCTCTAATCCAGGCAATATCCTGGTGAACCTCTTCTGTCTCCTTTCCTAAGCTTCCATATCCTTCCTGTAGTGTGGTAACCAGAACTGCACACAATACTCCAAATATGGCCTAATCAGTTTTATACAGCTGCAACATGACTCTTCAACTTTTATAATCAATGCCCCAAATGATGAAGGAAAGCATGTTGTCTGCCTTCTTTATCACATTGTGTTGCCATTTGTGTTGCCATTTTCAGGGAGCTATGGACTTCCATCCCAAGATCCGTCTGTACATCAAATTTTTTAAGGGTCCTACTATTTATTGTATACTTCCCTCTTGCATTTGACCTCCCAAAAGGCAACACTTCAGACTTGTCCAGATTAAACTCCATCTGCCATTTCTCCACCCAAACTTCCAACTGACCTATATCCTGCTGTATCCTTTGACAACCTGCATCATTATCCAAAACTACACCAATTTTCACGACATCTGCAAATTTCCATATAATGAATGTATATAAGAAACAACAGAGAGCCCAGCACTGAGCCCCTGTCAGAATAATACCCTTCCATCACAACCCTCTGTCTTTTATGATCAAACCAATTTTGGATCCAATTTCCCAACTCACTGTGGATGCTAAGTGACCTAACCTTCTGGACCAGCCTACCATGAGGTACCTTGTTAAATGCTTTACTTAGTGCATGTAGACAACATTCACTGCCCTACCCTCATCATTCATCCTCGTCACTTCTGCAAAAAACCCAGTCAAATTTGTGAGACAGACCCCCCTCACAAAGCCATGCTGACTATCCCTAACAAGTCCATGTTTTTCCAATAAGTCCCTGCTTTTATACAGTCATAAAGGACCGAAGCAAGCCCTTTAGCCCAACCTGTCCATGTTGATCATCTAGAAGCCATCTCTACCATCCCATTTACCAGCAGTTGGCCCATAGCCTTCTACGCCTTCTCATGGACTTGGACACAGGAAGGAGATAAAGAGCTTAGTGACATGGTGTCATGACAACAACCTTTCCCTCAACGTCAGCAAAACAAAAGAGCTGGTCATTGACTTGAGGAAAGGGGGCAGTGTACGTGCACCTGTCTACATCAATGGTGCTGAGGTCAAGAGAGTTGAGAGCTTCAAGTTCCTGGGAGTGAACATCACCAATAGCCTGTTTTGGTCTAAGCACGTCGATGCTACGGCCAAGAAAGCTCACCAGCGCCTCTACTTGCTCAAGAAGCTAAAGAAATTTGGCATGTCCCCTTTGACACTCACCAATTTTTATTGATGCACCATAGAAAGCATCCTGTCTGGATGCATCATGGCTTGGTATGGCAACTTGTCTGCCCAGAACTGTAAGAAACTGCAAAGAGTTGTGGACACAGCCCAGCGCATCAAGGAAACCAGTCTTCCTTCCATGGACTCTGTCTATACCTCTCACTACCTTGTTGAAGCAGCCAGCATTATCAAAGACCCCACCCACCCGGGTCATTCTCTCGTCTCCCTCTCCCATCAGGCAGAAGATACAGGAGCCTGAGGGCAGATACCACCAGGCTCAAGGACAGCTTCTATCCCATGAGTGATAAGACAATTGAACAGTTCCTTTAGACAATGAGATGGACTCTTGACCTCACAATCTACCTTGTTATGACCTTGTACCTTATTGTCTACCTGCAAAGCGCTTCCCTGTAGCTGTGACACTTTACTCTGTTTCCTGTTATTGTTTTTACCCTGTACTACCTCAATGCACTCTGTACTACCTCAATGCACTATGTAATGAACTGATCTGTACGAATGGTATGCAAGACAAGTTTTTCACTGTACCTCAGTATGAGTGACAATAATAAAAATACCAATACCAATACATCGCTATAGCTTGCCAACTATGGGCTGCAGCTTTACCGGTTGCTTGCGATGGACCAAATTATCTCATATTCTTGAATGTCATTGCCACGGACCCAGCAATTTTACATGCAAAGTCAAATGTCATGTTTTGCCCACTTAATAGCTTTCAACTAAGTCATTCATTCCCAGTCCACACATAAACCTGTCACTTAAGCCATACCGAAAATGCACCAAAATTGAAATGCGAGAACTATTCTTTTAATGAAACAATAGTTCATGAGCTCACTCATGTGTGCTGAGGCTCCTGACGTAGCCTGTCAGGAGAGCCTTCTATTTTCATTCCTTTTCAATAGTGACATGGCTAAATTTAGTGCGTATGATAGTCTAGTGATAAGTCAACACCATTGCTCCTCAACATTGTGGCTTGCTGTTCAATGCCTTGTCTGTGGGTACACAAGGAGGCCTTTGACAAACATGCTTCCATGAAATTGCAAATAGGAAAACTGTGAAAAATCAATTTTGGTGCTACAACCTTACCTAAAATTTGTGATGCAGGAGTCATCAATGTCATTCAAACAATCCTTCAACATCTTTCTCACCAATTTGTAATATCTTCAGAAGGCATTGAGATACAGCATGTATATATCTCCAAAGCTGTAGAGATCTATTTAAAAGCAGTGCATCATCTAATTATACCTTGAGTCTTGAAGCTCTTGGTGAAAACGATTGTGAAGCTGTTACATTGTTTGAGATGCAGCCACACTACATGAGTCTTCCATCCGAGAGAGTCAAATACGAACACACACAGAGAAAACAGCATGTCCTATGATTAAAGATATATCCCCATTCTCAATACTGCTAAACTGGTCCACTTAAACTTACAGTCATTGCTGGTGCTTTTTGGCTGTGAATGTTTGAGCGGTATCTCAAAGTGTGTGATCATGCCTAATAAGCTCTTTTGATGGTTAATTGAAGTGTAATTTACTGAGTATGTTTGGGAAATAGGTTCATTCTTAGAAAATATTAAATGAACTTTCTGGATATGGGGTGAATCAGGGAGTTAATGACATCCCACCGCTCAACCAACTCCATGAAACACATAAACTTAGCAGAACTTACTTAATTATATGCAATCCATTGTGCCCTCAGTAAGATATTTTCACATCATTAGAATTTCTATCTGCATCTGTGTAAACAATTCCCTACTGAATTCCCACCTACAGCTTGCCTGAACTGAACATATTTGCATATTACTGAATATTCCTTCATTTACGCCCACTAGGAAAACAATAAAATTGCATTTCAGCAGTCAGAGTGACAACTAATGGGGATTCCCTACAAAAATAATAAGCTTGTGAACTATAGAAGTAATTAGGCTGTCTGCTGCAGATGACAGTTCACAATAGTGACTGAGAGCTGGGCTGCAGTAATAACCACACACATATTGTCAAGCTAAACTGTAATAATTTTAAATGTACAGCAATAACAAACAAAAGGCAATAAGAAAATAATTGTTTTCAAACACAGAAATCCTTCCATAACAAGTAAGGAATTCCACCTCTCTTCACCACATGGCTGCCTTTGATTTGTCGTTCTGCTTATCCGACACCAATAGTGGAAGAGCATAAGTTTTATTCAAATAATTGTCCGGAAGACCAAAGTCATGGGGTCAAATCAAGCCGACAGTTTGCTGGCCGTCCCATAGGGAACCACCAGTAATCGTTTGTTCAAGGTTCAGCATGAATTAGACTTCGGCAGGAGCACAATGGAAGGGAAAAGTCTGATCTCCCACTGGTGGAGCACCAGCTCCTTGTCGAGGGGTCTAGATACACCTCACATCTGTTCCTCAACTTTCTATCAGGAAGGGCAGGCATTGGAATATTGACCCCATTATTCAAATAGGGTCACTGGCCCTGTAAAATAAGGGAAGTGCCGGTAAGTGTATTACTTATTTCATATCATCTTTGTTTTTTCTTATTTTTCTAAGTCATTTAAATGTATCTATGACATTTAAAAACTCATAAAAAGCTTTTGATAGCTGCTGAGATGTCAAAGGGCATCAGAGCATTCTGATGGTGAGGCCAGAACTTAACACCAGAACCCTACTCACCGTTTGGAGCTCATAGCCTGGCACTGGAACAGTAGTCAGATTGCCCAGAGAATGTGCTGGGAAATAAGATAAAAGATATTTATTTATTAGTCACATGTACATCGAAACACACAGTGAAATGCATCTTTATGTGTTACTGAGAATGTGCTGGGGGCAGCCCGCAAGTGTCGCCACTCTTCCGGCGCCAACATAGCATGCCCACAGCTCCTAACCTGTACGTCTTTGGAATGTGGGAGGAAGCCGGAGCACCTGGAGGAAACCCACCCAAACACACGGGGAGAATATACAATCTCCTTACAGACAGCGGTGGGAATTGAACCCAGGTCGCTAATGCTATAATAGCGTTACGCTAACCGCTACACTACCATGCCACCCTGTAGAAGTTCACTCTCTTCAATTGGACTTCAGATGCAATCAAGAAATTCCTGGTGACCAGCTATGCAGAAGTTTGGGACATCTGCCTTGGTACAGGAATCCCAAACCTCAGTAATGTTATGGAGGCAACAAAACTACATGTAATACATGGAATTGACATCAGGCCATGCACTGAACTGTCAGTATTTCTGCAGAAGTTTTAGGCTCATGATTATAGAACAAGAGAACTTTAGTATTATTAGGCCAATCACATAAAGCAAATGAAAGTTGGGGCTGGATTTTCCCAGGAAATTTGTGTCTTGATCTCCATCTGTCATCTTGACTTTGGCCCAGTTATTATTAGTGAGGGCCATTGACCTGATTTGAAATGTTTCAGTTGAGCACGTGTAATTAACTATTTTACAGGAAATTTTGATCTTTTTAAGGGGCATGTTGTAAAGTTCACTGTGAACAAAATCTTTTACTGAAGTGGTCTGACATCTAATCAGAAAGAAGTTTTGTTAGCATAACCTTGCTGGGTGACCTTTGAATACGACTGAGACAAAGATTTAAAATAATTGATAGAAAGATCAGATGGGAAATAAGGAGAAAAAGGATGGCAGGGCTCTGAAACTCACTGCACTACCATGTAGGCACGGTAGTGTAGCAGTTAGCGCAACACTATTACAGCGCCAGCGACCCGGGTTCAATTACGGCCACTGTCTGTAAGGAATTTGTACGTTCTCCCCGTGTCTGTGTGGGTTTCCTCCGGGTGCCCCGGTTTCCTCCCACATTCCAAAGACGTACGGGTTAGGAAGTTGTAGACATGCTATGTTGGCACTGAAAGCATGGCGACACTTGCGAGCTGCCCCCAGAACATTCTACACAAAAGATGCATTTCACTGTGTGTTTCGATGTACGTGTGACTAATGAAGATCTTATCTTATCACTGCCTAGAAGAGAGGTAGAGGGAGAAACCCCCATCATACTTAAACAGTGCCCAGTTCTGAACTTGAAGAGCCATGACTTGCAAGATTATAAGAGTAGCTGCTGGAAGGTGGCAGCTCTTTTTTGACCAGCACACACATGATGGGTTGAATGGAGGGCTACCATTGTTGTAAATAATGATTCTAAATTAGATTCCCTCGTATTAATTAGACAAAATTACATTGGGGACCTTCTAAATGCAAAAACTAAACTTAAAATGAAGCTACTTTATTGATGGAACTGCAAGACTGTTCATAAACATGAAGTTTATTTACTTTATTTATTCAGATGGAGATGTGGACACAGCTGGAAAGGCTGGTATTTGTTTTCCATTTGCAATTGCCATTATAATATCATGGGAAGCGGCCTTCTTTAACTGCTCCAGTGGTGAAGTACTGTCGCAGCCAAGAGGCGAATTTCAGGATTTTGATCCAGCAAATACAGATCATCAATATCTGCCAAGTCAAGAAGGTGGGTGGCTTGGAGGGAAACTTTGGGGTGGTGGATCTCCCATATGCCTGTTGCTCTTGACAGTGCATTCTTTTAAAGAAATCTTGGCAAGTTACTACAGTGCTTCTTGTAGATGGTACACAGGGCAACCATGGACTACCAG
Organism: Pristis pectinata; assembly: GCF_009764475.1. Lineage (NCBI taxonomy): Eukaryota > Metazoa > Chordata > Chondrichthyes > Rhinopristiformes > Pristidae > Pristis > Pristis pectinata. The sequence continues at coordinate 127,755,931 of NC_067405.1, read as the reverse complement.
AGAAGGAAGGAGTGAATGTTTAAGTGGAAGGGTGCTGGAGGTGGATTGAGTGGATTGGTTTGTTCTTTGATTTGCTTCAGCAGTTTTGGAGCTGCACTCATCTAGGAAAGTGGAACATGTTCCATCACACTCACGACTAGTGCAAAGACTTCGGGGAGTTACAAGGTGAGTCACCCCTCCTCTGGAAATGTAACCTCTGAGCTCTGACCTGCTCTTGGAACCAGTCTATATGGCTGCTGCAATTAAGCTTCTAACTGTGGTGATGACCCCAAACCCACCCCAAGAATTTGATGGTGAGAAACTTGACGATAATACTGAACACCAAGGGGAGGATTTTAGACATCCTCTTGCTAGAGATGGTCACAAATATTACTAGCCACTTATCAGCCCGTGCCCTCATATTTTCTGTGTCTTGATGCATGCAGGCATGAAATTCTTCCTTATCTTTGTTGCTGCAAATGGAATGGAACATTATTCAATTATCAGTAAGTATCCCAATTGCTGACATGGCCATGACTGGTTGATCATTGATCCAAAACTAAAATAAAGGGCAATGCAGTGGTGCAGCTAGTGGAGCTACTGCCCCATAGATGCGGGTTCAATCCTAATCTTGGGTGCTGTCCGCATGGAGTTTCATTTTCTCCCTGTGACAGCAGGGGTTTCCTCTGGGTGCTCTGGTTTCCTAACACAAGTGGATTGGTAGGTTAATTAGCAACTGTGTGTAGGTAATTGATAGAATCTGGGGATAGTTGATAAGAATGTCTGGAGAATAAAAAAATGGGAGTAATGTAGAATTAGAGTAAATGGGTGGTTGATGGTCAGCACAGATTCGGCAGGCCAAAGATCGTAGCGATATGTTGACATAACTAACCTCCGACAACCACAGGACTTTTCCTTTGTGCTTGGTATGACTTCAGTCAGGAGAAAGTTTCCTTTTTAATCCCCATTCGCTTCACTTTATCCCAGGCTGTTCATGCAGTTCCACTGTTGAAGGCGTCACTGTCCCTTCACCACCGGGAATTCAGCTCTTTTGCCTATGTTTAGACCAAAAGTTTAAGGAGGCTGGGAATTGAGACAGTTTAGAAGCAATCAAGATGAGCATTGGTTAGTAATCGTCACTTGATAATATTCTGGATATGATAAGATGCCTTTATTAGTCACATGTACATCGAAACACACAGTGAAACACATCTTTCTCACAGAAAGTGTGAGAACACTTTACATCGGTTTATTAATGATTGAGAATCGCCTCATTATAGAAAGGATGTGGAAGCTTCAGAGAGGGTGCAGAGGAGATTTACCAGGATGCTGCCTGAATTGGAGAGCATGTCTTAAGAGGATAGGTTGAGTGAGCTAGGGCTTTTCTCTTTGGAGAGAAGGAGGATGAGAAGTGACTTGACAGAGGTGTACAAGATGATAAGAGGCATAGATCGAGTGGACAGTCAGAGACTTTTCCCAGGATGACAATGGCTAACATGAGGGGACATAATTTTAAAGTGATTGGAGGAAGATATAAGGGGGATGTCAGGGGTAAATTCTTTACACAGAGTGGTGGGTGCATGGAACACACTGCCAGCAGAGGTGGTGGGGGCGGATACATTAGGGAGATATAAGAGACTCTTAGATTACACATGAATGATAGAGAAATGGAGGGCTATGTGGGAGGGAAGAGTTAGATTGATCTTAGAGCAGGATAAAATGTCGGCACAACACTGTGGGCCGAAGGGCCTGTACTGTGCTGTAATGTTCTATGTTCTATGACTGACATGAGGGTGATTGGCTGTCATGCTTTTTGTGGGCTGGTCATGCCTTGATAAATTTCACTTTGTTTGGTAGATGCTGGATTTTTGTTGCTTTTTTGGAGCAGCTTGACTTAAGGTGCAGGTAGATTTGGAGCACCAGTCTTCAGTGCCACAGTTAGGATGTTGTCAGACCCTTGACAGGCCGTAGCCTTTGCAGTATCCAATACTTCTGCCATATTCTTGATATCATGAAGAGTGAATTGGATGGGTTGAAGACTGCCTTCTGTGATGTCAGGACGAAGCTAAGATGAATCGTTCACTTTGGCACTTCCAATTCAAAATGGCTGCAAATGCTTCAGCTTTGTCTTTTGGGTTCACATGCTGTGCTCTCCCATCACTGAGGACAGGGTGATGGTGGACATACCGCTTCCCATCAGTTGTTTCATTATCTGTAATCATTCACAACTGGATGTGACAGGACAGCAGAGCTCTGACCTATTGGTTGTGGGATTGCAGAGATCAGCTTCTGCCTTGTCTTGTCTGATGCTTAAAATGCAGTTTATTCTTCTTTTTATTTTGTTTAACATTTTCATACAACTGAATGTTTTGTAAGGCCATTTCAACCACATTGATTTGGGTTACCAGTCTCATATAGTCCAGACCATTATGTACATCAACTTTCCTTCCCTAAAGGATATTTTTGAACCAAATCGGGCTGCTAGTTTCACGATCACCATAATGATATTTTCCATTACTTGTTTATTTAATTAAGTGAATTTAATGCCCACTGCTGTTCTGCAGGGCTTTAAATGATGTCTCCCGATCATTAGGCCTGGTCTCTGGTTATTAGACCAATAACTTAGCTTTTTTGCCACTGTGTTCACATTTTTATCAAGTTAAAGTTTAACATGGAATGAGTTGGCCTACAAGATAACATAGGCAGAAAACAGAGCTAAATTTGAGCATGGTTCATGCAACATTAAGATGAAAGTGCAGACAGTTTATTCAATTACAGATATTTAACTGATTCCCTTTGAAGGCCCATTATACTCGTGACAATAACATGACTGCACATTTTTCTACATGAATAGAGCTCTGCTTTGCTCTAATCATACCCCGACCGGGTTAGTCACATGTTAAGTGGATGGCTACAGCAGTAAGCAATAATATCCTTGAACATTGAACACTTCAGCCATTGCATAAGTATATTTGTTCTTGGCCCCATCTAATAGTTGCAGTTCCTTTCCCATTGGATTAAAAAGGAAGGGGAGCAGAGGGAAAGGAAGCAAAGAGAAGGAAGGAAAGGACCGATGGAAGTGAAGGGAAAGAGGGAGGGAGGGAGGGAGGGAGGGAGGAAAGGAAGGAGGGCTGTCAACCTATTTTTTTAACTGCATGTCTCCAGAAGGAAGTTGTACATCTCCACTTCACTCCCACCCCTTACTTCCCTCCCAGACAACCTTAAAAGGTGGTAAGTAGATTGGCTGCATGTTCATGAGCTTTGGGAGGTAAACAAAACCCTTGGTCTGTCTTCTGCCCAATGAGTGTGCTCTTTATTGAACAGTAACCCTGTTCTCCAAATTAGGTTCCACTTCCTACAACAGGGCCTCCAAATCCTAATTATCAATAGGCCCCTGGTGCCTAAAACAAGTGAGCAGCCATATAAGAGCTGCTGCTAATGGAAATGCTGCTTCACGTGGTCACTGCTGTAGTGTTCTGATAGTTGGTTACATGCGAAAATGAGCAACTATTTAATCCAGTTCTAAATTCTCCAAGATTGATCTGGAGTCATAGAGTCATTGAGTTGTACAGCATGGAAGCAGCCCTTTGGCCCAACTCCAGGAATTAAAACTTAAACTCTAGGTCATTGATGCAAGAAACTTAGAAAGAAACATAGAAAAACATAGAAAACCTACAGCACAATTCAGGCCCTTTGGCCCACAAAGCTGTGCTGAACATGTCCCTACCTTAGAAATTACTAGGCTTATAGAAATTAGGGGAAATAACATTCAAAAGAGCTGGAGATAAACATGTTTTATTTTCTTTCCTCATGTATAGGTTGGAGATGTCCAGGCAAGATTAATGCAAATAGTATAAAAATGATCTGTTTCCTTGCCAATTAAAATGAGATGGGTGAACCAGCATTGGAGTTTGGGCTTGAGTCTGAGTCAACAGGTCACGTGACCAACAAACCAGAGTTGCAAGCCTCAGTAACAGACTGAGAAGTGGCAGTTCTCCCCACTCACCTTGCCCTCCTCCTTAAACTTCCTGCCCACTCCCAACTCTGATCCTTATCAGTACTCTGCCAAGACTGCTTCGTCAGCCTATAACCTGGGTACTTATCAACAGAGTAAAGAGAGGAGGACACCTGTAAGAAAGGAGCCTTGAACTAATATTCAGGAATTTTGAGGCAATATACAAAGGAATGTTTTCCTTTTAAGTTAATGCTCCTAATCATACTTTATAAAATGAACACATTCATATTTGTCTTTCTGTTAATGATACCGGTTTGTATTAGAAATGTAAATAATTTACTGAATTTATGCTGTCAGGGGAGAGGTTGAACTTGGGTCTGATTAGGACAGCTTTCTAAACTATCAGATCAGTAATGTGACTACTATGCTGCTGTAACCACAGTTTCATCAAGGTAAAGTTCAACATTGAATTAGTTGGCCCACATGATAATATAGTCATGGAGCAGAGTTGAATTTGATTGTGGTTCGGGTAACAGTTGGAGATGAAAACACAGTCTATTCAATTACACACAATTAACTGATTCTCTTTGAAGATCCACTACACTCGTGGCAATAACATTGGCATATACATTGCTCCACTTCAGTCAACCTCCACCCAGCTTATTCATACTGTAGCACAAAACAACAGTCATCCTTGAACTTTGGATACCTCAGCCATTAAATTCCTTCTCCCGTTGGAAAGAAGGAAGGAGGGGAAGGAGGGGGAAGGGAAGGACATGCAGGGTAAGGACTGCCTGTCTGTTCTTTTCTGGCATTTTATCACATGGAGCCAGTGGAAAGGCACAAAATCCTCAAATGACATTATAGAGCCTGGAAATGGACCCTTCGGCCCACCATATCTGTGCTGACCATCAAGCACCTATCTATACTAATTCTATTTTTCTTTTCACATCCCCCATCTTTCAAACCCCTTCCATAATTCTCCCACCACCTGCCTGTACTTCGGGCAATTTAAGTAACCCACCAACAAGTAAATCTGTAGCATTTGGGAGCACCCAAGAGAAACGCACAAGGTCACGGGGAGAATGTGCAAGCTCCACACAAACAGCACCCAAGGTCAGGATTGAACCTGGGTCTCTGGACCTATGAGGCAGTAGCTCAAACCACTGCACTATTTTCACCCAGCAATATTTCTGCGAAAGACGCATCCCACAAACAACATTGAGAAACAAGAAGAATAGTTAATGCATCCAGGTATAGCTTGGTTGAGAGAGGAATCTCAGATAAAAAAACAAGAACCATCCTTGTTCTATAAGAAATAGTTCTATAGATTCTTTTACCTTATTCCAGGCAGAGCTTTAGTTTAAGACTTTCAGAGAGCACAGTCCAATAGTGCAACATGGTACTGAAAGGTGTAGATTTTCCTCATTTCTTCATTCACATCAGTGGACATCATTGGCTTGGCCAATATTAATTATCCAACCTTAATTACCCCACTCTGTTGTCCTGAATGGTTTGCTACGCTAAGAATGGCAGATTTCCCTTCCAGATGCTTAGAACCAACCAGTCGTTTCTCAGTTGCCATTACTGATAGAGTCATGGAGTCATACAACGTGAAAACAGGCCATTTGGCCCACCACATCCATGCCAACCAGTGGGCACACATCTGTCTCTTCCATCTTGGCCCATAGCATTCTATGCCTAGGTGATTTAAGTGCTCATCGAGACGCTGATTAATTGCTGTCAGCAACTCTGCTTCCACCATTCCCTCCAGCAATGCATTTCACCACTCTCTGGGTGAAAAGGCCCCTTCAGATCCCCTCTAAATCTTTTTCTCCTTGCCCTATATCTATGTCCTTTCATCTTATCTACCTCTGATATGGGGGAGTTCCTTGCAGTCTACCCTAGTTATACCCTTCATAATTTTATATATCTCAGTCATGTCATTTCTTTACCTCCTCCACTCCAGACAAACAGGCTAGCCTCTCCAGCTTCTCCTTATAACAAAATACTTCATCCCAGGCAACATTCTGGTGAATCTACACTGCACCCTCTCCAGCACTATCACATCTTTCCTGTAGTGTAGTGACCAGAACTACATGCAGTGATCGAGCTGAAGTCTGACCAATGTTTTATAAAGTTGGAGCAAAATCTCCCAGCTCTTGTATTCAGTACCTCGACTAATGAAGGCCAGCATCCCATATGCCTCTCAATCACATTATCTACCAGCATCACTCCAGTCAATCAGGTTCCTCACTTATGGCCAGCAAAGATTTAATAATCTCAGTCAGAGCCCCAGAAATCTCTTCCCTTGCCTCCCATAACAACCTGGGATAAATCTCATCAGCCCTAGGGATGTATCTACCTTTTAAGCCCACTAAGGCATCGATAACCTCCTCTTCATTTACTAAACTTTTTTTTAAATTCCAGATTTATGTAGCTATCTATACATAAATTCCCCCAATACCATGGTGGGATTTGAACCTATGCCCCCAGGTCAATAATCCAAGCCTTTTGATATTAATTCAGTAATTCAGTCACTACATACAAGTCTTTGAATCCACAACATTTAGAACCAAATGGCTATGTTACAACAATGATCTCAAAAATATTTTATTGACTGTAAAGTGCTTTGGGATGTTCTGAAAGGGGTTATATAAATGGAAGTCTATTTTAAAAGTCGTTTGTGCTGAAAGCTGACTCAGTCTATGCTTCCCAGAATCAGGGATGAAAGATGTGTGTACACAAGGTTTTGACAGAATAAGTTAGTAGAAACTCCTTCACTGGCAGCATGGCCCTGAGCCAGAGGATGCTGATTTAAGATAATTGGCCAAAATACCAAAAAAAAGTATATACACTCAACAAGTAGTTAAGATCGGAAATTCTCTGTCTGAAATTGTAATTCAAGCAGCTTCACTGGAAACTTTCAAAGGGACATCAGATAAATGTTCAAAAATGAAACATCAGGGGACTGGAAAAATTAGTTGAATAGGTGAGACATCACTATATAATGTATTTGATTATGTGTGTATAGAGATGCATATGTCAGAGAAGAACCTCAAATAAACCAGCTTCACCCTTTAGAGCTCTCTGTTTCCCTTTTATTACTCTGGGCACTTGGCACATTACTTTGTCGATGACAAGACCACAACACTGGCAATGAGGAAGGGATGATAAAGAATGAAAGTTGCCTTAAGTAACAAAGATATCAAATGCATCAAGTGTTAGAGTGAGTCTGAATGATCACAATTAATCACAGAAGCTTCAACATGCAGGCTGGAAGCATTGCCACTCAAGTTCAGTCTCAACCACAGGAGGTGGAAAGGGTAGTACATGCTGGTCATTTAATGTGGCAAGACGGCAGCTCAGAACCAATCCAGTTATATTAGGAACCTTGGCATTTATAACAAAACACAGGCGCCCTTCATTCTTCTGCAGAACAGATGGGCTTGTTCTTCCAGACAAACAATATTGTCAAAAATTGAGAACGTGGGTTCAAGTGTGACTCGTTAAAACAGAGAGATGCAAGAGTGTAAGAAAACATTCTTACTGACAGAGAGAGACTTGGATACATTTGTCTCTTTGGCAGACCTCCTGGAGCTTCTCAGGACAAAAGATGAAGTGTTAGATTGAATAGCTACATTACTTTCACAGAGAGCTACAAATCTGATATGAAGAAGCAAAGGTCAGGAAAGATCAGTTGTGCATTGAAGAATCTGCTCCCAAACCATAATTTTGGCATTTCCTGAATCAAGCAGTGCTGGAGAGCAAATGATATGTTAGCATTCATAACGAGAGGATTTGATACAGGAATAAGGAAGTCTTATTGCAGTTGCCTGGGGCCTCAGTGAGACCACACCTGTATATAGTTTTGGTCCCCTTTCCCAAGGAAGGATGTATTTCCTGTGTGGGGAGTGTAGTGGAGATTCGTTAAGTTAGTGCCAGGGTTGGCAGGCTTGCCATATGAAGAGAGATTGAGTGGACTAGACCTGTATTCTCCAAAGTTTAAGATTAAGATTAAGATGATTAAGATATCTTTATTAGTCACATGTACATCGAAACACACAGTGAAATGCATCTTTTGTGTAGAGTGTTCTGGGGGCAGCCCGCAAGTGTTGCCATCCTTCCGGCCCCAACATAGCGTGCCCACAACTTCCCAACCCATACATCTTTGGAATGTGGGAGGAAACCGGAGCACCCAGAGGAAACCCACGCAGGCACGGGGAGAATGCACAAGCTCCTTACAGGCAGCGGCTGGAATTGAACCCGGGTCGCTGTCGCTGTAATAGCGTTACGCTAACTGCTACACTACCACGTGAGAGGTGATCTCCTGGAAACTTATGAAATTCTTGAAGGGCATGACAAGCTAGATGCAGGGAAGATGTTTCCACTCTTTGAAGATTCTAGGAGCAGGGGCACAGTTTCAAAATAAGGGGTAGGCCATTTAAGACTGAGACGAAGAAAAATTTCTTCACCTAGACCATGGTTAAGCTTTACAATTCTCTATCCAAGAGGGCTCAGGGGACTCATGTTCATTCAAAACACAGACTGATAAATTTCCAGACTTAAAGGGAATCAAGGTGTATGGGGACAGTGGTAGGAAATGCTGCTGAAGGAGATCAGCCAGATCTTAGTTAGTGGAAGCACAAGAGACTGCAGTTGCTGGAATCTGGAGCAACACACAAAGCACTGGAGGAACTCAGCAGGTCAGGCAGCATCTATGGAGGAAAACAGACAGTGGGCGTTTCGGGTCGAGACCCTTCATCTGGACCCATGTTAATGAAAAGTGGAGCAAGCCTGAAAGGTTGGATGGCCTATTCCTACTTCTGTTTCTTATTTGCGTATGAGGGCAGGGTTGTATGTTATATCAACACCTATTGAGTCTCGACGACCAACACAAAACAGTTTAAAGGTTGAAGAGGACAAAACCCAGTAAATCAGTTAAACTTCTTGAATTTGTAAACATCTTTAAACTACTTTCAGGCTTTCATTTCCTTTAAAGTGGGAAAGCAATATAGTCCATGTAAAATTGTGACATGAGTTTGGGAACCACAGGAGGAAAAACATTACAGATAATTTTTTACAAAATTGAATTGTATTAAGATGGCAAAATGGCCTCCTACACTGCGCAATATTATCATCAGATGCCTACTTAAGAGAATAAATTTCTTCTTTTTAGAATGCTCTGATCAGGCTTAGCTAGTTTTCAAACGTTAATACATGGAGCCAGCAGAGAAATTGGAAAGAGCTTCTCTCCTGCCACTGACATGTTTCTATAAAGAGTAACAGGTTCTTGAGAGAGATTTCGAAGTGGTAATCTAATCACGGTGTTCAAATAACATCATAAACCGCAAGAGCAAAACCCCAGTGGTTGTAACACTCATCCCATGATGAGACTGCAACTTTGGAGTTGTTTCGATTTCTATTACTCTTTAAAATATGTTGTTTCAATTTCAAGTAGGGAGTTCAGTCCATTTGTGGTCAATTTTTATGCTGTAGTTGCTCCTTGTCCTTGATGGCTGAATTTAATTTCTTTTATTGATTGAGGTGGCTTAGCAATAAAAGGACCTGAGCCAGTTGTGACAAGAATAGTTGCAGTGTGTTTGTCCACTGTGTTTGCAAATCAGAAACTTGAGCAAATATTTTCTGCCCATCTTCTGTTGATTTCCTCTCCTAAGTTCTTCCTTGCCTATCCATAGTCTCTCCTTATGGCCTCTCCCTTCTGATTTTGCCCTTCCCTTTCTTCACCCAGAGCTAGCACTTCTGCAGGATATTCTTACATACTGACTACCATGGGTCGACTCTGGATCCAGCCCTTTATTGGACTGGAGGCCTGTGACTAGTGGTGTACGACAGAGGTCGGTGCTGGGACCTTTGTTGTTTGTTGTTTATATAAATGATTTGGATGAGAATACACAAGGCATGGACAGTAAATTTGTGGATGATACTAAAATAGGTGATATCATAGACAGTGAAGAAAGTTATCAAAAGTTACAACGGGACAAGCTTAGGTGGTCACCTTGGTCAGCATGGATGAGTTGGGCCAAAAGGCCTGTTTCTGTGCTGTATTACTCCACGATTCTATCTTGAACAACCAACAATAGGAAGGAAGCACAGGTAGTCTGAACACCACCTACATTGGACTGGATCTGTCCAGACCTTGCCTGCAACTTGAATTCACCACCCATCTATCTATCTGCAGCCAATTTTGGGGGAGACAATTCCCAGTGCATTCCTGCATTTCTGGAGAACCCAAGCAAGACTAGGGTTTGTCGCTGAACTCCCTTGGAGTGCAGCAACAGAGCATAGTGACAGATACAGTGGAAGCTGCCACTCTGAATGTCTGGAACTCACAGCTTTCTTGACCTTCCTCAATTTAGCGGGCTGGATACCAAGGGCTTCCTTTAGAAACATAAGCCACAGTCAGTAAGTTTACCCAACAGAAGAATTGCACATGAAGATCTGCGCAGATCTACCTGAGGAATTCCCAGCCAAGTGCCAATACCGAGCATTGTGCGTGGGCAGTTTAATTTGCAGCTATGAAGAAGCAATAATGACTTATTGGATAAACCAAAAAGGCACAGAAAAACAATATTGAATCTAATGAAATCGATGGGAAAAATCTACAAAAGCATCAAGCACATCAGCAAATTTAGGTTTTACCTATGGTACTTCAATACATCAAAAAGACTGAAGAGTGTAGGGAGAACAAAAATGGATTAGTGTAAGATTAACGTAATGGGTGTTTGGTTAGTGTGGAATTGATGGAGCTTGGTTAGCATGGATGAGATGGGCTGAAAAGCCTGTTTTCCTGCTGTATCACCCTGTGACTCTATGACTCTAATCCTTCAAAGCCGTATTGCTTTCAATGAGACCTTGTACATCCTCAGAACATCTCTGATATGATACACATGAAATGCAACTTTACAATGCATGTACATCATTTTGCAAAGTCCTAATCTCAGAAGCTGCAACTTGGTGCCATCTAAGAATAGGCAGGTCCCCTCCTGTGGGATGCATGACCAACACATGCGAAGATGCTGATTCCAGTATCATAATAGATCCTTTGTGCAAGTTTGAGCTATGAAGGAAATTGGAAGCGATGTGCACACAGAGATCCAGTCCCTCTCTTGTGTGCTGAGTCAGTGGTATATTGTGGTTGAAAATTATGGGGAAACTCTGTTGACTGTTCTAATCCACCATTCTCCTTTCACTTCTGAGCTTGTGACCTAAATTAGGTCCTGGCTCCCAAAACCTCCACTATAAAATTACTGTCTTTGTTTTTAATATTTCACATAGACATCAGAGAATCACACAGCACAGTAACAGATCCTTCTGTTACCGTCAACCCTGTCTATGCTGGCCTCCATCGAGCACCCATTTATAATTATCCCATATTAATCCCAATTTATTTTCCCCACATTCCCCTCAACTTCTACCACTCACCTACACATTAAGGGCTATTTACAGCAGCCAATTAACCGACCAACCCCCACGACTTTGGGACATGGGAGGTAGTGGTTAGAGTAATGCTATTACAGCGCCAACGACCCAGGTTCAATTCCAGCCACTGTCTGTAAGGAGTTTGTACATCCTTCCCGTGTCTGCGTGGGTTTCCTTCGGGTGCTCTGGTATCCTCCCACATTCCAAAGATGTATGGGTTAGGAAGTTGTGGGCATGCTATGTTGGCGCCAGAAGAGTGGCGACACTTGAGGGCTGCCCCCAGAACACTCTCTGCAAAAAATGCATTTCACTGTGTGTTTCAATGTATATGTGACTGATAAAGATCTTAAAAAAGCCAAAACATCTAAAGGAAATACACACAGTCATAGGAAGAACATGCAAGCTCCACACAGACAGCACTGGAGGGCAGGATTGAAGCCTGAGCACTGGAGTCTATGAGGTAGCAGCTCTACAAGCTGTGCTACGATGTTGTCCTTATCTCTGATACCCCATCCAAGTTTACAGTCATCTGAAAAGATGTAGTAGAAGTTTAATCATTCCCGAAACCATATGTCAATGTGCAGGGGACCTGCAAAAATAGGTCTCAATGCCTTGGGCACAAGATTTCTGTCTGCATGCTTCATGTAATGATTTGTAAGTTTAAGCAACAGCATCCAGGGTTCTTTTTCGAGTTAGGATATATTAAGCATGAGTAATTTCAGGAGACCAGCACACCAGCTGAAACTGACCAACGCTAACATGTCTGCACCTCTTAAGAGAAATTGATCATTGGGCTGAAAGTACTGCTGGAAGTCATCACAATGCTTTATGTGAACTGTTTATGCAGTTCGATACAGACATGGGAGCAGACATCTCTGGAGGAAGTGGACACCCGGAGAGAGGTCCAATATGCTCAGGCACCTAGGACCTTTTCCAGGACAGAATTGAAGAGACAATGAGAGGTGGCCTTGGAGGTTAATGAACTCCTAAGATTAGTGCCAGTGCTACAATATGTTTCCTATCCTCTATTGTGCAATCAAGATCAATGTAAGCAGCAACAAATGTCATCCATCGGCACCTGCAAACCTTCACTCATGCACAGAGAGATATTAGCATGGGAATTCCACAGGGATTACCAGAGGGAATTGGATTTGCATTAATCCTTTATCAGTTGTGGGTAGCGATGCTACAAGCCAGTCAACATTTATTGACCATCTCTAATTGCCTTTGAAGGTGGTGACAAATTGCCTTCCTGCTCAGCTGTATTGAAGGAGTAGCCACAGATCTGTTGAGTGAGCAGCACCAACATTGTGAATGAGTGAGCACAAAGGATAAAAATTTATACTTCTGGATGAGAACAGTACATGCCTTCACAGGTTTATCTGTGCCAAATGACAGCTGCCCTTGTCTCTCTAACTGATGCAGATCACAGCTTTTCCTTGTCTTGGGGAGGAAGACTAACGCTGGACTGCATTTGAAGTTATTGTTGGTTAATGGGAGCTGACAATGCTTTGGACTGAATGAGTTAATGCTTCTTCGGTATCAATAAAACTCTATTCTCCCTCCAGTGCATGAAGAATCTTTTCAATCAATGCATTTACCATAGAGACAGTGCAGTGAAGATTCACTAGATTGGCTCCAGGATTGAGGGCGTGGAGGTGGGGGGCTTGCCATTTGAGGAAAGATCTCGTGGACTTGGACCGCACTCTATAGAAGTTAGAAGAATGGGAGGAAATCTTATTGAAACAGACAGAAGTCTTAAGGGGCTTGACAGGCTAGTTGGAGGATGTTTCTCTTGGCTGAGAAACCTGAGATCATGGGGCACAGTTTCAGAATGAAGGGATAGACCATTTAGGACTGAGATGAAGGAAAATATCTTCACTCAGAAGGCAGTGAACCTTTGGAGTTCTTTATCCCAGAGGTCCGGCAAGGCTTAAAAAAACAAATAAATAGATTTCTGGAGCTTAAGGGAATCAAGGAATATGATGATACTGCTGGAAAGTGGCACTGGGTGAGAAGATTTCCCATGATCTTGATGAAGACAGAGCAGACTCAATGGGCCAGATGACCTACTTCTAATCCTTTTTTTCTTCTTCTTACATTTAGTCGCTCCCTTCCCCAATTTCCTGGAGGCTCTCACTTTCCCCTACCCCACTTATCCTCCTGCACCTACTTCACAGAAATACTTTCCCTCCCCGACCACCCAATTCGTCTTTACTAATTTATATACTTCAGCTCCCGTCTGAAAAAGCTGCCTTGGTCGGGAATTGAACTCCAGCATAGCTTCCCAGTAGAAATTTCTGGCTTCCTAAACAATCAAAACTTCAGGAGTTCTATGAAAAACAAGTAGTAGAACAAAGAAGCAACACCAGGCCCAAGCTCTGGAAGTAACATCAGGGAGAAGGAAATCATTTTTAAAGGAGGTTGGAGGTAGATATCCACAAATCAGGCAAAATAATAAACATTGGAATGATCTTCTGGTGCCTTTGCCTCTGTGTGTTTTCACAATTCAGCTGAGCATTGTAAATTAAGTGATGAGGTATTCTAGTATCCTCATTAGGAAACATTTTTGGAAACTGTGAGTAAAGTCCATAATTTGCCATCCATTAAATTTAATTGCAATCAATAGATGGAAAATCAGTTTCTTTTACCACACTTGGCATATCCTATTCACATTTTGACTAGGCAGCCTTCTCCCAGACCTCTGCCTATGCAGAGGGTACAGTTTCAAAACAGAGATGAGGAAAAATTTCTTTAGCCGGAGGGTAGTGAATTTGTGGAACTCCTTGCCACGTACAGCAGTGGAGGCCAGATCAGTGGGGGCGTTCAAGGAGGAGATAGATAGATATCTAAATAGTCAGGATATCAAGGGATATGGGGATAAGGCCGGTAATTGGGACTAGAATAGTGTTTTTTTTTCTTCTTCTTCTTCTTCCCCCATTCCCCATTTCTCATTTCTATTTCCTTTTCCTTGGAGAAGACTCGATGGGCTGAATGGCTTGCTTCTGCTCCCTTGTCTTGTGATCTTTATAACGTCATGTATGTGGGAGGACTGGGCTAAGACTCTGATAGATTACTTCCAGCTCTCTATGGTGAAATGCTTGGCTTCCATCAGCTGCCTCCACCTGACAGCATGGTCGGATGAACGAGAATTCACTCCTGATGTTGCCAGCTTCCAACCCATAACTCTTCCGGCACTAAAAGAGTTTCCTTCTGTGATTAAATTGTTCAGTATTTTAATTCTCCCACAATGGGTAAGGGACCACTGGTTAAAGGGAAGTCTATACTGTACTTCCTCATTCATGGTCCATCTGGAAATGAACCCTCGCAGGGAAAGTGGCAGACTGAAATATTCCTTAAGTTCTTTTCTTTGATAGGTAGTTGCATTTCGGCTCTAAGGGGCAGGAGTTTTCACTTGGATGCATTGGATCTCATAGAAAATATTGCTGAAATCAGCCAACCATCAGAAAAGATTTGGAATTCCAAGTTCAAGTCACATTCACTGTACTTTAATGACCTAAAATGCAGCTTAAGAAGTATCACCCCAGAAGTAGGCATATCCACAAAACTGGCCTTCCCATAGTCTGAATTAATTGCCATTGAGAGTTTCCAGTAACAGCCAGTTTGCTGGCCTTCAAGGAAACTCCAAGAATTGAATTTTTTTTTAGCCACAAGGAGACTAACAGGATTAATTTCAAATTAAGAAACTCATTACTGCATTCCAATATAATTAACACAATTCAGTATTTTGTAAGTTGTTCTCTTTATTACACAGAGATTGTGGATTGACACTGATTAAAACTGTATATTTTGGTGATAATTATTTTCCAGCTCAAACAATCAAACTATCCTTACCACGCTTTGAACAATGTATTTTCAGTTTCCTTTTGAAAAATACCACCCCAGTAGCACCGCTTCAATAAGGCACAAATGAGTTTGGGCAGAATCTTAAGGACAAGAACAATTTCCACCTGGATCATTGATTCCACCCAACTCAGAAACACTTGGACAGAATGTTTGAAATTGCCTTTGTTCATTTAGGTTGAGAGGTGATTAGTCTGTGATGGTGTGGCACAGGGTGGGAGGGGAGAAGGGTATTATACATACCACAATTAGTCTGGGATGAGCCAATAATGAGTCAGACCCCAAGCCTTTGGATGGGTAAGAAAAGAGGGGTTGGAGAGCAGACATTTTTATTGCAATAAAGCTCAGAAGAAACAGTGAGTTTAACTTAAAATAAACTTGATATCCTTGCAATGCCCCTTTATACATTTTACTGCTTTCAGCATTGAACTGAGTGCTAATAATAAAGGCTTTTTGATCCAATTTCCAATTTTAAATACATGAAACATTCTGCATGTGTTGTACACAAAATACAGTGAAGAAATTACATTGGCAACAGGCTGATACCAGTGGCTGGAACCTTACCTGGCCAGAAGCACATTTTATGTACTATCAATCCTTAAAAATGGGTGCAATCGAATTTTTTTCCAATTTCATTTCTAGGCAGAAGTATTTGGATTTACACTTGACTGTAGTAATTAGAGAAATTATGCACATTAAGTCCCCTCAGACAGCAATGGTCCTTTCTAAATAGTGCAACCAAACCTCTCGTGCCTATTGAGAGTGCAGATGAGTTTATTGGTGTTTGGAACATTTGATAGTATTCCATCAGTACAGCTAATTATGGAAACTTGAAAGACAGTACATCATGACAGCAATCTTCTGTAGGGAAACATGACTGACCTTGAACCAAGTAATTATAGATTTGTAACTGCCTCATCCTGCTGATCATAATACTGCATGCTGACTGCAAGGTGGGTTGGGAATGGCAGGGTAGCAAGGAGTCTGTGAACCATAGGTCAGGTGCTTTGACCTGATACTCAGTCAGTTTTCTTCAGAAGTAATCCCATTATGACATGTCAAATCATTAATTGGACCAGCTCAATGTTAGTGAGGGCAAAACATTTAGAAATTAAGGCCATTTGTTCTGGGTGCTCCATTCTGACCTTCTTTGCATTATAAGGTGAACTTCTACATCCAGAGATCTCTCTGCAAGTTTTTTTTCCCCAGGTATTAAGTTTTGCATCCTAAAAGTGCTACATTAAGTTAAACCACATATAATCCATACAGATAAAGACTCGCAAATTTTGAAGTGCATGTTGAGTACTATATTCTTTTAAATGCATTGATATTGTAAATTTGTATCTTACAATAAATACATTCTGCAGCATATTTATACTAAATGTCTGATTATATAAGAACTTGAGAAATTGAGGAAGGAGTCAGCCTTGTGGTCCCTTGAGCCTGCTCCACCACTCAGATGGATCATAACCGATTCTGAGCCTCGTTCACTTTCCCACCTAATTCCCATTACTTCCTGACTCCCTTGGTGTTGAAAAATTAACAAGTTCAGCCTTAAATATACAGAAAAACATCCTCAGCTCTCTGAGGTAGAGCATATAATGGCTAATTTGGACAGATTTAGAATGAGGAATCAATACTATTTCTAATGTATATTCCAGTGGTGCAATTTATTCAAATGGTTATCTTTCCATCCACAAAAAGAGGAGACAAGTCTGCAAAAGTTGACATTGCAAATAAAGTGGGTTGAGAGAGAAGCCTAACTTGTAATTCTACTGCTTTTCTGCAGCTTTTATACTGGGTCTTCAACCCAAAATGTTAACTCTCCTTCTCTCTTCATAGGTGCTGCCCAACCTGCTGTGCGTTTCCAGCATGTTTTGTTTTCATTTTAGGTTTCCAGCATCCGCAGATTTTTTTTTTTATTTTCATTTTCTGTGGCTTTTAGCATTTCCTTAACAAGTGCTAAAGGAACACATGTTTACGGCAGAATTACATTTTCACTCAATGCATATTCACTACAATATTTTGAAATACATTCACCTATAGACCTGATAAATTTAAGGGAAGCATAATTTAAAGAATGTTATGATTGATTTGAAGGACAGTTTTGTTTGGGTAAGTTGATGTTTTTGATAAAATAAGTGCATTTCACAACACGTCAGGATAACATTTCTCAGTTATTACCAAAAGAACAAACAATCAAGACCCTTTGTAGTAGATTTAGCTGTTCAATATATGGCAAGGCTGATTTAAATGAACCCACAGCACAACAATCCGCAAAAAGAGACATTTCTTCCCACTGCCCTTGTCAATGACAAATACAGACTGTTAATCAATATACTGAGTGTATCTTTCAGGACACAGTTCAATAAATTACACCCAGTTCATTAGTAACTGTGCTGATAGAATGATGCAGGTAAGGTTATTATTCCTGCTTTGTTTGTTATATGTGCTGCTACAAGGAAGACACAATAGATTAACGTACTTTGATTTACCAGTACACTTAAATGGGTCATAGCTACAGAGTATGCTACATCAATTATACTGCAATATTGCATAACACGCAAAATGCAGAGGGCAGCCTAGCTGTAAAACGCCAGATGTGTTTACTGCAAATAACCATTGACTCAACAGTATTACATATGGACGCAGATTATATTCTTTCTGGCTTCACGTGGCATACCATGTATTGTCCCTTGTGTCAGCTACTTGACTTATCTTACATCTGACCATTAAATACACAACAATTTTTGATGAATAGGCTCCCAGAGGCTAAATTAGTTTTCTTGACATGATCTCAAAGGAAATCACAGACATTGTTTCAGTGTGTTATTTGTTGCTGAGGAGACTGGAAAATGAAAAAAAACAAGCACCTACATATCCACAGCCAGTCATTATTAGTGTTTCATAGAAGGGTTTAAGCTTGCATGATGTTTCGACTGAACAAACTGTACTCACAATGAATCCTTCTTCTTTAATGTAGTGCACTCTTTATTTGTAATTAATTCATGAAATGACCTTTTGCATCTTACCGTAGATGTTCAAGTTGTTTCAAGAATCTGCTCCAGATGAGGAGAAAAATGTCAAAAAGTATGAATTATTTATAAATTAAAAATTTATTATATTAAATTCCAGGGTGAATTTCATAGTGGTGCATGCAAAAACACATGCACATTATCTGAGTATACTTCATTGAATCTGACAACTAGAATCAATTATATAAATTACAAGACACTAAAAAGTATAAACTTTTTTATACATTCTAGAAACCTCAGACACTAGCATTACTATTGAAGAGGCTGATTTTAGTCAGGATAGTTGATTAAAATCCAATTGGATTGCTTTATTGGCCTTCCACTATCCCAGCAAACTACCCCTGAACAACTTTCACATTTTAGCTTGCCTTCCAGAAATGTCAAGGATTGTTTCTCCCAGTTCCTGCAAACTTCTTAATCACTACAACCTCCTGTGAATTCCCCATTCCTTCCTCATTTAGGCCCTACATTCTGAAAGTTTCACCACAAAAACCTCCACCTCTCTATTCCTTTAAAATTTCCCTTGAAACCCACTTCTGAGGTCAAACTTTCAGTTGCATAAATTCTTTCAATAAGCTTCAGTGAAGTGCAGCAGATTGTTTAAGTTTGAGGTAAAGGCTCTACGTAAGTAAATGTAGTTATACATTTAAATGATGTAACTCTCGCAGAAAAAATTAATTGGTCAAGAAAGCAGTAGAAGTGAGCAATGTAGCTGCTAAAGGGAGTGCCACCTTATAGCATGGTCTATACATGCTCGCAGTTCAGTTCAAGATCAATGGCCACAAATAAGCATTCTGTCTGCTCGAAGCCCCATGTCTAAGTGACTGAATAGTGACTTCCATACTCAGCTACAGGGCCATTTCAAAAGAACCTGCAATAGGGAAAGCACATTTGTTGCTTTATCAGGTACTTATCCCAGCGAAGCAAGCTAGATGAGCCTGATGAAGATTCTGTGAGGTGCGCAGCCAAACACTAGCTCTCCACCCAATTCTCCCACCATCCCCATCCGCTTCCTCCATGTCTCCAACATTGATCTTGGAAGAAAAAGCATAATGTTTGCTGTCAGGGAGAATCATCAATAATATTTTAAATTACTATGGAGTTGTTTGAATTATTTTTATTACTTTATGGAATATTTAGAAAAAACTTGCATTTATAGACATGGCATCCTGCATGGGCTCCAACAGCCAATGAAGAACTTTTAAATCTAGGCACTGTTGTAATGTAGGAAACACAGCAACTAATTAGTGCAAACAAGCTTCACAAACAAAAATCTGATAATGACCAGATAATCTATTTCAGTAATATTATTTGAGGGATAAGTACTGACCAGTCCCCCAGGAGGTCTCCTATTATCCTCCTAATCCTGATATGCAGTCTTTTTTCCACAAGATAACAGACGTTTCATCCTAAAGTTGACACATCTATCATCGTTGCAATCTTTTCTGCGGCACTGATGTCAGCCTGGAGTTTGTGCTGGAAATTCTGCAGTAGGACATTGAAATTAATTATGAAATAGGGATCTAACTTATTGCTACATGTGTGATATGGTTGAGATATTGTAATTATCTACAAGTTTGCAGATGATACCACCGTAGTAAGCCGTATCTCAAATAATGATGAGTCGGAGTACAGGAAGGAGAAAGAGAGCTTAGTGACATGGTGTCATGACAACAACCTTTCCCTCAATGTCAGCAAAACAAAAGAGCTGGTCATTGACTTGAGGAAAGGGGGCAGTGTACATGCACCTGTCTACATCAATGGTCCTGAGGTCTTGAGGGTTGAGAGCTTCAAGTTCCTAGGAGTGAACATCACCAATAGCCTGTCCTGGTCCAATCACATAGATACCAAGGCCAAGAAAGCTCACCAGTGCCTCCACTTCCTCAGGAGGATAAAGAAATTTGGCATGTCCCCTTTGACACTCACCAATTTTTATTGATGCACCATAGAAAGCATCCTATCTGGATGCATCACAGCTTGGTATGGCAACTACTCTTCCCAGGACTGTAAGAAACTGCAAAGAGTTGTGGACACAGCCCAGTGCATCAAGGAAACGAGCCTTCCCTCCATGGACTCTCTATACCTCTCACTGCCTTGGTGAAGCAGCCAGCGTAATGAAAGAACACACCTACCTAGGTCATTTTCTCTTCTCTCCTCTCCCATCAGGCAGAAGATACAGGAGCCTGAGGGCACATAGCACCAGGCTCAAGGACAGCTTCTATCCCACAGTGATACGACTATTGAACAGTTCCCTTACACGATGAGATGGACTTGTTTGACCTTGCACCTTATTGTCTACCTGCAATGCACTTCCCTGTAGCTGTGACACTTTACTCTGTACTGTTATTGTTTTTACCCTGTACCACCTCAATGCACTGTGTAATGAATTGATCTGTATGAACGGTATGCAAGATAAGTTTTTCACTGTACCTCGGTACAAGTGACCATAATAAACTAGTACCAATACCAATTTAACTAGCCCACGGGTACCAATTTGAACTAATTTAAATTTATTTATATAGGTTAATCTAAATTTAATTAATTTTTACTCATAAAACCAAAAGTCAGTATTGAGTTATTTTCAAATAAGCATTTATAGGACACAACTTTGTGGCCACTGATCCAGGATAACAAAATCTCTGTTATTTTCTATAAGGTTTTGCAGGTCTTCCACTGTGCCATGATCTTGATCAATAAAGTCCCGATGATTTTTGAGACACGTGCCTAGACCTTCCTGGTTTTGATGAATTTGTAAAATTCCTCAATCTTTTTCTCTGTTTTGTGATCTCCATCACAACTCCAACCAGAGAAGTAAGCAGGCTTTCAAACAGTGCATACATCAATTGCATAATCCCACAGCTGAGAAAACAGTTGCCAAGCAACAATTTATGAAGCACTTATCAACTGATTGTTTTTATCAGAGTCTGGAGACTTGAACTGCACAGGCGCATTGCTATACCATGAGAAATTGCTATTTCAAAAGCTCGAAAGCCATTTATAATCAGAATAAAATTATAATTGAATTTTCTTCGGATTTAAATTTGACTTCAGCTTTGAGGTTGCAAATGCTTATGAAAAGCTAAATTCAAATTTTAATCTTATATAATCCAATAGCTTGTTGGTTATTACAATGATTTAATTAGTAATAGCTAAAATGATAAACATCACATTTTTCAGTTGATTTCAATGGACTATATGTTCATAACATTTATACTAGGCAAGAACTTGTCAGCTGTGAACCATCTGCTCCCATTGCTGAGCTGCATGATAAGTGCATATTTACCTTTGTTATCCAAAGCTATCCTGATCCTAAATGGTTGGGCCCTGCATGGCAGCAGGATTTTATACAACCTAAAGCACACAAAACAATTTTTAAAAATATTTTGCCAGTCAGCTGAAACATGCCCTGGCTTAGTTTACTGTCAAATCCATTAATGACTTAATTGTCTCAGCCTGTTAGAAACATTGCAAACTATTCAAAAACTATTGAAAAATCAATGAAACAATTGAAAAATATACATTCCAAGTGTTTAAAATATTAAAAATATGCCAAACATTTAAAAAAATTAAAGGCTATCAAGTAGAATCAATTATTTAAAATAAAGGCAAATTATCTAATTCCTCAGTCCCTCACTGTCATTACTTTCCATTGAAATAAATAGACTCACAGTTCCTGTGCCAGGTATAACCTATCACAGGTTCAGTGGATTTCCTAGTGTATGTGACAGGTAACTGATGCATGTGTGCTCCATCCCTGGGTTCAATATGGAGCCCAGCTATGGAGCACAGTCATGCATAATCCAGGGGAAAATGCCCAGCAAATTTCCAATCCTTCATTCAACTTTTGACAGAGACACAAAAAATTCTGCAGATGCTGTAATCTGGAGCAATACACAAAAAGCGCTGGAGGAACTCAGCAGGTCAGGCAGCATCCATGGAGGGAAATAAACAGTTGCCGTTTCGGGCCAAGACCCTTCATCGGGACCGGAAAGGAAGATGGCAGAAACCAGACTAAGAAGGTGTGGGGAGGGGGAAGAGCACACACAGGCAGGGGATAGGTGAGTTCAGGTGATGGGTGAGTCCAGGTGAAAGGGGGAAGGTAGGTGGGTGGGGGAGGGGGAGAAGATGTAATAAGCTGAGAGGTGATAGGTAGAAGAGGCAAAGGGCTGGAGGAGGAGGATCCAGTATGAGAGGGTAGTGGACCATGAAATAAAGAATGTGGGAATGGAGGAGAGGAGATGGGCAGGTCATCAAGGCAGGGGAAGGGAGCCATAGGAATAAGGGAAGACAAAGGAGTCGGGGGGTGGAGAAAAAGAAAGGGTGGAGTTATCGTAAATTAGAGAAAGCAATGTTGAGGCTATCAGGTTGGAAACTCCCAAGGCGGAATATGAGGTGTTGTTCCTCCAACCTGCACCTGGCCTCAACGTGGCAGTAGAGGAGGCCATGGATAGACATGTCAGTATGGGAATGGGATGTGGAATTGAAGTGGGTGGCCACCTGCAGGTCCTGGCTGTTGTGGCAGACAGAGCGAAGGTGCTCGATAAAGCACCTTCCCCAGCTTTTATTCCTCAGCTGACTCAAGCCTACCTGATTTTGGGGGTTAAAACTACACTCATGATTCTCCTGTTTAGACTTGAGCAAGTTTTCCATCAAGAATGTTTGTTTCCATCATGTTCATTTTCCCCAAACTACAGTTTACATCTGTATATCAAGGGTTAACTCTTGGCACGTATATAGACATGGAATTGGTGCAGGTATCTCAATGGGCACTTGTCAGGCTTCTAAGGTTCCAACTTTTATTAAAGGAACTAGGGATAAGAAGAGACGACTACAAAATGTTCTTAATCTTTATATAATAGAAAATGCCAGAAATACTCAGCAGGTTTGACAGCAACTGTGGAGAAAGCAACTGTGGAGAAAGCAACTGTGTTAATACTTCAGTCAACGACCCTTCATCAGAACTGGAAGGTAAGACACAAAATGTAGCAGTTGTTGGAAATCTGAAGCAAAAGAGAATTATGCAGGAGATCAGGCAGCATCTGTGGAAAGAGAAAACTTGAGTGGGATGTCACTGTATATAATATGAATTGTTCCATGATTCTTGCAAGAAGGTTTGCAAGTGTATTGACTGCTTCTGATGTTCTAAATGGGGGGAAAAAAACAATCATTGAAGGTTTTCTGTCAAGTGCATTCCTGACTGAAACCTTCTCTACATTTCTAGCTCTGACTGTTTAGCTCCCTTCCTCAGCAGGATGTGATAGCAACAATTCACAGAGGAAGACAACAAGCATGGCAGCTCAATGATGCTCTAACCTGTGGAGAGCTGAAGGGCCACAATGCACCTGTATCAGACATAAGGGATATCTGAAACAGCTGGTCACAGGACAGACCAGGAAAGACTGCAGGGAACTGGCCAATACATGTGAATGCAGTGCAAATAAGAGATGACTAACTTTGGTGAATTGTATGGCATGTTTATTATTGTGAAATAAACACCTATGGTGGACACGTCCATAATTATACCAGACAAAAATAACCATCTGGACTTGTATAATGTGTTTAATAGGTGAATCTCTATGCGATGGGATTTGTGAACTTAAATTCTAATTAACGAAACCAGTGCAGTTGTACATTTTGTCACTCAAAAACAATCTTTTCCAGCTCTGACAAATTATTATGGCTCCAATTACTCTAAGTAAATTAGTAAAATATTACATTTTGTAAATCCATTTAGTAATTCTCAAAATAAAAGCAGGCAGTGGAAAACACTGATCTGTGAAGAATGAAGCAGAGTTAAAAGTTCTGATGAAAAGATTTTATGTCTTTGCATTGTACTGCTGCCGCAAAACAACATATTTCACATCATATGTCAGAGATAATAAATCTGATTCTGATTGCTTATCTTTCCACAGATGTTCATTGACCTACTGCATTTTTCCAACATATTCCACTTTTATTTCAGGTGTTGGTATTTTTGTCATCCTTAGTAATTTTGAAAAAGTAACAAAGAATGCATCACATATATAAAAGCTCATCAAATACAAAGCATCAAAGGCTAGTTCTGTGATTATGTGTGCTTGTAACAGTTGGCCCTAACCAAGTGACCAGATCATACGCTAAGATACTGAAAAGCTGAAGACCTCTCATCCACCCCACATGCCCTCTGTACAACTTGCAACCAGAAGGAATACCATAGATTATGCATTCCACAATTGATGGCTTAAGAATCCAGAAGTTTTGATTTGTTAATGGTGCCGTTTTGTTTGCATCATTGAAGTCTTTCAGAGTCCATTTAAATGAATATTTTCAAAATATTGTCAGCAACTTTTGAAATTGAACTTCTAAAGTGGAATATCACTGTTAAAGATAGAAATATGTTTTAGTGTACTACTTGCAAATTCTGCTTTTTTCCATTCTCACATTCCTTCTAAAAGTTCTGGTGTATTTTATGGAGATATTTTTGCGATTCTATGATGACACATTATTGTCTGTGTGTTTGCTGCAAATATCTACAATCAAATCTGCCTGAAATACAATTTCCACCCATGGATGAGCATTGTACTGGATTGACTGTTCCACTTTACTTGGCAGTTTTGTAACTAGGAAAGGATCTGGTTAGATGAACGATGTGTATTTATACCTGAGGTTGTTCATCACACCTACTGTTACTAAGCTTCTGTATCTCTGAACATAGGACTACTGAGACATGTCCAATTTCCCTTATGTTTCATTGAGGAAAATCTTATAAAAAGTTCTAATCTCTCAAATTAGACCACTAGGCAAGTTCCATCAAAAAAAAGGCTCTGATATTTACTTCCCAGGTAGCAAGAAGCTCAACTCCTATAGTAGAACCATCAAGCATTAACTGTAACAGGAACAACTTGTAAAAATATTTTCTTTAACATGGTCAAATGTCCCAAGTTATTACACAGAACTATAAAAAGGTTTGGGTATTCCATGGTGGTCAGTTGAAGAAAAATGTGTTTTGAAGAAAGCTTCTCCCAGCATTTAAAATAAGCAGCAGAAGACTAGTTCCAATTGCAAATTAGCTGACGCATTTTTAATTCCTGGAGCTCACCTGAGCAAAACAAATCAAACTGGTCTGAATTATTTAGGACAAATCTTCATGTTAACTGCCCCACTTCACCAGTGATTGTTATCATGTCCCATTGAAAATATAGGCCGCGACGTCCTTGGATAATGCCATGTCAATTAAAATAGTTAAGGGATGAAGCACACAATCTCTCCAGTCTCTGGGTTCTTTAAGAAAAGGATTCTTTATGCTTAACAAATTGGATTTCCAATAAGCGTGGACTAGAAGTGCTAAGGCCTGTTACTCTATTAGAACTTATGATAGTGTACGATTCTCAAGGCTTTAGATATTACAGATTAATACAGGATTTGTGCAGGAACTTAAATATGATCATTTTAGAGGGACACTTTACAGATGCATATTATACACATTTGTGTGTCCTTAATTTCATTAATGATTCTTGGTCCAGGATGTATTACATGGAGTGAGGGGAGGTATAGGCTAGTGGTACAACAGCAAGAGCATGTCCCTTCTGTTCCCCAAACCACCCCACATTCACCTCCCACCACACAAACCAACCGTACTAGTAAAGTCTAAATGAACACAATCTCTGCACCAAGTATTGTTTCCAACTGTCTCACTACAGTGCATTTTAAAAGGATATTGCTGCATTAGTTAAATTTGCAGTATTTCTTACTGTTAGTCCACCTCCAGCACCATTTGGTTGTGGTATCATCATCCGTTCTTCTAAGGAACCTCGGGAACATCCACATTGCATCTTTGGGAGTCATTTGGACCAGCCACCCTGCTATCACCATTAGCTGAGTAAGGCAATACCATAGTGGTCACCAGTAAACCCACATAGAACTTTGTTGGACAGTAATGAGAAAAAGGATCAACATTGTCAAGGACAAGAGTGATGTGGATATAACCCTCCTCAGTTACTCTGTACCCTGATCAGTTCAGTGAAAGGGCAGATCTGGCTAGGAAAAGAAAGTAATCATTACGTTCTTCAGCAAGTCCACACATGCCATTGTGGATCCAGCAACCTTCACTTCCCTATGTACAGTGGTCACCACTGTAGCAACAAGAACTCTCTGTACAGAAGGGGACAATGGCTTCCACTTTAGTCATCCCCTCTCCTGGCTACACCATATCCCCCCATATACTAAGGCAAGTTCCATTTGAAATATCAGGGAACTTAATGTTAGTGGCCATTCACAATTTTTCCTGGGAGAATCACTAGCAAAAAATCTGGACTTCAAGTGCAATCTGAAAATGCAGCAATCTGATATAACAGCTCTGATGAAATGTCTTTGGTCTAAATACATTAACTATTTCTCTTTTCACAGATGTGGCCTGACTTACTCTGTATTTCCTACGTTTTCTGCTTTTAATCCATTCATTTCACAGCCAAGTTTTTTGGGGGCATTTTCTTTTCATGCCATTCAGTTCATATTGCCCCTCACTTTTCTGCTTTTATATTTCATCCACATCTGTCCATGTTACCAACTACCCATGTCCTCCTAGTACCAAACTACTTGTTAATTGCGTTTCCAAGTTTCTTGTCATCTGCAGACTTTTAAAGTATGCTACAGGTCAATAATACATATGAAGGAAGAGTGTTACTGACACTGATCCCTGGTACGCACCACTACACACTTCCATCCAGTCTATGAAACTAGTGTTCACCCCTACTCTGCTTTCTATCCCTTAGCCAAATCCACATCCATACATACTGGGTGTCCTCTTCACCCCACAGATGTAATTTTGCCTCATGTCTATCATGTGCCACTTTAGTTTATATATAATTTTGTAATCTAAGTTATTTCTAAAATCACCTTGTAAACATGGGTTACGTTTGGAACACTTCAAGATGGAAAGATATCAAAGCACATCTAAAGAAAACCGCAGCTTCAGGGGGCACTTTGCACCCACATATGGATGAACCTAATTCCTATGTTTAGACAGTCTTGAGCTTTATTATTTTAAATCCTTAACAGTCACATGCTTCACATTTACATTAAGTTGTTGCAATGACTGTTTAGAAAAGGCACAAATAAATTGAAGTGATAACAATGCATTGAACATGGGGAAACATCAGATGCATTAGTGCTGATTAGATATACAACAGAATATTTTTTAAGTACTGTTATTAACAGCCTTCTCTGATTAATGTATATAATACAGGTATTATTTCCCAAAGGTGAAACAGTGCCATCTTTTGCAGATTTAGGTGAAATGCAATGTATCACATCATTCAGTCCATATCACTCAACTATACCATATATCCTAATTCTGTCTTAATCCGTAGTGTAACTTAAAATTGCTTATAATCCTGGTAAAACTACATTTTATGTCTCTGTCATTTTTACTTATGCTCTCCACAAACAGCATTGAGTACCAGAAATGAATATGAACGTTTGATATTCCTATACTCTTACTTTCCCAATACAGTTCCACGTTCACCAGCAACCCGTCCACTCCCCCAATAACAGCCCACCTTGGCTGTGGTGAATATTATCTGCAAGAAGCACTGAGCACTCAACAAGGCTCCTTCTAAAACATTTCGCATACCCCAAATTTCCTCTCCTAAAGGACAGGTGCACATGACTACCACAACCTGTGTCACCCTTCAAATCAGCCAATCTGACATGAGATTGGTCCTTCAACATCCTTCAGCAATTCAAGATATCTCACCTCTGGTTTCTCAAGGGCATTTAGGGAAGGGCAGCCTTGCCTGTGATACCCAGATCCTGTGAATGAATAAAGGCTGCATATAATGGCAATGCTGTTGCAAGAAAAAGCAGGCATGATTGACCCATTCTGTCGTTCAAGCCTGGTGCCCACAATGGTGCAAGTGACTGAGGTGGAACTACAGCACAAAATTTGCATGACTATCTTCCTCTGGCAATATTAATGTGACGTGTCCGACTTGGATTAGAAGTGAATGCACTTTTATTTCCCCACAAACCGTTTCTCCTCCTCAATATGTTGCAATTCCTTTGGAAAGTTGTCTGCGGCCAAGTATCAGCACTTGCTACCTCCCCTGCAAGATGAGTATAACACAGATTTGCACCCCTCTTGAAACATTCAAACCAGACATGGCTCGCCTTTACCAAGACTTGCAGAAGATCCATCATACCTTCAATGTTCTTTCAAATCTCGCAGTAACAATCTTTCTCCCACATCATCATCAAACTGCGATGCACACACTGTTGATTCTGATCTTCTAACCACTTAACACCTTTCCAATTCTCTCAATTATAATATCACTGCCCTTCATAACACACGATAAATTTCTGGGGTAACCTTCTGTAACAACCAAGAGACTCACTTCTAATAACCAATTGCGTCAGTAGGCAAATATGTCAATAGGCTGAATTTTATTTCAGTATGTACTTATGTCAATGGTCAGTGTAATTATTGATGTATTGCAAAGTGGAGAAATCTAAGTTTGAACAGCTTTGCTATGTTATGTTAAACCCACATAATACACATCTGTCCGTAACAATTATTTGGAGAATAGGTTACCCCTCCTGCTCCCTTTGTTGGCGTACCCATATTTCTATTAATAGACTTTGCCTTCCTATCACCAGGAAAATATGGCCTTGGAACAAAGCCCTATTACTCTTCAGACCTCTTCCAAAACACCACTTAAATGGCAGTGTAGTCTGATATCTTTAATTGTCACCCAGCCTTTTTGAACAGGATGCAACTGAATTTCACATGCAGTCCAGTATAAATCATTGAGATGTGGACAGAATACATATGACATATTCTGTATGTTATTCTGAAGCACCCTGGATAGTATGCAATGTTGGCTGTAAGTTGTCAAACTTCTGTGAATGTATATGAAGGGCATATATTAATATATTTCTTTTAGCTCCTTATCTGTTGAAGGGGCTATTCAAATGCCTAATGCTCCTGCGAGGTTGTTATCTTGTACATGAAGTGTAACAGGAATTATTCAATCTAATTATTGTTTGCTTTTTTTGGATGGCTCATGTTGGATTGCTCAATATAGCAGGGAACTTTCTCATTTCTTGGACTAATGATGTAGTTGAAATGTTCCCAAATGCTCAGAAGATAAAGAGCTAAAAGAAATATATTAACATATGCTCATCATATACTGTATATTTACGCAAATCTGACAAGCTCCTGCCAACATTTAAGTCAGAATAAAGTAACATTTCATATCAACCAATTTTTCTTCCTGCATCAATAAGTTCAAAGGGATCTGTATAATAACAAAAAAAAGATGAGTGGAATCTTGTTAATTCAAAATGCCTACAGAAACATATGTTTGGAATGGGGCCCATTTTGTAGCCAACTGTCAGAAATAGAACCAGAAAATGATACAGACATGATTCAGTCACTGAAACCGTTCAAATCTATTGTCACGAGTCATTGAAATCAGTCAATGACACATGAAAGCAAATTTTAACCCTCCATCAATAATTTTAAGTCTTATTTTCAGTAACAGGTTTCATTTCAAAATGAAAATAGTGTGTTGAAATTTAAGCAGCAGACCTTGTATATTTGTGAAAAGCAATTGAGTATTTTGAATGTCAGGTCAGAAATTCTGATTTGAGCTAACCGTGTCACTGTGCACCCATCAGACACAATAAGCAATGGTATTAGCTCTGTGGAGAATCTGGACAAATAACTGGCAAGTAACATTTGCACTGCACATGCCAGACAATGAATATCTTCAACAAGGAGGTCTAGTCACCTTCCCTAGAGAGTTAACTGAACGCAGTCACAGAGTCCCCCAAAAGCAATATCAGGGGATTACCACTGACGAAAAGTTTAACTGGACCACGCACATAGTTATTGTGGCTGCAAGAACTATTCAGAGTTTGGGTCCATTCCAGTAGGTGACTCATTTCTGAATCGCCAAAGCTTTTACATTATTTATGAGGCACAATAGAGAGTGTGATGGAATACCCTTCATCTGCTTAAATGACTGCAGCTCCAACAGAATTCAAGATCATCCAGGAAAAAGCAGTGTGATTGATTGACATCCTATTCCCTCCAGAACATTCACTTTCTCCACCAGGGTTCATACGGCTGAAATGCGTACATTCTACAATATGCACTGCACCAAGACACAAGGCTCTTCCACCTCCCAAATCTGTACACGTTTATTACACTGAAGTACAAGTGCAGCAGAATCAAAGGTCCTTGTCTTAAGAGATACATCAGCAATTCTTTATTGTTGCTTGGCCAAAAACCTGGAACTCCAAATCTAATGGCACTGTGGGAACACACGGACTGTGTGCATGGTGATTCACCACTCCCTTTTCAAGGCAATCAAGGCTTTCCTGGTGACATCGACACCGCAAGAATTTCAATTTGGATACTACTGTAAAGCCTGAAATGCTCTGAAAATGTTAACTAGTCAAAATCAAATAGTGTAAAATTAACTATTACAGGAGCACTGGAAAATATTAATTCTCCAGTTAGTTTCATTAGTCTCAGAGTTTGACTTTTATACTGACATTCCCTGGTTTCAACCATTTCATCAAGGACCAGTCAATGATCCAGGGAAAAAAAAAGGCAGGTCCCAAGAGGTAAAAACATCATTAAATTGCCCACACCCCCCTCCCCACAACTACCACCACCAA
Source organism: Pristis pectinata (assembly GCF_009764475.1). NCBI lineage: Eukaryota > Metazoa > Chordata > Chondrichthyes > Rhinopristiformes > Pristidae > Pristis > Pristis pectinata. The sequence goes on along the minus strand of NC_067405.1, from coordinate 127,724,992 downwards.
AGAGTTGACACGGCAAGGTTTTTATTAAAATGCAGTTCTTTCATGTTCAGATGAAGACTCTCTCTCCCTACTTTGGAGATCTTCCAAATTTTAAATGCACAATTGAGGGGAATACTTTAGACTGACAGTACTACTAACAAGAAGACTGCACCCTTTTTGAATTATCTGCAATGCAGATCTGCTTAAAAAAAACACTAGATTATCAGCTCATAGAAAATACCTTTGCTGTTTATGTTAATCCTATAGACACAATACTATATTAAGATAACTACAATATATTTACATGAAAATTATACTTTTCAATGCATCTCAAATGATCACAGCCATGCCAGTAGAAGGGAAATATTAATCTTTCATTGTAGGGAAATTCTGCCAAAGTTCTCTGCTACTCATTGTCCAACAATACCTACCGGATGTGCATATATCTAGACATGAGGCGAGGGTGATTCAGTCCAACACTCACTATCAAGAAATAAAAGCAGAAAATGCTGGAAACACTCAGCAGGTCAGGCAACATCTGTGGAATGAGAAACAGAGCTTACATTTCAGGTGCGAGGCCCATAGTCAGAACTGAATCTTTAATCTGGTTTTCTTTCAACAGATGTTACCAGCATGTTCTGTTTCTGTTTCTATTTCAGATTTTCAGCATTGGCAATATTTTGGCAATGTACCTGTGCATTTGACAATAAACTTGACATTGACTGATTTTCACTCACTGTCAAGGATTACTTACACTTGTCTGTAAGAATGCTCAGTTTCAGTAAGAACTTGGGGTGAATTTGCAACAAGTTAAACGTGGAGTTTTATAAACAATTTAATTTTCTTGGATTTCAAAACTAAGTTACAATTTATTTGTAAACAATCTCAAACAGCATTTTCTCCTTTACAAATGCAATGTAACTATTTACAATATCTGTGTGTCAATGAGTCCTGCATTTATATAATATTACAAAAAACTGATAACCAACTTTAATAGTCTTATATTGTATAGGGCGAGTAAACCAATATCTCCACCAAAATGCATCTCAGTACTTTGGAAAAAAAAGTAAAAACTTTAAAATTGTTTTAGGCTTCTCTTGGTTGAAAAAAATCACCTGCTTTTTTTCTCTTCTATATAATAGGTTAACTTAGTTTTACACAGTTTGATAAAATTACAGCATCCCAAAGCTCAAGCTGCAGTGTTATAATCATGTAAACAGGTGAACTAAGTATTGCAAACACATTTGTTCATGTACTCTGTAAGTCATGAAATGTACTCTAAGTGATCACTAAGAAATAATTTCTAAAGGAAACTAGTGAAGAGAGAATGTAATCTTATGTTTAACAGAGCAGACTGGAAGTACACAAATACAAATTTGACCTCAAATTTCTTCCAGTGGCATGAGAGAAGAAAACCAAATACAAAGAAATATTATACTAGATAGAAAAAAGCTCTAGATTTTTCACATCACATCTATGCCTTCCACTGATCTAGAAGACTCCTGGTGAGTAGAATTGATTTTTTTCAGAGAATTCCATGAGTTATACAATTGCATACTGATCATACAAAAGGTCCCTTATTTTATAATAATCTTCACACAAACATCCTTCCAATCCAATGCGTCCTGTCTCGGTCTGCAAATAAAAGAGCAGCAAGAATTTAAAGATAGATCCAAACACTTACTATAACCTCACCCCTTAACAAATACTGGAATTTGGAATTTAATTGGGTCACTATTGCAAAGTAGTCATGTGGAGAAAGTCAAAACACTATTTGAAGGTCTCTTAATAATTCGCAAACAAATGAAACATTGATAATAATGTAGCAGTTCGTTTCACTGCAAATCTGCCAACAAAATTTGGAAATTTTTTTTTTAAGAGAAATTACATCACAATGCTTGCCATTATATTTTAATTATAAATGCATTTTCTATTTAATATCAATATGCAACTAAAAAGCATCCCAGAACCCCAAAATTCAATATACTTTTTTCTCTTGGATATTATAAATAATACCTTAAACCAAAACAACAAAGAAATGGGAGACAGGTACTCAGAAGTTTGGTCAATCACTCCAGAATTCTCACTTCCAAATATTTTTAAATCAAGGAAGTTATGTTGCAGCTTTATAAACTCTGGCTAGATAGCATCCAGAGTATTGCATTCAACTCTGGTTGCCCCATTATAGGAAGGATGTGGAGGCTTTGGAGAAGGTGCAGAAGAGGTTTAACAGGATGCTGCCTGGATTAGAGGCCGTGTGCCATAAGGACTGGTTGGACAAAAGTAGGTTTTCTCTGGAGCGGTGGAGGCTGAGGGGAGACCTGATAGAAAGTTTATAAGATTATGAGAGGCATAGGCAGACAGCTGGTATCTTTTTCCCAGGGTCGAAATGACGAACATGAGAGGGCATGAATTTAAGATGCAAGGTGTGTGGGGCAAGTTGTTTTTTTTTTTACACACACACACACACACACACACACACACACACACACACACACAGAGTGGTGTGTGCCTGGAATGCACTGCCAGGGTGGTAGTGGAGGCAAATACAATGGAGGAGTTTAAGAGGCTCTTAGGTAGGCACATTAATGTCCAGAGAATGGAGGAATATGGACATTGTGTAGGCAGAATGGATTAGTTTAGTTAGGCACTTAATTACTAGTTTTAGTTCAGCACAACATCATGGGCTGGAGGGCCTGTTTCTGTGCTGTACTGTTCTATGTTCTATGGCACAAAAAACATTATGAGCAAATATTAATTACCCTAACACATAAGTGCTTAATTTGCATCTCAAATGAAAAAAAATCTCCCTTTCCAAATGGATCCTCGACTTCCTGACCAACAGACCGCAATCAGTAAGGATAGGCAGCAACATCTCTGTCACGATTATTCTCAACACTGGTGCCCCACAAGGCTGCATCCTCAGCCCCCTACTCTACTCCCTATACACTCATGACTGAGTGGCCAGATTCTGCTCTAACTACATCTACAAGTCTGCAGATGACACCACTGTAGTGGGCTGAATCTCAAATAATGATGAGTCAGACATCAGGAAGGAGATAGAGAGCCTAGCGAGATGGTATCATAAGAAAAACCTTTCCATCAATGTCAGCAAAACAAAAGAGCTGGTCATCGACTTCAGGAAGGGGGGCAGCACACATGCTCCTGTTTACATCAATGGGCTGAGGTTGAAAGACTTGAGAGCTTCAAGTTCCTAGGAGTGAACATCACCAATAGCCTGTCCTGGTCCAACCATATAGATCGCACAGCCAAGAAAACTCATCAGTACCTCTACTTCCCCAGAAGGCTAAAGAAATTTGGTATGTCCCCTTTGACCCTCACCAACTGTTATTGATGCACCATAGAAAGCATCCTATCTGAATGCATTACAGCTTGGTGTGGCAACTGCTCTGCCCGTGATTGCAAGAAATTGCAGAGAGTTGTGGAAACATCTCAGCACATCACAGAGACCAGCCTCCCCTCCATGGACTCTATCTACACTTCTCGCTGCCTCAGTAAAGCAGCTAATATAATCAAAGACCTCACGCACCCCAGACATTCTCTCTTCTCCCCCCTCCCATGGGGCGGAAGATACAAAAGCCTGAAAGCACGTACCACCAGGCTCAAGAACAGCTTCTATCCCACTGTTATAAGACTACTGAATGGTCCCCTAGTATAATAAGATGGACACTTGGCCTTACACAATTTATCTTGTTATGGCTGTGCACCTTATTGTCGACCTGCACTGCACGTTCTCTGTAACTGTAACACTTTATTCTGTATTCTGTTATTATTTTTCCTTGTACTACCTCAACACATTGTTGTAATGAAATGATCTGTACGGATGGCACGCAAAACAAGTTTTTCACTGCACCTCAGTACATGTGACAATAATAAATCAATTTACCAAATGAAAAATGTGAAAACTATTTGTCACAAAGGAAATGAATGAAGTGCTTAAATTATTTTGCTTCATCTAGTTTTGTTCAATACTATGAGAACCCCTGGTTGCTTTCCTGACCTTGCTTAGCGATGAGGTAAAGGAAAATTTTCTACTCATGAGAAATATATATTGATCGAAACCATCAAATTTTGCTTCCAACCTATGTCCTAACATTGCTAATGGTCTCTTAATGCAGTAACGCACCAAAATACTTACTCTTCGAACAGCTACCAAATTGTTGCAGACAAGTACACCTCCAACAAATTCTGCCTGAATACCTTCCCGCAAAAGAACTTGTTTAAAATCAGATAATCTTGGTTCATTAATAAAGACTGCTTGATGACCAGGAACCTAAAAATATTAAAAATATTAATTATTGCTCAGTAAGTGGACTTTAACATTTTATAGTTATCACATTCAATACGAGATCATCAGATTAATATGACTGGTGGAATAAAGGGCAGAGTCAGAAAGAATTTCAAAAGCACACATCTCCAGGACATCCAAGAAATGTTTCCATATAGTGGAGATAATAGTTTCCTGTTTCTTGATGGTTATGTCACTGAGCATTACAGCATTGTGTTTTACTTGCAGAACAATATAAAACAGAAAATGCTGGAAATACTTATCAGGTAAAGCTGCATCTGTGGAAAGACAAACAGAATTAACATTGAGTTGAAGATCCTTCATGAGAAATGGAAAGGAGAAAAAAGAAATTTATTAAGCTGCAAGGAGGGATGTTTCTGATAAAGGCAATCCAGGGTGACCATGGGGATAAGTTGCAAACAAGGTTATCTGATCAATGAGTGAGTTAGAGACTGAGAACGTAGACAAAAGAATGTAGGAGTTGCAAAATGCAGGGTAGGAAGATGTGAGGCAAGTTATAATATAAAATTCCTTATACATTATATTTCCCCAGTAACTAGCAGACATGGAGCTACAGGTACTTGACTGGTAAAATAAAGAAACAACCAGAAATCATTCTTCAAATTGTCAATGTCATGGTCCCCCACTGAAATCACAGGGAGATCAGCTATCTGAAGGTCTGATAAAAGATCGCCAATATGAAATGTTAACCCCATGTTTTGCTCTCCATGGATGCCACTTGACTTGCTCAATGTTTCCAAAACTTTCATTTACTGTTACAGTTTTGGGGCAATTTCATTAAATTCATTAGTTTTGGGGCAATGTGACTTGTTAGGTTTGACTCTAAACAATTCTTCTCACCAGCTTATTTTCAATATTCATTCTCAGGATGTGAGCGATGCAAACGGAACAACATTTATTGTTTATTCCTATCAGTTCTGAGGCAATAGTAATGGTCAATCCACATTGTAGCGCTAGAGGACATTAGATAGAGAAGTTAAACACTTCACTCCAGTCATAATGAAGCAGCAGCATCAGCTGCAGTGGAGTGCAGCTTGGGAAGGGATTGCAGGAGCTGATTCTCCTGTCGAAAGCTATTGCTTTCCTTCTAGGTAGTAGATGTCAGGGGAGCTGGAAACTGATATCAAAGCAGGAATGGTAAGTTTACGAAACAAATTGTAAACAGCAGATAGTACGTAGTGTCTCAAAGATGGATGGGATTGCTAATAATTGCAAATGCAACAGCAACTTGTATTTATGCAGCTTTAATATAGTTAACATCCCATATCACAAAGGAATTTTCAAAAATGATAATGACCCACATCAGGGCAGATGACTAAAATTTTGATCGAACCATGTTTTTGAGCAACTCAAAGAACAAGAAGATGGAGAAATTTAGGGAGACAGTACCAGATACACAGATAAACAAAAGGGCTGCTTATCTTTGATCACGTTGAGCTTCTAAAATGCTGCTGTGGCTGTACTTGTCTAGTTGTGTTAGCAATATTTCATCAGATCTTTGAGTTGAACTTTATAGCTGTTGTTTTGATATATTTGGCTCAATTTTACTTCTGATCTATGCAAACTAGTGCTACTGAAGATCAGACAGAGGTGGCTAGCTACTTTCTTGCTGAAGATGGCGGCTGCATGGCTGTTAATGGCATGAATATTTCTCGCCCCTTTTCAGTTCATGATACTCAAAACATGCTGTAGACTGACACATGACTCCATTGCCGTGAATGAAATTGAACATGTACAATAATTCTCAAGCAGGCCCATCTAATTTTAAAGTACAGAAGTACTCATTAATGATGCAGCTGAAGACTAGAATGCCAAGCATGCTGTTCCAAGCAACTGGCAGCCACGTCCCAGGGCTGCAGTGACTGGAGTTTTCCTATGTGACAGGAATACAATTTCTCAGTTCTGCTAAGGTTCTTGCTGCTACAAACAGTTGAGTTGCCTTAATGTCGAGTATAGACAATCGCAGTTCTCTTCCATCAGTCGGGCTGCAACAGTGTCAAAAGCTGAGACTTTCTGGTAGAATCAAAAATGAGCATCAGCAAGCTGGTTATTGGTGATTTGTTGCTAGATTACTGTTGTACAGTTATTACTTTGTTCATTGCCTTGCTGATGTTTGTTTGGACCTGATCAAGAATTCACTGGTTAGGTCTGAATGCTGTTTATAACCAATAAGTGCAGACTCCACCACTTCCAGTTAACTTGGGGCTTAAGAGTTAACTTTCCAACAGCAGAGTATCACTTTTATGTTTAGGTGTTGAACAATAAAAGAGGACGATAAATCTCACTGTAAGAAACTGTATTCATGCATTTTACATTATAAAAAAGTCAAGCTTGTTTGCTTATTGTGCTCAACCCACTGGAGTGTTTTACAGTTTATCACACACAAAGGTAGGAAAATGTTTATGGCAGTAGCTGCAAGTTCACACAATGGTGGTTAAATCTAATGGGCCCAAAGTCAAACTGTAGTTTAACTGAATAATGGATAGTAAAGGGGTTGCTATGGTCAAACAAGTTCACTCTTAATCAAAAGTGCCAAGTGTGCGCAAGAGCGAAAAAGACAGATCCCCATTTCTGAAATACAGTTCCACTGAAGTCAAGCAACTTATTTGTAGGAATTTTAGAGTTAATGATGCACCATAGCACAGTGAATACTTACCTGAAACACAAATAGAAATAAGGAATAATATGTACATAATAAGAGTTAATGACCTTGACAATAAAAACACACTAATCCTTTGACATCAAAATTTCTCTTCCTCCCCTCAATGAAAAAAGTCAACATTTTTGGCTTCTGGCAAGGGCAAAGACTAAATAATAATTAATACTTAAATTTTAATTAAGTTCACATTACAAACTATCAAATTTTGCAGATTTCATCTACAAGCTTTAATCTATTGTGCCCAAATACTCAGCTTAATTACACGCTGAAGAGGAGTAAAAACACAAGATAAGCCACTCATAAGAGGCTTTTGATATCAAAGTCTTTTGAAAAATAACCTTGCCTAGACAGTGATCGTTGTCACTTTACTAACAGCAGTGTGATGTATCCTGCTTTTGTAACTCAGTTCCTTGCGATTAATGGCATTGAATTTTGGAAGCCGTGTACAATGAGTTGTTGATACATAATGTGCTTGGCACTACTATTGAAGGTGAGTTTCTAACCACACAGCCTTGACACTTTAACTTTAAATATAATGTCATTTTCTTTTGTCAAGCTAGGCAACTGAGGTTTGCTGTCAAAGAGACATTATCCCCCCTTTAGGTGCTTTAACCATACTATTTTATTGGTATGAAATGACTAATTTATGATGGTTCACAGGTGCGAGAATCCCAAATTTGATCTTTAACAAAAGAAGTTGGATTTCCGGTATTACCAGTTATACGTTTTTACAATTTCTGCAATAAGAAATCCAGAATAACAATAATGCAACATTTATGTTAAAACAGATACAAGATAAAAATAAACATTTTTTTAAAATGGGAATTTAATTTTTTTAAAACATATAAGATGTTTTTAACCAAAAGGTCATTATTATTATAAAGCTGCAATAATTCCCATTATTTTCAAAGTCTAATCAAGCTCGATAATGGTCTGACTTGTAGGGAAGTGCAAGTTTGCAGAGAATGAATGGGCAGTATTTAGGTATTATTTCCATACCTCATTGGGTGACAATGGTTCCAGAGTGGGAATTACATCAAGATCTTCATTGGTCTCTTTTTCATCATCATCAAAAAGGCTCTTCATTGCCTTTTGTTGAGCCGCAACTTGATCTGAGCTATGTGTAGATGAAGGAGCATCCACTTGCATTTCTCCTTCTTCATCCTCTCTTAACTCCCCCTCTTCCAGAATGACCCCTGTATCTACTTTTGATACCCGCATGTCCAAGATACCATCTATCCAGGCTAATTCTGCATCCTTTGCTTTACAGAACTGAAGAGAACTGACCAAAGAATCCTTTAATCTAACCTGTGAGAATGAAATATATAAATATTAGGGAATCATGAAATGATAAGCACAGGAGGCAGCCACCGGGCCCCTCTAAATAATTACAAAAAGGCAACTAAAGCAGTTTAGCTAGCAGCAACTAGGCAATTTAGTATTTTAATATGCAATATCAAATGATTCAAATTAAATACTAAAGGTCACAGTTTAAATTAAGGGGTTTCACATTTAAGATAGAGATAAAATGTTTTCTTTTTGATAGGGTCAGAAGTCTGGAACTCTCTTCCTCAAAGGGCAGTGGAAGCAAAGTCTTTAAATTTTTTTTAAGGCAGAGGTTCATAGATTCTTAATAAGGAAAAGGGTGAAAGGTTACCATGGATACACTGAAATGCAGAGTTCAGATTACAATAGATTAACTATAATCTTATTAAATGATGAAGCAGGCTCAAGGAGTGTTTCTAATTTAAAACCTAGTAAATATGCATTCAGCAATTTTTGAAACATAAAAACTGAAATTAAGTAGGTTCATATAGAGTTTTATGGTATTTTTATTAATGTCTGCTGAGAATATTTTTCTAAATATATTACTGTACATTTTCCCATTAATCAGTTTTATCAAAATGTTGTAATATATCTCCAAGAAATTAGTTAGTGCTTTTCTCCTCCCATTTATACTTTCAGCTAATCTTATCACATTCTTCACAGTAAAAAGATTTTTGGTGCTATTTCTCTACAGGCTACAATTTTCTCAATTGCTAAGTAGGCATCTTATTCTTTTGTCACTCTAATTTGCTTTGGAAAGCATCAGATTTAGGTCCACATATGCAAAGACTCTAGCTTATGACTAGACACTTAAAAGTCTAACAATATGAGGATGTTAAATTCATAAATCTAATTTTTACAGAACAGATGAGTTGTTGTTTCAGGCTACAAATTATTAGTAATTCCTATTTCAGAAAATCTTACCAAAAGACAAAGGAGCAGAATTAGGCCATTCGGCCCATCGAGTCTGTTCCACCATTTGATCACGGCTGATTTACTTTTCCCTCTCAAACCCATTCTCCTGCCTTTTCCCCGTAACCTTTGACACCCTCACTAATCAAGAACCTATTAACCTCTGCTTTAAATATACCCAATGATTTGACCTCCACAGCCATCTGTGGCAATGAATTCCACAAATTCACCACCCTCTGGCTAAACAAAATTCCTCCTCAACTCTATTCTAAAGGAACATCCTATTCTGAGGCTATGCCCTCTGGTTGTAGACTCTCTCACTACTGGAAACATCCTCTCCACGTCCACTCTATCCAGGCCTTTCAAAATTCGGAAGGTTTCAATGAGAATCCCCCCTAATCTCCAGTGAATACAGGCCCAGAGCCATCAAACACTCCTCATACGTTAACCCTTCCATTCCTAGGATCATTCTTGTAAACCTCCTCTGGACCCTCTCCAATGCCAGCACATCCATCTTTAGATATGGGGCCTTAAACTACTCACAATACTCCAAATGTGGTCTGACCAATGCCTTAGTAAGCCTCAGCATTACATCCTTGCTTTTATATTCTAGTCCTCTCAAAATGAATGCTAACATTGCATTTGCCTTCCTTACTACCGACTCAGCCTGAAGTTAACCTTTAGGGAATCCTGCACTAGGACTCCCAGGTCCCTTTGCACCTCCAATTTCTGAATTCGCACCCCACTTAGAAAATGGTCTATACCTTTATTCCTTCTACTGAAGCGCATGACCTTCCCTATGCTGTATTCCATCTGCCACTTCATTGCCCATTCTCCTAACCTGTTCAAGTCCTTCTGCAGACTTCCTGCTTCCTCAACACTACCTGCCCCTCAACCTATCTTTGCATCAACCGCAAACTTGGCCACAAAGCCATTAATTCCGTCATCCAGATCATTAACATATTATGTGAAAAGTAGCAGACCCAACACCAACCCCTGCAGAACTCCACTAGTCACCGGCAGCCAACCAGAAAAGGTCCCCTTTATTCCCTCTCTTTGCCTTCTGCCAGTCAGCCAATCTTCTATCCATGCTAGTACCTTTCCTGTAATGCCATGGCTCCTATCTTGTTTAGCAGCCTCATGTGTGGCACCTTGTCAAAGGCCTTCTGAAAATCCAAGTAAACAACATCCACTGACTCTCCGTTGTGTATCCTGCCTGTTACTTCCTCAAAGAATTCCATCCGATTTGTCAGGCAAGACCTCCCCTTAAGGAAACCACGCTGACTCCTGCCTATTTTATCATGTGTTTCTAAGTACCCCGAAACCTCCTCCTCAATAATAAAGATGTTAATCTTACCAACCACTGAAGTCAGGCTAACTGGCCTATAATTTCCTCTTGTGTCTCCTTCCCTTCTTAAAAGGTGGAGTGACAGTTTTGATTTTCCAGTCCTCCGGAACCATTCCTAAATCTAGTGATTCTTGAAAGATCACTACCAATGCCTCCACAATCTCTTCAGCTACCTGTTTCAGAACTCTGGAATGTAGTCCATCCAGTCCAGGTGACTTATCCACCTTCAGACCTCCCAGTTTCCCAAGCACCTTCTCCTTAGTAATAGCGATTACACTCACTTCTGCCGCCTGACTCTCTTACCTACAAGCTACTTTTCCAAAAATAGAAGGCATAATCACCTTTGAAATACACTACCATATATTTGTCTGACCTATGAGGATTAGAAGACTTTCCTTTATGTCATACCTCAACAATGGGATAATTTTGCTGAAGTCTAGATTAGGGAGCATCAATCTTGGAAATTGTTATTCAGCCTACAATATTATTCACAATTTAAGCAAGAAACCTACAGTAAGCAATTAATATCCATCGAACATCATAACCTTCAAGTTGCAATACCTGGTAAATATGAGTTTCACTTGTAGCATCTATTGTTTCTTGAAGCTTTGGTGTGTAAACTTTGATGTCCTTTCCACCAAATGCTTTGCATGATTCAGCAAGATCTTGGCTGGACTCTGGGGGTCCATGAACAATAATTAACTGACGGGGTTTCATTTGATTAATAATTTTTTTAATGGAGTCACCATCTGAACGCCCTTCATAATCAATATAGGTCACTCTTGCCCTGTTTGAGAAAGGCAAATTATTTGATGAATAGGTACATTCCAATTTAAAAGGAGAAAAAAAAACAGATTTTCAAGTTACAACGCATATTACTTTCAAACACTATAGTCTCACTAACCTGATTTCTATGGTTTCTGTTGCTGAAACACACTTCGTTGGAACATCAGATAGATCCTGATCCATAGGTTCTTCTCCATTACTCAGACCAGAATCAAGTTTGCTCTTTTCTTCTTCTGTTGCCTGAAGCTCTGGAACTAAAAAGTCCTCGGCTCTGTAATAAAACAGCAATAAACACAAATAAGGAATCATAGAAAAAAAAGCTCATTTTTGGATCTTGCATCTGCATAGATATCAAACAGAATGAAAAAAAATTGTTGCAAAAATAAAAGGATGCCTTAAGAGGAAGAGAATCCAATAACCTATATACAATGAGAATTATGGCTGCCCTGAATGAAACTCCAGAAGGTTCAAGCAATCAATAATCTTGGGCAATATTTATACTTGTTCAGATCAATGAAGCTACCAGCATAGTGCAGAGAGGTTTAATAGTTCATGAATAAAAGATCACTACATACATTGAGGAGGGAAGGACAATGGTAAGTTGTCTGCAAAGATCTTCTCCCTTTTTCCTTCTTTCTAGGGCTCCTTACATCAAATAGCTCAATAAAGGTTTTACTGAGAAGCTTTGACGTCAGACAATTTGTAGTTACAGAGACCTTTTAACAAGAAAAATAACATTCAAAAGGTACTTCATAGGAGTGTAGTCTAATGAAATGGACTCAGACAAAGGAGAAAATAGGAAAAGTACTTAAAATCCTGGTCAAAAATCTTGAAAGAAAGCCGATTAACTGTGTCAAAGGTCGCACATAGTTCAAAAAGATGAAGGACAGAGAGTACAATGTGTAAACAATCACAAAATGTAATGTGTGATTTTGGGGTTGACAGGATGCATGGAGAGGAAAGAGATAGGAGGTGAGGATGTAGCTTGTAAGGAAAAGGAGGATCATCTATGGAATTCTGAGGAAGGTGATCACAGCAGCTTTGAAGAAGGGATCACACCAGGTGACAGAGAATGATTTACATTGTCACCCAGCACGGGAATCAGGATAGGAAGTTCATTAGCTGTTTTTTTTGGAATAGATCACTAAAGCAAGAGATGGATTTCATGGACAACTGAAACCTAGAGAGGGGATAAGTGCAAACAAAACTAGAGAAAGAAGTTTGGGGGGAGGGTAAATGGGTCGAACAAAGGGAAAATCTTTGATAGGGTAAGAACCTAGGGTAAGAGTTTGTTGGGTCAGTTTTTTTTTCCCTCTCCATTAGTATAAAGTGGCCTGCTCAGCATGTCCATAGCCCTGCTATTAGCAATGCATAATACAGACAAAGCAGCATAACGTGCATCCAACTGCCACGTTTAACTCACTTAATTTCATCCTATCAGTGATATTCCTTTTATTCTTGCCATCCCTCCTCCATCTTCCCTGCTACTGAAAACTAACTTTCCCAGTTCTTAGAAACATTAACTCTGTTTCTCTTTCTACAGATGCTGCTTTACTTGTTGAGTGTTTCTGGCATTTCCTGTTTTCATTTTAGATTTACAGCATTTTCAGTTTTTTTTTGATTTTCAATCTGGAAAGGAAGGGCAAGTTGAGGGGAGGGGGTGTGGTGTGTGTGTAGGGTTAGGGAACTGGAGTCTAATAGGGCAGCTAAATGACTAAACTCAATGCTAGAGGAAACTTTACAGTATAATGATATAAATGATGTATGTTTAAAGAATAGCAAATGAACCCGTCTCCTATAAAATAAAAATGATACAGTTGATTCAGCCTATGAATGAAAATAACATATTACCCTTCTAATATGCAGCACAGCTTGCTACTAAGACTCAGCTGGAAGTAACCCCAATGCTGACACTACTCTTGATACAATTTTCTCCTCAATTAATTTATCAATAGAGAACGTCTTTCTTTTTCCCCACAAATTGAGTAGGTGAGGATTATGTTTGCCTGTCCAACCTACTCATTGCATTTAAAAGTGCTTACACATTTTAAAAAATAAAAAGATTCCATTGCCAGACAGTTGGATTCCAGCATAACAGCATATGCTCTCAATTTCCTTTAGACTACTTCTTTGACTAGAATGCAAAAACCCTTAATTTTAGAAGATCTGGCTTCCACAATTCAATAGTTCTGAAGTAATTATCAATCACAGAATCTCTAAACAAGCTCGATGCTGTAAGGTGAAGTGCTGCATTATGAAACAAATATAGTGAGGAATGACAAAGCCTAGCAAGGAGCTGCTGTAAGAATAGCTGATGCAAGCTTGAAGTGAAATACTAATTTTATGGTGCAACTATTGTATGACTATATGGAAAATACTGGTGTTCACTTTACGGCATTTTAATTGTCTAAAAGACATTGTGGTAAAAATTCATAGGCAGTGGAAAGCACAGGCTAAAATGGAACTAAGCAAGAGAGCCAAGCAGGGTTGTAGAGGAACAATTTCTTTAAACATACAAAATGCAGAAGATTGTACATACAAGTTTCAGAACTCCACACAGCAAACATCCATTGCTTTCAAAGTCATATAAGACCAAACATAAAAGTACAATCTCCCACCATGGTTGGAACACTTAAAGCAGTTGATCACAACAGGAGTCACTACTTCAAGAGGTAGAACTGACTTGGGGCAGTTTTGGTACCACAAGGTGGTGGTCAATGGGATGTACCTTATTATTTCTCCATATTCATCCCACTTCACCCTCTCTTCTGTTGCCGGGAACATGGGATACGATTTTTTAGCTTGTTTGAAGAAGCTTCCTTTGCGACTACTCTCACTTTTCATCATGAGATCATGTTTGGCTTTTCCGGTCAGCGGTTGGTCTAAGTCTTCTTCAACGTCACTCTCATCACTGGAGTCAACATCTCGCCTGCAAGGAAAATACAATCAGAGATCCTATTGATGTAATTTTAAACAAAAATGTAATGTAACAAATGTATCTTAAACTAGTATTACATTGAAACATTAGAAATTTAATCAAACAGTAAAATTATAAGAATTCCACCTAAGCTCTGAATGTGCATGGGTCCTATTTTGTTACAAAGTTATCTTAGTTCCATTAAAACTTTATATAGTCATTAATCTATAATTAGAAAAATGCATTTATTTTATGAAGAATTAGAATGAAAATTTCCTCATTCAGGTCATTCAAAAAATAAATGGCAGCATTTTCAAACAAGAATGTCTGCATTTGGCCATTTAAAATAAAGTCTGGAACTTCCACATATGCACTAACAAATGCAAAAGTCCCAGACATAGTTGCAGATTCTGTAAGCTCCACTGTTGGACTCTTGCAGCCCATCCCAAAGGCAACTGAGTTATCAGTTGCACGTCATTTTAATCTTCCCACTACCACTCAGTCTTTGTTCTCCGATGCTGTTCCAACAAAACTCAACCTCAGCTCCAGGAACAGCACCTCTTCTTCTGACTTTCCAAGTTACTGCCTTCGGGAATCTACATCCAAAGAGAGCAGAGAAAATAAAAATCTAAAACATGACCTTGTTAAGTTAAAGGCCCCTTCCACTTACTCTTTCTCTTGTTCCTGCTTTTTAGCTGCCTCTTTCTTGAGCTTTTCCTTCTCCAAATACTCTTCTAATTCCTTCCCTTCCAATTTTACACGACGCCTAATCTATTAACAAAACATTGATAGTCAGAATAGAATGGCACAGAAACAGCGACCGATTTCAAGACAGGAGAAAGAAAAATATTCAAACATGTAGCCAGCAAGAAATATGAGCCCCTGCCCCCCCCAGTGGAAGAGATAATAAAGCTATTAACAGGCTAAAAGAAAATTAATTCTTCAAAATTTGATTGAACAGATATTACTCAAATTTCCCCTATTTTTTTTTTACAAATATCATCATGAAAGTTTCTCAGAGTGCTTAAATAGCTAAGGTACTTACAAGAATATATATGTACTTAGGTATTTAAAGATAAAATGAATACAGATACCACTAATACTGAACAAATATAAAAAGCAATGCAAAGCGCTTCCAATGGATGCCACAAGGCGCCATTTACCCAGAATGCCAAGTCACTGAATAGGGGGATGTAGAATTTGGCAGCCCTGTGAATCCCACCATGAAGTGGAACCAGAGAATAAAGAAAAAGTTATTTCTCCTATGGAGGGAGAAAATATAAGGAAAATCCGATCACTTATTTTTGCGAAACCGTTCAGAAGCCAATGAATCACAGGTATGGATGCGTGGGAGTTGATTACCTTCCTGCTTGAAGGCAGAAGATACTACATGCCTGCAAAACCCAGGGGGATTTGGCTTTGTTGAAATTTCATCATCAACTGAAACTGCCTTCACTCGTTTACAATGGTTACATTACAATTCAGAATTTTTCATCAACCAAAAGAATAACAACTCTAATTTTAACCTGCAGCCTTTTTACCTTGCACCCTTACCTCTATTTCCATTTTTTTGGTGAGAGGATTGTCTATCAAATATCTGGCCAGTGTACCTGGTGTTGTTCTGTACGTGAGAATTACTGAATTCTTTGGGTCCTGACACCATTGTATGAATAGGTCACGTGAAAATCCACATTCCATATCAGACTGACTAGCAAGCACCACCTTTGGACTAGGCACCCGCGCCAAATCCGAAAGGCTGTGGCACAAAGAAAGGTGACGAAATTGAAAGGGATTGTTTCGCTTGTCTTCAAAGCATCTCATTAACTTGTCGCTCATCCATTCTACCTAAAATTAATGGAATTAAGACAATATTTTATCATTGCATCCCAGTGCCAACTCAACATATTCCACAGCGAGGGTTTCTAACTTCACAAGTTAAATTCTTTAAAAAATAGCCATTGAAGTCAAATTGACATTTCAATGATAGAACATTTACAAACATACAAGTGAATATTCCCAAGAAAACTCTTTTTAAAATGTCAAAATGCTGGCTGATAATAGTCATACCATATTTCTTTCAAAATAAGGTTACTGATTAGCAAAGTTTTGCATAACTGAAACAAACTTTTCATGATATACCAATAATGAATGAAGTCCAAGATGAAAAGTTATTACTTTGTTAACATTTAGTAAAGTGGCATGAAATCAGCCTATACATGGTCAAAGGAAAACCTCCTCCATGTTTAAATGTGATTCCATTTAAAGGATGAAGGGAATAGATTTGGAAAAAAAAAACTCATTAGTCATGAAGAATAATTGATTGTTTTTCAGCTTCCATTCTAATCAAGAAATGCCACGAACTGGGCATTTCAAAACCCTCCATTTCATATTTTTTGGCTGGAAGTATGATAACCTTGCACTTATTCACCAACAGACCTGCTTTAAAGCTAGCTGAATGGCTTTTTCCTGAACTTTGCACCATAAATTTTTTTTGAGACTTAAGATGCATAAACTTCTCTCACTAGAGATTTTGTGTGAGGTAGTAGCAAAAAGGGAGAAAGAATTTTGTGTAAAATGTTCAAATGGTATATATTGTATTCTTCCCTTTCCGAAAATATGATAACTCTTTATGTAATCGTGCCTGAAAAGGAAACAGAAGCTGAACTCTGATCCAATAAATCAACAAACCTTAGCCTGTAATGTCAACAATAGCATGAAATGAAAACTTTCAGACAAACCTGTGATTTGGAAAACTCCACCACATTATAGCTAACGTTATTGAGTAAAGCAAGAGAGTACACGCTCAGCCCAGCGTCTTTTGTCCTCCAGATTTGGTCCAAAAGTTGAGCTAGTTCCAGCACTCTGCCAGCTGTATCTAGAGCAATCAGCACGTTTCCATCACCACGCAAAGTCTCCAGGACATTGGCTGCAAGGCAAAACCATTGCGATTGAAAGAAACTTTGACAATACTTATTTTGACATACCAATCGACTTGTAGAAATAAAAAAGGTTACACTCTTCTGCTGAATGCATGTTCTTAATCCAGCTCAGGTCTTATCCATGTACTTCAACTCTATTGAGAGCCAAAAGAACTCTTGTTTTTCCCCTAAAGGGATCCACAGAACAGTGATACTTTCCTATTTGCCATTCTCCCTTCCTATTTGCCATTCTCCCTTCCTATAGTTGATGCCACCTTTGTTTCTATATTCTCTGTCACAAATTTACTTAGAAATAAAATAAAAAGGAATGTTCTTTCAAAAAATTAAGATGCTTTACTAATTTAAGATTTAAATGTTTTTGTCCATTTCTACAGGCTTATTTTGCATCACCATGTATAAGGACATGACCTTCAAAAGACAATACAAAGTGGGAAGACTTTAATCAAAATAAGCATTCATCTCAATAGAATTCTACATTATTATGACAGAATATTTAAACTCTAATTCTGGGAGCTTTAAACAAAATCTACCAACTTTGAGCATAATGATTATGACTTGTCATTAGTACTCAGCCATTTATAATGGCTTGGCTCATTACAGTAAAACTTTAATCATCTGTTATTTGATTATTCAGAAATCTCAGTGTTCCGGCATCTGGCCCATTCATTAGTCAGAAGTGTGTCAGGTGTCCAGTGCGCAAGCGGAGTGTGGGTTGGATGCATGGTTGGAGCTGGGGTCTGGACTGTGGTCAGGCCACGATCCAGAGTGTTTGTACACTTCAGTTTGTTTTGACAAGATGCAGCTTACCAGCTGAAACTCACCAGGTTCTATTTCCTGCTCCCTTTAAACTCACTGTGGCTCAGTTTTACACTTACAACCTGAAACTCACCAGGTTCACTGAAAAATTTACTATACTACTGTGCAATATGTAATAAAAAAGTGAAACAAAAGTGAATTGGGATATTAAAAGGAACAGCAATAGTCCAGGAAATCCCTTAGTCCAGCACTAACAGAACCCCTAGACTGCTGGATTAATAGGTTTTTGCCATACCTTAAAAACACTAGCATTGTTAAAATCTAACAATACTATCCTCCATTACTATGAAGTATAAAGTCAACCATGATGGTGCCAAGAAATAATGAAAGCAATGGTAAAATCAAATCAGTGTATGGGTTTTAATTAAAGAGAAGACTAATACAAATGAGCAAGTCTACCTACTTTGAATATTGCCAAAAATAGCAATGAATACAAGTATAACTAGAATTTTGTCTAATTCAAAGAAATATCCCCATTCCTTGTTAGTTCCACTTGCCCTTATATGCCAACACCTCTTTTACCCTGGTAAAAAAGAGCTCTTGTACAACTACTTGGCTAGAAAAACAATCAGCAAGTAAGGGTTACCAGATTCACAATTTGTGGCCATTAATACTAGTTTTCTTGGAGTATTAAAGAAGAGATCAAGCACAGCTGGCATACATCGCAAAATCTTCAATCTTACGGTTTTTAAAAAAAGAAACAGGTTTTGATGCAAACCAACAATTTCTTCACAGTGAATATTAATGGACTAAATGATTCAGAAATACAGCAGAAGTGGGTGGAAATGTAAACCTTACAAATATTCCCCTGTAAGCCTCCAAATTTTTGTTTAAAATCAAAGGAATACGGAAGCTGTTCTAAAATACACTAACTGCTGTTTGAATATGACAATTGTACTCGTCTGTTTTAATGGAAATCCATCTAATTCTGATTTTGATATCAAATGTTGTTGAAAAATACATACTGAGCAATTGTTCATCACGTTGTTTCCTTCGGGGTTGAACATAGGTGGCATTGAAAGAATCTGTGATGAGTAATGAAGGCCGGCTAATCATTTCCAGTGAACATCCATTCAGATGGCTAAGAAGTAAAACAGATAATTAACTTCGAGGCTGCACCTACAAAAACTAGTTCTGAATCTGATCTTACACTGGGTCCAAATGCAAGAGTCCATGGTATGAGCAACATGTCGGTGATCTAAATCAAAGTTTAAAGATTTCAGAACTTATGCCTGTAATCTATCTTGTACAAGAATCATTTAACATTAAAAACACATTGCTCCATAAATAGCTATGTCTGGATTTCTTGAGATGAGTTTTAAGATATTAACTGATGCTCTACACAAGTTTTGACAAGTAGCAAATGTTGCGTAATCACATAAAAGTGAATCTAGAAGCGTTACTCACATTTCTCTCTTATGGTTAAAGTCAACTGCATACACAATCTCCTCTTCGCCATCTTTCACAATCTTCCAAATTGTTCCTCCAATCATGTGACCTGCAGGTAACGGAGTTATGGACAGACCATGTCCTTTACCTAAATACAAGACAGAAATTAAAAAGTTCAACAGATGAATGCAAGTGAACAGCTCATTGGATTTTTAAATACGTTGAATCCGTAATTTGTTGCCATTTTTTGGTCCCATAACTCAATGCATAGCATCAAAGTATTCCAAACCAAAAGACTTGAGGCTCAGAGAAACTGAGCCATTTTGTGTTAATAATATAGAGCTTCCTCCAACCAAATCTCCGGCGATTTGCATTACCATAGTGATGTCACTTCAAATTTAATTCATTGGCTGTAAAGATCTTTGAAACATTGAGTGAAAAGAATGACATCATGCAATTTTTTTCAGACGAGGCCCCTAGTCTTCATAAGATACATCTCCAAACAATCCACTTGGAGTTTAAGACCCATGTTACAGATGGGTTGGAGTTATATATCTAAAGGTCATCATGACAGTGATGCCATTCTAGTCTACCAATAAAATAAAATCCCATCATTTGCTTCATGTCAATAAATTGAACAAGGGTTACTATCCAGTTCTTGAGATCGCACCTTTTAAGTTGACAATCTGAGAGTATTTCAGTTGCTGAATCTTGTCAAATGCTGCATCCACATCATCCAAAGTAAATAAGGAGAACTCTTCAGTATTGTGCCGTGACTTGTAACAAGAAATTAAATTGATTTACAACTTCACAGTAGGAAATTATATCCTAATGAGCCTCATTTTTAATCTATTAACCTATATTAGTCTTACATTCTTAAGATATTATTAATTTTAAATCAATGTACGATTTAAGCAAAAACAATAATACATTCGACGAAGACTTGCTGCACTTGGCTGCTCCTTTTAATCATCACTGGCTGCTACTATCAAGGTTAAGATGTTTGAACACAAATGAATATTAACTACATCCTTAATGATATATTTGAGACCACAGATTGCTACTAATGAACTCACCTGATAGAGATCATACATAAACATCTGCCCCATCTTGTAAACAGGAATAGTGGCATAAATTGAGCAGTTTAAACCCAGCCTCCCAACAGCATAAGGGAGTGCTCCCAGGTGTAGGGGATCAGGATGAGAAAGTAGGATTGCATCAACCAAATGAACATATCTGCAAACAAAAAAAAACGCATTTCATTATAACACAGCAAAAAGTAATCATCTTAAAATCTAACTGGATCAGATTGTACAGGATCTGGTTCACTGCCCAATGGTGCCTGCCTGTCTGCATTATCCAGGTACACAGGGCCAGCCAAGTTGACACTCCAACATAAAAGTCCACCTGCAAAGCAGAGCAGGCTGCAAGTGGTGACACAAGAGACTGCAGATGCTGGAATCTGGAGCAATAAACAATCTGCTGGCGGAACTCTGTGGGTCGAGCAGCATCTGTGGGAGGGAAGGTATTGTCAATGTTACGGGTTGAAACCCTGCGTCAGGACAGGTCCTCCAGCAGATCATATGAGGCTGCAAGTGGTGACTAGGACTAGGCCTCAGGTGGTGCATCCTGAGTTCCCACATCTGGAACACCCTGATGGCCTTTGGACAACCCACTCCTATCAAACGCCTCTGAACCATTTTCAAATGTTTCATAATTGGAAGCATTTAAAAGCAGATCAACCCAGCTTAAATGATTTAAAAAATTATAATTAAAACTAATTCAAAAGTAGCTTAAAGTCTGAGAAATCAATTAAAAGCATTAAGAAAGCAAAATAAAGAAAAATAAACAAATCAACTGCCTGCACTTTTACTCAGCGTTGGTGACCCTGCTGAAATGAACGGTGTCCCACTACTTGTGCCAAAGAACAAGTGAGTGAGAAGTTAGATGTGCCAGCATCCGTCATCCAGCACATTTCTGACTCTGTGTTCCAATGCTGAGGTGCAAAACACAATCTCAAAGCATAATGAAATTAAAACCCTACAACACCTCGGGAAATACTTATGGTTTAAAGTTCATGGCTTGATGTACATCACAATATTCCACTGAACACCACTGTGGGATTCCATGTATGAATTCTGGAACTGGACATTACATAAGTTTATTAGATTTCTAAATTGGATCAGGAGCTCAATAACATATACAAAAAAAAGATACAGATAAAATAAATCCAATTTAAGACTTCAAATTAATCCAAGGAAATAAATCCTCAGGACATAAATGAAAATAAGAAAACAGAAATAGGAACAGTAGGAGGCCACATGCAAGCTTGCTCAGCCATTTATCGAGATAAGACTGATTTTGTATAATGGCATTTTCCAGCCTGATCCCCAAATCCCTTAATTCCCTTCATGCCCAGAGATCTATTGATCTCTGTTTTAAATGAAGACAACGACTGAGCTGCCTCAGTCATCCAGGATGAAGAAATCCAAAGGCTCACCACCATCTGAGTCAAGAGATTTCTTCTCTTCTCAGTCTTGAATGGCCTGCCCCTAATTCTCAAAATATCCCCCCAGTCTGAGTCCTGAGGTCAGGAGAAATATCCTCCTGCAGCTAACCTGTCAACCCCTTTAATGTGATTTCAATGTGACGAACTTTCATTTTTCTAAACTCTAAACAATACAGCCCCAGTCTATTCAATCTTTCCTCATACAGCAAACCTACTATCTCTGGAACAGTCTGGTGAATCTTCACTGCACTCCCTCTAATGGCAAGCATATCCTTTCTCAGGTCAGGAGACAGAAACTGTACACAATATTTCAGGTGCAGCCTCACCAAGGCTCCATACAATTGTAATAAGATGTTTTTACTCCTGTAATCAAATCCTTCTTGTAATAGTTGAAAAGCAACCTTAAAACAGATATACTGACAAATATATTGATTTGATACTCATAAGTATTTATAATAGCCTAGCAAGATCATAGATGCAAAATACAATGTGCAATTGAAAATGCAGTTTGGCACTCCAATGTTAATACGAGAGGTAAGAAAGTCATTGAATAGGATGGTCCTTGCTCATCTCTGACTCCTTGCAGAAAACATTTTTGTACAGAAAATGAACTAACACTGGAATCATGTTGATGTGTCAATAAACAATCAACAAACCAACAATTAGCTTTTAAAAAGGTACCAGACATTTCTTTAATCCAGTAACATAGTCCTCCATACATGATAGGGACTAGAACAGGCCATTCAATTTTAGAGCTTTCTCCACCATTCAGTTGATTTTATCCGAGTCGATTTTATCCCAGCTCGGTTTATCCATTTTCCCTCTGTCCTATAACATTTGTACCCATTAAAATGGTTATGAGCTTCAGATTCCTCCAAAGAAAACTAAAGATGTACTCTTCAGTTTTTGCCACAAGCTCTGTCCCAAGCCATCAATTCCATCCCCCTCCCTGCTCAGACAGTTAGCAATCTGAGCTGAGCTTTGGGCCCATATCTTCTGCACATCTATTATGGTAGTTGAATTAATGGTGCAAAGTGGGATAAATGGACTTAATCTGGTGGTCGTTACTTATACAAAATTTCAGAGTCATCAATGTTAAAAACTAAATACCCAGGCTACTTGAAAATCAAAGAACTATAGAAACTGGAAATCTGAAGTTTAGCAGAATGAGAGGTGATGGCACTGAAACATATAATATTCTTAATACGGATACAGGGAGGATGTTTTCCTTGGCCAAGTCTAGAATTAAGAATCACAGACTCAAAATAAGGCATCAACCACTTAGGACTGAAAAGGACAATTGCTGGAATTTTCTACCTAAGAGGACCGTGGAGGTTCAGTTATTGATTAACATTCAAAATTGAGATTGATAGATTTTTGGATATCGGAGGAATCTATAGATTTGGGGATAGGTTACAGCAATGGTGCTGAGGTAGAAGATCATCAAGGATCTTATTGAATGATGCAGCAGGCTTGAGAACCCTCTATCAACTTCAGTATACCAACACTACAACGATTCCTAAACTGTACCAAGTGAATTTTGTCTTTCAACACAAAATTTGTCAACCAACAACTCAGATTTAAAATTTCCATCAAGTCCTTCCATGGCCTCATTTATCAGAATCTTTGTTACCTTTGCTATCCCTGCAACCCTCCAAGATCTCTGTACTTCTCCAATTCTTGTATTGTCTATACCCTTGATTTCCTCCAAACAACAACAACAGCCTCGCCTTCAATTATCCAGCTCTAAAACAAGTTGTTATAGATGATTTTTCACTTACTTTTTCAGGGCATCTATTATATCCATGGAGAAGCTTTCATCCCAGCCACAATCAAGCAGAAAGCGGAATTCATCCACCTGCAGCAAATAGCAGAGGGCAGATTCCTCCTGTACTCCCGAAATGGCGGTCAGCTTTATGATAGACGTCATTGTTGGTTTTCAAATAAACAAAGACCACTGGCAAAATTTAAAAAAAAGACCAACAAATGAAAAAAAAAGCATTTTTTATAGTTTAAACAAAACAAAACGTTACAAGTAAATTGTTCTTTTGGAAGGCTTATGAACAGATGGTAACTCTGTAGATGACCATCTAACTGGTTAAACCCAATGGGTTTCAGACTATTATGCCCTCTCTGATGGCTCTCTTGTGGCTGTATAAACTTGGTCTTTCAGATGGGATAACCAACAATCTGAAGGAAGTAGTAGCAGGTCAAGCTGCATCTAAGGGAGGAAAGGAATAGTCGACGTTTCGGGTCAAAACCTTGCATCAGGACTGAGAGTGGAGAAGCAAGATGGCCAGTGTTAAAGGGGAGAAGAGGAGAGTGGTGAGAAAGGAGTCTGAATTGATTGGGGGACTGAGGAGGGGTGCGATATTGTTTCCTTCACATCAGTAGTGGCTGCACTTGAAACCCCAGCACTGCCTGTGAGGGGTTACCCCCACCCCAGCACCGGCCGTGAGGAGTTACTCCCACCCCCCCCCCCCACCCCCGGCCGTGAGGTGTTACCCCCCCACCCCCGGCCATGAGGGGTTCCAACCCCCCCCCCCCACACCCGGCAACTGCAGTGAGGGGTCACCCCCCCCCCCCACCGGCCGTGAGGGGTCACACACCCCCCCCCCACCCCCGGCAACGGCCGTGAGGGGTCACACACCCCCCCACCCCCGGCAACGGCCGTGAGGGGTCACACACCCCCCCACCCCCGGCAACGGCCGTGAGGGGTCACACACCCCCCACCCCCGGCACCGGCCGTGAGGGGTTACCCCACCCCCCCCACCGGCCGTGAGGGGTCACACCCCCCCACCCCCGGCACCGGCCGTGAGGGGTCACCCCCCCCACCAACCCCCGGCACCGGCCGTGAGGGGTCACCCCCCCCACCAACCCCCGGCACCGGCCGTGAGGGGTCACCCCCCCCACCAACCCCCGGCACCGGCCGCGAGGGGTCACCCTACCCCCTACCCCCGGCACCGGCCGCGAGGGGTCACCCTACCCCCTACCCCCGGCACCGGCCGCGAGGGGTTACCCCCCCTACCCCCGGCACCGGCCGCGAGGGGTTACCCCCCCCCTACCCCCGGCACCGGCCGCGAGGGGTTACCCCCCCCCTACCCCCGGCACCGGCCGCGAGGGGTTACCCCCCCCCCACCCCCGGCACCGGCCGCGAGGGGTTACCCACCCCCGGCCGCGAGGGGTTACCCCCCCCCCACCCCCGGCACCGGCCGCGAGGGGTTACCCCCCGCTACCCCCGGCACCGGCCGCGAGGGGTTACCCCCCGCAACCCCCGGCACCGGCCGCGAGGGGTTACCCCCCGCGACCCCCGGCACCGGCCGCGAGGGGTTACCCCCCCGCTACCCCCGGCACCGGCCGCGAGGGGTTACCCCCCCCTACCCCTGGCACCGGCCGCGAGGGGTTACCCCCCCCTACCCCCGGCACCGGCCGCGAGGGGTCACCCCCCCACCAACCCCCAGCACCGGCCGCGAGGGGTTACCCCCCCTACCCCCGGCACCGGCCGCGAGGGGTTACCCCCCCTACCCCCGGCACCGGCCGTGAGGGGTTACCCCCCCTACCCCCGGCACCGGCCGTGAGGGGTTACCCCCCCTACCCCCGGCACCGGCCGTGAGGGGTTACCCCCCCTACCCCCGGCACCGGCCGTGAGGGGTTACCCCCTCCCCCCAAATCCCACCTGCTGGAAACACCGATCCGTGTGTGATGAAGAGGGCGGCTGTTCACGATCGACACGCCGGCTGAGGATGACGGTGAGACCAAGGTTGTTGGCGGGGCTGGGGGTGTCGGTGAGGCCGGGGCTGAGGCTGAGGCCGAGGCCGGGGGAGACGCCGGGCCCGCAGCTCGGAGCGGCCGGAGAACCGACGGCCTGACGTCAGACGGCGGGCCCACCACCTGCGTGCAGCGTCACCAGGTCACAGGTTAACGGACTCCACCATTCATCCTCCACTCCCACCGTGAAATCCGCTGTATTTTGTTTCTAATCCCGTTCTCCGGCAATAATTAGTTTTGGGAATGGAACTTCTGTCTAATGGCAGTGAAGTGATGTGTCAATGTCTGTATGATATTCACTATCCTCCCCCCACCATAGTAAAGTGATCCGTTTCCCTTTGCTCCGGAAGTAGTTGTAGTCCCCCCTCCCCCCCGTGTCCTCGGTTGATCGAGAGGGGACATTCGGCCCGTCACCGGGTGAGTGACCGCGACCCGGTCCCCGGGGCGGTGGGTGGGTGACCGACCGGGACCCGGTCCCCGAGGCGGTGGGTGGGTGACCGACCGGGACCCGGTCCGCGGGGCGGTCTGTGGGTGACCGGGAGCCGGTTTCTGGGACGGCCCCCTGGGGGATGAGCTCGGACTGATTTCTGGCCGGGTCTTCCAGTGTTGGCGAGACCTGGTGACTGCGCTCTCCTCGCTGCTCGTCTCCCGCGGTCTGTCCTTAGCGGCGGCGGTCGGTGTGGGGACGGTGCTGCCGCCGGGACAGGGTTTGGTTAAAGTCACCTCGGTTTTGATAAAAACAATGCGGGGAACAAAATGTCGACAATTCCTCCCTCCCCTCCTCCCTCCCCCCCTCTCCCCCCTCCTCCCCCCCTCTCCCCCTCCCCCCTCTCCCCCTCCCCCCTCCCCCCCTCCCCCCCTCTCCCCCCTCCCCCCTCTCCCCCCTCCCCCCCTCAACCCCCTCCCCCCTCCCCCCCTCAACCCCCTCCCCCCCTCTCCCCTCAACCCCCTCAACCCCCCTCCCCCCTTCCCCTTCCCTCAACCTCCCCCTCCCCCCTCCCCCTCTCCCTCCCCCCCTCTCCCTCCCCCCCTCCCCCCCTCCCCTCCCCCTCCCCCTCCCCCTCCCCCCTCTCCCTCCCCCCTCCCCCCTCTCCCTCCCCCCCTCCCTCCCCCCCTCCCCCCTCCCTCCCCCCCTCCCCCCTCTCCCTCCCCCCCTCCCCCCCTCTCCCTCCCCCCCTCTCCCTCCCCCCTCCCCCCCTCTCCCTCCCCCCTCCCCCCCTCTCCCTCCCCCCTCCCCCCCTCTCCCTCCCCCCTCCCCCCCTCTCCCTCCCCCCTCCCCCCCTCTCCCTCCCCCCTCTCCCTCTCCCTCCCCCCCTCCCTCCCCCTCCCCCTCCCTCCCCCTCCCCCCTCCCTCCCCCTCTCCCCCCCTCCCTCCCTCCCCCTCTCCCCCCCTCCCTCCCTCCCCCTCTCCCCCCCTCCCTCCCTCCCCCTCTCCCCCCCCTCCCTCCCTCCCCCTCTCCCCCCCCCTCCCTCCCTCCCCCCCCTCCCTCCCCCTCTCCCCCCCTCCCTCCCCCTCTCCCCCCCCTCCCTCCCCCTCTCCCCCCCCTCCCTCCCCCTCTCCCCCCCCTCCCTCCCCCTCTCCCCCCCTCCCCCTCCCCCTCCCCCTCCCAAACAGATTGTTTGTTGCTCCACATTCCAGCATTATCTTATGTCTCTACATGTAGGGGGGTTGTAAGCACAATAGATAGGAAAATAAGTATTTGACATTTAATGTGGAGAAGTGACTGTAAGCCAAATAAAAATATAAAAAGGGAAGAGACACATAAATGATTTTAAGGCAGCATTGATGTTGATTTAACATAAGAAGAAATAAGAGCAGGAGTTAGCCATTTCACAAGATCACATGACAAGGGAGCAGAAGTAGGCCGTTCGGCCCATCAAGTCTGCTCCAAAGAAAAGGGAAAATGACATGAGAAATGGAGGAAAAAAAACTATTCTAACCCCAATTTCTGGCCTTATCCCCATATCCCTTGATACCTTGACTAATTAGATATCTATCTATCTCCTCCTTAAACGCCTCCAGTGATCTAGCCTCCACTGCTGTACGTGGCAAGGAATTCCATAAATTCACTACCCTCTGGCTAAAGAAATTCCTCCTCATCTCTGTTTTAAACCTGTACCCTCTAATTCTAAGATTGTGCTCTCTGGTCCTGGACTCGCCCACCAAGGGAAACAGCTTGGCCATATCTACTCTGTCCAGTCCTTTCAACATTTTAAGTGTTTCTATGAGGTCCTCTCTCATTCTTCTGTACTCCAGTGAGTACAGTCCAAGATCCGACAAACGTTCATCATATGTAAGCCCTTTCATTCCAGGAATCATCCTCGTAAATCTCCTGAACCTTCTCCAACATCAGCAGATCCTTCCTAAGATATGGGGCCCAAAACTGTACACAGTATTCCAAATGAGGCCTCACTAGTGCCCCGTAGAGCCCCATCAACACTTCCCTACTTTTATACACTATACCTCTCAAAATGGAATGCCAACATAGCATTCGCTTTCCTTACTGCCGATCCGACCTGGTGGTTAACCTTTAGGGTATCCTGCACGAGTACCCCCCAGGTCCCTTTGTACTTCTGTACTTTGAATTTTCTCCCCTTCTAGATAATAATCTGCCTGTTTATTTCTGTTTCCAAAGTGTACAGCTGCACATTTCTCAACATTGAATCTCATCTGCCATTTCCTAATGAGATGCAGAAAGACCTAGAAAAACTATCTAGGTCTCTCTGCAATCTTCCTGTCTTCTCAATACTCTCTACTCCTCCACCTATCTTGGTGTCATCTGCAAACTTAGCCACAAAACCATTTACTCCATCATCCAAATCACTAATGTACAGAGTAAAAAGAAGTGGTCCCAACACCGACCCCTGCGTAACACCACTAGTAACCGGTAGCCAACCAGAACAGGATCCTTTTATTCCCACCCTTTGCTTTCTGCCAAACAGCCAATGCTCCACCCATTCTGTTATCCTACCTGTAATTTCATGACCTCTCATTAATCAGCCTCTTGTGTGGCACCCTGTTGAAGGCCTTTTGAAAGTCTAAATACACAACATCTACACCCTCTCCCTTATCCACCCTACCTGAGATTTCCTCAAAAAGCTCCAATAGGTTGGTCAGGTAGCATCTTCCTTTCATGAAACCATTTTGGCTTGGACCTATCTTGCCTTGCACCTCTAGGTATTCCATAACCTCATCCTTGAGGATTGATTCCAATAACTTTCCCACCACCGATGTCAGACTAATAGGTCTGCAATTTCCTTTGTGCTGCCTCCCATCTTTCTTATACAGCAGCACTACATTTGCGACCCTTCAGTCCTCCTGAACCATGCCAGAGTCTATCGATTCCTGGAAAATTATCACCAGTGCCTCCGCAATCTCTAAAGCCACCTCTGGGGATGCACCTCATCCAGTCCAGGAGACTTATCAGTCTTTAGTCCATTTAGCTTTCCTAGCACCTTTTCTGTAGTAATCTTAACTAAACTCAGTTCCATCCCTTGAGACCCCTGACTATCTGGTATATTGCTGATATCCTCCACAGTGAGGACCGATGCAAAATACTCATTTAGTTCCTCTGCCATCTCTTTATCATCCATTATAATCTCTCCTACACAGTTATCGATTGGTCCTATATCAACCCGTGTCTTTCTTTTACTCATATATTTAAAAAAAACTCTTAGTAACCTTTCGAATGTTATCTGCCAACTTCCTTTCATAATTCATCTTTTCTTTCCTAATGACCTTCTTAGTTTCTTTCTGCAGTTTTTTTTAAAGTTTACCAGTCTTCTGTTTTCCCACTAATTCTTGCTTCCTTGTAGGCCCTCCCTTTTGCTCTTATTTTAGCCTTGACCTTTCTCGTTTATCCACATTTGTGCCTTTTTTCCATTCAAAATCATGTGGCCATCGAGCTGGCTTCGCCATCAATAAGATCATGGGTGATCTAGTCGTGGACTCAGATCCACCTACCTGTCTTTTCCCCATATACCTTAATTCCCCTACTATGCAAAAATCTATCCAACTGTGTCTTAAATATATTTAATGAGGTAGCATCTACTGCTTCCCTGGGTAGAGAATTCCACAGATTCACTACTCTCTGGGAAAAGCAGTTCCTTCTCATCTGTCCTAAATCTATTCCCCTGAATCTGGAGGCTATGTCCCCTCGTTCTAATCTCACCTGCCAGTGGAAGCAACCTTCCTGCCTCTATCTTATCTATCCCTTTCATAATTTAATATGTTTCTATAAGATCCCCTCTCATTCTTCTGAATTCTAGTGAGTATAGCTCCAGGTGACTCAATCTTTCCTCATAGGCTAACCCCCTCATCTCGTGGGAAATGTATTGTATTCATTTACAAGATGTGGCCAATTTGCTGTTTATTATGCACCCCTAATTGCCATTGAGGTGACGTGGGGTGAACTGCTCACAAATGTGTTGGTACCAAAAGTATTTTCACAGTTCTGGTGGATGGAAGATGTAGAATTTATGACAGAAAAGTTTTTTTTAACCCCATTGTATGCTTACTGGTTGGAAAAAGAAATTGCCCAACCTAATCCCATCTATGCCTGTAGTCCTGCCGGTCACAGCTCTTTGAGAACATATTCAAGTACTTTTTAGATTATCTAGTATTTGGACCAGGTGATAATGAAGGTTCAGAGATTTCAAAAACATGGTGGTGTGTGATTTTTTTTTAAGGTGGCATCTTGCTGATGGTAGCATTTAAATAAATGACTAGATCATTATGGGGAGACAATGCATTAAACTTTCAAGTAATATGTAGAATATTTCTATTTTCCAATATTTTCTAAAATAATATTTCTAAAATAATAGAAAATAATATTTTCTAACACTCGCCTACTTTGAAGGGGGCATTTTACAGCAGCCAATTAACCTCTGTGGCTAATTAACCAATTAAAAATGTGGGAAGGAGCAGGAGCACTTGGGACACCAACAGAGTTATGGGAAGAATGTTCAAATTCCACAAAAACTACATTGGAGGTCAGGATTGAACCTAGGTTACAGGAACCTTAAGGCTGCAACTGTAGTATCTGTGCCACAGTGACGTAAATATATTTTTAACCTGGTAGTTGTAAACTTCATATAAATAAAGAAAAATCCTGTTCCAGTGATATAGTTTACTAGTGGCTGTCTCCCCGGGTTACGAATACTTGACTTATGGACACCCCTCATATGAATGAGCTGCCATAATATTACATTCAAAGATCCAACATGCGTTCATTCCTATGGATGGCAGAACTAGTTTCCTGTCTATCCACTTTTGGCAATTGTTCTCATCAGTCTTGCGTTATTACAATACTGTAGAGATTTGATTACCATATTGAGTGATTTTTGTGTATTTTCTGAATTGTGGACAAAATTAACTTATGAACATCTGTAAAAATGTGGAACGCATTCGTTACCCAGGGATGGTCTGTATTGTTTCATTTCAAACTGACGTTCTTGTTTCATTATTTTTTCTATAATAATTGTAAATGATATCACTCTTGTGCAGATTCATTTTGCTCTCAAATGGGCCAGCTGAGATTGTTTTGCCTCCTATGAGTAAATGTTATGTACCCAACTTTCTTTAGACCAAATTATCTTCATTATAGTTAAGATAAAATGGAGAATCCAGATCTTTGTATTTAGGAGTATATCATTGTTTGATGTCATTAGTAATTTATTTTGTTTTCCTCCTCTCAGCACAATGAACCTGATTGGTATTGTACGTGATCACTGGTATAATATCCTTGTCCCTTTGGGTTTTGTATTGGGATGTTATCTTGACAGAAGGAATGATGAAAAGCTTACAGCATTCAGAAACAAAAGCTTACTGTATCAACGGTGAGTATAAGATTTGCATTTTGATTTTGCAGCCGCCCAAATTAAATATAAATAAGAGCCAAAATGAAAAGTAAGCTGAATGGTGGCCTCCTGAGTCATTTCATTGCTGTGAAATTGACCTACTCTCTTAATTTTAGCAATCAATTACAAAGTTAAGATTTTAACAATGTAAAAAGATATTTACTACTGATCTACTTCTGTCATGAAATGCTATGTATTTAAATTATTTGTTATCTTTCCTTTCTAGGGAACTGAAACCAGGTGAAGAAACCACATGGAAATGAGAGTCAAATGCTTTGCTGAGAAAATGAGCATTAAAATTCTCACCACAACAGTTTTAGTCTTGTTGAATTTTCAATTAAGAATTGAATTAAATTATATTTAAAAATGCTATTTTGTTCCATTTGTATTTTGATCCACCACAAGAAATATCTGCAGGTAGCAGATGATAATTAGTTTAAAATCCATAAATTTGCCAACATTTTTCTCTCCTCTCACTGGATTATAAAATTTTAAGAAAACATGGTGAACAGTTGTACTTGTTGCTTAATTAAATTGGCCATATACAAGTTGCTGTATAGCACTTAAACATTGTAGGATATTTTTGTTTTTCATTTTTAATTTTAAAATAGTGAAATGTTAAATAACAGTAGGATATAGATTGTGCTTTCCATTCTCTTGCAGGGGAAGATGCATATATTAAAAAAAAAATCAATTCCAAATGATCACACTGCTGGTGATGGAGTATCCTTGATGATGTTTCATTAGGGTATCTACCAATTTTAAGCAGTTAATAATCCAATTTGAATATGGCTGACATTCTTTTGTGTAGGAGTGAAAATTTGCATTGCAGTCTTTTGTCAGATTGAATGTTTATTAAACTTGCAGTATTTTCTCTTCATTTTAAAGTGTCTTTGGTTTCCTATATAATTCTGTTCTGAAAGGACAGAAGTTTAACTTGTAAGGCATTTTTTCTGATAAAACATCCAAGCCAAAGCAAATAAAGGAAATGTTTCTCAAGTTAAATGTTTACTGAGGAAGTGGTGAATTGTCTTGAATTGTCATGGGTGAGAATAGTCCACAAACAGCTTTTTACTCTTATTCTTGCATCTGTAACTCTTTGAATTTTACATAAGCTGTTTTGAAGCAAGGTGAAGAGTCATTTTATTGTAAATTTGTGGATATTCTGATATGCTTTTGGTTTTTAATGCTGTTGCCCTACTATTGGATTAATAGAGAAAGATTTTAGGGATT
Source organism: Pristis pectinata (assembly GCF_009764475.1). NCBI lineage: Eukaryota > Metazoa > Chordata > Chondrichthyes > Rhinopristiformes > Pristidae > Pristis > Pristis pectinata. Next base: position 127,692,222 of record NC_067405.1, on the reverse strand, counting down.
TGAAATTTCAAAACTAGGTAAATCATTTAGTTTAAAAAAATCCCTGAATGGAATGTGCTTTCCTGCCTCATTTTAGTAAGATACTGATCTTCAGTTGACTTGAAAAGTGATGGTCTTCATTTGTCTTTGAGATGTTGTAATTTTCTACCCAGTTATGGATCTTTATGAGAATCCTATTAACTTGGTGTGATTTTTAAAATACTTTTGAAACTATTTTTAAAAAGTGACACATGAAAAGATTATATTGTGCCATTTTCAATGTTTATAAGCCATCTATGGTGTTGGATCACAATGAGGTACACACGTTTATATGTTTTTTTTGAAAAACAAAGCCCAACATTGCATTCTGCTGCTAGGGTGAAACCAAGTCTGTGAAACGCATACTGCATTGGGATGCCAGCCCAGATACAGTACTCAGTCTTTAGAATAACACTGAATTCACAATTAACTTACCTGGAGCCAAGTACAATCATGGATAAATATGACTATATTTGAATAATATATTTGACAACTTCCACTGACTGACAAGAAATTACAAAAGTGGTTCATGGGTCTTACTGGTTCAATAGAAATTTTACAAAACCATTGAAATCCCATTTGCTGTGGAGGTTCCCTGGAATTTAAGCACAGGGCTGGGCCTTGCACAAATAGGGCGAAGCTTTTAAATTTACCATCGCTGACAGTGTCCCCAGTACGGAGTTCATCCTTCCCATCACCTATTGTGTCCCCATTGCGGAGTCCTGCCCTCTCATCACGCACTATGTCCCCAGTGCGGAGCTCGGCCCTCACCGACTGTCCCCAGTGCATAGCTCAACCATCCGCTCACCGAACGGTGTCCCCAGCGCGGAGCACACCCCCCCCCCCCCCCGACAGTCCCCCCAGCGCGGAGCTTCCCCCCCAGTGTCCCCAGCGCGGAGCCCCCCCCCGACAGTGTCCCCAGCGCGGAGCCCCCCCCCGACAGTGTCCCCAGCGCGGAGCCCCCCCCTCGACAGTGTCCCCAGCGCGGAGCCCCCCCCCCCCCCCCGACAGTGTCCCCAGCGCGGAGTCCCCCCCCCCCGACAGTGTCCCCCAGCGCGGAGCTCCCCCCCCCCGACAGTGTCCCCAGCGCGGAGCTCCCCCCCCCCGACAGTGTCCCCCAGCGCGGAGCCCCCCCCCCGACAGTGTCCCCAGCGCGGAGCTCCCCCCCCCCCCGACAGTGTCCCCAGCGCGGAGCTCCCCCCCCCACAGTGTCCCCAGCGCGGAGCTCCCCCCCCCCCGACAGTGTCCCCAGCGCGGAGCTCCCCCCCCCCACAGTGTCCCCAGCGCGGAGCTCCCCCCCCCCCGACAGTGTCCCCAGCGCGGAGCTCCCCCCCCCCCGACAGTGTCCCCAGCGCGGAGCTCCCCCCCCCCCGACAGTGTCCCCAGCGCGGAGCTCCCCCCCCCCCGACAGTGTCCCCAGCGCGGAGCTCCCCCCCCCCCCGACAGTGTCCCCAGCGCGGAGCTCCCCCCCCCCCCGACAGTGTCCCCAGCGCGGAGCTCCCCCCCCCCCCCCGACAGTGTCCCCAGCGCGGAGCTCCCCCCCCCCCCCGACAGTGTCCCCAGCGCGGAGCTCCCCCCCCCCCGACAGTGTCCCCAGCGCGGAGCTCCCCCCCCCCCCCCCCCGACAGTGTCCCCAGCGCGGAGCTCCCCCCCCCCCGACAGTGTCCCCAGCGCGGAGCTCCCCCCCCCCCCGACAGTGTCCCCAGCGCGGAGCTCCCCCCCCCCCCCCCCCCGACAGTGTCCCCAGCGCGGAGCCCCGCCGTTCCCATCCCTTCTCCCAGCTACTCGCTCTGTTGACGCAGTCAGGACGCCAATGAGGGCTTCCCGGCCGTTGATTGGTTCGTGGGGTTTGACCCGGTGGGGGTCACGCCGCGCAGGACGATGGTCCATTATCCACCATGGAGGCGATATTTCACGAGAAAGTAAGTTGATGGCGGAAATTGTCTTTTAACACGTCCCCGGCGGCGGGGAGACGCAGGGAAGCAGCCGCGGCCCCGCTGCCGGCGAGGGGCGGCGCTGATTCCCTCCCCGCAGCTCAGGGCTTCGTGCAGCGGGAGGCGGGAGCCAGGCGCCGGGTGTCTGAGGTCCGGCGGTGCGGGACGATGAGGAGCCACAAGGGCCTGAGGATGAAAATCTGGAGCGACGCACAAAGCCTTGTGAGGGGTGGGTGGGGGTGGGTGGACTCGGCGGGTCGGGCAGCATCTGTGGAGGGGGCTCGGCGGGTCGGGCAGCATCTTGGGGAGGGGGCTCGGCGGGTCGGGCAGCCTCTTGGGGAGGGGGCTCGGCGGGTCGGGCAGCCTCTTGGGGAGGGGGCTCGGCGGGTCGGGCAGCCTCTTGGGGAGGGGGCTCGGCGGGTCGGGCAGCCTCTTGGGGAGGGGGCTCGGCGGGTCGGGCAGCCTCTTGGGGAGGGGGCTCGGCGGGTCGGGCAGCCTCTTGGGGAGGGGGCTCGGCGGGTCGGGCAGCCTCTTGGGGAGGGGGCTCGGCGGGTCGGGCAGCCTCTTGGGGAGGGGGCTCGGCGGGTCGGGCAGCCTCTTGGGGAGGGGGCTCGGCGGGTCGGGCAGCCTCTTGGGGAGGGGGCTCGGCGGGTCGGGCAGCCTCTTGGGGAGGGGGCTCGGCGGGTCGGGCAGCCTCTTGGGGAGGGGGCTCGGCGGGTCGGGCAGCCTCTTGGGGAGGGGGCTCGGCGGGTCGGGCAGCCTCTTGGGGAGGGGGCTCGGCGGGTCGGGCAGCCTCTTGGGGAGGGGGCTCGGCGGGTCGGGCAGCCTCTTGGGGAGGGGGCTCGGCGGGTCGGGCAGCCTCTTGGGGAGGGGGCTCGGCGGGTCGGGCAGCCTCTTGGGGAGGGGGCTCGGCGGGTCGGGCAGCCTCTTGGGGAGGGGGCTCGGCGGGTCGGGCAGCCTCTTGGGGGGGGGGGGGGCGCTCTAGGCGGGTCGGGCAGCATCTGTGGAGGGGAATGGACAGTCGACGTTCCGCAGTCGAGACCCGGTCCAGTTTCCCTCCGCAGATGCTGCCTGACCCGCTGAGTTCCTCCAGCGCGTTCGTGTCTCGCACGCAGGACGATAACTTCGTCTGTCCAAGGCGGCAAGAGCGGAAAACCGGTGACACAGGTTCAAAGCAGAACGGCCTGGGAAAAAAAAATGAACACTAGTTTGGAAGATAGACACCAGAAAATGCCAGGATAGACGGGCAGAATATTCATCAAACAGGTTTTAAGGATTATTTGAAAAATAAGGGAAAAATAATAGCGAGACAAGAGGAAGGTGCAAACCGGAAGGGTTTCACCTGATTAGGAATGGTGGGTGGGGAATGAAGGGGAACTTTAGAACTAATTTGGCAGGTGAATAGGATCCAGAGTAGGAGATGAGGAACAGCCAAATGTAGAAGGGAAGCTAAGTTTCAGGCACATAGGATGAATGAAAGGCTGAATTTCATCCATAATAACACAAGGAATCCGATACGTAAGGCTGATAAACTGAGGATGATGATTATGGGTATATTAGATGATCTCGCAACTCAACATTACTAGGTTTAGAATCCATGCAGGAAGGAGGAGATGCTAAAGAGGAGGAGGAATAGCAGTGTTAAACAAGATCATTATTGCATTCAGGAGGAAGGATATCCTAGAGGGTTCTTCTGATGAGGTTATATGGGTGGAGTGTAGAAACAAAAAGCAGATATACCATAGGTGTCCAAATAGTTAGCAGTAGTTGGAGGAGCAGATATGCAGGCAAATCACAGAGAAGGTTGTTGTGGAAAACAACAAGGATAAATTTGAAATTAAGTTCTTGATTTGGGAGAAGACTGACAGGCACATGCAAGCAGATTAGTTTGTAATGCCATCATGGTTGGCACAGACATTGTGGGCCAAAGGGCCATTTCCTTTGCTGTACAATTCTATGTTTTATTAGATACCAAAGTTGCAATCTGTGCATGGAACCAGAAGGTCTCAAAGGCATACTTCTCATTGGTATTTACTGTGGAGAACATTGTAGTTGGAAAATTTGGATGGGGGGGGGGGGGGTGGAAATGGTGGAATTCTTGAACAAATTACCATTGAAAGAGAGGAGATGTTTTAGTGAACTTAAAGGTGGATACATCCCAAGGGCCTGATGAAATGTATCACTGGGTTCTACGAAAAGCAAGGAAAGAGATTGCTGGGGCTCAGATGACAGGTATCTCTATTCAAAAAGGGCAGTACAGTTAAGAATTGAATTCTCCCACTTTAGGTAATCCCCACCCCCTTCCCCTCACCCCCACCCACCGACCCACCAGTAGCGAAGAGGGTAGAGTACAGAAAGATATTATTGAGTTGATAAGATGGGCAGAGCAATGGATGATGTGAGGTGATACACTTTGAGAGGATGGATAAGGCCATGATATACACAATGAATCGCAGGACCCTGAGAAGTAATAAGGAACAGAGAGATCTTGGTGTACAAATCCAAGAATTGCTGAAGGCAGCAACACAAGTAAAAGGTGGTACTTGCCTTCATTAGCCAGGGTATAGAATTTAAGACCAGGGAGTTTATGGTATAATTTTATAAAACATTTAGGCCACATGTGGCAAAGAGTACAGTGCTAAGGAAGGATGTGCTTACCCTGGACTGTTATTGTTTTTACCTGTACTACCTCAATGCACTCTGTACTAACTCAATGTAACTGCACTGTGTAATAAATTGACCTGTACGATCGGTATGCAAGGCAAGTTTTTCACAGTACCTCGGTACAAGTGACAATAATAAACCAATATCAATACCACTGGAAGAGAAGCAGAGGAAGTTCACCAGGATGTTGCATGGTATGGGCTATTTCAGCTATAAGGAGAGACTGGATAGGTTGGGTTTATTTTCTTTGGAATGGAGGAGCTGGGTGGGGGAGGAGACGTGCTTGAGGTATACAAATTTATGAGGGCCATAGACAAATTAGCAAGTGAAAAATATTTCTCCATGGCAGAGGTCTCTATGAGTAGAGGGCTTGGGTTTAAGGAAGGGGTAGGAGATTTCAAGGTGTTTTGAGAAATAATTATTTCACTCAGATGGTAGTTGAACCTACTGCTTGAGGGGTAATGAAGACAGATACTCTTACAGCATTTCAGAAGTATTTAGATGAGCATTTGAAACGCTGGCACAATGGTGCAGCTAGTGGAGCTACTGTCTCACAGCTCCAGCGACAGGGTTTCAATCCTCACCTCAGGTGCCGTCTGTGTGGAGTGTGCACATTCTCCATGTTACTGCATGGATTTCGTTCAGTACTCTGGGCTTCCCGTCCCAAGTGCAGCTTGGTGGATTAATTGGCCATGTAAATAGCCTCTAGTGTTTATGTGAGTAATAGAATCTGGACAGTTGATGGGAATGTGGGAAGAATAAGATAGGATTGGTGCAAATGGCTGCTCTGACAATCAGCGTGGGCTGAAGGTCCTATTTCTGTGCTGTATGACTTCATGACTCTAAAAGGCTGAGGGTTGAGTGCTAGGAAATAGGATTAGTATGATAGGTTGATATGCCACTGTGCTTGCACAGTACCTGAGAGACCTGTTTCCGTGCCGTATAACTCTAAGGCGGTTTGGGAAGGGCATTCCAGAGCTTAGATGTGGGTATTTAGGGATCTGAATTTGAGCAGTGTTATGTGGGTTAAGAATTCTTGAGGTGGAGGGGAGCAGGAACAAAGTCTGATAACATGAATAAGAACTTTACAAATTGAGTTGTGTTTAACCAGCAACCGTGGTAGTTCGGTGATTCCAGGGCTGATGGTTGAACAAGAGTTCATGAAATTAGCAGATGGACAACAGAGTTTTGGATAATCTCATTTACAGAGGGTGGAATATAGAAGATTGGCTTGAAGGGATTCAGGAGCAGATAATCAAAGGTGGAGATATAGTTCAATCATCTGTAAACTTAAGATCATTCAAAACCCTGCTGCACGTGTCTGACTTTCGTCAGGTTATGTTTAACCATTGTACCACTGCTTGTGACCTATGTTGCATTCCAGTTAAGCAACCCCTTGATTTTAAAATTATCATTCTTGTTTGCATTCCCTCCTTAGTCTTTCCCTACCTATCTCTAGCTTCCTTCATTTCTATAACCCTCTGAGATAATTGTGCACCTCAAAATCTGAATTCTTGATCATCTTGATTGCTTCACTACTGGCCTTCTACTAAGGCTCCAGTTCTGAACTTTCTACCCTAAATTTCTTCACTTCTCTGCTTATGTGACATGTCAGTTTAATCAAGCTTTTGGCTACCTTTCTTCATGTTTCCATGGTGGTGTTAGATTTTGTTTTATAGTGCTCTAGTGACATTCCTTGGGTTTGAGGGAAAGTTCAAACTGCATCACCACCACTCTTGACATTAAAGGACAAATACTTGGCTTGCATTCCAGCTATTGCTTGTGCAAAGATCAGAAGGAAAAAGTACATCCTCCTTTTCCATGGCACAGCCTTTAGGACACATTATTTACCTTGTCTCATTCTGAAATAAACAATATCCACATGGGAAAACACATTGGACTTTGGACTTTGTTGACTGATATTCTCACTACATGTCTTTGTTCCACCTTTAACTGCTCTTCACCCAATTCTACTGTACTGGGAAGATCTCCAAAAATATTGTTATAATTTACTATGTGAGGTCAACATGTCTAGCAGGCACCTTCTACTTGTACGCACAACCCCAATACATATTGTAAATAGCTGAACATTCAGAGGAATTATTTGAATCAAAAAATCTTGGAAACATTTCAGATCTATTCACTATATTAATAGAAATCAAAAATACTTTTGAATGTAGAAGAAAAACAAAATGCTGGAAAAATTCAGCAGGTCAGGCGGTACCTGTGGAAAGAGAATTTTTAAAAAAAAGTCTTCAACCTGGAATGTTAATTACTTTACTTTCCACAGATGCTGCCTGACCTGAGTTTTTCTAGCTTTTTCTGATCTTGCTTCAGATTTCCAGCATGTGCAGTCTTTTTTCAAATGTCAGTTTGGAAATCTAGCTCTCAGGAGGTTAACATATTAGGAAAACCAAATTTCTTTTTGCTGAATTCTGAGTCTTGAGTCTTAATTAATCAGTTTAATTATTTTTATTTGATCTTATTTACCTTTGCTCTTGCGATCAAGTTACTGTTCAGTTTGTGATATTGTCTGAATGTGAAAGATCACTGAGCAGAGTCCTTTCCGAAACCTTTTTGCAATAGAGTTCCTGATATTTCTGGTGCTGCTGTGGAATGGTGCTGAGTGCAGATTTTTCATGTTGTGGAAGGAAAATTGAACTTGTCCCTGGATGCACATTTTTGTTTTTTTTTCTTGCATGGCTTGGAAGTTTATGCTATGATTGGCTTGGGATTGGAATGGTTCCATGATTCCATTTGACTTTTTTGCTGCAGTTCTTAAATGAATCAATTCATACACTTTGAAAAGCAGATTCACTGTCAGAATTGGATTTTTAATTTCATTGCCACTGTACAAAGACTTTAAAGGTCAAACACATACATTTATCATCCTGGCAGTAGAGTGGTATCAGCTCATCTGAATAAGAAATGATTGTTCCCTAACAATCTTGCAATTTGGTCAAGCTCAGATTTATTTTAAAGAAGCAGCAGTGCACACTTAACAAGAGCATAAGAAATAGAAGCAGGAGCAAGCTATTGAGTCCCACAACTTTTACTCCACCATTTAGTAAAGTCATGGCTGAGCTTTTACAGTGCCTCTTTCTTGCACCAACCCCTTATCCCTTCACTCCCTTGTTTTCTAGAAATCATTCAATCTGTGTTGATGGAGAGTTCCTCATTTCATATATGTAGCATTAACGTGTATTTTCATCTTGTCAGTAAAATGTGGTAGTTGGGGGACAGAACAGCCTTACCTCGGGAAAGAGAGAGTGGCTGGTAGCTGGGGAGTCTGGGGAGGCCTGTATTTATGTGTCAGGGTTGGGGCAGAACAGTGGAGAAGGAGTAGAAGGGGGAAGGAGCTAAGAGGAGGGAACTGAGTGAAAGGAAGGGAACCAAGAGAAGGGTGAGTAGAGGGGAGGGAGTTAAGGGTGGGCTGAGCAGAGAATGCAAGGGGAGGGAAGGCAGAAAGAGGAAGGGGATTGGGGGGAGGAGGGGATGCAAGAGTGGGTGTCAAGAAGTATGTGTGAATGAGGACGTTTGTGCATGTGCTTGTGAGGATGTTATGTCTGTGCAGTAGAGCTTGGTCATCAATTATTATGGACCAAGACTTAATGTAAATTGGTAAAGACTGATGATGGGGAGGAGGCAATAGAATTTCAATTAATTTGATCTTGGGATGGGTACAAAGGACTTACAAGGAGTGCACTGGGAGAAGTTTCATCTGATGATCAGGTAAATGATAGGCAGTGATGGAAATGGGTTACCATAGTTACAGACAAGACATGGGTTTGAAGCTTAGCTTGTTGAAACAGGCCAATCAAGATGTTTGTTTCAACCTGAGCAAATGGACAAACAAAAACATTAATCCAGAGAGTGTAGAGTTGTTCAGAGAAGCATGTATGGGAGCTAGCTATGTCAGAGCAGTGGAAATGCCCCACTTGTTTGCTGAGCTATTTACCTCCATCGTGGGTTGGAGCCTGCTCCAGAATCTTGATTGCTAAACCTTTGATAGCACCTTTGTGCAGTACACAGAGTGTTATACTATTGGAAAGGCCACTGTTTCAGAATAAGCATTAAAACTGATGCTTTGTTTGCCCTCAACAGTGCCATGGCACTGTTTGACAAAATACATTGCATTGTTCTAGTATCCCAGTTAGCATTTATTGCTCAACTAATATCAGTAAAATAGATTATTAGGTGATTTTACCATTGCTGTTTGTGGGAGTTTACAGATTGATTGTTACATTTTCCTAAGTTTCAGCAATATTTGCATTTCAAAATTGTCCAATGCCAATGAAGTCCTTTGGGACCGCAAGGTTATGTAAGAGGTACTTTATAATCCAGGTTCTTTCTTCAATGTCAGGTGATATTTGTGGAGTCCACAGGGTAATTCTGGAGATTCTGATACCTGTTGGAATACAGGTCCTTCCCAGGTTACAACATGGTTCCATTCCTGTGAACTGTTCATAACTTGAGCGGTTCACAAGTTGGAAATGCGGCCGTGAACCGAGTTTCCACCCGGCAGAAGTTGCCTGCAGCCCCTCAGGCGTTCACAAGCTGGGAGGATGTGTACACAGCAAATTTAGACAAGCTGTCACAATGGAGCATTCCATGTCTCAGGAGTATTACAATGTGAAATTTTTTTGGAAAACTCTTTGGCACAGACTACTTGGATTAAGTGGCCCATTTCTCTGCTGTATATTGTGCTCTTCTTTGTTCAGATATCTCACCATTTTCAGTACTGCATTTCATTTTTTCAAATATCAACATATGGTCTTCAGCACCAATGAGGACTTTTTTTTTCAAAAGCTAAATAACAACAGATGCCAGAACTCTGAAATAAAATAGAAAGTGCTGGGGATACGAACCAGGGCAGTTAGCATTTGTGGAGATAGAAACAGTGTTAATGTTTCTGGTGAATACCTTTTTATATCAGACCTGAAACCTGTATGCTCCAAATTTGAGGCCCATGACCTTCCCAATCCTTGTTACATTGGTCTAATTTAGTTTTTGATATTAGACATTTATTTGGTACTATCTTAATGGTTATGTAATAAAAATATATATATTTCAGTGTTGTAAAATTGCTTAGAATTTGGTTTATTTGCCTTTGTAGTTGTCTATAACAAATATTAAGCAGCAGTCTGAAGTGAGGAATATACAGACCCTGCCTCAAGTGTAGGAGGCAGATTTGAAGGGAGCTGACAGGGTTCTATTTATACAGATTGCTAACTGGAAGCCTCTTGCCAGAACAAAGATTAGATTGCTTCTTCAAATGGTACTGATAAGTTTAACTACTGCGAAAAATATTAGATGTTATCTAAGTTGTCTGCATTCTTAACTCTTGTTTGTAGAGAGAGATTTGTTTTGATCTGGAAGTGCGGGAGTATCAATGAGTTTGGTTGGTTTGCTTGTCCATTCTGTCTCCAGGGACAGCACAGGCTGGGAAAGGAATGACAGTTGTTTAACATTACTTTGGTTCACTTAATTCATCTCGTTGGCCTATGCCTTTGTGATGTAATTCACCTCTACGGTGCTTACAGTTCATGTGCAATAACCTCAATTGAATAATTGCAATTAACATGACTTTGGGAATCTCAAAACAATTTTTTCTATTTGGTTCAGAGAGCTGGCTAATGTACCAAGGATAATGTCTGTGCTGTAATCTCATTGCTAATTTCCTTTGTAATTATCCTGTTAAATAATGAATTAGTGGAATGTGCTGCTCTATATGGTTGATCACTGTAGTGCTTCTGCTACATCTAGCACATTCCCTAAGAATATAAGGAGTAAATTTTCATCATGCAATCTGCTATTCCAGATAACTAGTGCAGAATGCCAGAGTCGTCATCGTTGTTGTTCTTAGCTGGTCCCTTAGAAATGAAAATGACTTGTTTTCGCCGGTTTTGTGAGTTCTGAGTGACTTATGAGTCTGGGAACTGCAGACTGTTTCACAGAGAGGCAGGTGGTGGCTGACAGGGAAGGCCTGTTGGTAGTTTGTGAGGTGGTGTGCTCTTTCTGCTGCTTACTTAGGGTTTCTATGTATTCCTGATGCATGACCTCAAAGCTCTCAACCTCATTCGGTGTGCTGCTTCTCCACTGGAGGGAAATGGGCCAAATGCAGGCAAATGGGACGAGTTCAGGAAGGCACCTTGGCTGGCATGACAAGCAGGGCTGAAGAGCCTGTTTACGTGTTGTATAACTCTATAACTTTGTGACTCTATGACACTGAGCAGTCATGGGCCTGATGTTCCTAGGAGTCCATGAAAACGTTGCACTTCTTCAAGGAAGATTTGAGCACTTCCCAGCATATAGACCTTAGGAAATATAAAGCTGAGCTTTAATCCATCTTGGTAAGAAGATCAAATTGCAGTATGGCTATTTAACCTCCACTGTGGGATTTAAAACAAAAATTAAATGCATTTTTTAATCACTAATCAATGAGTCTTTTCGAGAAATGTTGACGTATTTTCACAACAGTGCAAGAAACTGCTGTCAGGTCACCAACAGTTTACATGACAAATTTATGGTCTTTGTTTTGATTGGTCTTGCAGCAAGAAGGGTCTCTCTGTGCTCAACATTGCCTCAACAATTTGCTTCAGGGTGAGTACTTCAGCCCCATAGACCTGTCTACAATTGCACAGCAATTGGATGAAGAGGAACGAGCAAGAATGGCAGAGGGAGGAACTACCACAGAAGAATACAAAATATTTTTACAGGTAAAAACTGCAGCTTGTATCAAATTGTACTTACTTCTATTGCTCCTTTTAGGCTTTTGCAATAACTCAGTAGTGGCAACTCACCTCCAAGTCAAACAGTTGTGGATTTGAGTCTTGGTCCATGAACTGAAGCAAGCAACATTAGTTCTTACTGAAATGCTGTATGAGAGTGGCACTCTTGGAGGTGCTGCCTCAGATGGATGTAGCAGATTCCAGAACACTACTAAAAGAGCTGGTGAGGTCTTCTGGTGTCCTGGACAATGTTTTATCAGTCTGCTAGCACTCCTGAAAGATGATTTGGTTTTGGTACTTTGCTGCAGGTTATGAGGTACTGAGTTTGTGAATGACACCATAAAATTGCAGGTTCTTTCTGTGTACTACCTGGAGGAGTTCAAACGCAGGGGCCCTATTTTAGCCAATGTCAATGTAGTTCAAAAGACCCATCTCACCAGTTAACTTTAGTTTGAGAACAGGGAAGAAAACAATAGTATTTTCCAAAATGTATCCACAATAGTATTTTCAGATGTATCGGTATTAGAGTTGAGGGGCATGAGAGAGGAACCGTAGCAGGGATGATGGTAGAGCAGCAAAGGCAGGAGTTTCTGGGAGTAATTCAGAAGATGCAGGATCAGTTCATCCCAAAGAAGAAGGAGCATTCTAAAGGGAGGATGAGGCAACTGTGGCTGACAAGGGAAATCAAAGCCAGCAGAAAAGCAAAGGAGAGGGCAGACAAATTGCAAAAATTAGTGGGAAAGTAGAGGATTGGGAAGCTTATAAAAACCAACAGAAGGCAACTAAAAAAGCAATAAGGGGAGAAAAAATGAAATATGAAGGTGAGCTAGCTGATAATCTGAAAGAGGATACCAAACGTTTTTTCAGGTATTTAAAGAGTAAAAGAGAGGCAAGAGTGGATATCGGACTGCTGGAAAATGATGTGGAGAGGTAGTAATGGGGAACAAAGAAATGGTGGGCAAACTGAATAAGTACTTTGCATCAGTCTTCACTGTGGAAGACACCAGCAACATGCCAGAAATTCGAGAGAGTCAGGAGGCAGAATTGAGTGTAGTTGCTATTAATAAGGAGAAGGTGCTTGGGAAGCTGCAAGGTCTGAAGGTGGATAAGTCACTTGGACCGGATGGACTACACCCCAGAGTTCTGAAAAAGGTAGCTGAAGGGAGTGTGGAGGCATTAGCAGTGATCTTTCAAGAATCACACAGGGGCCCAGTTGGGAGTCTGTGGGAAGTGGACCACACTGTGTGGGACGGGGTGGGGGGGGTCACGGGGTCTGCAGAAGCTGAGGACACAGGCCAGTAGCTCAGAACCAGGGGAGGCGAAGGTGGACACCCTGCAGAGTTTGTGTCGATCGAGGGATGAACTGAGCTCTGAACTTCACACGGACGGAGCCCCCGCGCTCCGAGAAGGCTGTGCTCGTGCTGGGGGAGGGGGCAGGTGGGGATTCACTGGAACGTTGTCTGGGATGGAGTGTTTCAGCCGTGAGGAGGGACCGGAGAGGCCGGATCCGTTCTCCCTGGAGTGGGAGGGAGGTTATGAGGGAACATTTGGAAGGACAAACTCCAAGGCAGAGTACAAGGTTAATGGCAGGATTCTGGGCAGTGTGGAGGAGCAGAGGGATCTGGGGGTCCAGATCCACAGATCCCTGAAAGTTGCCTCACAGGTGGATCAGGTAGTTAAGAAAGCTTATGAGATGTTAGCTTTCATAAGTTGAGGGATCGAGCTTAAGAGCCGCGAGGTAATGATGCAGCTTTACAAAACTCTGGTTAGGCCACACTTAGAGTACTGTGTCCAGTTTTGGTTGCCTCATTATAGGAAGGATCTGGAAGCATTGGAAAGGGTGCAGAGGAGATTCCCCAGAGGGCAGAGCCTCAGAATAGAAGGATGTCCCTTTAGAACAGAACTGAGGAGGGATTTCTTTAGCCAGAGGGTGGTGAATTTGTGGAATTCATTGCCACAGATGGCTGTGGAGGTCAAATCATTGGGCATATTTAAAACAGTGGTTGCTATGTTCTTGATTAGTAAGGGTGTGAAAGGTTATGGGGAGAAGGCAGGAGAATGGGGTTGAGGGGGAAAAATAAATCAGCCATGACGAATGGTGGAGCAGACTCGATGGACTGAATGGCCTAATTTTGCTCCCATGTCTTATGGTCTTAAAACGTTTGGTTGATTAATTAAAATTTTCTCTTTGGCTGTAGGGAAGCCAATTCAAAGCAGTAAAAAATGAAATATAGTTTCAAAAATCCCTATGATTTTCATAAAAGGGGAAGGTCACTTTTTTCAGTTCCGTATAATTGCCCAATGCATTCAGAATCTTTTGGGATTCATCCAAATAGGGCAAAATAAGCTGCAGTTTTGTGGAATTTTCTGAATTATAGCAGTTATGAAGCCATAGTAGCCAATGCCTCCAGCTACCATCCTGTTTCTAAGGCTTTTCCAGCAATATCCTCATAGCTGTCTGTGATAAGTACTGGTGAGTGCATCAAGTGGCTTTCAATCCCCTGCTTCCCTGATTTCTTCTCTGCAAAGTGGCTGAGACCAGGAATACATTACTGAGGGATTGTAGATAGAGAAAATGTCCTCACCACCTTACAGTTTAGAGTATTATAGTTTCCATTTACCATTCTAGCAAATGATTGCGATTTCCAAATAATTTGATTTGAAATTCTTGCTTATCTAAATCATCATGTGACACTAAACACGCACTTAAAATAAACAAATAATTTTGTGATCTTGCATTATTCTGTCAACTGAGGGCAGCAGTCTAAAAATGTCTTACTTCAAAAAGAATGCTTCTACTTGCTGCCAGGTACTTGAGAACATTTTCTGAATAGAGAGTTGGATTCTTCCAAGTAATTTGTGTTTTTAAAATGGAATTTTAACTTGTGCAGTCTGGTGCTGAACCATATTCTAAATTTGCAATAATAATCTCTTTCAGGCGTAAAGAGCAGGTTTATAATCACAGTGTTATTCTGGTACATTTTTCCAACCTTGATGCTTTTAGCTCTACTTGATAAAATAAATCAGATATTCTCTGTTTGGCATTTAGCACTGGGCATTTTGGGCCTTTTAGTCAACGTACTATGAATGCTTGTATTATCCCATCTTTACAAACTTCCTTTCATTTTAAAGCAACCATCAGGGAATATGGATGATAGTGGATTCTTTTCAATTCAAGTAAGTATATGATTTTAAGCTTGTAAACTGTTACTTTTGGATATAAATTTAACTTTCTGTTAACATCCTGACCCCTGACTCCCCATTTTCTGCATGCTACTTAAAAGTGATGAGAAAGGATTATTATCATTCTTATATTTTACTTTTATAATTGCTAAATTTGTTAAATACGGTTATCACAGAATGAATAAACTAGCAAGTTGAAGTTAGTTGTATGCTTTAATTTGCCCCTTTTCATTGCTTGTTTGCATAGTTCTTTATTTTTCTCATTTTAACTTCTGATCTGTTTTCCACATCATTTTCTTCTTGCATTATGGTTAGCACTGTTTTTACGTCAATTCTTTGCTAAGAGTTTCAACCTAAAACTTGCAGTGAGTACCACCTCACTATATTATTGGATTTTGCAGAATATGAATTTCTATCTTTTGTTATAAGTTTCAACCTGCAAATGATCTTTAGCCACATACAATGTTAAAAGTAATTTGCAGCCAAAATAACCCAAAGGAACTGAAAGTGTGGTTGGGTGGGGTTAGCAGTTTTGATAATTCCTGTTGCAGTTGTTAATGTTGTGTCAATAGTAATTCATCAGTGTTCTCAAATATACTTTAATGCACATAAGTAAAGGACACAATTGAATTAATCAAATTTAGTACATCAAAAATGGAATGACTTGTGGCCAATATTTATTTCCTTATCCATTATGTTAACACTTTGCAATTAACAATAGAGAAAAATAATGTTTTTTAGTGGAAAGGCAATGAGGCAGCTTAATAACTGCATTAGTTCATTTCAGAGTCAAAACAGCACAGTAACAGGGCCTTCAACCAACTGTATCCATGCTATCGAGTACCCAGCTTTCTAAAGCTCGTAACTTTCTTTGCTTCGGTAGTACACACAGGCAGACCACACAGCTCCTGAAGGGCCTTCCCCTTTTTCACTTCTTTATACCTAACATATGCTCAGTTGTTTTTCTTTATCTAACCCTTGACACCCAGTATTCATTGGACTTGCTGTCCTTACCTTTCACCCTTTTGGGAATATGTTGGCCTTGAACTCTCACTATTTCATTTTTGAATGCCTCCCACTGATCGCTCACCTGTTAATAGTTGCCCCCAGTCTACTTTTGCAAAGTCCTGTATCATCATCTTGAAATCAGCCTTTTGCCAGTTCAGGACCCTAATTTCTGATCTGTTCTTGTCCCTTTCCATAACTGCCTTGAAATTAACAGAATTATCAGTCTTCACAATGCTTTCTCACTGATGCTTTATTACTTGCCTGGCTACATTCCTTAAGATTAGGTCTAGCACTGAGACATCTCCAGTAAGATTATCTAATTGCTGGCATAAGATGCTCTCCTGGTTGTACTTTAAAAATTCCATCCCCATCTAATCCATTCATATTTCAGCGATCCTACTTAGTATTGGGGAAGTTGAAAATCCCTATTACTCTTGCACTTCTGTTTGCATTTTTGCTCCTTGCTCTCCCGCTGACTGTTAAGGAGCCTGTAGAATAGCCCAAACAAGGTGATTGCCACCATTTTGTACTTAAGCTCCACCCATGTGGCCTAATCTGAAGACCCTTCCAGGAAATCATTCCTCATTACTCCTTAATCAATATTGCACTGCCACCTCTTATCCCTGCCCCAACCCCAGCCTACCCTTACTTAAACTATGTCTCTGTGATGGCAACAATATCATATTCCCATGTACTAATCAATGCTCGCAGTTCATCTGCCTTACTTGTCACATTTCTTGCATTAAAGTAAATGCAGTTTTGTCTTCCATTCCTCCCATATGCCTTATTAAATCCATATCTGTTCTGCCTACTAGACTGACTTAATTTTCCTTCTATATTTGACTGTATTTGTTGCCCAGTTGTACATATATTCTGTGTCCTATTCCCCTGCTAAATTAGTCTAACCTCCACCTGCCGCGCCCCCCCCCCCCCATAGAGGATAAGCAAACCTCGTCACAAGGATGTTGAACTGTTCCAGTTAAGATGCAACTCGTCCATCTCATG
Organism: Pristis pectinata; assembly: GCF_009764475.1. NCBI lineage: Eukaryota > Metazoa > Chordata > Chondrichthyes > Rhinopristiformes > Pristidae > Pristis > Pristis pectinata. Next base: position 127,675,679 of record NC_067405.1, on the reverse strand, counting down.
TATGTCCTACGTTCTTCCGAAACGGTCCCGATGACCCAAAACACTCTGTCTTCCCTCCTACACCATTCCTTTAGCCACACATTTATCAACCTATTCTGCTATTCATATACTCATTAGCACGTGGCACCAGTAATAGTCCAGTGATTATAGTCTTGGAGATCCTGTTCTTTAATCTACTTACTAATTCCCTAAACCCATGATGAGGAACCTCATCCATCTTCTCACCTATGCTGTTAATACTGATGTGAACCATTAGTTCTTGCTATTTACTCTTCTCCTTCGGAATGCCCTGCATCTATTCTGTGACCCTGGCACCAGGGAGGCCACACACCATCCTGGATTTACATTTACAACCACTGAAATGCCTGTCTATTCCCCTCAGCTGTGTAGCTGAGCCACCTACGGTGCTGTGATCTTGGGTCAGGCTGGACTTGTCAGAAAACATTTATCCCCACCATTTTCTATCACAGAAACAGTTTGGGAGGGAGGTGCACTCTGAGGTTTCCCTGCCTTCCTCTGCCTACCTGCCTATCTCCCTTCTTCTGCCTGGTGGTCACCACGTCCTTCTCTGAATATCTCTCCTAAAGCTGCAGGGTGACCACCTCCGAAAACATGCTCTCCACATAACTATCACCGTTGCTTGTCCAGCCAGCACTCCAACTCTGAAACCCAGCACTCAAGCGGCCAAACAAAAAGCATTTCCCGCAGATGTGGTCACCCAGACCACAGAAAGTGTTCCCAAACTCCACATGCTGCAGGCTGTACAATGCATGGGGATGGGCTCTTCTGCAATACTTAGAAAATTTAGAAAAGTCCTGTTAGAATGTAATCCAATCTCTGCTACTATACTGTATTTGAAAGTGAAAGTACTAACGACCTACCTAACTGATACCCATGTCACACTGTCTAACTGAAGACCAATGTCCTATTTATGATCTAATCTGTACTTCACTTGAAAAAGACAAAGGTTTTCTCCTTGCCCCTTTTCCCTTGTTTCTCTCCCCCCCACCCCACTTCCTCAATTCTCTTAAACCTTTCCTTCCTCTAATTCCCCTCTCCCTCAGTCTCCTTCCTCCCGCCAAGCTACACACTCATCCCATTTCACATACCCTGCCCCTACATCCATCTTTTCAGCTGACCTTGCACTCTTCTTCCCATCAGAATCAGGTTTATCATTGCTGACATATGACATGAAATTAGTTGTTTTGCAGCAGCAGTACAGTGCAATGACATAAAAATCTATAAATTACAAAAATAAGTAGTGCAAAAAAGGAATAATGAGATATTGTTCATGGATCGTTCAGACGTCTGATGGCAGAGGGGAAGAAGCTGTTCCTAAATCATTGAGTGTGGGTCTTCAGGCTCCTGTATCTCCTCCCTGATGGTAGTAACGAGAAGAGGGCATGTCCCGGATGGTGAGGCTCCTTAATGATAGATGCAGCCTCCTTGAGGTGCCGCCTCTTGAAGATGTCCTTGATGGTGGGGAGGGTTGTGTCCATGATGGTGCCAGCTGAGTCTATCACCCTCTGTGGCCACCTTGTTCCCCCCCCCCCCCCCCCCACCCAATCTCCAGTTGCCATAGAGTAAATAGAGTAAATTTATTCACTCTGTCCAAGGCAAGCTGCATCTACAGAAACAATTAACATTTCAGGGCCAAAACCCTTCTTCAGAACTGGGAAAGATGGAAAGTAAGTTGATTTCAGTAGCAGAGGAGTTGGGGAGGGATAGGGGTAAGAGTGGAAAGAAGGGAGTATCTCTCGTGGAATGAGACTCGATGATCTAATGTTGCAGTTAAGAGGCATTAAGTGAATCTTAGTCTGTGTAATGTGCTGCTGATGAATCGTAGAATCACACAGCATGGAAACAGGCCCATTGGCTCACCGGGTCCACACCAACTATCAACCATCAACCACCCAACTCTACATCAATAGCATTTTTATTTGCCTCTCATTCTCATCAACTCCCAGGTTCTACCACTCACCTACGCGTTAGACAATTGGACTACACAATACATTACACAGTTTACAGTGTCCAACTAACTTACCAACCTACACATCTTTAGGGTGTGGGAGGAAACCCATGCACAGGGAGAATGCAAACTCCACACAGACAGCACCTGAGGTCAGGATTGAACCTGGGTCTCTGGTGCTGTGAAGCAGTGGCTCGACTCGCTGCACAGCAATGCTGCCCACAGTGGCGCAGTGCCTCCTCTACAATAGAGAAACCAAATACAGAGTGGGTAATCATTTTCTGGAGTAGCTCCTCTCAGTCCTTGGCCTTCCGGTTGCCTGCCAATCTAATTTACCATCTCACTCCAACTCTTGCCTTTCTATTTGTGGCCTCTTACACTGTTACAGTGAAGCCCAACACAAACTTGTGGAACAACACCTCACTTTCTGTCTGGGCAAGTTGCAGCCTGCAGATCTCAATATCGAATTCTGCAACCTTACATAACTCACTCTTTCTACTTGTCTCAGAATTGGACATTTCTGTCTGTCTCAGCATTTTGGGTGGCAGTTTTCCTTTTTTCTTTTTGTATAGTCTGGTCTGCTGAGCATGTCCCACAGTCTTATTATTAGCAACACATTACACAAACAAATAAGCTTAATGTGATTTTAACTGCCTCATAAAGTCATCCAGTCTCACCCTGTCAGAAATATTCTCTTCGTTCCGCCCACGTTTTGTCCTGCTCCACCCTCTCACTACCTAAACTAACTTGTTTTCTCCCTTTCCCTGTTCTGATGAAAGGTCCCAGCCCTGAAACATTAATCCTCTTTCTCTTTCCACAGAAAGTACCTGATATGCTGAGCGTCTCCAGCATTTTCTATTTTTATATATTATTTTATCGTTAACTTGGCAGGAACCTGTTTTGATCCTTAAGTTTTTTGCTTAAACATAATAAAGTAAAAAAGGCACTGTTTATTTGGCAATAAACATTTTTGCACTGAAGGCTATTTAACAGTTGGCTTGATCTGTTGAATGCTTTGAGAATGAGGGTAGTTAGATGGCACATGTAGGAAATCACCTCCATATTGAATAATGATAAACAATTAGAAAATTCCATAAGCCAGTTGCATAAAAATTTTAAGCTACTAGTTTCATTTGCTACTTTGACATTTCAGTTATTCCCAAAGTATGTTGAATTTATGTTAGGAAAGCAATATTTTTAATCCAAGTTTATTTTGATAAAAATTTACAGGGGCTATATTAGAACTGGATGGAAAGTTAAAATGCCATGATGGCTCTGACAGGGTAGTGTGCCTATGGAACAAAACAAACTGAACTGTAACATCACATATTGCTTTCTTCTGTAGATTGACATAAAAATCTGAATAATCCAGCTCAGAGCAATAGAAAATTTTAAAATGCATTCTTGATAATAACCATAATAGTGCAGAATTTGACTGTTTCTTTAGAATTAAAACAGAGGAGTTATAAAAAATGCTTTTTATTTTCCTTTTTAAAACTTGTATACCCACCATCTACAGTATGTATATTTTTTCCAGTTACATCACTTTCCTATTAATAGCTGATTATTTCACACTGAGCACAGCACTGCATGATCAGTCTTGTGACTCCTCCATGGCCATCACATCTCTGTGATTCAACCAGTCATTTGTGTGTTGTACTTTGGGTATCTCATTGAGTTCTTCTGAAATAGGTCCTCTCAATAGGTACCAACATTTTATATGAATTCTTCTCCCTATAAACTACCACAATTGTCCTCTGACTGCTCCTGCTTTCTGTTGCTGATTTCAGGGAAGATTTCAAAATAAATTTTCATTCAACTGTTTGAAAGCCTCAAATATTATAAATTGGACAGTAAAAGACCATTAGGTTCATTAAGTCTTGCTCTTCCCTCCCCCATCTGGTGAAAGAGTCAAATGCGGGCAAAGGGGATTACCACAGATAGACATCACAATTTGCATGGATAAGGAGGGTGGAAAGGACCCGTTTCCAAGTTATGTGATTCTGTGAAATTTTCATGTTATTGCTCCACCCTTCAATCATGCTACCTCTATTGAGTCATTGAAAGAAAAATTCCAGGGAATTCTTCCAATTTCCCGGGCAATCAAGCAAATCCCTGCAAGACCATGATTTGTCGTGGTCTACTGTAGACACAATGAGTAATAATCTAATTACCACAATTACAAATGAACTCTTGCTTCTAAATAATTGCACCTTGAAAAATACCAATCCAGTAAATGTTGCACCTTGATTTTATAGGTGTGATCTTTGACTTGCCTTCATTATCCAATTCACTCAACCAAGTAGATAAGCTTTCGCCTCTTTAAATAAAATGTAACAAAGAGACATAAGATTGATATCCTCCTGTTTTCCTCTCTTGCAATGTCTCTAAATCCTCTTGATTGGAGTCAGAGGATCAAGCTGTGTCAGTAAGCCTTATTTAAAGGTCTTAAAATATTTGATGATCAAATGGATGGTGACTTGATGTTGCATTGATTTGATGTTCACCCTAAAATGGAATTAATAAGGTAGATGCACCACCTCCTTCAAGTTCCACGCTGAGTTGCATGCCATTCTAACCTGGAAATATTTTGCAGTCCCTCATTGTTGCTAGGCCTAAATTCTGGAACTCCCTACCCAATAGCTTTGTGGGAGTACTTTCACTGAAAGGATGCAATAGTTCAAGAAAGTGGCTGACCTACTTCTCAAGGGCAGTTAAGAATGGGCAATAAATGCTGGCTTTACCAGTGATGCCCACATTCCAAAAAATGTATAAATAATTAAAAATAAGTGAAACTTTGTCCTGGTAAAGGTACATGGTCTGGACAAGTAGTTCACTTCCGGACTAGCAGCCAGAGTCCAGGATGATTGATCCAGAGATGAGTTTGAACCCCATCCAGAGCAGCTGGGGAATTTAAATTCAACTAATTAAGCAAAATCTTCAATTTAATAAAAAAAATTTGTAGTTTTATGGTAATGACAATCACAAAAGACCTGGATTGTTTTAAAAGTCCATCTGATTCAGTAATGTTGTTTGGGGAAGAAACTCTGCCATTCTTGTCTGCTTTGGTCAATGTGTGATTCCAGTCCCATTAATGTGGTTGACACTCGACTGTCTGCTTAAATCAGGGTAGTTAAGGATGGACAGCATATGCTAGCACTTCCAGTGCCATCCATGTCCTGCGAGGGAATATATAAAAAAAAGGAGGACAGAATTTGAAATGCAGAAATACACCATTGGGGAGTGAAAACTAGGGGAACCTTTGTATACACAGTCTGACAGAAACTTAGATATATAAGATCATGAGGGGTATAGACAGGGTGGAAGTGCATGTTCTTTTTCTCAGGGATGGGTTGCTAAAAGCAAGAGGGCATAGGTTTAAGATCAGAGGTGAGAGATTTAAAAGGGTCATCAGGGGCAGCTTCTTCGCACAAAGCGTGGTGCGCATTTGGAATGAACTGCCAGAAATAGTGGTTGAGGCAGGCACATTAGCAACATTTAAAAGCCATCTAGATAAGTACATGGATAGGAGAGGTTTAGAGGGCGATGGGCCAAGCGCGGGCAGATGGAACCAACTCACTGGGCAACATAGTCAGCATGGATGAGTTGGGCTGAAGGGCCTGTTTCCATGCTGTATGACTCCGTGACTCTGGATCTTTTTTTTTTAACCACTCTCTCCCCTTCCTTCTCTCCAACAAGTCCTGCAGCAAAATTGTGTCAATTGAAGATTAGGGTTTAGGATATCAAAGAGATTACAACAGACTCAAGAAACTATTCTTGTGTACTCTTGCAAATATGCAAAGGGGTGCTGAAGGGGTACTGGGAAATGAATTGAAAATTGCATTTGGGAAACTTATACTTGCATTGTTCATACATTTGCAAAAAATTTCTCTGTTGGCCAGACCATTTACAACATGTTTACAGAATGGTCATCCTAGACAATGAAGTCAATTCCACAGGGAAAATGACTACAAATACTGCACAAGTTGCAGTCCTAATTGTTATATGGTAGGGAGAGAAGGGGCTGATGCATTAAGCTGCAGAAATATGAAACCAATAGAAGTTTGTTGATAAATATCTTTTAATTACTGCATAGATATGTGCATGTGTTAAAAGCAGGTGTTGCTTGTAGAATTATGTATTTTAAATGGGCTCCGTTGTATTTCTGTAAAATCCAAAGAGCTTTCAAAGAAATTTTATTTCTGCAGGTGATTAGTAGTGCCTTGAGAGTCTGGGGTTTAGAGATTACCCTCTTCAACAGCCCAGAATATCAGCGATTAAGGATTGATCCAGTGTAAGACGCATTATATATACGTACATATAAATAGTGTGTTTTCATTATTTTTAGATTTAAATTATAATTACTGTTTATGTGGATCTTAATTTTCAGATTTTTCAAATTATACTCTTAAAACAGTCACAAATAAACAATAACTATTTTGTTTGGAATTAGGCATTTTGAAAAATTAAATTGATTCTTTCAACAAATTCCTTGTGAAACAGTTTAAGGTCTATCCACATGTTTGTTGTCTCCACAGAATTGAAAGGGCATTTATATGCAACTACAAAGAACATTGGTTTACAGTACGAAAATTAGGAAAGCAGGTAGTTTACTCTTTAACATTAAAGAATTGGTATGGAATTTTGAATCTCACCTCCACGGTAGGAGAAAAATTAAAGCACTCCCTTTTTTAAAAAAAATATTTCCAGTATTTCTCATGCTTGTTTCATCTCTATTTGAGTACAAAAAAAAACTTCAAAAAGAAATACACTCTGCAGTATTCCACTAATGCAGTTTGTTAGATATACTGTACAGTGCCATAGTTGCAGTTACTTCTATCTCAAGAATCCTCAATTAACAAAACAGGCTGGAGCAAAAAAAAGTTCCTTTGTGAAGATAAAGGATTTTAAAATATTGCTACAGAATTGCAGTATAGGTTCAGTAGGTTATGTCTTTTCCTGACTGAGCCAGGTTGCTCACTGCCCACACATCAATATGGCCACTAACCAAACTGACATGTTTGTTATCTCTGCAGCCTTTGACGTAGTCAGCCACAGAAGTTCAGCACTTCCTTGAGGTCCACACTATACAGCTCCTCCCCAGGTTACGTCAAGGTTCCGTTCCTGTAAACTGTTCGTGAGTCGGAAATGTAGCTACGAACTGAATATCCATGCAGCTCCACAGTACCCATCAAATCCATTCCACTGGTCTCCCACTCGATCGTATGTACAGGCTGTACATAAGTCGGGTGTTCGTAACCTGGGGAGGACCTGTAGCCAAATAGATGTGAAAGGAACGAAGCAGTAGTATCCCCAGCAATTCTCTTCCATCTTTTTCCCTGCCTTTACTGCATTAATTCTGAATTTCAACCCCCTTCCCCCACCACCCCAGACTACCTATCTCTTCTTCACCAACGCACTGTTGCTTGGTGACTTCATCTGCTCATACTGGATAAGTCTGCTAGCGCTAACAGTACCAGATGTAGCAATGTACTGCCTACCCCAGCCCCTCCATAGCCGGAGTACGGTAAGACTTCTTGTCAGACATCTAATGAGCTGCAGTTTTCTGAGAGGATCAAAGCCATTTGTTTTGGTCTGCATCACAAGTTCTGTGCCCTTGCCAATAATTCTATCTCCCTCCCAGGCTACTGCTTCAGATTGGACCAGACTAGTGAATTTGACAGCTAAACTGGATTGTGAGCTGAATCTCTGCTACCCCTTGTCATCATCAGCACAGACCACTTGTCACCAGCCTTGTGTCAGACTATCAGCTACTGAAACCCTCACCCTTATACCTGGCACCTCCTACCTTGATAATTCCAGCATTGTTTTTGCTAACTGAATCCTGCACCTTTCATCAACTTGATCTGCAAAACCTGAAGACTTATCAGATTTTAAACTTGCTCGTATGTCTGACCACCACACGCACCATCAGTTTCCCATTGCCTCAGGGATGAACTTCTCATCCAGTTGTTTAAGCCCTTTCCTGATCATTCCATCCAACATCTTTAACTATCATCAGCCATACATTATCTGCTTTCCACACTTTTATTGTTTATCCATTGGCAGTTCGGTCTGCATTTACCCAGGTCGTTCGGCCTAGGTTTTTGCCTTGGTTCCCCGGTCTGATATTGCTTATCTAAATTTGTCCACTTCACTCTCTTTGTTTTAAAGCACTTCTTAAAATGTGCATCGTTGACTTCCATTGCCTCAATATTTAATTACATCTCTGTGAACCAGCATAGAATGTCTTTCTGTATTTAAGAACACTCTATAAATATATGTTACTAAATGCAAGAAAGCCAAGCTTTATATAATGACTCTAATTTTAGATGTTTGCAGTGTTGAATTTGTAATCTGTTTTAATAAGTTGGATAAAATCAAATTTCCTGCTCCCCCAACTGGCAGATTTTCTGCATGGTGAAACATTCGATCTTTCACTCTCAGTCTCCAGCTGCTGTGTTGGCTTTGACGGTTGTGACAGTACTTTGTTTCCCCCATTGTTGGAGGGTTTGGAAGTCAGCGGGGGAAATTTTGCAGTCAGCAGCAAGCCTCATTGACCTCAAAACAAAGTGTGTACTTGTGCAATTTTCTTTCCTCCATCCAACCACTCTTTTACCCCCCCCCCCCCCCCCCCCACCTCTCCCAACCTTGCAGGCATAAGCTGATCTGGTCCCCAGTAGTGTGATACCACATGTCGATAAGCCCCTCTGCCATGTAATGTCATCACGTGGTGGTGTTTGGAGGTGACAGAACCAAAAGAACCACTGACAGCTGGCTAAACTACCCTGATTTGGCCAAAACTGCCAAACTTATTAAAATAATTCAAGATAACTCAGAAATATTCAAAAACTATTAAAACAGTTTTTTAAAAAAACAAAAAATTAACACCTCCTTAAAAAGATTCAAGCAATTAAGTCTAAATTAACAAAAATGTTATAGTACCTTGCAGACAGAGTTTACCACCAGATGGCGCACTTTATGTATTTTCTGGTAGAGATATAAACCAGTAAGGAATAATTTACACAGACTTTAAAATAAGTTAATATGAAGATTATACTTCTTTCCAATAAATATATCATAGATGTTAAGAATAACTGATGCTTTCTTTTCTGGCCAGTGGTTTAACCTGAATTCTTTATTGACGGGTCCAGAGTTGATCTCCGACACTTACCTCGCCTTATTCCTGGCTCAGTTACAGCAAGAAGGTATCCCTTATTCAATATTCCTGCAAGTTGTTTTATTACTAATATGTATAAAGCAAATAGCACTTTAACCTTTGATGCAAGGGGCTTGGAATATGAAATTAAGGAGGTCTTGCTGCAGTTGTGGGTTTTGTTAATACCACGCATGGAGTACTGTAGGCAGTTTAAGTCTTCTAACTTGAGGAAGGATATTCATGCCTTCTGAGTTGGTGCAGAATAGATAGGCCAGATTGATTCCTGGATGAGAAAATTACCTATAAAGGAACTGTAGTTTTGGTCTATACACTATAGAATTTAGAAGAATGAGATGTAATCTCTGTGAAACAAGATTCTTAGAGGGATTGACATAATAGATGTTGAGAAGCTTTCTGAAAAATCTAGAAATAGGGAGTTTATTCTCAGAATAAGCAGTTGGGTGCTTAAGGCATTCCAGCCAAGGGTGAGAGATTTCTTTCCTCCAAGGTCTTTAAATCTTTGGAATTCCCTATCCTAGAGGGCTGTGGATGCTCTATGGGTGAGTGCATTCAAGCTGAGATCAATAGATTATTAAACACAAAGGAAATTAAAGGACATGAGGATCACTGGGAAAGTGTGACTTGAAAAAAAGCTTATAGTTGCTGTACGTGTTCTTTTAAGATCATTATATTACTGAACAGCAGACCAAGCCCTAGTGACCTAATGGGCTATTTCTACTCATAGGTTTAATTTTTTTCATTCATTCAATTGCCATGGACTTTGCAGGCTGGGTCAGCATTTGATTGCCCATCTGTAATTGCCCTTCAAGGAAGTGATGGTGAGCTGCTGCAGTCCTTGAGGTATGGTATATCCACAATGCTGTTAGGAGAATTCCAGGATTTTGACCCAGTAACAGTGAAAGAATGGTGATATATTTCCAAGTCAGGATGGTGTGTGACATGGAGAACAATTTCCAGGTGGTGGTGTTCCCATGCCTTTGCTGCCTTTCCCTTTCTAGCTGGGAGACGTGGTGGGTTTGCAAGGTGCTGTCTAAGGAGTCTTGGTGAGTTGCTGCAGTGCACCCTGTAGATGGCACAAACTACTGCTACCGTGTGGCAGTGGTGGAGTGAGTGAATGTGAATGGGGTGCCTATCAAGCAGGCTGTTTATGTCCTGCGTGACGTCGAGCTTCTTGAGTGTTGTTGAAGCTGCAATCATCCAGGCAAGTGGAGAGTATTCTATTGCTTTACATTTAATGTTCTTATTTCTAGCTCGATAAGTAATAAAAGATAAAATGTTAGCTCACATACTATTAACCATTTCACAGACAATAGATATATCATTATACTCTTCTCCTGATTCCCAAAAGCCTTACTACATCTGCAAGAGACGAGAGATGTTTGGAAGGGTCCACTTCAACAACACTTGAAGCTCAAAGCTATCCAGGATAAAATAACCCCCTGGACTGACATCCCATCCATCACTCTGTACATTCACTTCCACCAAGGCTAGCACACCTGGCAGCAGTATGTACCATCTGCAGAATGCACTCCAGCAACTTCCTACAGCTACATGAACAGCACCACCTAATGCAGTGACCTCTGCCACCCAGAAGAACAAATGTAGCAAGGACAAGGGAATATCACCATCTACAAGTTTCCCACACTGTCACACTATCTTGACTTGGAAATTTATCACCATTCCTCCATCATCATAAAGTTTAATTCTAGAAGTGAAGTAACACTCTGGGAGTTCCTTCACTGGACAGAATGCAGCATTTCAAGAAGATGGCTTGCCACCATCTTTTCAAGGGCTTTTAAGCATGCTGAGTAAATACTGGCTTTGCTAATTGAGACGCAAGAGACTGCAGATGCTGGAATCTAGTGCAACAAAGAATCTGTTGAAGGAACTCAACAGGTCAAGCAGCATTTATGGGCAAAGGAATTGTCAAGGTTTGCTGCTTGTCCCGCTGAGTTCCTCTAGCAGATTTTTTGTTGCTGGCTTTGCTAATGTTGCCAGCACTTTGCAAATGAATTTTAAAAAATGGAAAATTTCCAGGTGTTCTTTCAGAGTTCATGCAAATTATACCTCACGGTTTTACATTGACTTCATAAATGAAGACAATGACTCATTTGTTTTAATGAACATGGACACTCAAACCAAATTAAACTTTGCAAATGATTACTGTATCTTTAGATGTAGAAAAAGACCTGCTTTTCGTGACTGATAGAAATTACCTTTAGCAAAGTTTTAAGGATTCAGCAAAGCTTTTGTGATCCAATATACTGCTGGAATTATCGGTTCGATACAAACATGGTAAATTACCATTTAAGCTGTGGAACCATAGTTGAGCAGGAAACTGACTCTCAGAAAATATCAGCAGAAGATTAAGTAGGGAAATGGAAATGTAGGGCAGGATTAAAGTTCATAGTTAAACTACGTAAGAGTTGTTGAAGGTGGAGATCCCATTATATCACATTAAATTATTTTGCAATAAAAATACAAAAATAACTTGCATGATTCTTTAAAAATAATTATAACCTTTTAAAATCTCATTCCACAGAAAGCTGAAATGACTCTTAATTAAAAGGTGTGCAAATTTAATTCATTCTTTTCCACCTTTAGCTATTTATTGCTTCTGTGAATTTAGTGAACACTGAGATATGAAACATTTTCCACTGTGGTATCAACATTATCCTCTTCCTGTAGTGCCATTGCTTATTTAAATATTAGTAATGTTTCCTTCACTCAGTTTCAACCTTTGAATAGAGCACCAGTCTGAAATTTTCCATTTCCCTTTAAATTTTATTTATTAAAATGCTTCACACTAAGCAGGCAATGAATTGGAAAATAAGTAATCTTCTTATCAGAATCAACATTTCCAGGGGTGAGAAAAAACAGTCACCAAAAAGGCAAATTCAGCATTTGTTCCATGCCAGCACCATTCCATAAACTGCAAGGAGCTGAAAGATGTGTTCATCTTTGTTAGTTTTATTGATTGCAGGAGAAATGTTGGTTGCAGCACTTCCTTGGAAAATAAGTCATAGTGCATCAGTCATTTAGGAATGATATTGAATGTGATGAATCAGGTAGAATGGAACTTCTTGAGCTATATTAGGGTAGGCATAGCGGAGATATTCCATTCCAATACTGCATTCTACCTTGTAGACTGTAGGAAGGTGTTGAAGAGCTAGGAGATGAGTCAAGGAAATCAGGAAGGCAAAAAGAAGACATGAGGCTGCTTTGGCAGATAATGTGAAGGTAAACCCAAAGGGTTTCTACAGGTGTATTAAGAGCAAAAGGATAGTAAGAGACAGAATTGGTCCCCTAGAAGATCAGAGTGGTCGTATATGTGTGTGGAGCCTCAGGAGATGGGGGAGGTCTTAAACAGTTTTTTTGCATCAGTATTTACTCAGGAAACTGGCAGCGTGGATATGGAGGGAAGAGAAACAAGCACTTGTGCCATGGAACATATAGAGATTAAAAAGGAGGAGGTACTTGATGCTTTACAGCGAATAAAGGTAGATAAATCCCCAGGGCCTGACAAGATATTTCCTCAGACCTTGAGAGAGACTAGTGTAGAAATTGCAGGGGCCCTGGCAGATATATTTAAAATGTCCTTAGCCACGGGTGTGGTGCCAGAGGACTGGAGGATAGCTCATGTTGTTCCATTGTTTAAGAAAGGCTCAAAGAGTAAACCAGGTAATTACAGGCCAGTGAGCCTGACATCAGTAGTGGGTAAATTATTGGAAGGTGTTCTGAGAGAGAGGACATATAAGTATCTGGATAGCCAAGGGTTGATTAAGGATAGTCAGTACGGCTTTGTGCGTGGTAGCTCGTGTTTAACGAATCTTGTGGAGTTTTTTGAGGAAGTCACTAAGAAAGTAGATGAAGGTAAGGCTGTGGATGTTGTCTACATGGACTTTAGTAAGGTCTTTGACAAGGTCCCACGTGGGAGATTAGTTCAGAAGGTTCAGTCAATTGGTATCCATGGAAAGGTTGTAAACTGGATTCGAAATTGGCTGAGTGGGAGAAGACAGAGTGGTAGTGGATGATTGTTTCTCAGATTGGAGGCCTGTGACTAGTGGTGTGCCTCAGGGATCTGTGTTGGGGCCATTGTTGTTTGTTGTATATATCAATGATCTAGAAGATAATGTGGTAAATTGGATTAGTAAATTTGCAGATGACACTAAGATTGGAGGTGTAGTGGACAGCGAGGAAGGCTTTCAAAGCTTGCAGAGGGATCTGGACCAAATGGAAAAATTATCCAGAAAATGGCAGATGGAATTTAATGCAGACAAGTGTGAGGTGTTGCATTTTGGAAGGACAAATCAAGGGAGGACATACACAGTAAATGGTAGGGCACTGAGGAGTGCGGAGGAACAAAGGGATCTGGGAGTTCAGATACATAATTCCCTGAAAGTAGAGTCACAGGTAGACAGGGTTGTAAAAAAAAAAGGCTTTTGGCATCCTGGCCATTCATAAATCAAAGTATTGAGTATAGGAGTTGGAATGTTTTGGTGAGGTTGTATAAGTCATTGGTGAGACCAAATTTAGAATATTGTGCGCAGTTCTGGTCGCCAAAGTACAGGAAGGATGTCAGTAAGACTGAAAGAGTGCAGAGGAGATTTACAAGAATGTTGCCGGGTCTTCAGGAGTTGAGTTACAGGGAAAGGCTGAGCATGTTAGGACTTTATTCCTTGGAGTGGAGAAGAATGAGGGGAGATTTGATAGAGGTTTACAAAATGATGAGGGGCATAGACAGAGTTAATGCAAGTAGGCTCTTTCCACCTAGATTAGGAGAGATAAGTATGAGAGGACATGGCTTTAGGGTGAAAGGGGAAAGGTTTAGGGGGAACATTAGAGGGAACTTCTTCACTCAGAGTGGTGGGAGTGTGGAACAGGCTGCCATCTGATGTGGTAAATGCGGGCTCGCTCTTAACTTTTAAGAGTAAATTGGATAGATACATGGACGAGAGAGGTCCAGAGGGGTATGGGCTGGGGGCAGATAGATGGGACTAGCAAAATAATGTTTTGGCACAGACTAGAAAGGCTGAATAGCCTGTTTTCTGTGCTGTAGTTTTCTATGGTTCATTTACTGAAGATGCCCAAATTCTGATCTAAATGTTGTAAGCACAGTATTTATTTGACGGTTCAGTTAAGTTTCTGATCAATAGTGATCACGCAGACTTTGTCATTACCACTATTGCTTCTCACACCATTGAACATAAGGGAAATGTGGTTAAACTCTCTCTTACTGCAAATAGTTATTGGGTGACAAAAAACGTGTGCCACACATAGAGCCACAGCTTGATTATCGTTCATGTCTTTCTGCCAATAGTCATGGGGTGAAAACATTTATGTACAGCAAGAGATTACTTGCCTTTTTTTTAGAGAGAGAATCAGAATTTTACTGACAAAATGGATTCTTGGAATTTTTAATAGGTGGCACAGATATAAGATATGCAATTATTTTAGAAAAAAATGTGTAGTACTTAATGTTTAATTGTGACTCTTATGCATGTGGCTTTTAATCAAATGTGGACCATTTGGTAGTTACACCATGTGAACCTGACCCATAGTTTCAAATGATTGCTGATTCTTGGTCTGAACCAACAGGGTATTTTACAACATTCTGTCACAGTTGATGTAAATTATGATGAACTGTGGATGCTCAACTGAGGAGAGGTTAGTGTTTATATAAGATAGAACTGGTTTAAAATAATTTGGTATTGGTTAGTTTGAAATAAAAGGAATTAATATTGTGTATCCCCCAGGTTATTCAATATTTGTAGTCAGAGGAGACCTACCAGAATGTGAGGCTGATGAGTTACTTAAAAGGATGAGAGTGGTGCAGCTAGAGAGACCAAAACTAATTGGAGAAGAGGCAAATCAACGAACAGAAATTGGTCAAAGGTACCGTGGATGAAAAGGCTAAAATTCTTTTCTCTTTTGTAAAATAGGCCCAGAAGTGATTTACCAGCTGTAAATTATTTCTGGTCCTAGAGTGTCGTATACTTTTTTGGCAGTCATCCTAATGCTGTTCAATTAAGAAGGTGGGCGTTGATTGATTTAACTCTGGTTACTTCCTTCATTTCCCCTTAAGGACTCACTTCCACAGAGATCAGAAGTGTTACAGAAAAGACATGTGCATGTCTATTGTGAAATATTAACAAAAACCTAAGCACTTGAAAAGACTAATTATTGGGGGAAAATATCCTGTATTGTATTTACCGGACATGGAATATAATTAAAGGGCAGTAAGAATAAAACAGTAATGGAAGGTTTATGCAAATACATTCACCAATGGCATGTCCTGACCAATTATTTTGAACCTTTTCTAAAGGGTACAGAGCAATGACTGGGAACAAGTGATTGATGTGAATAAATCGATTACAAATGTTTTGGATGATGATGAGGATGAAAGTCTGCAGCAAGCATTGTCACTAAGCCGTCAGCACATGGAGACAGAAGATGAAGAAGCAGATCTACGAAGAGCAATTCACCTCAGTATGCAAGGTAAGTAATGAGGTACAATCAGAAGTATTCCTTGACCAATTTAAAGCTAGGCTCTGATTATCTGTTTAGCTGAACATTTTTAGTACAGTCTTAAGATAAACTGTCATTGTTGTCACCGTGAAACCTTCCCATGGTTGGAAATTTCCTGTCAGTTGTATGTAAATCCATCCATAAAAATACTGTTTGTATGTTTCTCTGTGTTTATTGCAAAGGCAAGCACGCAAAAGACATAGTTCATGCTGATGTTTTCCTGCCAGTAACTATAAACCTACATTGCAAAAAGCATTTGTGCTGCAATTTAACAAAAAAGGTTACTTGTTTTTATTTTTTATCACACGACACCAAGTTGTGCAGTGAAGTTGAGCTGGAAATCCTCTGTTTATCATGAAGTGCTACTTCTAAAGACACATATTTGTGCTGGAAGATATCATGTGGTCAAGCATTGAAGTGGAAAAGGCTGGATCGGATACAGCCTGGTCATTTTGAATCAGTTTGGAGCAATTGACTTGCAAACTGGGTGCAGGACATCCTACTAGGAGAGTGTACTGGATTATTAAAATGCCAAATATCTTAGAAAAAGTGCACATTATACATCTACCTGTTCTTAAAGGAAGGCTCGTATGGTGAACCTCCTTTATTCTTGTACTCCAAACATAGGCTTATAGGCTTGATTGGCTTATGAAGTAAAAACATTGCATTATTGTTCAATGGTAAATTGGTTTATTATTGTCACATGTACCAATGTACAGTGAAAAACTTGTCTTTCGTACCGTTCATACAGATCAATTCATTACAACAGTGCATTGAGGTAGTACAAGGTAAAACGATAACAGAGTGCAGAATAAAGTGTTGCAGTTACAGAGAAGGTGCAGTGCAGATAGACACTAAGGTGCAAGGTCATAACGAGGTAGGTTGTGAGGTCAAGAGTCCATCTTATCATACTAGGGAACATCAGGATAGAAGCTGTCCTTGAGCCTGGTGGTACGTGCTTTCAGGCTTTTGTATCTTCTGCCCGATGGGAAGGGGGGAGAAGAGAGAATGTTGCCATAACCAAGTCATGATGCAGCTGGATAGGATGCTTTCTATGGTGCATTGATAAAAATTGGTGAGGGTCAAGGGGGACATGCCAAATGTCTTTAGCCTCCTGATGAAGTAGAGATGCTGGTGAGCTTTCTTGGCAGTGGTGTCAACGTGGTTGGACCAGGATAGGCTATTGGTGATGTTCGCTCCTTGGAACTTGAAGCTGTCGACCCTCTTGACCCTCTCGACCTCAGCACCGCTGATGTAAACAGGAGCATGTGCACCCCCCTCCTTTCCTGAAGTTAATGACAATACAATGGGAGCCATCTTTTCCAGGAATGCCTTGCAGAAAGATGCTGGAGTTGATGGTTGCTTGTGAAACTTTGTAAAACATTTTCAAATTCTCATCCCTTAGAGTAATTTTTCTATTCTATTAAATCTGTTGCCTCTGAGTCGTAAGGCTGTGATTAAAGTCCTATTCCAGAGATTTGAACATGTAATCCAGACTGGCATTTTTGTGCCAAGTGGTATTTGGGATGAAAAATCAAGGCTATATATGCCCAATTAACTTGAAGGGGAGTGGTGTTCACTTAGTGTTCTGGTCAGCATTAACCCATAACTATTATCTAAAACAGATTGTTACTTGTGGGAGTTTGCTGTGCGCAAATTTACTGTTGCATTTTCCACAACACAATTGACTATACTTCAAGAGTACTTTTCTTATAAAGTATTTTGGAACAAGTTGAGATTGAGAAAGATGCAAGAAAAATACAGGTGTTCCTTTTTTGCTTTAGCTGTATGTAAGGAAAACCACCAAACCTTTTTGGATCACTCATATTTTGGCATGTCGTCTCTCTGCTTCAATCAATCTTCAACTTATTACAGCTTGCAAGTTTTCTCTTTTGTTTGTTACATCAGGGTTGTATAAGTTGTTGATTATTGGGTGCCATTTCTTTGGAGGGAAATCAAAATATGGTGAGTCACCACAGACTTTCTTTAATGAGAATAAATTTAGATTGCTGATCTTCTGCAGTTACATTATATATACAGTTGTGATATTTGGATAGATAGAAGATTAAAATAGCTTTTGTCCTTTGAAACAGAAATGTACAAAAGAAGGTGATAGACTTCACATCCCTGCATGGCTGGAAAGAGAGCAAAGCTGTACTGTGTACCGTATGTACGTACAGTCTCGAGGGAGCGATTTCATTACTGATCTGTTCTATAACTGGTTCACAAATAAAACATGAAAACCATGTTTTTATGTTTGTAGTTTACAAAGAAAATGAACTGCATATAGAGTTTTAAAAATGTAGAATAATGTGTTTTTATGTGATCACATTGTTGATATGTCAATATAAGGAAATATTTTTCTGGGTACTCAGTGAAACCAACCCCTTTAAACAAATTGTGTACTTCTGAAAATTATTGCCTTATGAATGAACCTATTACTCTAAAATCAAATTAGATATCTAGTTAATTGCTGGTAGGTAACAAAGGAAAGCAATTTCTCTTCTGAATTGCCCCCAAGCCCATAAGTAAAAATCCCCATGACGAAATTGCATTGTCAGAAGATGCCAAGCCATAAATTTACAGTGTGTTGGGATTAGATTTATAGAATTCTGCACTACAAAAATCCAGTCCGTGAACATACACATGGGCTCTTGAGCAGCTGCTCACTTTCTCCATATGCTTTTTATGAATATACACTTTACTTTTACTCCTTACTGAGTTGCAGTTATAGAGCCTTAGTGAAGCTGCACCTGGAATATTTCATAAGGGAGTTGGGATATACTTGTGGTAGAGTAAGTGTATCAAAGGTTTACCACATTGATTCCTGGACTGATGAGGTTTGTCCAATGAAGAGAGTTTAAGCAGACTGGGCATGTTCTCTAGAATTCAGAAGAATGAGATGTGATCTTGAAACATTCATGATTTTTATGGGGGTTGTCTTGATGTGGCAGGCCAATATCTACATTCCAAAATCTAAAGGTGGCTGGCCTTGGATGGCAGAATGAAGAAGCCCCTCCCCTGAAGTGTCCTGACTGACTGTTTGCAAAGCAGGGCTGGAGGCTTTTCCAACTGAGAAGTAGTATTTGAAATTAATTTTTAAGTATTTAATTTAATTCAAATCGTAAATAATTAAAACAAAATTTAATAAGTTAACTAAAAAAAACTCAAAAAAAGCATATATAATTAAATACATTGATGCCAAAAAAGTAAAATTAGTGAAATTTCCCCCTCCAGTTTTTGATCTACTAATCACTTATCCCTTATTAAAATCCACCATAGTTTTGAGCACTTCAGTAAAATCCACCATAGCTTTGAGCACTTCAGTAAACTCTCTTATCTGAAAGAAAATGACAGCAATTTCTGTTACCTACCCTTATAAATAAATTACAAAATCATCCTTCATGCAAATTTTAAAAAAGATGATACCACTGTTGTAGGCCGTATCTCAAACAGTGATGAGGCGGAGTACAGGAAGGAGATAGAGAACTTAGTGGAATGGTGTCATGACAACAACCTTGCCCTCAATGTCAACTAAACTAAAGAGCTGGTCATTGACTTTAGGAAAGGGGACAGTGTACATGCACCTGTCTACGTCAATAGTGCTGAGGTCGAGAGGGTTGAGAGCTTCAAGTTACTGGGAGTGAACATTACCAAGAGCCTATCCTGGTCGAATCACGTAGATGCCACGGCCAGGAAAGCTCAACAGCGCCTCTACTCCCTCAGGAGGCTAAAGAAATTTGGTTTGTCCCCTTTGAATCTCACCAACTTTTACCGATGCACCATAGAAAAAGCATCCTATCTGGATGTATCACAGCTTGGTACGGCAACTGCTCTGCTCAGGACAGCAAGAAACTGCAGAGAGTTGTGGACACAGCCCAGCGCATCACGGACACCAGTCTCCTCTCCTTGGACTCTGTCTTTACCTCTCGTTGTCTTGGTGAAGCAGCCAGCATAATCAAAGACCCCACCCACCCAGGACGTTCTCTCTTCTCTCCTCTTCCATCGGGTAGAAGATACAGGAGCCTGAGGGCACATACCACCAGACTTAAGGACAGCTTCTACCCCACTGTGACAAGACTATTGAACAGTTCCCTTATACGATGAGGTGGACTATGACTTCACGATCTACCTTGTTGTGACCTTGCACCTTATTGCACTGCACTTTCTCTGTAGCTGTGACACTTTGTACTGTTATTGTTTTTACCTGTACTACGTCAATGCACTCTGTACTAACTCAATGTAACTGCACTGTGTAATGAATTGACCTGTACGATCAGTATGCAAGACAAGTTTTTCACTGTACTTCGGTACAAGTGACAATAATAAACCAATACCTTAAATTTGACCAGTCTTGAAAGCTGCCTTTTTTAAAATTAACATTTTAATTGAAAGGTACAGTTTACGCAGTTAAGCACTCTCTAGTGTATGTAGTGTTGGAGCAGTAGCACATAAGAGCTACAAGATTTTGGGATACATTCAGGAATCCTTGCATATCCATTTCAACCAGGCAAAAATAGACATATACCAGGTGGAAGCTGGTTACTTTATTATAGCTTAAAAATTCAGAAGCCAGTCAGTCAGTCCTCTCTTAAATACTTAGTAGCAATCAACATCAGCAGGGATGGATATAACTTGGAAACATTGAAAAGAAAAACTAGTTATTGAACAGTGCTTGTTGTTCTTCCCCCTATTGGTGATGATGAGCTAGCTTTTTCCAATGTTAACTGTTTCATATTATATGGGAAATGTAGTTAAGAAAATAATATCATTTCAGTTATTCAGTTTGTCCAGTTGATTGTTACAAATTACTTGGGCTTTCTGAATTTTACTTGAACTGTAAAATCAAATTTTTAAATTATGTGGTTTAAGCAAATTGCATTTCCCAACAATATTCTTTAATTTATCCACTGAATTTTCCTTTAATCCCTTCCATGAAGTTTTTATTTGAAGACCTCAACATATCCTAGGAGGGAGGAGGAGATCAAGTAACCACAGAGCCATCAGTCTGATATAAGATGTGGAGAAGATACTGGAAACTATCAAAGCCATAATAACTGAGCATTTGGACACATATGAGCAGATCAGAGAGTCAGCATGGATTTGAGATGGGTGTGTTGTGTTTGAAAATCTAGTTGCATTTGGTTGAGGAGGCCACAGTATTGTGGATAGGGGAGTTTCTGTTAATATTCCCTATATAGACTTAATGCCTTGGCCAATATTTATCCTAGATAATTTAGTTATTGCATTGCTTGGTGTATGCAAATAAAGCCATTTTATTTCTTAATTGCAATATATTACACTTCAGAACTGAATCATAGAAATGTTTTTGGATGTTCTGAAGTTAGGAAAGGCACTATATAACTACAAGTCTTCCTTTTCCAGGTTGGCTTGATAAAAATTGAAAGAGCACAAAGAATAAGTAATTGATTAGCAAGAATGAGGCAAATTAACAATAAAGGATTAATTCCCAAATTTCCCAAGATGTAAAAAGTGGTGCCACTCAAAGCTACATATTTTCATCATATTTTTATGATTCGGGTAAAAAAAATGAAGGTGTGACCTAGTTAGGAGGTACATTTTACTGTGTGGATAGGAGCAGAAAGTTGGAGTAATGTGGAGGGAACCTGACCCAATTAAGTGACTGGGAAAAGGTAATGGCAGATGGGGGTAAGTGTGGGCAAGGTGTTAGGTTATCCACTTCAGAGATGAATAAAGTGCATAGACTTGATTTGTGTTCCCTTGAGGTGAGAAAGTTGAACGGAAATCCTATTGCGGTATTTAAAATAATTAATAGATTTGATGAATACAGGAAACATCTTTCCTCTTAATGGATAATGCAGAATAGAACAGGTGTAATCCTAAAATTAAGAGGCAAAGCTGTTAATTTTAACATGGATAGGAATTCTGGATCAACAACAAAAACAATACCTTCCATTTATATAGCATCCCAAGGTGTTTTGCAAGAGCAGGTTTTAAGGAGAAGGGTGAGGGGGAGAGGTTTTGGGGATGAACTTTTAGAGCCAAGGGCTTTGGAAGCTGGTGACATGCAGTAGTGAATAATTAAATTTGGGCACGAACGAGAGATCAGAATGAGAGGAGCACAGATAACAGTGAGAGTTGGAGGATTGAAGTCAGTCACAGAGATAGGGAGGAGCAAGACTATGGAAGGATTTATGAACAAGGATGAGAATTAAATGTTGCTCGACCAGTATACAGGCCAGTAAATACAGGGATGATGGGTGAATGGGACTATGGGAGTCAGCAGATGTGCAAGAGGCTGTGTTTGGTGGACCATTGAAAATTTTGAAGATTCAGATTGATAGATTCCTGTATGTTAACGATATGAAGAAATAGGAATCCAATTAAATGGATTGGGGGGGGAAGGGGAAAATATGTGTCCTGAGGGTTACTTTTTATTTTACAGTTGCCACCTTTAATCTCTTGTCTTCATTTCTTAGTGAAGTTTTCTCTTCCCATTCATTTCATTGGGAAGGAAGGAAGAAAAAGACAAACAATTTCTAGAAAAACAAAAGCAAGATACAAGGGTGTGTTTGTGTTTGGGGAGATGAAAATGGTATTGAAAGATAGAGCAATAGTAGATAATGCAATGATGGCAGAAGCCAGCAAGAGCTTGACCATGTTACCTGATATGTTATACGATTGGTTGGATATTGTTTCCTTACACAAAAGTCTGTGCAGTAGCTGACAATGTTATTTTTGCAAAATCCTTCCCCATCTTTTTTGAGTTGCAAAGAGATCCATTTATTTTATAACTGGAATCCAGGGAATATTGTTGGTGAATTTCCTGGTGAGTTTTTATCATGTATCTGGCTCTGTTGGTTACCTTTTTATGGTTTGTTGAAATTATCGCACAGGGATTGCTGTGTAATTGGTGATTATTGATTATTGTCAAATGTACTGAGATACAGTGGAAAAACTTTGTTTTACATGCCATCCATACAGATCATTGCACAACGTAAGTACATTGAGGTAGTCAAGGGAAAAGCAATAACAGAATACAACAGACTGGAGATGTTCTCGAGTTTAGGAGTTCATTAAGTCCGAAAGCTAAAGCATGGAGAATCAGATGTGCTGACAGAATCAGACAGGCTCTTTTCAGACTGAGAAGCAAATAGGTGATCAGATGCTGAAAGGAAGCTCAGTTCATGCTGAGGCTTATGTTACTGAGTAATGTATAGGGAATAAAATGTCTTGAATTACTTTTGGGTTTTAAATTACCAGATTTAAAGAAGAAACATTGTTCTAGCCCAACATGAAGTGCAGAATATTTCCTTTGTGTGTGTGTGTGTATATGTGGTTTAAATGTCTTACATTTTTGCAAATTAATTTATTTTATAATTAGATATTTCCATTATTTTGAATATTACTGATTTTTCTATTACCTTTGTAGTTTGTAGGAAGTTGCAGCAGCCTCAGAGGGATTTTAATGTATTAAAAAGCTTAATTATATTACAATTGTTGCTTAATATCTGTACTTAAGTTTGAAGCATGATTGTGTGATGTGGAGTTCAATTTTATTGAAACAATAATAAAAATTAGGATAGTTAAAATAATTTTTCAGTGTTTTACTAATATTGAAAGCTAAGTTGTGGATTCCCTGAGGTGTTGGAAAAATAATAGGTAAGCAATTAAATGTTCAGTAAGATAATGGAATATTTGAAGGTACACTATTTGATGTAATAGAATACAATAAAGGAGAAAATTGTCTCCTTATGAATAATTAAAGCTTAAACAGTAGCACATAATGTTCTCCAACAACTCCGGATTGTAAATACATTTTGATTAAAGTAAATGTAAGGGGTACTATAACAGAAAATTGCAAAGCTCAAACAATAGCTGCATGAAATGGTTTGGGCAAGAATAAAAATTGTAAATCCAAGTGGATTATCAAAAGAAAATTTGTACATGTTGAACATTTTTAAGGTTTTTATCTTGTTAATAAATATGTAATTTGTTGGCTGTTTTATGCTTTGGTATTAAAAAGGAACAATTGGTAAAGATTCCCAAAGTCACTTTGCTGAAATGAAAGCGTTTAAAGTTTTGGCAAAAGTTATGAACTATGTTAACATTTTAATCAAAAAATAGGAAACAAAGGGAAGCCATCAAAGTCAATAATGCAAATGTAGTGTCGTGCTTATCTTCAGCAAGCCTAAAGTGTAAATTACAACTCAGATTACTAATATTCTAGTTAACCAGTAAAATTTTATCTCAGTGCAATCAGCACGGGACTTTGCAGTGGTTCCTATTGACACTACGTAGAAATGTGTTTGGAACACTTGCAGCTGCCCATAATATTCATCTGGATTTTAGAGTACTTTAAATGAAAATTCTATATTTTCAGATATTAAGTGGTCTCAATTTTGAAAATTCCAAAGAAGTGGATATTCTTGAAGATGATAATCAAAAGCTTAGTAACTAGGCAAAGCAGGCTTAAATTAAAACAGAAAATACTGGAACTACTCAACTTCTGTGAAAAGAGAAACAGAATTCATGTTTTGGGTGAAAGACCTTCTCAGAACTGGGAAAGAGAAAACCACATTTTGTTTCTAAGTCAGAGATATTGTAGAGGGATGGATAAGCAAAGGGAATATCCCTGATAAGTTAAGTAAAGGGTTGCACGGGTATAAGCTGTAAACAAGGTAAGCTGATTAATAGAGAGAGTCTGAACAATAGCAAAGCTATGAAAAGAGGGCAGTTTAAACAGTGAGAACACAAAGGAACATAAGAATTGCAAAATGCAGAGAGCATTTTAACATTCTTGGTTCGTTACACTGGGCTAATGAAGAGAGGAAAACTGAGCCAATATTACAGATGGACTGGTCAGTCTGATACAGAGAAAGAGAATTACCTGAAGTTGTAGAATTCAGTATTGAATCCCAAAGACTGCAATGTGCCCAGACAGAAGATGTGCTTTTCGTCAAGTTTATATCAGGCTACAGACAGACAGCTCGAAGCGGGATGGAGAAATTAAGTTGCAGGCAGAGGCTTAACATCAGAAAATATAAATAAGAAATATTGGTGCTGAGTATGCTCATGTGAACAATACGTTGTTCAGCAGACAGCTCAGAAGAAGTGTCTTAACATGACGTGGTAAGAAGAACAAGGGCAGTATTTGAATATGTACATTGACCTGCAGAATGTATCTAAGTAAATTTGGTAAGACAACATACACAGAGTTTATGGCATTTGTTATTTTTAAAAAAGCTAAAGGTAAAATACATAGGCACTAAAAATTATTTTGATTTTTCATTATTAAACTGTGAAGATATGCTATATGAACAGCTAACTCTCAGTGGGAAAACTAAATATAATCCAAGGTAGTTGCAGTGTAGACTTCTGTCATATTAAACACAAAGAGAAGTAGAAAGTTGTTTCAAAATGACAGAAACAGAAATGTTTGTTCCTCTTTCAATGCCACATTTATACCTTCTCTTGTAAGGAATTGACTTTTCTGTGGTGCAATATTTTTTCTAAACATCGTACCATAGAGAAGTATTTCCTGTATCCTTTAATGAGTGCTCAGAAGCCATTCTCCCACATTTTCTGCTCGAGTTGGTGACAGTCCTTCCCTCAACTGACGTTTTATTACATTCATCTCTGGCAACATTTGATCCATGGCTGGTCTTCTCCCCTGGAGTGTCCTCTTTCACTGACTAATATGAACCAATTCAATATAAGCTAAGGCTCTTACTTGAACACTTGATGGATAAATTTGCTTTTCCACCAGAGGACCTCAGTAATTATAGTCTAAGAAAAATAAATTTACCTCCACTTTTTCTTTCCACATATTAAGATTAGTTACAACATCCAACAGAGTGAAAATTGCAAGGTATGCCCATAATTTGCATTGTTCACTGCAGCCTTTTGTGCCTATATACAAATCCTGGAACTTCAGATCTCAATTTACTTTCTCTAGTTGCACCCAAGAAGAACTATGTTGCCTTCCAATTCATCTTTCGAATGGATTTGCCACACCCATCAAACTAAAGTGTCACCACAGCCCATTTACTGCAGCTAAGAAAATCTCGGGGTTACTGGTCGCCTTCTGTGCCTGCTGTATGAGTTTTTAATTTTTTTTGCTCTTTACTCAGCAATGCTGCTCTTTACCAAGCAAGATCTCTGACCAAAAGGATAGGCAACCTGGCAGCAAGGGTTTTTGAAAAGATGTGGAGTTTTAGTTGTTTTTTTTAATCATGGATGAGTTTGTGGTTTAATTCTACCACTGCTTTCTACTTCGCAGAATTAAGTTGCTTTTTTAAGCAAGGTTTGCCGTTGTGGATATGCTGGTTATAAATTTCCACTAGGAATTCTGTTTATTATTCAATGAAATTTGACAAACTCGATGAGTATTCTCGAACTGTTATTGTCATTCAATTTCGTCACTTATTTCAGATCCTGCAAACAAAAGGTGTAAAATAAATATTTAAGTTTATGATTTAGGAACAGGTTGAATGATTGGGAAACTAATTTTGATTGGTCTGATTAATTACTGTATTTAGTGATCTTGTTGGCATGACAATTTTTACAAAGCTCACAGGGAGATGAAGATGAACCTAAATAACGGGATGGATAGACCACCTGGCCTTTTTTCACAATACTGTGGATATTCAGCCACTTTTCTATGACTGCTAAAAATGGATATATTTAAATTGTTCCACAATTTCAACAGGCACAACATTTTTTCCTATAATTACTGGAATACATCAAGATTGTCTGCTCTGCAGTCATGACAAAGTAATTAAATAAACTGCTGGAAGAATTCAGCAGGTCAAGCAGCATCTGTGGAGGTACGCTTCTACCTCACTGTGATAAGACTATTGAACGGTTCCCTTATACAATGAGATGGACTATGACCTCACAATCTACCTTGTTGTGGCCTTGCACCTTATTGCACTGCACTTTCTCTGTAGCTGTGACACTTTACTCTGTACTGTTATTGTTTTTACCTGTACTACATCAATGCACTCTGTACTAACTCAATGTAACTGTACTGTGTTAATGAATTGACCTGTATGATCGGTTTGTAAGACAAGCTTTTCACTGTACCTCGGTACAAGTGACAATAATAAACCAATACCACTACGCTTGACCTACTGAGTACTTCCAGCAATTTATTTTTTTCTCCAGATTCCGGCATCTGCAGTCTCTTGTGTCTACAAAGTAATAAAATACCTGCTGAAATGTGAAACAAAGCCTGTTATTTAGGATAATTTTAGCATGTATGGCTTATACTATCATGTTAGCCAGATCACTGAATACCTGTGATCTAAGTAATTGATACGCAGTGATACCTAGACATGGTAATTCCTCCATTATCAAAGGAATTACACTCCAAAAGCACTTTAGGACGCCCTGTGTTCATGAAAAGTATAAAATAAAAGCATTTTTTTCTTTTGTGTTAGTATGTCACTCTTGAAAGTATGTATATTTTTTGGGGGTGGGGGGGGGGTGGATCTTAACCTTAATGGAGATTGTTTAGTATGGATTCTGTGGTATTTATTTCACATTTGTAAATTTCAACAAATTATATCCTGATTGTTCTTTGTGCTGCTTCACAGACCAGGAAGATTCTAGCTTCAGTCCTTCACTTAGTTACCTGATCTGAACTAGGGCTGATTTTATTGAAGAAATTGTCCTCTGAATGAGGAAAGTGGAAGAGCAGTCAGGTTGCAATCCAGTCACCCTTAGTGAAAATTGGATACAGCCCTACATTTGACAGTGTTGCTTTGACCATGTTTGACACTTGCTCCGTGATTATTCCGTTCAGCCATCGTTTTCAGGAAGGAAGAGTAAAGATGAGGGATGTGGACAGAATGTATCTTAAGTACAATTTGTAATACAGTAACAGTTCCTTGTAACAACTGGCCACCATACAGGCTAATCAGTGGACAACTGGCCTGTAACACTTGGAATCTGGATTGCAGCAGCTCTTCATCAAATTTTACACCATAATTTCTCTTGTGGAAGTTATCCTTATTTGGTTGATGGATGTGTAATGCAGTGCAGGGAAGACTGTTTCGATCTGCACATCAGATACATCAGCACAGGTCGTCGACCCACTCTACAGTCGAGAATTTTACAGAGGAAGTTGAAAACATATGAAATATAACAGCAGAAGTAATAATGGGGGATAACGTAAAGCATTTTGTGGATTTGCTTAATCCTTCGATATGACATTTGATGAATATAATTTTAAGCATTTGGATATGTTCTTTTTAACAATATAATAATGAATCTTTAGGTTTTGTACAAGGAACAGAAAGTTCAGAAGTGGTCACTTCCCAAAATGAAACTATGGATACTTCAAGAACAATTGCAGCTGAAACTCCTACAATGGAGGAACTCCGAAGACGGAGACAAGCATACTTTGAGAGGTCAGCAAATCCCATAACTCTGTACTGCTACAACACATGATTTAACATCCATAATAGAATGTGTGACTTTTATTCTAAAAGGATTGATTTTCATAAATCTCTATCTCCTTATTTATGATAATGAAAGAGTGATCATACACTCACCTTTGGGATAAAGAATTCTGAAGACTCACAGCCTTTGAGTCAATTTTTGATGTCTTAGTTCAAAATAGCTAAGCCTTTCTTCTGACTTGCCAACCAGGGTAACGTTCTCCCAGTATCCACCCTGTCAAGCCCCTTATAATGTTATGTATTTTGATGAGACCTTCCTGAACCCGAGATCTAATGTACCCAGATCCACTGGTCGTCTCTAAATAGTATAATCTTTTCATCATTACATTAGTCTAATGAAGCTTATCACCCTCCCTCTACAACACCAGGCATGGTTTCTTTGAAGTCAAAATAATTATAGTGATTCATCTTAACTCTTATACCCCAATCCCTTTGTAATAAGGCAAATGCATCATTTTCTCTTCTAAGTGATAGTTCAGGTTTAGTCAGGAATGAATTGTGTGAAGAACACCTGGATCCCTTTGAATACTGTTTGAAAAAAAATTGTACCAAAATAAGTAGCATATTTTTCCAAATTATGTTTAATCTGCCATGCATTTGCCCACTTAGTTACCTTGTCTGTATCCCTTTTATGCACTTCTCATATCATAAGTTTGTACTGACCTTTACATTCTCAGCAAAATCAGTTCTCTCATATAAGTCACTTGCTGGTTTTCACTAAGGCCCTCACTCTGACTCTTCACTGGTGACAGGCTGTCAGTTGGGATCACAGAATGGTTACTGTACAGAATCACTAGTAAATCCAAATCTTTAAATGTTTTCCATAAAAACTGACATATTACACACAGAAAACTGTTTGGGAACTTATGATGGCCGTACTGCACTCAGTGATAAACATCAATACTTTAATTTTATTAGACTAGCTTGGATTGACCACAAGTCTCTTTAAGTAAATTGACAGTGTGCAAACAAAATATCTTAAAGCCCTTTCAGAAAATGAGAAAGCAGTGTTTCCAGCATCCTGATCACATGCAAATTCTCTGTCTATCCATGTTTGCATGAGCATAATATAAGAGATCACTTAAATAAATCAAACCACTCCAATGGTGTAAACCATTGCTTACATTCATCACTTTATGCATATTAAAATAATATTGTTCCTAATAATATATTCCGATGGAGAAAATTAAGCAACACTTAGGAGTAGCAAGAAAAACTACGTTGCAATTACTGTTAGTTTTATTGTGCAATATTCTTTGTTTCCACCAGAAAACAATTACAGCCTGAAAATTCAGATCATCCAGAAAAACAAAGTTGTGTTGCGCTAAAAGCAAATTCAGGTCTGTTTCCCAATAAGGTAGTGTTAATCCTATTGAATAAACAGTACTGCTTCTGAAATATGTATTAGTTTCCTTTATATTGCTGCCTAACCATAGCTATGTGTTTTGTGTTGATTGTAATCCTATTTAATAACATCCTGTGCACAAGAATTAGCTGAACTTTAGTTTTTATTTCCTGTTGAGGGTGGGATGATTGTTTAAATGATCTCCATCTCAAAGAATCTGCCATCCTTGATATTGCAGTGGTAGTTTATATAAAATAACAGGGAAGGATTTACTACTTTTGTTGAATTCTAATCCAATGTGTGGATCAAAGGGAGAGAATTGCCTGTGGTCAGGATACTGGGAATACTACTTTTTCTTAGACCAAAAGAATTTATAAATATTTTGTTGTACTGGATTATCAAGAGTTTAGTTACTTATAATGACACAGAAAGAGGCCATTCAGCTCATTGGGCCCATGCTGGTCCCCAACAGAGCATTCCCATCAGTTCCATCTCCCTCTCCTTATTTTCCCTGTACCCCATCACAACTTCTGTCCCACATACCCATCAATTCCCCTTAGATTTTTTTTTACTACTTGCCTACACAAAGGGGTAATTTACAGTAACCCTACTTGCCTACACAAAGGGGTAATTTACAGTAACCAGTTTCCTACTGGCACATCTCGGAGATATGGGTTCTTAAAGAGACAGCCTTGGTGTTCAATCCAAGGGTGTCTAATGGGATAAAGCTATTAATACTCTCCATTG
Source organism: Pristis pectinata (assembly GCF_009764475.1). Classification (NCBI taxonomy): domain Eukaryota; kingdom Metazoa; phylum Chordata; class Chondrichthyes; order Rhinopristiformes; family Pristidae; genus Pristis; species Pristis pectinata. The sequence goes on along the minus strand of NC_067405.1, from coordinate 127,645,461 downwards.
AAAGCAGTATTCTCATCAGGAAACCCAGTCAATCTTGAATAGTTTTGGATTTATATCATAGTTTTGTTTAGGGAAAGTTTGTAAAGAGTTGGTATCAATCAGTCATAGTTTTAAGGAGAGGACTGCAAATGTTACCAGTTATGTTAACAATAATGAACCTGAAAAGAGTATTATATCCTTGTAGCCATCCTTTCTTCAATGAGTTGAGACATGTAAAACCAACAAGTTCTTTTATCTTTTCTATCTGTAGCTAACGTGACTGAAGGAGAATTGCCTCAAGCAGATGTGTTGAAACCATTGGAAGCTGAAGCCGATAATAATTCAAAAGGGGAAGGAAGTTAATTTGAGAACAAATATACCAGTAACAACTGTACTCCCATTTCTGATCTGCGTGAATTATACTCCCCTTGTACATCAGCCACAAAAAATATGCAGATGTTTTCAGAGAGAGCAAAGATAATGTTCACTTGATGCAAATGGCATTTGTGGTTGTTTAATGGGATTGTTTGTGGTATAGAACTACAAGTTTTTGGTCTTCAATTGTAGCACCTTATCTGCTGAAAAACTTTCTTCATGCACATCCTAGTTAAGTAAATTACAGGGAAGTGTTAAAATACTTTGCACCCATCGGTAAACATTTGTCTTTTGGAAAAAGGTTACTGGTCAAGCAGTTAATGGTTTAATTGTGCAACTGGACCTTGGAAGACAAATTTTGAAATGTTAAGTTCTTTGCTTTTTAAAACTAATATACGTATTTTAAACCTCTTGTCTGGTGTATTTCTGAAAATCAAGATCGTTTAAATTTTGGAGGCATCAAGCGATACAATATATAGAAAATGCTTGAGGTTTGAGGATTTTATGGATACTTGAAAGTTTTTAGGATTGTTTATATTTGGGTATTGATCTCGTGCTGGCACTTAAATGCCTTTTAGTTGCTCTAAAACGAATCGCCTTTGTTTACTGTGTTGTACTGAATTATGCAGGTTCTATTTATACCCTTGAATTTATATTTCGTTCATTTAACTTTGAAGGTCAAGTGTGGGAACATAAATGCAGAACATTGAATTACATCAAATAAGAGAAACTATTTGAATAATTAATCTGATGTCCATTGAGGCCTCTGTTTAAAAACTGTAGCTGCCTATCAAGTTTTTGATTGTTATGTAGGAATAGATGTGCCACTGTTTATGCATTATTCTGTTTTCCTATGATTGGGAAAACTATGGACTCAAATTTGTTATCAATTGAAATTTCATGGTACTTGCATTACAACATTAACATACAAAGATCATGTGTTTGTCAATGTGGACCAAGATAATATGTTGCAATTTGTGTCCTACTTAATCTTTGCAAATGAGTGTGGTTATTTCTCCATGGCTTAAATTTACTTCCTCTGCCAAATACTGTAGCTTAGTGGTCGATTGTTGTGGTACTGGGTCCAAAGATAAGGGAATAAATACTGCTCAAGGAGAGTTTGAATTGTATTAAAAAAAAATCAGTTAACCAGGAATAGTTGATGATATAAATTGCTGGATTACCATAAATTAATCTATTTCATTAATCAGAGTTTACCTCCAGTCTGATATATACTTGACTCCTAACTAACACTACTATTAAAGCTCATGGAGCAGCTAGAATAAGCAATAAATATTGCTTTGCTTTTGTTGCCTGCATTCCAGGAATAATTCTGTTTAACTTGTAAAATGGTCTTTTTTGTTGAATGTAAATTTGAAAAGTGAAAAGTATTTGTGTTACTTTCCCTCATTGACTCTATCTTTGTCCAAAGGTTTTGACTCAGTAGAATAGAGTTTATTATCATTGTGTCAGGAACATTCCTCTCTCTCTTCCTGGACTAAATAGTATTGTAAAGTGGTTATTCTAACGTGGTGGTTGGGGTCAGGATGGCAGGGTGGGTGTGCAATTATGAAAATGTGACTGAGCTCACTTATCTAAAGAGAAGGAAGCACATATTTTTAAGCAGAAGCATTTGGTAATGGATGGAGATGGACATCTTTCACCATCACCCACCCTTTTTCCTCCCCTCTCCTCCCTCCCCCCTACTCATCATGCATCATCGAAAAATAAAATAAGACCAGTTGTAGAAATCCCATTCTTGCCTTGACTGAGATCAATTATCTCATTCGAAATCCAGGAATGGAGCATGAATACTTAATTTTTTTTGGCATATCAAGCCTTGTGATAAACCATTGGCTTCTGGAATGAAAGAAAAAAAAGTCACACAAAATTCTGTAAAATAGTGTCTTTGAAATAGGAGGCCCTTTAGGTCCCTAAAGCCCATTTTAGATCAGAGGCCCTCTATATTTCAATTCCATCTATCTGCCTTGATGTTGTAATCATTAATATTCTTGGCTAACAAAATTCTATTGATCTTGCTTTTGAAATCTGGCCGAGGCGCAATATCCTATTTGAAGAGAGTTTTTACAGATTTTCACAGCCCCAGCTCAAGTTTTAAGGTAAAGGTTCTCTCTAACTAACTTATCAAGTCTGTTTATAATCTTACTATTCAGTTAGAATATCTTAAACTTCTAAATGTGAGAAATGCTGCAGGGTTAGATTCAGTTGCTTGTCTGGAAATAGTTACTTTATCCCAGTTGAATAGGGAGCGGTACAATAATTGGCCTCCATATACTTATAGTATCCAAATAGGCTTTCTGCTTCTGATTGCTGACTTGACCTTCCATGCCGCTAACTGTGTAGGAATGGCCAGTTAACAGCATCTGGGTTCATGTGAAGAGTAATGTCTTGTGCAAGGAACTAGGGTGATCGATGCCTGTAGAACCTTACCACAGTTATAGTTGATGCTTTTGGGAGGGAGGCTTGAATGGGAAATGAAAAACAAAACTTGCTAGTGTTTCTGCTTTCAGTGTGCTTCTAACAGTGTTTTCTCAGAACCATTAGCGTTATTTGAAACTACTTTAATCTGTTATTGTTTTCTTTCTACCTTTTTTAAAAAAAAAATTTAAATGGGTCCTGAAACACTTGCAGTGCCTCTGTTAGTTAAGTATACTTTAATTTCTCCAAGTTCTAGGAGTTATCTGCAGAATCAAATTTCTATTTGAATGCAGTTTTTTAAAGGTTAAGACAAAATGGTAAAGAATGTTAATTGAAATAATATCTTACTGCCTTGTTTTATTTTGGCAAGGAGACAGGTGACATAAAATATGTTTATCTGTGTTTTGCAAGGCTTTTTTTCATGTGCACACTGGAGATAAAGATGTGTTGGTCTCTAAAATAGTATTCATATGGCTATGTATCAAATAAAACTACATTTTGGTTTTGGAAGTAAGTGTCTTTCTTGAATATGTCGTAAGTTACTGAATGAGTCATTTTCTGTTTAGTAGGGCTGTGTTGACATAATGAACTGATAAACGTAATTGGCATATTCACATTTAAAATGATAAAATGTGAAATTCTGTCTGTTGAAGATAACAGGATGTCTGTATATCAAGAGTCTGGAATTTTCTGACAATTTCTAGTGCAGCTGTAACCTTAATAGATTTTTCAAAAACATTTTGTCACACCAATAATGCTTTAGAGTCAGAGTTATACAGCACAGAAACCGGTCCTTTGATCCAATTTGTCCATGCTGACCAAGGTGTCTTCCTGAGCTAGTCCCATATCCCTCTAAACTTTTCCTATCCGTGAACCTACCAATTAAATGTTGTAATTAAACCCAACTTTACCACTTCCTTTGGCAGCTCGTTATATATACTCAGCACACTGTGTGTATATTAAAACAAAATGCCCCTGAGGTCCTCTTTTAATTCTTCCACTCTCATCTTAAACCTATGTCCTCTAGTTTTAGACTCCCCTGCCCTGGGAAAAAGACTGACCATCCAACTTATTTATGCCCCTCGTGATTTTATAAACCTCAAAGGTCACCCCTCAGCCTCCTTTGCTGCAGGGAAAACAGTCCCAACCTCTCCAATCTCTCCTTATAACTCAAGTCCTCCAGTCCTGGCAGCATTCTTGTGAATCTTTTCTGCACCCTCGCTTAATCACATCTTTTACAACAATAACATCAGTTAATTAACAGTATATAAAATTTTCAGATTCTGAGTCTGTAAAATGTTAGGTTTCATTATCTAGCACATAATTCAACACAAGTATAGTGTTTCAATTGTTAATAATTAATGTTGACGCAGGAGACTGCAGATGCTGAAATCAGGACACTGAAGGAACTCAGCAGGGCAGGCAACATCTATAGAGGGAATTGCCAGTTGACGTTTTGGGTCAAGACCCTTGATCTGGACTGAAAGACAGGGGAGATAGCTCGTACAAAAAGGTGGAGGGAAGGGGTGGAGCAAGTGTTGGCAGGCGATTGGTGGATCCAGGTGAGGAGGGGTGATATCACCCCCCTCCCCTCACCTGGATTCACCTATCGCCTGATAATTAAATGTTATCTGCTTACTACTACCAGTGATTATGGTATTAAAATTCTAGAAAATACTGAAGGCTTTAACTTTCCTTGGCAAAGCCTAAATTTTTAAAACCCCTTTTTGGAGTTTACTTTTTGCATGTTCAGAGATACCCACAGAAACCTAATCACCCATGTCAGAAGGTCTTAACAACAGGCATATTTAACATTTGATTAACTCCTAAAATAGTTAATAGTAAACTCATAATTGTACGGGCTTACTCATGGCTTTATCGTGCCCTGTACAAATGTTGTTTCTATAATGTTTGTAAATAGTAGAAGATCCCATTCTGAATATTCATAGTCTGAGAGGCCAAAATTCGGAATATTCATGCATTCAGGGTTCCTGCCATTATGGGTCATTTCCAGAGGTGGTCATTTGGTTCTACATGCACTGGGGGATCTCGTATTACAATATATTAAAAGTTTTAGGAATTCTAGTGCATCCAATCAATTCTAAAGGTAGAATGGAAAAGGAGAAAGTGATAATCCCTGTATAATGACCACTTACAAACCCAAGAGCTGTCTTTTACAGAGTTCTAGTATATCTGTGAGAAAATGAATCATGACACTTCTGAACAAAAAAATCATCAGATTAATATTCCATGTCTTGCATGTTAAATTAATTGCAAAAATAGTAATTAATATTCTAGAAATTTAAGAGCAGCAGAGAATTTACCATATTTTTTCTGCAGAGAGCAACATATAGACTCATGAAATGATAGAGTACAGGAGGCCATTTAACACATCTTGCCAGTGTCTGTTCTGTACAAGGACTATCCACATAGGTCTGCTCCCCTGCTCTTCTCCATAGCTTTGGATGTTTTCCCCCTAGGTATTTATTCAATTCCATTTCGAAAGTTATGTTTCAATCTGCTCCCACCAGACTTAAAGCAGTACATTGCAGATGGTAACAAATTACTGTGAACATTTCTTTTGTGCTCATCTAATTTCTGCATACTTTGCCAAGTACCTTAATTCTGTCACACTAATTATTGACCCCTTTGCCTTTGGAAACAGTTGTTCCTTATTTACTCTCTCAAAATCCTTAATAATTTTCAATAGTTATCAAATTTCCCCTTTCACTATTATGTTCCAAGCAAGACAATTGCAGCTTCTTTAGAATTGCATGCGGCTGATGCAGGAATAGGCCATGTTACTTCTAAAGCCTGTACTGCCGTTCAGTTGGGTTTTGAATGACCTGTAACCAACTCCTTGCCTTTTTCCATGTCTCGTAACATCAGTTAAAGAAAATCTAGCAATCTCAGAATTAAAATTACAAATAACCCACAGTCAACTTCTCTTTGGAGAATGGACTTTCAAACTGCCTTACTATGAACATTTTAAAACTGTTTCCCTGCCTCAGTGCTGGGGATATTGACCTGAGACAGGATGCTAACGTTGGTTCACCTATTCTGCCGGAAAGTTGTAAATGCATTTTCAGAAATTCTATATCCCTGGTAAAAGTCCAGTAAATATCCCCTGTGTGCTCTCTGAGGCCGATTTTGGAAAGGTGCAAAAATAACAGGGTTGTTGTCATGGGTGATTTCAACTTCCCTAATATTGATTGGCACCTCCTTAGTGTAAAGGGGATAGATGGGGCAGTTTGTTAGGCATGTCCAGGAAGGATTCCTGACACAGTATGTGGACAGGTTGACTGGAGGAGAGGCCATACTGGACCTGGTACAAAGCAATGAGTCTGATCAGGTTTCAGATCTCTTGGTGGGAGAGCATTTTGGAGACAGTGACCATAACTCCTTGACCTTTATCAAAGCATTGGAGAGTGATAGGAGCAGACAATATGGGAAAGTATTTAATTGGGGGAGGAAGAATTATGATGCTATTAGGCAGGAACTTGGGAGTGTAAATTGGGAACAGATGTTCTTGGGGAAGTGCACAACAGAAATGTGGAGGTTGTTTGGGGAGTACTTGCACATGCATGGGGTTCTGGATAGGTTTGTCCCATTAAGGCAGGGTAAGGATGGTAGAGTGAAGGAACAGTGGTTGATGAGATGTAGAATACCTTGTCAAGAGGAAGAAAGAAGCTTACCTGAGGTTTAGAAAGCAAGGATCAGACAGGGCTCTAGAGAGTTGCAAGGTAGCCAGGAGGGATCTTAAGAATGGACTTAGGAGAGCTTAAGGGGGCATAAGAAGTCCTTGGTGAGTAGGATTAAGGAAAATCCCAAGGTGTTTTTTTTCAACAATAAACAATATTGTTGGAAAAAAAGGAAAAATAACATTTGCAGTTTGATGCATTCTCTCATGTCTCTTCTAGTCAGTTCAGTTTTATAAGTTTAGGCAATTGTGTATGTTGTATTCTTCACTTGTATTCTCTACATCATGATCAACTAGTTATTGTAGCATAAAGGTGAGGGAGGGGTGGGGGGAGGATGTGGTAGAGCAGAATCATGGCCAAATATAATTATCTACATAGAAAGCTAATATTTTTGAGTAGGAGATTTGTGATGTGAACAAAAAGGCAATTGTAGCCTGTACTTTGTTGGTATCAGAGAGGAACAAAAAGAAATCTCCATAATGTAGGAAAATCAAAACCTGTACGGATGGGTCTACATTCAGTTATAGTTGTCAGGAGTGTTGATTTTTGTTTTCACCACCATCTCATCTACTGTCCTCCGCCCAGCCTGGGAATGAGGCTAATTGTAGTAGGCTCATTCTCCCCAGACAACAAAAGCCAGGAATTAAACATGAGAACTTCCAGATTCATGGCAACATGTTTTGTATTAAACCATTTATTCTTCAGGAAACAATGTACTTTCACGTCAGCAAGAAAGATAAATGTCAGAGAGAATTCAATAGCAACTTGGAAATTGGAGTTTGCCATTAAACTCCACAGGTCTGGTCTGTCACACATTTTAGATCAGGACCTTTCTGTAGCTTAACTCCAACTGGCCTTCCTATTTCTGTATCATACTACTATTACCAAAGAAAAATCCATTGATCTCACTTTTGCAATTTGACCCAAGTAGCTACTATATTGGTTGATAGGATAGTGAGCAGGGGAATGAGGTCCATACTTCTGCTACCTTCATTTGCTTTCTTACATCACCGTTAGTCCTAATTTTACTCTTTCTCATAATTTTTCTCTAGCTACTTAATCAAATTATTTGATCATCTTAAACACAAATGTCAGAGGAATCTCGGGAATCTGGATTGCAAAAAGTTTCCCAATCTCAATTACAATGGCAGCATACACATTTATTCACTCCCGAATACCTGGGTGTAACAAAAGACACAATCAAACCAGTCATCCTCTTTTGATTGCTATCCAGTCCTCCTTTCTCAGTGGTCTCTCCGGTTGTTAACACTCAAATATCTCGGCACATGAAAAGAAAAGCCTGTTTTAAAAGGGAATTGATGCCTGTAGATCTTTACCACAGTTATAGTCTGTGCTTTGAGAAGGGTAAGCGAGGTCTCTGAAACAAAAAATATAAAACTAGACCTTTTTTTGTTTTGTAACTTATAGCAATATCTCTGAGCTGTTGTTTAATTTGAAACTAATATCCATTTACATTCTTCTTTAAAATGAAAACAGCACAGCGGTGCATCACAATATTTTAAATATGCCTAGTTGGTTGTATGAGGTTTGGATCTTAACTACTTTGTGTAATAGAAGATTTGTACAGAAACAAATATCGCAATTTGAATTCAGTTTTTCCAAAATTTAAAGACAATTTTGGTTGAAATAAGAGTCTCTTGCTATCCTGTTACACTTTTCCTAAGAGGTAAATGACGTAAAGTGTGATTGCGTTTTGTAAACCTTTTTGTGTGTGCATACTGGAGATAAGATGTGTCATTCCTAAAATAGTATCCATAGAGTCACGTCACCGTATATATAAAACACCACATTTTTGGTAAAGGGAGTATGTTTTACATGAAAAAAGTTTTACGTGCTGAGTTACTGATTTAGTCAGTTTAGTCTGTTTAGTCAGGGGGTTGACGTAATGAACTGATAAGCTGTTTTTGCAATGCATGTTATTTTCTGGTAGAATATGGAATTTTGTCTATCTAGAATACTGAGTGTTTGCCATGTAACCATAAATAGAATGAGGAAACAGAAGATAACGGAAGGCATTTTAAACGTCATTCATGATGATACAGCCTAGGAAGAGATCATTTCAGCCTATTGTATCTCTGCTGGCTCTTTGCATGAGTTACTCAATTACCACCATATACTCATTCCCCCAGCCCCTCCCTTACCTCTTTTCCCAAAGTAACGTTACATATTCCCTTTCCAATTTTTTTTATTAGCTTACACATTTGTAAGTTACAATGCGTCTGTTTCCTTCAGACTCTGCATTCCAGACCACCACAACTTACTGAGTGAAAAAACATGTTTCTCATGTTGCCTAAATTATCCAGACTTCCCTATATGTTAAGGAAGTCATGGCTGTACAGATTCATCCATTCTTAACATCAAGCAGTTTTAATATTTTATAACACCTAAAATATTTAGTACTGAGCTCACAATCATGCAGACAATCCCTTACAACACATGACATTGATTGGACAGTTAAGATGATCTTTCCAAATGTTTTGCTGCCTTATAGTGCTGAAAATGTTGTTTCACAATCCTGCACTTCCCATTTGTACAAATTAATTATATTTTGGCCAGCTGCAAGTTTTGTTGTATTTACATTGTCTGATCTTAAAACAATAATTGCTTCAATTATACCTGTTTTACCCATTGTAAAATTCTGTCTAATGCATCAATCAATTTTAAATATCCCAAGGTTTGCAAACTTTGTAAATCTACTAATAAACCTGCCAAACATAACATTATTCAACAGAAATCTCAACTGCTGTTCTCATGCTCTTTGCTCCTCCTTGTTTCTTGATAAGTGAATGTGAATAAGCAGAAGAATAACCATATAATAATCAATTCACCATTGGCAATGATACATTTGTATTTGTAAAGGGACTATTCTGTGGGACCACTTGTTTACATAAAATACTGCATTATCATGCCTTCCAACAGTCTTTCCTTTTAGTCTTCATAGCATCTGTGATGATATCAACTGGAGAGGAATCCAACATTAAAAACTACAAGTTTTTATCTTAATAGATCTGCACACAGTTGGTGACACGAGTCTCTTCCTTTAATCTGGAGATATTATGAACGTTAATTGATTTGAAATGCAATTCTGCAAATTTAAGTGAGCTACCGTTCAACAATGTTTCTTTAAATACCCCTAAGAAGCAATTAAACCCTGAACAGCTGTTTCTCCTGTCTGTTTTTTTATGTTTGCTTTTCTGTTTCTGACAACTACTTCTCCAAATTAGATCTAGTGGCGCTGAATCCCATATATCTTTGCAGAGAAATGCAATGTTTATGCAGATTCTTTACCCTCGATATTCCCCCACCCCAAAGTTTGAATGTAGTGTGAAGTTACAGTCATTGCACACTATTGAGATGGAGGGAGTTTCAGTGAAGCTATAACTTACATCAACCAATATAGGGGCAACTCTGACCAAACTTCATTTTATTTGTGAAAGTAGTGTTGGACTTCCTTGTTTTTGTTTAAGGTTTGCTAGTCCTCTTCAGATTCCAAAAACCGATGGACATCAGTACTGAATCTAACCAATGACTCATCATTTTCTGCCCCAGGGCTAAAGAATTCTAACCATTCACAACCCTCTGACAAAAGAAATTTCTCATCTGACCTTTAAATGTTTGATCCTCAACATGAGACAACATAGAACACTATAGGCCCTTCGGCCCACAATGTTATGCCGACATTTTATCCTGTTCTAAGATCTATCTAACCCTTCCCTCCCACACAGCCCCCTATTTGCTATCATTTATGTGTCTAACAGTCTTTTAAATGTCCCCAATGTATCTGACCCACAACCTCTGCAGGCAGTGCTTTCCACGCACCCACCACTCTCTGTGTAAAAAAAAACTTACCCCTGACAATATAGCTGGCTAGATAGTGGTTTCAAGTAGTTATTTTTTTTATATTTTTGCGCACTTTTTTTTGGTTTTTCGGTGGATTTCCCCTTTCAGTGGAACCAAACGCTCCACCTCCTCTAAGGTAACACAACAAGCAAGGTGGGGGTAACGCTTTTGCTCTGCGCAGCGAGAGGCCGCGACGCCTGCATCTACCGGCCTTGGTTTTGCCGCACGTTTCCGAGCATCACCGGATACATTCGAAAGGAAACAACGCGCTGGCCCGGCGCCCCCGCCCGGGCGCGCGCACCGCCGTCCCCCCCCCCCCAACGGCGCCGGGGACGCGCGCCTGCCCCGTGAACGAGCGAGAGAGAGAAAAAGTGGGGACAGGAAAGGAGGGCGCGGGCACGGGCACGCCGAGCCTCCCTCTCTGGTCAGCGCGGATGGAGTGAGGTCGCAGACAGCGGAGGCGGGGAACCGGTGGGCGGAGCAGCGCCGCTGCGACACGGGGGTTGCGGTTAGCGGAGAATAAGAAGGCGGGAGGCGCGGCGCAGCGGCTCCCAGGATCCGCTGGCTTGGGGAGACCGTCTCTGGGACAGCTTGTCCCTCCCCCTGAGGCACCGTCTCCGGGACACATTCCCCCTCGTTCTCTAGAGTTACCCACCCGCCCCTCTAGCGTACGGGGCAGGGACACCCTCCCTCCCTTGCCCCCCGCCGCCGAGCATCGCCTCCAGGACCGCTTCCCCCGACCCACCGAGAGCAAAGTCCGGGGCGCTCCCTAACCCCCGGGACACAGCCACCCCCCGGTCCCCTCAAGATGGGCGTGCGGGCGGGCGGCTGGCGCCAGCTGGTCGACTACTTGCACGACCCGCACAGGGTGGCCAAATTTCAGCAGCTGTGCGGCGTGGCCGCCGTGCGCTCCGCCCAGCCCCTGGTTAACGGCGGCGGTGGCTGCCGCCATGCGGCCGGGGCCGGGGCGGCTGGCGAGGCCGGCACCAGGCACCGCCGAGACCCCGGCGCCCCGAACAAGAACGGCGTGGCCTGCGAGCCGGCCGCCGGGCACTGCGGCGACTCCGCCGCCGCTTCCTCCTCCTGCAGCCCTGGAGAAGCCGAGCGACAGCCGCCGGCCGCCGACCCCACGAAGAAGCCGAGGCGCAGGAACTCGCTGAACGAGGAGGAGGCGGCGGGTGCCGAGTTCATCATCCGCAACCGGCTGCTCTACTATCTCTTCAGCCTGGGCACCGAGCTGGGCAACGAGCTCTTCTACATCACCTTCTTCCCCTTCTGGCTCTGGAACATCGACCCGTACGTCGGCCGCCGCCTGATCGTCATCTGGGTGTGGGTCATGTACCTGGGCCAGTGCACCAAGGATATCATCCGCTGGCCGCGACCCTCCTCTCCTCCCGTGGTCAAGGTGGAAGTCTTCTACGACTCCGAGTACGGGATGCCCTCCACTCACGCCATGTCGGGCACCGCCATCCCCTTCTCGCTCTTCTTCTTGACCTGCGGCAGATGGGAGGTAATTCTAATTAGTTTAACTTGTTACTCACCCAATGTTTTTGCCATTGGCTTTTCATGTCGGTTCTTTAATGTGGGTGAGTGTTGCTTGACATTGGTACCAATGCTGACGGCAAAGTTGGAAGTCGTTTTATTTTTCAGTGTAGCTTCTGCCAAGACCAGTACTTGTAATCTTCCACCTTCATTCATTTATTCATCTAAGATGGTAGGTGAAAAGGTGTGGGTAATAGTTATGTTCAAAAATGTGCATGTGCTTGAGATGAAGCAGGGATATTTTCAAATGCACTCAAGGGCAACTTTCTTATCATTGTTGGATTTAAATTAATGACGATTTTTTTTTCATGCTTTAAAACTAACGTTTGACACTCAGCTGGTGTTGTACCGAGTCTGGTACTATACTCAGGTTTTTAAGAGAAATTGAACCCAGTTTCCAACAGCTGCCTTCCACGTTGACCTTCAAGGCCCAGTAATGCTGGAAATTGGAGCCATCAAACCCAGTTTGTCTTACCCTCCACTTGATTATTGAAATTAATCTTTTTTTTCTACCAACTACTCACATACTTGTTAGATCTGAATATTAACAAAGAACCAAAAGCACTAACATTAAAGCTTAAAACATTTCAAAAGGAGAGCAAATATGTCGTATGTATTATTTTATCTTGAGCAAGGTTTAATTAGATTATTTGTAATTGGTTTGTAACCTATAGAAAGCAGATTCCAATTATTGGCACTTTAAGTATCTTGCTACAGGATGAAGTGTAGAATAGGTTTTATAGTGGTGTAAATACCAATAACTGCTGTGTTAATCTGAATATAATTTAATACCTGCAAGTGGTATGTTTGGCATAGCCCTGGTTTATTTTACCTGAGCCACGACCCCATTGATGTTTGCTTTAGTCATATTCTTCCACCTTCAGTTTTGGCATGCCTCCTCACTTCTTGAATCTGAAATTCATCAGTTCATGCCATTGGAATTCTGTGTATCCTCAGCTGATGTGTAGTTATGATAGAGGCATAGTCTTAATAGGTTGCATTGCCTTACGATTCCTGTCTCTCCAAGGTGAAAACTGCCTTGTACTGATGAGTCAACTACAGTGTCAGTGCAGTGAGTAAAATATGACTAAGTTACTGTTAAGCTCATTTGTTTTGTAATTTTTTTTTACCCATTTTGAGTTGGGAGGCTGTGACCCAACATAGGATGTTGTATATAGATCGCAGTGTTCACAATCTGCATCAATGCGTTCAATTTGTTGAGGGGGGAGGGGCTGCTTGGGCATGATTTGTCTAGTTTGTTGCTGATGCAAAGTCGGATGGCACTGTGGATTGAGAGGAGAATGCAGTGGAGCTCTGGGCGAATATGGCCAAGTTGAGTGAATGAGTGAGCACATGGCAAATACAGCGTGGAAAAAGTGAGGTCATCCATTTTGATAGAAACACTGATTAAAAGTGGTGAAAGTTCCAAGGGACCTTATTCTCCTTGAACTCAAATCACTAAAAGTTAATGTACATGGTACAAGTAGTTTGAAAGGCAAATGATACTTTGACCTCTCTGGCAAGATTACCAGAGTAATGACATGTGTACAGATATGACCTCCCTGCCTAAGGAAGTATATACTTGCAATTGAGGGAGTGTGTTGAAATTTCACCCACTTGGTTCCTGTGGTGGTGGGTTTGTCACAAAAGAGGGTAAGTAGACTGGTCCTATAATCAGATTTGGAAGAATGAGATGGGACTATAATGGAAACATAAAATTATTATAGAGCTTGATGAGGTAGAGTCAGGGTTAAAGTATATTTTGGGTGTCTGGAGGCAAGGGTTGCAGAATGAAAATAAGGAGTTGGACACTCAGGACAATGATGAGAAGGAATTCATTCACTTAAGGAGTAGAGAATCTTTGGAATTCTCTGCCCAAGAGATCTGCGGTGACTCGGTCACTGAGTATATTCAATAGATGTTAAATATTAAGGAAATCAAAGGATATGGGGTTCATGCAGGAAAGAGGCAACAAGGTGAAAGAGACTGATTGCCTACACTTGCTTCTCTTTGATTTTTTTAATGGTTTTGAGAGAGAGCACAGAGTTAACACGATGCAGAGTCTTGACCTGAAACGTTGACAATTCCTCCCCCATCCTTGGATTTTAAATTGTGCAGAAAAGTTCTGAAAATCTGCTATCCCCTTTCTCGGAAATCCCAATGGTTCAGCATCTGACTCAGCAGACCCCCTTCCACATGCTCCCTTTAAACTTGCCTGATTCGTTGGAAAATTTATTAAACTAATGTGCAACATCTCCATTTTAAACAAAATCTGAATTAAAAGTGTGTTGGTGTATTGCTATGAGTAATATCCAATAGTTCGGAGAACGTGCTGGTTGGGCATCACCAAAGTCTGGCAGGTACCATTTTATTGCATGTTTACTGTATATAACCAATTAACAAAGTTAAATTATCTTTATCAGGTGTACCATGTGAAATGAACTTTTAAAGAAAGTATATGGAATAGCATGAGAAGTTGTCTCTTCCCAACACTGCTTCTGGAATTATTGACTGAGTTGTCTTGTAACATGCATGTCTCAGACTTGCGTAAACTTCATCATTACTCATTTACTGCCATCTGCTTACAAAGTAATTGGATTACACACAGAGACACACTCACACCCGTGCAGAAGGAGCCATTCTAATCAGATGAATGCTGCAGCAACATTTATCCTCTTTGTGATAGAAACGTGTAGGCAGAATGGTGGTGTTTAACTCTGTTGTTTTAAAAAGTTCAAATTCCCTGTTTAAATTTCTGCCAACGGTCTCAGATAAAGCACTGCTTAGTTTATTATGGTGCGTGAAATATTCCATGTAGAAGAATGAATTTTCTGGTAGATGATGTCATCATATCTTGGTGGTTGGAAGCAGTGTTTCTCAGCTGGGGGAAGGCTGAAGCATGTGCGATTTTTGAACATTCTTCACTGTCAGGCCATGCACAGTAATTGTGCAAGTCACCATGTGATGTTTGCCATACTCCCAGTCCACTTGCCAGGGACCTAGTTCCCTTGCTCCCTTTAAACTCACCGGGGCCTTGTTTCCCACATTCTCTTGTAACTTGCTGGATTCACTGCGAAATTTATTAATCTCCTGTGTAACATAACTTAAAAGTATGTGGGAATGTTAATAGCATAACGTCCAATTGTATGAAAAACCTATTAGTCCAGCATGACTGAAGGCCTAAGCATGCCAGACTTTTACTGCAGTATAATTCAAAAACTTGGATTAAATAGAAACTACTGCAGGTCTAGAGGATGGTTCAATGTTTTGATGGGAGAAGTGGAAAATAAGTTGGGTTATCACAACAGTTTGGGACTAATGTATTGAAGTTTTTGTCCTCTATGAAATTGTTTTATTCTTGTCACATGTACCAAGGTACAGTGAAAAGCTTTGTTTTGCATGCCATCCATACAGATCATTTCATTTCGATAGTGCTTTGAGGTAGTACAAGGGAAAACAATAACAGAATGCAGAATAAAGTGTTAAAGTTGCAGAGAAGGTGCAGGCAATAAAAGTGCAAGGCCATAATGAGGTAGATTGTGAGGTCACCTTATCGTACTGGGTGATTGTTCAATAGTTTTATAACGGTGGGATAGAAGCTGTCCTTGAGCCTGGTGGTATGTGCTTTCATGCTTTTGCATCTTCTACCTGATGGGAGGGGGGGTGGAGATAGAATATCTGGGATAGGTGGGGTCTTTGATTATGTTGGCTGCTTTACCGAGGCAGTGTGAAGATACTGGTGTGTATCTGCAAGTACTGGGTTAACTGGAAGCTAAATTTGAATCTTGGAAGAAATATGTGTTGTGATCTGTAAGTGTGCTAGATTGCTGATGTTTTTCAAAATTGTTCACATTACAGTTAACTTTATGTTGCTATATATTGCCATTCAAGAATTAAAAGTGTATTAGTTGTTGAGGCTCTCCACATGCAATTAAAAATGTCTTTAACATCAGAAATTAGACCATGAGATGAAGGGGCAGAATTAGGGTATTTGGCCCATCGAGTCTGCTCACTATTCAGTCATGGCTGAATTTTTTTTCAACCCCATCTCCTGCCTTCTCCCTGTAACTCTTAATCCCCTTACCAATCAAGAACCAATCAATTTCTGCCTTAAATACACACAATGACAAATGCTCTGTGGCAACGAATTCCACAGATTCACTACCCTCTGGCTGAAGAAATACCTCCTCCTCTCAGTTCTAAAGGGATGTCCCTTTATTTCAAGGCTGTGCTATACTCATCTGTTAATGGAAATATCCTCTCCACGTTCACTCGATCCAGGCCTTTCGGTATTCGATAGGTATCAATGAGATCCAACCCCTATCCCCAATCATCCTTCTGAAATCTAAGTACAGGCCCGGGCCTTCGAATCTCCTCATATGTTAAGACTTTAGATCCCAGAATCATTCTTGTGAGCCTCCACTGGACCCCCTGCAGGGCCAGCACATCTTTCCTTAGATAAGGAAAAAATTGCTCACAACATTCCAAATGCGGTCTGACTCTTGTAAATCTTAACACAGAATATTTTTGTGCTGTACTTAGTGTACAACAACAAAGATGTGTTCAAGTGAGATTTGCTGCACTTGGATTAGATTTTTCTACTTCTTGACCGGACTGGTTGGATTTAGGTGGAGGTAAGGTCCATGTAATCATTTTTGAGGCTAGGCAAGTGTTGACAAGCTGTTTGACCATGAGCTCAAATGTGCCCAATCCTGTATACAGTGGCATGCAAAAGTTTGGGCACCCCTGGTCAAAATTTCTGTTACTGTGAATAGCTAAGCGAGTAAAAAGATGATCTGATTTCCAAAAGGCATAAAGTTAAAGATGACACATTTCTTTAATATTTTAAGCAAGATTACTTTTTTATTTCCATCTTTTACAGTTCCAAAATAACAAAAAAGGAAAAGGGCCCGAAGCAAAAGTTTGGGCACCCTGCATGGTCATTACTTAGTAACATCCCCTTTGGCAAGTATCACAGCTTGTAAATGCTTTCTGTAGCCAGCTCAGAGTCTTTCAATTCTTGTTTGGGGGATTTTCACCCATTCTTCCTTGCAAAAGGCTTCTAGTTCTGTGAGATTATTGGGCCGTCTTGCATGCACTGCTCTTTTGAGATCTATCCACAGATTTTCGATGATGTTTAGGTCGGGGGACTGTGAGGGCCATGGCAAAACCTTCAGCTTGTGCCTCTTGAAGTAGTCCATTGTGGATTTTGAGGTGGGTTAAGGATTGTTATCCTGTTGTAGAAGCCATCCTCTTTTCATCTTCAGCTTTTTTTTACAGACGGTGTGATGTTTGCTTCCAGAATCTGCTGGTATTTAACTGAATTCATTCTTCCCTCTACCAGTGAAATGTTCCCTGTGCCACTGGCTGCAACACAAGCCCAAAGCACGATTGATCCATACCCGTGCTTAACAGTTGGAGAGGTGTTCTTTTCATGAAATTCTGCACCCTTTTTTCTCCAAACATAGCTTTGTTCATTGCAGCTAAAAAGTTCTATTTTAACTTCATCAGTACACAGGACTTGTTTCCAAAATGCATCAGACTTGTTTAAATGTTCCTTTGCAAATTTCTGACGCTGAATTTTGTGGTGAGAACGCAGGAAATGTTTTCTTCTGATGACTCTTCCATGAAGGTCATATTTGTGCAGGTGTTGCTGCACAGTAGAACAGTGCACCACCACTCCAGAGTCTGCTAAATCTTCCTGAAGGTCTTTTGCAGTCAAACGGGGGTTTTGATTTGCCTTTCTAGCAATCCTAAGAGCAATTCTCTCGGAAAGTTTCCTTGGTCTTCCAGACCTCAACTTCACCTCCACCATTCCTGTTAACTGCCATTTCTTAATTACATTACAAACTGAGGAATGGCTACCTGAAAACACTTTACTATCTTCTTATAGCCTTCTCCTGCTTTGTGGGCATCATTTATTTTAATTTTCAGAGTGTGAGGCAGCTGCTTAGAGGAGCCCATGGCTGCTGATTGTTGGGACAAGGTTTGAGGAGTCAGGGTATTTATTATAAAGCTTTGAAATTTGTATCACCTGGCCTTTCCTAACGATGACTGTGAACAAGCCATAGCCCTAACAAGCTAATGAAGGTCTGAGACCTTGGTAAAAGTTATCTGAGAGCTCAAATCTCTTGGGGTGCCCAAACTTTTGCATGGTGCTCCTTTCTTTTTTTCACTCTAAAATTGTACAAAACAAAAATAATACACTAATCTTGCTTAAAATGTTGAAAAGAATGTTTCATCTTTAACTTTGACAGTTCATCTTCTGCTCACTTAACTATTCACAGTAAAAGAAATTTTGACCAGGGGTGCCCAAACTTTTGCATGCCACTGTATGTACTTGCTATCATCCGCATGTATATACTTTTGTTTAAAGCAGGGTCACTGAAAACAGATCCTGAGCAATTACATGTGTTGTTTTTTTCTGTCCAATTCCTAACCTAAGGACGTTAAGTATATTCCTGGAGCTACTCTGATTTATGGCAGCATGGTACATATAGATTAGGCATCAAATTCCAGATCTTCCTGGCATGAGTCATCTGAGAACTTTGTATTGTATGAAAGCTTTCAATGCCAATCCAAATGCTCTTCCACCACTGGCACTACTCTGGCACCACAACATGGGCCAGGGATTTCTAGGAATCAATGGGAATGTTGCATTTATTTTCCAAGAAGGATTTGAGGACAGCCTTGAATCTATTCCGCTGATTGTCTGGTAATCTTTTCCCCTGGCAGAACTGAAAGTCAAGTTTCAGTTTTGGGTGTCTGGTGTCAGGCTTACGTATGATGTATGTATAAATGTATAAGCCTATTTTAAAAGTGTTCCTGATTTGTCATTATTTTACTGTCATTTTTACAAAGGAACAGTGATGCAGATTGTTATAGCAAATACATTGTATATTAACTATTAAAATGAGATTGAGAAGCAAAGTAAAATGATCATTTAAGATCAAAAATAGTGCTAACTGCAAATAGTATGCTTAGTAGGATTACATTTAAAACTTGCAGCATTTGAAAGTCAGGGCATTAACCAAGACTTGTTGTTTTAAAACAGACGTAGCCTGGTTCAGAACAACTATGTTGACTCATATCAGGAACCTCCTCATGAAGGGTGGCAGTTGAATCAAATCAAGTAGGTCCAGAACTGTGATTGTGAGAGAGAAAAAAGGAGTGGTTAAAATTTCTAAAGGGCATGTTGCTGAAACAAGTGACGTTTGCAACAGAATTGGAGACAATTAGTACAAGGATACCATTCAAGGCATAGCTCAATCTGCAAGAGAGTAAACATTGGTGATAAGGAATGTTTCAATCAGCAAAAGAGACAGAGCTAGTAGTAAATGAAATGCCTTTTTGAAAGGAACAGATGTGAGATAGCTCTAATGGGTAGTTAGTGGGTAAGATAAAAGAAATGGCATGGAAGAGGGTGCTAACATTGGTTTGCTTATGCTGCCAGTGGATTTTGCAGACATCATTGGTGGTACCTCTTCATGGTCTTGAATTACCTGTACTTGAAGTCAGCCAATATGTGATTCTGTTTTTAATTCAAAGGCACTAGGACTTGAGCAATAAGGTTTGCCAGTCTAATGGGAAAGAAGAACAAGATACTTGAGGATTCTGTAAAAAGCTTATTCAATTAGTTCAATAAAGATATTTCAAATAAAGGCTGGCCATAAATATCAATGAATTGGAATAGGATTGAATTGAGAAAAAGTCATTGAAATCTCCAGGTTATCAAACTGAAACATTTTTTTTTGCTGTTTTGTGATACATGTTGGTTCTGGCAGAAAATCTGACCAAAGTAAAGAAAATTAATTAGAATGTATTGGAATTAGAAATAGAGGTAGATCACATCCCTCCATAATTATTCCACCATTTAGTTAGTACATGACTAGTCTGTATGTACATCATTTGCCCAACTTTGGTTCCTATCCCTTCATCGCCAAGCCTAATAGAATACTGTTGAATTTTTGCCTTCAAAAATATAATTAACCTCATAATCATGGTCTACAGAATCATTATTTTAAATTCCTCAATTAGGCTACCACTTAATCTGATGATAAAGCAATAAAGGTGAGGCCCAAACAATTTATTGTCATAACTTGACCCTCAAGTTATTGTTTTATTTCTATGAATCTGCACTGCATACAGCAAGTCCTGTATATCCACCCTGAGGTTTGGTGGCTAGAGGAAATGAACACTGTACACCACATTGTCATGACCAAGGTTTCTGCAACAGAAATATAATCCTTTATTTCAGTCCTTTTGCCATTAAAACCTTAAGGCCATTAGCCTTTTTGATTATGGTAATGCCTATGCATGTGCTTTTAGTATGGTGTGTGGGGCCACCCCAATCCCTTTCCTGCTTTCCCGTCTTTAGCTACAGTAAATGTTCAGATTCATCATTCTGGAATCCAAAGTGCATTACTTTCTCATACCAATCACTTTTGGCACACTTTCAACCACACTTTCAACCACACTTAACCTTTGCCCCATGATAACTTCCTGTTTGTAGGATTGATTGTCTCCGAACATAGTAAACTAGTCTCCTAACGTAGTAACATATGTAAACTTGAATGTACAGCTTTTTGTTCTTTTACTCATGTCATTGATGTAGGATGCTTAAGATCTGAAATTAAAACCAGAAAATGCTGGAAAAACTCAGTAGGTCAGAGGGGAAAAAAAAGTTAACATTTCAGGTTGATGTTTCATCAGACTGAGTTAAAATCTGCCAGAGCTTGTTCCCTTTGTTCCCATTCTGCTTGCTGCTGCTGTGTCACAGCTCTAGAGACCTGGGTACCATCCTGGCTTGAGTGCTGTCTGTTTGGCGTTTTCACCATCCCTCTGTGCTGCAGTTTCCTTACACATCTCAAAGATGTGCAAAATTACTCCTTAGCGTAGGTGAGCAGTAAATGAATCAAAGGGGAGACGAAGGCATGTGAGAGAGAGTAAGGTAGCAGGGATACAAGGCAAGAGGGAATAGGACTGACAGTAGTGCTGTTCTGGAGCTGGCTTAATGCAGCAGACCTAATGGGCTGAATGGCTTCCTCTGCATCATAATAAGCAAGTTATTACTTCTTTGTTGAACCTGAGGAAATTGGGAGAGAAATTTTCAACAATTGATAGTCATAGAGTCCAGAAACAGGCCCTTTGGCCCAACTCATCCATGCCAACCAAGTTGCCTACCTGAGTTAGTCCCATTTGCGTACGTTTAGCCCACATCCCTCTCATCCTTTCCTATCCATGTACCTGTCCAAATGTCTTTTAAACATTGGAATTGTACCTGTTTCTACCACTTCCTCTGGCTGCTTGCTTCACATGCCCACCACCCTCGGTGTGGAAAATGTTGCCACTCCGGTTCACTTAAAATCTTTCCCCTCTCACCTTAAACCTATGCCCTCTAGTTTTAGACTCCCCTACACTTGGACGAAGGTGGTGACTATCTATCTATGCCCATCGTGATTTTATATACCTCTATAAAGTCATCCAGCCTCCTGCGCTCCAGAGAAAAAAAGGCATTGCCTATCCAGTATCTCCTTTTAACTCAAGTCCTCCAGTCTTGGTAGTATCCTTGTAAATTGTTTCTGCACCCTTTCCAGCTTAATGGCATCCTTTCTATAGATAGGTGACTAGAACTGTGTACATTACTCCAAGTGTAGTCTCATCAACATCTTGTACAGCTAAAACATGATGTCCCAATTCTTGCTCTTGCTACCCTGACTGATAAAGGTATCTGTGCCAAACACCACCCTAAAGTGTCTCACCATTTTCAGGGAACTATGTATTGTACCCCTTGGTCTCTTCTACAACACTGCCCAGGGCCCTGCCACTTACTGTGCAAATCCTGCCCTGGTTTAACTTCCCAAAATGCAACGCTTTGCACTTGTTCAAATTAAATTCCATCTGCCATTCCTAGGCCCACTTTCTCAGCTGATCTAGATCCTGTTATAATGTTAGATGACGTCCTTCACTGTCCATTATGCCACCAATTTTTGGTGTCATCTGCAAACTTACTAACTTACAAACTTACTACATTCTTATCCAAATAGTTAATGTAGATGAACAACAGCAGACCCAGCACCAATCCCTGTGGCTCACTGCTGGTCACAGGCCTCCAATCTGCAAAATAACCCTCCACTACCACCCTCTGACTCCTCCCACCAAGCCAATTTTGTATCCATTGGACTATATGATCTAACCTTCTGGACCAGCCTACCAATCAGGACCTTGTCAAAGGCTTTTCTAAAGGCCATGTAGACGATGTCTACTGCCTTGCCAGTCCTCTCGGTCACCTCTCAAAAAAAAACTCCTATTCATGAGACACCATTTCCCATGTACAAAGCTATTACTAATCAGTCCTTGCCTTTCAAATGCTGTCAAATTTAGATCCTGTCTCTCAGAATCCCCAGCAATAACTTTCCCACCACTGACGTTAGGCTCACTGGCCTGTAGTTCCTTGGCTTGTTCTTGCAGTGCTCCTTAAATAAGGGCAGAACATTAGCCCCCCTCCAGACTTCCAGTACCTCACCCGTGGCTAACAATCATGCAAATATCTCTGCCTATACCTGACACGTGCCTCCTCTTTCTTGACGAGAGCCTTAATATCCTTTGTGGACCAGGGTTCCCTAAACCTGCCAGCCTTGCCCTTTGCTCGATCAGGAGCATGTTATCCTGAACTCTCCCTTTCTCACTTTTGAAAGCCTCCCACTTGCTGGATGTCCCTTTACTTGCCTCTGCCAATCAACCTTTGCAAGTTCCTGTCTAATAACATCAAAATTAGACTTGCCCCTATTTTGGATTTTAACTTGTGGGCCAGTCCTATCCTTTTCCATAACTATTTTAAAACTAATAGAATTATGGTCACTGATTCCAAAGTGCTCCCCTACTGACAATTCAGTCACTCACCCTGCCTCATTTCCCAATAGGAGGTCCAGTGTTGCTCCCTCTCTAGTAGGACCATCTACATGGGTATATAAAAATAAGAGGCACAGGTAGGCTAGATCTTTTTCTTGCGGTAGGAGTATCAAAAACAAGAGGACATAGGATTAAGGTGAGAAGGAGTTTTAAAGGGGATTTGAAGGGAAGGTTTTTTTACACAATGATATCTGGAACTTGTTAGAGGAGGTGGTGGAGTCGGATATAATTACTGTGTTTAAGAGACATATAGACAGGCACTTGAACAAGGATTGCATGGAAGAATGCAAAGCTAATGCAAGCAGATGAGAATAATGTAGAAGGGGAAAAGGTCGGCATGAACGTGGCTAGCTGACAGGCCTGCTGCCTGTGCTGCACAGCTCTGACTCTGTGGCTCTAATTAGTATTGAAAATGTTAGCTGCCCTAATTAAAATTGAGCAGACTGTGTGAATGCCACAAATATTTTGCCAGCAAGTTGTCAGGCAGTATCTCGTATCTGTCAGTGGGTATTAAATGGTGAAAAATGAGTAAAGAACAAATTGAGCAGCAGTGATCATTTTTGCCCTTGATGTTTGTTTGTAAAAGTTAGATACAAAACTAATATTTTGGATAATCATAACTCCAAAGCCTTAGACTTTGGGATTCCGTTCTAAGTGGCGTTTGGTATGAATGCTGCTTCCTATAGTTGTTGGAAATGACAGCAACCAAGAGGAAGTGGCCTTGCTGCTTCTTTGAAACTGTTCCTATTTGTTATCAGGTGCACTTTTTCCCCTAAAATTGTCTTTTTTAAAAAAAACCTATTTGAGATTGTTTTTGAGCAATTTTTTAAAAAAATGCTGTCTTAACACCAGCATTCTCATTTTCTTTCCTCTCTCCTGCAGCAACCACCTCTTCCTGATGTACATTTCCATAAGTAGTGGTTACCCTCCAGCATCATGTCCAAGGTTGTCATCATGGTGTAGGTGTGGCATGTTGGTGGTACTGCAGAGATTCTGCTCAATCACTAAAACAGTGCCTGATGTTTCTCTGTATCTACCTATTGCTTTTTGTAGCACGTTTTTCCTTCAATTGGACTCAGATAGACAATTGATACAATCAAGAACAGGAGAACTCTGACCAAATTTTAAAAATGGGTATCACATTTCAGTGTAGAATCATTTGAGTGTTTCCATCCAAATATAAAAGATGATTTTAAACAGGAAAATGAATGTATAAAAACCCAGCCCTTTCGTCTTGCTGATCTTAATATCTAGATTCTTGCTGGTACTTTGTTTCAATTAAAGGTAGAAGCTTACTTTTTTGAGGGCCACCCTTGAAGGAACTATTTGTTTGATCTAATATTTACCATAGAGCACTCACTGTGTTGTAGATTGGATAATTGAAGTCTTACCAAACAGCATTTTGGAAATGGTACTTGGAATTGGCAGTGTACCACTTCCATTTAGTTTTTTCAAAACAAGATTCACTCCTGAATGTGGGCTATCTTGAGAGATGACAAAAAGTCTGTGAAACTGAAGCCTTTAGAATCTTGCACTATTTAGCTTTTAGGTCCAGTGTTAGAAAATTGTCATTTCAGGGAATAGTTTTCTTGGCCTTCCTTCTCTCAGTTGTATCTATGTCAGTACAAACCAAGTGGAACAGCAGACCACATCAGATTGCGCAATGGATGTGAAGCAATAATTTACAAAAATGACGATAATTGACCTTGAAATTGTAACCAACCCACCAAACTGCAAATGAACTCTAATCTCTCCTTGTTTTCTTAACAGCAATTAGAGATTGTTGAACGATTCTTAGAAGCAGCAGAATATACTGCATTATATGATATTCTATAGTGTAAAACACTTCCAATTTGCTAAGAGAAAAGTTAAGGGAGCCACTGGTATTTGAAAATAAAAATGAAAAGTGAAACATAAAGCAAAACATTCTATGATACATGAAGTGCTTATGCCAAATTTCAAATAGAACCAGTCAGAGCAGTTAGTTTGAGCTTCTTTCATTGGCTGACTTCATCATGTTTCCATCTTGTAAAAGAAATGATCAGTCTTGAATAGAAATTAATTCCTTCCAGATGGTTTAGTAAGTGCGGTTTCCATGAATAGTGATACCCTGTGCGTCATTGCAAACTGACATCTGCATTATGAATGATGAGATCTGTGATTTTCCCCTCTCCCAACAGTTGATATATTAAGTTAAATATTGGATCGGCTTTTTAAGCAGTTGAGTTGGTGTAACTTCGTATTTTGAAACCTTTTGAACAAACTTACTGTCGGCAATTCCCATTTACAAAATCTTATTGGATGTGATTGGAGTTCTTATAAACTTAATGTTCACGGAGTTTTTCTCCTGTCCCCTTTAGAAGTGGCTTCCTCGCCTTTGTGTTCTCCAGTGTATTTCGCTTGCAGACTGTGAAATTCCCACTCTTGTTTTTCCAAGCTTCAGTCACACCATTTGACATATTGATCTGCACCCATACTGTTGAAACCTTGACTCGTTGTGGGGTATCCTAGCCTAAAAATTTAATTCTCTAATTTCAGAATTTTACATCATAATGCAACAGGGTTATGTAATTTTACACTGAAGTGCTGGGGTAAATAAATCCCAACTAAAACTGAAGACTTGTTATGATGTCACGAGAGACTGCAGATAATGGAATCTGGAATGAAGAAACTGCTGGAGGATCTCAACGGGTTGAGCAGATGTCCATATCCAGCACCACCACCTCCATCATTTCCATCAGCTGCAACTGGATCCCACCACTAGCCACTCTCTCTGTGACTCCCTGATCCGCTTGTCACCTACCCCGGCACATTTCCATCCAAGTGCAGGAGGTGCAACACTTGTTCCTACATCTTGCTCACTTCCCTCCTACTCCCTCCCCCACAGCCCACCCCCCCTCCCTGGCCATCCTCACCACCATCCGTGGACCTCAACAGCCTTTCCAGGTGAGGCAAAGATGCATGTGCACCTTCTCCAACCTTGCCTCCTACATTCATTGCTCCTGGTGTGGCCTCCTCTGCATCGGCGAGACCAAGCACAGACCAGCAACTGGTTCACAGAGCACCTGCGCCCTGTCCACTGTGGCCATCCCGAGCTTCCAGCTGCATGCCATTTCAACTCCCATTCCCATTGCGACTTGTCTGTGCTCAGCCTTCATGCAAGGGTGAGGACCAATGAAAACCAAAAGAACAAAATCTTCTATTCCACCTGGGTGGTCTGCAACCCAATGGTATGAATGTTGAATCATCCAGTTTTGGGTAACCCTTATCCCCTCTGTTCCTCTCTCTCTGTAACCTCAAACATTAAACCATTTTTGTTCCCTTTCCTATGGCCCCATTACCCATTTTGGTCCTCTCCCCTCCTGGTTTCTTTCACCTACTACCCACACATTTCACCCACTGGTTCCCTCCACCACTCTCCCTCCTTCCCCACCTGTTTCCATCTGGCTTTTTTTTCCCCCTTCCACCTATCACCCTCCAGCCTCTGTCTCTCAACTCCTTCCCTCCCCCTCACCCACCTGGCTCCATTTACATCTGCTCATCATCTCTCCTCAGTCCACCTATCACCTCCCTGCCCCTGTCTCACCCCTCCCCTTCATAGTGGTTATGTTCCCTCTCCACTCTCAGGCTCTTGACCTGAAACATCGACAGTCCCTTCTTTACCCCCCCCCCCCCCCAACACACACACAGATGCTGCTTGACCTGTTGAGTTCCTCCAGCAATTTGTTTTTTTTCTTTGCTATAAAGATTTTTTAGTTTTCCACCAAATTGGAGCAAGGATGATGCCTCAGTTTTGAGAGGAGTAGAAATAGCTGACATTTTTTTTCAATGTTTATAACCAATGAAGGTTGGAGGTGCTGTGGATAGTGTAGAAGGTTGTAGCAGGTGACAACGGGATGTAGACGATGCAGAGTTGGGTGGAGAGGTGGCACATGGAGTTCAATCTGGAAAAGTGTGAAGTGATACACTTCGGAAGAATGAATTTGAAGGTGGAGTACAAGGTTAATGGCAGTATTCTTAGCAGTGCAGAGGGATCTTGGGGTCCAAGTCCATAGATCCCTTAAAGTTGCCATGCAAGTTGAAAGGGTAATTAAGAAGGCATATGGTGTGCTAGCCTTCATTAGTTGGTATTGAGTTCAAGAGCCGCGAAGTAACTTGCAGCTCTGTAGAACTCTGGTTGGACCACTCTTAGAGTATTGTGTTCAGTTCTGGTTGCCTCATTATAGGAAGGACATGGAAGCTTTGAGAGGGTACGGAGGAGATTTACCAGGATACTGCCTGGATTAGAGAACATGTCTTATGAGGAAAGGTTGACTGAGTTCGGGCTTTTCTCTTTGGATGGATACAGGATGAGAGGCAACTTGATAGAGGGGTACGAGATTGTGAGGGGATGGATAGTGTAGACAGTCAGCACCTTTTCCCCAGAACTGTAATGGCCAATACCAAAGAACATCAGTTTAAGGTCAGAGGATGAAAGTTTAGGGGTGATATCAGAGGTAGGTGTTTTTTTTTACAGAGTGGTGGGTGTCTAGAACACACTGCCGGAAATGGTGGTGGAGGCTGATACAATAGGGACATCCAAGAGACTCTTAGATGGGCACATGGATGTAAGAAAAATGGAGGGTTATGGGCTGTGTTGGAGGGAAGGGTTAGATTGATCATGGAGTAGGTTTATATAGGTTGGCACAATATTGTGGGCTGAAGGTCCTGTACTGTTCTATGTTTAATATTTAAATTGAGCATGAATGTCAATATTCCCTGGTTACATGCAGTATCTCTGCTTTGCTTGTGTCTGTTGGCAGTGAAATGCACTATCTGATTTTTCTCCAGAATCAAGAGAATTTCTCTAGATTTCTGATTTGGTGCTAAATGACCTACTGTCTTCTGATCTTAGTTCCCACATTGTTAGGATTGCTGTAAATTGCAGCTTCAATGGCACAAGCAAGTTGTCACTGTAACACAATACAGACTGATGGGGCTAATTGAAATTTCTCTGCAGGCACGGTAGTGTAGTGGTTAGCGCAATACTATTACAGCGCCAGTGACTCGGGTTCAATTCTGGCCACTGTCTGTAGGGAGTTTGTACGTTCTCCCTGTGTCTGCGTGGGTTTCCTCCGGGTGTTCCGGTTTCCTCCCACATTCCAGAGACGTACGAGTTAGGAAGTTGTGGGCATGCTACGTTGGTGCTGGAAGCATGGTGACACTATGGGAGTTTCTCGGGGTGGTGTTCAAGGTAAACAATTTTTAGCTGCTTTATCGATGACCTTCCTATCAGCAAGTCAGATGTGGGGATGTTTGTTAACAACTGCAACATTCAATTCTATTCACAACTCCTCAGCAAATGAAGCAGCCCATGTCTGCTAGCATTCAGGCATGAATGTTAAATAACGTCTGTGCCACAAAAGTATCAGACATTGATCATCAATAAAAGGGAATCTTACCACCTACCTTGATGTTCAATGGCATTTACATCAATATGCGGTCCTGACCTTCAGCATTGACCAATCACGTAAATGCCATGGCTACAAGAATGGGTCAAAGACTGGGCATCCTGCAGTGAGTGACTCACTTGATATCCAAGCCTTTTCACCATCTATGGGGCACAAGTCAGGTGCATGAGGGAATACTCTCCATTTGGATGACTGCAGGTCCAACGACTCTCAAGAAGCTTGGTACCGTCCAGGACAAAGTAGCCTGCTTGATTGACCAACCCGTCCACCACTGGTTAACAGTGGCTGCAGTATGTTTCATCTACATTATGTGCTGCAGCTACTCTCCCAGATTAGTCTGATGTCACCTCCCAACCCCTGTCCTCTAACATCAAGAATGTCAGCTGCAACCGATACATGGGAACACCACCACCTGCAGGTTCCCATCCAACATGCACACCATCTTAATTTTAAATGTATTACTGGTGCTTTATCATTACTGGATCTAAATCCTCAAAATCCTAACACAATAAATAGTGTGGGAGTACTTCACCAGAATGATTTGACGACAGTTTGGGATGTACAATATGTGATGGCCAGATTTTAAAATATTAATAAAATAAAAAAAAGAGTAAACTCTGCTCTTAGGTGGCATGGGATCTATACCCACATCAATGGCTGTCATGTTTCTTGCACTCATTCAGTACCGTGAAATGTCAGCAAAAATTGCATGCTCAGTTTTGATTTTGCTCTCTTGCCGAATTAGAAGTGAAAATAGATGGTCTGACTTTGTTTTAATGGAACACTGTAAATTAACATCGGCTTGCATTTATCTCACAACTGTCATAAAGTTGGCCCACAAGAATATTATGCCACTTCTCATTTCAAAAGATGTCATTTAAACCTTCTGTAATGCATTTTGAGAGATTATAAGGAAACATCAGACAAATTTAAGTAATTGTATCATTTTAATATGATATGGCCTATTTGTAGCAAATTCCTGAATTTTTATGTTCCCCTTTGTCCTTGATCTGTGTTTTGTTACATATTTATCCTGCTGTAAGAAAATCTGAAAACATATAACAGAGAAATTCTGTGTTTTCTGGAGGGCTGATAACTATACAGTTACTATGTAGCACGTTTTCCAAAGACCATTTTTCACTTTGGTTGAGGGTTTTGGTCACAGATCCACAATTTAAAGGAAATCTTTTGATTATTACCCTCAAGACTTCAAAGGGTGCTGTAATTTATCAATGTGAATGCATAGTAATGAAAAGCATTGTAATTTCATACTGATGGAATGAAGTTTGTACTACCTCTCTTAAAGCAGAGATTGTTTGCTCTAACTGTCATGCGGTACTCAAACCTGCGCATTTACGATGACTGGCAATTTACAGTTTGAGGGACTCTATTTTCTTAGTTAAGTTAATGCTTTCATTTGGGGTTGCCATTGAGGGATAATTTTAAACATGGTAAAATGCTTCAATATTTTGGGGGGAAATAACGTACAGCTTTTGTTTTCAGTCAAGTCTCGCATGGTCTTGCATTCAAGATGACAAGTAATTGCTAAACATCATGACAAACATGATAAAACTCTGCAATTGATTGAAGTTATGCAATAAATACAATCCAAAATATGACCGGTTATTTTTTCTTGAAAAATAATGTCCAAAAATGTAGGAGATTCTCTTTAACCCTCAAATATGAGTGTTTCAACGTTTTGATGGTGAGAATGTTATATAAATTCTGGCTGTTTGAGCATCTTTTGCTTTCAATTCTTGCAGTTTGATCTCGTTATTCCTTTGATATTTTAAATATAGTTTTTTGATTACTACAAGTAGTGAGTTTGAAAGAATGTATAAAATTGTGTGATTCTTTTCTGTGGCAGGGGTCTAAACTGACCACAACAAAATCATATGTTGGAGTAATTGTTGTGTGTCTGTTATCGGACAAAATGAGATCTTGTGAAACAATGAAAGTTTTTCATTCCTTTAACTGTTATGCATCAATGTCTAATGAGAAGTTTCATTATTGGGAGTTTCACATGTTATTGATCTGCATGGAGGAATAAACAGCAAAACTATTTGAAAAATAGATAAGTATTAAAAGTAAATGGAGCATAGAACTGTATAGCATAGGAGCAGGCCCTTTGGCCCACAATGTCTGTGCTGACAATGATGCCATTTAAGCTGCACATGGTCTATATCCCTCAATTCCTTGCCTGTTCACATGTCTATCTGTCCAGTATCCAGGGAAACTTATGTATGACAGTCATGTTGATGTGCCTGCATTCAAGATGTGATAAGCTTATTGAGGGCCTGTTTCAAGAATGTAGTCCTTCAGAAAAAAAGAAAATGTGTTTCTGAGCGTTACAGGTTCTCCTTTATTGCCACATGGTTAAACAAGGTAAAGACTTAAAACCACAGCACTGAGAATCTTTCAGAGCATAAGGTGGTAGTCATTTTCTCTGTACCATCTGGTAGCCTCCACAATGGTGCTTTGTTTCTCTGGCAATCTTCTGAAATGTGGAAGTGTTTTCCCAATTTCACTAATTATTAAGCTGCAACTTAATGCACTAAGGGTGTATCTGAGCTCTCTTGATATTGAAGAATTTTATCCTTTATCTGGAACCAGTAAAAATCTAATCAAAGACAATGTGTCATCATTATAGGGTTTGTGTGTAAAATGGAACCAGATTAATTTTGCAAAATATTTGCGGGTGTCAGTTGGAGAGAATATATCAGCAGCATTTTCAAGTGCCTTATTCAGAAAGTTGGGGAAGAGCTGGGCTATATTATTGAGCTTTTACTAGTTAGAAGGCACTAGCATAATAAAATGACCATGTTTTGCAGTAAATGATTTTGCAGAAGTTAGGTGCTTTACATTTTTTCCACCAAATCAGAGCAAAGATGATGCCTCAGTTTTGAAGGGAGTAGAAATGTTTAATATCGTAATCAGGCATGAATGTCATTATTCCAACAACTGCTGTTCCCTCATTATACGTGACATCTCTGCATTGCTTGTGGGTGTTGGCAGTGAAATGCACAATCTGATTTTGTTTTTCTTCAGAATCCAGAGCATTTCACTAGATTTATTTTGTTAGTGCTAAATGACCTACTGTCTTCTGATCACAGTTTCCACATTGTTAGGATTGGCATTACTTGCAGCTGTAATGGCGCAAGCAAGTCATCACTGTAGTACAATACAGACTGATGGGACTAATGCAAATTTCTCTGTAATTTCAGTGTATGTGGTGACAAGTTTTCTCTATAGGGTTCAAGAACACCTATTGATATTTTAGATGAGATTCTTTGAATGTTCAAGGCCTTGCAGCCTACTCTTTGTACAAACTTATGCCTATTTTGGAGGGAATAAATTTAAATTAAGTATTTTTAAATAAAATAACAACTGAAATTTTTGCACGACCTCAATTTGAGGTAAGTTTGAATTAAGCAGATTCAAATTGACAATACACTGCACACTAATACCATCGATTATCTGGTTACTACTTAATTAAAATTGATGGTGTTCAACCATATGGAGTTTGAATGCCTGCCAGCTTTGTGTGTACTGCATGTATTTGTTTGTTTTGAATAAATTTTCAGTTACTTGTTCTTTAAAGTACATATATTCTTAAACAACAATTTTAGATGATTATATTGCATGTCAAAAGCCTGAAACTCAATTGAATTATCCAGGCAAGATTCAGTGAAGGGTCAGTTGTGCTATACTCTTACTGGAGCAGTTGTATCCCTCAGTGATGCCAGCACACGTCTGAATGCTAGTGCTGTTTGTTTTACTGAAAGTATTATATTGACCTAATGGAAATAGGAAATGAATAGAAAGAGATAAGCAAATGGCTGGCACGTCAGAATTCAAGTAGTTACCTGACAAAGTCGTGTGTTTTTGCGTGTGCTAAGTAATTATTTAGACTATACATAATGTTATGATGTGGAAAACATACTAATTTGGAAGTTTATGTTAATATATTAAAGATGGATCAGAATGCTCTTGATGGGTGAGAATATTTATCCTTGTCTAGAAATGGTGAACTCCAATCTTAAGGGGATATTGGTGCAGACAGTTGCTTGAAAAATTGTGATTAACGAGGGTGAAGTTGCATCAAGTCCAATTATTATTTTCTACATTCTCTCAAAATCTGCCTCATGAAATGCCAATTTTCCTCTCATTTGGCTAAAATGTTTCTCTTTGACTTTTCCACTGCATCTTTCTATTAGATGTTTTATTGCTTTATATTGGGGGAATTATGGAATCAAAAATAAACTAATCTGAGTTGCAAATGTTGGAAAATGGATTCCCTCAAGGGTTAGTGCTTGGACCACTCATTCATAATTTATTAGTAGCAATTCACACATAAGGAATCAAGTGTGCAATTTTTAAATGTGCAGCTATACTATTGGGAAAAATGGTCAATAATGGTGGGCATGGTTGCAAAATGGCCATCAGCAAGTTTTAGCTTGTACAATTGAGATAATGCATAATTGTAATAAAAGTAAGGTTGCAAAACTTTGATCAACAACAACTTGCATATAGACTATGTTGTGTATAAGTTAAAATAGCAAAACATGAAAAGGTACCTTACAAGAATGTTATCAAACAAAATTTGATACCATGTCACATTCGAAAGTCTTGAGATTGAAAGTTCAAGCAGATAGTTCTCTGGAGCCCTTTAAAGGGGGGGGGGGGGGGGGAAATGGAGCATTAGCTCAAGGAATAATGGGAGTTTGAGCTGAGGGCCTGACTGGCATTGATGAAGTAATTAAATATGTGAATAACCATATGGCCAGAATTAGAGGAGTGAAGGTATTGGGTGCTGTACATCTATAGGTCATAGAATTGTATGGCATGGAAACAGGCCCTTTGGCCCACTGTCTGTGCCAGCCATCGTGTATCTATCCATACTAATTGCATTTTGCAGTATTTGGACCATATCTTCTCTGCCATACATCAAGGGGAACATTTCTCTCTCTCCTATTAGTGCACCTCATAATTTTGTACAACTTAGTACAGTCTCCCTTCAGCCTTGTCCAGTCCAAAAAAAAGAAACACAACCTATCAAATCTCTCCTAATAGTGAAAATGCGCCATCTCAGGCAGCATTCTGGTGAAGCTGTTCTGCGTGCTCTCCAGTGCAATCACATTCTTCTTATCATGCAGTGACCTGTGGTCTAACTAATGTTTTGTATAGCTGTGCTATAACTGCCCTGCTCTGGGAAAGATGAGGCCATGAGGGTGTTATAAAACAAGGATAAGAATACTAAGGTTACAGTGTTACTCAACTGGAAGCTATTGGTGCAGGTGTAAGCATGTTCTGATATGGGTGGCGGAGTTTTGGATAACACATTAACAACGTAAAACCAGGGATTTTGGTCATGTGCTGAAAGTCTGTCCTGCCATTTCTGTTCTTGCCTCCTGTTGGATGTGATGGAATCTGCATTCTTCCGCTCTTTTGTTTGACTGCACTGCTTTGCTCTGCTCAGCGATTTCTCTATGGTAACAAGCTGAACAGCTCACATTCCATTCAGACTATCACTACACAGCAGGTGCTGCCAGTCCCCAGCATTGGGCCACCCTCACCCTGCCAGCCAGGAAGCAGCCCCACATCTCAGCGCTGAGTGTATTTTCCAGTTTGCCCAACACCAGCCCTCGCAGGCAGCCTTTCCATATGGAGTTGTGCATCATTTGTTGCTGTGAGTGTGCAAGCAAAGGGCATGGCTGTACCCCTGGTTTCTTGCATGGTAGGACCCAGCAATGGGAGGGCTGGGTTTTGTGCCAGGTTCCAGTATCCATGTCTCCAGCACTGTCAGGAAAGAATCTCTCTGTGCACGTTCACTTAAATGTCTACTTGTGTGACTATAATGACCACTCTGAGTGCTGATCCCATTAACGCTATCTTCTCTGGGAACACATCTGGAGTGTCAGTGTAATTTTAGAAAGACCTGGTGTTGTAAGCTTAGTAGAAATTCAAGGTAAATATGTTGAACTTGTATGATATTAGATCAAGGTTGGAGAACTGCATCCTCTTCTGGATGTCAGTTATAAAGCAGAGAAATGGGCCCTTTGCCACACCAGATCCATGCAGACCTTTTTTGCCCATCTAATCCCATTTGACTACATTAGGACCATATCCTTCTATGCCTTGCCAGTTTAAGTGTCTGTCTAAATCTCTTAAATGTGGTAATTGTATCTGATTCTATCTCTTCTTTTGGCAGCACGTTCCAGATATCAGTCACTCTCTGCGCTTCTTTCAAAATAAACGTGACCCCTCAGATCCCTTTCAAAACTCCTTCCTCTCACCTTAATCCTGTGCCCTCTTATTTTTGATACTCCTACCATGGGGAAAAGATTCTGATTACCTACCTATGCTTCTCATAATCTTGTATACTTCTATCAGGTCACCCCTCAGCCTCCTTCACTCCAGGGAAAACAAATTCAGGCTACACAATCTCTCCCCGTAAGTAAAGTCCTCCGATCCAGGCAACATCCTGGTGAATCTGCTCTGCACACTCTCCAGCACAATCATTTCCTCCCTATCGTGTGGTGACCAGAACTCCACACAATTGTTCAAGTGTAGCCTAACCAGTGTTTTATAAAGCTGCATCCATTGCAAATACATGAAAGTGACATCTAAAGTTCATTAGAATAGTGGGAAGAAATGATTGTAAGGTTGGAACAGAAAATTAAGTGCAATATGAAGCTGATAAAAGTATAAAATACTTGGAGGGAGTTAACGGGTAAAACTGTTATCACTGGTTGGTACATTGTCTGCAAAGTGGCATATGTTTGGAATTATACTGGATGGTTTAAGTGGAAAACTTTTTATTTACAAAGGGATTTATTGACCACTTGAACAGAAACATGTCTTCAGGTGGAGTCTTGCCCCAGCATTGATGTCTGACTTCAAGATCTTGTGCTAGAACTATGAACGTATTCTCATTGCTACAATAAATGTACAGGCACACCAAATAAATTAACTAGTTAGTGACACATCGTATCAAAGGGTAGTAGAATGATTTAAAATATTTTCTTAATGTGATTGAAAGTGGCACCAATTAACAGCATAACATAATCAAGATTGGTTTGAATTAGGCAACCTTAAAAATAATTGTACTGCAGTGTAAACAAAAAAAAATTTAATTTATTCCTAAATTATCATTGCCTTTCTTTTTCAGTATCCATATGCGATTGGACTACTCCTCGCTTCAAGCTGGTGCATCCTTGTATGTCTCAGTCGACTTTATATGGGGATGCATTCTGTTTTGGTGAGTGAATCATGAGATATTTAGCTGTACTGCTTTTGGTTAGACCTGTTTACTGTCTTAAGAGGCTTGAAGTATAATAAATCAGTTAATAAGCACAAGCGCACATTGTCAGTATTGCTACATTCTGCCAGCTGTCACTTTGAATTTGCAGCCACTGAAGAGTCCTGGTCATTTTGAACTAAACAGATGTCTAGTGATGTAAAATTCTTCTAATATTTTGTTTAATGGTCTGTTTTTGTTTTGCTTTCCTTTTTTTTTCCCTTTTAGTAGTGACACAGATTTTCTGTGCCTTTATAATTTGGTCTTGGTAGTATCAGAATCATGACCATAATTCATCTTGTCATATGATGCCCATTTTCCATTATAGTGTGCAGTGGGTCTGCATCAACAGTTGAACTATTCTTCTAACATACCAATTACACTAAAAAAAAACAAACATTGTTAATGGCTGGTTAGTTTTCAAGCAAGTATTCAATGTCTTCCAAACATTAATGACTGCCAGAAAGTGACTCCCTGCCGCTGTGGCCAGAACACAATGGTATGGAAGTTTGCCAGAAACTGATAGGCGTAAATTTTTTTGTATTAGCTACCTAGTGCTGAGATATACTATGTCTTTGGTTTTTCAGCAGATTTTTAATGTTAGATATCTCTTTAATGCAATTGAAGTAGAAACTGACTGTCTTTAATCATGCATTTTACTTTTGTTCTAAAACTTTCAAGATGTATTTAATAATTATCAGTGGTGTGATTTACAAAGCATTGCCCTACCCCCAATATCTGTCCATTCAAATGTTGACTCTTGGTGAAGTCACACCTGTACACTGATCCTGTCCTCACTTGTTGCATTGCTATGTACATGTACACTTCTAGCCTAAAGGCACTGAGGCGGGTTATAATGTAGTGCTTCTGTTCCTCCTGCTCCTGAACTGAAAAACTTGAGATTGTCCAGATTCAAACCTGGTCAATCTCTTGGCCTATATAGTGAAGCACTGTGCCAAACATCATAAGTAATCATTTGGCCTTTGAGGAATTACTACTTTTTCTTTTTCAATCTTTTTATTAATTTCAAATTAGTACAAAATAATATATATAACATTAATAATTATACATCTGGTGCAAAGAGATCAGGATAGCAATCATAACAGTTAATATATATAATCACAAGGAGTAAAAAAAATCTAGATCTCCCGCTCTCTTATTAAGTGAACAAATACAAAAGGAAGGATTGAAAAGAAATTCAATTATATGAAAAAAGAAGAGGAATTACTTCTGCAGCAAACGTAAGAAACCTTCATCAGGAAACTGGCTGCATCTTTGTAATGCAGTTGTGTTCATTCTGGTGCTGTTAGACTAGAGTCCTAGTTAAAATTAGTGCACAAAAATCTACTTCAGCTAAAATTTTTATAATTGGAGCTAAGGATGACTAAGAATTTTAAGATCACCGCCTTTACTTGCCAAGGCAGGTAATGACTGGCACACAGATTGCAGGTGCTGTAATCTAGAGCAAAAAACAAACTGCTGGGGGAACTCAGTAGGTCAAGCACCATCTGTGGAGGGAAAGGAATTGTCGACATTTCGGGTTGAGACCCCGCATCAGATACCTCCACAGATGCTGCTCGACCCGCTGAGTTTCTCCAGCAGTTTGTTTTTTGCTCCGGCTAGTGACTGCATTTGTCATACACCCTGGAAGTGTCTGATTCATATTTGATTGTCTCATTCATGTAAAAGTGCAAGTCTGCAACAAGGGAACTGGTTTCCATTCTTTATCTAAACATGTAGGTGGGTGTTGAGTTCCAGTAATACAAGTCGTAGCTTTTTGCATCAAATAGGTAATGTTTACATTGGAGGAATGGAGCAACTGCCTTGTTGGTTGAAGAAAGTTGTATTATATTTATTTAGAACTGAAAGACTGTGTGCAAATGAAGTGGTGAGCACGTCCCAATCCAGAATAAAGTGAGCAGTGTATGCTGTTCTTCACAATGTGGCCAAGGATATTGCAGTCATTTAGCATGAAAGTGATAAAAGGATTTCGGCAGCAAATCAGCTGACGCAAGAATAAAAGTCGGCAGTATTATGAAAGGAAGACTATCTTTGCAGTGCAGAATATATGGGTAGAAGCTCATCTCAGTGTTGAATGAGGCAGCAAGTTTCCAAATGATTAATCAATTTGGGGTGGGGGGAAAAAGACTAAAGCCTGCTCTGACGGGAAGGAGTTTGTACTGTATGCTAAAGATAGGGGTTTTGGTCCTTTAGATGTTTAAATGGCAAAAATTACAGCCCACCCAAGAATGTAAATCAGATGTGCATGTGACACATGAAACCTTTTGGGAGAAGCTCAGGACTGATGTTTGATCTCTGGGAGTGAATGCGGAGGCAGAGAGGGGAGCTGCTGGTGCAGATGCACACCTTCTGATTTTGTAACTTGAACAATTTTGTTATATTGAAATTTAAATATCTCTGGTTAAACACTGTGTTTCAGTAAAATTGTCTGCTATCCAATGACTTAAGACTTACTAGAGCTTTGGGGTGGGGGGAAAAAGCAAAACTGTTCAACCAATGTCATGGATGTACTTCATTTGATTTCTACAATTATGATTGGGCATTCCTTGCCATGGATGCCAAGATTATGACTTTGGAAGTGGGATGATTAAGTTCTGATTGAAAGATCTGATTCTTAAAATCTCTGTTGCTTTTATTACGTACTCAATTTGTTTTTACAAATTTTCTGCTTAAATCCAGCATGTTTAGACGTGCTGAGAAATTGGTGGGATCACAGTACACGGGCATGTGAAAGAGAAGCACTAAGCAAATGTACTCCATGTGATAAAGGATCAGGTTTTCTATTTCTATTTTGAACGCTCTCGCTCACTCTCTATCCCCCTATTCTTGTGTCATTATCTGTCTGTGGTTTGCTGTACGATATCTTGTCTTTTTCTTTTAATTCTTTGAATTGCAACTACAAATTAATGCACAAGCTTTCAGCGAAGTTGGAGAGATATTTAAAAAGTCTAATACATAAGGATTGACATTTTTCTATCTCATTATATCTGGTTGAGTAATTGCAACTATATCAACTAAAGTACTTTCAGTACCTTGTATGAAATTGGTTTTTTGCTTAAAATACAAATATAATTCAAAATGCAGCGCATCAATCCCCTTTGGACAAAATTGACTTTTTACTTGCTGAATGATCTTGATCAATTATTGTTGAAAGTCAGTGAAATTTGTCAGGAATAATCCCTTGTGAATTGATTTTAGCAGGGACTAAAAGCTATCAAATGTTGGTAACCAATCCTAAAATGGTTGCTGTCGTTCAGATAAATTGTTTCCAAAATTGATATTTTTACGTAGCAAAAACCACAAAGCAAGTACTGTACTCCAGAGCAGGCTGTCGGTGGAGCTTTCAGCTACAGAGCCAGTTTTGAAAGGTTCTCTTGTCCTCTTGATACTCTGCTTTAACTTGTCCTGCTCAGATTTTTTTTTGAGCCGTTACGTGTGTCTAACATTAAATGGCATCTTTGAGTCTGATGGGGTATTTTTATTCTAGTGTTTAGTTATGTCAGTCTCATGACTCCTGGAATCTGGATTTTTCATTGTTTTTCTTGAATCTGTTTGCAATGCTGTAGATAAAAGCAATATTATTTTGACAGCAGAATAAAAAAAGGGGAAAACAAAATACAAGTTAAAGGAGGGAAGTATTGTTCATTTGACTACACCCATAAGTCTCAGGAGTTTTCTAATTTGCTACTGCCCAAAACTTTCAGCAAACCACACCATACTTGTAAGTTCCAGCTTCTAATCACAACAGGAGATGTGAAGAAGGCATGGATTTTCTTTGTTAAAGGACATATATGCTTTGTTTCCATGTCTCCTGATCTTGAGTTGGTAAAAATGCTGCTGGTCACTTTGGTGGTCATGACCCAGGAATAAGAAAGTCAATCAGTTAAGAGAAATAGAGAGCTGTCTCTCACCTGTTGGGAAGAGTGTGGACTTAAAGTGAGAGTGATATTGGGCTTAGCTGTAGCATCAATGCTTGGTCAAATAATCTGCCCATGTACCACATCAAGGTTTATGCCCATCATTGGGTCAGACTGGACCACACCAATTTGATATCAGCAATTGATCACACCCTTGGCTCCGAGTTGAAAGATTCTGGGATCAAGTTCTGTTCTAGAGACTTTCATATAAAAATTTAGGTTGTCATTTGAGGAGAATACAGCAAAAGTGCTGCACTATGGGCACAATCTTCCGATGAACCATTAAAAAGAGTCCCTGCAGCTCTTTCAGGCAGATGTTTTAAAAAAAAATCCCATGGCACTATACTGATAGAAGACTGAGTTTTCCCTGTTTTCTGGCCAATATTTATTGTATTGTTTCTTAAAATAAAATCTTGTCCTCATTGCATCATTCGTTATGGGCATTAGTACTGGGTAAATCGGTGGCCACATTTACAACATTACAACATCAACTATCCTTCTAATGTACTTTATTGACCATAAAGCACTTTGGGACTAAAAGGTACATGAAAGTTGCAGTTTTTTTTCTTTGTGACATATTTATTAAATAATTCAGGATCACATCTGAGGGTAAAGATAAACCCCATTCTTTTATTCCACTGTTCAGCTGCCTTGCTCCTGCACCTTTGGCTACAGCTGTGTGCAGTGGACTTTTTTTTTTGACATTTAGACTAAAGCAATTCATTCAGCTGTTAAAAGGCCTTCCCTATTCCTGAACCCGTTTCTTTTTGTAGTTTCTCCTCTCTTCCCTCAAGATAAGCTTTCTCCAAGCTCATCTTGTCCATGAGATCACCCTCCTGTTCAGACTCTTTCTATTAATCTTCTGTTCTGACATTGTTGGGGTTCCCTTGCCTCAGTTTTCATTTCAGAATACTGTGGTGCCATTGCCCACATTTCCAAATTGTTGCTTCATGTTTAATGTTAATTTCTCCTCAAGTCTTAACGGTTGAACAAGTTCAGTATCCTAACTTATCACAGCAAATTGGTTCAGCTACTATGTATTTAATTGTGATCTTGATAATAAGCACTTTAAAGTCCAAAATAATTATCATCATGTTAGTCAATAGGTGACTACAAAGGTGTAGTTTACGGAGTACCTCATGGATGATTTACCAGTAGCATGCAAGTTAAAATCTAAACAAATTACGGAAGTGTGGGATAATATGAAGCTTCAAATTAGGCAATGAAACCACAATAACTACCTTACAACAGTTACTGGCCTCTAATTGTGTTCTGTTTGCTAACATGCACAACTATCATTAGTGAATTGATGAGTTATGGCTTTAATTAAAGAAAATCTGATTTTTGGCTTTTATGAATCAGATAATGCATCAAACTAATGAGTCTTTTTTTCTTTTGATAGGATGTAATTGCTGGTGTGCTTTACAGCATTCTAATCCTGATCATCTTCCACCCAGCTTTGGACTTAATTGACAACTTCAACTTAACCTGCAAGTATGCCCCTTTATTCATCATCAGCCTTCACCTGGGAATGGGCCTTTTTTCATTTACCTTGGACACATGGAGTACATCTCGTGGAGATACTGCTGAAATTTTAGGCACAGGAGCAGGTATCGCTTGTGCTTCTCACGTCAATCACATGTTTGGCATATTGCCTGACCCGCCACTTGTTGCTCTACCATTTTCTCCCCCCTCGATCACATTTAATCTCATCGCAAGAGCATTTCTACGTTTCGCAGTTGGGGTTGTAGTCCTTTTATTGACCAGAGCAGTGCTGAAAGCAATCACTATCCCCCTGGCCTGCAAAATATTCCGTATTCCATGCACTGACATTCGCCAGGCACGAAAAAGAATGGAAGTAGAACTTCCCTATCGTTACTTGACATATGGAACAGTAGGATTTGTGGCCCTATTCCTGGTTCCCTGCTTGTTCAATTACCTGAACCTCTCTTGATGGGAGACGATGTGCTTTTCACAGATTCTTCGAAAGAAGGAATGCAAAGTTTTAATGGGGTGGGGGGAGGAGAGGGGAAATGGTTATATATTCTGCCTCAACCCTTTTGAGCTGCCATTTACTTGGACACATGAAGCCTGGAAGGTGGCAAGAGGAAAATAATGGACATGACCAAAATGTAAGCTCGTTACTATTCCCACTCTCAAATAGAGGCTTCCTGAGGCCAACCATTCTGAAGAGAACATGAGGAGAATGAACTCTTAATGATTATGAAAATTCTTCTTAAATTCCAGCAGAAGCTGATTAAATCTGTGCAGAATGAGCTCAGTGTAATATAATTGTAATAGACTCAAGGTTCAGGTATCTAACAGCTTATTCAATTGTGCCTTTTAGTTTATTGCACAAGAATTGCTGTAATTTCTGCAGTGATCATAAATTTTAAATGCCTCAGATAACTTGTGCAACTCTTGTGTTCCTGACACTTCCTTGTACACTTATTTAGTTTTAAGTTTTAGTCTTGATACTTGTTCATTTTTGGATCGCATTCTTAATTTGCAATTTAAACTTGCTTTCAGAGTACTGGAGTTGTAAAAGGAGTTTCATCTGAGTGCTTAGATGCATAATTCTTTTCAGTTTTAGATGGACCTACTTCTACGTACATTCTAAAATAAGAAGCATAAGGTGCCACTATCTCTGAATTGGATCTCTTTGTATACAAGTGCATTCATTGGGTTTAAATTTTCTCTCTGATCTCCTTGTTAAACCTTTATTGCTTATGTCTCGCATTTAGAGCTATTGACCATTGGAACTTTCTTCATGTTAAAGGAAAAGATAAAATAACTGGACATTATGAAAGCCAAAATTAGTGCTTCACATGTTGGAAGTTGGACTTCGCTCCAACCAAAAGTCCTCTGATGGACGGACTTGATTGTGAATGTTCTCCAGTATAACGAGTCTTTTCTGTGCCCTGAGCACTTGTTTAGGGGAAAATGCTGCAATGATGTATTCGTCTTGTTGCTTTAGGCATTGAAAAATCATACCTTTGTTCTACCATTGATTCACCATGCTATCCTGTTAAATGCAGATCCTATAGGTTGAACAATCTGAGACTTAAATAATGAAAACAGCTGTTGTTCTAGATTTGAGCCTTGAGCATTATTGCATGACTTCCTATTATGGTAGCCAAGATCACATATGGTACTAACTGTGTTACTGGTGTTTGAGTCACTGAAGTAGACCTTGTTTATATTTTACAGTGTGGCTTTGCACCCTTGCTCTATATGCAGTATGGGATCAGGTTGTCATGTGTGGTGAGCTTGTTAGTGTAAAGATCTCTTCTAATAAATAATGTTTTTGACTTCTTCAATCTGTAGATTATGTTATCATGGATAACCTGATACCCTTATTTGAAGATTGCAAGTAGATTGTGTATTAATTGAACCCTATACTTTTTGCATGGGGCTCTGCAGTTCAGTGAGCCCTACATAAAAGCTACATTTTGTATCCATCTGTTTCTCAGCCCCTGTTTAATTTCATTTTTTCCCCCAATCTTCCAGAATTTAAGTGATAATGGTAATCCTGTCAAGAGGAACTTGAGCTGTGCTTACCTTAACATAGCATTAATCAAAACCACATTGTTACAACACAAACTATATTAAAACAAAACTATTTTGTTTAACTTGCAGTATGAAATGCTTTCTCTTTTCCCTTCTCCATACTGTTTGGGCCAATACCAGAAAGTCCAATGGGAAGAATGCTGACCAGTTCCTTTCAAAATGCTGTCATTTGCTCATGTCTAGAGGAATTGTTATTACTTAATTGATTTCAGTATAAAAGTGCGTTTACGTACAAGTGTTCTGTTAAAGGAAGTATCCCTTTGTTGAAAGTTAGGTTTAAATTGATTTTTCTATACATAAGATTGCAGAACACTGACAAGCAGGTGTCATCCTTTCCCTACCATGCAGCTTTACCCTTTATTGAAAATGAATGTTGGTCTTATCTGTAAGGAGTTAATAGATGTAAAACCAAATAATATCCTTTTAGAAAGTTTATGCTGCGTAAGAGAGAAAACATCCCATGGATCTTATCAGTGACTACGATGGGTTTCTAATGGAGAAATCCGTCAAAATATTCCTGAATATTCTTTAGACTTTATTTTAACAGGATGTGCAGATTGAAGGCATTTCCCTCACTGACTTTTTAAGTTTAAAAAAAAAAGTAGCTTAACAATATATTTGTGTAGGTTGCATAATCTGTCTTGGGGTAGTGTATCTCTCTCATTGTGTAATTTCTAAAATTACTTTTTGGGTAGAGATCTACTGAACCTGATTTGACCCTGTTTACATCTCAAAATTTTTATATGGAGCTAATCTGATCTGATTAGAGCCTGTGATATTTGTTTACTTTTACAGATCAACAGTATTCCATGGTATTGGGGCATGCTTTGTTCCTATACCATTCCATTAAACCGTAGATGTATTTATGAGACTTGCTGTCAATGGTATCACTGTATTCATAGGATAGGATATTGAAGGATATTATGAAGGGAAGTAGGGAGGAATGATTTTTATAAATTTGTTCTTTAAATACTTCCCACAAACCAACCAACCCCATTGATTTTTGTATTTAGCTAAAACCATCAAATGTGATTGAGGATGATGTGACAAATTGCTGTACTCTCTACATG
Source organism: Pristis pectinata (assembly GCF_009764475.1). Classification (NCBI taxonomy): domain Eukaryota; kingdom Metazoa; phylum Chordata; class Chondrichthyes; order Rhinopristiformes; family Pristidae; genus Pristis; species Pristis pectinata. Next base: position 127,601,325 of record NC_067405.1, on the reverse strand, counting down.
TGATCATATAAGCCAAATGTGCAGCAAAATATAGAAGCTGTAATATGCTTGAGCAGTGTAGTAAATTTGGAAATTCTGGATATATTTGGTTTCCAATTTAGAAGCTTAATGTGATGAATTAATTTATTCCCACGGCTCTTGGTGGTCTTTCATCTTTAAACTTGGCTTTCATTAATAACACCTTTTCAACTATTCCTTGCCAAGATCTCAGACGTTATTTGTCGACTAAGAGTAGAGTTGAAGCTTCTAACCTGCTGAAGGTGATGTCACCAAAATATTGGTTTGTTTGCATTACTATTAAATAGCTGCTAAATGTAGGAATCTGAAATTGACTCCAGAACAAACAACGTCCATGAATATTGACTTGAAGTTTGATTTGTTCCCCCCACCCCACCCCCACTTTTCCCAAAGGTAGCACAGTGTTTAAGGAGACCATATACCACCTTCACTAATTTGTGAAGCCAATACTACGGTACCTGGCTCAGCATTCGGGATGCGCTCCCAGGAATGAAGGTTCTCATGGAAATGGCCATGATAGCATTAGATGTTATTTGCTGTGCTGGGGACACGATCTTTTAACACCACTTGTTTGACGTGATGGGAGCTGCTCTCTCCCCTCTCTTTGGCCAGCCCTGAGACTCCCTGTGGTACAAAGCTCAACGATAGCCACTGGCCTTTGAGCTCATGTAGTAGCTTTCATCACATCCAACAGGAAGTGATGAGAGAGGCCGTAGAATCCGGGCAACCTGTCAACACATGGAGTAGGTGCTGCCCGTCCTTAGCAACAGCTGCATTCAATATGCCTGCCGAAATGCTGCTGTGAGCTGCACGTCCCAGTGCTAAGCAGCCATGCTGCTTGCCCCGACCAGCCACCTCTCCGCACCACCCATGGAACTGTAAGAACGCCAGCGTGGGACAGGGTTTTGAAACGTGGCATTCAGCCGGAGCAGATTTTTTTTTAAGGTACGGGTGGGGAGGGGTGGTATGTACCTCTGCTTAGACAGCAGGACTAAGAGTGCTATAATGAATAAGTGCTCTGCTGGGCAGCATGAATTAGGGTACTTATGAGTATCTAGCTCCATGCTGCACTTTAATGAATTATTGGAGTTGAAATGTCAGGAAAGGTATTTGCAATGGTCTCAATGTGGCCATAAAAGGAAAATTGGCTCTGTCTTGATGCTGGCTAGCCATTAAGCTCCAGAGGAATAAATAAATGCAAGTTGAATAAGGTCACATCTGACTGCTAGAACAGTGAGCAGCATTATACCTCAAATGTGAAAAACCTATCTTGGCTGAAGTAGAGTGTGTTGCTACAACTCATTGAAATACACCAACCTGAATTGTGGTTTCTAAGAGATGGGTAAAATGGGAGTTACAGTATTTTCTTATCTGGATTATTCAGTTTTCATTCTTTGCAAATGAATGCCATTCACAATCTTGCAGTCAGGGATTAATATTGACTTTTCTACATCTTTTGATTGAGTTAAGTCTGTTCTTGATCTGTTGGCAGAAGGCTTTGGTTTTACTTTGTTGTCATTGCACCTTTTCACCGACTATTCTGATGGTGATATTTGAGGCCAAGAAGGTATACTATAATGACAGCTGCACTTGTACACATACCCAATTTTTCCATTGCTGGAAGGGCTAAGTTTATAAGCAAGGACTATCTATCCATATTGGCATTTGCTGGTTCTGTTAAGTATCAGTGGTGCAAGTACTTTTATCAGCTCATGACATTAAGAGGCAAGATGTGTGCATTACATAAGATATCCACAAAGGGTTCATGAATTAAGCATTGATCATTTTATGCAAAAAGTTGACTTGGCCTGGTGCAAATGTACCTTTTTTTTGTTCCAAGCCTTACTACATGTGGTTGAGTTGTGGAGAACATTTTTCTAAATGCTTACTATTGTTTTAATGGATTTAAAATATAATATATGGTTATCTTGTCAACTTTGTCAACTACATTTCAGATTATATGAACAATATAAATAATCCATTGTAAAATTCGAATTGAAGGATAAATAGTCCCATGATGCCTATGAACAATTAATTTTTTGGAATGCTCCCTCCTTATTCCATGTCAGTAAATGAAGCTTGTTTGAATTTGGGGAGCATAATTGTTTAATTTTTTTCAAACTGTTAAGTGTTATAACCAAAGCAGACTGCAACACTAAAACCTGTGTACCCTTGAATGGTGAAACTTAATGAATCCAGAAGTGGCTCATAACTCTCTTGCTTGCATTTTAACAACAAAAGTATTAAACTTGTTTTTTTATGCGGTAAGATATGCAGTGTTTTTTTGACATGTTTTGTACCACTTTCCTATTCATACACACTAAAAGGGTTTTGATTTCTCAGCACTTTGCAATGGTGCATGCTGTAATGTAGAATTGGTGAATCACTTGAAACTAAAGTGTTTCTTTAAACTGTTATGGGAATAAATGTTTAAAAAAGAATGGAAAACGGTTTTGAAATTCTGAAATGCTCCAGTCCTTAAAGGATTAAAATATTTTGAATAAAACATGTTTATTTATTAAAACACTGTGCAATTCCTTTGCTTAAATGCTAACTAATTTAAGATTCTACATGATGTACAATTTGGTTAAGAATTATAGTGATTCTTTGAAAATGTTTTGTCCGTTAATAGCAAGGTCCAAATGTTCTTGTACCAAGACCAGCTGATTGTCTCAACTACTAACTTTGCGCCTTTGACACAATTCCCTTGCACATATTTAAAATTGTCATCCAATTGAAACAGTATGAACGCTCAGGCTCCAAGCCAATTGGTTGCTGTGATAAATTAGATCCTTCCAAATTGAAATGTGAGAATGCATTGTGTACGGATGGAAAAGGGGCTGACGAATCTGGAAAATGAGCTCTGCCCCAGGATTGGTTTGAGGGATGCATTGGTACTCAGAATGTAAATCACACTGGCAAACAGTGTATCCAATAAAAAGTTCTGATGAGTATGTGTTTCTAACAAATATGTCTCCACCTGCCTACAAACTTTCCATGCAGCTTAGTCATAATAGATCCTGTCATTTCAACTAACTGATTAAAATGGCAAGAGATGCTTAGAGTTGTGGAATTAGTTCTGGAGTCCTGGTACAATAGCAAAGCACATTAACAACCATGCAGTTGTAGGGAATGGTTGGTTGTCCCTTTTGATCTTCATTTGAGCAATCATAAAGACTGTGAACTTTACAATGAATGCATTAGTGTATTTCAGATTGTAATCATATGGCTGTTATTGACTAACTGAATTTGAATTCATTTGAAAATGGTCCAAATTCAAAAAAAAATGCATGATTAAAAATCCTTCAGTGTTCACTCTGCCAGAATTTCTGCATGTGGAATTTTTTTCAAATTGAACAGGATGCTGGAAGGGATTAAAATTAACTATTTGCTTCCTTTGCTTATTCAGAATTGTTTCCTATTTACTCTCTGATCATTATTAAGCTTTCAACTGCTGTTGATGCATTTCTGTTAACTGCTGTTGTCATTTCATTCATCAGGCAAGGTAAAGCTATTTGTTTAATTAACTTTTTTTTCTTTTTGCTGACGTGAGTTGCATATTCATTCTCTTAACCATTAAAACTTAAACTAATTCAGTACAAATCTATGAATAAAACAATGATGATGTTTGGTTTTCATCATTGTCAGCTTTTTTGGGGCTTCTCTTAAAACTAATTCAACCATTCTGGAGTGCTGGCATTTCAACTTAAGTTCATTAGAGTTCAAACACTTTAGCCCACAGTAGTATACCGCCTCAGCATATTCATAAAAGAAGTTGGAGTGTGTGCTATGAATTGATTGTGGAAAATAATTACTTCGCATTACAATGAAAGAATCTTCATTTTTCAGTGGGCAATTCAGGAGGTGGGTTGGAGGAATGGGTCTTGAAGGAGAGAATGGTGCAATTCTTCATTGTTAAAATTCTTAAAAGCCCATGAAGGAAAAGAAGACAATTGGCAATATATATGACTGAGTAAATGTACTGATAATTAAGTATGTTTAATATTACTATTTGAATGTTGAGCTGTTTTAAATAAAGATGCACTGCATTCTTTTTTTCAAAATGTAGAACAAAAAGGTATGCTTAACTACCACCTGAACATTTTTTGTCATGTTTCTTTTCCAAAGTCTAAAGACCTTTTACTGCTTTTTAAATGTCATTCATCTGCTTTGAACTCTGGCTTTAAGTATTGTAAATTTGTATGCGTTAGTCACTGATTTTTTTTGCTCTCTCCCCACTCCCTCACAAAATACTGTTATCTCAGCTCTGCCAGTCAGCAATATCTTGTGTGCAGCATAGCTCACAATTCACTTGAGTAATTGCAGTTTGCACTTTGCACTGTGCTTAAAATAAAAAGTACAATGAGACTGGTCTGACTGGTGTTTATTTTATGGTTTGTTTTGGTGAACAAAGTGCTTGCAGAATTACTCCTTGGTTAGTGACTCCTGATTGTACTTGATGTTGTCTGGTTATCTTCAATTTTTTTTATGAGCTCTCAGTGAAACTGTCTGAGAATTCAGACGTTAAGTGCTGTTCACCATTAACCTCGTAACCTAGCGTGAAGCATTTGAAATTGGCCACTGACATTGAAGGGTGAATAATTAGTTACCTAGCTCTGCATTCTCTTCTGTCGGCTTGTTTGCTCCTCAACATTGATTGGATACTTTGATTAATCTGGCTTGATGAACCATATTTCCTTATGAAGTAGACGGAGGCCATTCAGCCCATCAAATCTATGCCAGTTTTCACGGCAATCTGATTCCTTCCCATTGATTTTATCTGTAACCTATTCTCCCTACATTCCCATTAACTCCCTCAGATATATTACAGAGAGAACATGCAAACTCTACATCGAGACCAAAGGAGATGAGGATTAAACCCAGATCTCTAAACCAGTGAAGCAGCAGCTGCACCACTGTGCCATCCCAAATCAGGGTCAACCACATTGGTAGTTCTGCAGTCATGTAACAGGCCACAATCAGGTAAGGATGGCAGATTTCTTTCCCTGAAAAATATTAGTGAACCAGATGGATTTTTACGACTATCCTGCAGAGCTTGCCATCATTCAAATTCAATTTTAATCTACTTGAACTAACATTCAAATGGCAGATGGGAAATTTATTCAGTGAGTAATCCAGGCTTGTAGAAACTAATCCAGAAAGTGAACCATACTGATGCCAAACTGATGGGATTGAAAAGCTAGATATGTTTGGAAATACTATGGCATATTATGCAGTTTTGGAATGCTCCAGAATGATTTGCAGTCCAGGTTGTGTGTGCAACTGCATTATGGGATTTGTGAGAAGTTAGTTTTACTCCTGATGTGTTGTTGCAATAGTAATCCTACAAGAGGAACTGTAGGTTGGGACACTTGGTGCATTGGTTTGGCTGAGGAGGCAAAAGGGGTGAAGCTACCATTTGCAGCATTATGACAATGTCTCTAAGTCAGAATCCCTCTTAAATCTTCTAAATCATGGATGTTGCTACTGAGCAGCAGCTGGCACAAATTAATAAAATTTAGTCTTTGTAATAATCTGTCAAATTCTCTGGTATATACAGTAAACCTTTTTGTATCCAGTGATGGAACTTTAAAAAACAAGATTCTTTCTCCTTTATATAAAAAAAATTGATACTTTGTAACCTCCCAATTTTTTTGAACAGCTGCAGGGGTAAATGAATGAATGTACCACCAGATTTTTGGGCAATTAGGCTTTTCTGCACCTAACTCTGAGTTAAATAGGCAAGTATAACAAGTTCCAAAATAAAAGTGGTGGCTAAGGTAAAAAAAAACTTAAGGGCTTTTACATTTTGTATTGTTTGCTTGCCTGAATTTACTAGATTATTAGCCGGTAGTTGTCCTCCTTGTCCTTGCTCCAACCTCTGTGTCTGTAACCCTCCATTATCTGTGCTCTTCTATTTATGACATCTCGATCATCCCCAAATGTAAATACTCCAATGCTAATGCTCATGTTTAGCTGCCAAGGCCTTAAACTCTGGAATATCCTCCCTATAAATATCAACTTCCTTAACGCAGTTCCTAAATTCTACCATTTTGACCAAGTTTGTGATCATCTGCTTTAATATTTCCAGTGATATTTGATAACTTTCCTATCAACCATTTTGGGATATTAGAGGTATTTATTTTCATTTTATTGCTACCCGTATTGTACAAATTTGGGCGCTCAGTCTAGTTCACGGTACGGCGGCACGGTAGCGTAGCGGTTAGCGCGGCATTATTACAGCGCCAGCGATCGGGGTTCGATTCCCGTCGCTGTCTGTAAGGAGTTTGTACATTCTCCCTTGTCTGCGTGGGTTTCCTCCGGGTGCTCTGGTTTCCTCCCACATTCCAAAGATGTACGGGTAGGTTAATATGGGTTTAAAATAGGTGGCACAGACTCGTTGGGCTGGAAAGGCCTGTCACCACGCTGTAGATAAAATTTAAAAATTCACTGTTTAGGAAATCTGAGGTTTCATACAACTGGTTAATCTGAGGTGATAATTGCTAGGAAACTGTGGAAATGGAATAAGCATTAGTTACATACCTTTTTAAGCAGAAAATTTTGGATTGACATGGAATTGGGAGACTACGTATCACTTCAGAAGAAGGGACTCAACCCAAAATATTGATTGTTCATTTCCCTCCACAGATGCTGCCTGACACGCTAAGTTCCTCCAGCATCTTGTGTTTGCTTTTGGTGTCAGTACTGTCTCGCAACAATTGAGATTGGGGTCAATTCAGTACATTTTATGGGTGTGGATTTGTTTGTGGATGACAACATTTGCACAGATTTCTAGACCTCCACATTCCAAAGATGTGCTGGTGTGCAGGTTAATTGGCTACTATAAATTATCCCCAGTGTAGGTGTAAGAGACGAGGGTTAATGGGCATGTGAGTTACAGGGATGCAAGTGGGAAAATTGGATTGATGGGAATGCTCTGAGAACTAGCATAGACTGGATGGGCTGAATGTTATGCCACAAGGAAATAAGAATCTTTAGGTCCCCCTCATGTCCACTCTAAAACTCTTGGTTCTTACTCTAAATCTATGTCCTCTAGTTTTATTCATCCCTGATATGGGGAATAGTTTCCTATTCCTCAATGATACCTGCCCTTAACTTCCTCTGCTACTAGGAAAACATATGCAGCGTCTCCTGTATTAAAGCCCTCCATCCTAGGCGACAGCCTAGTGAATCTCCTCTGTACCCTCTCCAGTGCTATCACATCTTTCCTACAGTGTGAAGATCACAACTGCATGCAGTATTCCAGCTGATGTCTGACCAAGGTTTTACAAAGTTGAAGCATTAATCTCTCTTGTATACAATGCCCAAATGAAGGACAGCATCCCATAGGCCTTCTTAACAGCGCTATCTACCTGCACCACCACCTTCCAAGATCTTTGGACTTGCATTCCAAGGTCCCTCTGTTCCTCAATACTCCCTAGGACCCTATTATTCATGGCATATGTCCTAGTCTCATTGGTACTCCCTAAATGCATCATGTCACAATTATCCAGATTTCATCTCAGCTCATTTCCCCAACAAATTGATATCACCCTGTAGCCTGAGGTAACTGTCCACACTATCAACAACTCCACCAATCTTTGTGTCATCTGTGAACTTACTGATCATGTGACCTACATCCAAATCATTCACATATACTACAAACAGAAAGGGTCCCAGTATCAATCCCTGTGGAACACCACTAGTCACAGATGCACAATAAGGAAAAAATAACCCTCTACTATCACCCTCTGTCTCCTATCGCCAAGTCAATTTTGGATCCAATTTACCAACCTGCCCTGGATCCCATGGGCCCTAACATTCTGGGCCTGTCTCCCATATGGGACCTTGTCCACATAAACTACATGTACTGCAATTTTATGTTTGTAAGTTTCCTTATTAAATATAAATGCTATCTTCAAGACTAAACAGTAATAAGTCTAATGAACAATTATTCAGTAGTGTAATGGAACCTCTATCTTTTATTGGTGAAATGTATACTAATCCTAACCCATGCACACTTGCCTATTAATGCCTGTGTTTTCAGTAATGCTTGAAGTAGTAAATTAATTCAGAAGAACTTGATTCAGAAGGCAATTAATGTTTTTCCAAGTAGCTTTCCACTTTCTGGAATTGATTATATTTTGTAAGAATAAATAAAGCAGATAAAATCTGCCTCCTTAGTTATTACGTATTTTAATTCATTTTAAACTACCAGTCTAAAATGTTTTTTAAAAATGTTCCATTATTTTCTGAGAAGTCTTGCAGGAAGCTGAACAGATGTTAATGTGAAACCAAGGATAAGTGCAGGCATGTTTTTTTTGGACAATAATGTTTGGAAGCTTGTTAAGCCTTTTTAGATAAACCTATGTGAGGGGTCATTATGGGCCAATGATCCTTCAGTGCTTGCAAAACATATTTTCTCATGAAATATTTTAAAGACATTTTGCAAAAACCAGTGGTGGTAATGTTTGTAAGATGTAGACCTTCCCCAAGTGATATCTGACAAAATAACTTTCCTGTCAAATCTTGCATATTCTACATGTGTTTCCTCAGAAGGAAGGAAGGAACAGTATGGCATCACATATCACAGTTACAATTTTCAAATAATCATGGCAATTAATATTTTGACATGACAAATAACAACTTTATTCCTGTAATGGTTTGCAACATTATTCTTGTTACAATGGCTTTTCAGACATTTATAATGTGTTTTTTTTGTGCTGGTTCGGATATCTAATATCTGTTTAAATTGAAGACTAAGACATCTAGATAAAGATTTTAAAACTTATGGCAGGGTCAATACTGATATTTTCCACAGATTATGGAATTAACAATGGAAAGACAAATCTTGTGATTATACATGTACTTCATTTTGCAGGTTTGGAATTCTGTCAAAGTTTAGATTATAGCTGGTTAAAGTGCACAATGGTGAACCTCACTTTCTGGGATGCAGTACTACCCCATGTTACTCCACTCTACAGAATGTGTGCATTTGCACATAATGTGTATAGTCATCTGATGCCTGGACACATCACAACTGTATCTTCTATCCACATAAACTCAATGAATGGAAACACATTTTGCACACATTCAAAGATAATCTGTGATCTTGTACTATGTATGTAAAAAAAAAACACATGATCACTTAAAATTAATTAAATGTTACTGACTTTGTTTAACCCATTTCATAAACTGAAAACAAGCTGAATGCTTCTTGGAGAAAATTTCATGAATATTATGAAATGAAGCTCCAGGAAACGAGTTGGGGAGAGGGGCTTGGTACAGTACCTTTTTAGCTCTTGAGGTCTGAATCCAAGCCAGATTGCTGGGTATATTATCTCTGTCTCGGTCTCGCTCTTGCACTCTCTCTCAAGAATCCTATGAGATTAATTTGAATACTTGTCAAATGGTTGCCTTTATTCAATCAATCAGTGAGAAATCACACGATGGTTAGAAGTGATGTGGAAAACCATCAAACTGTTATTCTACTACATGAAGTAGTGATTTAGGTTGCGATTTGTAAGGGCAGAGTAAAGAGCCTGGGTGATTTAAAAATTGGGATGGGAATGAAATGTTGCACTCCAAGCACCTTGACTTGCTGGAACAGAAGTTTGTCTGCAAGGAGCATCAGAAAAGCAATCTTTTTGATTCATAGCTTATCTTTAGAAAATAGACAGGAAATTCAGGTTTTTGGGGGGTAACATTGTTACATTGTTCATAATTACACTACATAGCCTAAACCTCTGGAAGTTTATAAATAAAAAATACTTCTATGATTTTCAATAATATATAATTCTGTGACAGATGATATAGAATATTAACATGCTGGTCCCCAAACACAAGGTTGATCTATCGAAAATAACTGATATCTACTGTAGTTCAATGGCAGCATCTTTCACCTAAGTCATAGCTGAGTTTGTCAGCTCCAGGAACTCAAGCACATAAATAGGTTAGTGTTCTATTTCAGTGCTGGGGATGCTCCACACTGTTGTTCTATGGGTATGATGTTAAACCTAAACCCCACCTTCCCAATGATGCAAATGGAAAGGACCCAAGAGGCAATCTAGTAATTTACTTCACTGCTATCTTATGTGCTTAGTGTTAGCTCTTCCATTACAACAATGATAATATTTCAAGAACTTCTCTGAATGCAAGTCCCTTGTGGACCATGAGATTGTGAAGGGCACTATAGAAATCCAATTCATTCTTTTAAAGAAATGGGAAGCAAGGGTGCCCTCACCTGGCAAGTGACAATGTTACAGGGAGTATTCAGCAAAGCAATATTTACCTTGGAACAAATAGCAAGACTATTTTAAATCAAATGAAATATTGCAAATTCTCAAGGTGTATAAAAAGGACACTTGAAATTGGAACTGTGACTAATCAAAGAGTCAAAATGTTTTTAGCTTGACTAACCATTAAAATTATTAATGGCCCATGTGGCTAAGTTGATAATTACGTTAATCAGAATGAAAGTTCTTTATACAAACTTGGAAGTCCCAGTTTAGATTACTGCTAAATTAGGTGATCTTTGCCATTAAATGATACCAAATAAGATTTGATATCTTTATTAGTCACATGTACATCCAAACACAGTGAAATGCATCTTTTGCGTAGAGTGTTCTGGGGGCAGCCCGCAAGTGTCGCCACACTTCTGGCACCAACATAGCATGCCCATAGCTTCCTAACCTGTACGTTTTTGGAATGTGGGAGGAAACCCACGCAGTCACGGGGAGAATGTACAAACTCCTTACAGACAGTGACCGGAATTGAACCCGGGTCGCTGGTGCTGTAATAGCGTTATGATAACTACTACACTACCAAGGAACTAGGGAGGGGGAGGATCAGCCATTCTTGCTACAGATATGAATGCTACAGACAGAAGCAGTGTCTCATCCAGTCAAAGTACAAATTTGCAATGCCTTGTGTAGCATAATATATGCACTCTCCACAAAACCTTTTGATTTCTTTGGTGAGGTTAATTAAGGGGGGGAGATAATTCCTTTGTGACCTGCTTATTCATTCAAGATCCATGTGATGCTAAAAGCTCTTTGGAGTATCTACCTTGTGTACAAGGTGATCTTTGCACCAGATTTAACACATCTTGCTTTAAATGATTCCGCAGATAGAGTCACAGAGTGATTATATCATGGATACAGACCCTTCAGCCCAATGAGTCCACACCAATGATGGTGCCCACCTAGGTAGTCCCAATTTCCTGCATTCGGCCCATATCTCTCTAAGTCCTGCCCTTCCATGTATCTATCCAAGTGCTTCTTAACTGATACTGTTGTACCTGCCTCAACCACTTCCTCTGGCAGTTCGGTTCATATACTCATCACCCTCTACGTGGAAAAAGTTTCCCCTCAGTTCCCTTTTAAATCTTTCCCCTCTCACCCTAAATCTATGCCCTCTGGTTTTGGACTCCCCTACCCTGGGGAAAAGACTGTTACCATCCACCTTATCTATTCCTCTCATAATTTTAAACACTTCTATAAGGTCGCCCCTTCAGTCTCCTACGTTCCAAGGAATAAAGACCTAGCCTGGCCAACCTCTCCCTGCAACTCAGGCCCTCTAGTCCTGGCAACATCCTCAAATCTTTTCTGCACTCTCCAGTTTAACCATGTTTTTACTGTAACAGGTACACTGTACTCTCAGTGCAGCCTCACCCATGACTTATTACAACTGCAACATAATGTTCCAACTCCTATACTCAGTGCCCTGACTGCTGAAGGCCAGCGTGCTAAAAAACCTTCTTCACCACCCTGTCTACCTGTGACGCCGCTTTCAACAAACTATGCACTTGTTCTCCTCGCTCCCTCTGTTCCATTACACTGCCTAGTGCCCTACCATTCATTGTACAAGTCCTTCACTGGTTTGACTTTCCAAAATGCATCACTTCACACTTATCTGTATTGAAATCCATTTGCCACTCCTTGGCCCACTTCCCTAACTGATCAAGATCCCCCTGTAATCTACGATAACCTTCTTCACTATCAACAACACCTCCTAATTTTGTGTCATCTGCAAACTGACTGATCAAGCTTTGTGCATTCGCATCCAAATCATTTATATAGATAATGAATAAGGGTCTCAAAACCAACCCCTGTGGCACACCACTAGTCACCGGCCTCCAATCTGAGAAACAGCCTTCAACCACCACCCTCTGCTTCCTACCTCTGAGCCAACTTTGAATCCACCTAATTCCATAGGACCTAACCTTCTAGACCAGCTACCACGCGGGACCTTGTCGAAGGTGTTGCCAAAGTCCAAATAGACAACATCCACTGCCCTACCCTCATCTATCTTTTTGGTTACCTCTTTAAAAAAAAAACTTTAAAAGGTTTGTCAAGCATGACCATCCGCACACACAGCCATGCTGACTCTACCTGATCGCATGCTATCTATCCAAATGCTGGTAGATCCTGTCCCTCAGAATTCCCTCCAGTAACTTCCCCACTACTGATGTCAGGCTGACTGGCCTGTAGTTCCTTGCTACCCTTCTTAAGCAATGGAACAACATTAGCTACCTTCCAGTCTTCAGGAATTTCACCAGTGGCTAACGATGAAGCAAACATCTCCGCAAGGACCCCTGCAATTTCTTCTCTAGCCTCCCACAGGTCCAAGGATGCACTTGGTCAGACCCTGGGGATTTATCCACCTTAATGCGATGTAAGGCTGCAAATACCTCCTCCCTGGTAATATGAATTTCCTCTGAAACATCTCCACTAGTTTCCCTTATCTCTTGAGCAACCATGATTTTCTCCTCAGTAAACACCATTGAGAAATATTCATTAAAAATCCAACCCATCTCCTGCAGCTCGAGACATAGACAGCCCTGCTGATTTCTAAGGGACCTACTCTTTCCCTGGCCACCCTTTTACTCTTAATATATCTATAGAACCTCTTGGGATTTTCCTTAACCGTACCTGCCAGATCCATCTCACACCCTCTCTTTGCCCTCCTAATTTCCCTCTTGAGAGTATTCTTAATCTTTTTATAGTTATCAAGGGATTCACTCGTCCCCAACCTCCTAACCCAATGTATGCTTCCTTCTTTTTCTCTCCCACAGCCTCAATATCCCTTGTCAGCTAAGGTTCCCTGAACTTGCCAGGTTTACCCTTCACCCTAACCTTAAGATTGAGACAGCTCACACAAGCAGTAACCTGTTCTTGAGATTCATTATTTTACAAGAAAATACCAACCACCTGACATTCCATTTGAACCAAATTTGACACCAGGTCCATCCTAACCTACTTAGTTATTTTCATTCACTCAAAGGATGTGGATATTTGATGCAACCGTTTATTGTCCTTCCTGGTGCTGGTGAATCACCATTTTAAGGCACTGCAGTTTATATGTGCTGACACTTGCATAGTCCTCTCAGGTGGAAAGTTTCAGGATTTGGAAATGTGATATATTTCCAGGACAGTGTAGTGTGTCTTAGAGGGGGACCTCTAGTTGAGATTTCATCTGTTTCAGGGGTCACCTTGTTCTGCAGCAGTTGGAAGGCCTTTCAGACTGCTGATCATTGTACTACAGGAGAAGTAAATGTCCCTTTAAAACACAAGAGAGACCGCAGTCCCCTTTAAATCATGGGAAGCGAGTGCTTGTGGTTCCTTTTAATGCATGGGTTGGGGTCTTTTAATACCTGGGGATGGGGGGGAATGGGGTTTGTTTACTTCCTGCCCTCTTTAATACAAGGAAGAGGTTGCTGTCCTTTTAATGATTGTTTAAAGGCCATTTTATACCTGGTAAATGTCTGCTCCCAGCCCCTTTAATACAAGGGGAGTAAATGCTTGTGGTTCCTTCAACACAGTCCCTTTAATACATGGGGAGTGGATGTCCGTGGTCCTTTTAATACGAGTGCTCCTGGCCCCTTTAATACAAGGGAAGAGGTTGCAGTCCTTTGAGAACATGGGGAGTGAATTCTCGTGGTCCCTTTTGATACATGGGGAGTGGGTGCCTGTTGTCCCTTTAGTACAAGGGGAGTACATGCCCCTGGTCCCTGCCCTACTCTGATCTACGGGCTGTTCCAGGGGACACACACAGAGATGGACATCAACTGCTGCTGGAAGGTCATCAATGCAGTGAAAGACGCCCTTTGGTCTGCCCGAAACTTGTTGGTCTCCCAGCACTGCGAGATGTCCGTAGGGGAATGCTGCCGACTGGCACATTCCAGGCTGCAGGAGTACGTGCTGAGGGACGCACTGAAGCTGGGCGCAGCCAACGCAAGGGCTCGGTGAGGAAGGACTAGAGTTTCGGGTGCTGCCACTGGAGAGGGAGGGGCGGGGTCAGGCGAGGAAGCCCCTTAAATATTGTAAATATGGGATTGGGGTATCACCCCAGGGAGCCACATGGTGTGGCATCAGTGCTGTTTTTTATATATAAAAAGGTAACACTAATGATTGATCTGCACACCAATGTAAAGGTTTGCACTGTTTTATGGTTGTATATGGGTTGTTTTATGATGAGTAAAGTTTATTTTGGAATAAGAAAATTACAAGGGAAGATGTCACTGTTGCTTTAAGAGGTGGGTACTGAGTGTCTGGAGGCCCTTTAATACCTGGTGGGTGTTTGCTCCCCGCCCCTTTAATACAAGGGAAGAGGTGGAGGTCCTTGTGGGACGTGGGAGTGATGGTCTGGAGTCCCTTCAGTAGCTGGTAGGTGACCGTTCGCGGGTCCTGCGATGCCCCGGGCGGCGAGGGGAGGTGGCGACCACCGGGCCCCGCGGCCTTCAGCGGCCTCCCGTTCAAGCCAGAGTTCGGCCTCGGCGCCGCTCGTCCCCGGAAATGGAGCGGCTCCGCCGAGCGGACGGCTGATCCGGGCACATGGTGAGCGAGGCTCGGCCGGCGGTAGAGCGAGCCCAGGCCGCGCTGTGTGGAGGCACAAGAGGGACTGCAGGTACTGGAGATCTGGAGCAACGCACACAAAATGCAGGAGGTTGCCACCGTCCTCACTATCAACCAGAACAAATTTGGTGTTATCTGTAAACTTACTAATCACATGGTAGAGAGGGGTCCAATTACATCGTTAAAAGACGCTTAGCGAGGTACATGGATGGAAAAGGTTCAGAGGGAGATGGGGGTAAGCGCACAGTTGGGATTGACTCTTGGTCGGCATGGACCTGTTTATTTCCCTCCAGAGATGCTGCCTGACCTGCTGTGTTCCTCCAGCATTTTGTGTGTTGTTGCTCTAGATTTCCAGCATTTGCAGTCTCTCTTCTGTCTCTATTTTGCTGCCCCACTGCGAAGTCTCTTCGGGGTATGCCTACCCTGAAGAAGTTCTCCTCCTCTCTTCAAGAGTTCTGTGAGGTCCTCGCTCACTGCTCCCCCTCTTGTGATTCCTGCTGCTCTCTGACCATGTGCTCACCCATTGCCATTCCCAATGAAGGGTCTCGGCACGAAACTCCATAGATGCTGCCTGATCTGCTGAGTTCCTCCAGCAGTGTGTGTGTGTGTGTGTGTGTTGCTCCACGTGGTGTGGAGCTAGGAGCCTCATGTCTGCAAGGTTAAAGGGTGGAGGGATGGAAGGGAGGGGGTGAGGTTATTAATGGGAGGAGAAGGACATCAGCCAGAATTTGCAGTGGTTCTGCTGGGAGCTGCTTTCCCAGAATTGGGAAGGAAATAGAGTCTAGGCTGGGACCAGGGATGGGGTGTAGTGTCTCTTGATGAATATTGTATCGGACGTCATAGAGTCGTAGCAGTTAGTGTAACGGTATTACAGTGCCAGTAACCCAAGTTCAATTCCAGCAGCTGTCTGTAAGGAGTTTGTACGTTCTCCCTGTGTCTGCATGGATTTTCTGTGGTTGCTCCAGTTTCCTCCCACATTCCAAAGACGTATGGGTTAGGAAGTTGTGGGCATGCTCTTTTGCCACTGGAAGTGTGGCGACACTTGCGGGCTGCCCCCAGAACACTCTACGCAAAAGATGCATTTCGCTGTGTATTTCGATGTACGTGTGATTAATAAAGATATCTTGTATAGCACGGAAACAGGTCCATGCCGACCAAGACGTCAATCCTAGCTAGTCCAATTTGCCTGCATTTGCCCCATATCCCTCCGAAACTTTTCCATCCATGTACCTGTTTAAATGTCTTTTAAATACGTTGTTGTGCCTGCCTCTACCATATGATTAATAAGTTTGCAGTCAACACGAAATTTGTTGTTGATAGTGAGGATGGTGGTAAGCTACAGGATGACCAGTTGGTGAGATGGGCAGATGGAGTCTAAATCTGATAAGTGCAGGGTGATGTACTTTGAGAGGACCCATACAGGTAGGAGGACACAATGAGTGGTCAGCCCTGGGGAGTATTAAAGCACACCTTGGTGTATGGTAGAGAAATAGGACTGCAGATGCTGGAATCTAGATGGAAAAACACTGATGCTGGAGGAACTCAGCAGGCCAGGCAGCATCTGTGGAGAAAAGCAGGCGGTCAACGTTTCGGGTCAGGAGCCTTCTTCATCTGCTCCCTTGATGAGACATTCCACTCCAGGACATCGGAAATGTCCAACTTCTTTTCTAACCGGGGCTTCCCCCGCACACCACCCCCCCCCCACCGACTGTGGTCAAGAGAGCTCACACCCGTATCTCTGCCATTTTCTCGCACCTCTGCTCTCATCCCCATCCCTCCCAGACCCAACAGGGATAGGGTCCCTCTTGTCCTCGCCACTTCCGCCATCTCCAATGGGACCCCACTACCAAGCATATCTTCCCCTCCCCACCCCTTTCTGCCTTTCACAGGGACCGCTCTCTTCACGACTCCCTATTTCACTCCCCCCCCCCCCCCCCCCCCCCCCCCCACCCATCCCGCTCCCACCTGGGGAACTTTCCACTGCCCCCGCTATAGGTGCAACACCTGCCCCTAAACCACCTCCATCCAGGGACCCAAACAGTCTTTTCAGGTGAGGCAGAGATTCACCTGTCAAAGTTGACCCGCACTTCTGGAAAGAATCAGACAACAGCAGAACCAAAGAACTTGCGATAAATGCTTTATTAGCTTTTGCTAGCAGGAGTGGGAAAATACAGACAGAGTAAATCATGTAACTCTAACTCTATACTGAAACCCACTCAAAGAATGCTTGGCTACAGCGTATTTTTATACCCTTTTTTGTGGGAAAGCTAGGTGAGAAACTACTCTTACACAGGCAATTGTTTACATAAAGTTTCAAACATAATAAGATATAGGTAAAAAAAACTACCTCTTCCCACTTGCACCTGCTATTAAAACTAGACATAACTAAATCACACCATAATGAGATCATTCTTTACCTTGAAAATCCTTTCACAGTGAGAATCATACTTAAAAAAAGCATACTATTAACCCTTACACTGCCAGTCGTTAACCCTTGCGTTAGCTATCTTACACACACCTGCTCCTCTCTTCATATCATCTACTGCATTCAGTGCTCCAAGTGTGGCCTCCTCTACATTGGTGAGGCCAAACACAGACTAGATGACCGTTTCGTAGAACACCTGCACTCTGTCAGTAATCTCGACCTGCATCTCCCAGTTGCCAGTCACTTCAACTCCCCCTCCCACACTATCACCGATATGTCAGTCCTCGGCCTCCTCCACTGCCAGGAGAATTCCAAGTGCAAACTGGAGGAACAGCACCTCGTTTTCCATCTTGGAACCTTGCAGCCTAATGGCATGAGTATTAAATTCTCCCACTTTAAGTAATCCCAACACCCACACCCACAACCATGCCTCTTCTTTTCTTCCCTTTCCTAGCCTATCTCTATTTTTTCTAACCACTTTTGTTTTTCTTTTTTCCCTCCTTACCTCTGACCCATCCCCCAGTGGATCTGCTCCCCTCTCCTCCCCCACACCTGTCTATCACTATCTCTTACCTGCATCCACCTATCACCACCCTGTGCCCACCCTGCCTCCCTTCTTTTGTCCACCTATCACTGCTCTGCTTTTTCCTCCAATATAGTGGGCTTCCCCTTTTCCTATCTTCAGTCCTGAAGAAGGGTCCTGACCTGAAAAGTTGACTGCCTGCTTTTCTTCATGGATGCTGCCTGAGCTGCTGAGTTTCTCCAGCATCATAGTGTTTTTCACCTTGGTGTATGGTAAATGGGATTAGTGTAGATGAGTACTTGATGGTTGGCATGGACATGGTAGACCAAAGAACCTGTTTCAGTTATTGAGATGGGGACCAGGGATGGGGCAAAGTGTCCTTTGAACATTGAGATAGGGACCAAGCCCAGGGTTGGCACATGGACAGATTGTGGAATTCATCAACATCATCATCATCCTTGGAGACAAAGGAAAGACTGTAATGCTGGAAATCTGGAAGAACACACAAAATGCTGGAGGAACTTAGTGGGTCAGGCAGCTTCTATTGAGGGAAATGTCCATGACAATCTCCTTACAATTGTTAGGGGGTCAAGGAGCTGTTTGTAACAGACTAAGGGGGTAGTTGGTAGTAGTTAATCTTCCTTTCCTTTTCAACCTTTTTATTAGTTTTCAAATTAATACAGATTAATATATCAATGTTTATAGATGTAATACAAAGAGATCAGGGGAGCAATCATGACATGGATAATCATAAAGAACAATAAAGTATAAAAAAAATCTGTAGATCCAACGATCTGTTAGTGAATGAATATAATTTAAAAGAAAAAGATTTATTATAAAATATAAAAGAAAGAAAATAAAATCCCCAAAACAATAAGAAAAATTATAAACAATATATCAAACCAAACTAAGCTAAAGGAAAAAAAAAATTAAAAAAGCAGAAAAAAAAACTGGACTAAAATTTCTCAATAGAAACAGAGCAATATTATGTCCTCAACTCTGTTCCTCTAAATTGAAAGGTTATTATAAGGGGATCTATAGCATGTGAAAATATTGAATAAATGGACTCCAAACTTCCTCAAATTTAAGCGAAGGATCAACCGTACCACTCCTAATTTTTTCCAAGTTTAAACACGATATAGTTTGAGAGAACCATTGAAAAGTAGTAGGGGGTATTGGATCCTTCCATTTAAGCAAAATGGATCGTTTGGCCATTAATGTAACAAAGGCAATCATACGGTTAGCGGAGGCAGATAGATGGCCAGATTCTATCCTTGGTAAACCAAAAATTGCAGTGATAGGATGAGGTTGTAAATCAATCTTCAATACGTTTGAAATAATGTTAAAAATATCTTCCCAATATTTTTCCAAAGGAGGACAGGACCAAAACATATGTGTCAAAGAAGCCACATTCAATTTACATCTGTCACATATAGGATTTATATGTTGATAAAAACGAGCTAGCTTATCTTTTGACATATGGGTCCTGTGAACTACCTTAAACTGTATCAAAGAATGTCTGGCACACATTGAAGATGTATTAACTAAATGAAGAATTTTCTTCCAAGTCTCTGTAGGTATAGATGTCTGGAGTTCACTTTCTCATTCATTCTTAACTTTGTCCAGTGGTTCTGAATGAATTTTCATAATTAAATCATAAATTATTGCTATCAAGCCCTTCTGACAAGGATTAAAACCAAAAATTTTTTCCGTAATTTCAGTTTTGTAAGGTGTGGGAAAAGAGGGTATAGTAGCTTTTTAAAAATTTCTAATTTGCAAATATTGAAAAAAGTGTGATCTAGGCAAATTGTATTTGTTAGACAATTGTTCAAAAGATGAAAAACAGTTATCAATGAATAGATCACAAAAACATACTATTCCCTTCCTTTTCCTTATGGAAAAAGCTGAGTCAACTCTGGATGGATGAAAGAAAAAATTACATTGAATGGGACTTGGACTGAATAAATTTAATCTATCAAAAAATTTATGAAATTGAAACCATATTCGTATTGTATGTTTAACAATTGGGTTAATCATATGTTTACTTAATTTGGTAAGTGCAAAAGGGAGTGGAGCTCCTAAAATAGAAACTAATGAAAATTCAAGTACTGATTGGGACTCAAGGTGTACCCATTTGGGGTGTTGAATTACATCTGAATCTTGTAAACAAAAAAATTAAATATCTAATATTGATTGCCCAATAATATAATCTAAAGTTAGGCAACGCCAAACCACCATCCTTTTTTTGTTTTTGTAAATATTTCTTACTTAGCCTTGGGTTTTTATTCTACCAAATATATGAAAGCATTCTTTAGTTCCAAGCTGGAAATGATGAAAATTATCAGCATATTGTGAGTCACAGCTTTGGAAATATTACAAAGAAAAATAAGGCCTTTTGTGTTCGACTGAACAGTGTAATCTAGTTCAGGACATCTCTGAACCAGTGGAACCTGAAGGTAATATTTTAGTTGAGGTTTTATTAACTCCTGGCTGAACAACATATTTCATCTGGTCTGAAACTGAATTCCCAATGTTTTTTTATTGGAGTGATTGTAAGAATTATTATAAAAGCTGTTGTGTTTCTGAGTGTCAGATTGGAAAAATCACTCAGAAATTTTGACTGCCATCGAGTGCACTGTGAGGAAAAATTGCAGTGCATTGATTGATTTCATTAAGAACAGTGGATTTCAAATTTAACCTTTATTTTGTGGATCAACAGTGACTTTCTTAGTCTTAACACTCCAGAGTTAGAAATTTGAACCATTGGGTCAACTACAGAATGCATCAAATTTTGAGTTGAGGATTTGGAGAACAGTGCCAAAAATGTGCTTTGTGCCACAAAAATAGGTTGGACAAGATGGAGCTTGTCTATTCTACTTGTGTGCTTATTTATCTCATTGCCTCTCACCATTAAGATCGTGGAGGGATAAGTTCACCCATGGAGGAGATTGAGCGGTGGTTTCGTGACCTGTGCATTGCCAAACGGTCGACGCAGAAAACTGAAAATTTAACCTACCTGCTGGATATTGACTGCATAAAATCACCCATTGATCAAAATAGTCAACTAGTTGCTGTTTCGTGTTCCAACCACTGTATCCGTGTATACAATAAACAGACTCTGGCTCTGGTTCAACAGTTCCAGGGCCATTCTGCTCCTATTAGTGGGATAAGATTTGCACAAACCAACAGCCATTTCCTATTCTCTGCATCGTGTGATGGGACACTGAAGTGCTGGGATGTGCGTTTATCTAGCGCAGAGGCAGTGCAGATTTATAAAGGCTATCCTAATAATGCATTTATCAGCTTTGATATTAGCTGTAACGATTTGGTTATCTGTGCTGGAACGGAAAAGATTGCGGAAGATGTTTACTTGGTTTTCTGGGATGCTCGAAGTGGGACAAACACTGATAGTCCTGGAGGTCAGGAACCTCTCGGGGTTTATTCGGAGACCCACAACAATGACATCACGCAAGTCCGTTTCCATCCCTCAAATCCCAACATGGTGGCATCAGGGTCAACAGATGGGTTAGTCAACGTTTTTGACATCAGCCAAGAAACGGAAGACGATGCTCTCCTTGCAACTTGCAACTCTGATTCTTCAGTCAGTTTCATTGGTTGGTCTGGTAAGCAGCAGGAGCAGATTTTTTGCTTGACCCATGATGAAGGTTTCTTTCTGTGGGATCTTGCCCATCTCCATAACGATGAGCCCATCACACTCATTAAAATGCAGGATGCCAGAAAGAGCTTGAAATTAGACAGTGGCAACCTGGATTACCTGATTGGAGGCTTTTACCACAAGAAAGCCGATAGATTGTTTGTATTGGGCGGTAGCCATATGGGGAAGCTTCACTTCTTGAAGTGTGAAGCTGGTGCCCTTGCCCACATGTATTCACTACGTGATGGACACTCAGCTACAGTTCGTGCCTTCTACTGGGATTCTGAGGATAATTCTCTGCTGACGTGTGGGGAAGACTCTCAGCTAGTTTTATGGAAACCAAATGCCATTGAAACTTCCACAGAAAAGAAGACGACAATGAAGCTTCCATCTGATGTGCATAGAAAAATGAGAGTTCACAGCAAAAGCACTTACAAAAGCAAGAAATAAGAGCAGCAGACAAATCCTCGTGTTTGCCATAGCTGACATCCAGCAGATTAGTTTCCACTTTGCTGAGAAGAAAACAATTCTTCACGTCTGTCGGGAGTTCAGCCATTCTATGGCTGCTAATTGTCAGATTTAGATTGCATCCAAACAATGTTCTTTTAATTGGAAAAACCTCAGAAGTGCAAGGCAATGACATTTAAAAAGATAGAGCAAGTGTTGGAATTTCATTTGCATAATTCTTGTTTTATTTTTTAACATTAAAAGCATATCCTTGTATTATCAAATTTTAGTGCTGAATGGTAAAATTATATTTTTACAAGCACTGTCTATTGGAATTTACCTTGTGTTACCTATTATTCAAAATATTGATGCCACACAAGTGAAAAATTCCAAATGAATTGTTTGGTTGTAGAAGGCCTACTGATTTTATTTATTTGCAACTCATTAGAAGTAAATTATTCATTTCTGTAGGGGACTGTCATCCTTTTGTGACTTCTGTGTTCAAAATGGTCTCATGCACAGTTTTCCATGGAAAATTGTACAGGTCTGATGTTATATGTGAAGCAGAGCCTACATCACATAGAACAACTCTTTATCTTTTAAATGGAACATCCCCCTCATGTTGCCAATGTAAATTGTTCTGCATTGGGAGAAGCTGGCCAAGCATCCAAACACTCCTGGATGGAGCAGCATTCTCCACTATCCATCAGGTGGATAAAGCTCTTGGGTCTTAAATAGCCTAACTCTAATTTTAAGATTGTGGACCCTTCGGAGGAAATAATTTCTGTCTATCCTGTCAAAAGCTCGTGCTATACTAACACCTGGACGGTCAAAGAATATTCTAATAAAGGGAATAGTCTATCAATCTGTCCTCAAGATTTTTAAACCCTAGTATCATTCCAGAGAATCGGTGCTGTAGTCCGAGACGCACATAATTTTCCTGAAGTAGAGAATCTTAATTGCAGTGCTTCAGATCGGGTCTAATCAAGGTTCTGTATAACTCAAGCAGCACTACTCATTGACACAATATTTTGCCAGTCTTTTATTTACCTGTGCACTAGTTCTAGCTTTAAGGCTGTATGAAGCCCTTTGCTTCCACATTAATTCTTCTGTAATTTAGAAAATGTTCCCATTTGTCTTTCTCACAGCCAAGGTGAATGACCTATATTGATCTCCATCTGCTATTGTTTTACCCAACCATTTACTCAATGGCCTGCCGTAACTGTCTGCTCCCATCTGCACTACTTAGTACTTCTCCAGTCTTTGTGTCATCTTCAGCTCCCTCTTACAGTTATTTAATGCACTTGGTTAGAAGCTGAACCCACTGAGTATCAACAACATAAGTAATTTTGGATCAAACTAAATGACAGATGCATGCACTTTCAGTGTCAAACATGTATGTTGTAAAAATAATTCAAGAAAGTTTCAGTATTGAGGATTTCTTTTGCTGAACTGGGGTTCACAACATATTGGAAAGCCAGTTGACTTTCTAAAAAAAAAGCCCATTTGGAATTGGGACTATTTGTCACTTTTATTTAATGTTTGCAAAATCTTTCTCTGAAATGATTCCAATTCTGAAGTAATTCCAAAACCACTGTAGGATTCTACTGCAATCTAACAACCTCTTGCTTCTCCTTCCTTGATTTAACATTAGCTGCAAATGTCCCTGACCCACGAACAGGGTCCAACTTTGGGGACAAATGATCAGTTACTCAGATGGAGTGGGAGTCATTAATACTTTTTGGATGATGATTTGTTTCATGCTCTGTTTAAATGCAAGCCACGACAGTAGGATAGGTATACACAAAGAGATGATTTGGAGCTGGTGCCAGGAAATATTTCCTCGTGCAAAACACGATTGACACTTGGAATAATTTTCCAGGGTGGACAGTGGAGGCAGGAAGTCTGGATCTATTCAGGAGACAATGATTTGCTGTAATAGAAGTCCACAGATTTCCAAAGGACAGGTGAAAAATGCAGCCCCTTCTTTCATACTGATCTTTGCACATCTCCTACTATGCGAATGCAAGCATGACACTGGAAATAACTGAACTCTTTAACAAGAACGTTGTGAACATCCAATCAGTAGACATTTTCTCACACATAGGCACATTCAGTTCATTGGAAACCAGGTGATTCACACAATATTTAATTAGAACAAATTGATCAAAAGTTAGATCTCTGAGACGGTTATTCATCAACTGTGAAGGCTGTCCATTATCTTGACAAATTAAATGAGATTCAACAATGTCAGTCAGTAGCGCTTGGCAGTGATGTGCAAGTGATACATCTCACACCTTCCCATAGAGCTCCAGCCTTGACCTGACTTTTCTGAGTTGCTGAATTTCTTGAGACCTTGTTTGAACTTGTTACTGTAAACCATCTTTGGCCTTCCTTTGCATCACAGTAGTTCTTAGTCTGCCAAAGGCTGTGCTCTGTTGGTAACTCATCTTGAAGTATGCACTCCATCAGTCTGAGCCAGGAAAGCCTGCAAGCATCCAGTATTGTCTACAAGCACTGGGCACTTTCTTTCAAGTATCATGTTTCTCAATACTCTTTGGTCCTCAGTGACTAATGATTTTATGTATAGCATTTGGTGCTCATGATGTGATTTCCTAAAATGCAGATCAGATGATACTTTGCA
Organism: Pristis pectinata; assembly: GCF_009764475.1. Classification (NCBI taxonomy): domain Eukaryota; kingdom Metazoa; phylum Chordata; class Chondrichthyes; order Rhinopristiformes; family Pristidae; genus Pristis; species Pristis pectinata. The sequence continues at coordinate 127,576,758 of NC_067405.1, read as the reverse complement.
GAACACCTCCATTTACTCCTAGAGGCTGTTCCTGAACTTACAGTTGCATTGCATTTTAATTTTCCATCCCACTCCCATCCAAACCTCTGTCTTTGAACCCTTACAATGTTCCAACACAGCCAAGTTCAAAGAATACTATTGTATTTTCCAATTAGGTATGTTACAGCCTTTAGGACTTGACATTAATTTCAACAATTTCAGATTATTAGCCTTTCCAGTCTTGCAGCTCACATTCCAGCATTGTTTTCTTTCACGCCTGGTATTTCCGATTTCATTTGTCTCTTCCTATTTACACCTGCTTCAGTCATTTTTTTGTTATTCTAAAGCCTTTATCTCCTCCTTCAGCAGACGCCACCACTTGTGTTATTCAACCTCTCTTGGTCTCAGTGCTATCACCTCTCCACCGCTTTCTCTGCAACTTCAAACTTACCTATTTCTAACTTCTAACCTATAAACTCCTAACTTCTCCCAGTCCTGATGAAAGATTATTGGCCTGAAATGTTAACCCTGTGGTCACCCCACATTTGTTGGACAAAATATAAACATCCTAGGCCATAAAAGTGCATAAAAGTAGGCATTTCTTATTCATAATAAATTATATTAGACTGCAACTTAAAAGTGACATCATCACTGATGTTATGTTTACAACACCACAGAACACAAGACTAAATCTATAATTTCCCAGTGAAAGTTCAACATAGCATTAGGATTTAGGAAGCCAAGGAGTATGGGGAGAAGTGGAGAAGGTAGTACTGAGACTAAGCTTGGATCAGCTGTAATCTTCTCGAATGTTTGGAGGGGCCAACCTGCTTACTGCTGCTGATACTCTGCTTCTCCATGTCGACACCTCAGCAGGTTAGTATCATGGACCTACTGGGATTACACATCTTTTGCTGATTGTTATTTCACACAGCACCATTACAGGTAAGTGATAGTGGGTGTGTGAACATTAACTGGCATCCAACTTTCAGTAGGTTTGAGCTCATCCTAAACTCTGCTCCCTGTGCCTTAACTCATAGCATGTACTATGAACCCATAGTCTGTGTTTGCTGACTCTCACAGGCTCCCAGTTTAGTAATGCCACAGTTTTAAAATCCTCATCTTGTTTTAAATCCCTCCATCATCTTAGCTTTCCCCATCTCTATAACCCTACGAGATTTGCACTTTTCCAGTTCTGGATTTAATTGTTCCAGCAAGGCAGCTGAACTGAATAAGTGGAACTTCCTTCCAAAACCTCTCTACCTATCCACCTCTGAGAAGCTTTAAAACCTACCTTATGCATACATGAGTGGTATTCTGTTAAAAATATGTCATCATGTGATTCAATGCGATATTTTTTTCTCTTAGAGTCATAGAGCACTACAGCACAGAAACAGGCCCTTCAGCCCATCTAGTCCATGCTGACCTGATCTTCTGCCTTGTCCCATCTACCTGCACCCAGACCATATCCCTCCAAACCCCTCCCATCCATGTACCTATCTTAAATGTTACAATTGAACCCGCATCTACCACATCCACTGGCAGCTCATTCCACACTTGCACCACCCTCTGAGTGAAGTAGTTCCCCCTCAGATTCCCCTTATATATTTCATCTTTCACCCTAATATGTTCTCTAGTTCTAGTCTCGCCCAACCTGAGGGGAAAAAGCCTGCATGTATTCACCCTATCTATACCCCTCACAATTTTATATACCTCTATAAGATCTCCCCTCATTCTCTTGCGCTACAGGGAATAAAGTCCTAACCTATTCGACCTTTCCCTATAACTCAGGTCCTCAAGTCCCAGCAAAATCCTTGTAAATTTTCTCTGCACTCTTTCAAGCTTATTGATATCTTTCCTGTAGGTAGGTGACCAGAACTGCACACAATACTCTAAATTTGGCTTCACCAACGTCTTGTACAACTTCAACATAACATACTCAATGCCCTGATTTATGAAGGTCAAAGTGCTAAAAGCTCTCTTTATGACCCTATCTACTTGTGACACCACTTTCAAGGAACTATGGACCTGTATTCCCAGGTCTCTCTGTTCTACTGCACACATCAGAGCCCTACCATTCACTGTGTAAGTTCTACCGTGGTTTGTCCTCCCAAAGTGCATCACCTCGCACTTGTCTGCATTAAATTCCATCAGCCATTTTTCAGCTCATTTTCCTAGCTGGTCAAGATCGCTTTGCAAGCTTTGACAGCCTTCCTCGCTTTCCACTACGCTCCCAATCTTGGTGTCATTGCAAATTTGCTAATCCAGTTTACCACATTATCATCTAACTCATTAATATAGATGATATATACAACAACGGACCCAACACCGATCCCTGCAGCACACCACTAATCACAGGCCTCCAGTCAGAGAGACAACCGTCTACTACCACTTTCTGGTTTCTCCCACTAAGCCAATGTTGAATCCAATTGGCTACTTCATCCTGAATGTCAAGCGACTTAACCTTCTGGACCAGCCTCCCATGTGGGACTTTGTCAAAGGCCTTGCTAAAGTCCATGTAGATAACATCCAGTGCCTTTCCCTCATCGACCTTCATGGTAGCCTCCTCCCAAAACTCTATAAGATTGGTTAGACATGACCTGCCACACACGCAGCCATGTTGACTATCCCTAATCAGGCCCTGTATATCCAAATACATATATATCCTGTCCCTTAGAATTCCTTCCAATCATATACCCACGACTGACATCAGGCTCACTGGCCTGTAATTTCCTGGCTTATTCTTAGAGCCTTTCTTGAACAACGTTGGCTATCCTCTAGTCCTCTGGCACCTCACCCATGGCTAAGGACATTTTAAATATCTCTGCCAGGGCTCCTGCAATTCCTGCACTAGTCTCCCACAAGGTCCAAGGGATTTATCCACCTTAATTTGCTTCAAGGCAGCCAGCACCTCCTCTTCCATAATCTGGATATTGTCCATGACCTCACTACTCTTTTGCCTCAGTTCTATAGTCTCTGTGTCTGTCTCCAGAGTAAATATGGATGCAAAAATTAATTTAAGATCTCCCCCATCTCTCGGCTCCATGCATAATGACCACGCTGATCTTCAAGTGAACCTATTTTATCCCTTGCTACCCTTCTGCTCTTAATGTAGCTATAGAAACCCTTGGGATTCTCTTTCACCTTGTCTGCCAGAGTAACCTCGTGTCTCTTTTTGTCCTCCTGATTTCTCTCTTGGGTTCTCTTGCATTTCTTATACTTCTTAAGCACCTCATTTGATCCTAACTGCCTATACCTGATATGTGCCTCTTTTTTTCTTTACCAGTGCCTCAATATCCCTCGATAACCAAGGCTCACTAAACCTGTTAGCCTTGCCTTTTATTCTAACAGGAACATACATATTCTGTACTTTTAATATTTAACTTGTGAAAGCCTCCCACTTACCAAGCATCTCTTTGCCAGAAAACAGTCTATCCCAATCAACGCCTTCCCGATCCCTTCTGATGCCATCAAAATTGGCCTTACTCCAATTTAGAATCTCAACCTGAGGACCAGTCCTATCCTTCTCCATAATTATCTTGAAACTAATGGAATTATGATCATTAGGTCCAAAGTGTTCCCCTACACACACTTCTGTCACCTGCCCTGTCTCGTTCCCTAAGAGGAGATCCAGTATCACACTCTTTCTAGTTGGGACCTCTACATATTAATTAAGAACACTTCCCTGAACACATTTGATAAACTCTATCCCATCCAATCCCTTTACAGTAAGGGAGTCCCAGTCAATATGTGGAAAGTTAAAGTCACCTACTATCACAACCTTTTCTTGCAACTGTCTGCTATCTCTCTACAATTTTGTTCCTCTAAATCCCACTGACTGTTGGGTGTGGGGGGTCTAATAATATAGTCCCATTAACGTGGTCATCTCTTTCTTCTTCCTCAGTTTCACCCATATTGCCTCTGCAGACAAGTCTTCCAGTATGCCCTCTCTGAGCACTGCTGTGACATTTTCCCTGATGAGTAATGCCACCCCTCCCCTTTTAACACCTCCCTATCATGTCTAAAACAACGGAACCCAGAACAGTGAGCTGCCCCTCCTGCAACTAATGGCTACATCATCATAATCCCACTCTCTGTTCATCTGCCTTACCTACAATACTCCTTGCATTGAAGTAGACGCATCTCGGAACATTAGTCCCACCATGCTCATCAACCAGTTGATTTCTGTTGCTTGTAGGTTTACTTCTACTTTCCCCACAGCCATTTCACTTGCTGCCCTGCCACCCTGATTTCCACTCCCCTGTAATTCTAATTTAAACTCTTTCCCCCCCCCCCCCCACCCGAGCAGCACCAGCAAACCTTCCCGCAAGGATATTGGTTCCCCTCCAGTTCAGGTATCCTGTTTGTATTGGTCCCACCTACCCTGGAAGAGAGTCCAATGATCCAAAAATCTGAAGCCCTCCCTGCTGCACCATCTCCTTAGCCACGTGTTAAACTGCACTATCTTCCTATTTCTTGCCTCACTGGCACGTGGCACAGGTAGCAATCCTGAGATCACTGCCCTGGAGGTCCTGTCTTTTAACTTAGCACCTAGCTCCCTGAACTCACTTTGCAGGTCCTCGTCACCCTTCCCGCCTATGTCATTGGTGCTGATGTGGACCACGACTTCTGGCTGCTCACCCTCCCCCTTAAGAATGCTGTGGACTTGATCCGAGACGTCTCTGACCCTGGCACCTGGGAGGAAACGTACCATCCAGGAGTCTCGTTCTCGTCCACAGAATCTCCTGTCTGTTCCCCTAACCAGAGAAAAGCAAAATATTGTTGTTGGAAATCTGACACAACAGGCAGCATCTGTGGAGAGAGAAACAATTAATATTTTAAGTGAATAACCTATCAACAAGGAAAAGGTGATTTTTATGTTTATTAGATCTAAATGCATGTTTAATATATAAACATGGACACACCAAGAGAGATGCCATATTAAAGATAGTTACTTCAGCTTTTTCAGAACAGTGACCTATAAATAAATTTTCTCAGGAATTTTGATTTTTTAAAATTTTATTTACAGCATGGTAACAGGCCCTTCTGGCCCAACGAGTCCGCGCCGCCCACTTTAAACCCAAATTAACCTACCCATACGTCTTTGCAATGTGGGAGGAAACCGGAGCACTCGGAGGAAACCCACGCAGGCACGGGAGAACGTACAAACTCCTTACAGACAGCGACGGGAATTGAACCCTGATTGCTGGTGCTGTAATAGCATCGTGCTAACCGCTACGCTACCGTGCCGTAGGCCATGACTTTAAAAGCAAAAAAACTGCAGGTGCTGGAAATCTGAAATAAAAACAGAAAGTGCATTAAATCAAGCTGTATCTGTACAGAAATGAGTTAACATTTCAAGTCATCATGTGATGACATTAATTTTGATACTTTAGAATATTTACACCCACATTTATACAGTAGCTTTTTACAACCTATGGACAGCAGTCAGTTCACAGTCAATTAAGTCGTTTTGTAGTATTGTCATTTAGGGCAGCGCAACAATCAATTTGTACAAAGTAAGGATCTACAAACAGAACAGATACTTTAGGTGACTTTGAGGTTGAATAATGGGTGGGCAGCTGGCATT